>NC_090446.1:703524748-704922178 GCF_031143425.1 Pleurodeles waltl
CGTGACTCGAAAAGACTTCTTCGAAGAAAAACAACTTGTAACACTCCGAGCCCAACACTAGATGGCAGGATAATGCACAGCATGTGAATCTGCAGCGTCTCATGCCACGAACAGATGTACACTGGGTAAGTGACATTTTCCATATAAATATATATATATTTATATATATATATATATGTGTGTTCAATGGCATGTGTAGCTGCAGATGCACATGCTATGCATAGTCTGCCTTCTAGTGTTGGGCTCGGAGTGTTACAAGTTGTTTTCCTTTGAAGAAGTGTTTTCGAGTCACAGGATCGAGTGACTCCTCCTCTTCGGCTCCATTGCTCATGGGCATCAACTCCATGTTAGATTGTTTTCTTTCCGCCATCGGGTTCGGACGTGTTTTTTTTTTTTCGCTCCGATATTTTGAGTCGGAAAAGTTTTAAAACTCTCTAATTTTCGTCGGTATTGTTTTGATCGTGTACCATTCTTCTATCGACACTTCGGTACCGCCGGGTCAAGCATCTTTACTCGCCCTTCTGGGTGCCCATGCCCAACTCGGGCCTGGTCGGGCTGACCATGTGGAAGCCTCATGGACCGGACCCCATTCCGCTTTTGTCAACGGTGCCATGCAAAATTTCCCTACACAGACCAACATCTCGTCTGTAATATCTGCCTTTCCCCAGACCATCGGAAAGAAATTTGCGAGGCCTGCAGATCCTTCCGTTCCAAGAAAACACTCCGAGACAGAAGAGCATGGAGACTCGAGATAGCATCCAAGAGCACCGAACGTCTCGACGTCGAAGAAGAGGAGATAATGCACACGGCTGTCTCCATTCGAGGATCAGACGCCGAACAAGAGTCCGAGGAGGACAGACCGGTCACGGCAGGACAGCACCTTAGTACGCCTGCCCAGTCCTAGCCAAGCCCAAACATAAGGCCTTGGGAACGCCACTGCCGGAAGGCCATGGCTCGACCTGTAAAAAGACCTTCGGTGACCAACCCACAACTTCGGCACCGAAATAGGCCACTCCACCCCAGCCTTCGGACTAGAGCAGAGGCTCTGTCTCCGAGTCCACCAAGCATCGATCCTTTGAGACGAAACCTCGAAAATCGTTTTCGGAGCTGAGGCCATCATCCACCGCGAGCCTTTCAATACTGAAAAAAACAGCTCCGGAGCCGAAAAGGCCAGTTTATACGGAGGAACATGGACTTTCACAAGCACTCAAAGCCATAAAATAAATGAGGAACACTCACAAATGGAGGCAATAGACGAAAGGCAAGCCAGGATTCACATCCACAAAGACACTGGCAAAATTATAACAGCACCTCCTCTAAAGCCTGAGAGGAAATTAGCCTTTCAGAAAGAACTGGACACTGCTCAGCCCCCAGCTAAAGTGCCAAAAACCAAAGAGAAACCTCCACCTCCTCAATTTTCTCCTCCTCAGTCTCCTCATCACTCTCCTCATTTGCTTATCTCTCCCCCTACTAGTCCCACACCTATGCAATCTCCTGTACATTCATTTGATTCACAGCACGACAATGTGGATCCATGGGATCTTTATGATCCAGATCCCATTCCAGATAACACAGAATGCTATCCCTCTAAGCCATCACCACCAGAGGATAGTACAGGCTACACTCAGGTCATAGCTAGGGTGGCATCCTCTCACAATGTCGCCATGCACACTGAGCTGTTAGAGGATGACTTCCTTTTTAATGCACTCTCCTCTACACACACCACCTATCAGTCTCTTTTCATGCTCCCAGGAATGTTAAAGCATGCAGACTAAATATTCAAGGAGCCAGTTAAGACTAGAATAATTACTACTAGGGTAGAGAAAAAATATAAGCCACCTCCCCCTGATCCTGCGTTTATCACACAACAATTGCCTCCCGAACTCTGTAGTGGTAAGCGCAGCCAGAAAAAGAGCAAACTCTGTCATCAGGTGATGCACCCCCACCAGACAAGGAGAGCAGAAAGTTTGATGCTGCAGGCAAAAGGGTGGCTTCTCTGGCAGCCAACTCTCAGGCATTGTTGGCTAGATATGATAGAGCCCACTGGGATGAGATGAGACATAATACAACATCTCCCCAAAGAACAACAGAAAAGGGCGCAACAAATAGTTGAGGAAGGGCAAGCTATCACAATCAATCAGATCAGGTCAGCTCTAGACTCTGCAGACACAGCAGCTAGAACAATCAACACTGCTGTCACCATAAAAAGACACGCATGGCTTAGGTCTTCAGGATTTAAGCCTGAAATACATCAGGCTGTCGTCAATATGCCATTTAACTAAAAACAGCTTTTTGGCCCGGAGGTAGACACAGCTATTGGGAAAAAAAATGAAAAAAGGTTCGGACACAGCTAAAGCCATGGGTGCTTTGTATACAACACAATACAGGGAATCCTTTTGTAAGCCCCAATACAGAGGTGGATTTAGAACCCAAACACCTGAGGCATCCACCTCACTAACAGTCGGCCTACCAACCTCAATATCAAAGTGGTGGTTTCAAAAGCACTTACAGAGGCCAGTACCCCAGAGGCAGGGGAAAATATTAGTCAACAAAACAAGCCTCACAATAGCCAAAGCAGTGACTTAATCAATCCTTTCCCAATTCACACCTCAACTGTGGGTGGAAGACTACAAAAGTTCCACAACAATTGGCTACCCATCACCACAGACAACTGGGTATTATCAATTATCTGCAATGGCTATTGCATAGAATTGGCACAAAGTCCACCAAAATTTCCACCAAAACCACACAACCTCTCCACACAACATATCGCCCTGTTACAAGAGGAAGTAAAATCTCTATTATTCAAACAAGCAATAGCCAGTGCCACAAAATCAACTAGGAACAGGAGTTTACTCACTGTATTTCCTCCTTACCGAAAAGGACAGAACCTTAAGGTCAATATTACATCTCAGAACCCTCAATCTTTACATCCCGTTAGAACACTTTCACATGGTAACACTACAGGATGTTGTCCCAATACTTCAACAGCACGATTTCATGGCAACATTAGCCCTCAAAGATGCGTATTTTCACATACCCATTCATCCAGCGCACAGAAAATATCTCAGGTTTGTGATTCAAGGAAAGCATTATCAGTTCAAAGTGTTACCCTTCGGAATAACAACAGCTCCCAGAGTATTCACAAAATGTCTAGCAGTAGTTGCAGCCTACCTAAGAAGGCAACACATTCATGTCTTCCCATATCTCGACGATTGGCTAATAAAATCCAACAGTTATACACAGTGTCAAAACCATACCCATTATGTAATACAAACCATACACAACCTAGGGTTATCCATAAACTACCAAAAATCACACCTACAACCTGCGCAAATACAACAGTATTTAGGAGCAATACCAAACACTCAGCAAGCTCTAGCATATCCAAATACACAAAGGATACAAGCTTTCCAAAATATAATCACACAAATACAAACAAATCAACAATACACTGTCAGATTTGTCATGAAGATTTTAGAAATGATGGCATGATGTATTGCAATTGTGCCACACGCAAGATTAAATATGCGGCCCTTACAACAGTGCCTTGCACAACAATGGTCACAGGCACACGGTCATTCAAGATTCAGTGTTGATAGACAGCCAAACGTACATGTCCCTTCAGTGGTGGAATTCCACAAATCTAAAAAAAACAAAAAGGGCGGCCATTTCAAGACCCTGTGCCTCAGACCATAATCACAACAGATGGATCAATGATTGGTTGTGGAGCTCACCTAAACAATCATAACATTCAAGGGCAATGGGATGTCAAACACAAACAGCTATGCATAAACCACTTGGAGTTATTAGCTGTCTTTCTAGCACTCAAAGCCTTTCAACTTCTTCTCACACAGAAGAATGTTCTCATCAAAACAGACAACATGACGTTGTCTATGCACATCATGTGTATCTGCAGCTACACATGCCATTAAACGGAAAATGTCACTTACCCAGTGTACATCTGTCAGTGGCATGTTCTGCTGCAGATTCACATGCATCCTCCCTCCTCCTCGGAAGCTTGTAGTCATTTAAGTTACAAACATTTGTGTATAAATTTACATTAGCATGGAAATCTCTTACTTTTTACCTATATACTCTATCACTCCTTCCTTTACCCTCTGCGGGAAAACAATCTAACAATGGAGTCGATGCCCATGCGCAGTGGAACTGAAGAGGAGTCACTCGATCCCGTGACTTGAAAACACTTCTTCGAAGAAAAACAACTTGTAACAATCCGAACCCAACACTAAATGGTGGACTACTAATTCACAGCATGTGAATCTTCAGCCGAACATGCCACGAACAGATGTACACTGGGTAAGTGACATTTTCCATATATCTATCTATGTTCGACGGTATGTGTAGCTGCAGATACACATGCTGTGCGTTGCTTCCGCCATCTAGTGTTGGACTCGGAGTGTTACAAGTTGTTTTTCTTCGAATAAGTGTTTTCAGAGTCACAGGATCGAGTGGTGACTCCTCTCTGTGATACTGCACATGGACATTGACTCTATAGATAGATTGTTTACTTTCCACTGTCTGGTTCTGACGTTGTTACTCTCACTCTGAGATTTTGATTCGGAAACCTTCGATAACTTTCTTTGACCGTCAGAATTGTTTTGATCGCGTTTCCACCCATAGTTGAACAGATAGTACAGTCAAAAACAAAATTTTGCCCTTTGGGGCGTGAGGGCCCAACTCGGGCCTGTTCGGGCCTACCACTTAGAAGCCTAATGGATCCGACTCCATTTCAATTATGTCTCCGATGCCACGCTAAATTTCCATACACAGACCAACACCTTGTATGTAATCTGTGTCTCTCCCGATCACCGAGAAGCGGATTGTGAGGCCTGTCTATCGTTTCGATCCAAGAAGACCTTGCGTGACCGGAGAGCCAGGAGACTGGAAATGGCTTAGAAGAGTACAGAGTTTATCGACACCATGGAGGAAGAACATGCACAGACAGCAGTTTCCATCTGAGACACTGACTCCGAAAAAGACTCTGAGGAAGATACTCTTCACTGTCGGTCAGCACATGAGTACGACTGCCCCTATGCCCACTCCTAAAAAGTCCTCGAAGGCCTTGGGTGCACCACTGCCAGAGAGCCATGGTTCGAGCCTTAAGAAAATACTCCTCGACCGACCTTCGGGTTCGGCGCCAAAAAAGGCCACACCTCCTTCGATACCGGAGTCAAGCAAGTCCACCAAAAGCGTAACTTCCAACCCAAGCCAACAATTACACTCTTTGGAGTCGAAGCCTCAACGTCCTGCCTCAGAGCTGAAACAACTTGCTGCGTTTTCGGGCCAGATAAAACTGTCATCTTTGGAGCCGAAAAAGTCTTCTTATTCAGAAGAACAAGGACTTTCAGGCTATTTTAAGCAGAGTTCTAAATCCTATGCCGAACAGTGTTCTAAACCATTGAAACCATCTGAATATGTTTCTGGGGACAGAGAGATTTTACAGAGATTCAACCCATTTTGAAAATCATGGATGAGTGACAATCAAGGATCCATATCCATAAAGAGACTGGCAGAATAATGACTGCACCTCCTCTACAGACTAAGAGAAAGTTGGCTTTTCAGGAACATTTAGATACTGCTCCACCACAGCAAAGATTATCAAACAGAAGGAGAAGCCATTACCTGTGCATACTTCTCCCCCTCATTCACAACTTTCTTCTTCGCCACCACCCACTAGCCTTTACCACCTTTACTTTCACCAACTCATTCACAAACATATTCTCATGGTGATACGGCGGGTTGTTTCTCAGGCAGCAGAGTACCACGGGGTACTTATGCACAGTGAGCGTTTGGAAGAGGATTTCCTTTTTAATACCTTATCCTCCACGCGCTCACAATACCAGTGCCTTCCAATGATACCTGGCATAATAAAACATGTGGATGAGGCATTCAGTGAGCCGGTTAAACCTAGGGTTTTAACACCCCGCATTGACAAAAAATATAAGCCTGCACCTACAGACCCTGCATACATTACCCACCAAGTACCACCAGACTCAGTGATTGTGAGTGCTACTAGAAAAAGGGCCAATAGTCAGTTGTCAGGGTATGCCCCATCCCCTGACAGAGAGTAGGAAATTCAATGCTGCTGGCAAGAGGATAGCTACACAAGCAGCTAACCAATGGCGAATTGCGAACTCACAAGCCTTGTTAGCAAAGTATGATAGAGCCCACTGAAACAAGATGCAGGAGCTATTACAACACCTGCCAAAAGAGCATCAAAAAAGATCTCAACAAATTGTTGAGGAGGGTCAGGCCATAAGTAATAACCAAACACGGTCTGCCCTTGATGCTGCAGATAAAGCAGCTAGAAATGTGAATACTGCTGTCACTATACTCAGACACGCATGGCTGCGTTCCTCTGGATTTAAACCAGAAATACAGCAGACAGTATGGAATATGCCTTTCGATTATTAAAAACTTTTTGGGCCTAAGGTTGACACCTCAATAGAAAAACTCAGGAAGAACTCAGACACTGCTAAAGCAATGGGAGCCTTAAATACAACACCTTACAGAGGCTCCTTTCGTAGACAGCAATTTAGAGGAGGATTCAAGCCACAATCCACAGAGGTTTCTACCTCCCAGTCTAAACAAGGGCAACAACAGCAGTACCAGAGAGTGGGATTTAGAGACTGTTATAGAGGCCAACACTTTAGAGCCAGAGGCAAATTCCAGGCTTCAAAACAAGTCACTACCCCATCAAAACAGTGACTTATTAAGCATGCCACAACCCCATACATCTCCTGTGGGGGGCAGATGGCAGCAAATCCACTCCCAGTGGCAAAATATCACCACAGACCAATGGGTACTTTCAATTATCTGCAGTGGATATTGCCTAGAATTGATTTATACCCCTCCAAGCATTACTTCACGTTATCACAGGTTGTACCCAGAACGCAGTGTTCTATTACAAGCAGAAGTACAATTGCTACAACTAAAAGAGGCAATAGAATTGGTCCCAAAATCTCAACAAGGAACAGGGGTATACTCACTATACTTCCTCATTCCCAAAAAGAATGGCACTCTCAGAGCCATTCTACATCTCAGACCACTAAATCTATATATCGTGTCATAACACTTTCACTTAGTAACTCTGCAGGACGTCATTCCACTACTACAAAAACAAGATAACTTGACTTCGTTAGACCTCAAAAATGCGTATTTCCAGATACCCATCCATCCAGCTCACAGAAAATACCTACGGTTTGTGATAGCAGGAAAACATTACCAATTCAAAGTTCTGCCATTCAGCATAACAGCTCCAAGAGTATTCACAAATGTCTATTGGTAGTAGAAGCTTGCCTAAGAAGGCAAACACATACATGTCTTTCCTTATCTAGAAGACTGACTAATAAAATCAAGCAATTTTATACAGTGTCTACAACACACTCAATACACGGTAGAAACCCTACATACACTAGGGTTCACTCAACTACCAAAAATCCCATCTTCAGCCAGCACAGGGTGCAACCTTACCTAGGTGCTACTCTCAATATGCAAAAAGCCTTAGCCTATCCAAGTACACAAAGGATACAAGCTTTCCAAAATCTCATGCCACAAATACAACCAAATCAACAACACACTGTAAGATGTATCATGAAACTATTGGGAATAATGGCATCCTGCATAGCAAGTGCTGCATGCAAGACTAAACATGAGAACACTGTAAAAGTGCCTCTCACAGCAATGGTCTCAAGCACAGGTTCAATTGCAAGATCTAGTGTTGTTAGACCGGCAAACGCACAGGTCCGTTCAGTGGTGGAATCTCAGCAATTTGATGAAAGGGCGGTCATTTCAAGACCCTGTGTCTGTGCCTCAGAGCACAATAACAGATGCATCAAGGATAGGTTGGGGAGCTCATCTCAACAGCCTTACCGTTCAAGGGAAATGGGATTCAAAACAGCTAGATTATCACATAAAACATTTAGAATTATTAGCTGTGTCCCTTGCCCTTAAAGTGTTTCAAACACTTCTCAAACACAAGACTGTCTTGATAAAAACAGACAATACCATGTATTATCTAAAGAAACAAGGTGGAGACACATCCATCTCAACTGTCCCTTCTAGCCCAAACAATATGGAAACTGGCAATTCACATTAACATCCATCTACTAGCAGAAAACATCCCAGGAATACACAATCAGCTAGCAGATCTCCTAAGCAGAACACACCAACAGATACACGAATGGGAAATTCACTCTTAGGGACTTAATCAGTACTTTCAAAAGTGGGGGACACAAGAAATAGACCTATTCGCAACAACCCAAAATGCAAAATGCCAAAACTTCGCATCCAGACACCCGCACCCTCTGTCGAAGGGGAATGCTCTATGGTTAAACTGGTCGGGGATATTTGCTTATGCTTTTCCTCCTCTCCCACTACTTCCATTTCTGGTCAACAAACTGTGTCAGACCTCTATCACCATGATACTCATAACCCCAACGTGGGCACGACACATAGGTGCACAACACTCCTAGACCTGTCAATAGTTCCTCACTACAAACTTCCAAACAGACCGGATTTGTTAACACAAAACAAAGGACAAATCAGACATCCAAATCCCAGTGCACTCAACTTAGCAATTTGGCTCCTGAAGTCATAGAATTTAGATACTTACAACTTCCATTAGAATGCATGGAAGTTCTCAAACAAGCATGCAAGCCTACAACTAGGCAATCCCATGCTAACAAGTGGAAACTATTAGTTTATTACTGTAAATCTAAAATATTGAACCAATTAAAGCATCAATAAAAGATATTGTATGCTACCTACTTCATTTACAGAAGTCAAATTTAGCTTTCTCATCTATTAAAAATCATCTTACTGCCATATCAGCGTATTTGCAGACTATACAACATACCTCACTCTTTAGAGTCCCTGTTATAAAAGCCTGCATGGAAGGACGTATTATTCCACCTAGAACACCACCAGTTCCTGCTTGGAATCTGAATATTGTCCTCACAAGACTAATGGGTCCATCTTTTGAACCCATGCATTCCTGTGAGAATACATTTTTAACCTGGAAAGTTGCTTTGCTAGTAGTGATTACTTTATTAAGAAGAGTTAGTGAAATACAAGCATTCACTCTTGAGGAACCTTTTTTCCAAGTACACAAATATAAAGTCGTACTTAGAACTAATCCAAAATTTCTGCCAAAGATTGTTCCCCTTTTCACATAAACCAAACAGTGGAATTGCCAGTCTTCTTCCCACAGCGAGATTCAACCACAGAAAGAGCCCTTCACACTCTTGGCCTTAAAAGAGCTTTAATGTATTATGTGGATAGATCAAAAGATTTTAGGAAAACTAAACAACTTTTCGTTGCCTTACAACAACCACATAAAGGTAATCCTATCTCTAAATAAGGGTTAGCTTGATGGATTGTTAAAAGTATTCAAACATGTTATATTAAGGCAAAAAGACAACTTTTAGTCACACCTAAAGCACATTCCACTAGGAAAAAAAAAAGTGCATCTCTGGCATTTTTAGGAAACATACAAATGGCAGATATATGCACAGCTGCCACATGGTCTACACCACATACATTTACAAAGCGTTACCGTGTAGATGTATTTTCAAAGCAAGAGGCCATTGTTGGTCAAGCAGTCTTAAAAACATTATTTCAAACAACTTCAACTCCTACAGGCTAGCCACTGCAATTTATGGGGAGAACAGCTGCTTTGTAGTCTATGCACAGCATGTGTATCTGCAGCTACCATGCCATTGAACGGAAAATGTCACTTACACACTGTACATCTGTTCATGACATGTAGTGCTGCAGATTGACATGCACACTCCCTCCTCCCTGGAAGCATGTGGTCGTTGTAGTTTTCTTATTTGCACATATGTATATACATTTACAATTGTCTGGACATCTATTTTTACTTAATATTTTTTATAGAACATTTATATTCTTAAACTCTGTCACTCCTTCCTACACACTTTTGCGGGAAAACAATCTAACAACAGTCGATTCCCATGCGCAGTATAACCGAGAGGAGGAGTCACTCGAACCTCTGACTCCTAAAACACTTCTTTGAAGAAACACAACTTGTAACACTCTGAGCCCAACACTAGATGGCAGAGCAGTGCATAGCATGTGAATCTGAAGCACTACATGCACAAACGGATGTACACTGGGTAAGTGACATTTTATATATATATATATATATATATATATATATATATATATATATATATATATATATTTTCTGTTGGAGGGTTGCCTCTCTAGTATTTTATGATACTGTGTTCCAAAAATAAAGTACCTTTATTTTTACCCAACCAAGTGTTTTCTTTCTTGTGTGTAAGTACAGTGTGACTGTAGTGGTATTGCATGAGCTTTGCATGTCTCCCAAATAAGCCTTGGCTGCTTATCCACAGCTACCTCTAGAGAGCCTGGCTTCTAGACACTGCCTACACTTAACTGAGAGGGGATACCTGGACCTGATAAAAGGTGTAAGTTCCACAGGCACCGACCACACACCAGGCCAGCTTCCTACAGAGAGGTTCAAGGACTCCCGGGCTACGGCTCGGTCCCTCAGCCTTTCCACTGCCACTGCCCCTGCCCCTCGCCCCCAACAGTCTGCCTTTCACCTCTATCAAGGGGCTCCTTGTCACGTCCCTATCCCAGACACCGTGCCACCCATGCTCTTTAGCCACTGTGTTGCAGGGGATGTGGAATCCCAAGTGGGCATGGACAGTAAACCAAAGGTCTGCCCAGTCCACCGCTGCCCCTCCTGCATCCTCCAACCCCCCCTAGTTCGTCACCTCACCCCGGTCCAGTTAGCAGCAGGATTCGCCATTACCTGCCCCACTGGGAATCCATTACTGCGGACAGGTGGGTTTCTCAGACCATTCGAAGGGGCTTCTCACTCCCCTTTGAATCCGTCCCACCACCCTTGCCTCCATCAGTCAGCTGTATTCCAGAGGATCATTTGGCTCTTCTCTGCCAGGAAGTTGTGGCTCTCTTGGCCAAGGGAGCCATAGTAAAGGTGCCTGCGCCAGAAGTAGATTGTGGCTGTTATTCACGCTACTTTCTGGTGCCTAGAAAAGACAAGGGCTTAAGTCCCATATTAGACCTCTGGGACCTCAATCTCTTCCTCAAGAAGGAAAAATTCTAAATGCTCACCCTGGCTCAGGCCCTGTCTGCCTTGGACCCATGAGACTGGATGGTAGTGTTGGACTCGCAGGACGCTTATTTCCATATTCCCTTCCTGCCTGCCTACTGATGTTACCTATGATTCGTGGTAGGTCACGAGCACTTTCAAATTTGCCGTGCTCCCGGTCGGCCTTACCCAGTGCCTCTCGGGTGTTCACGAAAGTGATGGCAGTGGTTGCAGCTCATCTGCACAAGTTGGGAGTTTGTCTTCTCCTACCTTGACGACTGGCTGTTCAAGGCGGACTCGCCCCAGAAAGTCATCTCACACCTTCAGACTATGGTGAACCTCCTGCACATGCTGGGATAAATATCACATCTGACTCCCTCTTAGGCGCTCCCTTTCATCAGAGCTGTTCTGGACACAGTGCAGTTTCGGGCCCATCCTCCCGAAAAGCAAGTCCAAGATATTCAGGCTATGATTACGATCTGTCAGCCTCTGTCTTGTGTGTAGGGAAATGCCTCCCTTGGCATGGTTATCTCCTAACTTTTTTCTTTTATTGATGCTAGTGATGATTGAAAGTGTGCTGGGATTCTGCTAACCAGGCCCCAGCACCAGTGTTCTTTTCCTAAACTGTACCTTTGTTCCCACAATTGGCACAGCCCTAGCACACAGATAAGCACCTTGTAACTGGTACCGCTGGTACCAAGGTCCCTGTGGCCAAGGAAGCTCTATAAGAGCTGTAGCATGTATTATGCCACCCTGGGGACCCCTCACTCAGCACATGCACAGTGCATCACAGCTTGTGTGTGCTGGTGGGGAGAAAATGACTAAGTCGACATGGCACTCCCCTCAGAGTGCCATGCCAACCTCACACTGCCTGTGGCATAGGTACGTCACCCCTCTAGAAGGCCTTACAGGCCTAAGGCAGGGTGCATTATACCACAGGCGAGGGCATAGTTGTATGACTACTATGCCCCTACAGTCTCTAAGCCAAACCTTAGACATTTTTAAGTGCAGGGTAGCCATAAAGAGTGTATGGTCTAGGAGTTTATCAAACTCGAACTCCACAGTTCCATAATGGCTACACTGAAATCTGGGAAGTTTGGTATCAAACTTCTCTGCACAGTAAATGCACATTGATGCCAATGTGGGATTTATTGAAAAATGTACACAGAGGGTATCTTAGAGATGCCCCCTGTATACCAGTCCAAACATCAGTGTTAGGCTGACCAGTTCCTGACAGCTTGCCACAACCAGATGGGGTTCTGGCCACATGGGGTGAGTGCCTTTGTCTCTCTGTGGCCAGGAACAAAGCCTGCACCGGGTGGAGGTGCTTCTCACCTGCCCCTGCAGGAACTGTAACACCTGGCGGTGAGCCTCAAAGGCTTACACCTGTTGTTACAGCGCCCCAGGGCATCCCAGCAAGTGGAGATGCCCGCCCCTCCTGACACAGCCCCTACTTTTGCCGGCAAGCCCAGAGGAGATATTGAGAAAAACAAGGAGGAGTCACCCACCAGTCAGTACAGCTCCTAAGGTGTCCTGAGCTGAGTTGACCCCTGCCTTAAGAAATCCTCCATCTTGGTTTTGGAGCATTCCCCCTATAGAAATAGGGATGTGCCCCCCTCCCCTCAGTTAGGAGGCACAAAGAGGGTGTACCCACCCTCCAGGACAGTAGCAATTGACTACTGCTCCCCAGACCTAAACACACCCCTAAATTCAGTTTTTAGGGGCAAACCGGAACCAAGGAAATCAGATTCCTGCATCCTACAACAAGGAGGACTGCTGGCCTGCAAGCCCCGCAGAGATGACCGACAACAACTGACTTGGACCCAGCCCTACTGGCCTGTCTCCAGACTCATTAAAGAACAGTGGCTCTGTCCAGAAACAACAACAAAGCAAGCAACTTTAAAGAGACTCCAACTTCCCGCCAGAAGCATGAGTCTTCACACTCTGCACCTGAGAAGCCCCCCTGTGCCCCGCCTGCATCGTCAGAGTGACACCCGGGTCCCTCCATTATTTTCTACAGCAAACCCGGCACCTACTTTGCACACTGTACCCGGTCACCCCTGTGCCGTTAAGGGTGTGTTTTGTGTGCTTGTGTGTGTCTCCCACAGTTAATCTACAAAACCCCTCTGGTCTGCTCCCTGAGGACACAGGTACTTACCTGCTACCAGACTGGAACCAGAGCACCCCTGTTCTCCATAGTTGTCTGTTGTTTGGACCCTTGGACCACCCGGAAACACCACCAGCTGATCCGCGCCGCCAAGAAAACAGCATTCAAGGACCGGTTGGACAACAACGCACACAACAGCAAGGAACTCTTCAACATCGTGAATGAGCTCTCCAACCCCAGCGCAGGAAACAACGAAATCACCCCATCACAAGACCTCTGCAACTCCCTCGCTTCATACTTCCACAACAAGATCGCGGACATACACAACAGCTTCAACAACCAACCAACGCACACCATGACCGAACAACCACCCCCCACCACCACCCTCCACGCCTGGACCCCGATCAGCACCGAAGACACCATCCGCACGATGAACTCCATCCACTCCGGATCACCGACCGACCCCTGCCCTCACCACGTCTTCAACAAGGCCGACGCTGTCATCGCACCCCACCTGCGAGACATCATCAACACATCCCTCGACACCACCATCTTCCCCGAGAGCTGGAAACACGCCGAACTCAGCGCTCTACTCAAGAAACCAACAGCGGACCCCACCGACCTCAAGAATCACCGCCCCATCTCGCTTCTCCCGTTTCCAGCCAAAGTCATCGAGAAGACCGTCAACAAGCAGATGGCCGCCTTCCTCGAGACGAACGGATCCCTCGACCCCTCACAGTCCGGCTTCCGAGCCAACCACAGCACCGAGACCGCCCTCATCGCCGCCACCGATGACATCCGAGCCCTGATGGACAATGGAGAAACAGCGGCCCTCATCCTCCTAGACCTCTCCGCGGCATTCGACACGGTCTGCCACCGCACCCTAGTACGGCGCCTCAGCAACATCGGAATCAAGGACAAGGCGCTGGAATGGATCATCTCCTGGGAGACCTCAACTACCATCTGGAGAACAACAACGACCACAACACCAGCACCCTGCTCGACAACCTCGCCAACCTGGGACTCAAGCAACTGGTGTCCACCCCCACCCACCTCGCCGGACACACACTCGACGCCGTCTTCTCATCCAGCACAGACATCCTCTTCAGCCACGCCACAGAGCTTCAATGGACGGACCACAGCTGCGTCCACTTCACCTTCAAGAGAACGACGACCCACCAACACCAGCAACAAGCCGCCCACAGAAGCTGGAACAAGATCACAGCAGACCAGCTCGCCACCTCCCTGAGCCAGCACCCTCCTGCCAGCTCAGCGAACCCCAGCCAGGCCGCCGACAACCTCACGAAGTGGATCAGCAACTGCGCGGACGAGCTCGCCCCGCTGAGGACCCCGCCTAGCAGACCCGGCAGCAAGAAGGCCCCATGGTTCACCGACGAACTCAAGTGCTCCAAGAAGAACCTCCGAGCCCTCGAGAAAGTCTGGAAAAGGGAACCAACACCGGACAACAGGACCTCCTACAAACTTGCCACCCGGAAACACCACCAGCTGATCCGCGCCGCCAAGAAAACAGCATTCAAGGACCGGTTGGACAACAACGCACACAACAGCAAGGAACTCTTCAACATCGTGAATGAGCTCTCCAACCCCAGCGCAGGAAACAACGAAATCACCCCATCACAAGACCTCTGCAACTCCCTCGCTTCATACTTCCACAACAAGATCGCGGACATACACAACAGCTTCAACAACCAACCAACGCACACCATGACCGAACAACCACCCCCCACCACCACCCTCCACGCCTGGACCCCGATCAGCACCGAAGACACCATCCGCACGATGAACTCCATCCACTCCGGATCACCGACCGACCCCTGCCCTCACCACGTCTTCAACAAGGCCGACGCTGTCATCGCACCCCACCTGCGAGACATCATCAACACATCCTTCGACACCACCATCTTCCCCGAGAGCTGGAAACACGCCGAACTCAGCGCTCTACTCAAGAAACCAACAGCGGACCCCACCGACCTCAAGAATCACCGCCCCATCTCGCTTCTCCCGTTTCCAGCCAAAGTCATCGAGAAGACCGTCAACAAGCAGATGGCCGCCTTCCTCGAGACGAACGGATCCCTCGACCCCTCACAGTCCGGCTTCCGAGCCAACCACAGCACCGAGACCGCCCTCATCGCCGCCACCGATGACATCCGAGCCCTGATGGACAATGGAGAAACAGCGGCCCTCATCCTCCTAGACCTCTCCGCGGCATTCGACACGGTCTGCCACCGCACCCTAGTACGGCGCCTCAGCAACATCGGAATCGAGGACAAGGCGCTGGAATGGATCATCTCCTTCCTCGACGGAAGAACACAGAGAGTCCGCCTACCACCGTACAAGTCAGAGGCCTCCGAAGTCATCTGCGGCGTCCCACAAGGATCATCTCTGAGCCCCACCCTCTTCAACGTCTACATGAGCCCCCTCGCGGCCATCGTACGCAAACACAACCTCAGCATAATCTCCTACGCCGACGACACCCAGCTGATCCTCTCCCTGACCAACGACCCCGCCGCCGCCAGAGCCAACCTGCACGAAGGGATGAAAGAGGTAGCCGAGTGGATGACGACCAGCCGCCTGAAACTGAACTCGGACAAGACGGAGGTTCTCATCCTGGGCTCTTCACCCTCCGCCTGGGACGACTCCTGGTGGCCTCCCGCCCTGGGCACCGCACCCAAACCGACAGACCATGCACGCAACCTGGGCTTCATCCTGGACTCCTCCCTCTCCATGACCAGGCAGGTCAACAACGTCTCCTCGGCGTGCTTCAACATCCTACGCACACTTCGGAAGATCTTCTGGTGGATCCCCACCGAGACCAGGAGGACCGTCACCCAGGCCCTCGTCACCAGCCGACTGGACTACGGTAACGCCCTCTACGCCGGTACCACCGCCAAGCTCCAGAAGAGACTCCAGCGGATCCAGAACGCCTCAGCCAGACTCATCCTCGACATCCCACGATCCAGCCACATCTCCGGACATCTGAGAGACCTGCACTGGCTCCCCGTCAACAAGAGAATCACCTTCCGCCTCCTCACCCACGCACACAAAGCCCTACACGACCAAGGCCCGAGCTACCTCAACAGCCGAGTCAACTTCTACGCTCCCACGCGCCACCTCCGATCAGCCAACCACGCCCTCGCCGCCGTCCCCCGCATCCGAAGAGCGACTACAGGAGGAAGGTCCTTCTCCTACCTGGCCGCCAAGAACTGGAACTCCCTCCCGACCGACCTGCGCCTGACCCAAGACCACCTCTCCTTCAGGAAGAAGCTGAAGACCTGGCTATTCGAGCAGTAGCGGCACCCCCCCCCCCCCAGCGCCTTGAGACCCTACGGGTATGTAGCGCGCTTTATAAGTGTCATTGATTGATTGATTGATTGATTGACCTCTGTACTTGACCAGCCCTGTGTTACCGGTGCTGTGGCTTTGGGGTTGCCTTGAACCCCCCCAACGGTGGGCTTCTTATCCCCAGGAGACTGAACGTGTAAGTGCTTTACTTACCTGAAAAACTATTACTTACCTCCCCCAGGAACTGTTGATTTTTGCACTGTGTCCACTTTTAAAATAGCTTATTGCAATTTTAACCAAAACTGTCTGTACTACTGTTTTAATTCAAAGTTCTATACTTATTTGTGCGAAGTACCTTACAATTTATGTACTTACCTAAAATTTGAATCTTGTGGTTCTAAAAATAAATTAAGAAAATATATTGTTCTATATAAGAACCTATTGTCCTGGAGTTAAGTCTTTGAGTGTGTGTTCTCATTTATTGCCTGTGTGTACAACACATGCTTAACACTACCCTCTGATACGCCTACTGCTCAACCACACCACCACAAAATAGAGCATTAGTATGATCTAATGTTGCCACTATCAACCTCTAAGGTGAACCCTTGGACACTGTGCACACTATCTCTCACTTTAAGTGCCAGAGCCAACTTCCTACATTGGGTTTCTGTGAGACTGACTCTGAGGCTGCTGGGCCTCATGGCCTCCTGCATCCTGCTATTGACACATGCAAGATGGCATATGCTGGCTCTGCAGTGGGACTTAAAGTTCCAGTGGGCGCAGCATTAGGGAAATCTCTCCTACATGGTCCAGATTCAGAGGGTACTGCTAAAGACCTACAGTGGTGACTTTCGAATCTGCATTGGGTCAACAGCAGATCTCTCTCCCTTCCCCAGCCAGGTCTATCCATAGCAAGGGATGCGTCACTTCTAGGATGGGGCGGCCACATGGGAGAGGTGGAGCTCAGAGGCCTCTGGTCTCCAGCGAATTTGGGCTCCATATCAATGTTCTGGAGCTCCGGGCAATCAGGCTTGCGTTGAAAGCATTTCTTTGCTCTCTCAATGGGAAAGTAGTGCAAGTGTTCATGGACAACACTACCGCCATGTGGTACTGCAACAAACAGGGCGGATTAGGGTCATGGACACTTTTTCAGGATGCGCTGCGCCTCTGCACATGGCTGGCACATCACAACATTACCCTGGTGGTTCAACATGGGTGGTTCAACATCTGGCAGGCTCAACATCTGGCAGGCTCTCCGAACTCCAGAGCAGACGAACTCAGCTGTTGATGCATAGCCGATCATGAATGGTGTCTCCATCCAGAGGTGGTGCATGGTCTCTTTCACCAGTGGGAAAAGCCTTCGTTAGATCTGTTCGCCTCTGCAGAGAACGCGCAAGGTCAGCTGTTTGGCGCGTTGGACTTTCCAAGCCGGCACTCGCTTGAGAATGCTTTTCGTCTCGAATGAAATTCCGCCCCCCTTTACGCCTCTGCCACTTCTGCCCAGAGTTCTCAAAAAGATCAGGAACGACCGGGCTCAAGTTATCTTGGTGGCTCTGGACTGGGCAGGGAGATTATGGTATCCCAAGCTATTGAGCATGGCCATTGATCCTCCACTCATACTGCCTCTTCGGGAGGATCTTCTGTTGCAGCAGAAGGTGACAGTTCTCCACCCGAAGCTGTCCAATCTCCGCCTTCATATGTGGAGATTGAGCGTCGGCAGTTGACAGCTTTTGACCTTTCACCAGAAGTCTGTGACGTTATCTTGGCAGCCAGGCTTCCTTCCACCAAAACGGTATACGCCTGTCGTCATAAATGTGTGGCATGGTGTACCAACAAATCTGACCCCTCTCTGCTCCTCTTTCTGAGGTTCTTTTGTTCATTCTATTTTTTAGCCCAGCAGGGGTCTGCTTTGGGCACCCTTAAATTGTATTTATTGGTTAGTTCGGCCTTTCTTAGGTTACCTGATCAGCCTTCACTCTTGCCTAAGCCTCCTATTTTCAATCGATTCTCCTGTGGAGTCGACCAACGCCACCTACTGACGCACAAGGGTATTGTTCGAAGAAAAAATCTCCGGAGCCAATCCAATTCTAAGGTAAGCAATCTGCAACTAGAATGTCTTTACCAGATATATTGTTACCGAAAGTAAGTAACTTTTACTTCCTACATCCTAATACCCTACTTCCATTTGTAGGTGCTACACTAAATTTAAGCGAAAGTAGCAAATAACAAACTTGTGTTGTGTGTTTAAGATGGATTGCACAGCATCCCCATTTTTGATACAAATATAGCAACTCAGCTATTCTCTAAGGCTGTTCTCTGGAAAATTAGCATGTTAAGCTGAATCCCATTTCTCTGCAGTGCTCCCAACTGGGGCTGGATGGTGCTGCAAGCGGACATGACCTCTGGCCTGCTAGTCGTAGCCCCAAGTCCCTCCAGCTTATGGTCATATACCTGGGTTTTGTATACTATCTGACCATCAATCTTATTGTTATAGTCCTAAAAGACAGTTGTACTACCAAATACTAAAGTATTAACAAGATATTGTGATAAATGTGTCATCTTCAATCACCAACTAATTATAATCTACTTCTAACTAAAACAATAAAATCATGTCAGCTACCACAGTGTGTGTCCATAATATGGCCAAGATATTATGGTGACGTCCATAACTAAAACATTAAAATGTCAGCCATGATGCCATCATTTCTGTGCATGTCTAAAAACATAACAATTTCTGTAGGAAGTTGGCTCTGTATATACTATCCCAAAGTAAGAGATAGTGTGCACAGAGTCCAAGGGTTCCCTTAGAGGTAAAATAGTGGCAAAAATAGATAATTCTAATGCTCTATTTTGTGGTAGTGTGGTCGAGCAGTAGGCTTATCAGAGGGTAGTGTTAAGCATTTGTTGTACACACACATGTAATAAATGAGGAACACACACTCAAAGACTTAACTCCAGGCCAATAGCTTTTAGATAGAAAAATATATTTTCTTAATTTATTTTTAGAACCACAAGTTCAAGATTAAAAGTAAATACATAAAATGCAAGGTACGCCACCCAGGTAATTAAGGAACTTTGAATTAGAGCAATAACCTATACAGCTTTTGTTAAAATGGCAATAAGTTATTTTAAAATTAGACAATGCAAAATTCAACAGTTCCTGGGGGAGGTAAGTAAAGGTTAGATTGTGAGGTAAGTAAAACACTTACAAGTCTCAGTTCCTGAGCATAGGCAGCCCACCGTTAGGGGTTCAAGGCAACCCCAAAATTACCACACGAGCAGCTCAGGGCCGGTCAGGTGCAGAGGTCAAAGAGGTGCCCAAAACACATAGGTGCCTATTGAGAACAGGGGTGCTCCGGTTCCAGTCTGCCAGGAGGTAAGTACCCTCGTCCTCGGGGGGCAGACCAGGGGGGTTTTGTAGAGCACTGGGGGGGGACACAAGTAGGCACACAAAACACACCCTCAGTGGCACAGGGGCGGCCGGGTGCAGTGTGCAAAGCAGGCATCGGGTTTTGTATAGAAAACAATGGAGGGACCCGGGGGGGGGGGGGGGGGTTCACTCTAGCGGTGCAGGCAGGCACAGGCGGGGACTTCCTGGGCCAGCGACCACCTGGGCTAGGCAGAGGGTTGCCTGGGGGGGGTCACTCCTGCACTGATGTTCGGTTCCTTCAGGTCCTGGGGGCTGTGGGTGCAGTGCTTGGTCCAAGCGTCTGGTCTCTTGTTACAGGCAGTCGCGGTCAGGGTGAGCCTCTGGATTCTTTCTGCAGGCGTCGCTGTGGTGGTCCAGGGGGGTCGTCTCGGGCTACTCACGGGGTCGCAGTCGCTGGGGAGTCCTCCCTGTGGTGTTGGTTCTCTAGATCTCGAGCCGGGGGCGTTGGGTGCAGAGTGTGAAGTCTCACACTTCCGGCGGGAAGAGTGAGGTCTTTAAAGTTGTCAAAGTTGCAAGCTTGTTGCAGGTTGTTGAGCAGAGCTGCTGCTCTTGGGGGTTTCTTGGTCCTGGGGGTAAGGGCAGTCCTCTGAGGCTTCAGGGGTCACTGGTCCCTGTTGGATGCGTCGCTGGTTGCAAGTTTTCAAGTCAGGAGACAAGCTGGTAGGGCTGGGGCCAAAGCAGTTGTCGTCTTCCATCATCTCTGCAGGGCTTGTAGGTCAGCAGTCCTTATCTTGTTTCAGGTTGCAGGAATCTGATTTCCTGGGTTCTGAGGTGCCCCTAAATACAAAATTTATGGGGGTGTTTAGGTCTGGGAGGGTGTCTACACCCTCTTTGTGCCTCCTCCCTGTGTGGAGGGGGGCACATCCCTAATCCTACTGGGGGAATCCTCCAAAACTAAGATGGAGGATTTCTAAAGGCAGGGGTCACCTCAGCTCAGGGCACCTTAGGGGCTGTCCTTACTGTTGAGTGACTCCTCCTTATTTTCCTAATTATCTCCTCCAACCTTGCTGCCAAAAGTGGGGCAGTGGCCAGAGGGGCGGGCATCTCCACTAGCTGGGATGCCATGGGGCGCTGTAACAGGGGGTGAGCCTTTGAGGCTCACTGCCAGGTGTTACAGTTCCTGCAGGGGGAGGTGTGAAGCACCTCCACCCAGTACAGGCTTTGTTCCTGGCCACAGAGTGACAAAGTCACTCTCCCCATGTGGCCAGCAACTCGTCTGGTTGTAGCAGGCTGGCAGAAACTGGTCAGCCTAACACTAGAAGTCGATTGGTATTCAGGGGGCATCTCTAAGATGCCCTCTGGTTGAATTTTACAATAGATTCCACACTGGCATCAGTGTGGATTTATTGTGCTGAGAAGTTTGATACCAAACTTCCCAGGTTTGAGTGTAGCCATTCTCGAACTGTGGAGTTCGTGTTTGACAAACTCCCAGGCCATATACTCTTATGTCTACCCTGCACTTACAATGTCTAAGGTTTTGCTTAGACACTGTAGGGGCATAGTGCTCATGCACATATGCCCTCACCTGTGGTATAGTGCACCCTGCCTTAGGGCTGTAAGGCCTGCTAGAGGGGTGACTTACCTATGCCACAGACAGTGTGAGGTTGGCATGGCACTCTGAGGGGAGTGCCATGTTGACTTAGTCTTTTTCTCCCCACCAGCACACACAAGCTGTGTGGCAGTGTGCATGTGCTGAGTGAGGGGTTCCCAGGGTGGCATAAGACAGGCTGCAGCCCCTAGAGACCTTCCCTGGCATAAGGGCCCTTGGTACCAGGGGTACCAGTTACAAGGGACTTATCTGAGTGCCAGGGCTGTGGCAATTGTGGAAGCAAAGGTACAGTTTAGGGAAAGAAAACTGGTGTTGGGGCCTGGTTAGCAGGGTCCAGCACACTTTCAATCATAACTTAGCATCAGCAAAGGCAAAAAGTCAGAGGGTAACCATGCCAAGGAGGCATTTCCTTACACAACCCCCCCCCCCCCACTTATTTTCTAAGTGGAATAACCTGGAAAGGCCATCAGCATTGGCATGGGCAGTCCCAGGTCTGTGTTCCACTACAAAGTCCATTCCCTGTAGGGATATCAACCACCTCAACAGTTTAGGGTTTTCTCCTTTCATTTCATTAGCCATCTGAGAGGTCTGTGGTCAGTTTGAACTATGAAGTGAGTACCGAAAAGGTATGGTCTTAACTTCTTCAGGGACCAGACCACAGCACAGGCCTCCCTCTCAATGGCACTCCAACGCTGCTCCCTGGGGAGTAACCTCCTGCTAATGAAAGCAACATGTTGGTCAAGGCCATCATCATTTGTTTGGGACAGGACTGCTCCTATCCCATGTTCAGAGGCATTTGTCTGCACAATGAACTGCTTAGAGTAATCTGGAGCTTTCAAAACTGATGCTGTACACATTGCTTGCTTCAGGGTGTCAAAGGCCCTTTGACAGTCCAAGGTCCAGTTCACTTTCTTGGGCATTGTCTTAAAGGTAAGTTCTGTGAGGGGTGTCACTATTGATCCATATCCCTTCACAAACCTCCTGTAGTACCCAGTCAAGCCAAGGAATGCCCTGACTTGAGTCTGGGTTTTTGGAGCTGCCCAGTCCAGAATAGTCTGGATCTTTGGCTGGAGTGGCTGAACTTGGCCTCCACCTACAAGGTGTCCCAAGTAAACTACAGTTCCCTGCCCTATCTGACATTTGGATGCCTTGATAGAGAGGCCTGCTGCTTGCAGGGCCTTCAAAACCTTCAGGTGGACCAGGTGATCCTGCCAGCTGTAGCTAAAGACAGCAGTATCGTCAAGAAAAGCTGCACTAAAGGACTCCAAGCCAGCAAGGACTTGATTCACCAACCTTTGGAAGGTGGCAGGGGCATTCTTTAAACCAAAGGGAATCACAGTAAACTGGTAGTGCCCATCAGGTATGGAGAATGCTGTCTTTTCTTTTGCTCCTGGTGCCATTTTTATTTGCCAGTACCCTGCTGTCAAGTCAAAGGTACTTAAGTATTTGGCTGCACCAAATCTATCTATGAGCTCATCTGCCCTTGGAATGGGGTGAGTATCTGTCTTGGTGACAGAGTGGAGCCCTCTGTAGTCCACACAAAACCTCATCTCTCTCTTGCCATCTTTTGTGTGAGGTTTGGGGACCAAGACCACTGGGCTAGCCCAGGGTCTCTCAGAATGCTCAATCACTCCCAACCTCAGCATCTTGTGGACTTCCACTTTGATGCTTTCTTTAACTTGGTCAGACTGTCTTAATATTTTGTTTTTGACAGGCATACTGTCTCCTGTGTCCACATCATGGGTACACAGGTGTGCCTGACCAGGGGTTAAAGAAAAGAGCTTAGCAAACTGCTGGAGGACTTGCCTGCTGTCAGCCTGCTGTTGGCCAGAGAGGGTGTCTGAATAGATCACGCCATCTACTGAGCCGTCTTTAGGGTCAGTGGAGAGGAGATCAGGGAGAGGTTCACTCTCCACTTCCTGGTCCTCATCTGTAACCATTAACATGTTTACATCTGCCCTATCATGAAAGAGTTTGAGGCGGTTCACACGGATCACCCTCTTAGGGGTCCTGCTAGTGCCTAGGACCACCAGGGAGGTGACCTGGCTCTCTTTCTCAAGAACTGGGTAAGGGCCACTCCATCTGTCCTGAAGTGCCCTTGGAGCCAGAGGCTTCAGAACCCAGACTCTCGGCCCTGGCTGAAACTCCATCATAGCAGCCTTTTGGTCAAACCCTAATTTCTGGAGCTTTTGGCTGCCCTCAAGGTTTTTGCTTGCCTGGATCTTTCATAAATTCACATGCTTGAATCATCCCCGTTGTCTAAGTGAGTATCCTAAAAAAGCAGTAAGTAAGAATATCCATACCCTATAATTCTAGCTAACTCAAAATATAGCCTATCCATGTCCTTTGAAATGAAATAAAAGAACCAAACGTGACTTACGACCAATCAGGCGCCAGCACCCTCTAGAGTATTCCCAAAATAGGCTCATTACCTCATATTCTCTACTGCACGGCGTGTGAAGGAAGTCTCCCTGAGCTCTGCTCTTTTTTTTCCTGTCAAGACAACTTTCTACTTCAGGAGATGTCTGATAGCTCCAAGAAAGGCCTTTTTCGCCCTTGTAATACCTGTGGCAAGAAAAGGCTACATGTGGATGATCCACATTAGGACTGTCTATACTGCCTGCATCCTAAACATCAGGCGAAAGACTGTAAAATATGCCACACCTTCTCTGCTAAAACCCTGAGAGACAGAGAAGAGACGTCTGATATGGTTAAAGGCAAAATCCGATCCTTCAGGTGAGGAGAGTGATTCAGAAACAAGGCCTCATAAAAGACCTAAGGTAGGCTGAGGAAGGCAGAAAACACCACAACACGAACCATAAAGATGGCGACAAAACCTTACAAGGTTCATCCTCCTCCCAGCCATCTTCTTCACGTCGCAAGAAGGAGCTTCGCCACCGTTCTCCTTCCTCAGAACCATCAACTTCTAAAAAGGTTCCACCTAAATTCAAGTTGATGACGACACTACCATTGACAATGAAGGTTACTGCAGTTACCATCTCCACCCTCTCATTGACGTGACCCTTGTCGACTAAGACAACGTCGACATCTGTTTTAAAAGCTCCAATTCTATCAGTCCAAGTCAGTGAGAAGGGACATTCATCCTTGGAGCAGTCGACAAAATCACCTCCAGAAAAGCCTTCGACGGTGAGAGGCTCGTCGACGAGGGCCTCATTGACAGAAACAGTTCACTCAACATCACCGTTGATGGCGACAAAACAGTCAACGGCTACACCATTGAATAGAGCAACAACAACACCGTCCACGAGACCATCGTCGTCAACAGCACTAGTTCCTACCAGCCAAGACAGCGTGATCCCCATTTCTTCTGGTTCTCCTGACCTTCAGGCAACGGTAAAGATTACAACACTTCCTAGGTCTGCCATATATCCCGCTGATACATCCCCTAGTAAGGTGACACCCTTACTGCCTAGTCACCTGTTAGACTGGGAGGAGTAGGAGGATGAAGGGCCGTTTGGTGACACACACAGCCCATCCCAGTTACATGTCAAATACCAAGAGGAGGATGATGATTACGAGCAACAGTACCAGTCTTATTATCCATATCAAAGATGCTACTAGGAGCCATTGCATCAGCCAAGACACAGTACAAATGCCTGCCTCCTTAATTCTGATCTTGCAATCCATGTTACACGATTATAAAAGGTGATTTCCAACTGCAACTGAGACACAGCTGCAACAACCCTCCTACCAAGCTACACCGAGGAATATGCCTCTGCCTCCGGCAATGCCCAGGCTCGCACCCACGTCAGCAATAGCCGCTCCCCACAGAGAGGACGTTTCCTCCTCAGAAGATGAAAGGGAAGAATGAGAGATTCTTACTCCCCAATACCCTAACAATGAATGGGATGACTATTTAGCTCCTACAGCATTGCCACCACCTCCTCATCCATCAGATTCTCCACTGGAGGATAAAAGAGGTTTCCATAATTTAATGGATAGAGCTGCCACACGTTTCCATTTACCAACATCTGTCTCTCAATTAGAGTGCTTCCTCCATGATTTTAAAGAATAGGCAATAAAGTTGGTGAGGGCAATCCCCCTCATAGACTTTAGCTGGAGTGAAGGTCTAAAAATTATGGGAAATCCAGCTACAGTTCCGCCAGTCTCACCAAAGATACATAAAAAACACAAGGCTACACATGACTCTCCAGTCTGTTTGACAGGGCACACAAATCCAGATTGTCATATCTCAGGCTGCCCAAAGACATTCTTAGAATCCATCTATGCCTATTTCTTCCCTGCCAGATAAGGAAGGCAGACTTCTGGACAACGTTGGCAAGAAGTTCTCATCCATGCAAGCTATTACCATTCGTGCTGCCACCACCCTGGCTATCTTAGGTCGCTATGACTGTCAAGTGTGGTCTGACATGAATGGTTTCATTGAATACTCATCCCGGAAGACAACCTGAGGCATGTAAGATACTGCAGAAGGGAGAGTGTACTTGGGCAGAGATAATCGTCTGCACCCTGGACATAGCCGCCACAGACTTTTGACCACTGGCAGGAGCAGCGGTTTTGCGCCCTCCAAGGATGGTGAAAAGCAACCTTTTTCAGGCCTCAAGTCCAGTCCAAAATATTAGACATGGCTTATGATGGCAAATCTCTTTTCGGCAAACACATAGATGACGTCCTACTAGCCATCAAGACTGATGAGGAGACTGCTCGTTCTCTGGGTACGCTACTGTACAAGAAGCAGCCCTTTCAGGGGGCCAGAGGTAGAGGTTTCTCGTCGTTTCGAGGTCCGTTCCATAGACAGTACCAACAGTCACAGTACAGGCCAGCTTATCAACACTTATAGACACCCATCTACAGCAACCTACATCAGGCAAGGTGGAAGAAGAAAACAGTAAACAGACCTTGTGAGAAAGTAGCCTCTTTCTAGCATGGTTACCCCCATTTTTGTCCTGTTTGTCAGTGTGTTTTTACTGTCTCACTGGGATGCTGCTAGCCAGGACCCCAGTGCTCATAGTTTGTGACCCACATGTCAGTATGTTTTACTGTTTTGTCACTATGCTTGACTGTCACTGGAGTCCTGCTAACCACAACTCCAGTACCTATGCTCTCTCTGATTCCAAGTTTGTACTTACATACTGGTAACCCAGTATTCCACTCCAAATTGGCATACTGGACCCCCTTATAAGTCCCTAGTGTATGGTACCTAAGTACCCAGGGCATTGGGGTTCTCCGACAGTAGCAGGTGAAGCAGAGGTTGCAGAGGAGTCTTCCAAATCGAATCGGAGGAACCACCCAGAGGAGACACCCTAAATAGCCCTCAGAGGGGGATTGGTCACCTAACCAGGTATGGACCTATCAGGAGGGGGTCTCTGACGTCACCTGCTGGCACTGGCCACTCAGATGCTCCCAGAGTTCCCTGACCATCCTGAAAGCAATATGGCAGAACCCATGGACACTCTGAAGAAGCTCTGAGCGTTCTGCAACTCCTTTGTCCCCGTGTCCTGGGACTCCTGTGGGTGCTGCCTGGTCTTCTGAGGGCTCTCTAAAGTGCTGAGAGAACCCCCCTATGTCTCCTCAGTCCGAGTTGAGACCCCAGGTCCCTGCTGGGCCCAGGTAGTGCCCTTTCCCGCCAACCGCGACATTTGCCTAAGCCAAGGATTGTTGGTGGAATCCACAACAAAAATCAACCTGCATCCAATGACTCAATGTGGGACATCTCTTGCACCCAGCAGAAACCTGCAGCTGTCTTCTTTGGTGCGTTTCTGACTTTTTCTTCCAACCGGAGAATCCACTTTTGCACCTTCATCCTGGTAAGCAGGGGCTCCTGTTCTTCCTGGACTCTTCATGACTGTTCTTGGTCTTGGTCTCCTCTCTCCACAGGTCTTCAGGTCCAGGAATCCATTGTTAGTGTCTTGCATTCTTGCTTGGTTTTTGCATCATCCTTTACCACAACTCCTAGAGTGTTCTGTGGAAACTAGCTATACTTTACTTCGGTTTTCCTGGGCTCTGGGGTGGGGTACTTTACTTACATTTGGTGTTTTCGTAAACTCCCAGCGCTCCTCTACACACTAATCTTGCCTAGGTGGGGAACTGATTTTCGCATTCCATTATTTTAGTATAGAGTTTGTGTTGCCCCTAGGTCTATTCTAGCCTATGGTGATTTTCACTATTTGCCCTATTTTGTGGCTGACTTTGGTTACTAGTGTATGTTTTGTGTGTATTATTTACCTCCTAAGGGAGTATAGCCTCCAAGATATTTTTGGCCTTGTCACTAAAATAAAGTACCTTTATTTTTGGTAACACTGAGTATTGTCGTGTGTGAGTACTGTGTGACTACAGTGGTATTGCAAGAGCTTTGCATGTCTCCTAGTTCAGCCTTGGCTGCCCTGCCTACATCTACCTCTAGACGGCCTGGCTTCTGGACACTGCCTACATTTCACTAATAGGGGATAACTGGACCTGGTATAAGGTGTAAGTACCATAGGTACCCACTACAAACCTGGCGAGCCTCCTACAGACCTCACAAGCCCGCGATCAACCCCATAAACAATGATCCTCATTGAGTACTGGCTGCAGTTCAATGTTTCCCACAATTTCATCCAGTGTGGGCGAACGTCTCCAATTATAAACAGAATTGGGAAAAGATAACATCAGACAAATGGTTGCTGGATATAGTGGCTCATGGTCATATGCTAGAATTTGTACTGAAACCACCAGACCACCCTCCTGGGAAATCGCATCAACTTCATCTTCATTTGCTAAACAAGGGTGCGATAGAAGAGGTCCCTGTACACAAGAGGGGGCTAGAACTCTATTCTTGTTTTTTTTCTTATAAGAAAAAAGTCAGGGAATGGAGACCGATCCTGGACCTTAGACAATTAAACAAATTTCTAAGGAAGCAATCCTTACGTATGATCACACTGTCTGATATCCTTCACTGTTCAACACCGGAGATTACATGACATCGTTGGATCTCCAGGATGCTTATTTCCACATCCCCATACATGCAAAGCATCACAAATACCTCCGCTTCATTACCAATTCAAGGTTCTCCCATTCGTATTAAAGTCGGCACCAAAAATCTTAACAAAATGGTTTGCGCTGATTGCAGCCACTCTCCGTAACAAGAGCTTTGAAATCTTCCCGTATTTGGACGACTGGCTGAAAAAGGCACCAACTTCACAGCAGGTGTCCAAGGCCATCAGTGCCTGCCTAGCATTTTTTCACAACGTAGATCTAACGGTCAACTGAAAAAAATCATCTACTCTTCCAACACGCAAAATAGTCTTTTTGGGTGCGGAACTTGACACAGTCAAAAGCAAGGCTTATCTCTTTTATCTCAATGGGACAGCAACAGAAGCTGGCCAACATGGCTACCACGATCTCAAAAAGAAAGTCTGTTTCAGTACAACATTCAAGTTGCTTTTAGGAATGATTTACTCATCAATCATCTTGGTCCATCAAGCAAGACTAAGAATGAGACCATTACAGGAGGAATTTCAACTGCAATGGACCCAGTCTCAAGGATCCTTTGAAAACGTATCAATATTACACCAAAGATGGTGGTGGTCCCAAACCAGCCATATCTCTTAGGGATTGAGCTTCCTAGCGCCAATGCAAGATTTCATTATAACAATGGACACTTCTCTGGAAGGCTGGAGTGGTCATTTGCAAGACGTGCATTCAGGGAAAATGGTCCAACTCTCAGAATTAAATGCACATAAATCTGTTAGAATTAAAGGCAATATCTCTTACTCTCAAAGCGTCCCTCCCTCGGATTTCAAGATCCTCAGTGTTGATCCAAACAGACAACACAACAAGCATATAATACATCAACAAACCAGAAGGAACACAATCTCTGTCCCTCTCAAGAGAAGCACAATCTCTCTAGGAATGGCTCACTCATCACAAGATTTCTCTGAGAGCAGAACACGTTCCAGGTATCCACAATGCCCTGGCAGGACGGATGACAGTTGCCACGAGTGGGAGCTCAATCAGAAGGAAATAGACAAGATCTTTCAATGCTGGGAATGGCCAACATTAGATCTCTTTGCCACCAACAAGAATACCAAATGCCAGTTTTACGCCAGTCAGTACCCACTCCCAGGGTCGTGGGGGAATGCTCTTTCGATGCGATGGGCCAGGATCTTCCCCCCCTTCCAATTGATCTCCAGACTTCTCAAGAAGATTAAATCAGAGGGTTACAAGCTCGTACTTATAGCACCCAAGTGGCCCAGACAGTATTGGTACACGGGGCTCATTCTCCTGTCGGTAGCCAATTCCCTACGACTTTCCAGCAAGCACAACCTTCTAACGAAGAGATACAGTCAGATATTTCATACAGAACCAACCTTTCTCCAATTGCACCCAAGGCTCCTGAGTTCCATGAGTTCCAGGGCATGAACATTGACGAAGAATGCAAAGTAATTCTGTCCAGAGCGCGCGCTGACAGTACAAACAAGACTTACAGGTTCAAGTGGAGGTGATTTTGTATGTGGTGCCAACAAAACAAATAAATATCCGTTAAAGGATCTACCAGAGCAAATTATATCATACCTCCTTGCTCTATCCAAAACTGGGGTCAGACATGCCTCAGTTAAGGTTCACCTGGCAGTTATATCCTCATAGAGATGCTCTGCAAATGCATCCTCCCTTGGGTCATTCAGGCTCATAAAACAATTTTTGAAAGGTCTGTTTCGCACTTTTCTTCCTTTGCGACCACCTCTTCCTCGATGGCATCTAAACATTGTCCTTTCGCGATTGATAAAAGCTCATTTCAAGCCCATACACAGAGTGGATCTGAAGTATCTCACATGGAAGGTGGCAACCCTCCTTGCACTTCCGTCCACTAGGAGAGTCAGTGACACACAGGCCTTTACCACCAAGGAACCCTACCTCACTTTCTCATACGACTTTGTTCTTCTCGGAGCTACTCCAAGATACATTCCTAAAGTGCCTTTATCTTTTCACCTAAACAAACCAGTGATATTGAGAACTTCCTTCCCAAATCCATTAACTGTGGCCGAAAGGACTCTCCACACGCTGGATATCAAACAATGCTTGAAATTTTACCTTCAGTGTACTAAACAACTCCATAAGACAGACCAACTACTAGTCTCTTACGGCCAAGGTCGTCAGGGCACAGGAGTTACTAAAGCAACGATTTGCATCCACCATTCAGTTTTGTCATACAAAGGCTGGAAACCCACTAACCAGCCGGCCTAAAGCACACTTCAAGAGCAATTTCAACATGAAATGCTCGCACCCACCATAATGCTCGCACCCATCATCCACTACGGGCATAACTTATTATGAGTACTGCTGGCTATTCAATTTCAAGCATGTGAATTTATGAAAGATCCAGTACTGGATAAGAAAACAAGCTACTTACCTGTAACTACAGGTTCGATGGCATCTGTCGCTGTAGATACGCATGTTCTGCAATAGCTCGCCATCTGGTGTTGGGCCGGAGTGTTACAAGTTGTTTTTCTTCGAAGAAGTCTTTCGAGTCACGGGACCGAGTGACTCCTCCTTTTGTCTCCATTGCGCATGGGCGTCGACTCCATCCTCGATTGTTTTTTTTCCGCCATCGGGTTCGGACGTGTTCCTGTCGCTCCGAGTTTCGGAACAGAAAAAATAGTTAATTTCGGAAGATTTTCGTCGGTATTGTTGCGTTCGGGATCGGCATACCTACATTCAACACCGCATCGAAGATCGAAGAGCTCCGGTGCCCTTCGGGGTAATTTTTCGATCCTCCGTCGGGGCATGGTCGGCCCGACCGCGTGCTGAAGAACGCCGATGGAACGGACCCCGTTCCGTTTCTGCCCCAAATGCCACAATAAATACCCCTACACAGACCAACACTTGGTCTGCAACCTGTGCCTGTCACCTGAGCACAGCGAAGACACCTGCGAGGCCTGTCGTGCGTTCCGGTCCAGAAAAACACTCCGAGACCGTCGAGCCAGAAGACTTCAAATGGCGTCCGCACCGACAGCCCGACGGGAGTTCGAGGAACAGGAAAAAGAAGGTACCTTCTCGATCCAAGACTCAGACTCCGAAGGATTCGACGACACACAAACCGTGAGTAAGACGTCGAAAACCACACAAAGAAACATTTACAAGGCCCAGGGGACGCCACTGCCACCAGGCCATGGCTCCACCCATAAATTCGGTGACCGACCGTCGGCACCGAAAAAGGCCAAAACAGTGCCGAGATCGTCCGACTCCGGTCGAGACACCGGCACGCAGCCTTCTCGGGACCGAGAAAGTGCTGGAGACAAGCCTCGACACCGAGATGCCGGTGTGGACACGGCTCGACGCCGAGACAGCGGCACCGAAACAGATCGACGCCGAGAGGTTTCGGCCCCGAAAAGGAAAAAAGTCACCTCGGAGCCGAAAAAACACGCAGACACAGTTTCGACGCCGAAACAAACTGCAAGCGACCCAGCTTCAGGCTCTTATACAGAAGAGCACTCGCTAACCTCCCAAATGCAGAAGCATAGGTTTGAGGAAGAGCTACAAGCAACGGATGCGGACCATACGCAAAAGCGTATCTTCATTCAGCAGGGGACAGGAAAAATAAGCACCCTTCCCCCCATTAGGAGAAAGAGAAGGTTGGAGTTCCAGACGGAACAAGCACCACAACCAAAAGTGGTGAAAAGAGTTACACCACCACCCTCTCCTCCACCCGTGATTAACGTTTCACCAGCACAAACGCCATCACACTCCCCAGCTCACACCACCATGAGCCAGGGTGACCAAGACCAGGACGCATGGGACCTATACGACGCCCCAGTGTCAGATAACAGCCCAGAGGCATACCCTACAAAACCATCTCCACCAGAAGACAGCACCGCGTACTCTCAGGTGGTGGCTAGAGCAGCACAATTTCACAACGTAAGCCTCCACTCAGAACAGGTCGAGGATGATTTCCTGTTCAACACACTCTCCTCCACCCACAGCTCCTACCAAAGCCTGCCTATGCTCCCTGGTATGCTCCGGCACGCAAAAGACATATTTAAGGACCCGGTCAAAAGTAGGGCAATCACACCAAGGGTGGAAAAAAAGTATAAGCCGCCTCCTACAGACCCGGCTTTCATCACAACACAGCTGCCACCAGACTCTGTTGTTGTAGGAGCAGCTAGGAAAAGGGCCAACTCTCACACATCTGGAGATGCACCACCCCCAGATAAAGAAAGCCGCAAGTTTGATGCAGCTGGTAAAAGAGTCGCAGCACAAGCTGCAAACCAGTGGCGCATCGCGAACTCCCAGGCACTACTTGCGCGCTATGACAGAGCCCACTGGGACGAGATGCAACATCTCATTGAACATCTGCCCAAAGACTTCCAAAATAGGGCAAAACAAGTGGTTGAGGAGGGACAGGCCATCTCCAACAACCAGATCCGCTCCTCCATGGACGCTGCAGATACAGCTGCACGGACAATTAATACATCTGTAACTATCAGAAGGCATGCATGGCTCCGAACGTCTGGATTTAAACCAGAGATTCAACAAGCAGTTCTCAATATGCCTTTTAATGAAAAAGAACTGTTCGGTCCAGAAGTGGACACAGCGATTGAGAAACTCAAAAAAGATACGGACACTGCCAAAGCCATGGGCGCACTCTACTCCCCGCAGAGCAGAGGGAATTACAGCTCATTCCGTAAACCGCCCTTTCGAGGGGGGTTTCGGGGTCAAAGCACACAAGCCAGCACCTCACAAGCCACACCGTCCAGTTACCAAGGACAGTATAGAGGAGGTTTTCGGGGACAATATAGAGGAGGGCAATTCCCTAGAAATAGAGGAAGATTCCAAAGCCCCAAAACCCCTACTACTAAACAGTGACTCACATGTCACTCACCCCCTCCACACAACACCAGTGGGGGGACGAATAGATCATTATTACAGAGCATGGGAGAAAATCACTACAGACACTTGGGTTCTAGCAATTATCCAACATGGTTACTGCATAGAATTTCTACAGTTCCCTCCAAACATACCACCAAAAGCACAAAATTTAACAACACACCATTCCAATCTCCTAGAGATAGAAGTGCAGGCACTATTGCAAAAGAATGCAATCGAATTAGTGCCAAACACACAAATAAACACAGGAGTTTACTCACTGTACTTTCTGATACCAAAGAAGGACAAAACACTGAGACCAATCCTAGACCTCAGAGTAGTCAACACTTTCATCAAATCAGACCACTTCCACATGGTCACACTACAAGAAGTATTGCCATTGCTAAAGCTGCACGACTACATGGCAACTTTAGACCTCAAGGATGCTTATTTCCATATACCAATTCACCCATCGCACAGGAAATACCTAAGGTTTGTATTCAAAGGAATACATTACCAATTCAAGGTACTGCCTTTCGGATTAACAACCGCACCAAGAGTCTTTACCAAATGTCTAGCGGTAGTCGCTGCACACATCAGAAGGCAGCAAATACATGTGTTCCCATATCTAGACGACTGGCTAATCAAGGCCCATTCGTTAATAGAGTGCTCAAATCACACAAATCATATCATACAAACCCTCTTCAAACTAGGGTTCACCGTCAATTTCACAAAATCCAAGATTCGGCCACGCAAGGTACAACAATACCTGGGAGCCATAATAGACACATCAAAGGGAGTAGCCACTCCAAGTCCACAAAGAATTCAAAATTTCAACACCATCATACAACGCATGTATCCAACACAAAAGATACAAGCAAAGATGGTATTACAACTCCTAGGCATGATGTCATCATGCATAGCCATTGTCCCAAACGCAAGACTGCACATGAGGCCCTTACAACAATGCCTAGCATCACAGTGGTCTCAAGCACAGGGTCACCTTCTAGATCTGGTGTTAATAGACCGCCAAACTTACCTCTCGCTTCTGTGGTGGAACAACATAAATTTAAACAAGGGGCGGCCTTTTCAAGACCCAGTGCCACAATACGTAATAACAACAGATGCTTCCATGACAGGGTGGGGAGCACACCTCGATCAACACAGCATACAAGGACAATGGAACGTACATCAAACAAAACTGCATATCAATCACCTAGAACTTCTTGCAGTTTTTCAAGCACTAAAAGCTTTCCAACCAATAATAGTTCACAAATACATTCTCGTCAAAACAGACAACATGACAACAATGTATTATCTAAACAAGCAGGGAGGGACGCACTCCACGCAGTTAAGCATGTTAGCACAAAAAATTTGGCATTGGGCAATTCACAACCAAATTCGCCTAATTGCACAGTTTATACCAGGGATACAAAATCAACTCGCAGACAATCTCTCTCGAGATCACCAACAGGTCCACGAATGGGAAATTCACCCCCAAATACTGAACACTTATTTCAAACTCTGGAGAACACCTCAGATAGACTTGTTTGCGACAAGGGAGAACGCAAAATGCCAAAACTTCGCATCCAGATACCCACACAAACAATCCCAAGGCAATGCCCTATGGATGAACTGGTCAGGGATATTTGCTTACGCTTTTCCCCCTCTCCCTCTCCTTCCTTACCTGGTAAACAAACTCAGTCAAAGCAAACTCAAACTCATATTGATAGCACCAACTTGGGCAAGGCAACCCTGGTACACAACGCTGCTAGACCTATCAGTGGTACCCTGCATCAAATTGCCCAACAGGCCAGATCTGTTGACACAGCACAACCAAAAGATCAGACACCCAGATCCAGCATCGCTGAATCTAGCAATCTGGCTCCTGAAATCCTAGAATTCGGGCACTTACAACTTACCCAAGAATGTATGGAAGTCATAAAACAAGCAAGAAGGCCATCCACCAGGCACTGCTATGCAAGTAAATGGAAGAGGTTTGTTTGCTACTGCCATATTAATCAAATACAACCATTACACACAACTCCAGAACATGTAGTGGGTTACTTGCTTCACTTACAAAAATCTAACCTAGCTTTCTCTTCCATTAAGATTCACCTTGCAGCAATATCTGCATACCTGCAGACTACCTATTCAACTTCCCTATATAAAATACCAGTCATTAAAGCATTCATGGAGGGCCTTAGGAGAATTATACCACCAAGAACACTACCTGTTCCTTCATGGAACCTAAATGTTGTCCTAACTAGACTTATGGGTCCACCTTTTGAACCCATGCACTCCTGCGACATACAGTTCCTAACCTGGAAGGTGGCATTTCTCATCGCCATTACTTCCCTGAGAAGAGTAAGCGAGATTCAGGCGTTTACTATACAGGAACCTTTTATACAACTACACAAAAATAAAGTCGTCCTAAGGACCAATCCTAAATTTTTGCCAAAGGTTATTTCACCGTTCCATCTAAATCAAACAGTGGAACTTCCGGTGTTCTTTCCACAGCCAGATACCGTAGCTGAAAGGGCACTACATACATTAGATGTCAAAAGAGCATTAATGTATTACATTGACAGAACAAAGAACATCAGAAAGACTAAACAACTCTTTATTGCATTTCAAAAACCTCATGCAGGAAACCCAATTTCAAAACAAGGTATAGCCAGATGGATAGTTAAATGCATCCAAATCTGCTACCTTAAAGCTAAACGACAGCTGCCCATTACACCAAGGGCACACTCAACCAGAAAAAAAGGTGCTACCATGGCCTTTCTAGGAAACATCCCAATGCAAAAAATATGTAAGGCAGCCACATGGTCTACGCCTCACACATTCACCAAGCACTACTGTGTAGACGTGTTATCCGCACAACAAGCCACAGTAGGTCAAGCTGTATTAAGGACATTATTTCAGACTACTTCCACTCCTACAGGCTGATCCACCGCTTTTGGGGAAATAACTGCTTACTAGTCTATTGCAGAACATGCGTATCTACAGCGACAGATGCCATCGAACTGAAAATGTCACTTACCCAGTGTACATCTGTTCGTGGCATCAGTCGCAGTAGATTCGCATGTGCCCACCCGCCTCCCCGGGAGCCTGTAGCAGTTTGGAAGTTACCTTCAATTATTTATATATGTATCATCTCAACCTTAAATAAGTGCATACTTAGTCACTCCATTGCATGGGCACCATTACTACAATTCAACTCCTACCTCACCCTCTGCGGGGAAAAACAATCGAGGATGGAGTCGACGCCCATGCGCAATGGAGACAAAAGGAGGAGTCACTCGGTCCCGTGACTCGAAAGACTTCTTCGAAGAAAAACAACTTGTAACACTCCGGCCCAACACCAGATGGCGAGCTATTGCAGAACATGCGAATCTACTGCGACTGATGCCACGAACAGATGTACACTGGGTAAGTGACATTTTCATTATCCAGTATTGGTATCTTTTCATAAATTTACATGCGTCCCACAGTCCTCCCCTTTGAGGCTCACCTTATTTTTTCAGTACATAATCTTCACTTCTAGTGCTAGAAAATCTGAGGGAATGCGCTTCTTTTGGGAATATTTTAGAGGATGCTGGCTTCTGATTGGTCATAAGTCAGGTTTTTTTTTCGTTTTATTTTTGCAAAAGGACATGGAGGTTGTATGTTTGGGTTTGCTAGCATTATAGCCTATGGATATTCTTACTTACTGCTTTTTTAGGATACCATGGGACTCCTACTTCGACAGGGATGATTCAAGCATGTGAATTTATGAAAGGTACCAATACTAGATAACTAGTTACAGGTAAGTAACTTGTTTTCTTCTCCACTTTCCTGTTGTCATCATGTCCAGGGGAGAAGTTGCAGTTGCAGTTACAGTTGGAGCCACCCAGTGGTGCTAGAGAGATACCTGTAAAAACTTTTCCAGGCCAGTCTGAATCCTGGAAGAATAATTCATAAAGTGGCAAATCTCTGGGAAGATAATGCATCCAAGAGAAATATTGTTACTAAAGGTAAGTACCTTTTTCACTTGGGTGTTTAAGAAGCCACATAAGAGATGCATGTATATAACTTAAGCACATGCAGATTTCTCACCTTATGAGTAGCCCTACACAGCAGACTGGATCAGAATTTTCTCAGCAATTCCCTCACTCATAGGTCGGTGGTGTCAAATGGCTCCATCCTCCCCCAGATGTGATGTTGCAGCTCCTACTCAGGTGTCACCTCCATACACTGATGCCTGTGGAAAGTACTTCTCATCCCCAAAAACAACTGTTTAAACCCTGAAAGATGGCCACAAACAGATATCGGTGATGGACATGCCCAAGATCTGTCTCTAGTGTCTAGGACCCTTACACGACTTGATGTCATGTAACATGTGAGCAAAGATGAGTCCAGAGGCCATCTGGAACTGCGAGGCCAAGTTATACATAACGGAACTTTGGCGAAAGGCCAGGAAGGCCCACTCCTGTTTGAAGTAGAGGATGCAGACTAGTCTCTTCCTCAAGGCTGATCCGCCCTTTACCATCAACACTGGGACCACCATCAGAGGGTTTCCTATAGTTTTTTTCCAACTGTTGAATCCTCTATGAGCTCCACAAATTCTGCAACCACTTCGTCCAATTGCCTACTTTGAATCCAAGACACTACCCCAGCACTACACATTTCTGATGCTGACAATGATGAATGTGAGGGCCCACTCAGATAAAAATCTGTTTTTCGACCCACAGGATGCCAGTGGACTTGATACCTCTCCTGATACTGGCCTCCATTTACCCACACCAGGACCAGCTACAGAAGAGTCTGCCTCTTCCGGAATAGGAATAAGGAGAGCAGCAGAGGTCCTTGATTTGACACTTCCAACCTCTAAAATCAATTCTAACATTCTTACTGTGGCCCTACTGCCAGGGAAGATGTCACAGGAGCCTTTCTGGCCATTGTAGAGGATCTTACTAACACAATGCTGGGCATCTGGGCAAAACCCCGATCTTGCACACAATAAAAGTACCATATAGCAATGAGAAGCAGACCTGCTTTAGGAGACACTAATCTTCTCCAACACCCTAAAACTGAAAGCTTGGTTGATCAGGTGGTAACAAACCGGTTGAACCCAAGTGCTGTTCCAGCCACCACACACAGAAGAATCAAAACTTTATCCAAATGCACATTATCCTCCACTAGTCCTGCCCTACACTCAATGAACCTTGGTTGCATCCTGGGCAGACTGTAATTGTTAATGCTTTTATATAGCACCTACTACCCCTCAAGGCATTGACACAGAAATTCATGTGTTGTTTGATGTTGTGGCAAGATCTTACTAGCAGTCCCTCAAGACCTCAGATCCAGCCTCTAGAGTGTCACCCAGGATGGTGAGGACTCTGCGAAATATGTCATTCGCTCGAGGCAGGACAATACTGTCTACTTGTGAAGGACATTCTGAACCAATGTGGTGCTTTGGCGCCACATTTAGTTTTACTCAGCATGATTTCTGAATGATGGGCAAAAACATTTTCCTAGCTATGGCACACTCCTCTTCAAAAAAGAGTCCGACTCAACATTGAAGCATTTCAAGTGGAGCAAGGTTAGAGCATGCTCCTTTGAGCTCACACTGCTAGCACAGCGGTTTCCCTGAAAAGTTTGCCCCTTTTGAGACTTCTAAAGGGGTTTTTAACAGAGTTAGCACTAGACCCTGCCTCACCATCAACAGGCCTCCTAAGCCTTTAGAGGCAGGGATCCTGCGGGCCTGTGTCCAGGACCCCCAGGGGCAACAAACTACCCAGACTCCTATGCTCCTTCCACAGCCATTGCAAAATAACTTTAATTTACGCTGTGTGGCTCATAAACAGTGCTGGAAGACCATATCACCTTTTAGATCCACTGGTGGCAGATAATATCAGATCAGCAGATGCTCCAGATCATCCAGAATGTATACGCTTTCACTTTCCTTTATACCCCTCCTGACATGTCTCCGACATCACACTGCCTTCAAGTGTACGTTCAGGCTCTCTTGGATAAGGGAACCAGAGAGATGGTGCTTCTTGGACTCCTGCAGTCTGCTTGTGGACCACAACAGGTGGCATATGCGGACTCTGCAGTTGGGTTTTAAGTCTCAGTGGGCTCAGCACCAAGGAAACATTCCAGATTACATCAAGGTGTTTGAGAGTCCTGCAAAAGACCCGCTGTGGTGGTTGCTGAGAACGCAGTTGGCCCTGTGACAGACCCCTCGCCTTACTCCTCCCAGAACAAACAGTCGTTACAGATTCATTGTTTGTGTTGGGGAGGTTATCCTGGGAGAAGTGGAGATCAGAGGATTCTGGTCTTCGGTGGAAGCCTGTCTCCACATCACCTTGTTGGCACAGCTGGCACTGAAAGCTTCGTTCTGTCCATCAAGGGGGAATGGGTGCAGATACTCAGTCAAAACTACCGCTGTATGGTACTGCAATAAACAGGACAGAGTGGGTTTGTTGGTGCTGTGCCAGGAAAGTGCTGAGCTTTTGGAAGTGTATAAATCGTCGTCTTAGTGGGGGATAAGTGAAGTACCTGGAGCTTCTGGTCATGAACATCTGTCCTCTGATACGGCTGCCTACTTTTGCAGCAGCAGGGAAGGGTCCCGAACCCAAACCTGAACAACCTCTATCTCGATGCATGAAAATTGTTTAGCAGCAGTTGATGACATTTGATCTTCTTTCTGATGTAGTAGGGGTCAGCGTGGCAGCCAGGTGTCCCTCCATTGGAATAGTTTGTGGTGCTGTGGGGGAAGTTTGTTGTGTGGTGCTCTGCCAAAATATCCATCCTCATCAGGCACAGTTGTGTGACTTACTGTTGTTTTGTTTTTTAGTTTGGATAGCATTCCCTGCTGTGGCAACATTTAAAGGTTCTGTCGGCTCTTTTGGTCTTCCTATGTTCCTAATCGTCTGTACGTTTTTTTCAAATCACTTATTGTGATACATTTTTATAAGGGCTGGCCCATATATTTCCTCCAACGCCATTTGTGAAGCCTCAGTGGGAAATTAATTTGGTTCTCACTTTCCAAATGTGGACCCCAGTTGAACGAATGCTCAGCTGTTCTCTGCACCTACTAAGATGAAGACAACATTCCATTTAGCTATCACATCAGATCGTTGCCTGAGTGAATTACAGGCACTCTGTCCATTACTTGTACACCACCACCATCCCAGGCAGACTAGTCCTCAGGGATTATTCTCTCCCGAAGGTTGTCATGACAGGTCTGTCACCCTGTCGGCTTTCTTTGGCCTGCCTCATCCATCTAAAGAAGAGGTAAGATTTAATCACCTTGGCCTAAAGATAGCCCTAAGCTTCTACATCAATAACAAAGAACATCGGTGGATAATCAGCTCTTTGTTGGGATTTTTTGGCTGAAAAAAGAGGAAAGCTGTTTAGAAAAGATCGATCTCAAGATTGGTTGTCCTAAGTATTAAGATTTTTTATGGACTGGCCAAGAAAAAGCCTCCAAAAGGTCTGCATGTTCATTTCACGAGGGCAAAAGCTGCTACCACTGTGCTGGCGCACATTGTGTCCGTTTTGTAACCCGTCTGCTACATGAGCATCACTCCACACATTCCCAGAGCACTGTTGCCTGGACAGCCAGGCCGGATGGTAAGGGCATTTTGCCCATTCTGTCCTCCAGGATTTCCTTGCCTAGCCATTTCACAGACCTGCCACCTGGTAAGCTACTTTTTTTCTTATCTATTCGCAAAGTGATTAATCTGCTATTAGACGTAACCATCAGAACATGTTACTTACCTTCAGTAATGCTCTTTCTCGTGCATACTCTGTCTATCCACCTATTCCTCACAGATCCACCCACCCCCCATTCTGTGGAATCGACTCATCTAGTCCATACCAAAAAGATTCCCATCTTGAGATCTGCACATTGGCACAATCAGGTTATTGAAGTCTCCACATCATACGGCACAGACAGATGTAAATAAAAGGACGTCAGTGTGTAGAGGTGGCACCTAAGTTTGAGCTCCAATGTCACATCCTGGGCTAGACAGATCTGTCGGATGAGGGCATTACAGAGAAAATTAATCTGATCCAATCAGGTGCCTGGGGGTATTCAGAAGACAAGAGATCTGTGGTTAAAAAGGGTATCTACCAGAAAGAGCTTTTTCTACAGGTAAGTAACTTGCTCTTTAATACTTGGTTTATGAGCTAGTAATTCAGTCATCTGATTATCTGAAGCAGTGAGTGTAACTGAAACAGGGTTTTCAAATAACATATCCATTAACTTTTGAAACTAATCATAGCATAACATATAGTCTTCAGTTATTTTTTCTACTCTTAATGCTACTTCTTTTGTGAAGGACATTGATGTAGAAATGGGGTTTCATTACTCTTGATATCCAGAGCACTATGTAGCCTTAATCACCCATTGTCTCCATTTTAAAAGGATTAACAAAGTAGCCCTTTTAGCCTATTTGCTTCATTTCATACGCTCTTTAGCCCATAGTGATTCTTGTCACCCAAAAACAAGTCACATGTAAGTAATTTTGACTAAGAAGCCAACACTTGTTTTTAAGTGAAAATGCAGTCTTTGCCTTGGAAGTTCTGAATCCATTTAAAGTTATTTTATTTTATTCTAGAATTCTTTGTGGAACTGGACAAAGTCATGGGTCCACTGATATTCAATACGAGCACCATGACCGAACTGGTACGCTTCACCCGCCAAGGGCTACATTGGTTACGACTGGATGCCAAATTAATTTCTTAAGGAACAGAGAATCTCAAGCTGGATACTTAAGCTGCCTCTCGTTTACTCCTGAACACTGTGTCTGTGGATGAGGATGACTGCCATAACTCATTGCTGCATTGACACTAAGATTAAGGACTATTTTCCATCTTTTCCAGTGTTTTTCCTTTACACTTCTATGAACTCTTAAAGAACTTTTAGTGTTTTCCATTTTAAAACGTTATTTAAATATTTTAAAATTCTGGAACACGAAATGCTAATTGGATGAATCTGCAATGGAAATGGATTCTATCATATTGCACAAATAATTATGCAGACCCCTATTTATTTTTTTATTATTTAAGAAGAAAGCAAACTACTGGGCTATTTTAAAACTTCACTATCTACATTTATACTTCAGGTTTCATAACAAACATACAAAATCATGCTGTTGTTTTATATCTGTAAGCATTATTATGTCTTTTTTGTGGTGGAGATTGTGTAAAACCCCTGGTTCGATTAATGTAAAAGTGTAGGGACAGTCATTGTTACACTTGCACATGCAGCTCCTATAGAAAACTTTGCTTGCAATATGTGCAAAAAGTTAAGCAGGGATTTTTAAGAGATATTCTTCTACAGATTAAAAAGTCAGTCTAACTATAGTATAAAAATTTAAATATTTATATATTCACACACACATATATGGAAAAGTATTTGTTTTGCCTGGCTTGTCCAATACAAATTTAAACTGTCATATAACACCAGAATAATCACTAGGCTAATAAAACTATGTGCATTTGATGCAATATAAAAAGGTTTACACAGGGTATATGAGGTTTTAGAAGAAAATATTAATTGTTGCCCTTTGAGGCTCATGGATAAGCAATGTACCCTTGAGATTCTGAACGTATGTGCCATTAGTGTATCAATTTTTTAAAGAAAGGACAGCCTTCCTTTCAAAAACAAACCGCATTTGTAGATATCTTAAGGGCATGAGTATAGTGATATATTTGGGCTATAAGCTAAATATAAAGATGGTTAGTAGTTAAACACAGTGTTTATGGACTTTAAATGTTTACACATCAGATATATGAAAGGAGCTGAAAGAAGTTCTCCTCATGCACAGTTAGAGGATATTACAGAACTGGTTGCCCCAAATAACTTTCTGCTTCTCAGTGACATGAAGTAGATAATCATTACACAAATATTGAGTTGTTTGCTTGCATGTATCAGACTGAAACCTTGAATTTTTGTTTCTCAGTCTAAATAGATAAGAAGTACTTAGACAAGCAAACATGCTTCTCCACCATGGACAAACTACTTTCATGTTGTATTTTGTGTGCTTCTGCATGAGAAGAAAGTAATACATTTTTTCAAATCCTTTGTCTGCTCAATAGAAATTGAAAGTCACTGTTTTTTGGAATAATGGTTAGTTGGTTGAACATTTTCACATATGGATTTTAAGCACCAGGCATTTCCAGATTTTGTATGGTGATCCAGGGATTGCCTATACCTAATGCAAGACTGCAGGATAAATTGTCCATTGAAGCAAAGTATTAACTCATATAGAATAGTATATACACAAAATGTGTGATTTCTTGCCACTTTCCAGGAGTTAACTCACAAGTGGCAGTCTTACTGTTGAACTGTTCTCACTTACCGCATCCATAAGGAAACACATTAAAGGGAGTGCTACACATTACTAGTGTTTGTCAGCTTTGCTGCAAAAAAATGTATTAATTACTTTTTCTGAAGGTGCAAATGCTAAAGTAGATGTTTGTATAGATAGAACTAATTAGGGAGTGGTCATATGGTCCCTGCGATTTTTTTTATTTTTTATTATTATTTTTTTTTTAAACAAGTACATTGAAATCTGCAAAAAGGATCTTTGTTGGACTTTGTCTTCAACCACTGGCATTTGACTTGTTGCAAGTAAATGAAGAAGATGCCTGAAACAAGCCAGTGAGGGGTGCTACAAATGTGCCTATTGTATCCTTCTATATTTAGGAAACTACTCCCAACAGATAAATATGGTGATTAACAGGTAAACCAAGTTCCACCCCAGCTTTCACATGCACTGCTCCAGAAATGTTTCCAAACTAGTTACAGCTGCAGTTTTGTCATAGGATGGTTCTCTTCAGCCTTTGCTGACTGATCACATCAGAGGCTTTAAAATAAACGAACGAGACAACTTTTTGCTTAACCAGATTTCTACCTGCAGACATAGAATGGGGTGCATGAAATCAATATACATAGTTTAACTTTATTACTAAAACCTGCCTTAAAGAGGATTCTGCCCGGACATCTCATTAGCAACTCCACCAAGCTATGTCGTATTATGCTAGTTAATTGTCCAGGACACCCTGGCAGCAGTGTTGCAGTCGTCTATAGAGCTGTTTTTTTCTGTTTCCATGTGGGCAACAGATCAGCTCTCAGATACTGAATTTCTACCTCATTATCTCCATGACCTCTAATTGGTCAATTTAAGTATTACTAATATACGGAGCTCTGGGTTCTATTCTTTGTGATTTTAACTGTCATGTTGCTAACTAGCAGAACAAGGCAGCATCGGAATTACTCAATGTTTGTTCAGTATTTGATATCTCTCAACGAAGAGACTAACCATTCGGGCGTCCGCACACTTGACCAGAATTACACAACATTGCCTAACGGACTCCTTCTCTGCACTGGATCTTACTTTGACTGATCATTAGGCAATTCTTTTTCTTACTAATAAAATACATCATACCAAAGCTTATTGTAGAACCACCCAAATTACTGTATTGTCCACGGTCCTCGCTAAACTTTTCTAAGCTCATTACTCTTTTAGACAATACCTGTCCCACTTTACAGAAAGATCAAAACCTCCATGGATCTTTTTAATGACTGGGTTGCATCAGCCTAAATGGTGGTACCCTTTCTTCAAAAAAACAGACGTGAAGAGCTTTCTTTGGTTAAAAGATGATGTCAATTGCAGGAAACACTGTGGTGCTGCAGTTATAACGGAGGACAAACTTATGTATACACATGAATTACTTGTCTACAAAAAGTTATTATATAACACTTCAGCCATATTACCGCTGCAAAAAATACTGCTAAATAAATTTTAGCTATTTTCAAAATTCTTCTGCATATCCTGAAGCTACTAATAAATTAGTCTTTGCTACACCAAAATTCTGCTTTGATTTTGCAGCCTTTTTTCAGGATAACGTTGTGCAACATATGAGCTTTTTTGTGTAGCATATATTTGTACACTTAACTCTGTGCAAGACTCTTCAAGTTGTACTCTTTCTCCTCCAGCACCCTGATCAGATTTTGCATACATGGACAAGATGTCCTCCTTTCTAAACTTAACCATATTTCTTCTAGTTCCCTTCTAGATCCCTGTCCAACTAAGATTATGAAATGTATTGCTTCTTCTGTAGCAGCATCAGTATGCAGTGCCACTTTCTCTTCTGGTCAGGTGCCTGATCTTTAGAAACTAGTGATTATTTTCCATCCGCAAAAAAAAATCCACACTTGATCCTGCAATTTTGTCCAGCTACTGTCCTTTACCCTTATTAATCCTAATAGCACAAATCATGGAAAGAAGCATTAATATGCAACTGTCAAAAATATATAAGGCAATTTTCTGAGTCTTTGCACTAAAAATGTGTTGACAGCTACCAGTAATTAAATATGGATGATTATACTCTGCTGCCCTAACCTTTGTTAAACTCTCATTTGCTCTCAGTAGCATTTCTTGTGACATTCGTTTGAACAGATTATTTGCAGCTGCTCTACTGGGCAACTAATAAGTTGGTTTAAATCTGTTCTGAAGGGACATACTTAAGCGGTTTTTATGGTCAATTATCCATCCACATTCAAAACAGTAAACTGTGGGGTTCCCCAACGCTCCTCGTTAAGCCCTTCGTTCTTAAATCTTTGTTGCTTCCAAGCTGACCTTGTAGCATCGTATGGCTTTCAGTTTTATTCTTACGTAGACAATATCAAAATCATTCTGTGACTGAATGGAGAGGGCAAACTTTTCCTGGACCATTTCATTGCTTGCTATCAGTCACCAATTGTATGAATGCAGATTCTCTCAGGCTTAATACAGACAAGAATGAGGTTTTGATTTTTGGCAGTTCTTTTGTGTGCACATTTAACTGGTAGTGGTTGTTTCTAGGCGATTGTCCAAAGACATTTTCAGATTTAGGAATTTAGACACCCTTTTGGGTAATAGCACACTGTATAAGTTTTAGAATCAAATTAAACTTTAAAAAATATTTTGTTTTACCTGCTTAAAAGTATTGATATTTGAAATAAGGTTTCACTCAAGTTGTATTTAGATTCTTACAGCATCCCTACACTTCCTAGATTTTCTCATTCTGCAATGTACAAAAACAGAATAATGAAGTAAATCCAAAGTATTAAGGGATGCACATGCCTGATCTTTTAAAAATGGTTACCTGTCTTCTTGGTTTCTAAAAATACTAGTACATTCTGGACAGAAAGCACCCAGTTTCAGGATTTCGAAGATACATGGTTAACACAGACCAGTTTCATGAGTTTGTTCAGTTGTCCTGTTTTTGTAGTCAACAGCGCTATATGTTTTGTAATTCTCATTTTCCTGAAATGTTAGCTTGCAAGTCTATGCGTGTAAACTGAATCTGGATTTAAAAAAACGCTAGCTAACTGTACTCATGATTTCTTCAGGCCAGTTGGCAACCTTGTGAATATGTTAAATGAGAGCTATTCTTTTTAGTTTCTGCTCATGTAATTGAGCCAGCAGCCATTTGCCTATCCAGATTTGTAAGATTCCTATTGATAAGTAACTTATTCTTCAGTTCTGAATCACTCCTTGTAGATGATCATTCAACAGCCATTGGAAACTAAGATTCTCAATAGTTTGTAAATTACTCACTACGGTGAACACTATATCGTATGTTGTAGAATATGTACATATCATGATTTATTCAGATAGCTTGAGGACCTTTGTCAGTGGAATTTATTAAAGTGACTTGTTTCAGGGGGTTAAATATGAACACCTGTAAATATTATGCTTTAAAATGCTGTGTATAACATATTTTAAAACCAAAGTACCTTTTTATGCCCTCTGCTTTTGTAAAAACATGAGGTACATTAGATGCATTTTAATGGTTATTCTGTGTCATATGTCATTTTCTGACATAATATTTTTTAACTGTTAACAGAAGATCTGTACTAAGACCTGTTGTGTCATATACAGGTTGACAACCTGCAGTGCTGTTGCAGTATTTATTTTCCTACTGTCAAGTTTTCTATAACTGTCTTTCATCTATGTTAAATTATGGGGTGTACTTCCAGCACACATTATTAGAAAATTTAACCTGTGCAGTAAGATTCAAGAGTGTAGATCTGGGTTACTTTGCCCCATTCCATTCCTCTCAGTAATTTGTTTTTCTCACTTCATATTCTGCTTGTATTGACTTTCTCATGTAGCAAAATAACTGCACTACATTTGTTTGACATTTGGGTATGTGCCAATCAATTCAGTTTCAGAGAAGGAATACAGTGTTACTTCTAGTACTGCACCTATATCAGAGATACATTTACTTCAGCATAAATGTGCTACTAGGCAGAAAATTAGTAGTTCTAATTGTATTCACATATTGTCAGTATGCATCTCTTTCTTTGACCCCCCCCCTTCTGTAGGGCCTTGAAAAGGATTCTTCAGGAAATAGGTTACTGAAAATGGTACCTGAATCAGCACATCGTACAATATGAGCAATTAAATTCAGCATGATTTTCCATAGGAATTACACATTCCATATTTTGGTGTTACACTTGTTTTGGGGCATATATTTCTGTTGCACAGTAGTGTTTTGATGTTTCTGCATTAAACCGGTACTAAGGTGCAAATTATCACTCCCATTAATCCACTTTTCTTATGCCTCACTGATAGGAAACTGATAGCATTTTTAGGCTATTTCTTTGGAAACAAATCATGGAAAAAATGTGTTGCCCATCATATCATATCATCCTATCCAGTTTGGGGTCTCAGATCTCATCACCTTTGGCATGGATGTGATACCAAGAAGAGTGAACAAAATAGTTTTACTTTAGTTATATTTTTATGAAGTCATAGTATTTCTTCTGCATGCACAATGCACAGTGTTCTTATCACTCTGTGAAAATGTCATGATCATTCACACCTACTCAGTGTTTTGTTAATACATATATATTTTCATTGTCTTAGCGCTCTCATGTGTTCCATGCCATGCCATGCTACTTAGCTGTTGGTGCAAAAAAGCCTATTATCCCCTCGTTTTTCCTATGCAGTTTAGTGATATATCGGTTATAATGTTTTTTATCTCCTCTTAAATGAAGATCTTTGATAATGTAAAGTTACCTTATTGGAATATTGGTTCAGTTGTAAACATTTGTTTCATTTTAATGGAGTAGACAAATACTTAGTTAGCTGAATTACCAGTAACCCCATAGCATTGTTTTGAAACCTCATACTTTTCTGCTACTAACCCTTTTTCACTCTCTTGGTAACACAAACTTGTGTTGGATTTGGTAATGCACAGTGTAAGTGCAGCAAATGCATTACAGAAGTGTTTCCTGTTTTCCTTTTACAGAAATGTTTACCTCTTTACTTTGGAAAAAGCTGTACTATGGGTACCTTAAATAACCTTTCCAGCTGAGTAGATGTCATGATGTTTGTGGTTAAAAATGGACATCTGTGTACTTGTTTAAATTTTATGTTAAGGAAACCCTGTGTTGATTGCAAAGGGGAGTGGGTCCTCAATAGGGCATGTATGCCCAGTGATGGTACATAAGGTAGTGAAAAGAGGCAGAAACATTTTGATGAAGTTAATTATGGTTTCAGGTTGTTCTGTTGCCTTGTTTTCAAGCAAGAGCCTTTTATGGTAGATAATCGACCTCCTCAAAAATCAGAGTATTTTATTTTAGTTTAAATTGCAAACTTCATAGAGAATAAAAGGTGTAGACAAATATTAGCACAAAATTAACACATTAAATAGCATCCTTGTCAATAGAAGCATTTGTTTTCCAAAAAGTCAGTCACTTCCTTACACGCTGGAAGTTTTCACACACTTGGACATTGAACTTTAAACTTGGTAATAAATGAATGTTTCATTAAACTGTTACACATCTTGAGTAAAGAAAGGCCTCATTGTTATATTTCACTTACTTGGCGGGGCTTCCAGACTTGTAGCTCTAAAACTCTTACAGTTTAATATTTCTCATGCATTTTCATTTCTTTTTTATACCACATCTGTGACCTTTTTCTAGGTATGTATAAAAAACTATGGTTGGAGACTGTTAAAAGGTGTGGAGTGTTACTCTGTCGTGCTGCACTTCTTTCTTCCTAATTGAATGGGAATTGCCTGTGCAGGCATGCAGACCATTCCTACTTATAGGGTCAATTCCAGATGTTTTAGAAGGAAGAAGCAGAAGGACTAGGATTCACAATGAAGAGATTTCTTAATTCCAAGTCATTGTTGATTACAAAATAAACCACATGTGCAGTAATGTAGCAAGTTTCTGTCAGATGTAGTTTAAAGTATAATTTTGAGCTAAACTTCACTAAGGTATTGGGAATATGGTGGGTCATGTGATTGATTTCAAAATAGTGAGTGAAGGTAACACTGTGTCAGCTGCATTTTCCTCATAAAGAATTTCAGGTTACTTTATGACCCGGTTAGAAGTGACTGTTAGATATTTGTTTGAATCCGCATATGCAAAAATGAAATCCAAATATGCATTCGGAACTGAATCGCCAATCGGTAAAACGTGTTGAAGCATGTTTTAGTTTCATAAAAGAAAGTGTCTAGAAACCACACTTGAGTTGTAAGCTTGACATGCTGTGGAATTGTAATCATATGATATTTTAAGCAGCCTTGCTTTTGTATGTCCACTTTAATTAAACATAATTGCATACATGACAATTTAAACACATCATATATATTTTTCTTATCACTTCTCAGCAAGTAGCAACAAAAGCTGTCTGGTGAGGTGCTTTGCTGCTAGTTACCACACAAGAGCAGGATGACTAGCTCCAATAATTTTTCATGTTGTGGCAAATGTGCTTTGTTGTTGGAAACATTAGTTTTTATATTTTAGTTAGAACACCAGGAATATGTTTCTATTTGTATTTCACTTTTAGCCAGTTCACCCTGATTACCTTGGTTGTTTTTAGCCCATTGTGTAGATTGTATTTTTAAAGGATATATTCTAAATTTATCATATATGTTTATGATGGTTTGTTTTTAGTTTCCATTATAACTTCACATCTTAAATTATTTATTAAAAATGTAAGCATGTTTGAGTGACCATTTTATGGTATCTGTGCCTGGAAATCAATCTATATATCTATAAAAGTTCAATGTGCTTCTTTAGTTTGTTTGATTGCTAAGTGATATGATACACACATGTAGATTAAAGCCCCATCATATAACACCAGTACCTTACTGTCCATCTAAATAGCATTTGTCTGCAATCTAGCAAAGCCATAGATTGTTAAAACAAATCTGTTTCCCATTCCAATATCATGCACCTAGTTACAACCTTTACAGTGTTCTGTATGAAACCATGGACTTCGCAGTTGTACTCCCTCACTTTTCCCATCGCTGCAGTATTTTTGTAAGAATACTTTAAAATTGTCAAGTCAAAGGATAGCTCTGCGTGGGAGGCTTATATTTTTCAGCAAAGCTTAGAGGCATGTCTATAGAAGTTCAGTGATAAATATTTAATGCAGTTTTAGTTTTAAGGATGCTTTGTTTTAAATATATTGAAATAGTATTGTGAAGAGAATCCTGCCCAATAACTGCAAATTGTTCAAATTGTTTGCAAATGAAATATGGCTAGTATTATCAAAAACAGCCTAACAGGAGTTGACAAAATAATTTTTCACATTTTCCTTGGGTTCAGTTTACTGTAAAACAAATGTCTTTATGGAGGCATGCCAACCTGCTGTTTTGCTTACCTGCCTAATGAACCATTACTAATTTTGTAGAGAGCTATGCAATTTTCAATAGTCATTTTAAAAGTAACACTTACTGACACAAAACTTGGAGCTAAGAGTCTTTAATTTCTGTGCATGGATTTTGACCAGGTATGGGTGGAAAAGCTGGTGAGGAAGCCTAATCACATAAAGAAGCAATGGTCTCTTAATTCTATAAACAGCTACATTTTAATCAGTGATGTCTAGGCTATATCATTGTGGCTGTCTACTTTCGTGGCTGCCTTTTCATTAGAGAAAGCATGGTTTTGAGATGAATGCCTGTGTTGGCACTAATTTAATGGTTTGCCTATATTTCCTTTGTCAAATATTTGCATTACTGTTCTTTAAATATTCCTAAATGTTTTTTAAACATGCATCGCATTTGACATCAAAATGTTAAACATAACATTGCCTTTCCTGCTTCATTGTTATGTCTGTATATCTACTTTTCAACAACCTTTGGTAGAAACAACAAGCACATCACTCTACTGGTGTATGTTGTCTCCTGCAAAGTAGTTCTGCTGCTTGACACCTATGAATTGAACAAATATAAAAAAAAACATAGGATTTTTATTTGTTTGTCAATCCAACATCACTTTTAGAAAGGGGTTCATCTGCACTAATCAACAAGAACCATACTTTTCTAGCATTTTGAGGTTATCCATCCAACTATTAGTTATCATTTATCAGTCAAGTTATTTGAAATTATCTTAGTCAGTTGATCCCCACATCACAGTAGTTTTTAAACTAATTTGAAGGACTTTTGACAGTATACCTTCATGTGTACAAATTTAACTAGTGGTCTGCTAACTCTTTAATCAATGCACCTATTTATATTTTACATAATATGAATTCTAAAGAACACAATATTCAGTAACTCGGCAACTCATATTTATGCGGTGGGAGTTCTTATGCACGTCTGACAGCCTCCATAGGCCAGGGTCTGTGTTTGTAACCATATTTCTATCTGCTTGTCCTTAAAAATAATTTTAATACATTTTGTATATGGAGGATAAAGTAGTTATATATTTATTACAGATCCTTTATCTAGTTTAGAAATAATTTGGTTCCAGGGAGCTGTTTTTGGTATGTTTATTTTGGATGAGTGTGTGACTGTTTAAAATAAAATGATTTATCAATCAGGCACCAGGGGAGCATTTAGAAATTACTGGGGGTGACAGACGAGTTGGTGTTGTTTCTTTAATCGTTGGACAAAACTTATTTTTATCATTTTGCTTTATCCAAAATAATCAAGCGTCTGGTATTCTCAACCAAAATAAAACTGTGGTTCTGTTTGTTGCAATACAATTAAAATATCAGAAGGATGCTCTTGAGCGCAAATATCCGTTCTAAATCAGTATGGTCATTTCATGTATTAAAATTGTTATTGGGGAGTATTATATACTAACTAGATTTTTTTCCACATCTGTATATCTATGTACTTTGTGGTATTGAGATTATAGAACGTTTAGAATGTCCGAAACATGTGTTTAATGTGTATTTTTAACCAGACTTAAATATTTGGAGAAAAGGGTATCCACATTTCAATTTGTAAAAAAATATCTTTTTAGCGATCATAAAAATGCTTTGTATAACGCTAAAATGTAATAAAAAGTAAGTTTAATAAAGATTTTCTGTATTGCTAAACATTTTGTTCTTTAATATTTAAACTGTTCTCATCTGTTTTGGTTCCCGAATTGTATGGAGACCTTAAAGAAAGTTGCAACAATGTGTGTGTATGTGTTGACATCATGGGTTCGGTTTTATTGCACCCAGTGAGTTTGGGTGCTTTTTTGGCAACATACCTACATTGGATATGCCTAAATCTGATAGAGACTTCTAGTTGCAGATTCCTTACCTTAGAATTTCCCCCAGGCGTCAGACTGGATCCGTAGATTTTTCTTCGAGCAATACCCTTGCGCGTCGGTCGACTCCGCGGGCGTTGTTGGTGTCATAGTCGCCGTGATGACGTCAGGAGTAGTACATAGATGCCACCTCATCGCAGTGACGTCAGTTCTCTCCTTTCCGCGGCACGCGCTGATCCTGATAGAGCTTCCCTGGTTGCTTTTTGATCATTTTGTTGAGTTTTTTAATGAGCTTTTGTCTGCATCTAGGATATCCCTGAAGACCTGGTTCAAGCCGTGCGAGGACTGTCACCGCATGATGTCGGTGACGGATCCACATCAGGTTTGTGGTGTCTCGAGTGCGACCACAACCCGAAGTTGTGCTCCGAGTGTGGCAAAGGTCCCGGTCTCAATTGAGAGGAAGGTCTCGAGACGCTTCTTGGAGCCATCACCACTTGTCCTCAACATCTTTGGGTGCAGGTAAAAAGAAGAAGTCAAAGAGTTCTCATCGCTCTTCGACTTCGCCCCGTCGCTCGGCTGACCCGACGATGGAGGAGCGTCGATGCTCAAGGCCTGCATACTCTGAACCTGTGTCTGGGTCCGCACCGTGCTTCCCAGAGTTTCCAGGAGCCAGAGCAACCCCCACCCAGCTTAAGGAATTCTATGAGGCCATACGCCTCATCTTTGGCCGGACCAACCCCAATACGGCACCTTTGGGCCCAAGGGGTTCAGTTGAGGGGCCTATGGGTTTCACACCGATGGCTTTGGCTCTGCCACCGAGGTTCCCTCTGGTTCCACGAGCGGATCTGGCGCTGGGTTGATGTTCCTGACGCCAGTAGTGCCCACTTTCAACGTCGACCTGATCCTTATCCCCGACGACTCAGAGCGGCGTCGGCCTTTGTCTTCGATGGGGCCTATTCACCCAAGGTTAGATTCTGACCCTTTTTCCTATGGGTACAAATTCGGGAAAGGATTGGAGGGGTCCCTGGACCCTTATGAATACCAGGATAACCCATCTTTGGACTGGCATGCTGTCTCCTCCTACCGTAGCTACGGCGGAGGGAGCAACTTATGGTATGGTGGTCAGTAGGGCGGCTGAGGTCCTTGGCCTTGAGCTTCCTACTGGAAAGGTCAGGTCCAACCTCCTGACGGTGGTGCTTCAGCCAGGGGTTTCCACATCTGAGCCACTTTTACCGTTCAATGAAGCCCTCACTGATGTCCTGTTGGGTACTTGGTCCAAACCCAACGCAGCGGCTTCTGTTAATAGGACTATCGCACACTGCCATCTGCCCACTACGAACAACCCTAAATTCCTGTCCCAACACTCCACGTCTGAGAGTCTTGTCATCCAGGCTTTCTCTTCTTCAGGCATATTCCCTTCCTCATCCCCGGATAGGGAATCAAAAAGGCTGGAACAATTTCAGAAGAAGTTGTTTTCTTCCTCCAGGCTTGCGCCACGGTCTGTGAACACCGCATACCTTTTGGGCTGCTATACCCACTCTCTGTGGAATACGGTTGCGCAAGTCCTGCCGCAAATACTGGAGGAGGCCCGTGCTATTGTCTCCCAAGCTATCAACGATGGGAGAGATGCAGCGAAGTTCAGAATCTATTGTGGGCTGGACAAGACTAACTCTGGGCAGATCGGTTGCTACTACTGTAGCCTTGAGACGTCACACTTGCATACTTAGGGTTTTTCTGGGGATCTCCAACAGTCCTTCATGGACATGCCCTTTGATGGCTCCCGTCTCTTTGGAGACAAAGCAGACTCTGCTGTGGAGAGATTCAAGGGTTTCCGGGACACGGCTCGGTCCCTTGGTCTTTCCTGTGCCCCTCTGCTCCCGCAGTCCACTTTGTGCCCCTTTCGTGGCCACGGAAGGGGCTCCCTGTTGCGTCCCCCACCCACCCAACATGCCACCCATGCTGTTCAGCCGCAGTGTGGCCGGGGACGTGGAATCACACGTGGAACAGGGAACCAGAGGTCTGCCCATTCCACCTCTGCCCCCGCTGCAGCCTCCAAATCTTCCTAGTCTGTCCCCTGACTCCCTTCCAGTTGGCGGTAGAATTGGCCATCACCTGCCCCACTGGGAATCCATCACTACGGACAGGTGGGTTTTGCAGAACGTTCAAAAGGGCTGCTCCCTCCCTTTCCAATCTGCCCCCTCAGCCATGCCTCCATCAGTCAGCCACCCCCGGTAGGATCATTTGGCACTTCTCCGCCGGGAAGTCGTGGCTCTCTTGGCCAAGGGAGCTATAGAGAAGGTCCCTGTGCCCGAAGTAGGTTGCGGTTGTTATTCCCGCTACTTTCTGGTGCCGAAAAAGGACAGGGGCTTACATCCTATGCTAGACCTTCAAGACCTAAACTACTTCCTGAAGAAGGAGGAATTCAAAATGCTCACCCTAGCTCGGGTTCTGTCTGCCTTAGACCTAGGAGACTGGATGGTAGGTTGGACTTGCAGGACACTTATTTCCACATCTCCATCCTGCCTGCCCACAGATGTTACCTATGATTTGTGGTAAGTCACGAGCACTATCAGTTTACTGTGCTCCCCTTCGGCCTTACCAGCGCCCCTCGGGTGTTCACGAAAGTGATGGCAAAGGTTGCAGCTCATCTGCGCAGGTTAAGTGGTATCAGTCTTCCCCTACCTCGACAACTGGCTGTTGAAGGAGACTCGCCCCAGAAAGTCATCTCCCACCTTCAGACTACGGCGAACCTCCTGCACATGCTGGGGTTCACTATAAACGTGCTGACGTCACACCTGACTCCCTCTCAGACACTCCCTTTCATCTGAGCTGTTCTGGACACACTGCAGTATCGGGCTTATCCTCCCGAAAAGCGAGTCCAAGCTATTCAGGCTACGATTCCGATCTTTCAGCCTCTGTCTTGGGTTTCGGTGAGACTGACACTGCTGGGCCTCATGGCCCCCTGTATCCTGCTAGTGACACATGCCTGATGGCATATGTGGGCTCTGCAGTGGAACTTGAAGTTCCAGTGGTTGCTGCATCAGGGGACTCTTTCCGACATGATCCCGATCTCAGAAGGGACTACAAAAGACCTGCAGTGGTGGCTTTCGAATCCTCACTGGGTCCATGACAGATCCCTCCTCAACCAGATCTATCTATAGTGACAGGTGCATCACTTCTGGGCTGGAGTGGCCACATGGGAGAGGCAGACATCAGAGGCCTCTGGTCTCTGGTGGAGTCTGGGCTACATATCAATCTTCTAGAGCTCCGGGCGATCAGGCTTACGTTGAAAGCATTTCTTCCCTCTCTCAAAGGGAAAATAGTGCAGGTGTTCACGGACAATACTACCACAATGTGGTATTGCAACAAACAAGGCGGAGTAGGGTCCTGGACCCTTTGTCAAGAGGCCCTATGTCACTGGACATGGCTGGAACATCAGGGCATTACCCTGGTGATCAACATCTGGCTGGTTCTCTAAATGCCAGAGCGGATTTACTCAGCTGTCGATGCACAGCCGATCACGAATGGCATCTCCATCCGGAGGTGGCGTAAGGTCTCTTTAAGCAGTGGGGAGAGCCTTGGTTAGATCTGTTTGTCTCCGCAGAGAACGCGCGATGTCAGCTGTTTTGTGTGTTAGAGTTTCCAAGGCGGCACTCGTTAGGAGACGCTTTTCGTCTCGAGTGGAACTCTGGCCTCCCTTACGCCTTTCCGCCTACACCACTTCTGCCCAGATTTCTAAAGAAGATCAGGAATAACCGGGCCCAAGTAATATTGGTGGCTCAGGACTGGGCATGGAGAGTATGGTATCCAGAGCTATTGAGCATGGCCATCGATCCTCCACTAAGAGTGCCTCTTCGGGCAGATCTTCTGACACAGCAACAGGAGACGGCTCTCCACCCAAACCTGTTCAGTCACTGCCTTCATGCGTGGAGACTGAGCGGCGACAGTTGATGACTTTTGATCATCCACCCGAAGTCTGTGATGTTATCTTGGCAGCCAGGCATCCCTCCACCAAAACTGTGTATGCCTGTCGTTGGAATAAATTTGTGGCATGGTGCACCAACAAATCTGTTGATCCCCTCTATCCGAGTTTCTTTTGTTCATTCTTTCTTTAGCCCGACAGGGCTTTGCTTTAGGCACCCTTAAAGGGTATTTATCTGCCATTTCGGCCTTTCTTAGGTTACCTGATCAGCCCTCACTCTTTAAATCTCCTGTTGCGAGTAGATTCCTTAAAGGTCTCACCCATTTATTCTCTCCCACTCCATTTATCATGCCTCAGTGGGACCTCAATCTTGTCCTTACTCATTTAATGTTTACTCCCTTTGAGCTGACACACCATCGTCCCTTACGGCTCCTCACCTTCAAAACTGTCTTTCTTGTTGACATCACCTCTGCTCATAAGGTGAGTGAGCTTCAGGCCCTTTCGTCCAAACCTCCATACTTGTCTGTGCACCATGACAAAGTGGTGTTGCGCACTAAGGTTTCTTCCTTCCAAAGATGGTTGGTTACACCTTTTAATGTAGGTCAGTCTATCACCCTACCTACTTTCTAATCACCCCCACATCCTTCCCATGAGGAGGAGAGACTCCATCGTCTGGGCCCAAAAAGAGCGTTGGTGTTTTATCTTAATCGTACTAAAGATTTCTGTGTGGACGATCAACTCTTTGTTCCGGTGTGAGGGTTCAAAAAAAGTGGAAGCCGTGCAAAAACATACCATCTCTCAATGGGTACTTCTTTGCATCAAGATGTGCTACGCTTTGGCCAAGAAGCAACCCCCTAAGGGCTTGCGTGCTCATTCCACCAGAGTGACTCCTGCTTCCACTGTGTTGGCACATGGAGTTCTTGTCCTGGTGTCCTGGATATCTGCCGGGCAGCTATGTCGGCGTCCCTGCACATGTTTGCTAAACACTGCTTCTTGGGCAGTCAGATCCGTTGGGATAGCTACTTTGATCGTTCGGTCCTACAGGACTTCCTAGTATGATCTTGGTTTGCAGCCCACCACTGAGGATGGCATTGCTCGGGTATCTATTCTAAGGTAAGGAGTCTGCAAATAGAAGTCTCTATCAGATGTACAAGTTACTTACCTTCAGTAACAAAATATCTTGTAGAGACATATTCTAGTTGCAGGTTACTTACCGACCCACCCATCGTCCCCGCTTGCGAACTGATTTCTAGAGACAGGGATTACCCCTTCAGGTCCTTAGCTCTGGCGCCCCAATCTCCGTGTTCTTAGCAGCTCTGCGCTTTGGCGTGGAAAGTCGTTAAAAGAAACTGACATCACTGCACTGAGGCGGCATCTATGTACTACTCCTGACGACTACGAAGCCAATGACGCCCGCGAAGTCCACCGATGTCACGTACCGATGTGCAAGGGTATTGCTTGATTTAAAAAAAAAAAAAAAAAAATCTCCGGTTCCACTCTATCTGGGGGAAATTCTAAGGTAAGGAATCTGCAACTAGAATATGTCTCTACCAGAATTTTTTTTTTTACCGAAGTAACTAACTTGTACTTTGTGCTTAGCAAGTTTAAGTATTTGTATCAATCTCAATTATTCACTTTTAATCTATGGACTTTTTTTCAATCCCCCATTCAGGAACACTTAAAAGAAGCATGCACATTACACTGATATATGGAAGGACTCAAGTTACCCTTCAAAAAAACACTTTTGCACCAACACATGTGGTTGCAGCCTTAAACTCTTACCCATTAATAACTATTCCTTCACATCTTTTCACATACGGGACCTACTATTTCCCCCATCCTTAGGAGACCCTTGAAAAGGAAGATGCTTTACACCCATTAACACTCCACCAAGGGGTAAATAGGGACATTTAAATAGTTTCCTGGGGCAATTTCTATCACTTATGGGACAGCTATATCTGGACTATTTCTCTGTTACTTATTGCTGAATCTCTTGCAGCTTTAATGGTGTACTACTTGCTAAAGAGTTTTCATAAAATAAGATTGTGTATCTTTTGTAACCAACAAACATTTGCATATATTTCAAACAGCCTGGACAACTTGATTTCATCCTCTACATTACATGATTTACTCTTGTGTAAAAATGTAACATATTGGTGACCGGACACATAATTTGCATGACAGAGACTGGATACTACTGCTTTTTCATCACTTAGTCTGCTAACCGAAAATTCATGACAAGAATTTAAAAATATTTATTGATGAATTTATTATTGATCAGCTGATTTGCTCCCGTTTCTTATTGAATACATATATAAACCATTCTCTGTGAGGTATTCTCATCCTTGTTCAAGTTAGGAGGAGGGCAGGAGAAGTACACCACCTGCAACTCCCCTCTTTGGAGGTGAAGACAAATGTTTTGTCTGAATTATTCTAGCCTGGGCAAGCACATACAAAACCTCTGTTGCCATTCAACAAAGCAGTCATGGATACCCTTTTGGGCACCTGGGTGTTCTGAACAGCCAGTCAATAGGCAGGTCATTAGATATCAAGATACATAAATAAAAGGGAGTGCTAAGAAATTTCCTTGAATGGTCAAAGAATTCTGAACGTTCCTTATAAGTCTTATTGTATAAAAATACAGTCTTTCTGAAATGAAGCGGGAGCCATGATATTGTTTCAATCCAAAATAGATCCTTTATTCCTATCAGACAGCTTCACATTTTTATAGGAACAGTATACCTACCTTACATAGTCGGATGACAAAATCCTTGGGCGAGACGCGGGAGTGTGCACTCCAGGCCTGTGCTTCGGCAGAGCCTGAGACAGGGTCCACTGTGTGCTTCCCTGACTTTCCTGGTGCCAGAGAGACACCCACCCAACTGAACAAATTCTATGAGGCCATGCTTCGCAGATTTGGGTTACCTGGCCCCTATCGATTGCCTTTGGGCTCTGTGGGTTCAGGATGGGCCCCCACTGGATCCACATCAGTGGGTTGGCCCTCAGCGCCAGTAGGGCCTTTTGATCCAGTGTTGGAGCCAGAGCAGTATTGCCTGCAAGATCGAGACCTTCTGCACTGGATCCCATATTGAAGCTCCCAGCGCAGGTGCCACCCCACAGAGGCACAATCACCTTTGTTATTTCCAACACGAAGCTGGACGGGTGCCCACTACGCAGGGAAGGGATGCTGTTCCCATGGTCCCACGCAGTGTTTTAACCACATCCTCCTTACAGAATGGTAAGTTCTTTGGAAGATGCTGCGTGGGACCACTTTTCTCAGCAGCTAAGCACTGTATTTTGCATAGACCTAAGGGGCAATATTGAATCTCCAAAAAGGTTGGGACCCCATTGTCCTGTAACACAACAGGTATAACTGACACACATTGATTGGGGACACTCATTTCACACATTATAAATCCCAGCTAGGTGTAGGGTAGGGATTAACCTCTTGGTCCTGAAGAAATGCTGAAGATCGAGTTGGGGCGCAAAGCGTGAAACATGTCAATCCTATATCACTCACTTTGACGCTGTTAAGGTCCATCACACTTAACGACAACATTCTTCATTTTGCTTTTCTCTGTCAAGAGGACCACCACATTAAAATTAACTTTCTACCCCTTGAACAGTTTTAATCCAGTTAGCATGCTACCCTGCACTCACAATACTACCAACTACACATCATTGCGGCAAAAGATCTCTGAAAAAGAGACCCCCTCCCCTGCAGGGCTGGTTGGGCTTTGCAGCACCGTCCAAAGAGAAGCAGCCCAATGATGAACCATGAAACTCATTTTGGTGTCGAGGGCTCACTTCTGATCACAGAGATCTTCAATCCCCTTTTCTGGTTCGGACACTTTTTAAATTTTTCCTTAAGAACAGCACCCTTTTCTTACATAGCGACAATGAGTTAGGAGCGTGGGTGCTAGACCTTTGTTAGCCACTAGTCCCTCTCTTTGATTAAATGGATGTCATCCAAAGCAGTTTCCAGTGCTGACCAAGACCATGCCACTGTGTTGGAGTCAGTGTTTTTTAGATCTTGGGTAGACAGTGTGTGTGCTGTTAACATGTTTTCAGTCTATGGTCTTCAGCCTGCCCATAGTCTTACCATTTGCTTCCTCCACTGTTGGTCTCATTTTCTTTCTTCCCATTTGTCCATGGATTGCGTGAGTCATGCCTCCTCTTGTGTTTAGCCCTTCCCCAGAGCATGAATCAAGTACTTGTATCCTTCCATTCCTCCTTTTTTAAGGAGCTGCATTTTTCTGCCTGTCTGAGTATACAAGAGCCTGTGTTTTTACAAGCTCTGTTCCAAAGCTGCTGTGGGCTTAGCTGGGCAGTGTTTGGTATCTTATCTTTTAAATTGTATCCTGCTGTTATGTAAGAACCCTTTAAAGGGACAAGCGTTTTTCAATATCAAACAACTTTTCGTGTTCACTATCCTTTTTTTATAACAGGTTAATGAACCCCTCCCTACCAGGAATTCTGATGTCAGCGTGATGTTGGTGGCTACTCTACTGAATGTTACCATGTGTGTGAAAAGTGATTCAAATCGTGATTGCTATCACAGATGCCTACAGGTTCCGATTTGTCCTTGTGTGCACAGATCATTGCATGCTACACTTGGTATTAGCATTAAAGGCAGGCTCCTTTTAACGTGACAGAAGATTAATAAACGTGCTGGCCAGCAACATGTCATTTACTTTTTTAGGGTCGAGACTGCATTGCATGCGCTCGCGCATGCATTTCGCAGCGAGACTCTTTTGTATTTAGAAAAGGGCTCGGAGCCCTGTCAACTTCACGTCAGTGTTTTTTATTGGTTGGTGGGCTTCCCTATGAAAATCTGCTTGCTTTCATTAGTCGAAAGCACACATATGTCATGCCTTTTCCGGTGGCTAGCCCTCCTCCAGCGCAGTGACCAAGTGCAGAAAACATGCGAGGCTCGCTGTTTTCCATCGTGCTCGTGGACTTTTTTTTCTCTAATTTACGAGCCCGATCTCGCTTGGCAGAAGTCGAGCGCTTTACATACTTGATTTCACTTTTTTGGGTTATGTACATAAATGCACTTTTGCCCGATAGGTGAAAAGTCGGGTTAGGAGTTTACAACGCAATCAGCTCTAACATGAGCAAACGCGAGACCCGATGCATTGTAAATGCTTGTTCATTCTGCCTCCACACCTGAGCTTTATTTTTATATTAGCTCATTCTCCGTAGCTGCAGGTCACAGGCAGGTTTCCTAATAATGTTTTCTGATACGGTATGGCCCAGCTTCTCTTCCACACTTGTCTGTCATGACCAAAAAAATTTATAAACTAGACTTCTGACCATGAAATATAATGTGTGTTCTGATCTACACTGTAAATTGGCTCAATCTAGAAAGAGTCTGCTATAAGGTTTTGTGGCTACCTGCAATCACAGGATCTAACATCATAACTCAGACTTTCATCTTCATTTTTGGTACGGAGACATATTACATTGGGTAATAGAGCATCTGTTATATGTGCAGTGGTAGGAGATGTCCACACTTGTGGTACAAGTGTAATTTAAAAACAAGTTGTTATACAAATGCAAAACGTGCCTTCCTTTAAAACTATTTCTTATGTGATTAGTTTTGTTCTGGAGGGAGTGTTTTCAACAAAAGGTGTAAATAAAAGTACTGCTTCTACCTGTTTTCAATACCATATGGTCAAAAGTTCAGAACGCTGAATGCTTACAAACATACCATGTTTGTCTGTGAGTAGGAAAATGTAGGATGTTGGTTCTGTATATACTATCTCAAAGTGAGAGATAGTGTGCACAGAGTCCAGGGGTTCCCCTTAGGGGTTGATAGTAGCAATAATAGATAATACTAATGCTCTATTTGTGGTAGTGCGGTCGAGCAGTAGGCTTATCAGAGGGTAGTGTTAAGCATTTGTTGTACACACACAGGCAATAAATGGGAACACACACTCAAAGACTTAATTACAGGCCAGTAGGTTTTTATATAGAAAAATATTATTTTCTTAATTTATTTTATAACTACAAGATTCAGAATTCAAGTAAGTACATAAATTGTAAGGTACTTGGCATAGGTAAATATGGAACTTTGAATTTAAACAGTAATATACACAGTTTTGGCAAAAATGGCAATAAGCTATTTTAAAAGTGGACACTGCAAAAATCAACAGTTCCTGGGGGAGGTAAGTATTGGTTAGTTTCTCAGGTAAGTAAAGCACTTACAAGTTCAGTCTCCGGGGCATAGGCAGCCCACTGTTGAGGGTTCAAGGTAAACCCAAACACCCAGCACCAGCAACACAGGGCCGGTCAGGTGCGGAGGTCAAAGTATGGCCCAAATAGCATAGGCGCCTATGGAGAAGACAGGTAAGTACCTGCGTCCTCGGGGAGCAGACCAGGGGGGTTTTTGTTGAGCACTGTGGGGATCACAAACAGGCACACAAAATACACTCTCAGCAGCACAGGGGCGGCCGGGTGCAGTGTGCAAAGTAGGTGTCGGGTTGTATGTAGGAATCAATGGAGAGACCCGGGGGTCACTCTGGCATTGCAGGCAGGGCACAGAGAGGCTTCTCAGGCCAGCCACTGACTGGTCAAGGATGAGGGCTGCCTGCTGGTCACTGCTGCACCGGTAGTTAGTTTCTCTTTCGGGCCTGGGAGCTGCGGGTGCTTCTTCCAGGTGTCTGGTTCCTTTGTTACCGGGCAGTCACAGTCAGGGGGGGAGCCTTTGGATTCCCTCTGCAGGCGTCGCTGTGGAGGTGCAGGGAGGTTGTCTCAGTGTCCATGTCGTGGGAATCACCGGGGGGGAGGATTTCCTAAGGCAGGGGTCACCTCAGCTCAGGACACCTTAGGGGCTGTCCTGACTGGTGGGGGACTCCTCCTTGTTTTTCGAACTATCTCCTCCGGACTTGCCGCCACAAGTGGGGGCGGTGTCCAGAGTGGCGGGAATCTCCACTAGCTGGAGTGCCCTGGAGCGCTGCAACACCAGGCTTGAGCCTTTAAGGCTCACCACCAGTTGTTACAGTTCCTGCAGGGGAAGGTGTGAAGTACCTCCACCCAGTACAGGCGTTGTTCTTTGACACAGAGTGACAAAGGCACTCACCCCATGTGGCCAGAAACCCGTCTGGATGTGGCAGGCTGGCAGAAGCTGGTCAACCTAGCACTAGTAGTTGGACTGGTATACAGGGGGCATCCCTAAGATGCCCTCTGTGTGCATTTCTGAATAAATCCCACACTGGCATCAGTGTGGATTTATTGTTCTGAGAAGTTTGATATCAAACTTCCCAGTATTCAGTGTAGCCATTATGGAACTGTGGAGTTCATATTTGACAAACTCCCAGACCATATACTCTTTATGGCTACCCTGCACTTTCAATGTCTAAGAATTGGCCTAGACATTGTAGGGGCATAGTGCTCATGCAGCTGTGCCCTCACCTGTGGAATAGTGCACCCTGCCTTAGGGCTGTAAGGCCTTCTAGGGGGGTGTCTTACCTATGCTACAAGCAGTGGGTTGTGGGCATGGCGCTCTGAGGAGAGTGCCAAGTCGACTTAGTCTTTTTCTCCAACCAGCACACACAATCTGTGAGGCAGTTGGAATGTGCTGAGTGAGGGGTCCCCAGGGTGGCATAATACATGCTGCAGCCCTTAGAGACCTTCCCTGGTCACAGGGCCCTTCTTACCAGGGGTACCGTTTACAAGGGACTTATCTGTGTGCCATGGCTGTGCCAATTGTAGAGACAAAGGTACAGTTTAGGGAAAGAACACTGATGCTGGGGCCTGGTGAGCAGGGTCCCAGCACACTTTGAATCATAACTAGCATCAACAAAAGGCAAAAAATTATGGGGTAACCATGCCATCAGAGGCATTTTCCTACAGAATATTTTAATGTGTGGCCATATATCGTATCCTGATTTGGGGAAAAATAGTTTACATTGGAAATATGCATTTTACCCACATACATTTTAGTATATTTTATTTATTTTTTTATTTTTTAGTAAGTATGCTTTAATCGGACTCACCAAGATGTTGCGGTCAGTAGACCCTGGTGCTCCCAAGTGACGTCTGCTGGGCACACCTTTCCATTTAACCCACAACAAGGAAGTGCTGAATCTGTGAACATGGGATGCATCAGTCCTAACAATAATCATTTTCACATGTGAAATACTGGATTGTTGACTGCCAGTTTTAACCCTCCACCTGCCTTCACACACTCATACCAGTCGTCCCTGTTGTTCATTAGACAATTTGGTCTCTCTGTGCTTAGGGCATATCACTCTACTATTAGCGATAATGGTTTTATTGAACGGTTCCATATGATGATCATTACGTACCAAAGGCTTCTCTGAGGCGGCTGTTGTTGCAGTGCTTATGCAGATGTTCACAAAATGGCAGACTTGACCCTATTTGTTAAAATCAACACAGCAGTGTTTACTTTCCAAGTGCTCTCAACCCTTTGTACACCTGGCCAATGGTGCTGGAAACATTTTTATTGGGAGGGTGCAGAAATAATTTCTGCAAATTGATGTTTGATTTAGTCACTGCTGGCAGCATCATAAATACTTACTATTTTCTTACCTCCATGTTGCCTTCTGCCCTGCCCTCTCTTCCACCAATAATTTATACAAAATCGATATGACATGTCAAACACTGGCCTTTCAACTTTTTTTTTTGCTTTCATTTAACTTTCTGTAACAACATGGATATAACAATATTTAGTTAACAAAGCCAGTATCTCATGTAGAAGATACTTAGCACAACTGATATGAGGAACTGGCAGATTAATCCGGCGGGTTTCTGACTTCACCAGACACTGGCTTGGTCTCTTGCCCTACCATGGCTATGGTGGAGGGTGCCTCAATTGCTGTGGTGGTGCATAGGGCGGTGGAGGTCTTGGACCTTTGATTGTCCTCCATGGCATTGAAGATGAATGTCTTTACATAGGTGCTTAATCCGGGAGTTGCCCCATCTTACTTCCCCTTATTGAAGCATTTAACAATCATACTCTGTGTCTGGTCCAAGCTCTGCACAGTGGCTTCTGTGCACAGGACAGCTGTCCACCACCATCTCCCTGCTGCTGGTAACCCTGATTTTCTTACCCAGCACCCCACTACAGAGATATTGGTTGGCAAGCCTCCACTTCAAGGGTCATTTCTTGTGCATTCCCTACCACTCCACCAGATAGGGAATCCAAGAGACTGAACATTCTTGGGGAAAGGATATTCTCTTCTGACATCCTGATACTCTGGGCGGTGAACACCACATGCCACTTGATCCTGTAAAACCATATTGCCCAGGTGCTGCCTATGGTTTCTTCGGAGACCAGAGCCATAATCTCCCAAATGATGGGACAGACACAGCAAAGTTCACCATAAGATGTCGACTTGACTCAACATTTTCGCTGGATAGAGCTATTTCATCATTGGTGGCCCTCAGGCACCTTGAAAACACTGTTTTCAAGGGTTTTCCAAGCCACGCTCATGGACATACTCTTTGATGGAGCTTTTCTTTTTGGAGAGAGGGTGGACTCAACACTGGATCAATTTGACAGCAGAGCTACGTCCTGTTGCATTGGCTTTTCTGTGTCCCTTTGTCACCCACAGTCCGCCTTCGACACCATTTATGGCCATGGAAGGGGTTTGCATCCACGTTCATACCCTTCCAGCCCCAACAGACAACAGGTGGGACATGTAGCCAGATGTCTGGCCAGTACACCACTCCTCTGGCAGCAGCAGCCTCCTTTAGTTTGCTCTCCTACCATCACATGCACCCAGTGGAAGGCAGGATAGGCCATCACCTGCACCACTGGAGGTCGATAACATCTTGCCTTTGCATTTTACCGATAGTCCGATGGAGGTACTTCATCCCCTTTGTGACCCTCCACTTACAACCGGCTGATGGAGGACCACCTCTCCTTTCTCTATCTGGAAATGTTGGCTATCTTGACTAGGGAAGCCATCACGAGGGTGCCAGCATCAGAAGTAGGTTGTGGTTGCTATTCCCGCTACTGTCTGGTGCCCATAAATGACAGAGGCCTTCGTCTTAACCTAGATCTGAACGTTCTGAATCTCTTCCTGAAAAAAAAAGAAATTCAGAATTTTCATGCTTGCTCAAGTCCGGTCTGCCTGGGAGACTTAATGGTAGCATTAAATTTGCAGGACATATTTTGCATATTTCCACATCCTGTCCTGCCTGCCCACAGATGTTACCTGCTGTTCATAGTTGGCCAAGACAACTTTGTTTGCTATGGTCCTCTTCCGTCTTACCAGCACCCCTCAGGTAATCACCCAGGTGATGGTGGTGGCTGCAGCACATCTGGAAAGTTCAGGGATTCCAGTCTTTCACTACCTCAACGATTGGCTGTTGATGTCTGGCTCAACTCATTCAGTCATATTCCACATCCAGCAAACCTGCACCTACTGGGGTTCTCTATGAATGTGCCAAAGTCACACCTGGCTCCTTCTCAGATGCTCCCTTTCTTTGAAGCCATTCTGGACACACTGCAGGTTTGGGCCAATCCACCCGACCAATGAGTCCACAGTATTCAGCCTATAATATCAATGTTTCAGCCTCTATCCTGGGTTTTGGTGACACGGCCTTTGAGGCTGTTAGACCTCATTGCTTCTTACATCCTTCTTGTACCGTAGGCATAATTGGGCTCTGCTGCGGGACCTGAAGTTCCAGCGGGCACAACATTACAGGAATGTCTCTGACCTGATTCAGAGCTCAAAGGGAACTCTGAATGATATGTATTGGTGCCTGGTGATCTGCAATGGTCAGTGGCAGATCCCTCTCCCTTCCCCAACCAGAGTTGACTGTTGTGACAGACACATCACTACTGGGTTCTGGTGGCCATCTAGGAGAGGTGCTGATCAACGGACTCTGGTCTACACGGAATCTGGACTCCATAGGAACCTGTTTGAGCTTTGGGCGATCCAATTGGCATTGAAACCCTTTCTTCCTTTGATCAGAATGGGCTCGTGGACCCTTTTTCAAGAGGCCCTTCATGTCTAGATATGGCTGGAAAGTCAAGGCATTTCCCTGATGGTCCAACATCTGGTGGCTCTCTGAGCGCTAGAGTGGACGAACTCATCTGTTGGTGCCTAGCGCAGTACAAATGGTATCTCCATACAGACGTGGTACAAGGTCTCTTTCAAGAATAGAGAGTGCCTTGGTTAGATCTGTTTGCTACAGCCAAGAATCCACAATGCCAGTAGTCCTGCGCACTGGAGTTTCCGAGGAGGCTGTCGCTAAGAGGATCGTCTTGAGTGGAGCTCTGGCCTATTGTGCGCCTTCCTGCCTATACCACTCTTGCCCAGAGTTCCCTGGACAATCAGGAAGGCCCAGGCCCAAGTCGTTCTTGTGGCTCTGGAGTGGGCAAGGAGAGTCAGGTATCATAAACATTGGTAGTCTGGTCAGGCTACCTCTTCTGGAGGATCTTCTGTCACAACAGGGGAGGGTTCTCCACCCCAAACTGCACATCCTTCACATTCATGCGTGGAGATTGAGTGGCAACAGTTGACAACTTTAAACTTTCCTCGTGGTGTCTGTCATATTATTCTAGCAGCCAAGTGTCTCACCTACCAATGGTATAAATTTGTAACACAGTGTGCCTCCTGTTAAATGGACCCTCTGTCTGCACCCCTTTTCCAAGTTCTGCTAGTTGTTCTTTATTTGGCCAGGTAGGGGCCTGCTCTGGTCACTTCCGGTGCGGAAACTGCAAATGCAGAGCTAAATTATGATACCTACTGGCACGCAGGGGTACTGCTCAAACTTCCAGATCTAGTCTGATGCCTAGAGAATTCTCCACAGATCGTCTCAACCTGATAAGGTGTTACTGCACCTTCTACCGTCTACACAACAACTGATGGTGGACCATCTCTCCATTTTATGACAGGATGCACAAGCCCTTTTGGCTAACGGGCTATAGAGAGGGTGCCAGAAGTGAGATGTGGTTGTTTACTTTCTGGTGCCCAAGATAGGTGAAGGTCTTCGGCCTATTCAGGATCTGCACCCTCTCAATTTCTTTCTCTGCAAGAACTTCAATAAACGCTCCCCCTGGCCCAGGTCTTGTCTGCCCTCGACCCTGAATACTGGATGGTGTGATGTACCTGCAGGGCTCTTATTTCCATATTCCCATCCTGCCAACTCTTTGGTGCTACTTGCGATTGTGGTGTGAAAGGAGCATCTTCAGTTCACTGTGCTCCCCTTTGGTCCCAACAGCCCCAGTTAGGTTTTCATAAAAGTTATGGCAGTGGTCGCAGCACACCTTTGGAGTTCAAGGGTGCCTGTCTTCCCCTACCTTGATGATTGGCTGTTCAAGGCAGATTTGCTTAAGGCAGATGTTAGTGACCTCCAGACAATAGTGAGCCTGCCGTCTTTGGGGTTCACTGGAAAGGTGCTGAAGTCACACCTTACTCATCCTCAGGTGCTCCCTTCCATCTAAACCATTCGTGACATGGTTCAGTTTAATTCTTTCCCTCCATGTAGGAGCATCCAGGCCATTGATAGGATCATTATATTTCACCCTCCGTCCTGGATTTCAGTGAGGTCGACTCTGAGGCTGTTGAAACTGATTGCAGCCTGCTGGTCGAGCACATCCAATGGCATATGCAGGCTCTGCAGTGGGATCTGAAGTCCCAGTGGGCCCAACATCGAGGGGACCACTGTTGGATCTCAGAGGGGACTATGAAAGATCTGCATTGAAGGCTACTGGACCATGATTAGGTCTGCTGCAGATACCCATCTCTTCCTTACTCAGAACTGACTGAGGTGACTGATGCATCACTTTTCGGTTGGTGCAATCATCTGTGAGAAATGGAGGTCAGAGTCCTCTGGTCTCCAGTGGACTCTCAGCTCCATCTCCTCTTGTCAGCCTTCTGGAGCTGAGGGCCATCCATTTGAGGCTGAAAGCTTTCCTGCCATCCATCAAGGAAACCCTTGTGCAGGTGCTCATGCACAACATCACCCCCATGTTGTACTGCAGCAAAAAGTGTGGGTGGGGGTAATGAACTCCAACAGGCTTCGCACCTCTGAAAATGGTTGTACCACTAAGGTATCTTACTAATGGTGAACCATTTGATGGGCTCACTGAAAGCCAGGGAAGACTAACTCAGCCATCAACGTCTAGTAGATCATGAGTGACAGTTACACCCAGAGGTGGCGCCAGGTCTTTTCCACGAATGGAGAAAACCTTGGCTCAATCTTTTTGCCATAAGCAATATCAGCACTTCAGCACATTGGAGTCTCCAAGGTGCCTTGACGTGTTCAGTCTCGATGGGAATAGAGGATCTCTGTATTCCTTTCCGATAATGCTACTCCTACACCAAGTTCCCAAGAAGATCAGGACAGACTGGGCCCAAGTCAACCTAGTGTGTCCAGACTGGGTACTGAGAGTATGGTATCCAGAACTCCTAGGGTTGAGCTTCTGTCCTCTAACAAGGCTGCCCCTCCGTGAGGATCTGCTGTTATAGCAGAACAGTTAGGTTATCCACCCCAGCCTTCACAATCTCCACTTTCATGTGTGGAGATGGAGTGGCGACAGCTGAGCAATACCGAAATTCCTCTGAAGGTGAATTTTTTCAATTTGGCAGCCAGGCATCCCTCAACAAAAACGGTATAATGCTGTTGGGAAAAATTTGTGGTCTGGTGCTGCTCTCGCCACATTGAAACCCCCTTGAGCAAATTGTCTGATGTTTTGTTTCTGCTGTCTCTTGCCTGGCAAGGGCTTTCTCTGGGCACATTAAAGGTTATCCTTCTGCTCTGTGTCTTCTTACGGTTGTCAGCCCACTTTATTGAAATCACCTGTTGTGATGAGTTTTTGTAAGTGCTGCAACATCTGTTCCCCCAGCTGTGTTTGTGTTGCCCCAATGGGACCTCCATTTTGTGTTTTCATATGTGATGTGAACTCCAATCAAGCCGCTCTACAGTTCTCCTTTATGGCTTCTCACCATCAAAACTGTGTTCAGAGTCTCCATCACTTCAGCATGGCATGTGAGTGTTTCAGGCCATGTATGTTCATTATCCATACACCATCTTCTTGCCTGACAAGCTGTTTCTGCCATACGAGGGCATCCTTTCTCACGAAAGTTGTGACGCTGTTCCGTATCTGTCAGTCTGTCTTCTGGTGTTCTATTGCCCCTCCTCACCCTTCTAAGGAGGAGAGGCTCCATCACTTGGATCCTAAGGGAGAGCTCAGCTTCTACATTGACTTAATGAAAGACCACAGGTTGGACAAGTGGCTTTGTGGTGTTCGCTGGAGTGCAAAAAAGGCAAGGCTGTGCAGAAGTGTACCATCTCAAGCTGAATCGTGCTCAGCATCAATATCTATTATGCACTGGCAAAGAAGCAGCCTCCAAAAAAAACTGTGTGCTCATTTTGCCATGGCCAATCTTTGTTAGCATGCAGCGTCCCTATCCTAGACACCTGCCCGGTGGTTATGTGGGCATCCCTCCATACGTTCACAAAGCTCTGTCTGAACAGCCAAGTCTGCCGGGAAGGTCATTTTTTAACTGCTTGGTGCAGCAGGATTTTCAGGGTTGAGTTCATCCACAGCCCTCCGGCCCCAGGTACTACTTTGGCTTCTATTCAGAAGGTGAGGAATCTGCAGCTAGAAGTCTCTATTAGAAGAACAAGGTACTTAACTTTCTGTAATGCTCTTTCTGATAAAGATTTTATCTATCTGCTGATTCCTCATCAACCCCTTCCATACTCCCCATTCTATCCATTAATAAGATTCCCAGTCGAGACGTGCACACTGGTAAATTGATTTGCTTTTGGGTCTGGAGGCACGGACAGTCTCTAAAGCAACCAATGTCAGTGTACAGCAGTGGTGCCTTTATAAGCCCTGAACGTCCTGTCCAGAGCGTTACCTTACAGTGTGCTGAAGAACTACGAAACATTTTCTGGACCCAGTGTGACGCCTGAGGAATATTCAGAAGGTGAGATATTTGCAGCTAGAAAGAGTCCCTACCAGAAAAAGTGTTACTGACAATAACTGGTGTTTGCCAATGCCAGCTGCTTGCTGAGGATAATCTCATGCTTTATGTGATATGGTTGGTGAGATCTTGCCAGCAGTCCCTGAGGAACTTCAGGCCTACCTGTCGTAAACCATCCAAGATGGTCAGGATGTTGGAAAATATATTATCCGGTCTTTCTAGACACTATGGGGGTTATTCTAACTTTGGAGGAGTGTTAATCCGTCCCAAAAGTGACGGTAAAGTGACGGATATACCACCAGCCGTATTACGAGTTCCATAGGATATAATGGACTCGTAATACGGCTGGTGGTAAATCCGTCACTTTTCCGTCACTTTTGGGACGGTTTAACACCTCCTCCAAAGTTAGAATAACCCCCTATGACTGTTGGGCAGACCAGATGACACTGGAGTGGTGCTTCAGCGACATGCTTGGATGAGATCCACAGGCTTCTTGGAGATGTGCAAACCTTTGTTGGCCATTTTTTGATAGATCTTGCTTGTTTAGCAAGAAGATTTATTTAGTAATGCAACGTTTTAAAGAAAGCTGAGCTATGCTGCGTTACGTAGGCCTCTCTACCCTTGTGATACAGTACCCTCAACTGTTTAGTACATTTCAAGGCTATTCCAGAAGGTTGGGATATCAACAGCACTTAAGCCCATCACCGCTGCAACAGACACACCAATCCTGTCATGGATCAAGCAGACAACACCCAGGCCAATATGGGCAGCGCACCTCCAAGCCTGCTGCCCCTGCAGCATCAGCCTCCAAGCGGCTTTAGTTTTGCCTTTAGTGGCACATGACCATCTTGTGGGAGGCAACACCTGTCTTATCTGTATTGCTCCAAGAATTTCTGGCTCTTTTGGACAAAGGAGCGATAGAAAGGGTTTTGGCCCAGGAATTGGGGATTGGCTTTTACTCCCCCTATTTCCTAGTGTAGAAGGTCTCCTCCCATTTTAAATTGCCACCCTCTGAATGCCTTCTTACGGGAGGACAAATTAAAGATGCTCACGTTGTCCTAGGTTCTGTCTGCCTTGGATTCAGGTGAGTGGATGATGGCTTTGGATCTGTAGGATGCTTTTTACATTCCCTTCCTGCAGGCACTACTTGCATTCAAGGTGGGTTTTAGACCTGGCATCCTTAGGGTGGTCTTACCCCAGACTTTTTGGTTTTCCTCCTATTTTGTCTGACCATTTTTTGTTGGCCTCAGTACTCTGAGCACTTTGCCACTGCTTAAGTGCCCATGCCTCTCCCCTAAACATGGTAACATTGGTGCATCCACAATTGCCATATTTACCTCTAAATCTCTTGTAAAGTGGTATACATATACCCAAGGCCCGTAAATTAAATGCTGTTAGTGGGCTTGCAGCACTGATTGTGCCACCCACTTAGCTCCATAAACGTGTCTCAGGCCTGACACTGCGGAGCCTGTGTGTGCAGTCTCACTGCCATCCCGACTTGGCATCTAAAACCTCTTGCCAAGCCCAGAACTTTCCTTTTCCTATATACAGATCACCCCTAAGGTAGGCCTTAGGGACCTTCTAGGACAGGGTGCCACATACGTAAAAGGCAGGACATAAAATTGAAAGTTTTCATGTCTTGGTAATAAAAAACTAATTACTGAGGCCTGACCCTCTCATAGATCAGTATTAGGAATTCCATATAATACCTTTAAGCTGTAATTCGTAATCTGAGAGAAGTAGCTGTATCATGTTTAGTACCATTGGAATGGTGGTAATAAATCATTTTCACTGGTAAAGTCAGATTTATTATCGCTATTTTAGAAATGCCACTTTCAGAAAGTGGGCATTTCTCTGCACTCAATGCCCTGTGTGCCTACAGCCTATCTCCAATACACCTCTGGCTTGGGCTAGGTGAGTTACCAGCGCCCCACCCAAAGGGGCTGATTACCTCCCACTGATAGTCCCACTGATAGTCTGGAGCCGAGGCTGACCAGAAAGGGGGACCTGTGCACTTCAAAAGAACTCTTTCTAGTCATCCCCCACATCAAAGGCACTTTTTAGTATAAGTACTGGGTCCCCGGTCCTATGCAAATCAGTATACTTCTGAACTCAAGGAAACGCAGCTGGGGTAAAGACTGCTGTGTGCCAGGATTGCCACTCTTCTAGGATTGACTGCTCTTAGGAACTGCTGTCCTGCTTTGCTGCCCTGCTGCCTCATGGTCTCTGCCCAGTAGCCCAAGACTCATTCATCAAACAGAGTGACTCCGATCAGTTTTTGCTTTCCTTTGTCGCTAGCTTGCATCTTTGAACCCCCGGAGTGGCCCTGCTAAACCTTTGCTGCCTACTTCTTCAATCACCCTGAGCAGCTTTGCCAAACCTTGCCGCTTGCATTCGATCCCCCAGAGTGTCCTGTCTAAACCTTTGCCTTTCGCTACTTGAATCTCCCTGAGCAGCTTTGCCAAATTGACACTTGCATCTTTGATCACCCAGAGCAGCCCTGCTAAGGCTTTGCCTGTTGCTGCTTCAGTTGCCTGAGCAGCTTTGCAAAACTTTGCTGCTTGCATCGATCACCCGGAGTTGCCCTGTTTAGCCTTGCTGCTTGCCACTTCAATCTCCCCAAGCAGCTTTCCCAAACCTTGCTGCTTGCATCTTCTGTCACCCGGGGTGTCCCTCATAACCTTAGTCACTTGCTTTCTTCAAGGACCTGGACCAGCCTTGCTAAAACTGGCCACATCACAGTTCCACTGTGGTCCCCACCGGCTTCCCTGGTGACCGCTCCAGGGAATCACTCTACTGCTCCCCGAGGGGAGCGCAGCCCGGGCATTACCACAATCTGTAGAATAAACACGCATTTGTGCAGAGGAGTCCCCGCTACTACCTCTTTGATCTCATCGATTATCAACCTTGTTTATCATGCAAAGCAAATATTTAACCATTTACTAACTGGATCTGTGTAGTTCTGATCTCGAATTAACTAGACAAATTAGCTTTATTTTTCTACATCTGTGTGGAGTCTTTTTGTGGTGTACCTCCTTTTTGTGTGTGTTGCACTAATACTTTACACATTGCCTTCTAAGTAAGGCCTGCCTGAAATGCACCAAGCTACCAGAGGGTGAGCACTGGCTAATTTATGTTGCCCTAACTAGGCTTGTGGTCCCTACTTGGACAGGGTGCAGGACTCTGCCAACTAGTGACCCAATTTTTAACAGTGGGTCAGGACCATTTTTAATTTGCCATGCTTGCCTTCAGCCTCACCAGTTCTCCGCAGGTGTTCACAAAGGTGATAGAGGTGTTTGCAGCACATCTTTGCTGATTACAAAATTCCATTTTTCCCCTATCTCAACTGGCTGTTTAAAGTCGAATTGCCACAGTCCGTCATAGACCACCACCAGATGACGGCAAACCTCACATGGTTGACATTCTGACTCCTTAACTCGGAGCCTTTTATCTGAGCCACCCTGGATACAGTGCAGTTTCAGGCCCTCCCCGCCACAAAAAGTGCAAGATATTTGCAGTAGCTGGAGGGAAAAGGGGCGGGTGGCGCAGCTGGTGGGGAAGTGGGGGGAAACACAACGTAAAAAAAAATATATATATATAATGGAGAAAAAAAACATATATTTTTGCTTTGTGCCTCGCCGCTCCCATCTGCTCCTAGACTTGCCTGCAGGCACAGACTCCCAGCCTGTCCTACGCCCAATCCTAACACTGGCAGCACGAAAGCAGCGTTAGGATTGGATGAAGCGCCCAGTGCTCCGTGGCAGAGTGGAAGTCTCTGCCTGCTGTCTCCAACCTGGCAACGCAGTGCTGGGTTGGAGAGAGCCTAGTGCACATGTATATTTGGCTGGCCCTAGATGTCCGGCCAAACATACATGCGCACTGAGGGGGAGTGCTGCGCACTCCTCCCCGTCACAGTCTCATGGGCCTGCCCCTTTCACTATGAAACAATAATAGTTTATTATCATTTTATAGTGAAAGGTTTACAGCTGCTGGGTGAGGGCCGCCTGCTGGTCGTTGTTGCACTGGTGGTCGGTTTCCCACGGACCTAGGGGCTGCGGAAGCAGTGCTTCTTCCAGGCGTCGGATATCTTTGTCCTGGGCAGTCGCGGTCATGGGGGTCCTCTGGATTCCCTCTGCAGGCATAGTTGTGGGGGTGCAGGGAGGTCAGCCCAGGGTGGACACGTGGTTGGAGTCGCCTGGGGATCCTCTCTGGACAGTTGGTTTCTCTGGACAGGGACTGGGGGCGTCTGGTACAGAGTGTTGGGGACTCTCACTTCTGGAGAGAGGTGGGTTTCCCTCTAAAAATGGGTGTCTTTTCTTCCTGTTGGTCAGAGCCTCTCCCCACAGGAGTACTTGGTCCTCGGTGATGCAGGTATTCCCATGGAGGCTTTTCAGGAGTCGCTGGTCCTGAAAAACGTGTCGCTTCTCAGTTGCAGGGTCTTTGAAGCAGGATACAAGCCTGTAGGGCTGGGGCCAAGTCAGTTGTCATCTCCTTTTCTTCTCTGCTGGGTTTTCAGCTCAGCAGTCCGTCTTGTGAGGTTGTCAGGAATCTGAAGAGCTGGGTTCAGGGTCGACCCTAAATACCAAATTTAGGGGTGCGTTAGGGTCAGGGAGCAGTAGCCAATGGCTATTATCCCTGAGGGTGGCTACACCCACCTTGTGCCCACTCCCCCTGGGGAGGGGGGCCCATCCCTATACCTATTGGTCCTAATCCTCCAAAGCAAAATGGAGGATTTCTCACGGAGAGAGTCACTTCAGCTCTGGTCACCTTAGTGGTGGACCTGGCTGAGTAGGTGACGACTCCTTGTTTTCCTCATTATTCCTCTGGACTTGCCGCCAAAAGTGGGGGCTCGTCTGGGGGAAGGGCATCTCCACTAGCTGGAGTTCCCTGGGGGCATTGTAACACCAGGCCTGAGCCTTTGAGGCTCACCGCCAGGTGTTACAGTTCCTGCAGAGGGGAGATGTGAAGCACCTCCACCCAGTGCAGGCTTTGGTTCTGACCCCAGAGAGCACAAAGGCTCTCACCCCAGGGGGTCGGCATCCGTGTGGGTTTATTAATCTGAGAAGTTTGATACCAAACTTCCCAGTATTCAGTGTAGCCATTATGGAGCTGTGGAGTTCATTTTGACAAACTCACAGACCATATACTTAATATTGCCACATTGTACTTACAATGTCTAAGAATGGACTTAGACACTGTAGGGGCATATTTCTCATGCAGCTATGCCCTCACCTGTGGAATAGAGCACCTTGCTTTAGGGCTCTAAGGCCTCCTAGAGGGGTGACTTACCCATGCCACAGGCAGTATTTTGTGTGCATGGCATCCTCAGGGGGATGCCATGTTGACTTTGCCTTTTTTTTCTCCACTATCACACACAATCTGCAATGGCAGTGTGCATGTGTTAGGTGAGTTCCCTTAGGGTGGCACAACACATGCTGCAGCCCTTAGGGACCTTCACTGGTCACAGGACCCTTGGTACCACTGGTACCTTTTACAAGAAATGTATCTGTGCGCCAGGGGTTTGCCAAAACAATGGTACATTTTTAGTGAAAGAACACTGGTGCTGGGGCCTGGTTAGCAAGGTCCCAGCACACACTCAGTCAAGCTAGCATCAATATCTGGCACAAAGTGTGTGTGGGGGGGGGGGGGTAACTGCAAAAGGGAGCCATTTTCCTATACTTGGCACTTCAACTGAAGCTGCGAGCAGCCTCAAACTAGTGACTGGATACCCTCAGGGGTAATTAGCTGACTCTACAAATCGGTGATTGGTTGATTGATTGATTGAGTTAAAGATCAAGAAGAGTTCCTTGCAGCTGTTGGAGCTTCCTTTGATGCGGTCCGCTAGTATTTTTTTTCTTGGTGTCTTATTTGCTGGTGATAGCATCTGAATTCAGCCTTGTAGGTAGTTCTGTTGGTGGTGTTGTAGCTAGCTCTCTGTTTCCTTTCCAGCTGTTTACACTGTTATTTTGTGTTGCAAGTCTTCTGTGTACCAGCTGGTGTGATATACTATGCTTTTTAAGTTTGATGGGTGTGACGTAGTGCGCGCAGTTCTTGATCCAATTATTGAAGTTGTTGATATCCTAGTCGAGGTTGTCCGTGGGGCTACATTGATCAATGCTGAGGGTGCTGAGGCAGTTTGCTTCTGTGATTTTTTTCTCCAGCTGCTGCTTCAAATGCTGAACCTGGTAGGGGTGTTGACCTTGGGTGTGCTGATTTGGAAGTGAATGATGGAGTGGTCAGTCAATATGAGCGGTGTGGTGGAGTTGTATTTGATAGTGTCGCTTGTTGTGAAGATTAGGTTCAGTGTATGTCCTGTGGTGTATGGTGGTTCTGGGACGAGCTGGATGAATCTGATGTTGCTCAAGTTTTCGAGGAGTGCTGTGGAGCAGGGGTCGTTTCGGTCTTCCAGGTGAAAGATTACATCACAATGAGAATGTGTGCTCTGGAATCGATGGTGAGCAGAGCGACGAAGTTGATGAGGTTGATAAAGGGTGGTTCATGGTCCGGATTATAGGTAGGCGACGGTTCCAGTCAAGGTGAGGTTTTCTGGGATTTGCAGCTTAAAGTACAGCTGTTTCATGAACGAGGTGGCGTTCGATGTAGCTGTGCATTTGATGGATTCCATGTAGAAAATAGCAAGTTCTCCTCCTGGCTTGTGAAGACGGTCCTGTCGAGCAATCTTGTAGCCCAATGGGATTGCTGTGTCTTTGTCAGGAGTCGATGAGTGGTTGAGCCAGCTCTCTGTAATAAAAATGTCAAGTGCATCACTACTCAACAGGTCCTGTATTTCGGTTGTGTGTTTGTTGAGTGAATGTGTGTTGAGAAGCATGAATGCGAGTGGGTGTTGACATGCGGATTTGCTGTGGTGTAGGGTGGGATGAAGGTGTTGTTGGGGGGTTGTGGCTGCTGAAGCACTGGCTGTAGGTTCAGGTGAAAGCTCCTATCGTGGTGTGAGGCGCGACAAGGCAGCAGTTGGGGGAACGCCATCCAGAGTCTAATGACCTAAGCAGTCCTGCAGGGCATTAGGGTTCCTGGTACTACACGAGGTTTCAGGCGCAGACTCGCTTGCCTTTGGCGCACCTTCAGCACATTTATGTTGCAGCTGCCATTAAGTAGGTCCTGAGGAAAGGGAGGGCTGCAGGGTGCTGTGATGTAAGTTTTAGCCCAGAGTGGGCTTGGCGAATCTGGTGCTCCACCCTTCTGAGTCTGAGCGCCTGCATCTTGTCTGTCTACTTCTTCAGGGATACATGCTTTTCCAACAACAGGGCAAGATTCTAAACCCCAACATCCACAACCTATAATTCAATGGATAGGGATGGACCTCAACCAGCTGAATGGATTCAATATACCTGAGGAAGTGGTAGATGTCATCTTGACTACCCATCGCCTGTCCACAAAGTCGCCCTATTTTGGATGTTCGGCAAAGTTTGTGGCCTGGTACTAAGACCATCTGGTCAATCTACTGCAGGCTGAACTGCAGTGCTTCTGTTTATCCTGCCTTTGGCTCTTGTAAGCATTTACTGTAGGCATTGTTAAAGGTTCTTTGTCTGTCTTCCACGGTGTTCTTCTATATTTGATGATCAGCCCTTTCTCTTTAAGTAACCAGTTGTCAGGAGTTTTTTAAAGGGCTTACTTATGTTTCCTCCAGAGCCTTTTGTTTTGATGCAATGGGACCTAAATTTGGTATTCGCTTTTTAATGTGCATGCGTTTCAAGCCAAAGCACAGCTTTTCTTTGTGTACTCTGACTCTTAAAACTGTCTCGCTCGTGGTAATCTACATCTGCACACCGTATCCGTGAACTGCAGGTGCTGCCTGTACAACCGCTATATACAATTTTCTTTTAAAACAAGCTGGTTCTATGAACTCTGGTACCAATTTTGCCACATCCCTCAAAGGGGCAGATGAGATTGCACTTGGAGTCCATGAGAGGCTTTACTTTGTCTATTGATTGGACTATAACAAGGGGATGACAAACTGTAGGAAGCTGGCTCTTTATATAGTATATCAAAATGAGATAGACTGTGCAACGAGTCCAGGGGGTCCCTTACCGGTGATCCTGGGCTTGCTCTAACAATCCAAAGGTGCTCTATTAGGGGTAATGTGGTTGAGCAGTCTTAGGCTTATCATAGAGGAGTGTTAGACATTACTGTAGGCACTCAGTCAATAAATGAGACACACGACTCAGTAAGGAATTCCACACCTATTTACAAAAATAATTTATCTTTATGTATAATTTAGGTACCAGAATCAATAGAAAGTTATGAATGCTTTGCAAGAGAAATACTTTCAGGTTTCAAAAGTCAACACTTTTCAGAGGCGGCAATGTTATCCTATGGAGCAAAAAGAAATCCTACATACAGTGACCTATGGGACCAATCTACTTGACTTAAGGTAAGTATGAAGTGAGGTCCAAGGCAGCACCAACAAGTCACCTGGGACGACCAGTCACAGACGTGCTTTTGAGCATTGGGTGCCCAATGTTATCCTATGGGGACAAAACATGTACTGCATTTGGGCACTTCACAGCGACTTACAGGGTCAATCTCCTGGACTTAAGGTAAGTATGGGGCAAGGTCCAGGCAGCACCAACAGGCTACCTCAGGTGGCACTGGTGCAGCCAGGCGCAGAGGTGATTTTCAGCATTGGGTGCCCAATGTTATCCGATGGGAAACAAACATGTACTGCATTCAGGCACTTCACAACAACGCATGGGACCAAGCTCCTGGACTTAAGGTAAGTATGGGCAAGGTCCCAGGCAGCACCAACTGGTAAATTGGGTGGCATTGGGGTGGAGGGGTGCAGAGGTGGTGCTTTTCATCCTCAGGTGCCCAATATTAGTGGGGCTCAGTCCAGTTAAAAAGAGGCTTCAGGTATGGAAGGCCAGGTGGGCTGAACCAGCAAATGGGCTCTGCTGTCACAATGCTCGGGATATGGGGACACTTTGGGGCCTCTTCTTCACGGGCCATGGGCAACGGGTGCAGAGGTGTTTGAGGTGCTGGATTTTCATCACTGGGAGCACGCACAGTTGAGGGGGCCTGCAAATAGAGGATATAGGCAGCATCGGTGAGACAACAGTGGGCAAGTCCAAGCTGGGCTTTGTCCCTGTAGGGCCAGGGGACCACTCTGGCACCAATGGCCTACTTCAGCTCAGGCTAGGTGGCAGAGGTGCAGTGGTGCTCTCCGTTGTCTGGTTTTGGAGGTCCAGAGTCCTCATGTCTCTTGGGGTGCAGGGAAGTAGCTCCTCTATTCCATGGCAGTTCCTGGGTCTTTCTTGTAGACAGGCTTTTGGAGGCATGACAGCTTGCAGGATCAGATGACTTTGGCGCAATTCAGTGGGAACAGCAAACAGACTGGCAGGGCTGGTGCCAATTCAGTTGCTTCTTTCTCAGTCTTCGCTTTCACAAATCTTGAGAGTCCTTCTTCGTAGGTCAGCAGAAATCTGATTTCCTGGTGCCAGGAACTCCCCTAAATACTGAATTTAGGGGACTGTAGGGTTCCTACCCCTGAGCCCACTAGGCACCTATTCCTGACAGAAGTGGACAGAACCCTGTCCCAGAGTTCCTAATTCTGCCATCTCCAGGATGGCAGATTTCTAAATTTCTTGCCCATATCAGGTAGTCCACCTAAGGCGGTGAACTAGCCTGAGAGTGAGCACACCTCTCTGGCTACTAATTTTCCCACCTAATCAGGTGCCAAATGGGCCCTGGGGTCCTGTTAGCATCTTCCTTCTGATGGAAGCCATATCTGTATACCATAGATCCCAAACATCCCTAGATTCCATGAAGCCATCATGTAGCAGGGGAAGTAATACTGACCAGTGTCCAGCACATGCAATTAAAATGGCTTCCCTATTCACTCACTATATCTGAGAATCGACAAAGACAAAGCAGGGGCATATCTGCTATTGCAAAGATGTCCATACATATAATATATTGTATCCTGCCTACGGGATGTAAGGCCTGCTGTATAGGTGATTTACATATATTGCACGCAGTGTTAGGAAACATGGCACACAGGCGGTATGTTTATGCCTTGTCAGCGCGGATAGATGCTTTTCTGGCTGACACCACGGGATACATTTTTACTAATGTTTATAAATTTGTGTTAATTTTTATTGCTATAGGGGTCGTTTATACATTATTACGTTGCACGTACCCACTTACACGTGGTCAGCGATTGGTAGGTGTTTTTTTATGATTAACCTTGGGTGAATTCACATGGTTTTTATAATTTATTTCATTACCTTTTCACGTTTTTGACTTTGTTGACACAATAAAGTATTCCTGTCAATAACAGAGCACAGAGTTGGCTTGTGCTATACCCAATGTAGGTATGGTTTGTCTTACTTGAGGTTACGGTGGTTAGGATTGGTGTTTTTGTTCACACTGGGTATATGTGGCTATAGTATTTCTATTAAGTGAAGTATCTGTGGAATACTGCACTCCCTTTTCCTTGGGGTCGGTTGTGGGTCTAGGCTTTGAGGTTCTTTTGATAATTTGGAACTCTTTCTATCTAGTACTATTTATACTCTTTATTTTCCTTGCGGTTTGTACCTTGGTTCCTCCCTTTAATTTCCAAACTAGATATGGTTGACCTTACGTTTACTGTAAGATTATATTTACATATTGGATTGTATAATAAGCATTTTGATGTAATTGGTAAATGTGTCAGTTTTGATATTATGGGTTATCCTGATTGAACGTTGAGATGTATATATAAGTTTTGTGTCTTATGCGTAATGTATGTTTTGTTTTATGTATGTACATTATATGTATATCTTATATGTTTAATATTCTTTGCAGCCTTGAAAAAGTCACGGGGGAGTATTCGCTCCCATGACGAAACACGTGTTGGCTGTTTCTGTCTTTCATTAAAGATGAATTCTTCACCTCAAGGACTCCATCGAATCTCTATTCATATATATGTTTCATGTGAATTGGATTATTGAAATTTTGAATTTGAATATTAGTAACTATCTGATTATATAGGTAACAATTTATTTACCTGTGCCTTGGTCTCTGTGCTAACATTAATTAAGGAACCTAGCTCTGAAGGCACTGAACCCAAGGGAATCTTAGTCTTCAATCCCTGTTCAATACGTGTATTGATTTAATGATCCTTTCTGGACCCACAAGGTCCTAAACCTCCATTTTTATTTTATCTCAAATTTTATTCTTCATACACCTCTGGGGGCCTAATATCCAAATCCTTTAGTCAGTCGAGGTGCGTAAATCAGCTTGGCTTGCATACGTCGATGTTCATTTTGGTTCCAATCCACTAGTATTATCATCCATCTTTCAGAATATGCACCATGTCCTTTCTGTTATTTAGCTGGGCCCAGGGTATTTCATCATTCAGACCCCATGCATCCATGTGGATTCTAAACACCCATCTCTGATCCCTCAGAAATAAAGTCTGGGCAGTATCTGTTGTGGTTGTGACCTGCTCGAGGACAGATCACATGAAGTCATCTACCCAATGTCCTCTCTCAAGAAAATGGAGCATTAACTTTGTTGTCGTCTTTTTGCACCTAGAAGTGCTGTGGTGCTCATGAATGCGTGTCTCGATTGCTCTACCTATATATCTAAGTCCACAATGACATGTAATTATATAAACCACTTTCTTGGTATTGCAGTTGGAAAAGCTCCTTAACTCCCAGGGTGTGTGAAAGTCCAATCCCAGAATTTTTTTTTTTTTGTTAAATGGCATACATTGCAATTTCCACATGGGTGGTGGCCTACCACAGAGGTAAGATCCCACAGAGTCCTTTGTGAGTTTTTTTCAGAATCCTTGGTTTAGTAGGGATATTCTGGTCACTAATGCTTCCTGAGCGTCTGAATGAAAACAACGGAGCTTCCAAGTCCAACCCACCTGTACGTAAGAATCTCCAGTGTTTTTTGGCAATCTTTTTTACTGTGTTAGGTAGGGGTCATCACGCATATGAGGTTCTCCTTTGTTTGTTTGGGGAGGTCTTCAAGTAAAGAGTCTCTATTACTGTTATATGCCCTTTTGTCTGCTTTATCACTGACCCTATGTGGGTATCCTCTTTCTCTGAGTTTCTTGGTAAGGAATTCTGCATGTTTTATGTAATCTTTTCTCTGTGTGCAATATCTTCTGAGGTGAAGGAATTGCCCTACTGGGAGGTTATCCCGCCGACTCTTTGGGTGAAAGCTACTATAGCGGGGTAAATTGTTATTATCCAGACTTCCATATGAAACAATCCTTTATCTGCAAAGATCCTTAAGTCGAGGAAATTTGATTTCCTGTTACTCATATTGCTGTGAAATTTTAAGAAGGGATTGATATTGTTAACCAATGTACAGAAATCTGCTGCTCCATCTATTGTCCCTCTCCATATGAGTAGTACATCGTCAATTTATGTCTTCCTTACTCAGATGCTCTGTTGATATGGGTTCTCCTCAGTTCGTACCATAGATCTCTCTCAAGATGATAGACATAGACATAGAGACAGGCCAGACTTGGGAAAAATATACCCCCTTAGATACCCCATGAATCTGGAGGAAGAATTCACCTTCATACTCAAAATAATTGCGTGAGTGCCATGTGTGCGCAGTCCATTACAAAGTCTTTTGGCATGATGGAATCCCCAGATGACTCTTGCACAATGGTATCTACTACTCTGTGTCTGTTCCTTGGGGATAGTTGCATACTGAGCTTCATCATCTGGCCCGGTCAGAAGTTCTGATTCTGGACTAAAGGGCATCTTATTGAGTGTCTTTTATGTAGGTAGAGGTTTTCTGTACTATGGGTCTCAAGAAGCAATCACAGAACTTTGACAATGGTCCTAGCACTTATCCCAGTCCCCAGTGTGTGGGGCCCACTGGGCCATAAGCTCCCCTGCCCTGTTGTCTATTTCTCCAGTTCCTGCCTCTACCCGTAGAGGGACTAGATGTCTCAGAATCAGAGGATGAATCGCTCCTTGATGATGCATTAAAACTCCAGTCAACTTTCCCAGTGGAATCATCCCTTATGCAGGAGTAACATTTCTCTTGTGAGAAATTCTTCAGTACATTCTGAAAGTTTGGGATCTTTGATTTTGTTAAATTCATTTATCAGTTTATTATTCTCCTCTAGTTTCTTTTTGAAGGCACTCATTGATAACTAGAGTCTTTAGGTTGTTCTCACTCTTCTTTATGTGAACCAGAAGATCATCTGACAGCCTTTTGGCCATCTTGATTATTAGGATAATCCAATCCCTGGTGCATTTCCAGGCTATTATCCACCAGTCCCTGTGGAATTCTCTATCCTCTAGGGAGATCTGGGGGGAATTGGTCACTTTCAAACCTCGTGGGGCTGCATTCGCCCTCAGATATTTAGTAAGTACCACTCCATGTAGTAAGGTCTTCACTTGGCTTCACTTTAACTCTGTCGGGGTTTCCCAGTCACCGATTTCTTAAATGTTCTGACTTGTATTGGTGTCCCCCCAGTAGTGACGGTGCCACCAAGAGGGAGGCTACAACCTCCTTATCATAGGATAAGCCTTCCACCATCATGTGGTATCTGTGACTGGTCTGTCCTTATCATGCTTATTTAGTGGGTCTCTGTCTGAGACCCCTTCACTTAATCCAGTTAGAGGGAAGATAGCACTCCCCAAAGGGCAACAGCAGTTCCATACAAGTAGAGCTACTACAATTCCCATCACCCCAAACAGCAAGCACAGTTTGATGATGTAACCAGAGGAGTGTCATGGGTGTTGGCAGTGGGAGGAATGGGAAGAAATAGCCCAGCCAGCAATGAGGAGACCAAGCAGCAGCAGTCCTAAGAAGCAGCCCGACATAGGGGCTCAAATGGAGGATTCCTTTTGACGGAGTAAAAGGAACGTTGCGGGCCAAATAAGGCAGGAGCAAGGCGGTGGCTCCATATTGCCCACAACCTTGTAGTGTGTACAACACAACTTTGGTTATGCGAGTGCAGAGTGTGACTGTGGAAACATATTGAAACACGTCCCAGGCGGAAAGGCTAAGGGCAAATGACTGAGCCCCACCCTGTGCTAGTCAAATATAAACATGATTGTACACACTGCATGATAAGAAGTATAGAAGGGAAGAGAATGAATGTGGGTATAAACGTATAAAGCTCCCAGGGAGAGCACAAGATATGTATGCATAACCCCACATAGGGGGACAAACTATTATACAGAGATTATGCGCATTTTGAAGATGCCCATGGACTGCGCTGATCTGTAATGTGAGTAAAGAGAGTGGCTGTGAGGACATACTTATAAAAATCATGGGCAGAGGGCATGTGTAGAGAAATGGCTCCTTGTTGCAGCTACCCTCCTCCCACAACATTTTGTCTGATAGTGATGCTGACTTCACTGAGAGTGTGCTGGGACCCTGTTAACCAGGCCCCAGCACCAGTGTTCTTTCACTAAAAATGTACCATTGTTTCCCCAATTGGCACACCCTGGCACACAGATAAGTCCCTTGTAAAAGGTATCAGTGGTACCAAGGACCCTGTGACCAGGGAAGGTCCCTAAGGGCCACAGCAAGTGTTGTGTCACCCTAAGGGACCCCTTTCCTAACACATTCACACTGCCATTGCAGATTGTGTGTGTTGGTGGGGAGAAAAAGGCAAACTTGACATGGCATCCCCCTCAGGATGCCCAGCACACAAAATACTGCCTGTGGCAAAGGTAAGTCACCGCTCTAGCAGGGCCTTAAAGCCTTAAGGCAGGGTGCACTATACCACAGGTGAGGGCATAGCTGCATGAGCAATATGCCCCTACAGTGTCTAAGTCCATTCTTAGACATTGTAAGTACAGTGTGGCCATATTAAGTATATGCTCTGGGAGTTTGTCAAAACGAACTCCACAGTTCCATGATGACTACACTGAACACTGGGAAGTTTGGTATCAAACTTCTCAGAATAATAAACCCACACTGATGCCATCTTAGAGATGCCCCCTGTATTTAACCCAATCCTTCAGTGCAGGACCACTGGTCTGTGCCAGCCTGCAACTGAGAGATGAGTTTCTGACCTCCTGGGGTGAAAGGATTTGTGCTCTCTAAGGCTGCACTGGGTGGAAGTGCTTCACACCTCCCCACTGCAGGAACTGTAACACCTAGCAGTGAGCCTCAAAGGCTCAGGCTTTGTGTTACAATGCCCCAGGGCACTCCAGCTAGTGGAGATACCAGCTCCCCCCCCCGGACACAGCCCCCACGTTTGGCGGCCAGTCAGGGGAGATAATGAGAAAAACAAAGAGGAGTCACCCCCTCAGCCACGTCCACCCCTAAGGTGACCAGAGCTGATGTGACCCCCTCCTTAGAAAATCCTCTATCTTGCTTTGGAGGATTTAGCCCAATAGGATTATGGATGTGCCCCCTCCCCAAAGGGAGTAGGCACAAGGAGGACGTAGCCACCCTCAAGGACAGTAGCCATTGGCTACTGCCCTGCACCCTAACACACCGCTAAATTTAGTATTTAGGGGCATCCCTGAACCCAGGAAATCAGATTCCTGATGACCTAAAGAAGAAGGACTGCTGACCTGAAATCCCCTCAGGGAAGACCGAGACGACAATTGACTTGGCCCCAGCCCTACCGGCCTGTCTCCAGACTCAATGAACTTGCAACAGCGATGCATCCAGCGGGATCAGCGACCTCTGCCGACTCAGAGGACTGCCCTGCAACCCAATGGACCAAGAAACTCCCGTGGACAGCGGCTCTTTCTAAACAACAAAGAAGAAACCATCTTTAAAGGGACTCCAACCTCACTCCTGAAGCGTGAGTCCCCAACACTCTGCACCCGACGCCCCTGGCTCGGGTCCAGAGAAAACACTGCAGTGAGGACCCCCAGGTGACTCCTACAACGTGGCATCCTGAGACTACCTCCCTGCACCCACACCGGTGATGCCTGCAGAGAGAATCTAGAGGCTCCCCCTGACCGCGACTGCCCGGTGACAAAGAACTCGACACCTAGAAGAAGCACCGCATCCACAGCCCCCCGGCCCGAGAGGAACCAACTACTGGTGCAGGAGTGATCAGCAGGCAGCTCTCATCTTTGCCCAGTCAGTGGCTGGCCCAAGAAGCCCCCCTGTGCCCTGCCTGCATCGCCAGAGTGACCCCCGGGCCCCTCCATTGATTCCTGTCTAAAACATGACACCTAGTTTGCACACTGCACCTGGCCACCCCTGTGCCACTGAGGGTGTATTTTGTGTGCCTGTTTGTGACCCCCCCAGTGCTCTACAAAACCCCCCCAGTCTGCTCCCCGAGGGTGCAGGTACTTACCTGCTAGCAGACTGGAACCTGAGCACCCCTGGTCTCCAAAGGCGCCTATGTTATTTGGGCCCTACTTTGACCTCTGCACCTGACCGGCCCTGTGTTGCTGGTGCTGGGTGTTTGGGGTTGACTTGAACCCCCAACAGTGGGCTGCCTATTCCCCAGAGACTGAAATTGTAAGTGCTTTATTTACCTGATAAATTAACTTGTACTTATCTCCCCCAGGAACTGTTGATTTTTGCAGTGTCCACTTTCAAAACAGCTTATTGCCATTTTTGACAAAACTGTGTGCATTACTGTTTTAATTCAAAGGTTCATATTTACCTATGCCAAGTACCTTACAATTTATGTACTTACTTGAATTCTGAATCTTGTGGTTCTAAAATAAATTAAGAAAATAATATTTTTCTATAAAAAACCTATTGGCCTGGAGTTAAGTCTTTGAGTGCGTGTTCTCATTTATTGCCTGTGTGGGTACAACAAATGCTTAACACTACCCTCTGATAAGCCTACTGATCAACCACACTACCGCAAAAAATTGAGCGCTCGTATTATCTAATTTTGCCACTATCAACCTCTAAGGGGAACCCCTGGACTCTGTACACACTATCTCTCACTTTGAGATAGTATATACAGAGCCAACTTCCTACAGCATATGAATGGTTCAGAAATATTTTAATGGGCCATATGATGAGTGTCCAAGAGTATTAAAATAAGAATGCATAACCCTGCATGGGGGGGACAAATAATTATACAGAAATTACTGGGCCTTGAAGATGACAATGGACCGCGTTGCACGTGTCCGACATGACACACCAAAATATAGTATCAAAGAGTCACTTCATATTAGGGGAGAACATGAGGAAACAAGAGGTATGTGAGGACCATTTAGAGACTACACCCAGAAAGTGAGTTCATGGAGGAGAGTGTGATAAGAATTGAGAATGCTAAATTATGCCAAAATACTGTTCCCATAAGTTTTTAACTATGATTTGGATACTATAAATGCACCCTAAAGAAGGGAAGTATTCATGATAGCGCAGTAGGCATTAGACAAGTATACGATAGTGAGTGAAGCTCCTGCCCCACTTTTGTGGGTATAATCTCCATTTTCATGGTCAGCACCTTGTTTCTCAGGCTTTCAAGAGTAGGATAGATCCTCTGTCCCTGGCACAGCTCTTCCCTAGAGGGGCTCCTGGACCCATGAGCTCTGCCGTGTAAGGCCCAGGTTCCTGGGGCTCAGTACCCTCAAGTGCTGATAGGTCTTCTCCCTGATGATAGGGGATCTGAGCTTGTGGCTGCTCAGAAGTTGACTTACCAGGCTTCCTGCCTTTTCCCTTGGAGGGCTGGTCTATCATTCTAGGGTCCTGCACCTCTTTTTCACCCTGGGCTTTGTGTTGTGCGCTGGTTTTCACGCACACCCATTCAAGTATACCCAGCATAGCTGCATGGGTCTTTATTTCAACGTCAGCCCATTCTGAGGACTCCAGATCATTCCCTAGCAGACAGGCTACATGAATTACAAAAAATACCGCCACCTTCATTTGACCAGTAACCCCTCCCCAGTCTAAGGGCACCATTGCCATGGGATGGACCTTAGATTGGTTGTCAGCATTGATGACTGTGAAGGTTTCACCAGTAAGATACTGTTCTGTGAGTATCAGTTTTTCAGTCCCCATGGTGACACTTGCGCCTATATTCCTTAGTGTTTCATCGTTGTTCCCATTGATTTGTGGCTGTTGTCTGTATTTCCCCAGGTTACTGGGTCAGAGAGCCACAGCAGCCACATCCAATTGTCCCTCAGAGACTAACGTTGCTTCTGTGTGCTCTGACATGGTCAGGGCACACTTGGGATCCCATCTGGAGACTTACTACTGCAGCAGGAGCTGCAGGTGCATTAGGGGGATTCCTTTAAGGGCAGACAGGGTCTCGAGTTTGGTGCTCATTAACTTTGCAATTAAAGCACCAAGCCTTCTTAGGATCCCAGATTTTACCCTGGTACCCACCCTTGATCTGTGTCTTGCCTCTGCGCCCACCCTCCTGAACAGGTTTTTGGGGGTCTTTAGAAGACTCTTTGGCCCTCGTTATGGCATTGGCCGGTTGCAGAGGCCACCCTCCATTGCCATACCACCATCAGGCTGCTGTGCGGCCTGAACCCTGCCGGCACTAATGGAGCCGGCTGCAGTGTGGGAGTGCAACTGGTGCAGCCTCACCTGTTGCACATTCCACTGCCCATAATTGGGGCAGTGGAATGCGCAATGGGGTTGTGCTTGGGGCACCCCTGAACTACCCTGCCAAGTGCATGGGCAGTCTAGGTGAGTCCACCATTCCGCCAACCTTTCCATGGAAGTGTTTACCGCCATGGACATGCTGGCAGACGGGGACTTGTAATCCCCAGGGCAGCGCTGCCCTGGTGGATTACAACCGCCGGGACCACCAGGCTGCAGGCTGGCGGCAGCTTGGCAGTATCGGTGGTTGGATGGTGGCAGCTCTGCCACGGTCTTAATTTGGCAGTCAGACCGCACCGACCACGGTGGTCTGACCGCCACCGTGACCCTGGCAGTCTAGTGACCGCCAGGGTCATAATGACCCCCTTTGTTTTTATCTTTAGCCTGGTCACCATCTTTCTCTTCTGGAGGCTTAGCAACCCCTTTCTTTTGGTCACTTCCACCATGAGTTGTCCTGTATACCCTGACCTTGATCCAGTGGCCTGCCTTCTTCCCTAATTCTTGGGGAGAAATTGGATCCAGGCCTATCAGGTACTAATGCAATTTTTCAGAAACACAGTTACTTAAGAGATGCTCTTTCATAATAAGATTATAAAGCCCATCATAGTCTTGCACCTGTTTCCCTTTTAACAAGCAACCCAGTGTTTTGACTGAGAAGTTGGCAAAATCTGCCCAGGATGGACTAGAGGCTTTCCTAGTCTCCCTCAAGCTGATACTGTGCTGCTCAGTTGTGAGTCCAAATCCCTCAATCAGAGTGTCCTTCATTCGGTCATAGGACTCAGCATCTGCCTCATTCAGTGTCAGGAGCCCATACCTACACTTTCCTAAAAACAGCTCCCAGAGTAGAGTCCCAATATGTTTGGCTGAGTTTTCTCATTTTACAAGCCCCTCAATGGCTGTACTCCATTTGGTGATATCATCACCTTCTGTATATTTGGGGGCGATCTCTTTGGGGATCTTAGGATCAAAGGCTTATTCTTTCTCCCTGTTTAAAATGTTGCTGTGGCCAGAGATGAGTCCTAGGCCCATCTCAGCTCTTTCTTTTTCCATAGCTAAGAGTTTAGTCTCTAATTCTATCCTCTAACTCACTTCTGCAAATCAGCATCTTCACTTTTTCCATCTTGTGGGGTAGTATCAGATGTGCTCCCAGTGGTGGTACTGTGGAGTTGTGGAGAGATTAATCATCCTCTTCCACTTTATTTTCGTGAGGGCCTTCTTGGCTTGCCATGCCTCTCACTTTATTTTCATGAGGGGCTTCTTTGCTTGCCAGTGGCTCTATCTTTTTCTACAAGCAGCTGCTGCAGGTGGCCTTTTGTAAGTTTAGACCTCATGGCAAGTTTCCATTCTTGGCAAAGGGCCTTAAGTTGGGCCCACTTTTGGTTTTGGTAGGGGTCCATGTTGAGCCCATGGGTTGAACATGCTGCCTCAGTCGTGGTTTTAAAGTAGTTGGGAACATTTTAGAAAAACATTTAAAAAAGTACACTTTAAAAAAAGACTTAATTTGCTAAACGATTTTATATTCTAAATAGGTTAGACTGGGGGACTTAACACAAGGCCCTAACAGAAAATTGGAATAATGTTCCCTGACTAGAGACAATTTTGGATTCCTTAGTGGTATCACCTATTAACTGAGTGGTACAGTAAATATAAATTATTATACCCCACTGCTGCCCCAGCAATGTAAGAAGCTGGCTTTAAACATAGTATATCAAAATGAGATATACTTTGCAAATCATCTAGGGGTTCCCTTACTAGTGGACAGGGTTTTGCTCTAACAATTCCAAAGTGCTCTATTAGAAGATAGTGTGATCAAGCAGCTTTAGGCTTATTAGAGAGGAGTGTTAGACATTTACCATAGGCACGCAGTCATTAAAACAAACACATGAGTCAATAAAAAGATCCACACCAATATACAGAAATAACAAGTATCTTTATATATACTTAGGCACCAGAATCAATTCGATCAGGTAAGTACGTTTTGCAAGAGAAATACTTTCAGGTTTCATAAGTCGACAAGTTGCATTTTTCATAAGCGGCAACGTTATCCTATGGAGGAAAAACAAATACTGGACTAAAGGTAAGGATGGGTTAAGGACCAAGGCAGCTCTAATAGGTCACCTCAGGAGCCACTGGGGCGGCCGGGTGCAGAGATGCTTTTCAGCATCTGGTGCCTAATGTTATCCTATGGGAGAAAAACGTACTGCATTTGGGCACTTCACAGCGATTTACAGGAACAATCTCATGGACTTAAGGTAAGTATGGGGAAAGGTCCCAGGCAGCTCCAACAGGTCACCTCGAGCCGCACTGAGATGGCAGGGTGCAGAGGTGCCTTTCTGCATTGGGTACCCAATGTTAGTCAATGGGGAGTGGTCCGGTTAAAAAAAGGCTGCAGGTTTGGACTGGAAGGCCAGTCGAGCTGAACCAACAAGTGGGCTCAGCTCTCATGATGCTCGGTGATGTGGGGACACCTTAGGTCTAATTTCTCCATGGAACAGGGGTGATGGGTGCAGAGGTGACTTGAGGTGTTGGATTTTCATCACAGGGAGCACACGCGGTCAAAGAGGCCTGCAAACAGAGGTTTCAAGTGGTGTCAATGAGTCCACAGTGGGCAAGTCCAAGTTAGGCTTTGTCTATGGGGGGTCGGGGGACACGCTGGCGCCATTGGCCCACTTCTGCTCAGGCTAGGTGGCACGGGTGCAGTGGTGCTTGCCAATGTTTAGTTTTGGTGGTCCGGAGTCCTCTCAGGTCTCTTGGGGTGCCTGCAGGATGCATACAAGCAGCTCCGCTGCTCCACAGGAGTTACTGGGTCTTTGTTGAAGGCAGGCAGTCCTTCCGGGTTTTTGGAGGCACAACAGCTTGCAGGGCGAGATGTCTTCGGCGCAATTCGGAGGGAAGAGCAGACAAGCTGGCAGGGCTGATGCAAAGTCAGTTGTTTCTTCCTCAGTCTTTGCTTTCGCAACTCTTGAGTGTCCTTCTTCATAGGTCAGCAGAAATTTGATTTCCTGGTGCCAGGTGCTCCCCTCAATAGTATTTTAGGGGCATTTATGGGAGTATAGGGTAGTAGCCAATGAGCTGCCTTTCCCTGGGGTTACAATGACCCATATATGACCACTTCCTGTGGGAAGTGGGTATAACCCTTTCCCATAATTCCTAGTTCTACCACCTCTAAGATGGCAGATTTCTAAATTTAGTGTTCATATCAGGTAGCCCACCTTAGGGGTGGAACTAGCCTGAGAGTGGGCATGCCTCGCTAAATATTAATCTTCCCACCTGTCTAGGTGCCAATTGGGCCCTGGGGCAAGGGGTCAGCATCTGGCTTCTGAGGAAAGCCGGATGTGCATACCAAGGGCAATGGGCTGCTTTGAACCCACCTGCCTTGGAATACAGATTTGAAGGTTGTCCTGTTGGGGGAGGAGGGTGTATAAACACCTCTCCCAGAGCAGGCTTTGTTCCTGACCACCAGAGAGCAATGGCTCTGGAAATGTCTGTTGGTGGCAGGCTGGCTAAAACTAGGTGGTCAGCACACCGGTTGTTGGTAGGTGCTTAAGGGGTCACCTCTAAGGTGCCCTCTAGCTGCATGTAATAATACATCGATCATTGGCATCAGTGAGGATTTAGTAAACAACATGGTTGATACCAAACATTGCTAGGTTCAGTAAAGCCATCATGTAGCTGGGAAACATGTTTTGACCAGTGTTGGTGCATGCACTTAAAATGTCTTCCCTGTTCAATCACTGTCTAAGAATCGACAAAGGCATGGCAGAGGCATATCTGTTCTTGCAGATATGTCCACACGTAATATAATGCACCCTACCTTTATGCTGTACGGCCTGCTGTGGGAGTGACTTACATATATTGCACTCAGTGGTAGGGGGTCATGGCACACAGACTGTGTGCCAGGTTGTGTTTTCACTTTTAGTTGCACCAAGACATGCAGCCTGCAATGGCAGTCTGCATGGGCAATTTGAGGGGTTCCTGAGGGTGGCACAATACATAATGCAGCCCTTGGTGACGCTGTTTGGTACCCATGCACTAAGTAACTGGGGTACAATTTACTAGGGACTTACAGGGGTGGCAAAGGTGTTGCCAATTGGAGATCAATTGTACAGTTTTAGGGAAAGAGATCTAGTACTCGAGACCTGGATAGCTGGTACCCAGTACACTTTCAGTCAAAATTGCATTGTGTATCAGGCAAAAAGTGGGGGTGACCATCAAAAAGGGGCACTTTCCTACACAAACTTTTGTGGAGGTCTGTGGAGTTAAGAAGGGAAGGGCAGTCCAAAAACAGACCTTATTCTAAATGATCGTTCTTTGCATAAAAATGTACTATACCATTGTCTGAATAGGATCTTCCAGGGGCTCTTACTGACCATTCCACCGGAGCTAAGTCCTCCACTTCTGCGTTGGCCAGAAGTGTTCTGGTGCCTGATATCTGTGAGGTGGCTACATGGGCATCCGTTCACACCTACAACAGGCATTGCTGTCTTGACTTCGAAGACAGGAGGGAGTGCCATTTTGCCCTCGTCCTGTTGGATTTCCCTGGTTTGCGGTTCACTCCTCAAAACCTACCATTAAGTAGGTACTGCTTTGATATCTTGCCTAAGGATGTGGAATACTTTGTTGTAACTGACATCGCTTTGCAGGGGTGGAGCCTATGTACTGCTCTGTACTGTTCTGCAGAAGAAGGGACGAGGTCATCATTGAGTCAGATGACAGCACCTATTTACAGGCTGGAGCAATTGCTGGCAACAATTTCTGGAAAAGCTGAGGACTATGTAGTTAGAATATACATCAGAAAGAGACTCTCCTAATGTAAGTAACTTATTTGTTAGTCCCCGAATATTTTAGGTGAAGGGAAGAGCCCAGACATACTTGTGAAGTCATGTTATGATGACATGGCTGTCCAAGCAAATGAGTCACGCTGGTGCCGAAATCAAATGAAGGGCTTTTAAAAACGTAACTCCATAACAGAGGAGCCCAATTTGCAGACGACATTGATCTTTGTGGTTTCCAGAGGGCACACTATCCAAATACGAAACATGAAGGCAAGAATGAAAACATAAATCATTATTCTTAAGGGGTTTGGATAGTAACCTGCTGGTCTTATAAGAGTTCACATTGCAGCACTGTGAGAAAGTAGCCTCTTTCTAGCCTTGTTACCCCCACTTTTGGCCTGTTTGTGAGTGTATGTCAGGGTGTTTTCACTGTCTCACTGGGATCCTGCCAGCCAGGGCCCAGTGCTCATAGTGAAAACCCTATGTTTTCAGTATGTTTGTTATGTGTCACTGGGACCCTGCTAGTCAGGACCCCAGTGCTCATAAGTTTGTGACCTATAAGTATGTGTTCCCTGTGTGATGCCTAACTGTCTCACTGAGGCTCTGCTAATCAGAACCTCAGTGGTTATGCTCTCTCATTTCTTTCAAATTGTCACTAACAGGCTAGTGACCAATTTTACCAATTTACATTGGCTTACTGGAACACCCTTATAATTCCCTAGTATATGGTACTAAGGTACCCAAGGTATTGGGGTTCCAGGAGATCCCTATGGGCTGCAGCATTTCTTTTGCCACCCATAGGGAGCTCTGACAATTCTTACACAGGCCTGCCACTGCAGCCTGAGTGAAATAACGACCACGTTATTTCACAGCCATTTTACACTGCACTTAAGTAACTTATAAGTCACCTATATGTCTAACCTTTACCTGGTAAAGGTTAAGTGCAAAGTTACTTAGTGTGAGGGCACCCTGGCACTAGCCAAGGTGCCCCCACTTTGTTCAGGGCAAATTCCCCGGACTTTGTGAGTGCGGGGACACCATTACACGCGTGCACTACATATAGGTCACTACCTATATGTAGCTTCACAATGGTAACTCCGAATATGGCCATGTAACATGTCTATGATCATGGAATTGCCCCCTCTATGCCATCCTGGCATAGTTGGCACAATCCCATGATCCCAGTGGTCTGTAGCACAGACCCTGGTACTGCCAAACTGCCTTTCCTGGGGTTTCACTGCAGCTGCTGCTGCTGCTGCTGCCAACCCCCCAGACAGGGTTCTGCCCTCCTGGGGTCAAGCCAGGCTTGTCCCAGGATGGCAGAACAAAGGACTTCCTCTGAGAGAGGGTGTTACACCCTCTCCCTTTGGAAAATGGTGTGAAGGCAGGGGAGGAGTAGCCTCCCCCAGCCTCTGGAAATGCTTTCATGGGCACAGATGTGCCCAATTCTGCATAAGCCAGTCTACACCGGTTCAGGGGACCCCTTAGCCCTGCTCTGGCGCGAAACTGGACAAAGGAAAGGGGAGTGACCACTCCCCTGACCTGCACCTCCCCTGGGAGGTGTCCAGAGCTCCTCCAGTGTGCTCCAGACCTCTGCCATCTTGGAAACAGAGGTGCTGCTGGCACACTGGACTGCTCTGAGTGGCCAGTGCCACCAGGTGACGTCAGAGACTCCTTCTGATAGGCTCCTTCAGGTGTTGCTAGCCTATCCTCTCTCCTAGGTAGCCAAACCCTCTTTTCTGGCTATTTAGGGTCTCTGGGGAAACTTTAGATAACGAATGCAAGAGCTCATCAGAGTTCCTCTGCATCTCTCTCTTCACCTTCTGCCAAGGAATCGACTGCTGACGGCGCTGGAAGCCTGCAAAACTGCAACATAGTAGCAAAGACGACTACTGCAACTCTGTAACGCTGATCCTCCCGCCTTCTCGACTGTTTTCCTGGTGGTGCATGCTGTGGGGGTAGTCTGCCTCCTCTCTGCACTAGAAGCTCCGAAGAAATCTCCCGTGGGTCGACGGAATCTTCCCCCTGCAACCGCAGGCACCAAAAAGCTGCATCACCGGTCCCTTGGGTCTCCTCTCAGCACGACGAGCGAGGTCCCTCGAATCCAGCAACTGTGTCCAAGTGACCCTCACAGTCCAGTGACTCTTCAGTCCAAGTTTGGTGGAGGTAAGTCCTTGCCTCCCTACGCCAGACTGCATTGCTGGGAACTGCGACTTTTGCAGCTACTCCGGCCCCTGTGCACTTCCGGTGGAAATCCTTTGTGCACAGCCAAGCCTGGGTCCACGGCACTCTAACCTGCATTGCACGACTTTCTAAGTTGGTCTCCGGCGACGTGGGACTCCTTTGTGTAACTTCGGGTGAGCACCGTTTCATGCATCCTTGTAGTGCCTGTTTCTGGCACTTCTCCGGGTGCTACCTGCTGCTAAGAGGGCTCCTTGTCTTGCTCGACGTCCCTTCTACCTCCTGGTCCAATTTGAGACCTCCTGGTCCCTCCTGGGCCACAGCAGCATCCAAAAACGCTAACCGCACGATTTGCAGCTAGCAAGGCTTGTTGGCGTTCTTTCGGCAGGAAAGCACTTCTGCACGACTCTCCACGGCGAGAAGGATTCGTCCACCAAAGGGGAAGTCTCTAGCCCTTTTCGTTCCTGCAGAAACCTCAGCTTCTTCTGTCCAGTAGAAGCTTCTTTGCACCCACAGCTGGCATTTCCTGGGCATATGCCCATCTCCGACTTGCTTGTGACTTTTGGACTTGGTCCCCTTGTTCCACAGGTACCTTAGATTGGAAATCCATCGTTGTTGCATTGTTGGTTTGTGTCTTTCCTGCATTATTCCTCTATCACGACTTCTATGTCCTTGGGGGAACTTTAGTGCACTTTGCACTCACTTTTCAGGGTCTTGGGGAGGGCTAATTTTCTAACTCTCACTATTTTCTAATAGTCCCAGCGACCCTCTACAAGGTCACATAGGTTTGGGGTCCATTCGTGGTTCGCATTCCACTTTTGGAGTATATGGTTTGTGTTGCCCCTATCCCTATGTGTCCCCATTGCATCCTATTGTAACTATACATTGTTTGCACTGTTTTCTAAGACTATACTGCATATTTTTAGTATTGTGTACATATATCTTGTGTATATTTCCTATCCTCTCACTGAGGGTACACTCTGAGATACTTTGGCATATTGTCATAAAAATAAAGTACCTTTATTTTTAGTATAACTGTGTATTGTGTTTTCTTATGATATTGTGCAAGTGACACTAGTGGTACTGTAGGAGCTTCACTCGTCTCCTAGTTCAGCCTAAGTTGCTCTGCTAAGCTACCATTATCTATCAGCCTATGCTGCTAGACACCCTATACACTAATAAGGGATAACTGGGCCTGGTGCAAGGTGCAAGTACCCCTTGGTACTCACTACAAGCCAGTCCAGCCTCCTACAAGCACAGATCAAAAATTACTAATTCTGTCAAACTGTTATGGTCAAAGCGGAGGACAGTACACATGACTACCTTAAGATGCATCCGACTAGTACACATGACTACCTTAAGATGCATCCGACTAGGTTGGGAATATTAACCAGAATTTCTCCAACGAGACAATGACTTATTTACAAAACCTATGAACAGCAAAACAGGCAAAGTATGATGAGTTTATTTTAGACCACTTCATCACCCCTATGCACGTTTCCACATAGAGATGCTTTAGAATCACACAGATAATTGTTGGCCTTATTTATTTTATTAGTGAGGACTTCCACACAGAGGAGTTCGCTACAAATTCAAATAATTTAAGACTAGGAATGAAAGTATCACACAAGGAGTCCAAAGGCAATTCATCTTGTTATCTTTGGTACAAGATGTTTACATAAGGTGCTTTCTGGTGGATACTTCTAACTGCAGATTCTTCACCTTGTGTCTATATATGCAGCCACTCATCGATGTTGTAACACTATTCAGGATCTCCATAGTATCCTATGTGGATGACACCCAACTGGTACTCTCACTTACCCCAGGCCTGGGCCCTGAGACAATGTCTGGAGTTGGTAGTCCGTTGGATGGACAAATCGTGCCTCAAGTTGAACGGAAACAAGATTGAATTGGTGATTTTAGGGGATAATCTACACCCCAACGATCTCTGTGTTGGCTGGAATTTATAGGCCCACCACCAAAATAATTATAAAATGTTTGGGGGTATAGCTGGACAAGACTCTACCAATGGAAACCCAGCCTACCAAACTCTTGGCCTGTTGTTTTGGAATCCTTCAAATGCTAAGAAAAATCCTCCACCTTCTCCCCTTGACTTCCAGGAGGCTAATAGTCCAGGCATTTATCCTGTCTCGCCTGGACTACAGTAACTCGCTATACCTAGGTGCACCCAAAGCAGTCATTAGCAAATTATAAGTTGTGCAGAACGCCAGCTGCATGGACCTTGTTAAAGATACCTAGACACACCTCAGTCATGGAAGGTCTGGTGGACTGACAGTCCCCACCAGTCGCCCTAAGAATCAAATTAAAAGATCTTGGGCATTGTACACAGAGAGCTCCTAATGCAAGGACTGGCCATTTCTCATCAGCTCATTGTTCTAAATATCCCCAAGAGGGTCCTCAGATTCTCCAATGCACATTGAGCCTTGGTTCGCCCTATTAGAAGATCAAGAAGTGGAGGATGGTCCTTTAGTGTCAATGTCTTCAATCTCTGGAACTCCCTTTCCCTGGCCCTCCAGACAGTGGACAATGAACTTTTCTTCCACAAAATATTCAAAACTTGGTTATTTCAGAACTAACCCCCAAAATGAGCAATCGTCATAGGCAGTGCCGCTCATCTAGCGCTGGGATGCCTATGGGTCATTACACACTCTATAAATACGTCTAGTAAAGTGTAGTATAAGGTACTTTCTGGTGGATACTTCTAACTGCAGATTCTTCACCTTGTGAATGTCCCCAGGTGCCAGACTTGTTCTGGAAAACTCAAAAGTAGTGATTCTTGGTGCAGGAGGTGGCTCTGTGTTGATACTGTTCTGCTCCAGAAGTGACAAGCAGAGCTGCATATAAGTGTCACCCAGGTGCACAGTCCTTGGTTCCTTTTTTCTGTGCTTCAGATGAGTATCTGAAGTGCTGCTCCTCTTTTTCTTCACTCTTTGAAGTGATTGTTTTCATTCAAAATGTGTGCAAGGGAACATATCTTCCCCCACGACTACAGGGTTTAAAACTTGTAGAAATTGTCGCAAACAAATGTTTGTGACAGGGTCTCATGAGGTATGTCTCTGGTGTTTGGGTTCAGCGAGTATAGATCAGTTCCCATGGCAGATAATCTTCATGGTCGAAGTCTTCAGGAAAGTCAAAGAAAAAGCTTGAGGTCCAAGCGGGACTCAGCCCCTTCCCACCACTCTTTTTCTCTGGGAAAGAAGCAAGAATGCCACCATGCCCTTACATCTTGTTCCATTCTACTGAGGAGCCAATTCAATCTTTGGTCTCAATGTACCTTAAGTTCACTGTTCCGTTAGAGACACTGCAGTAGGTTGAAGCTTTTCAAGGGGACATGCTTCATATCGTTGGCACGCTTCCGACCTCCTCTGGCGTTACTTTGGGGGACAAGGATCTGCAAGTACCTCTAGTCTGGTTACTGATAGCTGGCCTGCCCTCTGCACCATCTGTGACCCTTGAACCCACCTTGTGTTTGGCTTTGGTGCAAACTCTTTGCCTTTCTCACAGGTGTCGATGATGGAACTGATGCCACCAGAAGAGGAGCTGCAGTTGAATTCATCTCGACCAATGTCGCACCCAGATTCTTGATGCGGTCCACCAATACTTGGGCCCTCAGACACTATTCCTTTACTGCAGAGACAATACACTAACTTTTTGGCTCGGACTGAGACCAGAGCCAGCAATATGTAGTCGACAGTGGAGGGGATGGGAAGAGTTTGCTTCCCCTTATGAAGAAAACAATTGGTATATGGATCTACAGGATGCCGGTGGGTTGAATACCTCACCTGATACCGAGTTGGTGTCCATCCTAAGGACCAGCTACGGGAGAAAGTACATCTTTTTCCACTGTGACTCCTCCTCACCCCGCAAAAGAAGAGAGGCTCTATAATTTGGACCCCAAGAGAGCACTAAGCTTTTACATCAATTGGAGCAAGCAACATCAGGTGAATGTTCAGGTCTTCATGAGGTTTTCTGGGGCAAAGAATGGCAATGTGGTACAGCAGCGGACAATCTCTTAATGGATAGTTCTTTCAATTAGGATCTGCTACTCATTGGCTATAAAATAGCCTTCAGGTGGTTTGAGGGCTCACTCTACCAGAGCTAAAGCTGCTACCACTGCATTGACATGTGGAGTGCCTGTCTTGATTATCTCTCAGGATGGCCATGTTCATGAAGCACTACTGCCTCAACAGGTCCACTCAGATGGGCTTTTTTTCCCTTTCAGTCCAGTAGGACTTATTAGTCTGTACCATTCCACATTCCTATCACCATGGGAGATACTCCTTTGATATATAGTCAGGAGGTGAGGAATCTGCGGTTAGAAGTATCCATCAAAAGAATATGTTACTTACCATCAGTAATGCTTATTTTGTTTGAAATCCCAACTGAAGATCACTCATTGCCCTCCTACTTCTCCGTTATGTGGAATGGTCTCCTTTCCACCTAAAAAAAAAAGTGCCAGCTTAGGAATCTGCACACTGGTTCATACAATTTCACTAATGGGCTCCATGTCTGAGGGCAGAGACAAGTCAGGCAGAAACTGATGTCAGCACATGGGTGGCACTTATATTCTGCTCAGCTAGTCACTTGACCTCCACCTCCCCACTATGAAGGTGAAAACAAATGTCCTCACACAGGCCCTCCAGCCAGTGAGGCTGTCTCAGACACACTATTGGACACTTGGAAAAAAACATTTTCTGCCCCTCAGATCAATTAGCAGATAGCTAGAGAGTGGCTCCAGGTAACCCCGACTTTTTAACCCTGCATCCAACTCCTGAGAATTTGGTGGTGCATGCGTCCACCTGCAGAATCACCCCAAACTCCTTTCCAGCTATGGCTTTTTACAGAGATTCCAAAGGTATGGAAACGTTTATCAAGAGAATGTTCTCCTTGCCCAGTCTTACCTTGAGCTCGATCAGCTCCAGCTGCCTTCTTAGATGCTACACCCAAGTATTTTAGGTCTTGCATTTCAAGTATGTAAGATCTTACCAGCAGTCCCAGAACACCTGCATGCTTCCTTGGCCCAAACCATTCGGGATGAGCAAGATGCAACCACGTTTGTAATCTCCTTGGGCCTAGACACCACAGATTGCCTGGGGAGGGCTATTGAGACATGCATGGTGCTCAGGTGGCACAAATGGATAAAGTCAACAGGCTTCCTTAATGCACATGCCCTTCAGTATCTGCCTGTTTGGTGAAAAGGTGGAATCAGCCCTGTAGTGTTTTAAGGAGAGCCAAGCCACTGTATGCTCCTTGCGCCTTTCACCACCAGTCTATTAATCCTCCCCAAAGATTTTGCTTGTTTTACAGATATACCAGGGGCATGGCATACTGACAGTGCCAGGCGCTACTGTCCGCACAACAGGTTTCCTAGCCCTTTCGATGTCGGGCCTCTGGCTCAGCAGACTATCTGGGAAGTATACCTCTCAAGCCACTGCCCTTCTGGCAACAACCTCACATCCTATTTACTGTACCCTTCATGGTCCACAGCCATCCAGGAGGCAGAATCAAGCACTTCCTTTCAGGGTTATAGAGCAGCATATCAGACAGGTAGGTCATCTGAATTGTTCTACAGGGAAATGTCCTGTTATTCCTTCTTGACTCACAGCACCTGTCACTTACATCAGAGGAGCCCATGGAGGGTATTTGGTTACATTTGCATCAGGAGGCCTTTTGGCCAAAGGAGCCATAGTTGACGGTGCTGGCATGCGAAGCATGTAGTGGATGTAATGCCATTTACTTCTTCATGTCTGTTCTGCAGGCCCAGAGTTGCTACCTGCAGTTCACGGTGGGCCATGACAATTTTAGTTTGCCATGCTCTCTTTCGGACTCACAACTGCCTCATGGTATTCACAAAGGTAACAGCAGTGGTTGCATCCCACCTGCGGAGGTTAGAGTTGTCAGTCTTACCTTACCTCAAAGACAGACAGTTGAAGTGGGTTGTGTGACACTCACCTCCAGATAACAGCGAACTTCTTGACACCCATGGGGTTCTCAGTCAACCTGCTGCTGTCACATCGGACTCCTTCATAGATGCTCTCCTTCATAAGCACGATCCTAGATAATGTGCACTTGTAGGTCTTTCCACTAGACCAAAAAGTCCTGGAGGCTTCAACTATGATCCAGATGTTTCAGTCTCTGTCCTGGGTCTCAATGTGGATAGCTTTGAGGCTTCTTGGCCTGCTTGCCTTCTGCATCCTGCTTGTCAACCATGCCTGGTGGCATTGTGGGCTTTGCAGTGGGCTCCGAAGCCTAAGTGGGTCCAGCACATGAAGAACCTCTTGGATTCCATCCAGGTGTCAGAGGAGACTACAAAAGATATGAGGTGGTGGCTGCTTGACCGGAATTGGACCAGTAGCTGACCCCTTCTTCCTAACCAACCCATGGTTGACAAGGATGACATACTCATCACCACTGTGTTGGGAAGGGCACTTGGGAAAGGTGTAGTGTAGTCGTGCCTCCACATAAATCTGTTGGAGCTGCTGGCTATTTGCTTGTTGTTGAAGCGCTTTCTGCTGTTAATCATGGGCAGACTGGTTCAGATTCCCACAAACAACATCACTGCCAGGTTGAACTGCAACAAGGAGGACAGAGTCTTGGATCCTGGACCACAGGCTTTTCTCCTGGAACTGGCTGAGCTGTCAGTACATTTGCTTGAGGACCGACCGCCTGGCGGGATATTTTAAAAGTTAAAGCAGATGAGCTCAGGCGCCAACCCTTCACGGATCACAAATGGCAGTTACACCAGGAGGTGACAGAGGGAGTCTTCCAGTATTGGGGAGAACCTGGTTCTAGCTCTTTGCCCCCACCAAAAACATGCATTGTCAATACTTTTACATGCTCTCAAGAAAGGTCTCCCTCAGTTCCGCATGCGGTGGAGCATGGATTTCATGTACACATTTTTGCCTCTACCTCTCCTACCCAGACTTCGGAAGATCAGGAACAACCAGGCCCAAGACATCCTAGTGGCTACAGAATGGGCCAGGAGAGTGTGGTACGCAGAACTTCTGCGTCTGAGCATCCACCTCAAGTCAGGCTTCTGCTTCTGGAGAATCGTCTGGTACAGTGGCAGGGCATTATCCCAGGGCCTGCACAACCTGCACCTTCATGGACTTGCATGCTGCAACGTTAGGGACTGAGTATGACCATGACAGATGGAATACTCCATCACAAACGTGACGGATATCCCGCCTGCCGTTTTACAAGTTCCATAGGATATAACGGAACTTGGAATACGGCGAAAAGGATATCTGTCACATTTGTGATGGAGTATCCTTTGGCGAAGGTCGTAATCAGGCCCTTAATCTCTTTCAATTTCCTTTCCGAAGTCGTTGATTTCATCTGGCTGGCAGGCACCCTTCTGTGAAATCTGTTTATGCCAGGTGCTGGGATAAGGTTGTGGCATGGTGCGGTACCTGCTATATGGACTTGTTACATGCCAAACTGTTGGATGCATTGTTATTTGTTTTGTTCTTGGCTCCACAAGCAGTTTCTCTTGGCACACAGCCTTTTTTACATCTGCCAGATTAGCTGTCCTTATTTAAATCAACTGTTTTGATGTGTTTTCCTTCAGCTTTTCAACATATGTTTCCTCCAAGGACCTTTGGAATACCAAAGTGGAACTTAAATTTTGTCCTCACTTTTCGCATTTCTATCCCTTCTGATAGAGACTTGTATAGTTGTCCATTGCATTTCCTTACCTTTAAAACCGTCTTTCTGGTTGAGATAACTTCAGCACATTATGTGAGTGAGCGTCAGGCCCTCTCGGTCCTGCCTTACAAAACCTTTTTTCTGCCTTATAAAACCTTTTTTCTGGACAAACTAATGTAAAGTACTAGATCAGTGTTCCTACTGAAGGTGGTGATATCTTTCCACATCTGACAAGCCATTACTCTTCTGACCTTTGATCCTCCTCATCCAGGCGCGGCTTTTCCTCTAGGGCGGAGGAGCATTGGCCCCCACCCCTGCCAGCAGCAACAGCTGCAAACCTTTTACTAAAATACAATATTACACTATGTTTATGTAGGGAAATGCAGCCTTTGGCATGGTTACCTCCTAACTTTTTGCCTTTTGTTGATTCTAGTTATGATTGAAAGTGTGATGGTATCCTGCTAACCAGGCCCCAGCACCAGCGTTCTTTCCCTAAACTGTACCTTTGTTCCCACAATTAGCACAGCCCTGGCATACAGATAAGTCCCTTGTATCTGGCACCCCGGGTACCAAGGGCCCTTTGGCAAGGGAAGGTCACTAAGGGGTGCAGCATGTATTATGCCACCCTGGGGACCCCTCACTCAGCACATGCACACTGCCTCCCAGCTTGTGTGTGTGCTGGTGGGGAGAAAAATGACTAAGGCCCTCATTATGAACATGGCGGTCCGTTCCACTCCGCCGGCTGCGGCGGTAGAAACCGCCAAGAGAGGAGCGGGCCGGACTGCCAAATAATGAGCCAAACGAAAGTCAGGCATCCCGCAAACCACCCACCGCCAGCAGAGGGAGTGCAGACGATGATGGCAGAGTCCACCCACAGGTCGTCAGAAAGGCCCAACCCGCCCATCAAATTAAGAACCACCATTCCGCCGCCAGTTCTAGGGCGGGAACCACCGCCACACAAAGCCAGGCGGAAATTAACCAAATATGAGGAAACACCCACCGTAGTCCCGCAGAACGCGCCACCGCAGACATGGATAGAGAGCTGCAGATCATACCAGCCCTACTCCTTGCCATATACCTCCTCGACCGAGACCGCTGACGAAGACGATGACGGTTAGTACCGCAACCTTCTGAACAAGGAAAGAAAGGGCACAGTCACATACCCACCCACTCCACCCACCCTGCAATGCCCCCCAACCGTTCACAGCAGCACAACCCATACCCCCCACAGCAAGAGGTACTTACCCGACACAAGGCTAATTCAACATGACCATAGTACATACAAATGCCCCACACCCATAACAATTGAAACAAAAACCCAGGGTTCAACGGCATGCAGCCCGAGCACAGGCCACACAGAGACTTTAATATGAAGCTCACTGAGCCAAACAATCTAAACAGGGCCAATGGCCAATCCGTATGGCGACAATTGCCATGGGCCACAACAGGCCCAACCTGACTCCCACAAGTGCATGGTACTCCACGTCATGGGACACCATATGGGCATCAGGCACCTCAAGGAAAGGGGGCAGGAGGTGGTGGGGGTGGGGATTTTCAACAGGAGTGGGCCTTTGACTTTTGTTTGGAAGGTGGAGGGGGTGGGCTTGTCCTTTGAAGGGGGTTGGGGCTGTTTGGATCAGGTGGAGCTAGATGGCCTACGCTCAGTCCGGGCCTTTTTCTTATCTGGGGAAGGGGCACGGGAATGTGAAGGGCAGACAGGGGTGGGCTGTGATGTGGAAGGAGCGGAAAGGGCAAGAAGGTGAGCACGTTTGGGGACAAGACTGGGTGGGCCAGTAGGTTGGAAGAGGTCAGCACGGGAGAGGAAAAGTTTCTTTGGAGCAATTGAGGTGGGCGTGGGAGTGGAGGCAGAGTGTGTGGATGTATGTGGTGTAGGGGTGCGTGTTGTGGGTGCAGGTGACTGCTCAGTATGCTGTGGTGTGGTGAATGTCTGATGGGTGCATGTCTTGGTGCGTTTGTGGGTTTTGGGAGGAGGGGGGTGGACACAGTGGGAGAAGACAGACAGCTAGTGTGGATGTATGTTGTATGGGTGCCTGCAAGTCTGGTGAGTGTGATGCATGTGTCAACTACAGTAGTGGTGGTGAGTGCAGGTGTGGTGTATGGGGTGCATGTATGGCTGTCTGCTACTGTGGTGAGTGCAGGAAGATGAGCAGCAACAGTGAGTGAAGGTGCAGTGCATGAGGGTGTGGATGTAGAGGGGACAGACAGGGAGGCAGCAAAGGTGGGCACACTGGGGGAAGTGGATGTTGTTGTGTGTGCAGGTGTCTGTTGGCTGTGTGAATGCTTGTGGTGGGAGGTGTGGTGCTTGTGTTTTGAAGTGTGTTTCTTGTGTGTTGATGTGCTTAACTGGGTGTCTGAATGTGTGCCTTGGACGGGTGAAGGGAGTGGGTTGCTGGTAGGGGTAGAGGAGGTTGGAGGGGGGATGGAATGGCCAGGGTAACTGTCTGCCGTCCGAGAGGATGCCAGAGCCTGAAAAGATCTCTGTAGGGCAGACATGGCACCGTGAATGCCATTCAGATAGGAATTAGTCTGCTGCACCCCTGATGCTAGCCCCTGGATTTAATTGACGATGGTTGTATGCACTACAGAGATGGTTCTCAGGAGGTCAATAGCCTCCTCTGTGAGGGCAGCAGGGCTGACTGGGGCCGGGGAGGAGCTGCCTGGGGCGAAGGAGACGCCCACCTTTCTGGGTGGGCGGGCACGAGCAACTCGGTGGGGAGCAGAAGGGAGGGCGGTGATGAAATGGGGGTGGCGGAAGATGTCATGGTAGTGGTGTGTGCACTAGGGTCCGCCACTGCCAGGGAGCCCCAATCGGAGGAGGTCTCGGAGTCAATACCTCCTGTGGTAGTAGTCTCCCCCGTGGAACTCCCATCGCCCTCCCACTCACTGGTCCCCTGGGCGTCGATTGTCTCTGCCTCGGAGGACCCGTGGGCCGCTGCCTCCCCACTTGCTGGTGCCTCAGCTCCCTCCCCTGATGTTGATGCTGTACCAAACCAACACAAGAGAATAGGGATGGGAGACAAAAGAGGAGAGACACTTGTAAATAGCTTAATGCAGGTACATAATGACCAGACTTACACCCACCCAGAAGACACATCCAACAGGCAGCGCCGTTCACTATGCCAATGGCCATACCCCTGACTACTGACCAGAATACTGCTCTACACCCATCCCCTGGACTACCTAAGGAGGTGACGTACAGGAGACCTGACAAAGCCACCCCTACACCCTTTGGGGACCATAAAGTAGATGAACACCAGGGAAAGTCCCTGCCTCTAAGCAGCATGAACCCTAATGCACACCCGGACATCTTTCCAGACTGATGTATGTGAAATGAGTACTCACCCCCTTGTGACTGCTGTGCAGCCTTCAAGCGCCCATCCTGGTCTGGGTACGCGAGCACCAGGATTCGTCGCATGAGGGGGGGTCAGTGCCCGACAGGCACCCCTTCCACATTGGGAGGACTTCCCCATCTGGGCTTCACTGATCTTTTGTTCCCAGCGCCGCAGGTCCTCCCACCTCTTTCTACAGTGGGTGCTCCGCCGGTTGTAGACCCCCAATGTCCGCACCTCCTTGACAATGGCATGCCAATGTGCCCTCTTCTGGTGGGCGCTGACCTAAAAGGGTGACACAGAAATGGAACACACAGGTAAGGCACTTGCACGATAGGGACAGCTGGCTAAACGTCCACTATGGGACAGACAGTACTCTCAGACTTACAGGAGAGTCACACGCAGCATGCCATGCACCATGGCCCATGCAGGCTCAGAGGTGCACACATATGTGCAATCAACACCATCCATTACACACACACAGTGCACCCCCAACCCAGACTCACCTGTACCTCTGGCCGTCCGTACAGTTTCGCGTACAGGGGCAGGACCCCGTCAACTAGCTTCTCCTGGTTGAAGGCCGGGGCCCTTTCCCCTGCAACATGTGGCACATCCATAGTGAGAGGCAGGCCACATAAGTACACAGAGTGGAGTACCTGTCCTCACGAGATCAGGGAGTCAAGTGATCAAATGATGACGAACGCGCGTACGTTCTGCGTCGGTATGCACTGTCACTGCCAGCGGCGATCATGATACTCCAGGATTCCCCATTGGCATCCATGTTAGCCAATGAGGGTGCGAATAGCAGTAAACACCGCCTTACGCTGTGACGTCAACCGCTAGTGGTATGAGGTCACTTCCACAACGAAAGGACAGATCTACAGTGGGCAGACATTTTGCCATCCCCTACGCATCTAGAATTAATTACTACTCACAATGCAGGCCCTACTAGCCACATGAACCACCTAGGCCCCTGTCCTCTCAGTATTGTAGCACACATGAAAAATCTCTGTACCCTCCTTGTGATGTACATGTATATCTGTCAGGTAGCAGTTATTGTAGAGACACTACAATGAACAATGCAGTGCACAAATGATGTCAAATGTGCCTATATATGTGTCTTCATCACTCCTTTTTGTAACCCCTCGTAGGTACCGAGGTGGCGAGGAAGGGCACCATCGGTGTACAGACCACTTGTGGATATGGGGACCATGGTGGAGCGTCAGATCATAATCACTTACAGACTCACACGTGCAACTATTCAGGACCTTGGTGCATTACTGGATCCTGCACTAACTCGGGGAATTCGTAATCAGCATGCCATTCCAACTGAAGTGCAGGTGCTTTCCGCACTCCATTTCCTGGCCACAGGCTCATTTCAAGTGACAGTGGGCATGGGTGCTGGTTTTTCACAGCCAATCTTCAGCCGGGTACTGACAAGATTTCTGAATGCATTTGTCCGACATCTGCAGTCCTATGTGAGGTTTCCCCAAAGTACTGACCTACCTGCCATCAAGTCAGAATTCTATGCCTTTGGCAATATACCCCATGTCACAGGCGCCATACATGGCACCCACATAGCTATCATCCCCACAAGAGTGAGTGAACAGGTGTACAGAAACAGAAAGAACTTTCACTCCATGAACATCCAATTGGTATGTACTCCAGACCAGTACATTTCACATGTGAATGCCATGTTTCCAGGTTCAGTCCATGATTCATTTGTGTTGAGAAACAGTAGTGTGCCACAGAAGATGGAACAACTACAAGAGGACAGAGGGTGAATCATAGGTAAGTGTGCCTGTCAGTAACTGACACATTGCAGGAAATCAGCCTGTCTGACTAAGGGTAATACCAATGACAAGTCTGTATTGCACCATTTCTAGGTGATTCTGGCTATTCAAACTTGCGTTGGCTCCTGACACCATTGAGGAATCCCAGGACGGATGCAGAGAGGAATTAAAGTGAGGCCCATGTACATACTAGGAGGGTAATAGAGCGAACTATAGGTCTCCTGAAGGCTAGATTCTGGTGTCTACATATCTCTGGGGGTTCCCTGGCCTATGGGCCTGATAAGGTGTGTAGAATAGTGGTGGCCTGCTGCATGCTGCACAACATCGCAGTGAGACATTCTTTCCCCCTCTTGGAGGTGGAGGGTGCTATAGGTCCTGATCAGCTACTTCAGAGAGGTGAGGAGAGTGATGGTGATAATGAGGAAGGGGAAGATATCAATTCTAGGAACCAACTGACACAACTCTACTTCCAGTAACAGTAATGTGGGACTTGGGCCTGTCATTGGGGTTAGTGACTAATACTGTCAGTGTGCTCTGTCATATTGGGGGGGGGGGGTGGTAATGATAGGCAAAACATGGCCCACTTCTGCATGGTCCTGACTGAACATATACACATTTACTCCTTGCCACCATTTGGGCACACAGGACTCCCATCATGCACAGATTTGACAATAAAGTTGTTCTCTGCCAGTTGCATCCATACTCCACTTTGTTCACAATTTAACACAGGGGACAGTGTTACAGGTGTGAAAAGTGTTTTATTGGTTGAAGTGAGTGAATTGTACAATTTACAGTGATGGGAAGTCGTAAGGATGGGGGGGTCCTCAAGACCAACATTGTGGCAGCCTTTTTGGTAGTATTGATGGGTCCATCTTGTCTAACAGTACTTCATGTTGCCTCTTAGCAATGTGTGGTTGGTGATTGGGTGGGATGGTTGCTTTGCATTTGTTGCAGAGTTAAATGTTGGAGTGGACCTTGTTATTAGCTGGGGTTCCAGTGCCATATCTTGGCCTGAGGGTCCGTTTGGGCGCCTGCTGTTGAGCTTCATGGGATAACATGGTAGGCCCTTGTGTTTCTTTTGAAGGTAGTTCCTGAGATGTTTCTGCTGCTGGGGCCATCCGATGCTGGTTGTCCGGTGCTGTTGTGGGGACCTTATGTGGGGGGTGGGTGTCAGACTGGTTTTTGACCAGCTGCAGCAGTGCTCCTGCTATGGCGGCCATTGTGGCATTGTGCTCTTTCCACTGCTCCATGACCTGTTGGTGGTGTTCCTGCTGCATCCTCTGACTGTGCTCCAGGGTGGACACAATCTGTGCCAACCTGTCATGGGTGTGTTGGTAAGCCCCCAATACCTCTGATATCACATCCTGGGCTGCTGCATCCATCCTGTGGCCTCTCCCCTGGCCCACTGCGACCCTTGCCCTAGCCCCCTGTGCCTTTGTCCCCTGCACAGGTGTGGCAGCCCCACTTGTACTGGGACCCTTGCCTTCCTGCATGTTGGGAGTGGGAGACTGTGGCCTCTGTACCTGTGTTCCACCAGTCTGTGTCCTGGATACACTGGTGTGGGGACGCCTGCCCTGGGCTGCTGGTCTTGACTGGGTGGTAGGAGCGACAGTGGTTTCCTGGGTGGGGCTTCTACATGGTGAAAGTCCAGGACTGTGGAAGGGGCCTGCCTGCTCATCAGTGTCCTGGGATCCTTCACCAGTGTCTTGTGAGGTGCCTCTGTCTCCCTGGGTGGCACTGGCACTCCTTGTCCCCTCCGTTAGGGTTGCATGGGTGGTGGTGCCTGTTGGGGGACATAGACATGTCAGTTACAAATGCATGAATGTAATGGGGTGCACAGGACTGGGCTATTTTGTGCTGGTGTTACTTTCTGTGGCCTTCCAGGGTGCCTTTGTGAGGTTGACATTGCATTTTGCACCAGTGTGGGGTTACATTGTGGTGGGGGGTGTTGTTCCATTGTGGGTACGTGCAGGGGTGGGTGACTGTGCACAGCGGGAGGGCCTGTTAGTGGGTTTGTGGTCATGCAAGGGGTTGGATGTAGTGGCTGATGCCTGGGTGGGATGTAGTGGTGCATGCATTACAGGTGTGGTGGATATGGGATAATTGTAGATCACTTATCCAAGTCCATTCCTCCACTGAGTCCAGTGAGTCCCTCTAGGTGCAGGGTGGCCAATACCTTTTCCTCCCAGTCAGTGTAGTCGGGTGGTGTTGGTGGCGGTCCTCCCCCAGTCTTCTGCACTGCGATGTGGTGCCTTGATGCCATGCCCCGGACCTTCCCCCGCAGGTCGTTCCATCTCTTCCGGATGTCGTCCCTGGTGCGTGGATGGTGTCCCACTGCAATGACCCTGTTCACAATGGTCTGCCACAGCTCCATTTTCCTTGCGATGGGTGTGTGCTCTACCTCGGCCCCGAATATTTGTGGCTCCACCTTCAAGATCTCATCCACCATTGTCCTTAACTCCCTTTCGGTGAAGCGTGGATTTTTTGGGGGGTACATGGTGAGTGTGGGTAATGGTGTCGGGCTGGGAACGAGGTAAGGGTGCTCTTCTGTGGGTCGGTGTGCGTGTCCTTTATGCTGGCGTTCGCTGTCTGCCTCTAGTGCTCTCCGTCTTCTTGTCCTGCTTTCATTGCAAGGGATTGTGAGGTTTGTCTGGGGGTGTTTTATGGGGTTCTGGATGTGTGGGTCATACGCCTATCCAATGTGTGCACTTCTTGCTGTTGAGTCCACTTGCCGCCTGTGGCGGTCGCAGCAGCCAATGGTCGCCTGGCCTCCACTGTCCGCCGAGGTGATTTGTGCATCATTAGTTGGACGGTGGGATGTGGGTGTGCTTGGCAGTGGCAGGGTGGGGAGGTCCGGGATTCCCGCCGACAGAGTCATGGTAGGGAGTGGTGGTCTGGTGATTTTTGGCAGGGTTGGGATTTTCGTTCATTATATGACGGGTTTCCATTCACCGCCAACGGCGGGATTCTGTTCACCGTCGCCACAGCGGTCAGCGGTCTTTCCTGTCATGTTCATAATGACCGCCTAAGTCAACATGGCACTCCCCACAGAGTGCCATGCCCTCAACCCACTGCCTGTGGCATAGGTAAGTCACCCCTCTATCAGGCCTTACAGCCCTAAGGCAGGGTGCATTATACCACAGGTGAGGGCATAGTTGCATGAGCACTATGCCCCTATAATGTCTAAGACAAACATTAGACATTGTAAGTGTAAGGGTAGCCATAAAGAGTGTATGGTCTGGAAGTCTGTCAATTATGAAACCCACAGTTCCATAAGGGCTACACTGAAATCTGGGAAGTTTGGTATCAAGCTTCTCAGCACAATAAATCCACACTGATGCCAGTGTGGGATTTATTGAAAAATACACACAAAGGGCATCTTAGAGATGCTGCCTGTATATCAGTCCAATTCCTAGTGTTAGGCTGACCAGTTCCTGCCAGCCTGCCACAACCAGATGGGTTTCTGGCCACAAGGGGTGAGTGCTTTTGTCATTCTGTGGCCAGGAACAAGCTTGCACTGGGTGGAGGTGCTTGACACCTCCCTCTGCAGGAACTGTAACACCTGGCGGTGGGCCTCAAAGGCTCATGCCTGTTGTTACATCTCCCCAGGGCATCCCAACTAGTGGAGATGCCCGCTACTCCGGACACAGCCCCCACTTTTGGCAGCAAGTCCAGAGGAAACAATGAGAAAAACACAAAGGAGTCACCCGCCAGTCAGGACAGCCCCTGAGGTATCCTGAGCTGAGGTGACCTCTGCCTTAAGAAATCCTCCATCTTGGTTTTGGAGGATTCGCCAAATAGGAATAGAGATGTGCCCCTCTCCCCTCAGGGAGGAGGCACAAAGAGGGTGTAGCCTGCCTCCAGGACAGTAGCCATTGGCTACTGCCCCCCAGACCTAAACACACCCCTAAATTCAGTATTTAGGGGCGACCCCGAACTCAGGAAATCAGATTCCTGCAACCTACAACAAGAAGGACTGCTGACCTGAAAGCCCCGCAGAGATGACGGAGATAACAACTGACTTGGCCCCAGCCCTACCGGCCTGTCTCCAGACTCAAAGAACCTCCCGAGAACAGCGGCTCCGTTCAAAAACAGCAACAAGAAACCAACTTGAAAGAGACTCTAACTTCCCTCCAGAAGCGTAAGTCTTCACACTCTGCAGCCGACGCCCCCGGCTCGAATTTGGAAAACCAACACTGCAGAGAGGACTCCCAGGTGACTCCAACGACGTGGACATCCTGAGTCAACCTCTCTGCACCCCCACAGCGTGTCGCGCCGCTGTGTGTAGCACGAGCAGAACATTCGGCTCGGACCGCAGCACGCAGTCATAAGACGCACCGCGCCCCCAGTCTGCTCTGTACCTTACGAGGCCCCAAATTGGGCATGGGGCCTTGTTCTTTTTTAGCGCACCGCGTGTCTAGGCAGGTCTGACCCCCCCACTCACCTGTTCTTTTATTTTCTCCTTTTTTCTAGACAGCTGGTTGTGCCTTCTTTTATGTTTTTCCCCCTTTCCCATAGTACCCTTCTCTTCCCAGCCTTCCTTGTTCCCTACTCTCTATGGTTCCTAGTCCATTCTGTTCCATGTGCTTTTCCCTATCTAAGATGGTGTCCTTTTACTTCCTGTTGGTCGTTTCCTGTTTGTTGGTATTTAAGTTTAAGGGCTGTGTTTCTTTCTCTCCTTGTGCTGCAACACTTTCTGTTTGGAAGGTGTCTTCGCTCCTGCTTCCTTGTATTCCTGTGCTGGGTCTCGTCGGTTCCAGTGTATTTTCTTGTATTTTGTTCCTGCTGTTACCTATTCTTTTTGTTCCTGTTGCAGGATTCTATCTTTTTGGAGGTTTTTTCCCCCTTTCAGGGTTTTTTTTCCCTCTGGCACTACTTCTGAGGGACACGGCCTGCTCTTGGCGTACCCATTGCCTGCAGCACCGTGGCTACCAGAAAGAGTCACCCCTACTTGGGCCAAGGCCGAACATTCCAGAACAGGATCCACACCACTCGCTCTGCGGCCTCCAGGGTAAAGCAGCACGTAAGTCGTGACACTGCAACCCCTGCAGAGAGGATCCAGAGGCTCCCCCTGACCGCGACTGCCTGGTAACGAAGGAACCCGATGCCTGGACCAAGCACTGCACCCACAGCCCCCAGGACTGAGAAACCACCTACCAGTGCAGGAGTGACCAGCAGTCGGCCCTCATCCTAGCCCAGTCAGTTGCTGGCCCAAGAAGCCCCCCTGTGCCCTGCCTGCATCGCCAGAGTGACCCCCGGGTCCCTCCATTGTTTTCAACACAAACCCAACGCCTAATTTGCACACTGCACCCAGCCGCCCTTGTGCCGCTGAGGTTGTGTTTTGTGTGCTTGTGTGTGTACCCCCCAGTGCTCTACAAAACCCCCCTGGTCTCTGCTCCCTCAGGACGCAGGTACTAACCTGCTAGCAGACTGGAATCGGACCACCCCTGTTCTCCACAGGCACCTATTTGTTTTGGGCCCTCCTTTGACCTCTGCACCTGACCGACCCTGTGTTGCTGGTGCTGTGGCCTTGGGGTTGCCTTGAACCCCCAATGGTGTGCTGCCTATGCCCAGGAGACTGACTATGTAAGTGCTTTACTTACCTGAGAAACTTACTATTATTTACCTCCCCCAGGAACTGTTGATTTTTGCAGTATCCACTTTTAAAATAGCTATTTGCCATTTTAACCAAAACTGTGTGTATTACTGTTTTAAATCAAAGTTCTATACTTACCTGTGTGAAGTACTGTGCAATTTATGTACTTACCTAAAATTAGAATTTTGAGGTTCTAAAAATAAATTAAGAAAATATATGTTTCTATATAAAAACGTATTGGCCTGGAGTTAAGTCTTTGTGTGTGTTCCTCATTTATTGCCTGTTTGTACAACCAATGCTTAACACTACCCTCTGATAAGCCTACTGCTTGACCACACTACCACAAAATAGAGCATTATAATTATCTAATTTTGCCACTATCTTACCTCTAAGGGGAACCCTTGGACTCTGTGCACACTATCTCTCACTTTGAGATAGTATATACAGAGCCAACTTCCTACAGTTTATTATTGTTTTTTATTAAAAGGGATGGGGCCACAGGCTGCGACGAGCACTGAGGCGAAGTGGACAACACTCCCCCTCATTGTGCATGTATGTTTGACCGGTCGTCTCAGGCCGGCCAAACACACGTGCAGTAGGCTCTCTCCAGTCAAGCACTGTGTTGCCGGGCTGGAGAGAGCAGGTTCAGGCTCCCAGCCAATCCTGACGCTGCTCTGAGAAGTGTTGGGATTGGCTGCAGGGCAGGCTGGGAGCCTGTGTCTGCAGCCTGCCTGCAGCAGAGGTGTGGCGTGGTGGTGACAGCAGAGGCGATCCAGGTAAGTTTTTTTAATTTATTTTTTATTTTATTTTTTTTCCACGTAAACCAACCCACCCCTATCCCCCCGTGCGCGCCCCCACCCCTGTTAAGCACCGTGAGCCACTCCTGTCCTCAAGAGGCTCTATAGGCTGTTACATCAATCTGACCAGGCAACATCAGGTGAATGTTCAAATCTTCAAGTCTTTATGGGGTTCTCTGGGGCAAAGAATGGCAATGCAATTCAGAAGCACACCGTCTCATAATGGGTAGTTCTCTAATTTAAGATGTGCTACTCATTGGCTATGAAGCAGCCTTCAGATGGTTTGGGGGCTTACTCTACTAGAGCTAAATCTGCTACCAGTGCATTGGCATGTGGAGTACTCATCCTGAATATGTCTCAGGCAGCTACGTGGCATCAGTGCACATGTTCATGAAGGACTACTGCCTCAACAGGTCCGCTGAGATGGGCATTTTTTTGCTATTCAGCCCAGCAGGACTTTTTAGGGTGCACCATTCTACAGATCCATCATCATGGGGGGTACTCCTTTGGTATATATATATATGCAGGAGGTGAGGAATCTGCGGTTAGAATTATCCATCAAAAGAATAAGTTACTCACCCTCAGTATTGCTTATTTTAGTGGATAGTCTAACTGCAGAGTCCTCATTGCACTCCCACCTCTTCGTTCTATGGAATGGTCTCCTTTCCAACTAAAAAAAGTCCTAGTTTAGGAATCTACACAATGTTTCACACAATTCACTGGTACTATCCCTTAGGAGTGGTCTGTACGCTGTACGTTGCATGAGGCGTGGAGGAGGAGGCAGAGCAAGATGTAGGTCAGGATTCGGAGGGCAGCACTCGGAGCGCTCCCTTAACCCCCGCAGGCAATACCGCTGCTGCACCCATGCCCTGTACCCCGAGCCACCATCTTTTTTTCAGGTGGCAGGGGAAGGCTTGAAGTGCAGGAGGCCAGGAAAAAGAGACCTTTTGAGCGCAGGCCTCACGGAGGTCTGAGGTGGCGTTCTGGCATGTCTGGTGTCCACGCAGTGAGTGAAGTGGGTGGTGGAGGGGGGGAAGGCTCAGAGCCGCGGACCAGGTCGGGCTTGTGTAGCAGAAGCAGCCGGCAGTAGGCTCCTGCAGGTGCTCCCATGGCATAACTCGCTGCCCCCCCCCCTTCAACCCCAAAATCAGAGTTAGTACCTGGTCCCCAGTTCTAAGGATCTAAAAAAGGTCTTTAAGAGCCCCAGAGATTTTAAAATACTTTTTCCAAGTTTTATAAGTAGTATGGGATTACCAGGACCCTCAAAGAGTGCGTGCTCATGCCTCCCAGGGTAAGGAGTAAAAGACAGCGCAGGGGGCTTAGGCGGTGCTCTGGGGGCACGGTTATATTCTGCAGTAGAATATGCCAAAGGTGCATGAATGACACTTTAAAGACTGAAGACTGAAAGTGCCCTTGGATATCTTCTGATAGTGCTGGTGGCCTCTTTATAGTTGGTCCTCCATTACCCCTGCGTTTCGCCTGCACCTGCCATTAGGACTATCGGAATGGAGAAAGTGCAGATGTGCACGGTGTGCGTATCCTTTATGCTGGCGTTCGCTGTCTGCCTCTAGTGCTCTCTGTCTTCTTGTCCTGCTTTCATTGCAAGGGATTGTGAGGTTTGTCTGGGGGTGTTTTATGGGGTTCTGGATGTGTGGGTCATACGCCTATCCAATGTGTGCACTTCTTACTGTTGAGTCCACTTGCCGCCTGTGGCGGTCGCAGCAGCCAATGGTCGTCTGGCCTCCACTGTCCGCCGAGGTGATTTGTGCATCATTAGTTGGACGGTGGAATGTGGGAGTGCTTGGCAGTGGCAGGGTGGGGAGGTCCGGGATTCCCGCCGACAGAGTCATGGCAGGGAGTGGTGGTCTGGTGATTTTTGGCGGGGTTGGGATTTTCGTTCATTATATGACGGGTTTCCATTCACCGGCAACGGCGGGATTCTGTTCACTGTCGCCACAGCGGTCGGCGGTCTTTCCTGCCGTGTTCATAATGACCGCCTAAGTCAACATGGCACTCCCCACAGAGTGCCATGCCCTCAACCCACTGCCTGTGGCATAGGTAAGTCACCCCTCTATCAGGCCTTACAGTTCTAAGGCAGGGTGCACTATACCACAGGTGAGGGCATAGTTGCATGAGCACTATGCCCCTATAATGTCTAAGGCAAACCTTAGACATTGTAAGTGTAAGGGTAGCCATAAAGAGTGTATGGTCTGGAAGTATGTCAGTTATGAAACCCACAGTTCCATAATGGCTAAATTGAAATCTGGGAAGTTTGGTATCAAGCTTCTCAGCACAATAAATCCACACTGATGCCAGTGTGGGATTTATTGAAAAATACACACAAAGGGCATCTTAGAGATGCTGCCTGTATATCAGTCCAATTCCTAGTGTTAGGCTGACCAGTTCCTGCCAGCCTGCCACAACCAGATGGGTTTCTGGCCACAAGGGGTGAGTGCTTTTGTCATTCCGTGGCCAGGAACAAAGCTTGCACTGGGTGGAGGTGCTTGACATCTCCCCCTGCAGGAACTGTAACACCTGGCGGTGGGCCTCAAAGGCTCATGCCTGTTGTTACATCGCCCCAGGGCATCCCAACTAGTGGAGATGCCCGCCACTCCGGACACAGCCCCCACTTTTGGCAGCAAGTCCAGAGGAAACAATGAGAAAAACACGAAGGAGTCACCTGCCAGTCAGGACAGCCCCTGAGGTATCCTGAGCTGAGGTGACCCCTGCCTTAAGAAATCCACCATCTTGGTTTTGGAGGATTCGCCAAATAGGAATAGAGATGTGCCCCTCCCCCCTCAGGGAGGAGGCACAAAGAGGGTGTAGCCTCCCTCCAGGACAGTAGCCATTGCCTACTGCCCCCCAGACCTAAACACACCCCTAAATTCAGTATTTAGATGCGACCCCGAACTCAGAAAATCAGATTCCTGCAACCTACAACAAGAAGGACTGCTGACCTGAAAGCCCCGCAGAGATGACGGAGACAACAACTGACTTGGCCCCAGCCCTACCGGCCTGTCTCCAGACTCAAAGAACCTCCCGAGAACAGCGGCTCCGTTCAAAAACAGCAACAAGAAACCAACTTGAAAGAGACTCTAACTTCCCTCCAGAAGCGTAAGTCTTCACACTCTGCAGTCGACGCCCCCGGCTCGAGTTTGGAAAACCAACACTGCAGAGAGGACTCCCAGGTGACTCCAACGACGTGGACATCCTGAGTCAACCTCTCTGCACCCCCACAGCTTGTCGCGCCGCTGCGTGTGGCACGAGCCGAACATTCGGCTCGAACCGCAGCATGCGGTCATAAGACGCACCGCACCCCCAGTCTGCTCTGTACCTTACGAGGCCCCAAATTGGGCATGGGGCCTTGTTCTTTTTTAGCGCACCGTGTGTCTAGGCAGGTCTGACCCCCCACTCACCTGTTCTTTTCTTCTTTTTTCTGGACATCTGGTTGTGCCTTCTTTTATGTTTTTCCCCCTTTCTCATAGTACCCTTCTCTTCCCAGCCTTCCTTGTTCCCTACTCTCTATGGTTCCTAGTCCATTCTGTTCCATGTGCTTTTCCCTATCTAAGATGGTGTCCTTTTACTTCCTGTTGGTCGTTTCATGTTTGTTGGTATTTAAGTTTAAGGGCTGTTTTTCTTTCTCTCCTTGTGCTGCAACACTTTCTGTTTGGAAGGTGTCTTCGCTCCTGCTTCCTTGTATTCCTGTGCTGGTTCTCGTCGGTTCCAGTGTATTTTCCTGTATTTTGTTCCTGCTGTTACCTATTCTTTTTGTTCCTGTTGCAGGATTCTATCTTTTTGGAGGTTTTTTCCCCCTTTCAGGGTTTTTTTTCCCTCTGGCACTACTTCTGAGGGACACGGCCTGCTCTTGGCGTACCCATTGCCTGCAGCACCATGGCTACCAGAAAGAGTCACCCCTACTTGGGCCAAGGCCGAACATTCCAGAACAGGATCCACACCACTCGCTCTGCGGCCTCCAGGGTGAAGCAGCATGTAAGTCGTGACACTGCGACCCCTGCAGAGAGGATCCAGAGGCTCCCCCTGACCGCGACTGCCTGGTAACGAAGGAACCCGATACCTGGACCAAGCACTGCACCCGCAGCCCCCAGGACTGAGGAACCACTACCAGTGCAGGAGTGACCAGCAGGCGGCCCTCATCCTAGACCAGTCAGTTGCTGGCCCAAGAAGCCCCCCTGTGCCCTGCCTGCATCGCCAGAGTGACCCCCGGGTCCCTCCATTGTTTTCAACACAAACCCAACGCCTAATTTGCACACTGCACCCAGCCGCCCTTGTGCCGCTGAGGTTGTGTTTTGTGTGCTTGTGTGTGTACCCCCCAGTGCTCTACAAAACCCCCCTGGTCTCTGCTCCCTCAGGACGCAGGTACTAACCTGCTAGCAGACTGGAATCGGACCACCCCTGTTCTCCACAGGCACCTATTTGTTTTGGGCCCTCCTTTGACCTCTGCACCTGACCGACCCTGTGTTGCTGGTGCTGTGGCCTTGGGGTTGCCTTGAACCCCCAATGGTGTGCTGCCTATGCCCAGGAGACTGACTATGTAAGTGCTTTACTTACCTGAGAAACTTACTATTATTTACCTCCCCCAGGAACTGTTGATTTTTGCAGTATCCACTTTTAAAATAGCTATTTGCCATTTTAACCAAAACTGTGTGTATTACTGTTTTAAATCAAAGTTCTATACTTACCTGTGTGAAGTACTGTGCAATTTATGTACTTACCTAAAATTAGAATTTTGAGGTTCTAAAAATAAATTAAGAAAATATATGTTTCTATATAAAAACGTATTGGCCTGGAGTTAAGTCTTTGTGTGTGTTCCTCATTTATTGCCTGTTTGTACAACCAATGCTTAACACTACCCTCTGATAAGCCTACTGCTTGACCACACTACCACAAAATAGAGCATTATAATTATCTAATTTTGCCACTATCTTACCTCTAAGGGGAACCCTTGGACTCTGTGCACACTATCTCTCCCTTTGAGATAGTATATACAGAGCCAACTTCCTACAGTTTATTATTGTTTTTTATTAAAAGGGATGGGGCCACAGGCTGCGACGAGCACTGAGGCGAAGTGGACAGCACTCCCCCTCATTGTGCATGTATGTTTGACCGGTCGTCTCAGGCCGGCCAAACACACGTGCAGTAGGCTCTCTCCAGTCAAGCACTGTGTTGCCGGGCTGGAGAGAGCAGGCTCAGGCTCCCAGCCAATCCTGACGCTGCTCTGAGAAGTGTTGGGATTGGCTGCAGGGCAGGCTGGGAGCCTATGTCTGCAGCCTGCCTGCAGCAGAGGTGTGGCGTGGTGGTGACGGCAGAGGCGATCCAGGTAAGTTTTTTTTATTTATTTGTTATTTTATTTTTTTCCATGTAACCCAACCCACCCCTACCCCCCCGTGCGCGCCCCCACCCCTGTTAAGCACCGTGAGCCACTCCTGTCCTCAAGAGGCTCTATAGGCTGTTACATCAATCTGACCAGGCAACATCAGGTGAATGTTCAAATCTTCAAGTCTTTATGGGGTTCTCTGGGGCAAAGAATGGCAATGCAATTCAGAAGCACACCGTCTCATAATGGGTAGTTCTCTAATTTAAGATCTGCTACTCATTGGCTATGAAGCTGCCTTCAGATGGTTTGAGGGCTTACTCTACTAGAGCTAAATCTGCTACCAGTGCATTGGCATGTGGAGTGCTTATCCTGAATATGTCTCAGGCAGCTACGTGGCATCAGTGCACATGTTCATGAAGGACTACTGCCTCAACAGGTCAGCTGAGATGGGCAGTTTTTTGCTATTCAGCCCAGCAGGACTTTTTAGGGTGTACCATTCTACAGATCCATCATCATGGGGGGTACTCCTTTGGTATATATATATGCAGGAGGTGAGGAATCTGCGGTTAGAATTATCCATCAAAAGAATAAGTTACTCACCCTCAGTATTGCTTATTTTAGTGGATAGTCTAACTGCAGAGTCCTCATTGCACTCCCACCTCTTCGTTCTATGGAATGGTCTCCTTTCCAACTAAAAAAAGTCCTAGTTTAGGAATCTGCACAATGGTTCACACAATTCACTGGTACTATCCCTTAGGAGTGGTCTGTACGCTGTACGTTGCATGAGGTGTGGAGGAGGAGGCAGAGCAAGATGTAGGTCAGGGTTCGGAGGGCAGCACTCGGAGCGCTCCATTAACCCCCGCAGGCACTACCGCTGCTGCACCCATGCCCTGTACCCCGAGCCACCATCTTTTTTTCAGGTGGCAGTGGAAGGCTTGAAGTGCAGGAGGCCAGGAAAAAGAGACCTTTTGAGCGCAGGCCGCACGGAGGTCTGAGGTGGCGTTCTGGCATGTCTGGTGTCCACGCAGTGAGTGAAGTGGGTGGTGGAGGGGGGGAAGGCTCAGAGCCGTGGACCAGGTCGGGCTTGTGTAGCAGAAGCAGCCGGCAGTAGGCTGATGCGGGTGCTCCCATGTCATAACTCGCTGCCCCCCCCTTCAACCCCAAAATCAGAGTTAGTACCTGGTCCCCAGTTCTAAGGATCTAAAAAAGGTCTTTAAGAGCCCCAGAGATTTTAAAATACTTTTTCCAAGTTTTATAAGTAGTATGGGATTACCAGGACCCTCAACGAGTGCGTGCTCATGCCTCACCAGGGCAAGGAGTAAAAGACAGCGCAGGGGGCTTAGGCGGTGCTCTGGGGGCACTGTTATATTCTGCAGTAGAATATGCCAAAGGTGCATGAATGACACTTTAAAGACTGAAGACTGAAAGTGCCCTTGGATATCTTCTGATAGTGCTGGTGGCCTCTTTATAGTTGGTCCTCAATTACCCCTGCGTTTCGCCTGCACCTGCCGTTAGGACTATCAGAATGGAGAAAGTGCAGATATGGCAGTGCTCAGTAAGAGAAGAAGTAGTAATGTAGAGGTGAGCATGGGGGCTGTAGTCAGTCTCTGCGAGTGTGTGCCCCGGTGTTCGCAGAGGCGGTACAGCTAGGCACGGGTGCGGCTTGCGTGCATATAGTGTGCGCTGCTCGGTCCTGATTTTTACTACATCCAACTAATTGGATCAACGGCCTGACGGTGAGAGTGTCAGATTGGGGCTTGAGTACCTGGCTGGAGTACCTGGGCCGTGTCATTTGGGAATGTCAAGTCTGGGAGCCCAATCTCTTGCGATTTAAACGTTTTGTGGTGATAGTAGCCTTTTTGAGTGGGTGCAAAGAGGACGGCAAAAAAATTGAGGTCAGGCTGTATGTTAGGCATTCTTTTGTGCCAAAAGACAAAGGAAAATCTGATGAGGAACAGAGCCTCCCATTTGGATATTCTAAAAGGAGGGGGCATAATACCATCCTTCTTCCAAAGAGTGTCAGAGGAGAAAGCTTCTACGTCTTAAGTTATGGTAGAAGTTGTCCACTTAATCCCTCAGGGGCCAGAAGAGGTGAAAGCAGTCTCTGTAGAAGATTGGGCAGCCAGGGGGAGAAGCCCTGTGCCTGCCACAATGGCCATCACCACTTCACCAAACCTGTTGTTTACGCAGACTCAAGTGGATTCTTTTGGTGTATTTAGCCAGCGTTCATATGGAGAGCGTCCCTCTACATGCTTAGTAACTTGAAGTGATGGGGAGGGGATGGCTATCCCCACCCAGTTCCCAACCCTCTCTTAGTCTGGACTAATCTGTACCTGAGATCTTGCCATGTAAACAGGAGTCTCTTGTGTTGAACAGGAGGGAGGACTCATCGTCAGATGTATTAGAGCAACAGAAACAAATTATGGCCCTGTTTTCAAGCATGCCGAGTTTGTCCATTTGAGATCAGGGGACTCTTTCTGCCTCCTCGGATTTAATGCTGAACCCACCAAAGAATATTTCCCAAGGCTATGTATTTTTTTCCCCGCCCCTGCAGAATCTTGAACACATTTTGGGATCTATATTATCTATACTAGAAAAGAACACTGACAGTTCGGATCACGTTAGACATTTTATCAGTAATATTAAAGGTATTGCTGGTTTCTTCTAGTAGGGATCTGCCTAAGTCTGATGTAACAGATTCCGTTACCATCACATTGGGTGGGTGATCCTAGGGCCTCTTGGTGTCTGGAGAATAAAGGCGGCCATTTGTTTATTCTAAGTGATCTTGAAGTTCTTTTTACTGAGGACCATGCACCAGCTTTGGAGAAAGGAGGTGATGGTCCAGGACCTGTAGGTTTTCCCCAGCTCTTTGGGAAGCAGGGGAAGTTTTTCCTCTTTTTAACAACTGTAGTAAAAGTCAGGTCAGCATTTCTGATTAAAGATCATGATCAACATCCAGGAAAGGAAAAATCCCAGCTTCCATGTAATGAGTTACCTCGGTATATAGAAAAGAAGAAATCTCAGTATGTAGAAAAGAAGAATGTCTCCTTGATGAAACGAGCTAAATCCTCCCATAAGGTAAAAGAAAAGTGAGAAGAATATCTAAGAAAGGTCCAGGAAGGTTACTTTTTTGACTGATGCCATTTCTCCTGATTCTTCTCTAGTGCAGATTAATGATAAGTCCAGCAAGGCTGAACTCCTCTTGGTTTTAGTGAGGGCACAGGCTTTGGCTCTGGCAGACGGTCCTTATTGGCTTCCTCTAAAGGGGCCGTAATTCCAGCTCACCCAGTAGGGGCCCTGACAGGTGTGGTGCTGGATTTTGGTAAAGCTGGGCAGAGGGGTTGTGTGGCTCCCTGGGCTGAAGGGGCCCCACCTGTGGAGGGTGAGAGGCTGCAGGTGGGTCCTGTGGAGGATGTATGCTGGTCGATGAACTCAAATGAAAATCCCTATGACAATAAGATTTGGGCTCTTCAGTTTGTGGTCATCTTCATTGATGTGGAGGCAGACAGGATCCTAAATAGATCATGGTTATTAACACTCCCTCATTCTAACCCCCAGTATGGGAAGATCTCTTCTAAATAAATCACTCTGGTTGTCCAGCCACATGTATGGGTATCAGCATCAGACTGGCCTCATGTTTGTGCTTATTTCCATTCTAGGGCAGTGGTGGAAGAGGTAATGAAATCGCAGGATGACCTTAGGTGGTCAGGCTTTGGTGTGTATGCCTCAAGATCTCCCATCACATCAGTTATTGTCAGCTTCAAGCAGTAGGGTCTGGCCTAATTATTATGGTTTTTCCCTACCGGCCCCTGTGTCTTCTCCTGTGGTCAAGAATAGTTGTGTTGGTTTTGGGAGGGAGCAGCTCAGGGTGGACAAATTGTTTCCAATTGCGTGGAGCCGGTAGAGGAAAGTAAAACAAATTGGAATTGAATCGCTGGGGCAAGTAATTAAAAAAGGAGTCGCCAAAACCCCCATTCTGTAATTCCTGATACCATAGGGGTTAGTTTTCTGTCCTGGAACATTGCTGGGCTGAGAGGGAACTTTGAGACGCTTATACCCGTTATTAAGGACAATAAAGTGGTGGTTGCATCCCTGCAAGAAACTGGGTTATGAAGGAATGGGTGTTACTAGAATTTGTTGTTTTCAGTTTAAGAGCAGTGAAGGGGCACTTTGGGTGACCAGCGGGAGGACTTGCATTCTTGATAGCAGCACAGTGTAATATAAGAGTTTCCGCCATGTCTTGGGATTCTGTTAACTTCTTGATTTTATTATTGTCAGCTTAATCTTCTTCCCTGCTACAGTGGCCACTTGGGGGGGGCTGAGGCCTGATATTTATTAATACGTACCTGCCCCTGACTTCTAGCAAAGAGTCTCAATTCAAGGAGTTGGACCGCTTACTTGAAATGATTCAAGAGGGCTTCCCACTGGTGCCTATCCTTTTCGTGGATGATTTAAATGTCAAAATCTCCTCGAGCCAGATAAGGGAGGGCGCTCATAGCGCTAAAGACAGTGCATTAAATATACCCAGCCAGGTGTGGGGGAGTCAGAGAGGGAAGGTGGCAGGTAGACACCTAGGGATCCTGCTTGAGAGTTTTAAACTGACAATTATTAATGGTAGGTGTCCAGGTGACCAGATGGCGCAATCAACATTTGATAATGGGAAGGTCACTTCCTTGCTGGACTGTGCGATTATCGCTTCGGAGGATTTTAGATTGGTAAGGGATTAGTAGTAGGGGCTCTGGAAGTCAGTAACCATAAGCCCATTATCATCTTGCTTGCCAGGTTAGCTTTGAAAAGGGATCAGTGGTCCAATAGTTTGCATTTGCGACATAAGAATAACCACACAATATTGTGGCCTGCCAAATGAAAACACATGTAATAAATACTTTGAGGAGGTTGTTAGAGGAGCATGCCAGTTCACCCTCTTAATATGGAGTCCAGGACTTTGAAAAATGTATATCCTCCATAAGGGTCATGGGGGAGTTGGGAACAAATAAAAGAGACGACGGTAAGGCAATGCAGAATCCAGAGATTTTAAGGGCCAAGGCTACTCTTAGGAATTTTCGAGAGGCATTTAGCGTTGGGGGCCCTTGCAGGGAGAATCAGATCAAACTCCATAGGAAAGACTGTAGGAAACAGATGCGGCACATTAAGGGGAAGTAAAGAGAGACCCTTTGGGCAAGAGTAATCTCTTCCCTGCGTAGCTGTAACTTTGAGAGCTTTTGGAGGGTTATAAATGACACTCTGGGAGTGGTCAAACACATTTTAGCTAGCTTAATTTTCAAGTACACCTGGGCCATGTATATTTTGGAATTATATAAATCTAGAGTTGACAGGGGAAGGTTTATTGATTCTCGGGTAAGGAGTATGTCCAGTAAGGGAGAGGAAAAGAAGGCGGGCGTACCCGCCCCAACAGCTAAGGAGATTGTAGCAGTGATAAAGGGTCTGAAAAGCTCAAGGGCGCAAAGGCCTGATGGTATTCCTTCAAACATCATGAAACTTAATCCTCAGTTGTGGACTCAGCCTCTGGTACCTGTGTTTGACGAACTAATAGAGGGGCATGAAGTGCCCAATACTTGGAAGGGTAGTATCAGGGTACCACTGTTCAAAAAGGGGAATCGGTACCTGCCCTGTAATTATCATATGATATCACTGCTGGATATCACAAAAAAATGTTTTGCACAACATATGTTGGGTCTTTTAGAAGGATGGGTGTGCTCAGCGAGTGTTCTCCCCTTGACCCAAATGGGCTTTAGGAAAGGATATTCCACCATAGAGGGTTGTGTGACACTGAAAGTGTTGGCTGAAAATAATGCCCTTAAAGAAAGCAGCCACTTTATGTGGCATACATTGATTTAACAACGGTTTGATACCTTCTTTGGGAAACAATGGCGAAATGGAACTGGCAAAGGGGTCTTTTGAAATGGATAGCTCATCTATATGAGGGTTCATGGACCAGAATTGAGTTAGGGGGGTAACTGGGCTCTCTCAATAAAGATCAGTACCCCTGATAGTTTGAGGCAAGGTTGTATCTTGGCTCCACTGCTGTTTTAAATCTATATTGCAGATGCAGCGGGGGCTCACCAGGGGAGATGTTTTTCCCCCAAGTTATAGATGGAAACTAGAGCATATCTGTTTCACGCAGACGACATGGTGCTATTATACCTGACACCAGTTGGATGGCAGAGGCAATTAGAGACCTTCTCGCTGTTTTGTAAGAGAAATGAGCTAAGGATAAACACTGCTATAACTAGGATTATGGGGCCTGATGACAACCTTGGTGGATGCGATTCTCCACCACAAACATGACGGATCTCCGGTCCGCCGTACTACAAGTTCCATTATATCCTGTGTAACCTGTAAAACGGCAGGTGCAATATCTGTCACATTTGTGACAGTATCCCATTCGCCAAGGTCGTAATCAGGCCCATAGTCTTCTCCAAAGGCGAGAGACAGTCCTGGGGGTGGTTGGAGGTCTCGCAAGGTGAGGTAGTTAAGGAGTATAGATACTTGGGCCTATTGTTTAGATATAATCTGGACTTTGGGGCTCACATTTCCTCTCAAGAATCTGGCGCCAAGTTGGTAGCAGGGGCATTGCAGAGGTTGGATTCTGCCTTAGGCCAGAAATCTGTGGAAGTACTTAGGGAGGTGAATACTGCTAAAGTTGTCTTCCTGTTGCTATAGGGCTGTGAGGCACTACTTGAAAAAAAGGAGAAGCGTATGCAAACAATAGAAACGAACATTTGGAAAAGCTGGTTAGGCTTTCCCAGGGATTGCGTTAATAGTGCCTTGGACGCCCAGATTTAATACTTAAATATAGACCATGCGTGCTCAACTGTTGGACCGGGCTCCTAAAGGCTAAAGTAGGGACTTTTTGTTTTTTTTAATAAAATCACATCTAAAAGAGATACAGCTGGGAGAATAGGTAAATAATGTACAGGCCATCGATTCGGCTCTTAATTTTCCTGCTGAGTATACTCCTTTGAAGATGCTGGTGTCTCACCAAAATCAAGTACTGAAAGGTTTAACAAAAGAGTGTGTGCATAATTGCGATGTGGCCGGCGTCCGCAAGAGAATTAAGTTGCAGCATTTATGGAAGGTTGGAAATACGAGCCATTTACAGCCTTTCCTGAAGGATATGAAAAGCAGCTTTGTACGGTGTTGGGCCCTGGGGGCTAGGACGGGCCAGGTTCCTGCCTTTGTTAGGTGAAGGAGTATTAGCTAGGAGTGGATGGTTTGGGATCACTGTCCTTTCTGTAACCTGGAATCACTTTTATTTGGCGCATATCCTTGTTTTTTGTCACTCTTTTTGTAATATACGAGGGAATACGCTAGTGCCGTTTTCAAAAAGTTGCAGGTACTCTCCGTAAGAGATCTGGAGCGGTTAATTATGCAATTCAACAGTATGGCGGTTTGCTGGGCCATGGCTAAATGTTGTCTGTAGTCTCTGAAAGGCTAGTGGATATTACTTGATTTTATGATACTGGTATCTTTTGCACGATTGCGGATTTCCACTGTTGCACTCCCTGTTTATCCTTTCCTATTAAGCTTATTGTGCACAAGTCATAATCTGATCTCAATTTATTAGGATTGCTTTTTTTGCACATGATCATGGAATATGGGAAGGTATGCTCTAGACTGAGTGCCATCTTCCACTATCACACTTCCTTTTTTCTTGCCCTATCAAGCTCAGAGTGGTTAAATAGTAAGTGTGACAACATGCTGGTTTGCTGGACCATGGGCCCACTTTTATTTCTATGGTCTCTGATAGGTTAGGGGCTATGACTTGATTTTATGATATTGCCATTTTTGCACGCGATTGAGGATTATGGGAAGGCATGCTTCAGATTCATCTTCCACTGTTGCTCTTTATGTTTATCCTGCCCTATTAAGCTCAATGTGCACACACCATATATTGGTTGCATTTATTTGGATTGCTATTTTTCCACAAGATTGTGGATTATGGGAAGGTATGCTGTAGACTGGTCGCCAACTTACACAGTCGCACTACCTTTTTATCCTGTACTATCAAGTTAAATGTTCACAAGTTATGTACTTGTCGCAATTAATTATGACTGAGAACAAGGGGGACTTGGGGGGGTGATTTTATATATATATTGGGGAGACCAGGAACGGGGAAGGTCTGGTATTTAATTTTGAAAGCACATTTGAATTTTTCTGATTGTTATATATGATCTTAGTGTAATTTTCATATTTATCAAACCTGCTGAGCAGGGTTTGGAGGATTGTGCACAGGGCCACCTTCCTAAAAGTGTAAGATTTTGTGAAACGAAAAGTGGAAATGGGCAGATTTATAATGCCATGTATAAGCCATACTGTTGATGGACTTTCTGCATCTGTGAAAGGCAGTTTTTCTAAATGAAGTATGGTGAAACTTGCTTCCCTTTTAGTCATTATCTCTTATTCCCTGGATAAATTAAAAGCAGCAAACAGGTCACTAGTGTTAATGTATTTCCATGGAACGCAACCATTTCTCCGAATCTGTAATGACCAACCTAACTTCATGATGGATTGCAGCTGATTTGGTCGATGATGTAGAAGGGACATGTCATTCTGAATGGTGTCAATCGCAAATGACACTATGGGCACCAATTTTGACATTGGCGGTAAATCCCACTTACCGCCATGCTGACTGCTGCCAACATACCGCCCACAACATTATGATTCACGAATCACCACAGCGGACAGTCAATGGCGGTAAACCATTGGCGGTACACACCGCTGTGCTCAAAATACACACATACATCCAAAACCACACCACATTGGTCAATTCAAACAACACACACCTGACGACCATACACACACCACACCCACACAACTATAAAACACACACCCACACTACCTACAACCCTTTACAACTACAAACCATTGCCACCAGAGAGAGACAGCAAGACCACTTACACAACCAGAGCCACATACCACCATCACCTATACACCACACACACATCTCACAACACACACCGCAACACATCACCCTACACACCTTCACCCACAATTCTCACACAACACCCACAACGACACCCCAGATTCTCTGAGGAGGAGCTAAGGGTCATGGTGGAGGAAATCATGCGCGTAGAGCCACAGCTATTTGGAGTACAGATGCAGCAGACATCCATTGCTAGGAAGATGGAGCTATGGGGGAGGATCGTGGACAGGGTCAACACCGTGGGAACGTACCCCAGAACAAGGTATGACATCAGGAAGAGGTCGAACGACCTATTGAGGAAGGTACGTTCCATTGCAGCAAGACACCAACTCGCTGTAAGAGGACTGGCAGTGGACCCCCCCACCACTTACAACATGGGAGGAGCAAGTTTTGGCAATCAGCATCCTGAGGACCTAGCAGGAGTAGCTGGAGGACTGGACTCTGGTAGGTCAACTCTATACTACTATCACCGCCCTACCTGCATGCCATCACATACCCCCACCCTCACCCTCACTCCCATCACTCCACCATTCCCACACACCCCACCATCACATCTCACTTATCCCAATGCCAAGCCCTGCATGCTCTACCAATGCATGGACACCACTCACAGACCAGCATGGATACTCATCACTAAAGCATGCACACAATAGAGAACTAATCATCCCACCATACTCCAATGTACACAAGTGAAAGCTGCCAGGGCAGAAACAACCATAGAGGGCAACCCACCCATGCACAATATGTCACACACAGAAACAATAACACTCCATTTACATACCCACAGGTATCCCAGACAATGTCACCAGAGAAGAGGTGCCAGCAACATCCAGTCCTCCCACAGACGAGGCACACAGTGATGACAGCAACTCTCCTCGCCTGGATCTGGATGTCCAACCTAGCCGATCAGGGATCTCCGGACAGTCGGTTACCCAGCCACAGTAACACATCACCACAGAGTCTCCCTCCTCAGGAAACACCACCACCGCACCCACCCAGCATGCCCATATCTCTTTCCCCAGGACACGTAAATCAGCAGTGTGTCCACCACTACAGGGACCCCAGGGAACACCACAAACCGAAGACAATCGGGGACCTGGGGTCAGTGGAAGTGGGCACACTGTTCGGGGGACAGAGGCACAGGAAAGCTGGGAAGACTGCTGTGCACCAGGGGGAGTACAGGCCTAGGGAACCGACTCTCCAGGAGGCACTCACCGAGATCCTGGGAGCATACCAACATTCCCAGGATACACTGGCCAAATCCTGGACAACGTGCAGGAAAATAAGCGGCTGCAGGAGGGACAGTACCAGGAGATCAGGGAGGACTTGAAGGCCATTAACACCACCCTGGTCATCATTGCAGGGGTGCTAGCAGACATGGCCAATATTATGAGGGAGGCAGTGTCACACCAGCGGGCCCCTGCCACTAGCCAGATTACTGAACAGCCCTCCACCTCCACCTCCGCTGCCGCTAGTGGACTGGAGGCCCCGCCGCAGGACCAGCAGGCCACCATCACCCTCCCCCTGCAGAAGGATGACCACCCGCAAACGTTCCCTGCGATCTAGCCAGAGACTATTGCCCAGACCCCGCCAGGAAATGAGACTCTTCTGATTGTCACCCTTGTGTCCCACTCTGTCACCCTGCCCACCTTGAACTGCCATTGCTCCCCTTCCTATGCCCCCTTGGACAATGCAAATGTGCTACAAATAGACTGGAACTATACCCTGGACTTTCTTCCATCGTCACCCCAGTCCATTGCACTTCTCCCTTTTCTTCATAGCACTGCAATAAACACACTTTGAAAAAATACAAGTATGGAGTATGTCAAATGATTGAAGTATGTATTTGTTTAACAAGGTTTAAACATTGCAATTTAACTGAACGATAATGTCAACATAGGAAAGACCTGTAGTTGGCTGCAGTGACAACAGCAGGAGCGATAGTGGGGCACCAACATCTGCAAAAAGAGTTGCCAAAGGGTACAGTGAGTGGCCATAGAAGAGGGAAATCACAGCCTGCCAGTGACAATGTGAAACAAAAAACTGACAATGAAATGTGAAGTAACAGTGTCTTACCTGTGTGTCATTGGAAGTATTGTCTAATCACTGCAGATCTGTTGTCCTCATTCTCATCCTCTGCCTCCTCATTTTCACTGTCCACAGGTTCCACTGCTGCCACATGGCCATCTCAATCCTCCTCCACCTGCAAAAAAGGCACATGGCATCTCAAGGCAAGGCTATGCAAGATGCAGCATGCCACGATTATCTGGCAGGCCTTCTTGGGTGAGTAACACAGGGATCCACCAGTCAGATGGAGGTACCGAAACCTGGCCTTCAGGAGGCCAAATGTATGTTCAATGATCCTTCTTGTTCGCCCATGTGCCTCATTCTAACGTTCCTCAGTCCTTGTCCTGGGATTCCTTACAAGGGTCAGTAGCCATGATAGGTTCGGATAACCCGAGTCACCTGCAAATATCATTGGACAACTGTTAGCCACACACTATCCCTTATGGCCCACACAATAACCATGTACCAACATCCCCTTGGTGGGAACCAGGGCTCACCTATTAGCCACAAACAGTGCCTCTGTAGTTGGGCCATCACATTTGGGATGCTGCTATTGCTCAGGAAACACACCATCTGCACATTCATCGAGTGAAAACTTGTTCGATTTCTGAAGACCTGTTCATTTTGCCGGGAGGGGACAAATGCAATATGTGTTCCATCAATTGCCCCAATTATGTTGGGGATATGTCCCATTGCATAGAAGTCAGCCTTCACCGTGGGCAAATTCTCAACCTGGGGGAAAACAATGTAGCTGCACGTGTTTAATCAGGGCAGCCAACACTCTTGTCAGCACAATTGAGAACATTGGCTGTGACATTCCTGCTGCCAAGCCCACTGTCACTTGGAAAGAACCATTTGCCAAGGAATGGAGCACAGATAGGACTTGCACAAGAGGGAGGGATCCCATTGGGTGACGGATTGCAGACATCAGGTCAGGCTCCAATTGGGGGCACAGCTCCATGATTGTGGCCATGTCAAGTCTGTAGGTGAGGATAATGTGCCTGTCCTCCATTGTTGCCAAGTCCACCAGGGGTCTGCACGTGGGAGGATGTCTCCATCTCCTATTCATCCGCAGCGGTTGCAATTTATGGGGCAAAAGAGTGTGGAGCCGGTCATAAAATGTACTGTGTAGCCACTACAGTTCAATGCATGATGTGAATTTTAAATATATTAGTGGCATATGTCCTGTATGTACATTTGTGATCTGTGATGCAGTTATGTTCCATGCACTGCCCCCCCCTCCCTGAAATGGCATCTGCCTGACCTGTATGGAGAGACAGGTGGAAGTGAGGTAATTCCTCTGACGTTGTGCGCCATTGTGGGAGGCGGTCGGGATCTGCCGTGCAAGGCTTCATTAGATAATATTGGGCCCTATGGGGTTCAGTGGCCAATGGTGATGTATGCTGGCTGTGACAGTGTGCACCGCTGCAGGCGTCACCACCATTTCCTACCTGTTCACTCACTTGCTACCTGACCTTCAGCAGGAGAGGACCTACACTGCATGTGCTGCTGTGACCTGTCTGGAACCCACCATGGCCCGTGTGACTGTGGAAAAGGGCCCCTGCCTCCACCTCGGCGGAGTTGGAGAGACTAGTGAATGGGGTCCTACTCCACTACGGACTGCTGTATGGGCCTCAAGACCAACAGGTGAGTACACCGTGAGCACGATGCATGGGACATGAATGCATGGAGTGCTGTGTGTGAAGGACTTGTGTCGGAGGGGGGTTGGTGAATGCGCCCTGGGAAGCATGCAGCATGTATGCTGGGCCATGTCTGTGAGAAAGGGGATGGGAAGGGCTATGGTGGGCCATGAGTGTAACAGGCAGGACGGTCTAGCTAATACCTTACCCTGTGTATATTTCCTCTGCAGGTCAGCACCCATCAAGAGAAGGGTATATGGCGTGCCATCTTCAAGGAAGTGCGGACCCTGGGGGTCTATGGCAGGTGGAGCATCCACTGTCGGAAACGGTGGGAGGACCTGAGACGCTGGGCATGGAAGATGGAAGGCCCAGCTGGGGATGGCCTCCCAACGAGGAAGGGGTGCCTGTCGAACCCTAACCCCCTGATGGCCCACATACTGCCGGTGGCCTATCCTGAGCTGGATGGGCGCTTGAGGGCATCACAGCGGCCACAGCCGGTGAGTAGAGTGCCCATCATTTCAACTTATGCATGGTGGGGTGGTATCCGGGTGGGGGGTGTGGGCCCTGTGGGTGCCCCTAGACCAGGCCTGACATTGCAGAGTAGGTCCCAAGTTGGGTAGGGATCTGATGTGAAATTCCTCCAACCTAGCTAGTATGCGTCCACTACTGGGCAGGGCTGTGTGGGTCCCAGGTATGCTGCAGTTGGCAGTATGTGTCCCTCCCCATGCCCTGGTGACTAGCATTGTTATGGTAGTGCATTGCATAGTGCGTAGGGCTGTTCCCTGTGTGTGAGGGTGGTATGTACGCCAACGGTGCTATTGGTGCAGCTATTGACCCAGTGTATCCTTTGTCTCTCCCCCCTTTTTTGTTTTATCACCCTGTCTTTATGTGCATTAGCATCATCTGGTGGAGGAGCAGTGGCACCTGCACCGGAGGGAGCTGCATCCCACAGGACCCAGGAGGCAAAGTCCACCGACAGTGAGGGCCCCAGTGGATGGAGGGTGAGGGGAGCACCACGGTGGAGACTGCAGGGGACAGTTTGGACACGGATACCTCCTCTGATGGAAGCTGCATGGTGGTGGTGGACACCTCTGTGACCACCCCAGCTACAGGTACAGCCGCCACCCGTACCAGCACTGCCCTCCCAGCAGCCCTTCATCGAGTTGCCTGTGCCTGCTCACCCAGGAGGGTTGGCATCTCCTTCGCCCCAGGCCCCTCAGGCCCTGCCCCAGTGAGTCCTGCTGCCCTGAGTGAGGAGACTATTGACCTCCTGATATCCATCTCTGTTGGGCAGTCAGCCATTGTGAATGCCATCCAGGGGCTGGCAGCCCAAATGCAACAGACAAATGCATTCCTGGAGGGAATTCACATTGGCTTGGCGGCCCAACAGAGATCAATACAGGCTCTGGTGTCCTCTCTGATGGCAGCCATTGTCCCTGTTCCCACCCTCCCCCCTTCAACTTCCTCTTCCCCATCCCATTCCCCTCAGCCCCAACCTATCCCAAGCACACAGGCAGACGAGCATGCACACAGGACAACCCACAAGAGTGGACAAGGCAAACACAAGCACCACGCATCATCCCACAGGCACTCACACAAACACCATCCAGATGCAGACATACCAACATCCACTGCCTCCACTGTGGCCCCCTCCTCCTCGTCCTCCACCTCTCTCAGTGGCGTCTACACTCACACCTGCATGCACTACATTCTCATCCACTACCTCCATCACCAGCACACCTAACAGCACACGCCCCTCACTGGCAGTCACCACCCCCACTTCCATGCACACGTCCCCTGTGTCCTCTCCCACTGTGTCTGTGCCCCCTTCTCACAAAGTACACAAACGCAAGCACTCAGACACCCAACAGCCATCCACCTCACAACAGCATCCAGCCCATGCACCTTCACCCAAACATAGCAGACAGACACCTCCTACAACCACTCCCTCTTCCTCCATTCCAAGACCTTCTCCCTCTTCCCGCCCCAATGTCCCTAAGAAGCTTTTCCTCTCCACCAATGACCTCTTCCCTACCCCTCCCCCCGTCCTTCATGTCTGGCCAGGGTGACTAAAGACCAGGCAAGCACCTCAGCCACTCAGTCCACGGGCCCAGTAGTGTCCACAGCAACTCTTGGTGGAAAAGGATCCCGGGCACCAGGCGGCCACCCAGAAAGGGTGCCTGCCCCAAGTGCTGCCAAGAAGGGCAAAGAGCCCTCCCCAGCTGCTGCCGGAAGGTCAAGGTGCCACCCCCAGCTGCTGCAAGGAAGGTCAAAGTGTCACCCCCAGCTGCTGCCAGGAAGGGCAAGGAGCAATCCCCAGCTGCTGCCAGGGAGGGCAAGGGGCCTGCACCAGCAGGCATAAAGGACAAGGGGCCTGGTGCTGGGACTCAGTCGGTGCCCCCACACCCAACCATGGTGGTGCAGCTGTCTGAGTCTGCAGGGGATGTGCAGGAGCCTCCCCCCACCACCACCAGCAGCAGCAGCACCACCATCAACAGTGCGCAGCCGTCCGAGGCTGCAGGGGATGGGCAGGAGCCTCTACCCACCACCAACACCAGCAGTAGCAGCAGCAGCAGCACCACCACCACCAGCAGTGGCCAGCCCTCTGAGGCTGCAGGGGATGGGCAGGAGCCCCCCCCCCACAACCACCAGCAGTAGCACCACCACCACTGAGCAGGCGTCACCACTGGCGGACAGTCTGTAGTCCTGTGTCCATGTCCTGTTGTGCAGCGTGCCCCCTGCAAATCCTGTGGGTATGACACCCACCTGAGAGACTGTGACCTTGCACTCCCCAAGATCTGCATCATGGGGCTCGATGGCCCCTCCAGAACCAGTGGTAAAGACACCCACTCACCCCATCCTCTCCAGGATGAAGATCACAGGACACGATGCCTCCTCCAGAACCAGTGGTAAAGACAACCACTCACCCCATCCTCTCCAGGATGAAGATCACAGGGCACAATGCCCCTTCCAGAACCAGTGGTAAAGACACCCACTCACCCCATCCTCTCCAGGATGACGATCACAGGGCACGATGCCCCCTCTAGAACCAGTGGTAAAGACACCCACTTGAGAGACTGTGGCCTTGCACTCCCCAGGACCAAGCACAGGGCATGTTTCCTCCTCCAGAGCATGTGGGCAAATCACCCACTTGAGAGGCTGTGGCCTTGCACGCCCCAGGACCAAGCACAGGGCATGTTGCCCCCTCCAGGACCAGTGTTGTTGTTCCATCTACCGGCTGAGGTGCCCCCCGTTCCCTGTCCCCCTGAGGTGCCTGTCTATTTTCAAACTGATGCACCTGCAGTGTTCTCTCCGTGTTGTTGCAGGAGTCAAGTGGGGCCTTGGACTTTGTAATGTGGCCGAGATTGAGGACTGGGCAGTGTCCCTTGATTTGTACATATGTATATAATTTTAGATTGGATGTACGTATTTATGATGTATTTATATTATTACTCTCACTTTCATCTATTCCTGTGGTCCTTGCATTATTCCTGAGGGGTACGGGGTAAATATGTTATGTTACTGCATGTGTTTGTGTGTATGGTGTTGGGGTTGGGGGTGCTTGTGTCACTCTCTTTTTCCTCCCTCCCTCCCCTGTATGCTAGGCGGCTGAACTCACTGCGGTCGTCTTTGCCGTTGTTGTTGTTCGTGGTGGAGCAGGACGTAGAATATCATGGGGAAGATCTGCAGTTCAGGTTCCATGGCAGCGTGGTTCTTCTCTTAGTCTCCAATAGTGAGTTGTTTCCCTTCTGTGCAGTGTTTCCGCCAAGCTTATGATGTCATTGCTACCGCCCTTGAAAAGGTGGCGGATTGGCCTGTCATAATACAGTGGGCGGAACATTGGCTTCTGTCTGGCTGTTGGCGGCTACCACCGTGTTGCCTGTTGATTCCGCCCTGGTGGTCGGTGTGGTAAAGTGGCTGTCTGCCTGAGCTCTTTCCGCCATGGGCATAATTTGGCGGTATTTACCGCCAGCCTGTTGGCGGTATTACCGCTGCTTTATCACCGATCTCCAGGGTTGTAATGAGGGTCAATGTTATTAAGGGTGTATATTCTGGTGGACAGAGTATTCATGCCATTGTCGACATCAGCTTAAGTTTTTTCCAAATTTTCCTTATCTACCTGCCTCAAACGTGCAGCCACTTCTATTTGCGAAAACTTCCTGATCTCATTGCATATGGTGTACAAGAATCTCTTAGAGCGGGGCTTTCTGGGAACTAGCAAGAAATCCTGCAAGTCCATTTCCTCTGAAAGGAGATGAAGATGTTCTTTCACTGCTGCTAAGGTATTAGTATGTAACCATTGCTGGCACAGTTTACCCGCACTCTATGAGGTAACTATACCCGAGTGTTGACCCGAGACGAAGCGAGGATCCAGCTGGCTAATCTTGAAACCCTCTGAGGAATTAACAAAACTGGCTCGACACCCATTTGTGTCTATTGGCCACAATAACCATCCACCGGGACTGTAAAGTGACAAATTGTAGGTACCATCCTGAACCTTTGCATTTAGTTCCTCCTCTGTTACAATGAGGAAGGAGTGCCGATTGGTGAATTTAGCCGGTGTGGGAATAGTGGGCACATTCATTTCCTTCATTTTTGCTAACCCTAGGCAGGATGTCTTCTGAACTGTGTCATTTAAAAAATATAATTTGAACATGAATAAGGCATCATCTAAACAAAGCCTCCCTACCCTGAATTGTTCAATCTCATTTTCCCCTTACACTTTTTACATCAATAGTGTCCTTTCAGTATTATTACCCTTCAGCTGCAAGTCCAGAAACAAAGGAATCTGAATAAATCAATTTAGTGTTAGCAAAATCTTCCTAATTTTAGAAGCTGGTAACTTGAAGCAGTATGATGCTGTATTTTTAATGTGATGCCCAGAAAAGTATGCACATTTATCTGAATAGTGCTTTGGGCTCCACACAGGTGGAGTTGAACAGTGTTACCGCTGTATGTAATTAAATACTGATCTATGACTTGGTGCAGGTAGTAATGTCCACATTTATTATAACAGAACATTTCCCCATAATTCTTTGTGTTAGTGTTCACATCATCACTTTCAAATTACAGTTTAATCTTGCAGCTCAGCAAGCATTGAATCAACTGTTTGAACATCCCAGACATCAGAAACAACACCAGGTGCAATTACATCAGTCATTGACATTTTGAACACATATGGAATTGGTATAACCTCAGAAGGCCTGTATATATCAAAGCAGACTTTGGGGGTCATTCTGACTTTGACGGGCGGCGGAGGCCGCCCGCCAAATTCCCGCCGTCAGAATACCGCTGCGCGGTCAAAAGACCGCCGCGGTAATTCTGAGTTTCCCGCTGGGCTGGCGGGCCACAGCCAGAAGGCCGCCCGCCCGCCCAGCGGGAAACCCCCTTCCATGAGGATGCTGGCTCCGAATGGAGCCGGCGGAGTGGAAAGGGTGCGACGGGTGCAATTGCACCCGTCGCGATTTTCAGTGTCTGCTTGGCAGACACTGAAAATCTTTGTGGGGCCCTGTTAGGGGGCCCCTGCAGTGCCCATGCCAGTGGCATTGGCACTGCAGGGGCCCCCAGGGGCCCCAAGACACCCGTTACCGCCAGCCAGTTTCTGGCGGTCAAAACCGCCAGAACCAGGCTGGCGGTAAGGGGTTCGGAATCCCCATGGCGGCGCTGCCTGCAGCGCCGCCATGGAGGATTCCCTGGGGCAGCGGGAAACCGGCGGACACCGCCGGTTTTCCGTTTCTGACCGCGGCTGTACCGCCGCGGTCAGAATGCCCATGGATGCACCGCCAGCCTGTTGGCGGTGCATCCGCGGTCCCCGGCCCTGGCGGTCCATGACCGCCAGGGTCGGAATGACCCCCTTTATCTCAAACAATCCTATCTGGAATTGGTACTGCTGAAATGTTCACAAGGGGCAAGTCTCTTCGGACCTTATGAGAGGAAAGATAAGGATTTAAGACTTCATTCTATGGCTCGACAGAAGAGCTTTCAGGAAGATAATGACCATTCATCAAGAGAAAGAAAACTTTCCCAAAACCAATCCATAACAGAAAGGTAAGCAATGTCAGAAATATCCACAGATAATTCCATGGATAAATCAAATAGTTATTTTTAAGCCATACGTACATCTTATGTGACTTTAAAACTGTTTCAGTTGCAGGTGCAAACAAAGTTGAAGAAAAGTCACCAAGGTCGATGAAATAACCAGAAGCAGTCTCTGCAAACACAGGAGCCAGTTCAATACTGGTAGATGGATCCACTTTGCGTAGGTGTTCATAGTAGACGATGTTGTCTGTTTGTGTCGAGTTGAAGTACAAAACAGCCACATCTTGTACAGTTGTTGTCGGTGAAGTGGTAACAGGAATCAGCAGAAGCTCATTCTCCATGCTCCCCATGCCCGAGGATCATGTGCAGCATCGTAATACATGCTGGTGTAGTAAGAAGCGTTGTTGGTTCTTCTCTAAAGAGGTATGTCCTGTTGGGCAGTAAGAGGGGACCAGGAACTACTTAAGGGACCTCAGCGTCTACTATGAAGGATTGGCCACAGTGTGCAATTTGATTTTGTCAGTGGAGACAAATCGGTTGCCTTTGGAACCTGGCAGCGGTGATAAGATGATTGTTCTGGTGCCTTGTATTCCCAGGACTGGGACTGGTGCCCTGTAGGATGGGCCGAATTTCTTTTTCACAGGAATCTTCTCACAAACCAGATCCCCGACTTTAGGAATCCAGCCTGAAGGAGTTGTTGGCAAATACCTTATTCCTAAGGTGGTAGCATTGGTGGATGAATTATCATCATGAAATTGCTTAAGCTCCTGTAAGACAGTGAGACGTTCATTTATGTCAGAAAGTGTCTCTGCTGCCACCAAACCAGGGCCATCTAGATCTAGGACATACATAGGTATCACCAAAGACGGCCTCGTAAGGAGTGCTTTATTTTGGCATGGTTACCCCCACTTTTTGACTGCTATCAGTATGCTTGGACTGTTTTCAATGGGATCCTGCTAACCAGGATCCCAGTGATCGTCCTCTCTCCCTATAGATTTGGTTGCCTAGGACTTTGCACACCCCACAATAGGCATACCGGTGCTCCTCATAAGTCACTAGTATATGGTACTTAGGTACCCAGGGCATTAGGGCACCAGAGTTTCCCCACGGGCTGCAGCATGTACAATGCCACCCATGGGAGCCCATGCAAAATGTGTCTGCAGGTCTGCCATAGCAGCCTGCGTGAAAAGGTGCATGCATCCTTTCACTACAAGTCACTGCACCAGGTCACTGTAAGTCACGCCTATGGTAGGCCCTCCTAGCCCAGAGGGCACAGTGAGAGTCCCTGTGTGAGAGGGCACCCTTGCATGAGCAGAGGTGCCCCTAGGAACTCCAGCTCCATTACTCTGGACTTCGTAAGTGCGGGGAAGCCATTTTACCCCTGTACTGGACATCTACCTGTGTCCAGCTAGATAGTGGTAACTCCGAACCTGGGCATGTTTGGTATCAAACATGTCCGAATCATACACCAATACTGTTGCCAGTATTAGTTATATGATTCCATGCACTCTGGAGTCTCCATAGAGGACCACCAGTATTGCTCCTACCAGTCTTCTGGGGTTTTCCGGGCAGCCATCGCTGCTGCCACCTGTCAGACAGGTTTTTGCCATCCTGCTGCTTGATCAGCTCAAGCAGAGGAAAGCAGAACAAAGGATTTTGTGTGGGAAAGGGAGGTAACACCTTCTCTCTTGGAAATAGGTGTTACATGGCTTAGGAGGGGTAGCCTCCCCAAGCCACAAGTATGCTTTGAAGGCCACATTTGGTGCCCTCCTTGCATAAACCGGTTTGTACCAGTCCAGGAACCCCTGGTCCACGCTCTGGCACAAAACTGGACAGTGGAAAGGGGAACGACTACTCCCTTGTCCATCACCACCCCAGGGGTGGTGCCCAGAGCTCCTCCAGGTGGCCACTTGATTCTGCCATCTTGAATCCAAGGTGGACAGAGTCCCCTCGGAGCATCTGAGTGGCCAGGTCAGGCAGGTGACCTCACAGCCCCCTTCTGATACGTGGTCACCCTCGTAGTTGACCAATCCCCTTTTTAGAGCTATTTAGGGTCTCCCTACTGGGTGGGTCCTCAGATTCAATGTGAAAGATTCCAGCAGGACTCCTCTGCATCATTTACTTCATCTTCTTCCAGCAACTGCAACATTTCCCTGGCTGTGCATCCTCTGGGGTGGTGAATCTTCATCCTGCACAAGAAATAAGAAGGAATCTCCCTTGGAGTGAAGGAGTCACTCCCTGCATTTACAGGCACCAACTGCAACAACGACCGGCTGCGTGGATCTTCTCTTCTTCAGATCTTCATGAATCCTGCATCACAGGTGGTGGTCTTGAAGACTCCCCTTGGTCTTCTCTGCCAGCTGTCCAACTTGGGAGATGGTAAGCCCTTGCCTCTCTTTGCAGGACAGTAACCCTGTGCACCACTTCTCTTGCAGCTACCAAGGCTTGTTTGTTCCTCTTCCAAGGGATCTTCAGGCTTCATGTAGCCCCGGCCCCCAGCATTTTGTTCCTGCCAAGCACAGTCTCCTCTCTGCTGCCCCAGCAACATGGGACTCCTTTTCATGTGTGCTGAGTGGGCCTCACTGCGACTGCTGCCAGTGGGTTGCCTGTGGGGGCTGCCTTCTCTTCTTGTGACTCTCCCGACTGCTGAGGGTCACCCCAGACTCTCCTCCTTGGGTTGAGTCCCCTGGGCCTTGCTGGTCCTCTTCAGACTTGCCAAACGTCTTCTCCATGTCTTGCATTTGCCATGGCTTGTTGGTGGTTTTCCAGCACCACTAATTGACGTCATCTGGACCGCCGACGTAGGACACCACCTACATTACTCGTGGGACTTCTCTTCAACTTTGGTGCTGCAGTGCTGGCCTTCTTTGTCCACCATCGACCTGGTCCTGCATGCACAGAAGGGTTGGTGGAGGCTCTGCCACAACCATAGACTCCATCATAAACTGGACTTGGTCCCCTTCCTTTGCAAGTCCTCTTCTGTCAGAATCCACCTTTGAGATATTCTAGTCTTGTCTGGATCTTGCACAATCCTTTTCCAAAATCCTCCCATTAGTTTTGGGGAAAACCAGGTACCTACCTCTGCTCCTCTGGTCGCTGGGGGTCACTCTGGTACTTACCTCTTTGGGTTCCTAGTTCCTCCAGCTCCCCTATAACGATTCCACATCCTTGGGTGGGGGACTGTTTCTCGCATTCCACTTTCTTAGTATGAGCTCTTTACTGATTGCTAATTATTAATAGTGTGTTTACTTACCTCCAGTTTTGGGGACTCCCTATAGTATTCTAGTGTTTGGGTAACCATAACAAAGTACCTTTATTTTTGTAACACTGTGTGGTTCTTTTAATGTGACAGTGCTGTGTGACTATAGTGGTATTGCATAAGCGTTACATGTCTCCTAGATAAGTCTTGGCTGCTCATTCACAGCTACCCCTAGAAAGCCCTGGCTTCCTAGACAGTGCCTACACTTCACTAATGGGGGACACCTGAACCTGGTTTAGGGTGGTAATACCATAGGTGCTCACCACACACCAGGCCAGCTTCCTACATGCTTCCTCCCAAGGACCGTCTTGGCAAATAATTCTGTGCTCTCTAAAATCCATATAGGTGATGAAGCCACCTGTGGCCTGAACCTAATACTCTAGCTGTTAAGGACTGTTTAGATCTCTGTTCCTCCTCTCCACGACCAAATTACTCTCAGGATGGTAGGGTGAGGACTAATGGACTTCAACATCCATCGTCTTCATGGTGTCACTGAATGCCTTAGAGACAAAGGCAAGGCCCCGGTCCGAATGGAATGCTGCAACCACATATGTACCGATAAAGATCAGCAAGTCATTTATAATAGATCGAGCTTCAGCCGACCACTGAGGCCATACCCAGAGGAATCTAGCACAAGAATGTACAGCGACTAAGATATACTTGTATGCACCATCAGTTTGTAAGGGACCACAATGGTCCAGGTACACACATTGCAGTGGCCTATTGGACACTACGAGGGATGTCTGTGGAGGGTGTTTGATGTTTGAGCCCTTAATCTGCTGGCAAATGTCGCAGCAAAGGACATTTTGTTTGTACAGACCTGGCCACCAGAAGCGTTTCTTTAAGAGTGTGGCCGTAACACCAGACTGTGTAGAGGTGACACCGTCATACGCTGCTTTGATTAGATCTAATCTCTGGTCTTGGTTAGGAATCATTCAATCTCCAACCCCAGGAATTGCTGCATTCTGTGCACTGATGTGGTAAGAATATTTAGTAGGGTATGCTTTTGGGAGAGGCTTGCCTTCAGCCGAGGCTTTCACGGCAGCCAGACATTTATTATCCAATATTGTCTGCGAACAAGTCACTGCAGCAACAGAAGCTGTAGCAACTGCAGATTTGGACGCTTCGTCAGCCAAAGTGTTTCCAATAACGTGTACTTCTACACGTTGGTGACTCAATATATGGACTACATGAGCATCAGGTAGCTTATCCTTAAGAGCAGCCACCCTCCCCTACAGAGTTCTGTGTTTTATAGTTTCCCCTTTGGGTCTCTGAACCCGTTCAACCGCCAGTGACTGAGAGAATCATTGTAAGACTGGGCACAGTAGTACAAATCACACACTATCAATGTAAGGTGTCTTGGATCTGTATGTTCCAATGCCAGGATGAAGGCTTTGAGTTCAGCCAATTGTGCAGTCCCCTAGGGTCTGTGTGAAGATATTGTGAATGTGGAATACATAATCCTTCATCTCGCCACTCACAGCTGTGCAAATGGCTGAGTATTGATGTTTTGCACCTACAGTTTGTTGTGTTGAACTATCAGTGTAAATGACAGTATCATATTTGTTGAGTGGCAAGATATTAAAAGGTGCGGGGTACTCCTGTTTGTATTGGAGAAATTCTTGTGTTTGAAGTTTTGGGTCAAAGATTAATCAACACCTGTGGCAGTCAGGGAGGTTGCCAATTGGATCCAACGTGGATGTAATGCTTTAGAATTAGGAACGCTTGCTTTGGTGACAGCCTCTAAGGCTGGCACTGGGGTAACGACAATAATGTGTTTCCCTTGGGCAAGCGGTCTCTCCTTAATGACAGCTATCTGTACAGGAGTCAGAATTTGTTCTGTGGGTGCAAAGCGTTTTTCTGCATTGGAGTATAAATGTGATTTATATGCTATAGGAACGGTGTCACCTTCATTAAAGGTTACATAAGTGAACCCAATGGCACCAGCAATTATTCTGATGACCAAATTTGTTATCACGTGTGTACGTATTTTGTACTTACACACTCAGTGCTTTTTAGAAACCTCCTATGCTTGTTTGTTACCTTCCTTAGAGGTGGTACTCTGAATTTTCAGGCTTTTTCGGCTTGGGTCCCAAACTATCCCGTCCTAAACTAGTATAGGTATTGGAAATAAGTTTTGGTAGCTGTTTCTCCAGTTCCAAGTGTGGAATCTCCCAGAGCCGTTGACTTATGGCCAATGCTATTGCTTCCCCTTTAATCTTACTGAATATTATTGAGGAGACTTCCTCAAAGTTACGCATCAATTTCATCCCCAAGTCCAGGGCTGGTGTAGCCCTGTGTTCATTCTGAATTTATTTTAATACTTCCGGTAAATTGTGAAGAGTTGGGGCACCATGTGTTGTAGTATATAATGCAGCAAAGACTGTACCCCATGTGGTGCAATCGTCCACTGAAGGAACCATTCTAAATGGCAAGCATATTGTGAGAATTCTATGTTTCTCCTGTGGTCCCGTATGAGGGAAACACAGCTTCTAGCTGATTAGTTTTCTGGGTTATCCAGAACGTGATTTTCTCTTGTTCCGCGGGCACCAAGCCCATGATAAAATGTACTGTTTGTGGATTAATCTCAGTAATGGCCAATTGGTTTCCAGTGGGTGCTTGTGGTGCTGGACACGCTGGTGTTGTGTTCAAAGTTCGCATTACGAATTGAGCAAGTCGTCTATATAATGTTACTAGCTCATTGTAAAGATTACGCAGTTCAGCTGCCTGTATGTTTTGTACACCTGGGTGTGGTGTATATGTGGCAAACATTGGCCATGCCAGTCAGTCGTTACCTAAGTGACCTAATCTCAGAGGTTTTATTACTTGTGGCAGGGAGCCATTAAACCAGTTCTGATGTTCTTGATCAGTAATCGGTATTTCAAGATACTGGTATACCTGGTACCGTTGTGGTATGTTTGCAAATCTGTATGTGTGGAATGTGCATGTTTTAAAGTCTCCCTCAGGTGTCCTAGAAATAGAATGTTTCTGTTTGGTAAGCTTCATGGCTTCTACAAAGATTGTGACATCAACGCCCTCATCTGTTTAGCAGTGCCTATTAGATGTAGTGTTAATGCTTTTCTGACATTCTCGGGAATGTCTATGGCATTAGCCATATTGCGAAATGGGTAAAGTGATGGAATACCAAATAGGGAGCAAAGTCCTTTTAAGAGTTCAAGCTCGAACAACTTACATCCTAGTTAGGTGCTCCCTGTTCAGTGAGAAGGATCATCCCCAAGGCCACAGATGTCTCCTTATAATGGTACTTAGGGTACCTGTTGTGTGTGAGACAGAGATACTCAGGGCATCCGTAAATCCATGCAAAAACATCATCATTGGTGGCGTCATGTCGTAGTTGTACTCTTGCTCCTAGGTGAGACTACAGGTGTAAGGGTGACAGCACTTTTGTTTGTAGGCAACTAAGCTAATCCTACAACAAGTTGCAAATGTTGGTCCAACCCTCCTGGGTCACAAGCAGTACCTCACCAAAAACCCAAACAGTAAAAGGTGATTTCTAGCAGCCTTTCCACGTGGACTCAAGAGTGCGACATCTCTGGGGAGTCGTGGTTAAACATAAAGCACCCTTTTCTTACATGAGCAATAAGTCTCAAACACAGGCAATGAAGGAGATGCAGTAAAGTTTTCAATAGGTTTATTAACAAGACTGCAATCTACTGTAAAATGCTTGAGCTGCAATGTTAGGATAATGAACAATGCAAGAAGCAGAATTGTAAAGACGAGAGTCGTGAATACAAAGACCTCCACCATCTTGCAATAACATGAACTGTAAAATATCCCTAAAACCCTAGCATGGAGAACCTAATCTATAACCTAAAAGAGAGCTCTGTGTGATAAAACTAATCTGCCTGTATCACATCCATTAGAAGTGCCCCCCAACCGTTGTTACCTTGAAATGAGGTCTCTAGATCAGACTCTGTGGTGACACGAAGGCTGGGTCTGCATCAAGGTGACATGTAGCATAGATAGAGTTGATGGCATCTGGTAGAAATCCCTCTGATAAACTTGTTTGCATGAGATGCATTTATACAATTCTTGTAAGACCCCTGATGCAGGCATGTTCCCAAACAATTGATAAGGAGGCACGTTTGGGGGAGCAATTATATAAACAATTCCCTCTAAAAGTACATTATGTTCCTGTCACACGTAAGTGGGAAAGGGACATGATGTGATTACGTACGTATCTCACTTAACTTTGATGCTGATAATGTATCTTCACAGAGTGGTATCGTAAAATCAAAACATTTGACTACCTACAAACGTAGCCGCCATTTTGAAAGAAATAGTTAAATAAATGGGCTAAGACACAGCAAGCTAAGTAGATTAGAAGACACTAGGGCCCATATTTATACTTTTTTAGCTCCGCATTTGCGTAATTTTTTGACGTAAAAGCAGAGCAAACTTCCAAAATACAATTGTATTTTGTAAGTTTGCACCGATTTTGTGTCAAAAAATTACACAAATGCGGCGCTAAAAAAGTATAAATATGGGCCTAGGTGTTGGGGACACAGGCCTGCAAGCCAGAGGGCTAAGCTAAACTCCTGATTCCCACTAAAACTAAAAAGGATCCCCTACAGAATCTGAAAATGGATTGGCACTTTGTGTTTTTTGTACATCATGTTATTTATGCAAGTGCCACCATGGTATGAGGGGTGGATCTGTTTATGATTATTAAGATGTTTTAGTGACATTTCCATGAATTTTAAGACCATTGTATTTATTGTATTTATGTGAAATGGGGTATTGTGGATTATTTGATGAGATATTGGTTTTGTATGGCCTAATTGGCCTGATATCAAACTAATAAAAATAAAATACGAAATACACTTCAAATTATACTTGTGAACTCTGTGTCGGGACATGACATGACATGGACAGGTCAGACAAAAACTAACAGCACATGGGTGGCGCTTATATTTGGCTTAGCTTGTCACTTGCATCACAGAAAAACTTAAATGTGGAGTTGCACGGTGCCACCTACCAGCTGGGAGGAGCTCTGTTTTGAATTTTCCCCAATCCAGTTTGGCCCTTGATGATATTCACAGGGTGAGGAATCTGAGGTTAGATAAAGTATTCACCAGAAAGTCCATTACCAGAGGTAAGTAGCTTGTTCTTCATGTCTGGGCTTGTTTCATTTCACAATATATCGGTATGTTTGCCACTTAGCTGCAGGACAGAAATCAATTTCTAAAGCAGTTTTAATACAGATCTTTCAACACTGTTTCTGTATCTGCTTGCATACTGTCATATGCTGCATGTGCCCATCCCTGTATGTAGGTATCCTAACCAGTTCCCTGAGCACTTCTGAAGCTTATGCCACAATGCTTCAGTGTCTGGTCATGTGTATCGTTCTTTCAGTTGATGCAACAGCTGACCTGTATTATCTGTGTTATTTAATTCATAAATGTGATTTGTGTACTTCCATCATTACAATGTCTTTACATAACTGCCTATGTTGAATGCTTAGGAGTTAGATACTGGGAAGAAGATCTAGTATATAAGTACAGGGTTGCAGCCACCAAGCATGGTACATATTACCCTTTCTTCTGTTGAGGCAGTAAGACTTCCTTTCGTGAGACCCTCTGCCTCCCTTTTAAAGGTCAGCTTCACTATCCCAGCAAGTACAACATAGCTGAAAGGAGCCAGCTCACTGATCATTTTCCCCTGTTATCTACTACTTGTTCCATCTGGGCCCTGGTGTCACAGATCAATTAAAGGACATAGCTAAAGCATGGGATATTTCAGGGTCCAGATCACCCAATAACTGGAGGTCCCACTGGATTAATCGCACAAAGATTAACTTTAAAGAGCTGCAGCATGACATTCCAGAAGGGAAGATCAAACAGCCCTCACAGTACCCATCTCTGTCCACTGTGTCTAACTCCAACCCAAAGCGATTCCCTGTGCCTTTATTGATGCTGCAGTAAGTTGCGGCCTTCAAGCAGTCTGTGCTGTGAGCCTTCCGGCTCCGTGGACCTGTTGAGGCCTCCAGTGAGACTTCCTCCACTGCCCTCTCCCCTTGCACCGATTGACCCTGGAGGAAGTCAGCTTGCTCTGCCAATGCCACTAGACCGTGCCTCCATATCCATGCCTCCGGCCTTGCCTTCTAATCCTCTATCTACAGTGTGTGCGATTCCAGCAGATCTTCAGATGACATCAAGGTACAGGACTACCAAAGAAAATCCTGGTGATTGTGATGTACTGTCAAAGGATAAAGGACAGTTTGGGGTCCTAATCAGACACTATTCAAGGTCTTCAGCATGTTCTGCATGATGACAATACAAAGGAAGATACTTTTTTCACCCCCATTATACAGATGCTAGGCCTATACCTGGATTTGCAAAATGCCTGGGGCTCCAGTACGTTTCTTTAGTCTGTACTAGATTCACCTTTAAGTTCTCTAATGGAGGCATGTGCCTCCTTTGCATTAGTGATTCAGATGGCTTTAGAAATCCTGCATATGCCACTCCACAAGGAAGAGACTAAGGCTAATGTACTTATGGATATTTTGCAGCCTAGGCAGCCTATGAGCCCTTGTTGCCTTTAAATGACGCCCTTACTGAATCTGTCTTGGCTAATTGATCTAAGACATTTTCAGCTCTGGTTATGAGTCATGTCACTGCGAGGCATCAGAGGCTAGTGCCAGGTGATCTGAATGTTTTTGGTAAGCCTCCATGTTGGCAAAGTAAACCACAACTATTTACTTACTTTGCCATCAGACAGCCAAAATTGTTACACAATGGGCAAGTAAGTCTTCTCCTGCTAATCTGGCATTAGGTTGCCTGAACGCAGATTGTTTCCTGGATTGTGTTGCTGGCCTTGCTAGAGATGTGATGGTCAAGATGACACAAGGTAGGTTTTATAATCTGGACTGGACTCTATGGAGTCGGGCACCCTTATTTCTGATCACTGCATCATTCTTAGATGATGTGTCTGCATGTCCTCTAACAAAACCACTGGATTCTCAGGGCACCTCCAGGCTTCCCTAATGGACAGTCAATTTGATGAATCTAGGCTCTTTGGCAAGAAGGCTGATAGGGCTTTATATAGTAGCAGAGCTATGAGTCACTCCCTGAAGCTATTTTCCCCTGTTTGCCACTTTATTAAAACATATAGGATATTAAAAGGATTTTCCACACTTGCAAATTTGCCAGTGAAAACTTTCTGAGCTTATACAGCAACCCGCTAAGACCTTTTTGTTGGTGGGCAAGGAGGTTCCAAGAGGCAAGACCAACAACAGCGGCAACACTCCTCATCACTGGTCACTAGTGCCAAACTGTTAGTGTCATTGCTGTAACCCAAGGGTTCGCCATTAACAAGCCCAAAGTTCACCTGGAGCCAGTGCAGGGAATTCCCTTTATTGGTGCTGTCTCAACACAGTTGCCTTGAAGACCTGCACCCCTTCAATAATGCTGGGACTTTCATATTGTGGTCCCTATGCATCTGGCAGGAGCTTCTGTTCCAGCCTTGATGCGTCTGAGGCTGCTCGGCCTCTTGATATTGTACATCCCTCTGGATATTGTATATCACACTCATTCCAGTAGTGCTAAGGCCACATCTACTGCTTTAGTTTCAGGTGCTAAAGATTTAGACATCATTCAGGTAGGCACATGGGCATTATTCCATAATTTCACCAGGCACTACTGCATCAGCTCACAAATGCACATGTGGTAATTTTGCCAACTTGGTACTGCAGAACTTCCCGTACGCAGGCCACTCCCAAGACTTCCCTGATTGGAGAGGCTATTGCTTTGATGCTGATTCACAAAGTGATGAATCCGTGGTTAGAAGTATTCATCAGAAAAATAAGCCACTTATTTGCAGTAAAACTCTTCCTGGTGGCTACTCCTAACAACTTGCCCACCTCCTCATTCCATGGAGTGGACTTTTCGATATTGAAAAGGTCCCTGGTTATCTTTCACATGCTGCCAGTGAAAGATCAAGGGCCAGATTTACAAGAGACTGGCTCAGTGAGGTGCTGTGCCAAAATTAGCAGCAGCGCGCGGCCCCAGTTTTGAAACCCAGGGATGCGCCGTATTTACAAGAATATGGCGTACCCCCAGGTTTCCTCACGGGCCGGTGCTAAATTAAGCACCTGCGCCTACACAGGCATGCTTCCACCATAGTGCAAGAGTGTTTGCGTTGAGGGGTGTGATTATTTATGTGCAGAAAGCTGTCCCTTCCTGCACATAAACAATCATCCATGGTATATTGGTTCTTCTATGTGTGCTGCAGAATGCAGCACACATAGAAAAAGCAAAAAACAGGGAGGAATAAAAGTATTCCTCATCGTTGTGACATGGTAATGCCACCGCCTCAGATTTACGAATTCTTGTAAATCTGGGGTAGCATCAAAAGCAATGGATGTTGTGGTGGAGCAACCAAGGCAACACCCATTGCATGCCCCTCTGATGCAGAAAACTGTGTCGGAGGGGCCTATATTTACAAGGAGGCGTAAAGCCACAAAAAGTGGTGTTACACCTCCTTGTAAATATGGAGAAGTGGTTAGCGCCACCAGAACATTGCAAAAAGTGATGCTCCGGTGGTGCTAGGGCCTTGCAAAACTGGCCCCGTCTTTTGGCTCGGTTCTGTTCTAAGATGCAGAATGTCTATTCATTACCCTGACATTAGTGTGCACGGGTGTAGGAAGCTAGCCTGGTGTGTGGTGGGTACCTAAGGTACTTACAACTTATACCAGGTCCAGGTATCCGCCTTTTTCCCGAAGTGTAGGCAGTGTCTAGAAGCCAGGCTCTCTAGAGGTAGCTATGGATGTGCAGCCAAGGCTTATCTAGAAGACATGCAAAGCTCATGCAATACCACTGTAGTCACACAATACTTTCACACATGAAAGAAAACACTCAATTGTACAAAAATAAAGATACTTTATTTTTGGAACACAACATCACAAAATACTAGAAAGGAAACTCTCCAATAGGAGGTAAGTAATACACTAAATATGGACACTAGTAATCAGAAATAGGCATAGAAAAGGTTAGAAAACAGTGCTAATAGCAATAACCAATAGTGACCATAGGGGAGCCCAAACCATATACTAAAACAATGGAATGCGTACACAGGACCCCCACCTAAGTAAGTGGAATGTGTAGAGGGGAGCTGGGGGGTACTAGAAAACCACAGAGGTAAGTAACACAATACCCCCACGCGACCAGGGAAGCAGGAGTAAATCACTGGATTTTCCCCAAACCTCCCTGAAGGAGGAAAAGAAAAAAAGAAGACACCCAGACAAGACTGCAAGAAACTACTGGTGGATTCCTGAAGAAGAAGACCTGTGGAGAGAGGGGACCAATTCCAAAAGCCACAGTGGAGTCCATTAGGAATAGGAGCTACTTTCCACCCAGCTGTACTTGCAGGAGTTGGTCGATGGTGAGGAAGAACAGGTCAGCACTGCAGCCCTGGAGCAGGAGAAGAGTTCCTGATGGATGCAGAAGATGTCCCATGCTGGAATGAGGATTGCCGATGGGTGTCGGTGCAGGAATTCCACCAACAAGCCTTGGCAAAGGGAAACTTGCCATTAGTGGAAAAGTGGTGCTGCTGGGACCAGCAAGGTCCAGGAGGACTCAACGCAGGAGGGGGAGTCGCAGGGGACCCTCGGTGTCACAAAGAGTCCACAGGAACAGAGGCAGCACCCACAGGAGTCCCAGAGGATGGGAACACAGAAGTCGTAGAAGGAGCCCACACAACACTACACAAAGGGATCCCATGCCGCAGGAGAACCATGCAGAGGGCTGAGTGTCGCAGGAAGGAGGGCTGAGGGCTGGTGCTACACTTCGCCTGAAGATCCTTTGGAGGAGATGCAAACAAGCCTTGGCAGTTACAAGAGATGTGGTGCATGGGGGTACTGTTCTGCATGGGAAGGCAAAGCCTTACCTCCACCAAAGTTGGACAGCTGGCAGAAAGGACCAAAACAACTAGTTTGGACCACCACCTCTGATGCAGGATCCATGGATAAGAGGAGATCCATGCAGTCGGTCGTAATTTGCTTTAGGTGCCTGCGGTTGCAGAGGAGTGACTCCTTCACTCCAAGGGAGATTCCTTCTTCTTCTTGTGCAGGCTGAAGAGTTGCTGTCTTCTGAGGATGTACGGCTGGAGAAATGTTGCAAAGCTGGCAGGAGATGTGGAAACACAGTTGCAGATGCGTCTTCTTCATTGATTGCAGCGTTATCGGTTCCTGGGGGGTCCAGTCACAGTTCCAGTGGCCAGAAGTCGAAGTGGAGGTTGCAGAGGAATCCTGCTGGAGTCTTGCAAGTCGAATCTGAGGACCCACCCAAGAGAGAGAAACCCCAAATAGCCCTGAAAGGGGGATTGGTCACCCAACCAGGTAAGCACTTATCAGGAGGGGGCTCTGACATCACCTGCCTGGTCTGGCCACTCAGATGCTCCCAGAGTTCCCTGCCAACCTAGGAAACAAGATGGCATAACCCAGGGACCCTCTGGAGGAGCACTGAGCACCACGCCAGGGTCCAGTTTTGTGCCTGAGCAGGGACTTGGGGTCCCTGAAACGATGTGGACTGGTTTATGCATGGAGGGCATCAAATGTGCCCTTCAAAGTATACCAGCGACTTGGGAGGCTACTCCTCCAAAGTCAGTTACACTGATTTCCACAGGAAGAGGGTGTTACCACCCTCTCCCAAAGGAAATCCTTTGTTCTGCCCTCCTGGGCTTGATCTCAAGCAGCAGGAGGGCAGAAACCTGTCTGAGGGGTGGAAGCAACTTTGGCTGCCTGGAAAACCATGTAAGACTGGTGGTAGCAATGCTGGGGTTTTTCTAAGGAGCCCCAAGAGTGCATGGAACCATACGTCCAATACTTGCAACAGCATTGGGGTATAATTCTGACATGTTTGATACCAAACATGCCCAGTTTCGGAGTTACCATTATGTAGCTGGACATAGGTCCAGTACATGTGTAAAATAGTGTCCCTGAACTCACAAAATACAGGCAAATGGATCTGGAGTTTGTGGGGGCACCTCTGCTAGTGCTGGGGTACCCTCACACACAGGTACCTGCACCCTGCCCTCTTGACTGAGAGGGCCTACCAAAGGGGTGACTTATAGCAACATGGTGCAGTGACTTGTAGTGAAAACTGGTGCATGCACGTGTTACACGCAGATTGCAATGGCAGGCTTGCAGAACCCTTTGCATGAGCTTCCTATGGGTGGCTGAATAACTGCTGCAGTCTATAGGGATCCCCTGGAACCCCAATGCCTTGTGTACCTCGTGACCATACACTAGGGACTTACATGGGGTCAGCCTGACAGACACTCTTCATTTTCAGCTCAGACAGCCAGGAGTGAGACATGCGCGATTTGCGCAGACTCCTGGCTGCCTGGGCTGAACTTTGCTAGGCTGAGGAGGTGACAGCTCCTATGGGCTTGACGTCCTCGGCTCAGCAAAGGTGCATCGAGGCCCTTCTCTGGGTAACGAGGAAAGTGTCACCCATTGACTTCGACCTGGGCGCTTCAGGTTTAAGCCCTGATGCGCCCAGGGCGAGTGTCAATCAGTGACACTTTGTCACAGAGTGGGGTGGGGTCAGCAGTCTCACTGGCCCCATCCCACTCTGTGATGAGGCTGGGACTGCTGCCTTCCCTCATTAGGGAAGGAAACAGTACCAACTCTCCTGGGACCTCGAGGCTGAAGGTAAGTGTGTGTGTAATTTTTTTAAATGAATGTTTGGTGCATGCGTGCATGTTTGAATGTTATGAGTGTTGTTAATGGATGTGCATGCGTGTGTGATCTTTTAAAATGAATGTTTGGTGCATGCATGTTTTCCCACATCACGAAGCAAATTAGCCACTCTGCTGCCAGGCATTTTCTCCTTTCTGTACTAAGCCTTTTTTTTAGCTATTTGGGGTAGTTCCAGCTTAGGCCCTCATAACTTTTGTCCACATAAGCTATTTATGCCAAATTTGCGTCCTTTTTTTTCCAACTTCTTAGGGATTCTAAAGGTATCTGTGGGTTCCCATGGAGGAGACCAAGAAATGAGTCAAAGTACAGCTAGAATTTGGGTTTCATGGGGAAAAAAGTGCTGCAGAAGAAATCAATTTTTTTTTTCCCTACAAATGGCAACAAAAAAGGGTTTGCAGTCCTAAAATTACCAGCTTCCAGGAACAGGCAAATCTGAATCAGAAGACCAAATTTTTCAACAAAGATTTGGCATTTTACTGGGATATAGTCTATTTCTCCTATTTTTGTGCTTTCAGCCTCCTTCCAGTTAGTGACAGAAATAGGTGTGAAACCAATGCTGGATTCCAGACAGCTAAACATTTCTGAAAAGTAGACAAAATTCTGAATTCAGCAAGTGGTCATTCCGGTAGATCCTTCAAGGTTTTGCCATAGAAAGTAACAGTTGAAAAAAACAAATGTTGCAATTGAGTTGGAAAAAACAGCCATTTCTGTCTACGTTTTCTTCAATAACTTTTTCCAGCTATGGCAGATTTTTAAATCAATATACTTTTACGTCTGCTGGACCCTTCTGGTTGCAGGATATGTAGGACTTGTAAGTTCATCAAGAACCCAAGGTATCGAGAGCCAATAAATGAGCTGCACCTTGCAATGGGTTTTCATTGTATACCAGGTATACAGCAATTCATTTGGTTAAATATAAAGAATGAAAAATCGGTATCAAGGAAACCTTTGTATTTCGAAAATGGACCCAAGATAAGGAGTTTAAAAGCAATGGTTATTTGCACATCTCTGAATTTGGGGGTCCCCACACTAGCTTGTGAATTACAGGGCATTTCTCAAAATGACTTCTTTCTTACACACTGTCTTACATTTGGAAGGAAAAATTGTAGAGAAAGACCATTGGCAAAAACACTTGTTCTTCTACTCTATGTTCCCCCAAGACTCCGACAAACATTGTATCTCTCTTGTGTGGGTCTAGTGCCTGTGACAGGAAAAAACCCAAAATGCAACATGACACATCACATTTTTACATTGAAAACTGACGTATTTTTTTGGAATCTGCCTAGCTGTGGATTTTAGGCTGTAGCTCAGCCGGCACTTAGGGAAACCTACCAAACCTGTCATTTCTTTAAAACAAGACACATAGGGGGAACCCAGGATGGGATGACTTTTGGGGCTCTCACCAGGCTCGGTTATCCAGAATCCTTTGCAAACTTCAAAATTTGGCAAAAAAACACCTTTTCCTTTTCGTTGATGGAAAGTTCTGAAAGCTAAGGGGAGCCTCAAACTTCCTCCTACCCAGCATTCCCCCAAGTCTCCGATACAAATGGTACCTCACTGGTGTGGGTAGGCCTAGTGCCCAGGACAGGAAATGCCCAAAACACAACATAGACACATCAAATTTTTCTAATGAAAACAGACACTTTTTTGCAAAGTGCCTAGCTGTGGATTTTGGCTTCTAACTCAGCCGCACCTATGGAAATCTAGCAAAACTTTGCATTTTTGAAAACTATACACCTAGGGGAAACCAGGATGGGGTGACTTGTGGGACTCTCACTGGGTTCTGTCACACAGAATCCTTTGCAAACCTCAGAATCTGGCTAAAAAACAAATTTTCCTCAAATTTCAATGCTGCAATGTTATGGAATCTGGGAAGAGCCGCACACTTCCTTCCACCCAGCATTTTCCCATGTCTCCTGATACAAATGGTACCTCACTTGTGTGAGTAGGCTTGGTGCCAGCGGCAGGGAAGGGTTCAAAACACAACATGGACACATCAAAAATATCTATTATAAAACTACTTATTTTTGCAAGGAGTGGCACTTGTGTTTTTGGTCCTGGCTTGGCAGCCATCTAGGGAAACCTACCAAACCCAGCCATTTCTGAAAACTAGACACCCGAGAGAGTCTGGGGAGGTGTGACTTGTTTGGATCACCCTATATTTTTTTTACCCAGAGTCCCCTGCAAACCTCAAATTTATCTAAAACAAATCACATTTTCCTCACATTGCTGTGTGGGATCACCACACTGGCACAAATTTCTTACCGTCGGTCTTCCGATAAAAATGATACCTCACTTGTGTAGGTGGGCCAATAGCCCGTGACAGGGAAGGGCTAAAAACATGTCGAAATTGAGGGGGAAACAAAGCAGGTTGAAAAGGACAGTATGGAAAATAATGTTTTTAGGCTGACAGATGGGGCAGAATTTTTATCAGTATAGAGGCAACAATGGTGGGTGGTAGGAATTTTGTGGATTCCTGAGGATTCCGGAATGTGCCATTACAAAAATGTAGGGAAAATGCATGATTTCAAGCAAAGTTGGAGGTTTGCAGGGCATGGAGGGTAAGAAAATGATGTGGGGTGCATGTGAAGCACACCAACCTGGACTCACCCAGATGTTTAGTTTCCAGATGTGTCTAGGTCTGGTAGATTTTTCTAGGTGGCAGCATCCCAAAGTCCAAAAATGCAGCCGCTCACCATTCCAAGTAGGACGATTTTGGGAGTTAGCTAAGCTCTCCAGATGTAAAATTAAAAGCCAAAAGAATCAAATGTCCTCTCGCTTGCCATTGTGATGAGATGTTTTAGTGTGCAAGGGGGGCTGAAAGACTGTTACCCTCTTCCGTTGGTTTGGGGATATAATCATGCCCATAGTGGTTGGCAGCCCCCACTCCTCTATATATTTTTTTATTCCCTGACATCTACTGGGCTTTCTGACCCCCGTCACCCTCCCCCCAGGAGCAGATGGGGGTAATGACCCCATCAGTCCCCCAGTGGGCAGAACAACTTTGTCCCCATTTATTTGGGGTAGGGGTTTGGCCATACCCCCACCCTCTTTTTTAAAAATTTTTATAAATTCTTCCCTGGGGGCAGGTGGACCTTACAATAATCGGCTGATCTTCCCCCCCAAGGGCAGAAATGGCCATCAGTAATGTGCCCCCATGGGGAGCGACACTTGCTTTAGGGGCCGTCCCCCCCAAGCAAAACACACACACACACAGATCCCTGATACCTACGTAGTTTCTGCCACCCTTGGGGACAGATGGGCCTAATAAAAATAGGCCAATCTGCCCCCATGGGGGGGCAGAAATGGCCATCAGTAATGTGCCCCAATGGGAAGCGACCCTTGCCCTAGGGCCCCCCCAAAACAAAACACACACACAACGATCCCTGGTGCCTAAGTGGTTTCTGCCCCTTTTGGAGGCAGATGGGCCTAATAAATATAGGCTGGTCTGCCCCCTAGGGGGACAGAATTGGCCTAAAATAATATCCCCCCCTGGGCCGCTCCCCTTATTTAAAAAAATCAAATAAAAATAATCCCTGATGTCTAGGGGTCTATGCCCACCTTAGGAGCAGATAGGCCTAATTAAAATAGGCCAATCTGCCCCGAAGGGGTGCAGAAATGGCCTGAATGATAATGCCCCCTCCCCCGGGGAGCAACCCTTGCCTAAGGGCCCTAAGGAGCCACTCCCCTTATTTTATTTATAAAAAAATGAAAACTCCCTGGTGTCTAGTGGGCATTCCTGCAGCACGATTGCTATGCGATTGTGCTGCAGGAATGCTCAAAGAGACATGAAAGGAAAGGAAAAGCCTTTTCTTTCCTGACATGCCTCACTGACCCACCCCCCACCATCCACCTTCTAGAGGAGAAACTAATCAGTTTCTCCCAGGGACGCCTGGAAGCATAGCTTCCAGCGCAACAGAGGCGACCTCTGATGAAGTCAGCGTAGAATGCGCACTCATGTCATCAGATGTCACCCGGGTAGGGGGGGTGGTTGTGAGGGGTGGCAGCGGAAGTGCTTCTGCTGTCATCCCTAACTGGGGGGTGGTTTGGTGGCCCAAATGGGTCCATTTTGCAAAATCCCGTTTCATACTGCAAATTAAAGGATCCAGGTTGTCCGCCACCATGTTGTCCAAACCTCTGTTGATATCAATGCCCAAATAACAAAGATGTGCCTGTTTCCATTTACCTAGGTGTCCCTGGCTGAAGCATGAACTGTTACTGGAGACAGTGGTAACGCCTCACTTTTGTCCCAATTGATCCGGTAGCCTGAAAGATGTTCAAACTCCGCCAGAACAGCTCGAAGAGAAGTGGATAAGTCAGTGAGAGTGAGGAGAATATCATCAGCATACCAATAAATGGTGGATCAGCCGCCTGGGACCTGGATACCGGATATAAGATTGGAATTGCTTATCAGTGCCGCTAAGAGCTCCACAGCAAAAATAAATAATAACGGGGACAGAGGGCAGCCCTGACGTGTCCCCCTACTGATCGAAAAAACATCAGAAAGGAACCCACCACAGTTTACCTGGGCTGTCGGGGAGTCATAAAACAAACGTACTTGGTTGATAAAATTCGTCCCCAGACCAAAACAGCGCAATACTTCGAAGAGGTACCACCACTCTATTCGATCGAACGCTTTCTCAGCATCAAGTGAAAGGGCAAGGGCCTCCTCCTGCGAGTCCCGGGCAGTCCAAATAGTATAATCTGCGAAGATGATTCCTTGACGAACGGCCCGGAACAAAACCCACTTGGGTATGATGAATTAAAGACGGGATGACCTTCCTGAGGCGAGAAGCCAGAATCCCTGCCAGTATCTTGATATCTCCATTAAGAAGAGATATAGGTCGACAGCTACCGCATAGAAGAGGGTCTTGGGGAGAACTACTATGGAGGCTTTGTTGGAAAGAGGATGTAATGTACCCATTTGATCAGCTCCTCAAAATGCCTCATACAATGCATCTACAGTATCTGCTCCTGTCCATTTATAGAACTCTGACGTGAATCCGTCTTCACCGGGTGTCTTATGGTAAGAAAGATTGGCCACAGCCTGCTGTATCTCCTCTTTGCTAATGTCACCCTCTATGAGTGCTCTACCCTCATCTGAAAGACACTGTGGCCCATATTTATACTTTTTGACGCTAAACTGCGCTAACGCAGTTTAGCGTCAAAAAGTTTTGCGCCGTCTAACGCCATTCTGAAGCGCCATGCGGGCGCCGTATTTATGGAATGGCGTTAGACGGCGCAATCAGACCGGCGCTGCCTGGTTTGCGTGGGAAAAAAACACGTAGACCAGACAGCGCCGGCGTAGGGGGAAAATGGCGCATGGGCGTCTTAAAATGGGGCAAGTCAGGTTACGTCGAAAAAATCGTCTTAACCCGACTTGCGCCATTTTTTAACGACGCCCATCCCCCATCAACATGACTCCTATCATTGTAAAGATAGGAGTCATGCCCCCTTGCCCAATGGCCATGCCCAGGGGACTTCTGTCCCCTGGGCATGGTCATTGGGCATAGTGGCATGTAGGGGGGCACAAATCAGGCCCCCCTATGCCACAAAATATTATTAAAAAAAAATAAAAAAATACTTACCTGAACTTACCTGAATGTCCCTGGGGTGGGTCCCTCCAGCCTTGGGTGTCCTCCTGGGGTGGGCAAGGGTGGCAGGGGGGGTCCCTGGGGGCAGGGGAGGGCACTCTGGGCTCATTTTGAGCCCACTTGTCCCTTAACGCCATGCCTGACCCAGGCGTTAAAAAGCGGCGCAAATGCGCCGTTTTTAGCCACGCCAACTCCCGGGCGTCTCTTTTGCCCGGGAGTATAAATACCACGTAAAGGCCTGGGAGTCATTTTTTAGACGGGAACGCCTCCCTTGCATATCATTAACGCAAGGAAGGGGTTCACGCTAAAAAATGACGCACATTCCGGGAACTTTGGCGCTATTCGCCTCTAACGCCATAGTATAAATATGGCGTTAGTTGGCGTTAGTTTTGCGTCGAAATTGTGTCAAAAAAAACGACGCAATTTCGGCGCAAACGGAGTATAAATATGGCCCTGTATGTTTGCCCTCTCAAGGAAGGCCTCCAATCGTCCAATATCTGCAGTAGGTGTATATATGGTCCGATAAAAATGAGTGATAAACAAACCGTCGGGATTGCGTAAAGCTGAGATAGGCAGCGCCGCCTCCCTCTGACGGAGTTCAGCAGCTAGTAGACGACCTGCCTTCTTGCTGTGTTCATAATGACGGCCTTTCAATCTCTGTAAGGCATATTCCTCTTGCGACATATAGAGCCAGTTGAGCTCCATTTTAGCTAGCTCCATACGTCGACGAACGGTTGGGGTGGGTGTTCGAGTATATTCTCGGGTGGTATGAAAGAGGCAGTTTAAGTGCACTGCAGCAACATGTGGTTGATAAAAAGGCATTTGCCATGTAGAAAAAAACAGTTTTTATATATCCATGTCACTTCTAAAGTGCATCTTGTAAGCCCACAGAGCATTTTGCTAGTATGTAAAAATAGGGCATGCTACATATTGCTTTATGTCTGCCCTCAGTGCAATGAAAGCCAAAAGCTATTTCACATTCTAGACCTGGCTAGAAGTTTCTCTAATAGGCGTAGGTTCATTTAAAATCTTTATTTTCTACCTTTGTATATCGAGGGGCTTTAAAAATGCTTCAAAGTTGCATTTCCTGCTTAGTTTTTTTAATTTGATTTGAGGATAAAATGCATGTGTAGTTTTTATCTTCTCACTAATGACCTCGGTTTTATATAATGTATGATTAAGTATGTATTTATAGAATGTATTTATCTTATTTTATGACTCTTTTATGGCTTTGAGACACAATAAAGTACAATTTTGATGTTTTGTAAGATCAGGTTTTTGATAACGTAGGCAGAAAAGTAACTTTGTAGAATTACTTTAGGCTGCCTGAACCAGAACTGGCTTAAACCCAGTTCTGTCGCTCATCATATCTCCAGCGCTGAAATATACATTTTTGGCTGAGGGGGTTAATGACCCTGGCTTAGAGGACAGTGCTTTGCCTCCTTGCCTGTGGACTAACCAATGGGCATAAACTGCTGACGAATGGCAGGGATTAGCTATATTTGGAGTAGACAGGAACAGTTGGCAGAAAAAATGCAGATCTCTCACTACCTCTTTTGACTTGGCGATGCCAAATATGGCTTCTTCTATTCTTCCTCAGGACCCTCCTAGGCAGGTTCCAACCACAGTAGGAGGGAAAGCCAGCTTTGACCCTGTCAGGTAGGAAAGTTACCAAGAAGCTGAAGACAGGTCTAACTTGTGACAGCTGGGTTATGCCACCTTGAAATGAGGGGTTGTTGGGTAATGTTACCTTGCTGCAAAAGGAAGTGGTAGGACTGCAAAAAAAATATTACGATTGGGTGGTAGAGTTCCTCCAATTACTGACTAGTGCACAGTATGAATCTGGTACCTCCACAGCCATCTCCTCAGAACTTTCTTGGACCTGGGAATACTCCATCTGAAGCATAAGACCATGCTGAAAGATGAATCTTGATTCTTGGCTCCAGCTGGAAGAATAGGACTCTCACAATGACTTCTGAATCTTCCTGGCAAGCTGGGACTGGAATTGCTCACTAAGGGTCAAGTAGTTGGCTTTCTGGTTACCCCCTAACGACACAAAAAGCAGAAGGACTCCTGACTCCAAGAGGGCCCAGCTGACCACAGAGGACTAAACTCTCCATGAGGCATTACTGGAGAGAGGTCTGAGGCCCAAAAGACTGCCCTGAAGAGCTAGGTACTGCAGCCCTGACCAGAATAAGCCTTCCCAGTAGTTGGAAACTAAGGCTCATATATATAAAAATGACGCAAAACTGCACAAATTCAGTTTTGCATCATTTTTCTTAACGCCATTCCTTAGAGCCATCTTTGTGCCATATTTATTAAATGACGTAAGATGGTGCTAAGGAATGGCGAGCGTCTAAAAAAAAGACGCAGGCTGGTCAGAGATGGCGTTAGGGAAAATGGAGCTAGTGGATCTGAAATTATGTTAGGATGGTTAGGGGCAAAAAGTATGCCCCTAACCAGCCTTACGTCCTTTTTTTGACACCCAAGCAGCCAAAAACTACTCCTGTCTAAGTGTAGACAGGAGTCATTACCACCACTCCAATGCCCACCACAGGGGACTAGTGTCCCCTGGGCAAACCCAACATATTCAGTGCTAGGCAGAGGACCCCATGTAAAGGATCCCCAATGGTACTTACAAAAAAATATATAAATTATACTTACCTAAACTTACCTGGAATGCGGTCCCCCTCCTGTAATGTCCCTGTGGTGTGGGTGGCGGTGTTCCTATGGCTTGGGGTGGGCATCTTTGTGCCCATTCCATGGAGTTCCACCATGGAACTGGGCCTACCTACATCCTAACGCCTGGTCTGACCCAGGCGTTAAATAATGGCGCTAAGCGGGCTTAGCATCATTATTAAGGTCCGCCTCCTTCTTTCACATCGTTTCTGAGTCTGGAGATAAATATGGTGCAAGGGGGGATAGCGTTGTGTTTAGGACGGGAAAGCCGACCTTGCATCTCATTGATGCAAGGTGGTTTCACGCATCCTAAACATAGCGCTAACTCCAATATTTTGACGCTAGATGGGTTGAGTGTCAAAATATAAATATGGAGTTAGGTTAGCGCTGTTTTAGCACCAAAATTAATGGCACTAAAGCGAAGCTAACCATTCATAAATATGGGCCTAAGTCTGATTGTAAAAGTTTGACCAGCACAACTCCATTTCCCCTAATCCAATTTTGATCATTTTGGCGTCTTTTTGCTTTTCAGTTGTTGTTGATTTTTTTTTTTTACATTCTTTTGCCATTTTTTTCATGTTGTGGTCTTGACTTTAATGTTGATTGTTAATGCTTGAACACATATCTCTATGGAAAAGCTTGCTTATACTATGTTTACCATGGGCTGAGCAGAAATTCTCGCATTACTGTGGTAACCTAAACGTATTGTGATTATTTAGTTAATATGAGTACCCCACTCTCGAAATTATCCTGATTTCTGCTAAGTATCTGTACAGAGAGTTTTTTTGCAAATCTCAAATACTTAACAAAAAAAAAGAGCACCCTGCGGAGTTCACTTTTCATTCAACAAATATATCTTTGCTTCAGTTAACAAGCTGGTTAGTATTCCAAAAATGTAAACCACGTCCAGGGACGCATGACGCACTGCACTTACAAAACAGTAAAGCTCCATTTTACAAAAAGAATCCTCTAATTTGCTTGGAATTATCTCCCAGAAAAGCAACGTAACTGGAATTCTGTAACCCCTCAGCCACAGGTCCTGTGGATCAAATGTTCTAAGCAGAAGGAACCGAAAGTTAATAGAGAAAAGAACACCCCTTCTCCCACCAACAATTAGCAGGAAATAAAATGTTCCTAACAGAAGAAACTGCAACTTGATCCTTTGCTTTTCCTAATGTGTAGTAATTCCATTCAGGATAGCATCAGGGAGGAAAGGCAATGTCCTACGCTGTGCATGACATGGTACCTCTTGGACACCCACCCATGGACGTCATTTAGGGGTCGCCATAGGTCGCAGCTGTGACCCCTGCCACTGACTTTGCGCCCCTGGATTCAGAGGTGAAAAAATCAGTGCCAGGAATACAGTGGCAGCTCGCCATTATAGACGTCGGTTGGCCTCCTTTCTCTTTGTTTTCTTTCATTTTTTTAATTACACTAATGGTTCATAATGTGTAATTATTCACTATTAGTATAATAAAAAAATGGAATGCAAATAGCTGGACTATGGGCCTCTCTGGCAGCTGAGGTAAGTAAAAAACAAGGGCCTGATTACAACTTTGGAGGAAGGTGTTAATCCGTCCCAAAAGTGACGGATATACCACCAGCCGTATTACGAGTCCATTATATCCTATGGAACTCGTAAAACGGCTGGTGGTATATCTGTCACATTTGGGAGGGATTAACACCTCCTCTAAAGTTGTAATCAGGCCCCAAATGTTTTAAAATGTTTTTTGTGTGTGTGCTTGAGGGTGAGTGTGTGTTTACGTGACAACGTGTGTGAATGTGTGTATGTGAGTGAAATTGAAGGTCAAAGGGCGTGTGGCATCACTTCCGCTACCCCTGGCATTTAAGTGAATTGACGTCCATACACCCACCCACTTCAAACGATGTGCACGCTGAGCACCTCACGTAATGTCAAAAGCACCCTACCCAGTCCAGTGTTCTCACGTTGTTTGTTCCTCTTGCTTGGAAATGTTGTGTTTGCTAGGCGCATTCAAAGCTGAGTGTCACCGTTGAAGTAGGGTGTGGTTTGCAAATGGGGCTTGTATCCCTATTTCTATGATTTACTGCCAATACCTTTTTTTCTGCCACTGTATTGATACTAGGGGATTTAGGAGGGCTGGTGGTTTGTGACCTTTCATCCAATGTATATGTACTATGCGTCAGGGGAGATTGGCTCCTTTGAGAAAGTCTAGATACTTTTCATCAGATTACCTCAGTTATACAAGCTGTAAGAAGACGTCGACTTCCAGTTATTCAAGTGACAAAACTGCGAAAAGTATACCTGTGAATTTTATTTATTTATGAAAGCTAACAAGTCTTTGCAGGTAAATCTTAATCGCTTTTATCACTATCATTTCCAAAATACACAGAACTTCAATACCCCCCTCAAGAACCTTGAGAATTGGTAGTACAAAGAAATCACCATTAGTTGTAGGTGGCACTGTAAGGTATTCATAATGGTGGATGCAGCCAAGATGTAGTGGGCCTAATTTACAAGGCTTTTTCTGAGTTGCTACGAATCACTCCAAGCAAAGGTGTGACTTATTCATGAATTTTAAGGGGTCTGACATGACACAAATACGTACAGAAAGAGCTTTGCGAATAATGCTTAGGTGATCAAGGATAATTTACATCTAAGACAGGAGTAAAACATCACTACTCATACAAAAAAGCTTTTTGTATCGCGGTCGTGGTTGTAAAAACTGTAGCCTCATATTAGGTTCTAATTTCTAGTTCACTGTGTAACATGCTGGCCTTCCTCTCAACATTACTCATTGGGCATAGCAGCTTCTGCGCAAGGTCCAGGGAGCATACTTTCTCTTTAAATTGAAAATCATTCCATCTAACATAGAAATACTTTAGTTCAGTATTTGATTCTGGGGTAAATTTGCTGTTCTTCTCAAAATGTGCTGCTAGTGATCAATCCCAGAATGACAGTCCGAGAACACCAGGTTGTGAATCAGAGTTCCATGGGCGGTGAAAAAATATCATATGTGACTAATCGGCTTCCACCAGTTGCAAATTATTTATTTATTTTTGGTGGCATCGAGTTCGTATGAAGTTTTTCCTTTTTTTCACGGATGAGTGGTGGGTGGCCGGGCACTTATCCAGGATGTTACTTTTAGCTGCAGTATCCCTTGTTTTTATTTCACCTTGTGGTCTTCTACTTCTGTTGGCAGTTTTATTGATCTGTCCAAGAACAATGGGGACCATCTGGGACATGGTGTGAAGGTGTAGGTATTATTTTACATTAGTGAAACCTAAGGTGAACACAAAATCAGGCCCCAATGGTGGATGCCCCAATAGGTTGGTAATGACAGTGCTAGTGGGCTCGCGGAGCTCTTTCACCCTCTGGATGTAGCCCGTGATTTCCAGTTACTCCATCACTGCTGTAGGCATGCAAAGGGTTTGCAGTAATCAAGTATTGAGTGGATAACCGATTGACCTATTCTGTGTAGCAGTGATCTCTGTGGTAGTATAAGTTCTGCGATATTTATTGTGAATCCACTTTCATACCACCTTGATGGTACCTTATTTTACAACTCTGATTTTCCCATTTGCTGTTACTATAGAGATACCACCTACAGTCATGCATCTAGTCTTTCCAGCATAAATCAAAGCAAACTTCGGTGTATTTTAAAACATAGTGAATGTGCATAGCACATAAACATCTGTATTAGATAATAAATATGTGCCGGTGGTGCATAGATTCTAAAAAATGTCAGTACAGAAGTGCATTTGTTTTGTAATAAATATTGATGCAGGTGATAGAATTGATTTTATTGCTGTCGGTCGGAGGGAATCAATCCACAAAGGGCCTCAGGGAACACCGTCCGTTTCTGCAAATAGACAGCAGAAGATGAAAATATATTAAATACGTTAATTGTATTTTTCATCTATAAACTTTAATCGATTTTTGAAGAAAGCAATTTAATGTACGGTCAAACAGATAAATCGCGAAAGAATAAAAGTGGCAAAAAACAATAACCCACATTCATCACACTAAGCAAGACTGCAGTACAATGAAAAGTGGCATAAATGTACCCACTGTTAGTGCCCAAGATCCTCTTGTAGTCATTCGCATAAAATACTAGGAAGTCTCAAGGCCCTGACAACATGTGTAGAAACCTACTCTGTCACCTGCTACTCTATAAACATTTCAGTATATGGTGCGCCCTCATGATTTCGTGTGGTGTAGGATTGCTCTGCAAAGTGTCTCAATCAGTAGTATGTGCAGCCTGCAAGTTAGTGCAAATAAATCTTGCTAAATAGAAGACCCCACCCAGAGGCACCAAGGCTTTACTATACTGCAATGCTGGACTCTGGTCATTGGAGTTTCTCTTGCTGTTTGTGCAAGGAAGTGGGGAGACACAGTGACTGTCTCTACATCTGGCTCCTACTTGGGTGCCAGTCATCTACTGCCTCACATCATTAGCATCTGTCTTCTCCGTAACCTCACGTAGCATTACAAAACACAATGGTTCATCTGGATAATTTTCAAGGTGTGTACATGAGTGAATAATTCATCAAGGTTTCCTTTTTAAGCCATATGAATTAGTGCAAAATATAAATTATGTATAGAGGCTGTGGTGAGAGACAAATCTGTATTCCAATATTTCTATATGGAAAATCTGATCGATTCTCATAGCACGATGCAGTGTTCAGATGCTCGTGTGGGTGTAGTGTTGTAAGAAACAAAACATCACCAACAATCGTAAAAGAAGTGGTGAGAAAAGCAGTTCAGTTAAGCGAATAGTTGTTTTCTGATATTTTTTAAAATGGGGCTCTTTAAAGATATTGACTGCTCATTTAGGGCCAGATGTAGGAAACACTTTGCGACTCGCAAACGGCAAAATTTGCCGTTTGCGACTGGCAAATGTGTGTTTCCTATGCAGAAATGCATTTTGCGAGTCGGGACCGACTCGCAAAATGCATTTCCGAATCGCAAATAGGAAGGGGTGTTCCCTTCCCATTTGCGATTCGCAGTGGTATGCAATACCATGTGCGGTCGCAAATGGTGTCGCAGTTACCATCCACTTGAAGTGGATGGTAACCCACTCGCAAATTGGAAGGGGTCCCCATGGGACCCCTTCCCCTTTGTGAATGGACCACAAATTATTTTTTCAGGGCAGGTAGTGGTCCAAGGGACCACTACCTGCCCTGAAGAAATACCGAAACTAAAGGTTTCGGATTTTTTTTTAAGTGCAGCTCGTTTTCCTTTAAGGAAAACGGGCTACACTTTAAAAAAAAAAAAAACTGCTTTATTTATAAGCAGTCACGAACATGGAGGTCTGCTGACTACAGCAGGCCTCCATGTTTGCGAGTGCCCATAGTTGCTATGGGGCCGCAATTTGCGACCCACCTCATTAATATTAATGAGGTGGGTCTTTGCGACCCCATACCGACTTGCAGAAGGTGTCTGAGACACCGTTCTGCATACCAATTTGCGAGTTGCAAATTGCGAGTCGGAAGGACTCGCAATTTGCAACTCGCAAATTGGACTTTTGCTACATCTGGCCCTTATTCCTTTGACTTTTTTCAAGTCTAAGTATACACAGTTTCTACTTTGAAATAACTGATTTGGCTAAAAAGAAATCTGTGCTGATTTATTAGCTATTGTACACACCCTTCATGGTGGTATAGACACTTGTCCAGATGAAGCATCGTGTTTTTATGTATCACCAGCATACCCAGGTCCATTTCAGACACGGTGTAGCCAGATCTGTTTATAATACTGTCCCTCACTTAGTGAGTAGAGGTCAGAGTGGATGAGTCTATGGCTAAGCAATTTAATTAGTGTGAAATCTAAAAACTGATACATCTTTTTTCTGATTTATTTTTTGTGCTTTTGCAAATAATTTAAACAATTTTGAGCATGTGCTTACCTTTTAATGGAGGGCAACATGTTTCCCTGTCTTCATTGACTGGATGTTTCATAGGGACTTAAGGGCCAGATTTATCATTTTACCAAATAGCGATTACCTAATTGCGATTATCTGCGAAGCGCAATTACGTAATCGCTATTTGTATGTATGAAACTCCATTAGTTTCATTTAGCGATTCCAATGATTCACAAATTGACTTACCTCATTATTATTCATGAGGTAGGTCGCAATTTGCGACCCACTGTGAATGGCTATAATCCCAGGGATGGTGGCCTGCTGGGCTTCGCAGAGAACCATGTCTGTGATTGTTTTTAAATAAAGCAATTAAATAAAGCCCGTTTTCCTTAAAGGAAACTGGATGAATTTATAAAAGAAAAATGAAAAAATGTATTTTATTTTTTTAAGAGTAGGCACAGCAGACCATCATGTCTGTGATTGCTTTTAAATGAAGCAATCTTTTTTTTTTTTTTTTTTATGCAGCCCGTTTTCCTTACAGGAAAACGGGATGAGTTTATAAAATAAAAATGAAAAGATTTCTTTTAATTTTTTAAGAGTAGGCACTGCTTGCTCTTAAAAAATGTTTTTGCATGCATTCACAAATGGGAAGCGGTCCCGTGGGGGCCCCTTCCCATTTGCGAGTGGGTTACCACCTACTTGAAGTAGGTGGTAAAATGCGAATGTTTTGTGACCGCATTTCGGTCACAAAACATTTCTACATACCGCTGCAATTCGGTATTAGGATGGGATTCTCTTGACACGCCCCTTCCTAATACCGAATCGGGATGTAGTCACAATTCCAATTTGTGACTCGGTAACAAGTTACTGAATCTCAAATTGGAATTAATACATATCAAAATGCATTTTTGCGATCGCAAATGGCCCGACTGGGCCGTTTGCAATCGCAAAATTGCATAATACATCCGGCCTCAAAAAGTGTTTACCAAGACGCTCTCAACAGATCCATTATGTGTTTTAAAAGTAGTATTGTAGGTGCCTGTGTGTTCTACGTGGATTCTGTGCCACCATTTTGAAATGCCCAGTCGATGTGTACACCTCAAGTCATGTTTGTGATAAGGTAATTAGTGTGATGCCTGTCTTCTCCAAATAGTGCTAATAGGACTGCTAACAAGCTCCCAGTGCTAGGTACAGAGGACAGTTCTCTTGTAATATGCTGAATGTATAAAGAAACTGTATTATGCAAATCTAGCCGAAGTGCAGAGGACGGATGTGTTATTTAAGGTCTTCTTAAACCCTGTGTTAGCAGCAGATTTTAGTCACTTCTCCACTGACACAGCCTCTGCTGTGAATGTAGTATGAGTGTGGTGGTGGATGTGAGTATGAGTGTTGTGGTGGATGTGAGTATGAGTGTTGTGGTGAATGTGAGTATGAGTTGAGGTGAATGCAGTATGAGTGTTGAAGCAAAAGAGTGTATCGATGCATGTGAGTGAATGCGTGTTTGTGTCAGTGTTGGTGAATAAGTGTATGCGGGGTGCATGTGGGAGTCTGTGCGTGTGCATGTATGCGGGGTGGGGGGGCGCTGTACCTGGGTGGGGGGGTGGTCGGAAGGGTGTTGGGGGTATTGTGCTTGCTGGGAGGGTTGGGGGAGTCGTCTGCCGGTGACAGGGAAGAGATTCCCTATCACCGGTAGCCTTTCCGCCAGGATTTTCGGGCGGTGCTACCGCAGCGGAAACCCTGGTGGAAAGGCTGCTCCTAATACCGCCGGCAGTCTTCTGTGGACTGCAGGGTCAGAGATGCTCTTCTACGGCCCAGCGGATCCAACCGCCCTGGCGGTCTGATCGCTGATGTGGAGAGTTGGCAGAGGCTCAAAATGTGGAGATCTTCACCGTTAGCCTGTTGGTGGTGATACCGCCACCGTGGCCCTGGCGGTCAGTAGACTGCTAGTGTCATAATGAGGTCCATTGTCTTTTATGGAGATTTGGAGGGAGAGGGATGTAGAAAGACCATTATTTCTGTAGCCTATTCACTTATTTTCAATCTTACCCTAATTGCTTTTGGAAACCAAAGGGATGCAAAGATTCCAATAAATCAAACAAGATCAGAACGCTAGAAGGAGAACCAGTGTTGAAGAACAAAAATATATTTAGTAAAAGCAGACATTTAAAACAAAAACACTATTTGTAGTATTATGGCTAACCAAACATGAATAAAATTCCATGGCCAGAATAAAAAGGAAAAGGACAAACCTGACCTATACCCATTTGAGGCTGTAAACAAAAAAGTGGATACAAATGTCAGATCCAGAAAGCTGCAGCACTAATGTACATTTATGCATCCTACAATGGTCATTTTGAGCCGTTCAAGGTGCAGAACAAATATGTCAGGGACGTTTCATGTACTTTATCGGAACCTGCAGAAAAAACATGTTCGCTGCAGGAGATTCTGGCAATTTCAACTCTAATCTAAACCGATTTTTTGTAGATTGTCACAGGTTGCAATGGAAATAAGTGATACGCATTCTGCAACTCCCTGTCTATTTATTCACTTCTCAGTGTGGTCTTCAACGATCTTGCAAGTGATCCCTTCTGTTCTTATAGAGTGTCATGTGTTCTCAGAACGGGTGCTGAAGACAAGAACATAAATTTGTATGCCACCCGTCACTTAGCCAGCATTTATACTTTGTATGATACTCTGGAGTCATTTTATGCGAAAGACCCAGCTCATCAGCCAAAATGCACCTCACTGTTAGGTACAGTAGGCTAACCAAAACAACTGCTAACCATTACACTCCTGAAAGTGTAACAATTTGGACTATTTCAGGCCATCCAAAACTTTAAAATCATCTGGACAGCTGCTAGCATTTGTTAATGTATATTGTATTAGCAAATACTCAGTTGATGTGCTCACCTCAACAATAGGCAAAAGGCGCCTCTATGTGATAAACTGTCATAAATGCCAGTGGTGAGAATTAAGTGGTGGTGCTGAGCACAGGCAAACACTGGCTCAAATTAAGCACTGGACTTGATTGTGGTAACTGAATATTCATTGACATATTACGATTTCTCGTTAACTTAGTCCTAATTGAAAACATACAAAGAACTTGCAACTTGACCATTGTTTTGCAAAACATTCACTTGTTTTAATCAAAAGCACACATTTCATTTTGCTCAGGTGAGTTACCTGCAGAGTCGAGAACTGCATTCTGTGGCATCTCTACACGAGGCTCCAATTGGCCTGAAAGAGAATCCTCTCCAGAACGGAGTCATCCTTCTCAGCCTTACGGCTGGTGGAGCATCTGGAGCCGGTAAGACTGCACAATTAATCTGAAATACACGAAAGTATCAGTGCAACAGTCCAGTTTTACGTTGGAACAAGTCTAGAGTAGAGAAACAGATACTCTTGGTTACCTATATTCAGCAAAAGGCTTAGAAATGAACCTGGTTAAGAAAAAAAGGCCCTGTACCTTTACATTTTGCAGGTGTGGGCGACTGTACTGACCAACTGATATAGACATACTTTGTCTCCTACTCTGTAAGTGACTATAAATGCACTTAATTAATTTCTGACACATAGGAGAAGTAGTTTAATTATTAAAGACTGTTTTTTCGTGGGTCCTGAAGAAGCGTCACGGGATCACTTTGTGACCAACCATAGACGCGAAACATGTTGACCATGTAGGATGAGGTAAACTACCTTCCCTTATTATAGAATGTTCTGGTACATTATTTCCAGTTAACACTCTGAAATCTTTGTTTTTAATCTTGGCCTGAACCCTTCCTCTATCGCATTAAAAATAATAGCTTAGGGTCAGAGCTAATTTTAAGTACTCTGTCTTGTTTTCTACACTCTCCTTACTTTATTCAGTTTTTTCAGACCCGTGTTGTTAATAACTTCACTATGGTTGAGTGCTACCCAGATTGCTGGGTTGCCCGCCAGGCATTGCAGCACCAGTCTGGCGAGGAGTAAGCCCGATGATGATATCAGTCACCCAAGTGGGTGCTTGAGGGCTCTCCTGAGAATACTCAGTACAAACATAGGTTGCCTTATATATTCTTTCACTAGTGTGGAACAGTGCACCCTGACTGATATTATATGTGCAAATTCAGTGACCAGCTACAAACCATTAAAATTACTGTGACACGTCTTATCAGACAAATTGTGATGTTCCCTGTGGAGTGGAGCTGAACCAGCTTCAGGGCAAGGATTTTTAGACACCCAGACACAATGCAGTTTTGCCGACTCCTCCACCTCCTTATCAACAAGGTAATATTTGAGGCCTTTTGGTTGTAGCCTGCTTCCGTCTTGTTTTTGAGCCTTATGACCATTTCCTACTATTGTCTAAAGTAAATTTGTACACAATGTGTTACTCAGAAGATATATTTCCCAAGTCCTGCAGTCCATTGTCAAGAGTATAACCCATCCAATAAATTATTTCTCACACAATCAATCATTCAGTCTTTGGATTTGTAAAGAGCGGCTTATCTCCCCAGGGGGTATCCAGGCGCTCTGAGATGTTGCTGTGCGTCAGTGGCTACTCTTCAAACAGCCATTCCTTGAGCATTTTCCTGAAGTCAAGGCGGGCGTCCGAGGTGCGAAGGAGAGGGGGATTGGGGGGGGAGTCAGTCCAGGTCTTGGTGGCAAGGTAGGAGGAGTGTCCTCCACTGCGGCTGCGGTGGACTCTTGAGACATGCACGAGGGTGAGAGTTGTTGAACAAAGCTCCCTCGTTGGCTGGTGGAAGGAGAGTCCGCGGTTGATTAGCTTGGGTCTGATGTTGGGGAGAGCTTTGTTATGATGGTGAGAGCCTTGAATTTGCACCTCTTGTGCACTAACAGCCAGTGTAGCCCTCTGAGGTGTAGGGTGATGTGGGTCCTTCTTGGGGGGTCTAGGAAGAGTCTTGCTGCTGCGTTATGGATGGTCTGGAGGTGAGGGAGGAGCTGGGTGGGGAGTCCAACATAGAGAGTGTTTCTGTACTCTAGTCTGCTGGTGATGATAGCTTGAATGACCGTCTTTCTGGTTTCAATGGGAATCCATTCGAAAATCTTCCATAGCATGCAGAGGTAATGGAAGATGGAGGAGGTCACTGTGTTTTTCTGCTGTTTGAAGGTGAGTTGGCTGACAATGATGATACAGAGGTTGCGGGCATGGTCCGTAGGGGTCGGGGGTTGTCTGATCTTGGATGGCCACCAGGAGCCATCCAAAGGGGAGGGGTTGCTTCCAAAGATGATCTCCTCCATCTTGTCTGTATTCACTTTCAGGCAGCTGGATCTCATCCATTCGGCGACGTGTGTCATGGTTGCTGAAGTTGTCTTTGAGGGTGGCATGGTCTTCGGAAAGAGAGAGTATTAGTTGAGTGTCGTCAGAGTAGGAGATGATGTTGAGTCCATGGGAACGAACAATCTGGACCAACGGCATCACGTAGACGTTCAAGAGGGTGGGGCTGAGAGAGGATCCCTGGGGATCCAGCATATGTTGCTCTTAGGTTCTGAAGTGAAGGGTGGGAGGCAGACCCTCTGGGTGCAGCCTGTGATGAAGGCGTGGATCTATTTGAGGGGGCTCCTAAGGATCCCATTATGGTGGAGTCTCGAGGTGAGGGTGAAGTGGGAGATGGTGTCGAACACAGTGGAGAGGTCTACGAGAATTAGGGCCGCTTTCCCTCTGTGGTCGAAGAGGGACCTGATGTTGTCCATTGCGGCAATAAGGGCAGTCTCGGTGCTGTGGTTGGAGGAGAAACAACATTGGGAAACGTCCAGTAGGTTGTATCTTTCCAGATGTTCGGAGAGCTGCTTGTTGATGACTTTTTCCAGGACCTCGATTGGAAAGGGGAGCAGAGAGATGAGGCAGTAATTTTCTAGCTCACTGGGGTCGGCAGATGGTTTCTTCAAGAGTAGTTTGTCTCCATGCTTCTGGGATGGTGGCAGTCTTGATGGAGGTGTTGAAGGTGGGAGAGAGAATGCTGCTGATCTTCTTCTGGTCCAGGTTGAAGATGTAATGTGGGCCGGAGTGGATTGAGGGCCGCTGATCCTTGGATGGATATTGAATTCCATTCTGTGATGAGGTAGCTGGGGCAGTCCTCAGACAGGTCAGAAGGTGATCTATGTTGCTGAGTTGAGGGGGAAAGTTGCTGTAGATAGCTGTGATTTATTTTGTGGAAGTATTCGGCTAGAGAGTTGCAGAGGGTCTCGGTAGGTTGCATTGTGTTTATGGGTGCTGCTGGGCGGGAGAACCCTTTGACGATCTTGAAGAGTTCCTTTGGGTGGGTGGGGCTTTCCTCGATGTGGCTGAGTAGGGCAACCTTTTTAGCTTCTCTGACGTGAGGATGGTATTTGTTCAGCACATCTTTGAAGGTTGTGCGGTCATCGATTTCCCTAGTGCACCGCCACTGTCTTTCTAGCATTTTGCATTCTCTATTCTGTATGCATAGTTTGGGGGGTGAATCACCTTGCGGGCTTGCTGGATCTACTGGAGGCAGAGCTTCTTGCATGGGCGAATTTGTTGGCAATGTAGATGATCCATTCTGAAAGCTTGTCGGCGTCTTGTTCGAGATTGCCGGAGAGGAAGTGTTTGTTGGACTGGAGGGCAGAGGCCCATTGTGTTTTTTGTGACTTTTCCCCATCTGCGGAGAGGGAGAGGAGGAAGTGCATTGGAAGGTTCTGTTCTGCTGGTTATTGTGAAGTGTACCAGGTGGTGGTCTGTCCATGTGAGCTCTGTTGTGTGGGTAAACTTGATTTTTTCGTTGGCTGTGAAGATGAGATCCAGGGGGTGGGGCTGGTAATTAGTTGTTTGAGTCCGATGTTGCTTTGGTTGTCTAGGAGACTGGTGGTGTTGTGGTTGCTGGGATCATCTAGATGGAAGCTCAGATCTCCTAGGAATATGTAGTCTGTGGAGTTGATCGCTAGGGGTCAATGGAGTCACCAATGGCTCTGCAGAATGTGGGTGGGGTCCGGGGTTCTGTATGTGAGGGTTCCTCTGAAGGCTGTTCTGGTGTTGGTTTGGATTCAAAAGTTTAGGTGTTCCATGAGATGGGACTCCTCTTCAAAGGTGGTGTATGGGAGGCTGACCTTCTGCATGATGGCGAAGCCTTCTTCGTGCTTGTTGTGGCGTCTTTGTGGACCAGTTTGTGTCCTTTTGGAGTGGTGCAGGTGATGTTGGGGGCTGACACAGGTGTGAGCCAAGTCTCGGTGATAAACATCAGGTCCAGCTGGAGTGTGGATACGGTGTCCCAGATTTTGGTGGCATGTTTGCAGAGGGAAGGTGCGGTGATCAGCAGGCACTGGAGTTGTTTTGAGGGGTTGGAGGGCAACAGTGAGGGTACGGTGTTGGTCTGGGTGTTGCAGGTGAAGTGGCATTGGAGGTAGGTGAAGGGTCCGACAGTGATCCCGGGGATGGATGGATGGATGGGCCCAGATGGGTTTGCCTTTGGTGTGCCTTTGGCACAGTTGCACAGCAACCGCCAATAAGTCTTGGGGTAGGGGAAGTGGGGTGGGCGACTGTGCGAAGCACGGGAAAACAGCAGGGGAGCCGGTGGGAGCCTGAAACTACAGGGGCAGCAGGAAGGAGTGGGGAGGTGGTGGGGGCCTGGAAACAGCAGGGGCAGCAAGCACTGGAAGCAGGACCAAGTAGGTGGAGGCACTACCTGGCAGGCGCTAGTGGAGCACTAGTAGTGCACAAGGAGGGGGGAGCTGGTTCAGGACCTGCTCAGTGGGGTTGTGCAGCAAACATCATTAAGTAGGTCCTGGGGTGGGAGGGGGGAGACGGGTGGGAGTCCAAAGAGCTGGAAATAAGGTGGGGAAGGCAACGGGGCCTGAAACTGAGGAGCCAGCAAGGAGCAAGAAGGCAGTGGGGGCCTGAAAACATTAGGAGCAGCAGGCACTGGAAGCAGGTGCAAGCACTACCTGGCCGGTGCTAGAGGAGCACTAGGGGTGCACAGCCACAGGGGGCTGGTTCAATACAGGACCTCCTGGAACTGCCACAATAACAGACACATAGGGGGTCATTCTGACCCTGGCGGTAATTACCGCCATGGCGGAGGTTGGCGGTAGCACCGCCAACAGGCTGGCGGTGCACCGCCGGGCATTCTGACCGCGGCGGTACAGCCGCGGCCAGAAGCGGAAAGCCGGCGGGGTACCGCCGACTTTCCGCTGCCCATGGGAATCCGCCATGGCGGCGCAGCTTGCTGCGCCGCCATGGGGATTCTGACACCGCTTACCGCCATCCTGTTCCTGGCGGTTCGCCCGCCATGAACAGGATGGCGGTATGGGGTGCCGTGGGGCCCCTGGGGGCCCCTGCAGTGCCCATGCCAATGGCATGGGTACTGCAGGGGCCCCCGTAAGAGGGCCCCACAAAGAATTTCAGTGTCTGCTTTGCAGACACTGAAATTCGCGACGGGTGCAACTGCACCCGTCGCACCTTCCCACTCCGCCGGCTCCATTCTGAGCCGGCTTCTTCGTGGGAAGGGTGTTTCCCGCTGGGCTGGCGGGCGGACTTTCGGCGGTCGCCCGCCAGCCCAGTGGGAAAGCCAGAATGACCGCCGCGGTCTTTTGACCGCGGAGCGGTCTTTCGGCGGGAACCGCTTGGCGGGCGGCGACCGCCATCCGCCGCGGTCAGAATCACCCCCATAGTGTAAATCTAAGTACAAAGGAGGATACCTACATAGATGTTGCGCTATTTGTGTCAGTCAGCCAGTCAAAATTATTTATTCGGCAAATTGCCATAAAAGCACAGAATTTATTACACATAGTATTATTTACAATGCAATATAGTCCATGAAATAAAACATCAATAATAAAATGCCTCGTCTATATTAGTTACAGACTTGCTTCAAATTCATAAATTCCATATTCACATAAAAAAACAAGAACCACAAGAAGATTCTCATCATGATCAAGTCCTATAAGCTAACATCCTGAATTAAAGTGCAGCTACCTCCACTAATTCATAACCTTTTCTGATAGCAAAAGCTACCCTTTAAAAATTTAAAATAACATAAATCAAACGAATTCAATTGTTGTACATAATATTATTTACAATATTAGGACGTAAAAACATCAATAGTAAAATACATAATCTATAGTGATTACAGACTTATTTCAAATTAATAAATTCCTTAATCACATAAAATGCCTAAACCACAAGAAAATTCTCATAATGGTCAATCCTGTACACTATCTCACTATATTAGAGTACAACTGCCTCCACTAATTCATAACGTTTTCTGATAGCAATAGCTAGTCTTAAGAAATTTAAAATGGCATAACAAATATCAATTGAATTCAGCTGCTGTATAAACGTTAAAGTGTCATTATAGAATGTAAATTGTAATTTCCGTAAAAATGGCAGTAAAAATGTACATCTAGGAGCAGAATAAAGTGAACAAAATAAAAGAAAATGACATGCACTTTGTTTAGAAATAGAGTCACAAGGACAATTCGGAAGCGCTTTTTGCCAGCAACATTGCTTAGCAAAAGCCACTCTAAAATGAATCAGGTTTAATCTAAATAAAACAAGAAGAGAATAATCTGAGAAATTCGGGAACCAAGATAAATAGGGTTCCATCCAAGATGTTGTTGAGATCTGAACATAGGGGTCAAAGGTTTTCAATTGCAACGCCTCATGTAATGTCTTATTTGAGCTATATTCAGAGTATCGAATTTTAACCAGATCCTTAGCATTCGAGGTCAGCGACTCAGGATGGGAAACATATTCTAAATTCCGAAAATTAGTTTGTAAATAAGAAAGCCACGGGATCCTGCTGGAATTGGCCAGATGTATACAATCCAAAAGACAGTCTTGTACCAAAACGGCTGCAGGATTCAACCAGACCTTCAGCCATAATAAAAGTGGGGCAACATCAACCAAATCCCCGATATAACTTAGTCCCAATTCCTCATGAGAAATAAAATTAGCAACATTCTTATGCACCATCAATATTCTATGTACAAATTTATTCTCAACACATTGGAGAGAATCAGCTTTATTCAAAGAGCTGCCCTATAAGTAGCTGCAGATACACATTTTGCTTTATAAAGCCTAATTATATAGTAAACTGGCATATGACCTAGTTTGCGAGCAAACCAGAAAATTGCTTCCAAGTTTCTCATCATCTGTTGGGTCTTGCAGGTACGATGGGACTTCCATTGTAAGGAGGAATTAAGATATAAACCCAGATAGCAAAACTCCTTTACTTTATTTATAGTGATCCCTCCCATGGTAAAACGTTTAGATCTTGTATTTCTAGGACCGCATGTCATTACATACGTCTTCGTATAATTTACTTTCAGATCTAAATCTTGTATAAAGATTAAAAAATTATCCATCAAACTTTGTAAACCATTAGCAGTGCGGGCGATCAAAACTGCATCATCTGCGTACAATAATGCAGGGAGATGTCTCGCACCCATTCTAGGGAATTCTTTACCATTTGCTATTAGAAAACTATAAAGGCTGTTTATATATAACAGGAATAAAAATGGCGCTAAAATACAGACCCTGCCTAACTCCTCTCAGAGAAGAGAAAGGGGCAGACCTCTCGCCATGTGATCCATATTGCACTGAAACCCTCAAATCTATATATAAACATTTGATTAACTCCAAGATGTTCCGATCCACCCCAAGGATTCCATAATTGACTAAAGTTTCTTTCTATTCACCAGGTCGAAAGCACTAGATAAATCTATAAAAGCCAGGTGGATAGATTCTTTCCTTGCGGTCCCATATTTATTCAAAATTGGGTGCAAGTTCAACAATTGTTCAATAGTGCCAAGACCGGGTCTAAAACCATATTGGATTGGAGAGATAATCTTTGCCTCAGTAGCCCAATCCTCCAATTGGGTCAAAATGACACTTCCCAGTACCTTGGCTGTGGAATCTATAAGGGAAATTGGTCTGTAACAAGATAGATCTTTCCTACAGCCCTTTTTAAAAATAGGGATAATAGTAGCCAATATCCACGAAGAGGGGATCTTACTTATAACTACACACTTTAGTACATTATTAACTAAAGGACCCCAAAGGTCTGGCATGGACTTAAAGAGGTCAATCGGAACCCTGTCCGGTCCAGCGGCTTTCCTGGATCTCGAACGAGCAAGAGCATTATTGACCTCACACAGGTCAAACGACAAATCAACAGTAGTCGAGTTAAAGTCCACAGGGCTCTGATTATCTCTTTCATCCCCTAAGGACAATGTGTTGTTCTCTGGCTGAAAAACCTTAGTAAAATGGGTTACCTGCATTGTTTCTGGTATAAACATTCATCCTCCTTATTATTCTGATCCGAAAAATAAGAATGATTGATCACTCTCCAGAATTGTGAGGTATCCTTCAGTTCGGTAGCTGCCATTAGTTGGTCCCATGCGTTAGACCTGATTTAACTTTTTCTCACTACCAAGCCTTCCTTATATTATGCCCTGGTTGTTCGTACTAAATCGTGGGAGAAAGGGCTTGATTTAAGAGCCCTTTTCAAATTTTTATGGGCCTTTGTGCAAGCAGAATTGAACCAGCGGCATGCCCTTGGACCGCAAATAGGCCTATCAATTACCAAAGATTCTGAGATAGCAGAACATAATTTCACATACTCTAATGCTAACTCATCAGGGGTGCTTTGTTGCGACAGACATAAATTAATAGAATCCAAATTTTGTTCAATAATTTCCTGATTAAATATTTTAGGGTCTACTCTTTCCCACTTAATACGAAGACCAAAGTTTTTACTAAAAGTGGTTGTCCTGTTTAAATCCCTGTTACTTGTAACTGGTTAATATTACATGCAAGTTCAATAAATAATGGGTTGTGGTCACTGGCACAATGAGGTATTATCTTAAAATAGAGAATTAAAAGGAAGTCAACAGAACTAATAAGAATAAAATCAATAATACTCATTTGGAACTCCCTGTGAAAGTTGGTAATTTTTTGATAGATGCGTTTGCCTTATCTCGAGCATATACAAGGTCAAGTCTATAAACAAAAGTATTTAAGACCTCCCCTTGATTAGTATGAATAAAATGAGTTAAAGCCTGTCTATCCTCCATAAGAATACAATGAGCATCTGAAACTTCCATATTACATAATGGAGTATTAAAGTCCCCAGCCCATATAATAGTATACTCCTTGTCCTGGAGCTGGTCAGAAAAATCCAGAAAATCTGTAACCTCCTCAAAGCTTTCCTTCAGAAGATCGTTTGGAATGTTATTATAAAAGTTTATTATCAGGAGGCCTTTACTCCCTTCATTAACAATAAAACAATCATAAAATAGGATGAGGACCAAATTAAGGAAACCTCCAGTTTTGGGAGATGCAAAGAGACAAGAACCATAAGGCCCCCGCTTGCCCTTCCCGATGGGGAGGGGATTGCTGGTTGATGTACAGAATAATATCCATCTAAAAAAAGGGGGTCCTTTGACCAGGTCTCCTGAAAACAAATTATGTCATAAGAGGATATAAATTCTAATCATTCTGGATTTTTTGCCTTCGACCGAAGCCCTGCAATGTTCCAACAAAGTAACATTAACGATTTAGATCCTGAACCTACCACCATATTCTCATCGCTCACTGCCTCTAAAGGGGGAGTATCTGTCTCATCGGAGCCCCCTTTTACTAAACACTTATCCAACCCAATATCATCAACAGAACCCTCCCAAACGCCTTCCAATGCCTTGGAAGCAGGTGCAAGCACTACCTGGCCGGTGCTAGAGGAGCACTAGGGGTGCACAGCGACGGGGGGCTGGTTCAGGACCTCCAGGAACTGCCACAATAACAGACACATAGTGTAAATCTAAGTACAAAGGAGGATACCTACATAGATGTTGCGCTATTTGTGTCTAGGTTGTCCAGCTTCACTGGTGGAGCTGGAATAGGCAGAAACACATTTGAAATATTTTGTTAGACTGAGTATAAGAGACACAGTTTATTTGTTTCCACAGAACTGCTGCTTTTGGAGTTTGGTCAGACTGATGTGTGTGGGTTTTGTCTACTTTCTTGAGGAAGCACAAAAGTTCAAAACTTGTGGAATACAGCAAAGAGGGTATATTGTCAGTAGGGTGTTGTTAAATCTCTCTACTGGTGGCTTAGAAAACACCTTGTAGACCAGAAAAGATGCTGTGACTGCTCATCCGACCTTTTACATGCTTAACTAATGGAATACGTTATGCACCAAAAAGGTCACTAAGTGGTCAGTCAGTCAGTCAAAATAACTTTATTCGGCGTATTGCCAAAAAAGTACACATGCATACATATGAATCATCATAAAATACAGTAATTTTAACTTAATTCAAAAAGCGAGACACTTTGATCTGCAAATCTATAAAATCTAAGCGTATCCCTTAAACCTACTAAGTCAATATATAATATTTAATACTTGTAAAATTGTATACAACAGTAAAGCAGTATTTAAATTACATTATTAAATAGTCACATCACTAATTCATATCGATTTCTAATGGTGATAGCTGATTTGATAAAACTTAAAATACAGCTGCACATTTGTTTGGATGAAAGGCTTTGAATGCCAATCAATCCTTCTTTGAAAGAAAGAGTGTGTAAATTGCGCAAAATAGGTAGTAAAAAAGTTTCCCTAGGAACTGAATAAAGTGAACAAAATAAAATAAAGTGACAGGTACTTTGTTTCGAGAAATTGTCACAAGGGCATGGCGGTAATGTTTTTTCCCACATGCATTTTATTGGAAACGCCACTCTAAAATGAATCATATTAAATCTAAAAAGTACAAGTAAAGAATATAGGGAAGGAAACGGAAACCAGACAAAATAAGGTTCTATCGAATTTGATGATGAAATTTGTACATATAAATCAAAAGAACTCAATTTCTCTGCCACTTGGTATCTAAGATTCGTAGCGTACTCTTTATATTGGAATTTAACAATTTCCTTCGCATTGGCGGGCATGAGCTCCGGTTTAGAATACATAAACTCCAAGTCCAAATTTCGAAAACAATTTCGAATAAAATTTAACCATGGAATTTTGTTGTGATTTGCTAACGAAATACAGTCTTTTACACAATCATGTGTTAAAGTAGCCGCCGGGTTTGACCATACTTTTATCCATAACAAAAGGGGGGCAATGTCTATCAAATCTGTAATGTAGCGGATTCCCAACTCCTCATGGCATATAATTTCGCTACATTCTTGGGTACCATAGGTAGCCGGTGGAGAAATTTGTTCTCTGCCCGTTGTAGTGTACTTGAGCTGGTATATCCCCAGATGCCCCCCCCCATAAATCGCCGCCGAGACACATTTGGATTTATAGAGCGTGATGATCTGATGAACTGGTCTGTGCCCTAATCTACGAGCAAAGCGAAAGATTGCTTCAACATTTCTTTCCATTTGTTGGAGCTTAAAATTCAAATGGAATTTCCATGACAGAGAGGAAGTTAAGTACAAACCTAAATAGCAAAAATCTTTTACCTTTGTTAAGGTGTTCCCCCCCATTTAAAAACATTTAGGTGGTCATTACAACCCTGGCGGACGGTGTTAAAGCTGCGGTAATACCACGAACAGGCCGGCGGACAAAAAAAGGGAATTATGACCGTGGCGGAAACCGCCAACAAAGACAGCCACTTTAACACTCCGCCCGCCACGGCGGTACAGACAAGCGGCGCGGCGGTCACCGCCAACAGACAGGCGGAATACAATGTACCGCCCACAGTATCACAACCCGCCAATCCGCCACCTTTTCCGGGGCGGATTCACCGTGGATAAAAACACGGCGGAAACAGCATTTGCAATGGGAAAACGCTCACCTTAACACACTCCACGACGAAGGAGCACCACGCCAGATCCACGACGGGGCTCCATGCCCATTGATGTATCCTGGGGAGTGCAAAGCCACAGTCTCTCAAGTCTCTACAGTGGATGGGTTGCCCACTGTACCATCCTGGGGAGTGCAAAGCCACAGTCTCTCAAGTCTCTACAGTGGGTGGGTTGCCCACTGTACCATCCTGGTGAGTGCAAAGCCACAGTCTCTCAAGTCTCTACAGTGGGTGGCTTGCCCACTGTACGATCCTGGGGAGTGCAAAGCCACAGTCTCTCAAGTGGATGCATGTCTCCACTGGTTCTGGAGGGGGACTGGTGCCCAGAGTGCTTCATCCTGTGAAGGACAGACAGAGTGGATGCAGGTCTCCACTGGTTCTGGAGGGGGACTGGTGCCCAGAGTGCTTCATCCTGTGAAGGACAGACAGAGTGATGCAGGTCTCCACTGGTTCTGGAGGGTGAATGGTGCCCAGAGTGCATCACGCTCCCCGTGACGGTCCCAGTTCCGTCACTGTCCCAGCTGCACATGGGCTAACGATGCTTGATTTGGCGGTGCTTTGCCCTGTTCAGCGGTCTTCACCATGGTGGTGCTTTGCCCTGTTCAGCGGTGCTTGCCTTTGCTGTCTCTGACCTGTTCAGCGGTGCTTTGCCCTGTTCAGCGGTCTTCACCATGGCGGTGCTTTGCCCTGTTCAGCGGTGCTTGCCTTTGCTGTCTCTGACCTGTTCAGCGGTGCTTTGCCCTGTTCAGCGGTCTTCACCATGGCGGTCTTTGCCCTGTTCAGCGGTCTTCACCTTGGCGGTCTCTGACCTGTTCAGCGGTGCTTTGCCCTGTTCAGCAGTGCTTGCCTTTGCTGTCTCTGACCTGTTCAGCGGTGCTTTGCCCTGTTCAGCGGTCTTCACCATGGCGGTCTTTGCCCTGTTGGGCGGTGTGTGGCATTACAGTCCCTCAGTGCCCAGCGGGGCTGTGGCTGCCGGGGCCCTCCAGGTCACTGACGCTGGCGGTGGTCTCCTGACCAGTGACGATAGTGGTGCCCTCCAGGGCACTGACTCTGGTGGTGGTCTCCGGACCAGTGACGATAGTGGTGCCCTCCAGGGCACTGACTCTGACGGTGGTCTCCGGACCAGTGACGATACTGCTGCCCTCCAGGGCACTGACTCTGGCGGTGGTCTCCTGACCAGTGACGATAGTGGTGCCCTCCAGGGCACTGACTCTGGCGGTGGTCTCCGGACCAGTGACGATAGTGGTGCCCTCCAGGGCACTGACTCTGACGGTGGTCTCCTGACCAGTGACGATAGTGGTGCCCTCCAGGGCACTGACTCTGGCGGTGGTCTCCGGACCAGTGACGATAGTGGTGCCCTCCAGGGCACTGACTCTGACGGTGGTCTCCGGACCAGTGACGATACTGCTGCCCTCCAGGGCACTGACTCTGGCGGTGGTCTCCTGACCAGTGACGATACTGCTGCCCTCCAGGGCACTGACTCTGGCGGTGGTCTCCGGACCAGTGACGATACTGCTGGCGGTGGCGTCCCGGCCGGCGGGGAGGATGGCGGCCTTCTCCGCCGTGCTGCTCTTCCCAGACTTTAGAGACTTCTTCAGCCCCTTCACCACCTTGGGAGGAGTCACAGCTGACTTGGCACTCCCCCCGGGACCCTTGTGAGCTGTTTTGCCGGCAGGAGTCTTCACCCTCTCCCTTCGGCCACTTTCCAACTTAAGGTGCTTTACAGGGGGTGGACTGGCAGTGCTTTGGCTCCGTGTCACACTGGCTGCCCTGGTGGCCGGTGCACTCCACACACCTTTAACACGCACCACTGGTACCGGACTTTTTTTGGCTGAGGTGCTACTACGGAACCTATGAATTGGAGAGGTGGGGGTGGTGGGAAAGAGGTCAACGTTGCTCAGGAAGAGTTTCTTAGGAACACTGGGACGGGTAGCTGGAGGGGGTCTAGGAGTGGAGGAAGAGGAGGTGGTTGTAGGAGGTGTAACTTTAGGTGATTTGGGTGCATGTGCAGGTACTGGAGGCTGTCGTGAGGTGGATGGATGTTGGGTGTGTGGGTGCCCGCAGGGGACGTGTAAATGGTAGTGGGGGTGGTGAGTGCAGGTGAGCGGGGTGTGGTGCTGGGTGTTCTGGTGCGAGTCCTAGTGCCTGTAGATGTAGTGCATGCAGGTGAGAGTGTAGACGACACTGGGAGGGAGGAGGGAGACGACGAGGAGGGGGACACAGTGGAGGTAGTGGATGTTGCTGTGTCTGTATGTGGGTGATGCTTGTGTGAGTGCCTGTGGGTTGTGTGGTGTTTATGTTTGCCTGAGCTACTTTTGTGTTTTGAGGTGTGTGCATGCTTGTCTGATGGTGTGCTTGGGATAGGCTGGGGTACAGGAGACTGGGTCTGGGTGGAGGAAGTTGAAGGGGGGAGGCTAGACACAGGGACAATGGCTGCCATCATTGCTGAGGCCAGAGATTGCAGGGTTCGATGAAGGGCAGCCTGAACAGAATGAATGCCCTCCAGGAATGCATTACCGTGTTGCAACTCCCTTTATACACCCTGGATGGCATTCACAATGGTAGACTGCCCAACAGTGAGTGACCTGAGGAGGTCAATGGCCTCCTCACTAAGGGCAGCAGGGGTGACAGGGGCAGGGGATGAGGTGCCTGGGACGAAGGTGATGCCCACCCTCCTGGGTGAGCGGGCACGGGCAAAGGCTGAGGGGCTGCTGGGAGGGCGGTGCTGGTAGGGGGGGTGGCGGCTGTACCTGTAGAAGTGGGGTGGCACAGATGGTGCCGCCACCACAAGGGAGCTCCCATCTGCGGACGAGTCCGTGTCGCTGTTTGGTGATCCGGTGACCGACGTGAAGCTCCCCTCGCCCTCCGTCCCACTGGTGTATTCATGGTCCGTGGTGTGGCCCTCCACTGTCATGTGGGCTGCACCTCCCTCGTGCTCCGGTGCCACTTGACCTCCGCCTGATGATGCTGATGCACAAAAGAACAGGGAGAGCACAAAAAGGGGGGGGGGGACAACAGAAGAAAGACAGGTTGAGTGCATGGCTTACCGCTACCGTTGGCAGACAATACAGACACAGCAGCCCCCTGCACTACGCCGTGCTCTTGGCCTCTACAGATGCAATTCCTGGGATTTGGCCTACATGGCTATGGTAGACAACTGCACACATAGATGACACAGGGGCATGTATTCCTGTACTTGGCACTCTACATAGGTGGGGTGGAGTGCCACATGGCCTGCATTCCGGAGGGGCCTAGCCTACATAACTCGCCCTGGCCTAGGGAAACCCACAGCCCTCCTCCCCCACCCAGACCCCTCCACTGCGCGCAAAGTCTGCTGAATGATGTTGTACTCACCCCCTTGTGTCTGCTGTGATGCCCTCAAGCGCCCATCCAACTCCGGGTAGGCCACCGCCAGGATCCGGAACATCAGGGGGGTCATGGTGCGACAGGCACCCCTCCCACGTTGGGAGGCCATCCCCAGCTGAGCCTCCGCCGTCTTCTTGCTCCAGGGGCGAATGTCCTCCCATCTTTTACAGCAGTGGGTGCCCCGTCTCTGGTGGACCCCCAGGGTCCGGACGTCCTTGGCGATGGCACGCCAAATGTCCTTCTTCTGGTGGGCGCTGACCTACATGACATGTACAGGGGAAGAAGAGAAGTCATTACCAACTGCACCGTCGAAGTGAGTGGCCCCCATCCCTACCCTTGCCATGTGGCACATGCATTCACACTCCTTCATGCTTGCTGAACTCTGCCCCCTTCCTTCTCACAACCAGCCCTCTCCACACAGGCATAGCCCATTCAAGGGGCTCCCTGTGTACTTACCTGTTGGTCTGGAGGACCGTAGAGTAGCGTGTACTGGGGGAGGACCCCGTCGACTAGCTTCTCCAACTCCTGAGCAGTGAAGGCAGGGGCCCTTTCCCCAGGCGCAGCAGCCATTGTCTCTTCCAGTCCGAGGTCACAGCAGCACTTGCAGTGTAGGTCCTCTCCTGTCGAAGATCAGGTATCGAGTGATTGAACAGATATAAAATGGCGGTCACGTCCGTGGTGGTGACGCCCGCGGCAGTGCGTATCATCCCCGCCGGCGCATTTCATCATTGGCTCCTGGGACCCATAGGGTCCAATGTTAACCAATGCAGCATTGCGCCGCGGTCTACGACCGCCTACCGCAACGGTGTACAACGCCAGCGCAAATACCTCACATCCCATTGTCCCAGTTTAGAGGTCAGGCAGCCGCCATTTCAGGGGCCCACATGGCTTCAATTACTACTGCGTCACACATACCTAGGCCTACACTCAACACACATACAGGAAGAGTTTTGTATTTGGTGTCGTGTTCTGTGTAGCTGTGGGTACATACCTGGGAATTTGTTGACTCTGTGGTCGCTGTTGTCCTTCTTAGGCACCGTCAGCTAGGACATTTGAGGAGATGGCGGAATCCTCCGGTGTACCGACCACTGGTGGACCTGTTAACAATGGAGGAGCGACATTTGATCATCACCTACAGGTTTGACCGTGCCACAATCCAGGAACTGTGTACCCAGTTGGAGCCAGACCTGATCTCACCAATCCGCCATCCCACAGGAATACCCCCTGAAGTGCAGGTGCTATCAGTGCTCCATTTCCTTGCAAGTGGGTCATTTCAGACAACAGTGGCCATGGCATCAGGGATGTCCCAGCCTATGTTTTCCAACGTGTTGTCCAGAGTGTTGTCTGCCCTGCTGAAACACGTGAGGAGCTACATCGGTTTCCCTCAGGTGGAGGATTTGGCTACAGTGAAAGGTGACTTCTATGCCCTGGGACATATACCCAACATCATAGGTGCTATTGATGGGACCCATGTAGCTCTGGTCCCCCCACGCAGGAGTGAACAGGTGTACAGGAACCAGAAGAGTTATCATTCCATGAATGTACAGATGGTATGTTTGGCAGACCAGTACATCTCCCAGGTAAATGCTATGTTCCCTGGCTCAGTGCATGACGCCTACATCCTGCGGAATAGCAGCATCCCATATGTGATGGGTCAACTCCAGAGGCACCGGGTGTGGCTATTAGGGGACTCTGGTTACCCCAACCTGTCCTGGCTATTGACCCCAGTGAGGAATCCCAGGACCAGGGCAGAGGAACGCTACAATGAGGCCCATGGGCAGACTAGGAGGGTGATCGAACGCACCTTCGGCCTCCTGCTCCTGAAGGCCAGGTTCAGGTGCCTCCATATGACAGGTGGTTCCCTATTCTACTCACCAAGGAAGGTGTGCCAGATCATCATCGCCTGCTCGATGCTTCACAATCTTGCTTTGCGACGCCAGGTGCCTTTTCTGCAGGAGGATGGTCCAGATGACGGAGTTGTGACAGCTGTGGAGCCTGTGGACAGTGATGAGGAGGAAGCTGAGGAAGAAGACATAGACAACAGGGAGTCAGTCATACAGCAATATTTCCAGTGACACACAGGTGAGAACAATTGTTTTACTATTACATTCACTTTCACACTTCTACCTCTATCCTGTCTGTCAATTAGTAGCAGTATTTGGTAACTGAGTTGTACATTTCCCTTACGGTTTCACAGGTGTGGTTACCAACGTGTGTCATCTGCTTGCATCCTTCATGGACTTGTGATGTGTGACATAGGTATGTTGGCATTACATTTGAAAAGGCATTTTGTCACTGTCATTGCTAATATACATTTTCCAAATCACAGACTGACTCCAGATTGTTTTTTTGGTTCAAGGGTGTTTATTGAAGTGCTAATTATTGGAGGGGTGGCAAAATGGTGATGGGTGATGTGGAGGTTTGTCCATGGCAGAGTCCAGTCTATAAGTCTCACAGGTGCACTGCCCATATGGGCATAGGAAGTGGAGCTGGGGCAGTTCCAATCTGGACAGGGTTACATAGTGAGACAGTGGGAGGACAATCAGGGTGGTCTCATTTCCTGGCGGGGGTCTTGCCATCTTGCTCTGTCCTGTTCCTGGATCTCAGGGACCGCTTGCAGGGTGGTTTTCCGTCTGCAGGGGGTGGGTGCTGGTGTGGCGTCCTGTCCACTAGCGCCGGCGGAGGTGGTGGGCAGTTCATCGTCCATGCTAGTGTCAGGGGCCACTTGGAGTGCCACAGTGTCCCTCATGGTCTTTTGTATGTCCTTCAGCACCCCTACGATGGTGCCCAGGGTGGAGCTGATGGTTCTGAGCTCCTCCCTGAATCCCAAATACTGTTCGTCCTGCAGGCGCTGGGTCTCCTGAAATTTGGCCAGGACCGTCGCCATCGTCTCCTGGGAGTGGTGGTATGCTCCCATGATGGAGGAGAGGGCCTTGTGGAGAGTGGGTTCCCTTGGCCTGTCCGCCCCCTGTCGCACAGCAGCCCTCCCAGTTTCCCTGTGTTCCTGTGCCTCCGTCCCCTGGACCGTGTGCCCACTACCACTGCCCCCAGGTCCCTGTTGTTGTTGGGGTGGTGGTTTACCCTGGGTTCCCTGTAGTGGTGGACACACAGCTGATTGACGTGTCCTGGGTACGGAGGGATGGGCCCGCTGGGTGGGTGCTGTGCTGGTGTTACCAGAGGGTGGAAGGTCAGTGTTGGGCTGTGCCTGTGCAAGGGGAACCGACTGTCCTGAGGCTCACGATGGTCCGGGCTGGTCATCTGGATCCAGTTGGCCAGAGCTGCTGTCGTCACTGTGGGCCTCTTCTGTGGGTGGAGTGGAGATGTCTGGACCCTCCTGTGTGGTGACGTTACGTAGTGGTCCTGCAGGGGTATAAGAGCATGATTATTGCATCTGTGTGTGTCATGGTGGGCAATGGGTGGGTGAGCGTGTACCCCAGTGCTAGCATTCCTGTGTGGGGGCTTGTATTATGATGGTTGGGGGGTTGTTATGGGTATGTGCAGTGTGCATGCGTTAGTGCTGGGTGTCCATGCTTAGTTGTGTCATGCAGGGCTTGGTGTTGGGATGTGTGGTTTGTGTTATTAGTACATTAGTGAGGAGTTGGAGTGATAGGGGAGGGGGTGAAGGTGGGGGGGTGTGATAGCATGCAGGTAGGGTGGGGGATATGAGAGTTAAGATTTGACTTACCAGTGTCCATTCCTCCACCGACTCCTCCGAGGCCCTCAGGATGCATAATGGTCAAGACCTGCTCCTCCCATGTTGTTAGTTGTGGGGGAGGAGGTGGGGGTCCGCCGCCAGTCAGCTGAATCGCGATGTTGTGCCTGGAGACCACTGAAAGCACCTTCCCCCGTAGGTCGTTCCACCTCTTCCGGATGTCCTCCCGATTTCTTGGATGCTGTCCCACAGCGTTGACCCTGTCGACGATTCTGCGCCATAGCTCCATCTTCCTGGCTATGGAGGTGTGCTGCACCTGTGCTCCAAATAGCTGTGGCTCTACCCGTAGGATTTCCTCCACCATGACCCTGAGCTCCTCCTCGGAAAACCTGGGGTGTCTTTGGCGTGACATGGGGTGGTGTAGGTGATGTGTGGGGTGGTGTATGTGTTGATGAGTGTGGTGATGTGTGGTGGTGTGGGGTGTTTTGAGCGTGGATGTTGTATGGGTGATGGTGTTGTGTGCCTCTGTGTGGTAGGGTTGTCTATTGCTGTAGTCTCTCTCTGGCCTTCTTTCTGATTTTTTGGTCGTAGGGGTTTGTGGGTGATGTGGGTGTGTGTTTTATATTGTGTTGGGTGTGTGGGAGTGGTGTTTGTATGTGTGTCAGGCGTGTGTATTTCAAATTGTCCAATGTGGCGGTGTTTTGGAGATGTGTGTGTATTTTGAGCGCGGCGGTGTGTACCGCCAATGGAATACCGCGGTTGAAAGACCGCCGCGTGGATTCGTGTGTCGTGATAGCATGGGCGTGTTTTCTGTTGGCGTGACGGTGGAGGTTTTGTTTTCGCCAGTTTATCACTGACCTTTGGTGTGGCGGACTTGTGTGGGTGTCTGAATTTCGGCGGATTCCGAGATGTGGGTCATAATAGCTGTGGCGGTATTCTGCAGCCGCGGCGGTGTATTGGCAGTGTTCTGCACGGCGGTAAGCGCCTTTTACCGCCAATGTTGTAATGACCTCCTTAGTGCGTGTGTTTCTAGGACTGCAGATCATGACATGTGACTTTTTAAAATTGACTTTCAAGTCAAGCTCTTGTGTGTACGTTAAAAAAAGATCCAAAAGGGTATGTAGGCCATTGGCCGTGCGGGCAATTAAAACGGCGTTGTCAGCATACAATAAAATCGGCAATTGTCTAAAACTCATCCTTGGGAAATTCTTATCATTTTGAGCTAAATAGCTATACAAGCCATTAATGTACAACAGAAATAAAAAAGGTGCCAAAGTGCAGCCCTGTCTAACACCCCGATTGGATGCAAGGGGATGGGATATTTCGCTGTGTTGACCAAACTGAATTGTGATAGTGAGGTCAGAGTATAAACGTTTGATCAGATCCAACAAATCTTGCTCAACCCCCATTGTGTCCATTAGTGCCCACAATTTCACTCTATTCACCATATCAAATGCACTGGACAGATCTATAAAGGCTAGGTGGATAGATTCCCTTTTCGCAATAACATATTTGCTAAGAATAAGGTGCAAATTTAGGACCTTATCCAGGCCTAAACCCATATTGAATTGGCAATAGAATATTTGTCCTTGCCACCCACTCCTCAAGCCGATTCAAAATGACACTCCCCAGAATCTTTGCCGTGGAGTCAATGAGAGAATGGGTCTGTAGCAAAAGGGGTCAAGCCTATTGCCTTTTTTTAAATTACGGGACAATTATTTCCGTTAGCCATGAGGAAGGGATAGAACTTTGAATAGCACTATTCAAAACATTTGTGATTAGCGGGACCCACAAGTCAGGTAAAGATTTGAATAAGTCCACTGGAACCCCGTCAGGGCCGGGGGCTTTCCCTAGTTTCATTTTATTTATTGCTATGGTGATCTCATGTGTCTCAAGTGAAATTCCACTCTTGATTGGAATGGAAGTAGCCAAACATGAAAGGCCACATGCCTCCACACCATAGTTAGGGTTATTTGCGGACTTAAATACAGATGAAAAGTGTTCTACCCAGACCCCCTCTGGTATCAGACAGTCATCCTCCCTATTAGCCTGTCCTGAAAAATATGGGTGATTAACCACCTTCCAAAATTGAGAGGGGTCCCTCAATTCCGTGGCTGCCATGAGATCTTCCCATGCGTTAGTGCGTACTTCATTCTTCCTCTCCTCAAGGACTAACTTATGTCGGCCCCTAGCCTGTTTAACTAAGTCACAGCTAAATGGAATAGTTTTAATAGCTGTTTTTAAATCTCTGTGGGCCGGCGTACAGGCCGAATTAAACCAGCGTTGAGGTTTTGTGCCTTTAGAGTGTTCGGCACACGTCAGTGCCTCAGAAATAACACAGCTTAAAGACTCAAAAGCAGCTATAAGATGGGCACAAATAGGTTGCAGAGACAAACAAGTATTAATATGGACCATATTTTGTGTTATAAGATCCTCATGAAAGGTGTTAGAATTTACTCTCTCCCACTTCACACGGGGGCCAAAATTTCTTTTAAAAACCACTTTCCCCTTGCATGCTGTCCTAGGTAAAATTGCCCTAGTTTTAGGAGCTAATTTTATGCTCAAGGGATTGTGGTCACTGGCACAGTGGGATATAATTTTAAAATCCACAATTGAACGTGAAAGTGAAGAGCAGATAAGGATGAAATCAATAATGCTATCATTCATGCTCCCTGTATAGGTGGGTATTTCCCTTATCTGACTATTTGTCATATCCCTTCGCGAAAACAAGATCAAATTTATAGATAAGGGTATTAAGAGCGTTACCTAAATTAGAGTGTATGAAGTGTGTAAGTGACTCTTTACCTTCTATAGAGGCACCACATATATGAGGTAATTCATGATTACACAATTGAACATTAAAATCTCCGACCCAAATCATATCAAATTCCCTGTCCTGGAGTTTTCCAGCAGAGTCTAAAAAGTCTGTAAACTCTTCGAGGCTTCGTGACAGTGCGTTGCTCGGAATATTATTATAAACTTTTTAAAGTAGAATATCCTTGCGCCCGGTCATAGATAATAAGACCATCATAAAAAAGGCAGAAGACCAAATCAAAGAGACCTCAATTTTTGGAAGTAGTAGTGACACAAGTACCAGAAGCCCACCACTTGCTCTGCCTGCTATAGATGGAAGAGCTGGCTGGAACACGGAATAATAACTATCCAAATAAAAAGAGGCCGTAGACCAAGTTTCTTGGAGACAAATAATATCATAAGTGGATACAAACTCCAGCCATTCTGAGTTTTCAGCTTTGGATCGAAGCCCTGCAATATTCCAGCTAATTAAGGATAAAGATTCTGTGCTTTCCTGGGACGTATTCCCTGGCTCCTTAATTATGGCAATATCTGTTGTATTCTGTAATAAAATAACTTGCTCATCAGACCCTATTGATGATTCCAAAGATACAAACCCTCCCGCCATCTCAATTTCCTTCGGAGTATCATTTGGAAACCCCATCCCCTCCACTTGTCAATCGATTGCATCAAGGAGGGGCAGATTTTGGTTGCCCTCAAGGTCAAGGATGGGGTTTTGCGGAGGCACCTTTAGCAGGGCTACATTTAGTCCATAGGGAGCCTTCATAAAGGGAATTGGAGAAACAGTTGACTCATAGAAAAAACTTAACGAGTGAGTTTTGATCCCACCATCCCCTTTCGCACACAATGGCAGAGTCGCCAACAAATAGTTAACAAAATGAGGATTGGTAAAGTTAATCACTATACAATCACCTTCTTATGCTTTTTTGGACAGACCTACCCACTTCACCCTTCTTGCCATAATTATTTTGTTATTTAAATCATCTTGATATCTAAGTGGTCACTATATTGTACTCAGAGTACAACATTCACAACAGTTAGATTAATTTTGGCTGCACAAATGCATGTTTTCATACAATGACATTACAATTACATTATGGCCATCTGATGCGAGCTCAAATTCTCAGCATGCATCAGGTAGTCATAATGTAGTTGTATCAACACATGCATTATTTAGTGACTCTAGGTAAAGATCTTATAGTTTACGTAAATCAGGTGCTCATAATCTGAGTTCCTGCAGTGTCTAGTGGTAAACAAATGTCATCAGACGTTGCAAATTTAGGCACATATTTATACTTTTTTTTGCACTGTATTTGCGTCATTGTTGACGCAAAAGCGGTGCAAACTTACAAATATAATTGTGTTTTGTAAGTTTGCGCTGCTTTTGCATCAGAAAGTGATGCAAACGCAGTGCAAAAATGTACAAATATGGGCCTTAGTTTATTTGGAGTTTTTGTAAAGCAATTATACTCCCGCCTCATTGGCCTCATAGCACTTTGGGAACATATAGGTAGTAAGGAGTTGCAATATCATATATTTGCAAGAACCTTCTGGTGGAGAGCTTTAGATCATCCGGCAAGAATGGAAGGCATTGCTAGATGATATTACTGGTCGTAAATGTACCCAAAGATGGCTCTGCCTTGAAGAACAGCAAGAATCTTGAATGCCTGTGTGTAATAAGGAAGGGCTGTTCTTAAGCTTCTGACATGGACAGGATACTGCTTAAAAGGAATGTCATGAGGATGAGTGAATCAACTAAATACCAGGGAGAAGAAGTGGACCTCTCTCTTTTTGAGGGCTTCATATTTCATACTCACATGAAGTGGCAAAGAATTTCACAGGGAAGAGCCCTTAAATAGAACATCGTCGCAGAATCTCTTGCTTCTAGTCCATGCATTAGTCAATAAACACTTGTTGCCAGGGTTATCGTTATTTACATTGAGGGTCCTTATAATGTGGCCAATCGCACATTTCCAACTACGGAACCATTCACTCTTAGGAAAAGTGCTCAATTTTAATTTTAGTGGAACTATTATATTAAGTGGTAAATAAGAAGGTTCACCACTGGACCATCAATACTCTGTTTAGACTAGTGAAGTGTAATTGTTTATGCTCCGAGAAAGTGACAAATTAAATATTAATAACGCAAAACAAGTGTTGGTATTGTTTGCACTTAATATCTTAATTTTATATGGAATTTTCCCTAATTGAATATAGGATTCTGATGATTTTTTTTTAAAACAAATAAACTTTGGTATTCATAATTATTTTTGCTTCAGCAGATGACTCTTTGAACCGCAAAACTATCCTCTTCATAGTAATATTTAAGTTTGTCTATTTATGGAATCTTGTTTTTATGTTACATTGTTATATGCTTTTATTTTGTACTTTTAATATATTTTACATTTTATTTTTAGCTCAATGTTTATAAGCCCCTTTTTCCTGAGTTGTTATAGGAAGGTTTGTAATAATATATATATATTTTCTTTTTACTGAAGTACAATGAAAATCCCCAAATTTGGAAGATGTTTTGAGTTGACAAGTTTTTTCATTACGTTTGATTATGTAGTGAAGTAAAAAAAAATGCGTCGGTCTCAGAGAATGTTATGATAGTGAATTTTATGTAAACTCATTCATGTGTTTTACACACAAATTATATTTTGGTAATGCAAGACTAGCAATGCTATTTAGTTATAGAGATAAAATCTGTCTGATTTAGTAGAGAGACTAATGGGATTCAAAGCATAATCTGTTTTCACTGTTTGCTATGACATTGTATAATGTGACACTGTAGGGATACAGGCCTTTTGCAGGTTTCACCCTACTTGCTGCCTCATTTTGAGTACTCGGGACTGGTGTCATTGCTTTGAAATGCATTGAGCTCTGCAAAATAAGACTCCGAGCATGTGCCCCAATACTTAAAATGGTATATGGTTTATTGGCTTGTCCCCAATTGGTATAGCTCAGACTGCTTGTAAGTCCCCAGTACATGGTACCATAGACACCTATGGCCTGTAGATTGAGGTATCTCTTGTGGACTACAACACTAGTTGTGCCATCACAAGTGTGACAAGGTAAAACATGTCTCCCACACTGCCACTACATACTGGAAGAGCAATTTAAAGTGCTAAGTCAACTGTGCTATTTAAAGTAACGGCAAAGCCAACCCCCTCACTTTTCAATATATTTAAGTCACCCTTAATGTAGGCCTGTCAGCCCTAAGGCAGGCTGCTTTATGTTAAAAAGTGGAACATGTACATTATCATGTCCCAACATTAAAAAGCTAAATTGTAGCTTTTACAGTGGAAAGGTTAATAGCACCATTGGCAAGTACAGAGATAAAGGCGGACATCTCAGTCCTGCTAACTTCTGAATGGGACTACTAGAGTTGGTATGGTAAGGTAGCAAAATAATCAGTGCATTTAATCAAATTTCATGGTGAAATCGAATTTAATGTCACTGGTGGGCAAAGCACAACTTCAGAAGTTGCCACTTTATTTGCCCAAGGTTTCCAGTGCCCTTCTACAATTGCACATCAGATCTGTCATGCAGACATCTTCTTGCCCTCCTCGGGTGACCTGCCAATGACACCCAGGAAAGAATACATTGGAAACCTGCATGGGAGGAGAAGTGTTACGCACACAGTTGTTAGCCCAAAAGGTGAGCTTCAAAGGTGAAGCTGCTTTGAAGGGCAAATTACTAACACTTGGGAGACACTCAGGCACTCTGGATGGAAAAGGGAAAGCAGTTGCCAAATTGGTTTTCCAGGGGCGTGTAGCCCCCCTTGGTAGATGCACCTCTGAGTTGCGCTAGAGAGCTCTGGACACTGAGTGAGGGATTCTACCATGTTGGAAGTGGGAAGAATAGTGCATCCTGGGATAGTTAAATGCCACACTTTGCAGGAAGCAGTCACCAGGAGGGAAGGAACCTGGCAGCCCACTAGCTACCAGCCACATACAACCCTGAGGGCATTTTCAGAGCATAAATAGGGCACCCCTGAAACTCAGAACTCAGATCATGACTGGACCGAAAGAAGGACCGAAGGACAGCCCTGCTGCACCAAGGACCCGATAAAGAGAAACTGAACCTGATGGTTAGCAGAGGAGAAGAGACTGTGCCTGCTATGTCCTGCTCGTGGAGAAGTTATCTCTGGAGCCCAGCTGAAGCAAAAGACTCCAAGGGCCATTTGGCGACCTCCTGTTTGCAGCACAGGGCTGCAACAGCTAAAGAAGCCTGCTGGGGCAAGTTGGTAGCCCATAATCGTGACACAGCTGTCAACCACCGCCATGCAGTACCAGAGACCAGGACCTGAAACTCAATGTTGCACCCAAGTCTGCTGGACCTGGGAGAGTCATTGCAGTGCAGCTTGGTCACAGAGAAGATAAGTTATCACCCATGGAAGGATTTGGCTGTGACCGCAATATTGGGTGACTAGTAGCCAGTGGTGACTGGACTTCTACCAGGGCACACAGGTCTTTGAGGGAAGTTGACCCCTTGGCGAGGACCACCTCACCCCCTCCATGGACCGAGGAGTAGCCGCCGGAAGACCCTTGTCAACCGCATCACATTGACAGCAGCCTTGAGTATCTTCAGCATCCTCTATCCCTTCCTTCAGGAGTACCTCCATAAGGACCTACAGCAAAGAGATAAAAGTAACTGGAACTGACTGAAGACTGCTTCCTTGGCCTAGATGACTGTTTCTGAGGACCTTACTGATCTCCCAGACTGGCTCCCTGTCAAAATTGGTCACCAAACGTAACTCTGATTGACCGCAATACAACCAGCCAAGGGTTTAGATCAAAAGGTTTTTGTCAAATTTTTGGATTTGCAGTGCTTGTTTGCGGTTGAGTAAAAGTGCATATTTACTATACTTTTTAAAATTTATAGCTCCAGGACTCCCCAGTGGATCTTATTCATTGCAGAGTCTAAAGATACATAAAAATACAGTCTTTTTTGATAAATTGGTGTAGGATTTCTTTAATGTCTAACATATTTCTTCTTCAATTGTTTTGGTGCTGCTTAAATGATTTACATGTGTTCCTTTGTGTAAGCCTTGCTGCTCAGAGCCACAGCTATCCAGAGTTGAGGTAGAGGTTTTAACAAACGAAACCTACTTGCCCTGGCTTTCTGACTGGACATTTTGTTCTTCGTCAAAGCAATCAAGAAATGTAAAAGACCAATATGAGTCACTTAAGTTGATAACGACCTATTGTACCCAACACTACTCTCTAAGACATATCCTCCAAAAATACTGGCCTTAGTTAAAAAATAAGCCTATTATAGGAACAAAGCTTGAGAATAAACCTAAAATAACAATCAGAAAGTCATTGTCCATGAAAGTGTGTAAATAACACTACACTTGTAGAGATGATTATGTATTTTATTCTATGGGTTGTCCTTGCCAAAAGATATATATTGAAGTTGCCTGTTTATAAAAGAAATGTGCAATATTATGAACGATTGAACACCATGAGAACACTCACCGTCTTGCCAGACATTTCTGGTCCACAAATGAGTGTAAAAAATCCCTATTACAATATAGTGTGATTGATGGGATCCCACATACAATCAGAGGTGGGGATATAGTGAAGGCTCTCTGGAAGTTGGAATGCTTGTACACTTTAGAATTTGATACCAAGGATCCAACTGGTCTCAATGTGGACGAAGAGTTATATATACACTTATGAAATATGTGTCATTTACTCTGTCTTAGAAGTAGTGATAATTTTGTGATTCAGTTTTATTATTAATTAGTTTTATCATTTTTTGTTTTCAATTCTCACATCTTTCCAGAAAACCACAACAATACTGTATAAAAAATATTGTATGAATAATTTAAATATTAGATTTGGTTTCCTCTTATTATCTTTGTTAACTATGTTCAATGTTACAACCATCAACAAGATCGAATCATTATGATTTTAATCAACTTTACTTGGCCCACTTGGGCTTGATTGTTCTACAGGACCAGGTAATTTTATTATGTCTCTGAAAAAACATTATTTTGCCATGTATTCTGCAACGATGAACTATGAGATTGGGTGCTGGTGTGGCGTCCTGTCCACTAGCGCCGGCGGAGGTGGTGGGCAGTTCATCGTCCATGCTAGTGTCAGGGGCCACTTGGAGTGCCACAGTGTCCCTCATGGTCTTTTGTATGTCCTTCAGCACCCCTACGATGGTGCCCAGGGTGGAGCTGATGGTTCTGAGCTCCTCCCTGAATCCCAAATACTGTTCGTCCTGCAGGCGCTGGGTCTCCTGAAATTTGGCCAGGACCGTCGCCATCGTCTCCTGGGAGTGGTGGTATGCTCCCATGATGGAGGAGAGGGCCTTGTGGAGAGTGGGTTCCCTTGGCCTGTCCGCCCCCTGTCGCACAGCAGCCCTCCCAGTTTCCCTGTGTTCCTGTGCCTCCGTCCCCTGGACCGTGTGCCCACTACCACTGCCCCCAGGTCCCTGTTGTTGTTGGGGTGGTGGTTTACCCTGGGTTCCCTGTAGTGGTGGACACACAGCTGATTGACGTGTCCTGGGTACGGAGGGATGGGCCCGCTGGGTGGGTGCTGTGCTGGTGTTACCAGAGGGTGGAAGGTCAGTGTTGGGCTGTGCCTGTGCAAGGGGAACCGACTGTCCTGAGGCTCACGATGGTCCGGGCTGGTCATCTGGATCCAGTTGGCCAGAGCTGCTGTCGTCACTGTGGGCCTCTTCTGTGGGTGGAGTGGAGATGTCTGGACCCTCCTGTGTGGTGACGTTACGTAGTGGTCCTGCAGGGGTATAAGAGCATGATTATTGCATCTGTGTGTGTCATGGTGGGCAATGGGTGGGTGAGCGTGTACCCCAGTGCTAGCATTCCTGTGTGGGGGCTTGTATTATGATGGTTGGGGGGTTGTTATGGGTATGTGCAGTGTGCATGCGTTAGTGCTGGGTGTCCATGCTTAGTTGTGTCATGCAGGGCTTGGTGTTGGGATGTGTGGTTTGTGTTATTAGTACATTAGTGAGGAGTTGGAGTGATAGGGGAGGGGGTGAAGGTGGGGGGGTGTGATAGCATGCAGGTAGGGTGGGGGATATGAGAGTTAAGATTTGACTTACCAGTGTCCATTCCTCCACCGACTCCTCCGAGGCCCTCAGGATGCATAATGGTCAAGACCTGCTCCTCCCATGTTGTTAGTTGTGGGGGAGGAGGTGGGGGTCCGCCGCCAGTCAGCTGAATCGCGATGTTGTGCCTGGAGACCACTGAAAGCACCTTCCCCCGTAGGTCGTTCCACCTCTTCCGGATGTCCTCCCGATTTCTTGGATGCTGTCCCACAGCGTTGACCCTGTCGACGATTCTGCGCCATAGCTCCATCTTCCTGGCTATGGAGGTGTGCTGCACCTGTGCTCCAAATAGCTGTGGCTCTACCCGTAGGATTTCCTCCACCATGACCCTGAGCTCCTCCTCGGAAAACCTGGGGTGTCTTTGGCGTGACATGGGGTGGTGTAGGTGATGTGTGGGGTGGTGTATGTGTTGATGAGTGTGGTGATGTGTGGTGGTGTGGGGTGTTTTGAGCGTGGATGTTGTATGGGTGATGGTGTTGTGTGCCTCTGTGTGGTAGGGTTGTCTATTGCTGTAGTCTCTCTCTGGCCTTCTTTCTGATTTTTTGGTCGTAGGGGTTTGTGGGTGATGTGGGTGTGTGTTTTATATTGTGTTGGGTGTGTGGGAGTGGTGTTTGTATGTGTGTCAGGCGTGTGTATTTCAAATTGTCCAATGTGGCGGTGTTTTGGAGATGTGTGTGTATTTTGAGCGCGGCGGTGTGTACCGCCAATGGAATACCGCGGTTGAAAGACCGCCGCGTGGATTCGTGTGTCGTGATAGCATGGGCGTGTTTTCTGTTGGCGTGACGGTGGAGGTTTTGTTTTCGCCAGTTTATCACTGACCTTTGGTGTGGCGGACTTGTGTGGGTGTCTGAATTTCGGCGGATTCCGAGATGTGGGTCATAATAGCTGTGGCGGTATTCTGCAGCCGCGGCGGTGTATTGGCAGTGTTCTGCACGGCGGTAAGCGCCTTTTACCGCCAATGTTGTAATGACCTCCTTAGTGCGTGTGTTTCTAGGACTGCAGATCATGACATGTGACTTTTTAAAATTGACTTTCAAGTCAAGCTCTTGTGTGTACGTTAAAAAAAGATCCAAAAGGGTATGTAGGCCATTGGCCGTGCGGGCAATTAAAACGGCGTTGTCAGCATACAATAAAATCGGCAATTGTCTAAAACTCATCCTTGGGAAATTCTTATCATTTTGAGCTAAATAGCTATACAAGCCATTAATGTACAACAGAAATAAAAAAGGTGCCAAAGTGCAGCCCTGTCTAACACCCCGATTGGATGCAAGGGGATGGGATATTTCGCTGTGTTGACCAAACTGAATTGTGATAGTGAGGTCAGAGTATAAACGTTTGATCAGATCCAACAAATCTTGCTCAACCCCCATTGTGTCCATTAGTGCCCACAATTTCACTCTATTCACCATATCAAATGCACTGGACAGATCTATAAAGGCTAGGTGGATAGATTCCCTTTTCGCAATAACATATTTGCTAAGAATAAGGTGCAAATTTAGGACCTTATCCAGGCCTAAACCCATATTGAATTGGCAATAGAATATTTGTCCTTGCCACCCACTCCTCAAGCCGATTCAAAATGACACTCCCCAGAATCTTTGCCGTGGAGTCAATGAGAGAATGGGTCTGTAGCAAAAGGGGTCAAGCCTATTGCCTTTTTTTAAATTACGGGACAATTATTTCCGTTAGCCATGAGGAAGGGATAGAACTTTGAATAGCACTATTCAAAACATTTGTGATTAGCGGGACCCACAAGTCAGGTAAAGATTTGAATAAGTCCACTGGAACCCCGTCAGGGCCGGGGGCTTTCCCTAGTTTCATTTTATTTATTGCTATGGTGATCTCATGTGTCTCAAGTGAAATTCCACTCTTGATTGGAATGGAAGTAGCCAAACATGAAAGGCCACATGCCTCCACACCATAGTTAGGGTTATTTGCGGACTTAAATACAGATGAAAAGTGTTCTACCCAGACCCCCTCTGGTATCAGACAGTCATCCTCCCTATTAGCCTGTCCTGAAAAATATGGGTGATTAACCACCTTCCAAAATTGAGAGGGGTCCCTCAATTCCGTGGCTGCCATGAGATCTTCCCATGCGTTAGTGCGTACTTCATTCTTCCTCTCCTCAAGGACTAACTTATGTCGGCCCCTAGCCTGTTTAACTAAGTCACAGCTAAATGGAATAGTTTTAATAGCTGTTTTTAAATCTCTGTGGGCCGGCGTACAGGCCGAATTAAACCAGCGTTGAGGTTTTGTGCCTTTAGAGTGTTCGGCACACGTCAGTGCCTCAGAAATAACACAGCTTAAAGACTCAAAAGCAGCTATAAGATGGGCACAAATAGGTTGCAGAGACAAACAAGTATTAATATGGACCATATTTTGTGTTATAAGATCCTCATGAAAGGTGTTAGAATTTACTCTCTCCCACTTCACACGGGGGCCAAAATTTCTTTTAAAAACCACTTTCCCCTTGCATGCTGTCCTAGGTAAAATTGCCCTAGTTTTAGGAGCTAATTTTATGCTCAAGGGATTGTGGTCACTGGCACAGTGGGATATAATTTTAAAATCCACAATTGAACGTGAAAGTGAAGAGCAGATAAGGATGAAATCAATAATGCTATCATTCATGCTCCCTGTATAGGTGGGTATTTCCCTTATCTGACTATTTGTCATATCCCTTCGCGAAAACAAGATCAAATTTATAGATAAGGGTATTAAGAGCGTTACCTAAATTAGAGTGTATGAAGTGTGTAAGTGACTCTTTACCTTCTATAGAGGCACCACATATATGAGGTAATTCATGATTACACAATTGAACATTAAAATCTCCGACCCAAATCATATCAAATTCCCTGTCCTGGAGTTTTCCAGCAGAGTCTAAAAAGTCTGTAAACTCTTCGAGGCTTCGTGACAGTGCGTTGCTCGGAATATTATTATAAACTTTTTAAAGTAGAATATCCTTGCGCCCGGTCATAGATAATAAGACCATCATAAAAAAGGCAGAAGACCAAATCAAAGAGACCTCAATTTTTGGAAGTAGTAGTGACACAAGTACCAGAAGCCCACCACTTGCTCTGCCTGCTATAGATGGAAGAGCTGGCTGGAACACGGAATAATAACTATCCAAATAAAAAGAGGCCGTAGACCAAGTTTCTTGGAGACAAATAATATCATAAGTGGATACAAACTCCAGCCATTCTGAGTTTTCAGCTTTGGATCGAAGCCCTGCAATATTCCAGCTAATTAAGGATAAAGATTCTGTGCTTTCCTGGGACGTATTCCCTGGCTCCTTAATTATGGCAATATCTGTTGTATTCTGTAATAAAATAACTTGCTCATCAGACCCTATTGATGATTCCAAAGATACAAACCCTCCCGCCATCTCAATTTCCTTCGGAGTATCATTTGGAAACCCCATCCCCTCCACTTGTCAATCGATTGCATCAAGGAGGGGCAGATTTTGGTTGCCCTCAAGGTCAAGGATGGGGTTTTGTGGAGGCACCTTTAGCAGGGCTACATTTAGTCCATAGGGAGCCTTCATAAAGGGAATTGGAGAAACAGTTGACTCATAGAAAAAACTTAACGAGTGAGTTTTGATCCCACCATCCCCTTTCGCACACAATGGCAGAGTCGCCAACAAATAGTTAACAAAATGAGGATTGGTAAAGTTAATCACTATACAATCACCTTCTTATGCTTTTTTGGACAGACCTACCCACTTCACCCTTCTTGCCATAATTATTTTGTTATTTAAATCATCTTGATATCTAAGTGGTCACTATATTGTACTCAGAGTACAACATTCACAACAGTTAGATTAATTTTGGCTGCACAAATGCATGTTTTCATACAATGACATTACAATTACATTATGGCCATCTGATGCGAGCTCAAATTCTCAGCATGCATCAGGTAGTCATAATGTAGTTGTATCAACACATGCATTATTTAGTGACTCTAGGTAAAGATCTTATAGTTTACGTAAATCAGGTGCTCATAATCTGAGTTCCTGCAGTGTCTAGTGGTAAACAAATGTCATCAGACGTTGCAAATTTAGGCACATATTTATACTTTTTTTTGCACTGTATTTGCGTCATTGTTGACGCAAAAGCGGTGCAAACTTACAAATATAATTGTGTTTTGTAAGTTTGCGCTGCTTTTGCATCAGAAAGTGATGCAAACGCAGTGCAAAAATGTACAAATATGGGCCTTAGTTTATTTGGAGTTTTTGTAAAGCAATTATACTCCCGCCTCATTGGCCTCATAGCACTTTGGGAACATATAGGTAGTAAGGAGTTGCAATATCATATATTTGCAAGAACCTTCTGGTGGAGAGCTTTAGATCATCCGGCAAGAATGGAAGGCATTGCTAGATGATATTACTGGTCGTAAATGTACCCAAAGATGGCTCTGCCTTGAAGAACAGCAAGAATCTTGAATGCCTGTGTGTAATAAGGAAGGGCTGTTCTTAAGCTTCTGACATGGACAGGATACTGCTTAAAAGGAATGTCATGAGGATGAGTGAATCAACTAAATACCAGGGAGAAGAAGTGGACCTCTCTCTTTTTGAGGGCTTCATATTTCATACTCACATGAAGTGGCAAAGAATTTCACAGGGAAGAGCCCTTAAATAGAACATCGTCGCAGAATCTCTTGCTTCTAGTCCATGCATTAGTCAATAAACACTTGTTGCCAGGGTTATCGTTATTTACATTGGGGGTCCTTATAATGTGGCCAATCGCACATTTCCAACTACGGAACCATTCACTCTTAGGAAAAGTGCTCAATTTTAATTTTAGTGGAACTATTATATTAAGTGGTAAATAAGAAGGTTCACCACTGGACCATCAATACTCTGTTTAGACTAGTGAAGTGTAATTGTTTATGCTCCGAGAAAGTGACAAATTAAATATTAATAACGCAAAACAAGTGTTGGTATTGTTTGCACTTAATATCTTAATTTTATATGGAATTTTCCCTAATTGAATATAGGATTCTGATGATTTTTTTTTAAAACAAATAAACTTTGGTATTCATAATTATTTTTGCTTCAGCAGATGACTCTTTGAACCGCAAAACTATCCTCTTCATAGTAATATTTAAGTTTGTCTATTTATGGAATCTTGTTTTTATGTTACATTGTTATATGCTTTTATTTTGTACTTTTAATATATTTTACATTTTATTTTTAGCTCAATGTTTATAAGCCCCTTTTTCCTGAGTTGTTATAGGAAGGTTTGTAATAATATATATATATTTTCTTTTTACTGAAGTACAATGAAAATCCCCAAATTTGGAAGATGTTTTGAGTTGACAAGTTTTTTCATTACGTTTGATTATGTAGTGAAGTAAAAAAAAATGCGTCGGTCTCAGAGAATGTTATGATAGTGAATTTTATGTAAACTCATTCATGTGTTTTACACACAAATTATATTTTGGTAATGCAAGACTAGCAATGCTATTTAGTTATAGAGATAAAATCTGTCTGATTTAGTAGAGAGACTAATGGGATTCAAAGCATAATCTGTTTTCACTGTTTGCTATGACATTGTATAATGTGACACTGTAGGGATACAGGCCTTTTGCAGGTTTCACCCTACTTGCTGCCTCATTTTGAGTACTCGGGACTGGTGTCATTGCTTTGAAATGCATTGAGCTCTGCAAAATAAGACTCCGAGCATGTGCCCCAATACTTAAAATGGTATATGGTTTATTGGCTTGTCCCCAATTGGTATAGCTCAGACTGCTTGTAAGTCCCCAGTACATGGTACCATAGACACCTATGGCCTGTAGATTGAGGTATCTCTTGTGGACTACAACACTAGTTGTGCCATCACAAGTGTGACAAGGTAAAACATGTCTCCCACACTGCCACTACATACTGGAAGAGCAATTTAAAGTGCTAAGTCAACTGTGCTATTTAAAGTAACGGCAAAGCCAACCCCCTCACTTTTCAATATATTTAAGTCACCCTTAATGTAGGCCTGTCAGCCCTAAGGCAGGCTGCTTTATGTTAAAAAGTGGAACATGTACATTATCATGTCCCAACATTAAAAAGCTAAATTGTAGCTTTTACAGTGGAAAGGTTAATAGCACCATTGGCAAGTACAGAGATAAAGGCGGACATCTCAGTCCTGCTAACTTCTGAATGGGACTACTAGAGTTGGTATGGTAAGGTAGCAAAATAATCAGTGCATTTAATCAAATTTCATGGTGAAATCGAATTTAATGTCACTGGTGGGCAAAGCACAACTTCAGAAGTTGCCACTTTATTTGCCCAAGGTTTCCAGTGCCCTTCTACAATTGCACATCAGATCTGTCATGCAGACATCTTCTTGCCCTCCTCGGGTGACCTGCCAATGACACCCAGGAAAGAATACATTGGAAACCTGCATGGGAGGAGAAGTGTTACGCACACAGTTGTTAGCCCAAAAGGTGAGCTTCAAAGGTGAAGCTGCTTTGAAGGGCAAATTACTAACACTTGGGAGACACTCAGGCACTCTGGATGGAAAAGGGAAAGCAGTTGCCAAATTGGTTTTCCAGGGGCGTGTAGCCCCCCTTGGTAGATGCACCTCTGAGTTGCGCTAGAGAGCTCTGGACACTGAGTGAGGGATTCTACCATGTTGGAAGTGGGAAGAATAGTGCATCCTGGGATAGTTAAATGCCACACTTTGCAGGAAGCAGTCACCAGGAGGGAAGGAACCTGGCAGCCCACTAGCTACCAGCCACATACAACCCTGAGGGCATTTTCAGAGCATAAATAGGGCACCCCTGAAACTCAGAACTCAGATCATGACTGGACCGAAAGAAGGACCGAAGGACAGCCCTGCTGCACCAAGGACCCGATAAAGAGAAACTGAACCTGATGGTTAGCAGAGGAGAAGAGACTGTGCCTGCTATGTCCTGCTCGTGGAGAAGTTATCTCTGGAGCCCAGCTGAAGCAAAAGACTCCAAGGGCCATTTGGCGACCTCCTGTTTGCAGCACAGGGCTGCAACAGCTAAAGAAGCCTGCTGGGGCAAGTTGGTAGCCCATAATCGTGACACAGCTGTCAACCACCGCCATGCAGTACCAGAGACCAGGACCTGAAACTCAATGTTGCACCCAAGTCTGCTGGACCTGGGAGAGTCATTGCAGTGCAGCTTGGTCACAGAGAAGATAAGTTATCACCCATGGAAGGATTTGGCTGTGACCGCAATATTGGGTGACTAGTAGCCAGTGGTGACTGGACTTCTACCAGGGCACACAGGTCTTTGAGGGAAGTTGACCCCTTGGCGAGGACCACCTCACCCCCTCCATGGACCGAGGAGTAGCCGCCGGAAGACCCTTGTCAACCGCATCACATTGACAGCAGCCTTGAGTATCTTCAGCATCCTCTATCCCTTCCTTCAGGAGTACCTCCATAAGGACCTACAGCAAAGAGATAAAAGTAACTGGAACTGACTGAAGACTGCTTCCTTGGCCTAGATGACTGTTTCTGAGGACCTTACTGATCTCCCAGACTGGCTCCCTGTCAAAATTGGTCACCAAACGTAACTCTGATTGACCGCAATACAACCAGCCAAGGGTTTAGATCAAAAGGTTTTTGTCAAATTTTTGGATTTGCAGTGCTTGTTTGCGGTTGAGTAAAAGTGCATATTTACTATACTTTTTAAAATTTATAGCTCCAGGACTCCCCAGTGGATCTTATTCATTGCAGAGTCTAAAGATACATAAAAATACAGTCTTTTTTGATAAATTGGTGTAGGATTTCTTTAATGTCTAACATATTTCTTCTTCAATTGTTTTGGTGCTGCTTAAATGATTTACATGTGTTCCTTTGTGTAAGCCTTGCTGCTCAGAGCCACAGCTATCCAGAGTTGAGGTAGAGGTTTTAACAAACGAAACCTACTTGCCCTGGCTTTCTGACTGGACATTTTGTTCTTCGTCAAAGCAATCAAGAAATGTAAAAGACCAATATGAGTCACTTAAGTTGATAACGACCTATTGTACCCAACACTACTCTCTAAGACATATCCTCCAAAAATACTGGCCTTAGTTAAAAAATAAGCCTATTATAGGAACAAAGCTTGAGAATAAACCTAAAATAACAATCAGAAAGTCATTGTCCATGAAAGTGTGTAAATAACACTACACTTGTAGAGATGATTATGTATTTTATTCTATGGGTTGTCCTTGCCAAAAGATATATATTGAAGTTGCCTGTTTATAAAAGAAATGTGCAATATTATGAACGATTGAACACCATGAGAACACTCACCGTCTTGCCAGACATTTCTGGTCCACAAATGAGTGTAAAAAATCCCTATTACAATATAGTGTGATTGATGGGATCCCACATACAATCAGAGGTGGGGATATAGTGAAGGCTCTCTGGAAGTTGGAATGCTTGTACACTTTAGAATTTGATACCAAGGATCCAACTGGTCTCAATGTGGACGAAGAGTTATATATACACTTATGAAATATGTGTCATTTACTCTGTCTTAGAAGTAGTGATAATTTTGTGATTCAGTTTTATTATTAATTAGTTTTATCATTTTTTGTTTTCAATTCTCACATCTTTCCAGAAAACCACAACAATACTGTATAAAAAATATTGTATGAATAATTTAAATATTAGATTTGGTTTCCTCTTATTATCTTTGTTAACTATGTTCAATGTTACAACCATCAACAAGATCGAATCATTATGATTTTAATCAACTTTACTTGGCCCACTTGGGCTTGATTGTTCTACAGGACCAGGTAATTTTATTATGTCTCTGAAAAAACATTATTTTGCCATGTATTCTGCAACGATGAACTATGAGATTGGTAATAAAATGGACATTGACTGAGTGCTAATTTTGAAATATCAATATTAATTATGATCCTTTATAGTTAGCACATGGGGTTAATGATGTTATGCTCAAAATGGTGCCTACTATCGTGAACAAGGCTTCTTGTTAGCCAAAACGTGTTGAGTCGATGTCACTGCACCACAGTTGAATAAATACTGCATTAAGCACTGGAAGAGTGCCAGCGCCTTTCTTGATTCTGACAGGGAGGACTTTTTTTTTTTAAATACACCATGGGTGGCGATCGTCAGGGAAGCCGTACACCACATCTGATTGGATGCTTGGAGGCAAACTTGCCACATTTTTTAGGATAATGGCCCATATTTATACTTTTTGACGCTAAACTGCGCTAACGCAGTTTAGCGTCAAAAAATTTAGCGCCGTCTAACGCCATTCTGAAGCGCCATGCGGGCGCCGTATTTATGGAATGGCGTTAGCCGGCGCAAGCAGACCGGCGCTGCCTGGTTTGCGTGGAAAAAAGCCACGTACACCAGACAGCGCCGGCGTAGGGGGAAAATGGCGTATGGGCGTCTTAAAATGGGGCAAGTCAGGTTACGTCGAAAAAATCGTCGTAACCCGACTTGCGCCATTTTTTTTCGACGCCCATCCCCCATCAACATGACTCCTATCATTGTAAAGATAGGAGTCATGCCCCCTTGCCCAATGGCCATGCCCAGGGGACTTCTGTCCCCTGGGCATGGTCATTGGGCATAGTGGCATGTAGGGGGGCACAAATCAGGCCCCCCTATGCCACAAAAAATAAAATAAATAAAACTTACCTGAACTTACCTTAATGTCCATGGGATGGGTCCCTCCATCCTTGGGTGTCCTCCTGGGGTGGCCAAGGGTGGCAGGGGGGGTCCCTGGGGGCAGGGGAGGGCACTCTGGGCTCATTTTGAGCCCACTTGTCCCTTAACGCCATGCCTGACCCAGGCGTTAAAAAGCGGCGCAAATGCGCCGTTTTTGGCCACGCCCACTCCCGGGCGTCATTTTTGCCCGGGAGTATAAATACCACGTAAAGGCCTGGGAGTCATTTTTTAAGACGGGAACGCCTCCCTTGCATATCATTAACGCAAGGAAGGGGTTCACGCTAAAAAATGACGCACACTCCGGGCACTTTGGCGCCCGAAGCGTCTAACGCCATAGTATAAATATGGCGTTAGTTGGCGTTAGTTTAGTGTCGAATTTGCGTTGATAAAAACGACGCAAATTCGGCGCAACCAGAGTATAAATACGGCCCAATATGTATATGTATATATATATATATATATATACACAGGTACACTTAATTCCTTAACATATTTTTGTTCCCTAATCCCATTTCTTTTTCTTTTTTAAATTATTTTACTTTAACCATGTTTCATTTCTATTGTGTCTGAAAGTGTTTAATAAAAGATTACTTTTAATAACATTAATATACATCAATATATTAATATATCATTTTAATAAATATATTTATTGTTATTTTAAATAATATAGTATTTTGAATGTAACATTTTACATTATATTAGATTATATTTCAGTTGTACCTAATCTTTAAAATAATGTGTGTATATATATATATATACAGAGAGATAGAGAGAGAGAGACAAGGATTATATACCTTTTACTTTTTTTAATTGTTTACTAGTGCCGACCTGCATGATAAAGTCTCTTGATGTACTGTATGCAATGTAATGACTCCTGATGTAATGGCAGTTTACCTGTACAAGTCCTGAGGTTTCGGTCAGCAGATAAGGGACGGGCAGTTTTGCAAGATAGTTCAGCAATTGACCATGGAGTATGAGGCAAAGGTCCGAATTACAGTTGGCCTGGGAAATGGTGCAATATTATTGCACCAAATAAACTCTGACACCAGAATGATTGGAATTTATCATTTGTAATACATGTTACTCAGTTAAGATAACTGCACTAAAAACTACGTCATAACAGTAAAAAAAAAAAAAAAAGAATCTGCCTGTCTCAATATTGACCAGCCATTTTTCCGTTATTAAATTTTGACAGGTTTGACCTATCGAAATTTACCTGGGAAAAAAATGTAGGGGGTGCAGTGCTTATCGCATAACACACAAAATATGGTGGAGATACTAGAATAAAGGCTGTTGCAATTCTAAGAGCAAGCCACTTTTAGTAGGTGTCAATGATCAACATAACACAAGAAACTCCATTAAGATATGTCCAGGCCGGTCCCATATCCATGGATGTGAAGCATGGATGAACGTGCCATTTCAGAGTTGTAGGTATCCACTGATAATTTGTGCTTTTGGGGTGGACAACCCATGCTTCAATATGCCATACTTTGTAGTCCATGTTTGCGGGTGACCCTGAGGCTCGAAGTCATCTTGAGCAAAGTTGAACTGCAGTTCATTGCACTGTAGGAAATTGATGGGCATTTGCCTCCTCAACAAAACTTCCTCCTTAACCTCCTGCAAAATGTGAACCTATTCCGGTGATAGATAAGGTTCAATTATAGGAAATAAAGGCGATAATAACGACCGATGAAGTTCTTGTAAAATAATAAGGAAACATGCAATAACGACCTGGAACACAAACATGAGGCTATCTAGATAAGTCAGACAGTCCTGCATGCTTTCAGCAAACAGGTACTGCTATGAGAAGCAAACTCTTTTTGAAAACTCTTTGAGGGCTCTGAGTGAGGGAAGTTATGAGCGCACGAGAGAGGATCTGGATAGCGAGGCTGAGAGCCATTCATGGTGCACTTGTCCTTCTGCTCCTGCCTCGGCCCCTTTTCGTGTTTGGTTTGTATTTGTGCATATGACACTAAACATTACAGCCAATGGATGCCGTAGTTTCTCAAGTGAGGCAAAGGTCAATAACATCATTGCCAATATTTGAAATGAATAGTGCTAGTTTGGTGAGTGGTTGGCAGACGAGTGTCCAAACGGGCATAAGATTTCCAAAGGCTCAGATTTCAAAACTCAGGTGTCCAGGGTACACACAGACTTTCCAAGAGTTCAATTGCTTAAAGGTTTTTAGTGTCTGTTTGCCAAAGTAGATAGTTTAAACAGGGCCATTCCATCCCTTCTTAGCATAAAGATGGTGTAGGAAGTTGGCTCTGTATATACTATCTCAAAGTGAGAGATAATGTGCACAGAGTCCAAGGGTTCCCCTTAGAGGTTGATGGTGGCAAAATTAGATAATACTAATGCTCTATTTTGTGGTAGTGTGGTCGAGTAGTAGGCTTATCAGAGAGTAGTGTTAAGCATTTGTTGTACACACAGAGGCAATAAATAAGAACACACACTCAAAGACTTAACTCAAGGCCAATAGGTTTCTATATAGAAAAGTATTATTTTCTTAATTTATTTTAGAACCTCAAGATCCAGAATTTAGGAAAGTACATAAATTATAAGGTACTTGACACAGGTAAGTATGGAACTTTGAATTAAAACAGTAATGAACACAGTTTTGGCAAAAAGGCAATAAGTTATTTTAAAAGTGGACACTGCAAAAATCGACAGTTCCTGGGGGAGGTAAGTATTGGTTAGTTTCTCAGGTAAGTAAAGCACTGACAAGTTCAGTCTCCTGAATAGGCAGCCCACCGCTGGCGGTTCAAGTCAACCCCAAACACCCAGTGCCAGCAACACAGGGCTGGTCAGGTGCAGAGGTCAAAGTAGGGCCCAAATAGCATAGGTGCCTATGGAGAATAGGGGTGCTCTGGTTCCAGTCTGCTAGCAGATAAGTACCTGTGTCCTTGGGGAGCAGACCAGGGGGGTTTTGTAGAGGACTGGGTGGGTCCCAAACAGGCACACAAAATACACCTTCAGCGGAACAGGGGTGGCCGGGTGCAGTGTGCAAAGTAGGTGTCGGTTTGTAGATAGGAATCAATGGAGAGACCTGGGGGTCACTCTGGCGTTGCATGCAGGGCACAGGGGGGCTCCCCGGGCCAGCCACCGACTGGGCTAGGGGGGGTTAGGGGGGCTGCCTGCTGGTCACTCCTTCACGGGTAGTTGGTGCCTCTCGGGCCTGGGGGCTGCGGGTGCAGTGCTTCTTCCAGGCGTCTGGTTCCTTTGTTACCAGGCAGTCGAGGTCAAGGGGAGCCTCTGGATCATGTCTGCAGGCGTCACTGTGGGGGTGCAGGGAGGTCATCTCAGGGTGTCCACATCGTGAAAGTCACCTGGGGGTCCTCTCTGCGGTGTTGGTTCTTCTGGACACAAGCCGGGGGCATGGGGTGCAGAGTGTGGAAACTCACACTTCCGGAGTGAGGCTGGAGTCTCTTTGAAGATGGTTTATTTGTTGCAGTTTTGGACTGAGCCGCTGTCCTCAGGACTATTTTGGCCCTTTAGGTGCAGGTCAGTCCTCTGAGTCCTCAGAGGTCACTGGTCCCGGTGGATGTGTTGTTGTGCAGGTTCTCTGAGTCTGGAGACAGGCTGGTATGGCTGGGGCCAAGTCAGTTGTCGTCTCCGTCGTCTCTGCAGGGCTTTCAGGTCAGCAGTCCTTCTTGTTTCAGGTTGCAGGAATCTGTCTTCCTGGGTTCAGGGTCTGGCCTAAATACAACATTTAGGTGTGTGTTTAGGTCTGGGGAGCAGTAGCTAATGGATACTGTCCTGGAGAGTGACTACACTCTTTTTGTGCCTCCTCCATGTGGGGAGGGGGGCACATCCCTAATCCTAATGGGGGGAATCCTCCTTGTTTTTCTCATTATCTCCCTGGACTTGCTGCAAAAAGTGGGGGCTGTGTCCGGGGTGGCGGGCTTCTCCACTAGCTGGAGTACCCTGGAGTATTGTAACACCAGGCTTGAGCCTTTGAGGCTCACCACCAGGTGTTACAGTTCCTCCAGGGAGAGGTGTGAAGCCCCTCCACCCATGACAGCCTTTGTTCCTGGTCACAGAGTTCACAAAGGCACTCACCCCATGTGGCCAGAAACTTGTCTGGAAGTGGCAGGCTGGGTGGTTTGGGGAAAATCTAGTAATTCACCTTTCCTCCTGGTCGCTAGGAGGCACTCTGCTACTTACCTTTTGGGTTTCCTAGTACCCCCAGCCCAGCTCCCCTCTACACATTTCATTTACCTAGGTGGGGGTCCTGTGTTCGCATTCCACTTTTTTAGTTTATGGTTTGGGGTCCCCCTAGGGTCACTACTGTTTAACTGCATTTGCACTGTTTTCTATCACTTTCTATTCCTAATTCTGATAACTAGTGTACATATTTAGTGTGTTAACTTACCTCCTACTGGAGGGTTGCCTATCTATTGTTTTGGTACTGTGTTACTGTAGTAAAGACCCTTCATTTTCGTACCACTGAGTGTTTTCTTTCATGTGTGTATTGCATGAGTTTTGCATGCCTCCTAGATAAGCTTTGGCTGCACATCCAAAGCTACCTCTTGAGAGCCTGGCTTCTAGACACTGCACTAATAGGGGATATCTGGACCTGGTATAGGGAGTAAGTACCTTAGGTACCTACCACACACCAGGCCAGATTCCTACAGTTAGGAAATAGAATTAAAAACAATTAGAAATCCACTCAAGAAAACAACAGTTACAGGGACGTTAGGATCACATTTTAAACATACAAAACTAGAGCAATTCACCTGTTATAGTCTGAGTTATATCAAGTAACTATAACTTGTGCCCCAGCCATGCACAGTTTTTTTTTGTCAAAAACTGTTACTGCAAATATTAAATTGATATTATCAATGATGTTATCAAAGATGTCATGAGTGCTGTAATTTGTGGGATAATTAGCATTGCATGGCAAGGGCACAAGTTATTGTTACCATAGTGCACGAGTTATAGTTACTTGAGATAACACTAACTAAAAAAGATGAATATCTATGGTTATGTATGTTTAGAATGTGAGCCTAACAATAATGTCTCCTTAACGAGTGTTTTTTAAGTGAATATTTATGTTTTTTTAATTCCTTTTCCGAACTATAACGTCCCTGTAACCTTTGTGTTTTTTTCAGTGAATTTCTATGTTTTTTTAAAGTAAAGCAATTTTCATTACTATACGTTAAGCCAACCACCACCGCGCACGACAAAAGGATATATTTAGAATGAGATATTTCTGGACAAATTGAAAAGAAAAATGTATTTGTCAATTAAAAAGAGTGAGATGGCTTTTCAGTATGAACCTTATACTTTTGAAGTTTAAAAGAAATTAAAGAAGAAAAATGACCACAGACACACTTGGAGTAGAACCCTGAACTTTCAGTGTGAGGGTCTGTGATCTTAACCTTTAGGCCATAGGTGACTGCTTACTGTGATGCTTCCAGACATACCTAGGACAGTCAACCCATACATGTGATTGGAAAGAAATGTGAATGTTTCATCACTAGGAATGTTTAACAGCAAAAACACTTATAAATAAACAAATTCACTACCAAGCCATACTAGGATTGGAGCTTTCAGTCTGAGTGATAGCACAAGACCTTGACCATTACCCATAAGTGACTCTGTTCCGCTCTGCATCCAAACATAACTATAGCATTCGTCCCAAACATCTTGCTACTCTTACTCCTGAAGTAATTGTATGGAGAGATCATTGCAATGTCAGTTATGGGATGGAAGAGAGAGAAAGAAAGTGGCAGGGCCATGATTGGAGCCTGAGGACTGTTGGGGGGGGGCCTAAAGGCCCTGCAGTCCTAGCTAGCTCTCCACATTCTGCGGGAGCCGACGTTGCTCCTACAAGCAAGGAGCTGCTTTAAAAAGCAGCTCCCTGCTTGTTTCAGCAATGTTTTCATGCTCCTGGGAGGTGGTGTTCCCATTGACTCGGGGGTCCAAAACGGATCCCCTTCACTCTTTTGAGGTAGCCCTGGCGAGGTGGCAGTCCCTGGGGCTGCATGGTCCCCCTCCATTTAATTAGTATTAAGTCCCAGGGAGGTGGTGGCCCCTGCCTAAAATAACAAATAAGCCCAGGAGGGGTGCCCCATGCGCCCACCTCCTTAATTTTAAACATGCCTCTGGGATTTGGCTCGGCTTTAATCAATTAAGTGCAGGAGACGACACATTTTAAAAATTATTTTTAACACAAATTTGCAATGAAGTTGCAAATTTGCGGTAAACTTTTATTATTTTTAAAGTGCTTTTTTGCCCTTGTGGGGTCCCTCTGGGATTCCAACACCAGAGCTAAAGAGTCAGGGTGACTCTACTCTGAACCCTTTTCCTTTCCTGAAGCTGAGTCCCAAGATGGCTGCCAACATTTCCAGGTTGAAGTGTTGGCAGCCAATCAGAGCTGTGCATTTTCCTGCGTGAGCTCGTTATTGTTTGTGAATTCACCAACAAGGATCCGCGGACCTAGATATGCAAACTTGTTTTCTCTTTAATAGCTCCTAAACTACTAAACATATTTACATCAAATAAGCAAAAGCGTAATATGCAAACCGAAAGCTAGCTTTCTTCCAAATTTGCTAAATTCCAAATTTCCAAATTACGTCCAGTGGTTCAGGCTGTAGTCGTATCTCAAGGCCCTATATGAATTAACATGGGGAACACAACATTTTTGCCTCGCCCCCCCACCCCCCATTTTTCTCAGCCCCTGCTTAACGGATCACCCAAAACATTTTGTGTGCAATAAGAATTACCGGGGTACCCTTTTGGAAAATTTCATGAACTTTCGTCAAGCGGTGCCAAAGATATAGGCAAGTCAAAAAACGCTTTTTCTATGGAAACATGGTCCTAACTAAAACTGCCACTGAGTTTTATATATATATATACATATATATATTTATATATATATATGCATATATATATATATATATATATATATATATATATATATATATATATATATATATTATTTATTTTTTTAACTGAAAAAAACAAAGATTACAGGGACGTTATAGTCAGACTCACATAGTTAGTTACCTGAAATAACTATAATTCGTGGGCCAGCCATGCACAGTTTTTCATCACAAATTTCACTGCAAATATTACACTGATATTATCAATTATGTTATGAAAGATGGTATGAGTGTCGTAATTTGTGGGGTAATTAGCAGTGCATGGTGAGGGCATGAGTTATAGTTATCTTAGGCCGCGAGTTATAGTCACTATTTCCTAACTATAACGTCCCTGAAACCTTTGGTTTTTCAGTCAATTTCTATGGATTTTTTAACGTGTAGTACTATTAATTATTATACACTAATCCAACCACCACGGCACACGGACTTTGGCCGCGAGCAACAGTGGTTGGCTACAGGGCCAGGCAAGGCCAACCCCCCCATAAGCACCCAATCTTGCACCGTGCACGGCCGTCACCTGTGCGAAGGGGGGATTGCCCGCAAGACCTGGCCTGCAGCTTCTCTTGGTGTAAGAACAGGTGTGAGAGGGTGTATCTGGGGGTGAGAGTGGCCATCAGATTGGGTGTCTGGGTGTGAGACTGTATACATCAGTGTTTTAGTGGTTGCAGGTCTGTGAGTGGGTGCATGATGGTGTCAGTGGGTCTGTGAGTGGGTGCGTGAGTGTCTGAGTGGGTCTGTAAGTGGGTGTGTAAGTGTCTGAGTGGGTGTATGAGTGGGAGAAATTGATTGAAAGAGAGTCAGAAACAGAGAAAGAAAGTGAGAGGGAAAGATATATATTTTTAGGCTTTAATATTTCATATACTTAAAATGAGATATATGTGTTGGATTTAAAAATATATATTATTTTTAAAAAACTATTTTTAAAAACCCCGCTGGACTCGAACTCCCAAAGCTCAGCTTCACACTGAGCTATGTTTTTTTATCGCGATTTATGGGCTTTCTGGAACTGTGAATAAGCCCTCAAGGGCTTCCCTGCGGTCCCTATTTATTTATTTATAGATATTTTTATGGGTTTATGGGTTACCTGGCATTCCAGGGGAAGCCTTAAGGCTTTCCCCACATTGCCATTGCATCAGCAAGCAAGCTTTGACAGCAGCTCCGTGTTTGCTGAAGCATTTAATCTCTGTCCCTTGCACATGTGAACGCCCTGGGGAGGTGGTGATCCCCTGGGCAGCGGGAGGTGGGGGGGGGAGGGTGCATGCACCCACAAATAAATTACATTTTGCCCCAGGGGTGGTGGTCCCCTGCGCACAGGGGAGCCCCCTGCATATATATTACGTGAATGCACTGGGAAGGTGGTGATCCCCGGGGCAGCGGGGAGGGGGGCACATGGCCCCCACATACAAATAATAAGCCCCGGGGAGGTGGAGGTCCCCGGGGCAGCAGGAGGGGGCCCCCTCCCACTTTTAGGCATTATAGTTATGGAGCACGGGAGTTTTTTTTAGTTTCACTGCAGATCCATTGATCCACTGCGACTCAGCTCCTAAGCCCTTTGGGACCCAACCGCCAGAGCTAAGGGGTCAGGGTGCCTGTACCCTATCCCCTTTTCTTTCTTTTTTAACTTTTTTTTTTTTAGGACTTGGCTTCTGTTATTGAAATATTAACAGCTACTAAGATCTCTTTACAAGATCAGGATGGGTTGTGAATCCTTTGCGTCCTTAGGTATACAAATTTGGATTTTCTTTAATTTCTCTAAAACTACTGGATGGAATTACACCAAAGCAAAATGAGCATTTGCAATGTAATAGATCTCACATTTTCTTGAGTTAGAGCTATTGGCACTGGACTTTTCTTGCTACATAAATTGCCTCATAATTTTATCTTTTCCTGCCATATAATTCCAGTTCCCAGCATTTAAGTAAAGCACTTCCATTTACCTTCTTCCTCTATTTTAAAACATATACAATTATCATATAAACCTTCAGCAGAAATAAACCTTTGGCATTAGAGTGTAATGCTCAAGCATATCAAAAATATCATTTGGGACGGATTGGAGGGTGGAAGGAAAAAGGGAGTTGGGAGTAAAGATGGAGAGGACAAGTGGCATAGTAATGGTGTCATCAGCCCTGGAATAAGAAAGGAAAATGTTTGGCTGCAATTTCAGAAGGAAAATATAGCAGTAATTAGAGTTGAGTGAGTTCCATAGGTCTCTGGGCCCCAGTGCCACTGCACCTGTTGCTCCATTGATAACTAGGCTTCAGGAGAGAAAGCGGATGGGGTAGAAAAAGAGAAGCAAAAGGAATACAACAGACAAAAGGAAGAAGAAGAAGGGATTGCAAAGAAATAAAAAAAGAAGAGAAAGAAAAAACAAGAAAATGAAAACACAACTAAGAGAAGAAATAGAGCAAATGTGTGAGACAAAAGAAAAAAGGGAAGGAAGTTAGTGAACGAAAGTTAAAGAGGAAAAAATAAAAGAAGCATGAAAAGAAAGAGAAAAATGAACATTAGAGAAAAAAGAGAGATGGCCAGAGAAACAAGCAGCGAAAGAACCAGGGCATATATGTACTGACACATTTCCCACAGGCACATAATGGGAAAACCACTGCGGGCCCGACAAGTAACTTGTGGCTTCCACATACAGATGGAAAAAAGAGGGATTTATAGTAAAATGTGAATTGACAGATAAAGATAAGAAAAACACCAGAGAAAGGAAGGAGAGACCAAATAAAAAAGACAAAGAAAGAATGAAGGAAAGAGAAATAAAATCGTGAAAGAATGAATGCCTGATGAAGAAAAGAGAGGAATGAAACAAGGTAAGAAACAACCAAGCTTTTGCAAGTTTGAATGAGGAGGTAGCAAGAGGGAAATAAAAAAAGGGAGAGGAGTAAAAATAAACAGTAGAAAGGAAGAGCGAAACTGTTAAAGTTTGGATTTTAAGAGCTGGGAAGAAAAAAGTGGGGGAGAAGGAAAACAATGAGAGTAAACAGAGTAAAGGAAAGAACGGAGTGAGATAGGTGGAACAGACCCTCCCACATAAAAATGTCAGATAAGAATAGATTTGATTGGCTCCCCAACATCTTCAAACAGAATTCAGAGTGTGAAACAGCAAGGGGCGCTGCAGAACAGCAGGAGGTGCATCAGCAGAGTTGTATGTGAACCCCAATATAGCAATATTGGGGTGCTTCACATCAGGATTGGGGGTATAGGCAGAGATGTGTTCCAGCCCAGTGCTAGAATAACAGAAAGGCAGCGGGTGAGGAATGAGAAACGTAGCGCTGTGTAATTCCTGGAATTTGAATAATGGGGTGCTGCAGGTTAGGGTTGAGATGCACTGACAGAGTTTTATGTGGGCTGCAGTATTGGAATAGTAACAGCAACAAAAAGGCAGAAGTGAGGAATGTTAATGGAGCTGTGTGTGGAACCTAGTATTGATGTGCCAGTATTGCCGAGTGTTAGCCTGGCGGTGCCCTGGTGAAGCTGCGAATGGGGCTCAGTATGGGAGTGGCATTGCCTCTGAATCACATAAGCGAGGAGTCCTGAAAGGCGTGTATGTGAGCCTTAGTACAGAGAAGAAATATGTACTGAATGTTAGAATTGATAGATTCTGGCGTAGGATGTTAGACTTGAGGTGCACTGGCTGAGCTGTCTTTTTGCTCTTTTGGGTCCAGTTTTGGTGTGGGAGTGGAACTGAATATTAGAATTGAGCTGCTGTAAAAATGGAACTGTATGTGAGCGTGGTCCCGGTATAGGAAAGGAAGTGACCTCGCCAGTGTAGAACTGAGGTGCACTGATGTAGCTGCACCCCAGGTCCTGGTACCGGAGCGTAGAGTGTACTGAGTGTAAGAACTGAAGTGCTCTGGCAGACAGCGTGTGTGGGGTTCTGGCACGGCTGAAGGGCTTGGAGTGTGTGAACTGAGGTGCACTGGTGAAGCTGTGCCCGAGGTCCCAGTACTGGAACAACAGTGTGAACTGACCGTAAGAACTGCGGTGCTCTGGCAGACAGCGTGTGTGGGGTTCTGGCACGGCTGAGGGGCTTGGAGTGTGTGAACTGAGGTGTACTGATGGAGCTGTGCCCGAGTCCCAGTACTGGTATAGCAGTGTGTACTGACTGTAAGAACTGAGGTGCTCTGGAAGACAGCGTGTATGGGGTTCTGCCACGGGGATGTCTGAGGGGCCTGGAGTGTGTGAACTGAGGTGCACTGATGGAGCTGAGCCCGAGGGCTCAGTACTGGAACAGTAGTGTGTACTGACTGTAAGAACTGAGGTTCTGTGGCAGACAGCATGTGTGGGGTTCTGGCACAGGTACGGCTGAGGGGCATGGAGTGTGTGAATTGAGGTGCACTGATGGAGTTGCATCCAAGGTCCCAGTACAGGAACAATAGTGTGTACTGACTGTAAGAAATGAGGTGCTCTGGCTGACAGCGTATGTGGGGTTCTGGAATGGCTGAGGGGCTTGGAAAGTGTGAACTGAGGTGCACTGATGGAGCTGCGCCTGAGGTTCCAGTACTGGAACAGCAGTGTGTACTGACTGTAAGAAATTAGGTGCTCTGGCTGATAGCGTATGTGGGGTTCTGGCATGGCTGAGGGGCTTGGAATGTGTGAACTGAGGTGCACTGATGGAGCTGCGCCTGAGGTTCCAGTACTGGAACAGCAGTGTGTACTGACTGTAAGAACGAGGTGCTCTGGCAGACAGCGTGTGTGGGGTTATGGCACTGCTACGGCTGAGGCGCTTGGAGTGTGTGAACTGAGGTGTACTGATGGAGCTGCGCCCAAGTACCAGTATCGAACAGTAGTGTGTACTGACTGTAGGAACTGAGGTGCTCTGGAAGACAGCATGTGTGGGGCTCTGGCACGGCTGAGGGGCTTGGAGTGTGTGAACTGAGGTGCACTGATGGAGCTGAGCCTGAGGGCTCATTACTGGAACAGTAGTGTGTACTGACTGTAAGAACTGAGGTGCTCTGGCAGACAGTATGTGTGGGGTTCTGGCACAGGCACGGCTGAGGGCTTGGAGTGTGTGAACTGAGGAGCACTGATAAAGTTGCACCCAAGTTCCCAGTACTGGAACAGTAGTGTGTACTGACTGTAAGAACTGAGGTGCTCTGGCAGACTGCGTCTGTGGGGTTCTGGCATGGCTGAGGGGCTTGGAGTGTGTGTGAATTGAGGTGCACTGATGGAGATGTGCCCAAGATCCCAGTACTGGAACAACAGTGTGTACTGACTGTAAGAACTGAGCTGCTCTGGCATACAGAGTGTGTGGGGTTCTGGCACTGCTGAGGGGCTTGGAATGTTCGAACTGAGGTGCACTGATGGAGCTGCGCCCGAGGTCCCAGTACTGGTACAGCAGTGTGTACTGACTGTGAGAAATGAGGTGGTCTGGCAGACAGCATGTGCTGGGTTCTGACATCGCGATATAGTGGTTGTCTGTGTTTTGGCCGGTTGATATTTTTGTCCTAGTTAGTCTGACGTACAGCCCTTACAAAGTACTGTCCTTCACCCATACATCCGTCCCTCTGTAGGATGACAAAGAGAGGTCCCCCCTCAAAGTAAGTCTCTTCTCACCCTTGCTATATATTCTTAATTTCACCTCCACCTCAGTTGGACACTTATTGATAACTGCTATAAATGACTTCCCCACTCCCACCCCAGCAATTAAAAGGGTTATTTTCCTTTCTTGCACCAGGGTCCATGGTATCCTTGCTAGTTACTGTTATAGAGTGGGGACACAACTCACCTATTAAAACCAGACGTGTTGCTCAGGAAGTACAGTCTGGCTATCTTTGATCTTTCAAGCCACTACCGAGAATGGTAAATCTGCATGCAGTTTCAAGCTACAATAACTCAAGCACAGCAGGTCCTTTATTTTGTCTGCCATGTTTCAAGAAAGGAATGGAATCTGTTGAGACTTTAACCTTTAAAGTTCATGGTTGACTATGTAGGTTTTGAAAGGCATTTCCAGTGCTTAATATAAGCAGGTGGGGGACACCAGCACTCGTTTTTGGGGATCAATGCTTATTTTTCTTCATCAGACATTCCTCGAGAGCAAGAGAGAGAAACACAAACGGAAAGACTGAGGAAGAAAGAGGTGGAAAAACCATCAGTACGGAAGAAAGGAGGAACCTGTAAGAGTGAGATAAAGGGACAGGCAAAGTCTGGCAATGGATTAAAGAGAGGTATAACCTGGGTTCAGGACTATGCAGCAGTGGTTTTTTTTGTTGTTGGCCCATGGCAGGACTGGGAACCCAAAGCATCCTTGGCACATTTTGTCAGACCAGCCCCCTTATGGTGCAAAGCGAGCACATGCAGTGAGTGAGCTTGACCACTACAAGGGGAATTAGAAGGGGGTTCTCCAACCCAAGAAAATTTGGGATAATGGTGCATTCTACAACACATTATTATATATATATATAGCCCTTGCTTGCATCTGTGGTGGTCCGAGCGTGTACCCGGAAATCCAAACAAATATGGAAATATATTTTACTAGTAATTCCTAAGAAACGGGAAGACAGATATTATATATGTAAAGGAATTTGATATGATTAACATGAGAATTGTGTATATATATTGAAGGAATATGTATTACAAGCAAATGGTGATATTTAGGTTATACACAATTTGCAAGAGGACATGTATTTGCATTGGTAAGGTAGTCCTTGAAATTGTATATACTGTGCAACATGGTGGGTGAAAATGTTTCAGTCCTGAAATTTACAGTGGCTTGTATAAAAGTAATTTTGCAATGGAATTGGTAACATGTAGTTAGCCAGTGTTTCTCAGATTGGATAAACATTAGGTAAAGAGTAATGACATGGAGAAGGTTTGACACCTTAACATGGCGGCAGCCTTTCAATGCACTATGTGAATACTTTTGTGTTAGTCCATTATCTATGTCTGTGTCAATTTCAGTATTTAATATGTAAATTTCACAGCCGTCCCATTCGTGATCAAGGCTACGGCTGAAATGCGTTGGGAGGAAGTATCGTTTTAGTAAAAGAATGTACGCAATTTCAAAGGTGTCCGAGCATTTCCTTTGATGTATGAGGATATCGTGTTGTGTGTGTGTGTGTATATATATATATATATATATATATATATATACATATATATATATATATATATATATGTTGTATTTATTTTAAAGCATAGTAAATGATGACTTTACAGTGCACCAGGATACGGGCAATCTTTATTGTATTGGGGCTCTTCAATGATTCCCTAACTATCACCCTCCAACATTGCCCCTCACCTCTCCATAGCCCTTCCCCCACATGTATTTAATTTGTTTTATGGCACCTCTCTTAACAGCTTAGGGTGTTGGAGAACTTTACATCGCACACACATACAAAGACAATGAATCAAATGTGTGTAAATCAGTGTATAGATAATGTTACGTTAGGCAAAGGGGACTACAAGGTGTAGGATTCATGTCATCCACACTAGTGGGCATTTTTTAAGAGTGCTTGGTCTGGAGAAGCATAAACTCGGGATTCAGAACATAACACAGTGGTTAGGGTTGACTTTACTAATAAAAATTTATTTCTACCCAACCAAGCACTTGTTAGCAAAATCAGGATAATGAAAGACTGGGGAAAAAGATAACTTTCTAACTTAGATTACGATTGTAATTTATGAACTGCACAGTAAGAAAAGGTTCTCTGTGACAAAAGCAGTAACCCATTGAGGTATGCACAAAAAATACTGTTCTGTGAGCTGCAATGTACACGTTCTCTGCAGCAGGTATATTAAGCCTCTGTGCTCCCTTAGATGAGTCAAAACTGCCACTAGACAAAACTCTGGTCTCTCTCCAGAAGGTACATAATCAACAGAGTTACTGCAACACTTTTATTTTTGCCTGAAAACTGCTGGATATACAAAGAACTCTGCAATTCTTTTAAAACTGCTGCACTGCTACAAAACCAGCCCCCAGTAACAATAGCGCCCCCCCATCCTTCCAGCCTCTGGGGGAAATGGCTGATGCCCGGTATGGCCAGTCCAGCCTTCTCTGGGGCCTCGAGAACATGACCCCAGGAGAAGTTTACCATTGCTTTAAACCACTCTCAGAGTTAAAGGTTTTGTTTGAGTGTGGGGACACCGAGTGCTTGGTCCTATGGCTGCTTAACATGGCTTGTAGCAAGTATAACAATACTCATGCAATTATATAGGGAACCCTAGGGGGCCCCTGGACTACTGAACCCAAGGTCCCCCTGGGGCCCCGAACCCCAGGTCCCCTGCGGGTAGTGAATCCTGGGTCCTCCAGGGGGCATAGAACCCTGGGTCCCTCAGGGGCACCGAACCCTGGCTTCCACCTGGGGCACAGAACCCTGGGTCTCCCGGGGTACCAAACCTTAGGTGCCCTTGGGATACTACACCCTAGGTCCCATTGGGGACACCGAACCCTGGTTCTCCTAGGGGTACTGAACCCTGGAACCCCCTGGGTCACCGAAACCTGGGTTCCCTGGTACACTGACCTTTGGATTCCCCAAAGGGGTGCCAAACACTGGGTCCCCCAGGGGCACGAAATGCTACGTCCTCAGGGGGTACCGAGCCCTGGGACACTGACCCCTGGATCCCCCAGGGCTACCAAAACATGGGTCCCTTGGGGGTCCTAAACCTTGGGTTCCCTGGGGGTGCCAAACACTAGGTCCCTCTGGAGTTCCGAACCCTAGGTCCCCAGGTCTCCCAGGAGTCCTTCATCTAAGGTCCCCGTCGGGTTCCGGGTAGGGGGGTACTTGAGGTAAAAAAAAATGTTTTTAAAATAAATCATTTTAATTAATGTTGCAGAACATACTATAGAAGCTTGGTTCCGGAGCGCACGGTAACACTTATTTCATATGAGCCAGGTAGTGGTTTTTGAAAAGACATAGAGGAGTATTTATTAAAAGAAAATCACACTGCACAGCGCAGCAAGTCACTTTGCTGCGTTGCATGATAGGGAGAGGGCAGGAATGCGCTGTATAACTGCAAATGCACTTGGATGTTGCCATTTATTGTATAAAAGACTTTATACGTTCTTCGAGGCCTTGGGACAAGGTGCTGAGGGGCTTTGGTCCTAGAAAGATTACTTGTTTCCATCAGGTTGGCTTTAAGTAGCACATCAGAGTCTTTATTCTTTCAGGTCCAAAGCACAGACCAGAAGAGAAAATGCATAATATCTCTGCGAAAAGAGCATGTTCTGTTTTGGGGTGTCTCGGTGATTGCAGAAAAAGCTTTTTATCAGTGGTTCACTCTACATCCTTTAAATGTACCTGCTGGGAACAGTGCCCGCAGAACCAGCTTGCAACCTGTAAGAGAATAGAATTAACTGTACATCAATACTGGCTCTGAATATCAGATCAGTCATGCTCCTGACTGGCTCTCAAGGACAAAAGGGTCTGATGCCTGTCAGAGCGCTGTGGCCCACTTGAGATACATGAGACCTGGATGAAGCCTGATGATTTATTAAAGCTGACTCCTCTGAGGTCATGCCTCTTTGTTACAGTGAGGTTCCGACACAAGTGTATTGCGTAGAGTTATCTCGGCATTTTTATTGTTGCCTGAAAACTGTTGGATATATAAGAAGTTCTGCAGTGCTTTTAAAACTGCTGCACTGCCACAAAACCGGCCTGCTTGTAACAAAAGCTTCAAATTGAACTCCCCCCCCCCAAAAAAAAAAAACTCCCCCACCAAAACCATTCCAGCCTCCCAGGGAAACGCTCGATGCCTGGTCCGGCCAGTCCGGCCTAGATTTGGCCTGCTGATTTGTAATAACTATGACCTTGATCTTCTGAAAAGGAGGTTCGGGCACTGGCACTTATCATTTTACAAATTAAGCACTGGTGTTTTTTACTCTGTGGAACCTGTTACAAATACCAAATAGCATATTCCCACTGCATAACGCAAAATGATGGGGGCTGCCTGCAGCTAGCGTGGAGCACAATCTGAAACTCTCATAATTCTCAGATTTACATAAACTATAGACTGAATTGGGGGCATTGAAGTGCAGCCCACCCTGCGTCACGCCCCTTTCACATTATTGCTCTGTGGCTTTAGCACAAATATGTTCTTATTGCTTCACGTGCTTACCTGCGTCATCAATAATGCGCAAACAATCAGGAGCGCTGCCACCTTCACGAATTGGAGCCCCATCCTTTAAAGACTGTAAATGATGACCCGGAGTGCGAGGCCCCTGTGGTGTTTCTGTCCCGGGTGAATGCGTGCCCAACTTTGAACTGAATTTATGCAGTGAAATATTTCGCCTGGCCAATGAAAAGTGAGCGGGTGATTCCTGCACTGGGCAAAGGTCGCTTGTTGAACTCTCGCAGATTCGGCGAGATAGCGACTGCGACTAACGGCTGTGACACACAGGACAACGGAATCATGCTGAGACTGACAGTGGTTGCTTTTCACACAGTGATTCAACCGTTTTCAAAATGCTTCAAAAGAGCATTCCTAAAATTTGGCTCAGTCATGATGGCCATGACGTATCCTAGTTGTTTGTTTTTGCAGAGCCCCGTTTCGTAACTTTGAAAAGAAATCCTACACTCATAGCAATTGTTGAGAATCCCAACTTCCGGCAAAGTTATCTAAATTACACTGGGATAGTAAAATGTGATGGTGGAAAAAGAATTCTCAGATTTCCGTCCAGCTATGTCCATCTCTACCCTCAACACAGCTGTTTGTATTTAGTCTACTACTGTGTTCGTCTGCTAATTGGTCAAATTGGTGCCTTTCGGCCATTATGTCTGTTAAAAGTGAGTCCTAAATGTTTACTACATTTTTTGTATTGCACCATTGTATAGGACCTAGTCCCACTGATGAGGCCCCAAAGCACTTGCAGGTCGTCTTTTATTGTACGTGGCTGACAGATTGTGGGGTTATAGAGTAGGATATCTATCTAGGGGGAAGGTGTGGGAAATGAGGGGCTCTCCAGTTGTTTCACTGTGAGCTTACATATGCGCTGAAGCTAATGGGGCATTCTCGTGGCTGAGCCAAAGAGGAAACCATTTTCTTTATGGAAGCAATTACACAGTGGATGGAGAGAGGTGCAATTTTACAGAAGTGAAGCAATAATAATCCTACGAGATTGAATCCTGTAAATTTAATCTTCCACACATTTCATACAGTAAATGTTCACTGTGTATTGATCAAAGGGCACACTTAACACTACCTGTTGATTGTAAAAGATATCATTTAATCACATTAAAAATACCATGTTTTGTATTTTGTATTTTAAAATTTACCACTTGCACGATATATATATATATATATGTATATATATATATATATATATATATTTTAAGAAGCAAATTAGCCTTGAGTAAAATTCTAGACCTGTTGTAAGTCACTGAATCACTTCTCACATGTGGCTTGTATGTGTCCTTAAACACTGATCCACACTTTTTTATATAATCCCTTCCATGGTCATAGCTCATTTACAAAAATTCGAGTTCACAAAAACAACCTGGGGTGGCTAGGGGAAATGAGTGGTGGGCCACTGCAACAATTTATTTGTATATCCTTTTTTTCTGCAATCTCCTTTTCTGTTAATGTCCTGAACGCCAGGACAGAGTTCTGCACAAGCTGTGCTTCCTCCTCTCCCCAATGCCTTTTAATCGAAATAGAACTGCCTCACGTGTGGCAATCACTGAAGGGCAGGGTGATGAGTCGGCAAGATTTGCAGAACAAAAAAAAAGTTGGGACAGATTTCTCAATACTCTGATCCGGTGCAAAGTCCCCAAATTGACGCAAACCGCTCAATATGTTGATTTGAGATTTACTTTCTTGAAAGTTGGTTCCAAGTAATGAAAAGTACCCTAGGCGCTATTTTGCATTAAGTGGATGTCCCATATATGGTGCATGGTGCTCCCTTAGTAATGACTCATGGTTTTTGATGCAACGCCGTACCTGCTAATATTTGCAGATCAGACTTTGCTCCAAGAATGTATGACTCTTTAAAGCAGGAGAAAAATTCTATTTCATCCAAACTTTTCCAACTTTACATACGTACTGTACTGTACAGCACACAAAGTTGGAAACTTTTTGATGTTAGCATAAGCATGTTTTTTTGTACTAAAAGGTTACCCTTCCAGAGCAAACCTTTGCTCGACTCACAAAAAACCTTTTGATTATGTTGAAAAGTTGGGTGCGTGGTGCAAGGCAGCCTAAACTGTGCCAGCACTTGGGAAAAGAGCAGCCTTAGTACATATGCACAGAACTGCTCTTTCCTGCAAAACATCAACTTTAGTTGTTGCACTACGTTGCATGAGAAAATAGTACATTTGTCCTGTTGTGTACAGTTGCACACACAGGGAGTTCCTGGGGGGATATGCCAACTGGAGCTAAATTTGAATCGGAGTTGGCTCCAAAATATCTGGTTATAAAGGTATTGGGAAATCAGTGTTTATTCAAAGCGAAGAGGTTTTAGAAATGCAGGTCGTCTAGAGGAAATGTGATATGTGAACAGCAACACAATTGGGAGGACCTTCATTTACTTGCACTGGTTCTATTTGCTGTGACGCTGCAAGTGCTTCCCAGAATTCCAGGCTTTTGTGAGAGGACGGTGTAGGTTAATAGCAATTTGCTCTGAGAGAAGGACGTGAGGCAATCAAAGTTCATTTGAATTTGAGGGGGACCACGATTCGACATACAAGAATTGTCCAAATTTACCTGTGAGAGAAAAATAGAACCAAAATATGCCTGAATTGAAAACTAATTACACCAGGCCTTCGTGAAAAGAGAACGGCGCACAAGTGGAGGGATACTAGCTAATATGTATCCTGGAGGTAAAAGGTATATCCCATAAGTGCATTTTCCAATAGGGGACTATCTGCACCACCCACCCCCTCGTTTGCGTCAGCATCTAGCCGCCTTAGTGTTAATCGGATTAAAATGTCTTGAAAACATACTGTGGTTTTATAGGATGAATGTGGGTGCCAGGAGAAGAGGGCGGAGTCTCCAGCTTGTAGCATGAGTGTACAGACAAATCTGCCCTTAGCATTTGGAGAGGGGCGGGTGCTCTTCCCCTTGCCGTCATTGGTGGTCCTTTGAAGTTAGGAGCAAAATTCACCTCTTGAAGATTGTGACGACTCTGCCCTTTGGAGATGAATGGGGACAAGCTGTTCTCCTTGGAATTATTACGAGGAAAGTGTACTCTGCCCCTTGAAGATGAGAAGGAAAACTCTACTCCGTTAAATATGTGTGTGTTGGGGTGTGAGTGAATTCTGTCCTTTAAAGATGAGGGATACTTCCCCTAAATATGCAGGGACTGTCACTTGCAGACTGGGATTTTGCCCTTGCATGGGAGCAGGAGTTACACCTTACTGCCACACAAAGCCTCTCCTGTCTCATACTGTGCCACTGAGTTCCAGCAGAGCTTTTCTGCCTTTGGCCTATATCTGCTTTGATATTTTTAGGTCCAAACCTACCAGACAGCACAGCTGCCTGGCTTGCTAACAACATCTTGGGGACATTCGGAAAGCTTCCCTAGGAATGCTTCCACCCATTGCTACCATTGGCTTTACGGTTTGTCACTTACATGTTCTTGCTTTCTACTTGCTGGTTTTATTTGCCTAAGGCTGCCCAGCTTGTGTTCGTCCCTTCCGTTGCCAAAACCTTATTTACAGTATCCTCCGAGTGGCCCCTTTCTGTAAATAGGCCTTTAAATCTTGTTCTTACCCTGTCACATCTGCTGTGCATTCAAAGACAGAGGTCAGATCTCAGGCTCTCTCTTCCAGGGAGCTTGATGTTAACTTTCCTTTACTGACTTTGAAGTGAAAGGATTTCTTTGACAATCATGCTGGCTACTGGGTGTAATTCTGGTAATTCTGAAGTGTGGTGGAAACAAATATTTTATTACTATCAAAACAAATCAATATACTAGGTGATGACATTTCCACACACTATAGTTTGTGCACTACATATGTTTATTAGTAAGACTGTAAGTGTGCAAATGGAATGGTCATTTCAATTGAAGATGTGTTGTCTATAATGGCACTGTGCTACCACACCATGCATAATCCACTTTACCCACTTCATTCTACTCTGCACCACCCCACGCAGCTGCACTCTACTGTGCACCACTCCACACTACGGCACTCCACTCTATGGCACTCCGCACTGCATCACTGCACTCTACTCTACACCTCTTCACTCTATTCCTCTCCACTCTACTCTGCATCATTCTACTCTATGCAGATGCATTCTACCCCACTCTACTATGTACCACTGCAGTCTTTGTCACTGAACTCTACACCACTCCATGCCACTCCACAACTCTGCACTCCATGCCACTTCACTCTACACTTCATCTTCAGTTGAGAAAAGCACAATATTCACTATTCATTCTCTGCCACCCAGTCACTACTTTCAACGTACATATCGTTCACTCCCTTCCTGCTATCGTAATTAGTTGTGTTCTGCTTCTGTAAATTCACCACTCTCGCCTTCATGCATTCACGATCAACCCACACTTGTTTTTTCTTATGCAACCACTTGGGGGATTCATTAGTAGCTGGCTCCCTCCCTTTAAGGGCAATAAAAGGGGACACACCAGTCATTGAATGAGGTGTTATTCTATGTGCCCTTATCATCTCTTTCAACTCATCTCTCCACATCAATCCATTCACCAGAGATAGTTGAATGTTCTCCATAATGGTTCGATTTACTCTTTCTATCAAACTGATAGCTTGTGGCCTAAATAATGCTACTCTGTCATGTCTTATTGCTAAACCAGTAAGAAAATCTGTCATGGCTGTGGAGACCAGTTGCACACCATTATCTGTACCTAGAACTTTAGGTATTCCTTCCTCTAAAAAATACTTCTCTTAAAAATCCTATAGCATTACCAGTTGCTACTATATATCCTCGTTCCCTTACATTCTAAATCAGTGGTTCCCAACCTGTGGTCCGGAGACCCCTGGGGGTCCGCAAAGGCTCTTCAGGGGGTCCGCAAATGCCTAGATAAATTCAATATTATTAACAGATTAGGTACCCAGCTTTCTGTAATGACTCAGTGGGGGGTCCCCAGATTCCAATAATGATTCAGAGGGGGTCCCTGGGTTCCAGCAATGATGAATTGGGGGTCCACAGAAATCAAAAGGTTGGGAACTACTGTTCTAAATTACATCATCATCATGAATGCTCATACAGTATTCCTCATTCATTACATCTCCACACATTTGGTATGTAGGAGGAGTCAAGAATTATAGACCGCCCCACATTGTGTTTGTTCGAATCAAGACTGTTGGAAGTTGTGCAGTGTGTTGGATGTATTTGTTTGTACTGATATGTAGTTATATTTGGGCACTGCGACGTCTGCACTGGTGATTCGCCTTCTCTCCGACCAAGTTGTGTGGTTTTGTGTGACTTAATATAAACAAACTTTGGGGAGCATGTGTGTCAAGTACTGTTGTTCAGGTCAGTTTGTTCAATTGAATTGTGTATAGGAGGGTATTCATGGTGGTTTGCAGCGCTCTGAGACCGATTGGCGTTTAGCTCTGTCTGAATTAGTCCCAGGTGACAATTGTTATATATGAATGCAAGTTACCCCTGGGAGTATTGGGTGGTCCCTGTGGCAGATTCAGGTTTTAATCTCATCACCAGCACCGCTCTGTGGCTCCTTTGGAGCATATGACAGATGCTAATTCTTCAGAAAAACAATGTTTAGAGAGGGGGTATACTAGCCAGTGATAATCTTCTTTGGGTCAACTACACCCAGTGCTAGGTTAATACCTACATATTAGTGATCTGCTAGATTCTTGGAATCTGGACCTGAGCCTGCTGACTTATCTGACATATGCTATACCAAACCCTCTCCCTGTACCAAAGCAGGCGGCAAAAAGGAAGGGCTTGAGAAATGCATGAAAAAGGAATACAAAAGTGATCTTTCAAGGCAGGACTAAAAAGTAGGCTAAACAAAGAGGTGTGTTACTGCAAATGATATCTAATGAGAGGGCCTTATAATAAGTGGGAAGGGGATGCTCCCAGAAGGCGTGAACAAAGTTGAAAAAACACATTACATTTACCAGTCATAGCAGAGTTCAGATTATTAAAATGAAAATTCAAATCCCCAGAACTAAAGGGTAGGAACCATTGAGGGTACCTATGAAATAAACAAGTGTAGCTGGTGCAGAGCCTCAGTTACTGTTAATAAGCCATATTTGGATACATGGTCACAAGTTTCCTGTTGATATGGACCTCTGTTTTCCAAAACAGTCTGGCTTTAGCATATGCGGTCCCTCATATATAAAGCTAGTCACAGTGGTCGAGTAATCTAAGACCTTTACCCTATTAAATGCCACCTAGGATAGACCATTTAACAATTGCAAAAGGTTTCCTAGCAGTTACAAGTATAAAGTGCAGGTTTTGAAAAATGTCTTGAATTTGCTTTTTGATAGAGAGGCGCTAGTCCAGCCGCTTATCTCAGATTTTGGCATTTATATCACACTGATCAAATGTTTTATTATCATAAGCATTTGGCTATTCAAAATTGAGTAAAGATAAATGTTAGAAAAGTACACTTATTAGTTAACTTCAAATATTACAAATCTTGAAAGTCTGTGTTTCTACAGTACTACTTTTCTTCTCATATTATACCCATTATTACATTCCTTGAACATATATTTCCTTACAATGTATTTACATATCTATTTATTTATTACTCCAGTCCCACTGTACTAGAGAAAACCGAAATAAAAATAAAATCTATAAATAAAATGCAAATTATTAATACATTAAAAAAATAATATTAATAATGAATAAATAAATTAAATAACAATTATAAAAAATGTGTGTATATATATATATATATATATATATATATATATATATACACATATATACATATACAATTATAAATAAAAAATATTATATTTTTACTCTCTTGTAAGCTTTACTTTGTCTACCCATCACCATATGTCATGTCTCGATCAATCTATCCTCCATCCCCAATCTGACTCATCCCAAACCCATTCTACTACTTTCATCTCCTAAATAACCCTGCCTAAGCTGTTCCCTCCTCTTCCACATCTAACTCACCCAAACCTCAGTTTACTACCATGATCTCCCAAACAACCCTACTAAATTCTCCCTCATTTATCTAACCTTTGACTCATCCAAAACCCCTCCTGCTACTATGATCTATCTAACCCTTTCCACAAACTCTTCCCTCCTCTAACCCCCCTTTACTCATCCCAAGCCTCATCCCATTACTATAAACTCCTAATTAACACTTCTGGATTCTTCCCTCCTCTACCCCTCCATTACTCGAGTCACTCCAACTAACAAACTCACATACCTGCGACTCAAATTAACTCATAATAATACTAAAACTGTACTCATGTGTCCCTAGTGGCGGTTTCTGTATAAGGGCGTCGGGGCTCCACCCTCCATACATTTACAGTAAAAATTTGGCAAACATAGAAATGCAAAATCTGTTTAATATACACTTGTAAATTTGCTTTGGGGCACTGTCTGTCCCACTCGCTGTGTTACTGCGGTGATTGTCGATAATAGTAGTGGGGACAAATGACTCACGCTCTTTCACAGCGTTTCTCCAAAAATCTAAGGCCCATATTTATACTTTTTTAGCGCCGCATTTGCGCCGCTTTTTGACGCAAAAGCGGTGCAAACTTACAGAATACAATTGTATTTTGTGAGTTTGCACCGCTTTTGCATAAAAAAATGACACAAATGCGGTGCTAAAAAGGTATAAATATGAGCTTAAGTATTTGCTGGGCTGACAGTCTCACAGCCCTGAGGCCTGTGAGGTCATCAACTCAGCAAAGACTGAGCATCAAGGCCCAGCCTCCACCCCCTGATGACGTGGAGGTAAAGTTAGCCACAGGTGTTTCATATGGCTCTAAGCCTCCATGTCAATCAGGGTCTGAAAAGCATTGTCACCCTACAATTTCCCAACTTGTCACATGGTGGGGTGGGACCCACACCCTGTGACGAGATGGAAATGGGTGTGGTAGACTGGCTGCAGGCTGGAAGGCAAGAAATCGAGTCTGCGCAGACTCGAGTCAACTTGTGGTGTGAGTGAGAAATACTGCTTCGCGCACATGATTTGGAGCTGGATGCCTTTTAGCTCCGGTGTGTGGCTGAGTGTTCAGAAACATGGCTGGATATTTACTGCAGTCTGCAGAGTCGGCAGTGTCCTTGTATATAGCACTGCAAGTTTGTGTGGTGACTCTTATTCGACTCCGACGTTGTGTGTTGTGTCTGTGAAGGAATCGACAGACCGGAATTGCGGCAGAGTAAGATAAAAAAAACAGTGACACCTGACAGGCCCAGGCCCATTTTGTTTGTTGTAACTGGGATAGTTTCAGGGTCTGGTTCTGCTGTTGGCATAGAGCAGCTGAGTGAAAGGGCTGCGCAGAGACAACCCTAATGAATGTTTCCTGCTTCCTCATACGAGGCACAAATTTGGGCTCTCAGGCATATTTCAAAAACATCATGACATCCATCTTAGTTGTCAGGTATATAAATATGTTTTTAGGGTCGAGCCTGCGTTGCATGCGCTCGAGCATGCGTATCGCAGCGAGACGCTTTCGTTACTAGAAAAGGGCTTGGAGCCCTGTCGACGTCACGTCAGTGTGTTTGATTGGTTCGTGGGCTTGTCTAGTAAAATCTGCTTGCTTTCATTAGTCGAAGGCATGCATACGTCATGCCTTTTCCGGTGGCTAGCCCTCCTCGAGCGCAGCGACCAAGCACAGAAAACATGCGAGGCTCGCTGTTTTCTGTCGGATCGTGGACTACTTTTTCTCTTTTTTCCTAGCGCGATTTCGCTTGGCAGAAGTCGAGCACTTTACACAGTTAATTTAACTTTTTCGGCTTACGTACATAAAAGCACTTTTGCCGATAGATGAAAAGTCGGGTTAGGAGTTTACAACGCGATCAGCTCTAACATGAGCAAACGCGAGACCCGTTGCATTGCAAATGCTTGTTTAATCTTACGGGCATGGAGGAGCCACCCAAGAGGCAGAGCAGCTGCACTGGCGGCAGGTTTGGTGTAATACAGCCCGGTCTGAGACTGCAGGGGGCAGGGAGATGTGCTCAGACTAGCAAGGCTAACAGACAGGCCGTCCTGCTCTGGTTAAATGCTGATGCACAGACACAGGAGGGAAAAATATGTGTGCCTCATCTTGGCCCAGCTGCCCAGAGTGTGATGCAAGATGCTCAGCTGGGGTTCGTTCCAGCGAAGTCCGTGAAGGGGACATGTTGGCAGTGCCAGAGACAGAACAGGCCCTCTGTCACAAGGAGCTCTGGTGATGATGAGGAGCTCAGCTCGGACACTGGGAGATTGCACTGGGCAGTGCTGAGAACCCCATCTGGAGATGGAAAGATAGAAAGAGTGGCTCCAGGGGATGTTACACACATCATAGAAAGGTTCCCTTTAGCAGAATGTATGGAAATTACAAAAGCTGTGGGTGCACACTTGGCACTGGTCAACTAGCCTCTCCACCATCACTGTGGCTACACTACTGACTGTACAAAACTGTTCTATGTTTCTTAAACACACGCACATCCACTCATACATGCACAAGCACACACATCTGTGTAAAAGCTAACATGTCACCAGAACTGATAAATGATTTCCAGCTCTTTAATAATTAATTAAAACTGCAGATCTGTGTTTAATATGAGAAAAACAAAAACTACAAGTACCGGAATGCAAACAAAACAATAGCTAGGATTGAATGTGCAACATGGAGGAGCTTGAGATCCCTGGCACTGGCATCTCTGGCAATTTATGAGATACTTTTGTCACATTCAAGCCTCCGCTAACATGGCTGGAATGATGGTCTGAGGTTAATTCCAAAGGTTTGATGTGGCATAATGATTTGTTTGAACCAACTCTGTGCCTGCCATGAAATGGGTGTGATCTTAAACTGGCAGTAAAAAGATATTAGCTTGGTGGTAAAAACATAGGGCCAGATGTAGCAAAGTGTTTGCGCCTCGCAAACAGCAAAAAACGCCATTTGCGAGGCGCAAAATCCTCTTTGCTATGCAGAAATGCATTTTGCGAGTCGGATCCGACTAGCAAAATGCATTTCCAACTCGCAAATAGGAAGGGGTGTTCCCTTCCTATTTGCGACTCGCAATTCAATTCGCGGTCGCAAATGGAATCGCAGTTACCATCCACTTGAAGTGGATGGTAACCCAGTCGCAAACGGGAAGGGGTCCCCATGGGACCCCTTACTCTTTGTGACTGGAAAAAAAATATTTTTTCAGAGCAGGCAGTGGTCCAATGGACCACTACCTGCCCTGAAAAAAAACGAAACTAAAGGTTTCGTTTTTTTTTTCCAAGTGTAGCTTGTTTTCCTTTTAGGAAAACGGGCTGCAGATGGAAAAAAAAACCTGCTTTATTAAAAAGCAGTCACGGACATGGTGGTCTGCTGACTCCAGCAGGCCACCATCCCCGTGAGTGCCCATACTCGCAATGGGGTCGCAAAAAATGAGACCCACCTCATTAATATTAATGAGGTGGGTCTTTGTGACCCCATTGCGAGTTGCAGAAGGTGTCTGAGACACCTTTCTGCATACCAAATTGCGAGTTGCAATTTGCGAGTCACACGGACTCGCAAATTGCAAGTCGCAATTTGGCTTTTTCCTATTATTAACTTGTATTAAACTAACTTAAAGAACTTGAAAGGGATGGCAAGGACCCTTCCCATTCCACTTCACTGGAGGGACTATTTTGTTTTTGCTGTGCCCCATGTGTCTCTTTGTTCTTTAGTACTTTCTTTCCAACTTGTTTGCTCCTCGCATTTCCCATGGTTTGCCTCTCTCCACTTCTCTTGCTGCCTCTCTCCCCTTTCACGTCTCATTCATTTTCCATGAAGTTTCTGTCTCCTGCCTTTTCTGTCCTTTCCCATGTCCCTTAACTCGCTTCCAGTACCTAATGAACGAACACACTTCTCGCTCATATGTCCCTCACCAGGTTGTCCCCTGTATCTCACTCTCCTGTATCAGTTCCTAATTCCTGTCCTATATCCTGTCACTCTTCCTCCCCTGCCAGGCCTCTTTCTCTCACATCCCTCTCTCCTTCATCTCTCACGTACGTCATGTGCACAAGGAGTCGGGGGGCACTTAGAGGGGCAGCACACTAGAGGCAGTGACCCCATCAGGGCAGTATTGGGACAGAGTGCAGAGAGCATGAAGAAGGAGAGTGCTGAACCAACATACCCTGCTTGTGGGTTATGCTGCGGTGCTCCCCTCCTCTGAGGTCAGGGTCAGGGGGTTAGAGGGTAGGTTCTAAATTCACAGCATCTTTTACCCTGTCACTCTCTTTGCCCCAAGTCCACCCCCTTCATTCCACTCCCGGTGGACCTACATGGAGGTAATCTATCTGGTGGTACTGACCAGGTCATGTTTCTGTCCTGTTGCACCCAGGGGGGGACGAGGTAGGGGTGGACTAGGAGCATAATGGAGCATACAAGACGGAGACAGAAGCTACCGCTAGTAAAGCTGTAAACCTGCTGACAGAGTTAGGGGAACCAAGTGGGGGGTTGGGGTTGGTTGACTGGCTTCACACATCATCTTTGAGTTTCCTGCTGTTCTCTGTTAAGCCAGTATTTTCTCTGCCTGCTGTAGTTCCTTTGGTGTCTTGCCTGTCGCCCTCTGGCCGCTCCTATGGTGTGCTTTTGTTCTCTATTGCGCTTTGTCCCCTCTGACTTTCACCTTTATACTCTATATCACAGTGTTTTCCTTACACACTGGATATTTGGTGATGCCATTTAAATGTGACATTAACATTATTTTAATAGAAGTTATATTGCAATTTGTGGAAATTGTGACAGAAGCTGATGCCAATCACAACGAATCACAACGAAAGAGGAGCCACTGTGCATTTTTCAATGGAATGTATTAGTCACTGCTGCACTCATAACTGCAAGTGCACACTGCTGGGCTACAACTGTTGTAGGCATAGTTTGCAGCAGCCTCATGCTTCACAAGAAAGTGCACAAGGGGTGCTGGTACATGGGTGGAGGCGGTTGCAGACATGACTGGTGCAGGAGCATAGTTATGTTGATCCTCCACAGTAGTCTGTGTGGCAGCAAGGCTGGCACGGACCCCAATGCAAAGAAATGCCCCCTATCTCAGTTGCTAGGCATTGAAAAAGCAGAAATCCCCCCTAATACCCTTATACTGCTCCCCGCGGGACCAAGTCCAGCCCCAACACTCTCAAACCTCACCAGCCACCACTGTATTTCCCTATACTAATCCACCACTAATTTATTCTGGGTTCCGGAGTAGCGTGCTACTCATCGAAAAGCGTTTCAATGCCTCATCAGGGGGTAGTAAGTGCTATATAAATACTATTACAATACAACACAATACACCAATGCACTCTATGCTGTACAATTCCACTCTATGCCAGTGCACTCTATGACATCCACTCTACTTTAATCTACTCTGCACCACTGCACTCTATGCCATTGCATCTTAGGCCACTGCACTCTACCCTGCACCACCTCACTCTACCATGCACCATTCCACTCTACGCTACTTCAATCTACTCTGTAACTATCTACTCTCTGCCACTCCACTCTACACCAATCCAGTCTACACTGCACCACTCGACTCTACACTACTCTGTCACTGCACTCTATGCCAATTCACACTATACCACTTTACTCAAAACCAATGCACTCCACGTCAATCTATTCTGCACCACTGCACTCTTAGCCATTATACTCTACAAAACCCTGCGCCACTGCACACGATACACCATTGTACTCCGTCAATGCACTCTAAATCACTCCATTCTATTCTGTACCAGTATACTCTATGCCACTGCTCTCTACACAACTCTTCTCTGCACCACTTTACACCACAGCAGTAAACAGCAGTCTACTCTGCAACACTGCACTCTGTGCCATTGAACTCTACGCCACTGTACTCTATTTCACTGCATCCATGCCACTGCCCTCTACTCTGCACCACTCTACACCGATCTATACCAGTGCACTCTATACCACTACACTCTACACCACTCTATTTTGAATCACTCCACTCTACGCCGCTGCATTCTACCCTGCACCGCTCCACTCTGCACCGCTCTACCCTACGCCACACCACCCTCCTCTGCAACACTGCGCTCTCTGACACTGAATTTATGTCACTCAACTGTGCACCACTGCACTCCACAGCATTCTCCTGCAGTCTATGCCATTGCACTGTCACTACACTCTTTGCCTCTCTACTCTCCACCGCTCCACTCTATGACACTGTACTCTACACCAATCCACTCTAAACCACTCTGCACCACTGTACTCTACACCACTCTGTGCCACTACACTCTATGCCGCTTCACTCTACTCTGAAACAATCCACTATATGCCAATGCATTCTACTCCACTCTATTCCACTCTGCACTACTGCAATCTGTGCCACTCAACTCTACACCACTGCTCTCTATACCACTGCACTTTACACACCTTACCCAAAGCCAATACACTTTATGCCACTGCACTGCATGCCACTATGCTCTACAAACTCTACTCTATGCCACTTCACTCTGTCACTGAGCTCTGTGCCACTCTGTTCTACTCTGCACCACTGCTCTCTGCGCCACTGCTTTACTCTGCACCACTGCTCTCTATGCCAATGCCTTCTACACCACTGCACTCTATCATTCTACTCTGGAACACTACAGTCTGCCACGGAACTCTACTCCACTCTACGCCACTTAACTCTATGCCACTTTAATCTACTGCACATCAAAACACTCTGCACCACTTCACTCTACACCTCTCTACTCTGCACCACTCTACTCTACTATGCTCTGCACCAGTGCACTGTACACTACTCCAGTCTGGGTCACTGTACTCTACGCCACTGCACTCTATGTCACCACTCTACCATATACTACTCCATTCTACCCCGCGCCACTCTACACCTGTGCACTTTATCATGCACCACTTCACGTTACCCTGCATTACTTCACTCTACTCTGAAACAATCTACTTTATGCCACTGCACTCTACTCCACCCTATGCCACTCTACCCTGCGCCACTCCACTCTATGCTATTACACTCTACTCTAAACCACTGCACTCTACCCAATACACTGTACACCACTTTACTTAAACCCAATGCACTGTACGCCAACTACTCTGCTCTACTACACTCTATACCACTATACTCTGCTCTGCAACACTCTATGCCACTGCACGCTATGCCACTCTACACCATTGCATTCTGTCACTGCAGTCTATGCCACACTATTCCACTCTGCACCACTGTGGTGTACACCACTGCTCTCTACAGCACTCTGCTCTGTAACACTCTATGTCACTGCACTCTATTCCACTGCACTCTGTAAGACTGCACTATGTCACTGAACTGTACGCTACTCTGCTCCACTGTGTGGCACTGCACTACTCAACTCTACACCAATGCAGCCCACACCACTGCACTCTGCATCAGCCCACGCCACTGCAGCCTATGCCACTCTAATGTACTCTGCACCACTGCACTGCGTCATTCTATGCCACTGGCCTCTAAATCACTCTACACCTATCCTGCTCCACTTCACTTTACCCAGCACCACTTCACTCTACTTTGAAACAATCTAATCTATGCCACTCTATACTACTCTACTCCACCCTATGTCGCTTCAATCTACACCATTGCACTTTAGCCACTGCAATCTATGCTGCGCTACTCCACTCTACTCTGTGCCACTCTACTCTACACCATTTTACTCATAACTAATGCACTCTTTACCACAGCACTATACACCAATCTATTCTGCACCACTGTACTTTATGCCACTTCCTTCTAGGCCACTCTACTCCACTCCATGATGCTCTACTCCGTTAAACTCTACTCTACTCTATGCCACTTCACTCTACAGCACTCCACTCCACTCTACATTACTCCACTCTACACCACTTTACGCAACTTCCTCTATGCCACTCCATACCACTTTACTCTACTCTATTCTACAACACACTACTCTACTCTACTCCACACCACTCAACTCCACTCTACACCACTTAACTCCACACCACTCTATGACAAGACACTCTAATCCACTCTATGCCATTCCACTCTACGACAATCTACTCCGCTCTATGCCACTCTACGCTACAACACCCATAGTTCACTCGATGCCACTCCACCCTGGCTCTACGCCACTCCACAACACTATGCCACCCCACTTTATGACACTCAACTCCACTCTATGCCCTTTCACTCTACTCCCTCCATGACACTCAACGCTACCCAGCTCTACTCTACACTACTCCATGACTCTATGCCACTCTATAACCCTCCACTCTACTCCACAACACTTTACCACTTTCCACTCCACGCCACGCCACTAACTTTTAGGCATGCTGAATAGTGCAAAGCTGGTGTACAACATGGCTAAAACATATTGGCAAAGCTAAAAGCTCTTGCATGGGCGAAACCAATCAGCTTTGCTTGAGCTTATTTCTTTAATGACCGTCTTCCTGTTTAGCATCTCTCCAGTATCTGTTGCATGAATTGTTTTACTGATCTCTTTGGCAATCTGCCAAGACCAGAGTAGGTACACTACTGTGCAGAGGGTGCAGCCATCTTTGACTAGTAAATTGAGCTGCTGTTAACTTGGTTCAAACAATTGTAATGTGTTATACAAATGCTAATTAATGATAACCGTTCCATTACTAAACCTAAGCATGGTCTATCGAATATTTCATTGACTTGTCTCTTTCAGAAACCTTGAACATTTTTAGAAGTAGGTTTTGTGTGGTTGGTGCTGATTTCCACTCTATACTTAAACCTGTTTTAATCCTTTACCCTCTCATAAATCCCTCACCAAAATAAAAAAGTCACAATTTCTCTAGTTTTTCACGTTACATTTTTAATTATTTTCAATTTCTGTGTCTCAAATAAACTGTCCAATGAGGGGAATGCTTACAGACATATCATGACTATAATATGGGCTTTGTGTACAACGTCACTCACTGCAGCAAATTTGGTGGCAACTTTACTATTTTTTCATGCAACCAAAATTACTGTGCTGTGTTGCATGAAAATGAGAGAAAATTGGAGAGCAATGGAGAGAACGTTCATTTATTCTTTGCATATATACAAATAATTAAATAATGGATAATTTTTATTGTATATGACTAGTTAAAATTACTACAAATAACACAAGCAGAATATGAGCAGTAATAGCACCGAAACAGCACATGAGTGAATGTTCCCATATAATAAGCAATTGGTATGCAGCCATCCCTGGGTTCCCACTGCCACAAGACCACCTTTAAAGAATCCAAAGAAACATACTGCAGGGTGGGGGCGGGGGAGGGGGGGCACACAAATAATTAAGAAACCACACATTAGCAAAATACCATAAAGTGAGTCCAATGACAGCCCATGTATACTTCACCTCTCCATCCAGTCCAATGAAGTCACTGGAACCAATATGTGTTTGTATAGACATTTTTATTCTTCCTAAAATAAGTTCTCTGCCCAGTGGAGAAATTAATTTTTGCTAATGTGGAGTTCCTCAATTCTTTGTATGCTCCCCCTTGCAATGTGTTTCTTTATTACAAATAATATTGTTCTGTAAAAAGACCCCTGTGTTAAGTCAAAGCAAGCACACAGAGTTAGTTCAAGATTTACAATATTGGGTCTATAGTTCATCTCATATTAATCTTCGAGTCCAGTCTGAGCTAAAATGTGCATGGTCAGTCCAGAGCTGTTCTGCTGAATTTTGATTGTTCTTTAATAACACTTTAAAAGAGTAAAATTACCATGTCTACCTACATATACTAAGATATGATACTGCTGCTTTATGTGCTTGTGCACTTTCTGGCTATTTAGCACAATGTACACACCTTTGCACCGTTGTGCAAAGGTGTCTGCATGAATATAGCATAGGCTTTCTGCTGTAGGAGTACCCTTCCAATACCAAATACTATACTTGGACTTCTTTTCAACTTTTCCCACTTTTATTTGTGCTGTACAATACAGGACACATACAAAGTTAGAAACGTTTGCACCTGACTTACGGATATGTAATGTTTTGGTGCAAATCACTGTCTACAAATGTTAGTAGAAGGCCTTTGCCTCAGAAATCATGGATGGTTGAATGGGATACTCTCCATGAGGCAAAGTGCTACTTTACTAAAAGCAGAAATTGGGCTACAGGGATATGCAGCAGAGCACCTGTCCCTCCAATATTGGTCCCCATCATATGTTAGCAATTATATTTCTTCATTAAGAGGTACATCTACTAATTACTTACATTGTGAGAAGAAATTTGTGCATGATATATCCAATTATATGTTAGTTTAATCTTTGTTTATAGAACCACAGCAATCCATATGTTTCATTTCAGACAAAATCATTTGACTATTTATCCGATAACCACAGCAAAAGCACTACTTTTTTTTAAAATATATTTTTATTAGTTTAATTTCAAACATGTATACATTTAACTGTTCCCCTCCCCCCTCCCTCTCCCCACCTCTTCTTTTTTAGCTCGGGTCTTGTTCCTGGCCCTGCCACTCGGGGAGTGGCCATTTATTGCTGAGTATCTAGCATGGCTCTAATCACTGTAATGGCTCCCATTATCATTGTCTCCTGGGTTTGTTTCTTCCTCTGTTACTGCTTGTTCCTGGGATCCTGTGGTTGGGTATTTCAGGCGGTCAAGTAGTGTGTCCCATTGCTATATCCCTTCCTCGCTCCCCACTCCCTTTGCCAGCTCTTTGCGTAATGCTTCTCCCTCTGCCTCAGCCCACTTGGTTAATGTGTCCTTCCAGATAGGCACTCTTGGACCCCTAGGGTCCTTCCATCGCATTGTGATTTCTCTCTTTGCAAGAATCAATGCTAAGTCTATGAATTTACTGGACTTTTTTTTAGAGTGTGGTATGAGAAAGTGTCCCAACAATGCAACCGCCGGTGTGGCCGCCAGATTCCTGCCTGTGATTTTCTTGGTGTCCTCTATTACATTTTCCCAGTATTGCTTCAATTCACTGCAAGTCCATAGCATGTGTAGTAAATCAGCCCCAATTTCCGCACATCTAGGGCATGCACTGTTTGTGTTGTTGTACATTGATGCTATTTTTGCAGGGCTAAGATATGCTCTGTGGTATATGTAGATGTTTATCAGTTTAAACCTTGCATTTCTGGTCACCTTGTAGATCCGGGCTGTGATATTTCCCCTCCGCTCATCATCTATGTTTTCCCCAATGTCAGTTTGCCACAGAGTTCTAAGGGTCTCTAGCGGCAGGAGGGCATCTGTTTGCAATATTCGGTATATCTTTGAAACCACTTTTTTATCTCCCCCTATTGTGCAAATAGTGTGCCATCCAGCATGTGTAGGTGGTTCTCATGGGCCCTACCTCCAGTGTCTCTGTATCAGTGCTATCAGGGATCTGTCTGTGAGGAACATCCCGGGGGTTGCTCCATAGGTTGTTATTAAGTCTGCGTATGTAATGAGCTCCCCATTCCTGAAGAGTTCTCCTATCATTGTGATCCCATGGGTTTCTAGCTTTTGAATCCCTTTTATATGGTTCCCACCTGGAAGCAGGGTCAGGTATTTTAGGGGGAGCTCCGGATTGTATGGAGCTCTAACCCGGGTGCGCTGTAAGGTACGCTTCCAGCATGTTTCCATGACCTGGTGTTCGTGTGTCATAGCTTTTCTTCTTCCTCGCTGTGCTAATAATATCTCTACGAGGGTTGTTGCTACTCTTTCCTTCTCAGGGTCCCCGATTTCTGTGGATGTTACATCATGCCATTCCTTACCCAGCCATTGTAACTGGCCTGCTAGGTAGTATAGTTCCATGTCTGGGGCTGCTAGACCCCCCTCTCTTGTGGGACGTTGGAGTTTATGCAGTGCGAATCTATGACGTCCCACCCTCCAGATGAAACTAGTGAGGTTGGAGTTAATCTCTTTGAAAGTCGACTGGGGAACCAGCACCTGCAGGTTCGAGAAACTATATAAAAGCCTTGGCAAGGCCACGATTTTAATCAGGGCTACTCGGGCAGCCACTGACAGTGGCAATGTTTGCCAGAATTGAGTTGTTGCTTTTAGTTGTCATATGGCATGGTGTACATTTCCATCTAATAGGTCTTTTAGTTCATGGTAAATATTGACCCCAGGTATCGGAACATTGTCGGCGACCATCCCAGATTCTGGACTGTTGTGATCTGGGGCATCCCCTTCTGTAGTGGGAATAGTAAAGATTTCTGCCAGCTGATGCGGAGGCCCGATATGTCTCCGAACCAGTCCAGCAGGGCCATGACTCCGGGGAGGTCCCTATGGGGATTTTTTAGGAATAGTATCATGTCGTCTGCGTATAGTGCTATTTGGTGTGATTTGCCCCTTATGTTTATCCCTTCGTAATGCTCTCCCGTTCTGGCCATCTGTGCTAGTGGTTCTACTGCATTGGCAAACAGTAGTGGAGACAGTGAGCATCCCTGCCTGGTGCCCCTTCCTATGCCATATGAGTTCGAGATAGTTCGCCCTGTACGGTCCCTTGCCGTAGGTGAGGCGTATAACAGCTTAGCCCATCTCATGAACTCCGGGCCCAGTCCCATCCCTTTCATTGCCACTTGTGAATATCTGAGACTATCTGAGACTATCGAACGACTTCTCTACGTCCACCACCAGTACCGCTGCTGTGGCAAGGTCAGGTACCCCCAAATGTATTATTCCTATCAGTCTTCTGATGTTTATGGCTGTATTACGGTTTGGGATGAAGCCTGTGTGATACATTTTTCCATATGTGGCATCAGCCTGGTTGCAAGGATACGACTCAATATTTTAATATCCATGTTCAGCATGGAGAGCGGGCGGTATGATCGCACGTCAGTGGACGGGCGGTTTGGTTTCGGCAACGGGATTACTATGGCTTTGCCCGTGGATCAAGGTAGAGTGCCCCTCTCAGATGCTTCCTTATACATTTCACTGAGCTTTGGCGCCAATATGTCTGCATATTCTTTATAAAATTCTGCCGGAAGCCCATCCGCCCGGGACCTTTCCTCCAGCCATTGCTTCCACTGCTACCGTTACCTCCTGTGCTGTTATCCCTCCCCGAGTGTTTGCTGTTCTTCTTCTCCCAGAGATTGAGTCCAGATATTCTCCAAGCCTTCCAGCCGGTCTGACTCCAGGGGTGCAGTGGGGGGGCGTATTGCTCTGAGTAGTAATCGGCAAAGCTGGAGTTAATCTCCTTCTGACCATACAGTCTCCTACCTTCCTGGTTCACTATTTCCTTCACTAGCGACTGTTGTCTAGGCGGGAAAGCCAGCCAGGCCAACAATGATCCCGCCTTGTCCCCCTCCCTATGTTGCCTGTTGGTGTATTTTTTATACTGAAACTTCCTGAGTCTTTCAAGGGTATTCGCTATTTCGTTTTTAGTCTTATGCTAGGAGCCAAGTATGGGTTATCTGGTCTATTACGTTCCATTGATCTTAGGGCTTCTTCCTGTTTTTCAAGTTCCCCTTCTATCGATTTTTAACCCCATGTGTTCCTGCCATGCACTGACCCCTGATTGTAACCTTGAAAGCCTCCCATTCTTGTCCCCGAAAGGGGGTCAAGCCTGCATTGTGCGTAAAGTACTCCTTAATTGCTTCTCGGATTGTGTGCCGGTATGCACTGTCCCCCAATGCCTCTACATTTAATTGCCAGTCTGGTATGGGAGGGTGGTCTCATGTCCAGTGTAAGCAACAGCGGGTTGTGGTCCGATATTGTGCGGGATAAGTATTCCGCACTGTACAATTTATATCTGGAGAAGTCAGGATTGCGTCTAGTCGGACATGTAAATCATGTACTGGTGAATAGAAAGAGTAATCTCTTTCCATCGGGTGGAGGTGTCTCCAGGAGTCTATCAGGCCCCAATTCGACTGCCAGTCTGCAAAGCTTCTGGCCGTCCCACAAATGGGGGAGGTCTCTAGCGGCGGGTGTGATCTGTCTAGTACCGTGTTTGCTATACAATTGAAATCACCTCCTATTATTATTGATTGGGTGAGGTAAGTTCCCCAACTTCGGGACATCACCTGTAGGAATGTGCTCCGATCCTGATTTGGGGCATAGATACCTGCCAATGTAATGTCCCTTCCATCAAGACGGCCCTCACCATCACAAAGCGCACATCCCCATCTATATGCGCATCTGTTTTTTGGAAGGGGTGCCTGGGCGTATCCAAATCAGTACCCCTCTTGCGTATGCGGAGTATTCTGTGGCATATATTTGTCCTCTCCATCTTTTTCACAGTGCTGTTACCTCTTTCCCTATCACGTGGGTCTCCTGTAGGATCGCTATTTATACTCCTCGCCTTTTAATCTGATTGTATACTTCATTTCTTTTTCCTAGGCTATTTAGACCCCTAACGTTCCAGGTAAGTATCATGTAATCTAGTGATCTATCTGTGGTCATATTTCATGTGTAAATCTGTGCCGTATTTGCGCCTACATCTCCACTTCCCGTGGGACAGCGCTCCGGAGTTCTGTCTAATTTGCCTGTTGTGTGGGTCTATTCCCCTTGGTTGTTGCCCCATATTTTTAACTTAGTAACTTATCTTTTAAACAAACCCCTGTCCCCAGGACCGGTTTCCCAACTGTCCCCGTCCAAACTTTCCCCAATTTAACAACCTTCGTGTATGCGGGGGACTGGTCTAGAACCGTGTGCCAAGCCCTTAGGTCCCGTGCACGTTTGTCTTGTTATGTGGTAAAGCCCCACAGGCCCTTAAGCCTTGTTTATTTTTGTTGCTGTTTACGTGTGGGTTGATCGTTTGACCATGGAGCCTTGCCGTTGCTTCATTTCCCTTTATTGTCTTTCTGGTCTAGGCTACCTTGTCCATGTCCCTTATGTCCAGTCTTCTTTTATTGCTTACCCTCTGCTCATTTCTCGCCTGATCTCCATGTGACTTTTTGTCCATCTGGTCCAAGTCCTCAGATGATCTCATCCGATGATTTTGGGGTGACCCTTGGAAGGCCTTCAGTCGTATCTTGTGATGAGCAGGAGATTTCATCTGGTCCCGAATCCTGTTCCTGTTCTGAGAAGGTGTCAGACCGCTGTGGGGATGCAGCGGCAGTTCCCCCAAGTCCCAGGGATGCCACGGCTCTCACAACGTCTTGTTTTTCTTTAAGTGTCTGCGAAGGCGGCGGGGCTATGTCTGCAGCATATCTGTCTCTCTTCCGTGTCGGCCCTCGTCTTTTCCTGTTGTTTTCTGTTTTGCCGTGTTTCTCTGCTGGGCCTAAGTCCTCTATCCAATCTTGCGCTTGTTGTGGTGTTGTAAAAAAGAGTGTGTTATTGTCTGTGAAAATCTTTAGTTTTGCTGGGAACAGCATGGCGAACTTGATGCCTCTTTCCCTCAGGCGCCGTTTGACCTCCAGGGAAGTAGCTCTCAGTCTTTGGGTGTCCCTGGTGAAGTCCAGGAAGATAATTATTTTTTGTCCCCCCATGATGATTTCTCCCTTTTGTTGTGCTTGCGATAGAATAAAATCTCGTCTTTGAAATGTAGGAGTTTTGCTACTATCGGGCGTGGTCTGGCGTCGGGGGTCTTGCTGGTACTCTGTGGGCTCTCTCAATTGCGAAATATTGCGATAGGCCCTCTGGTGCTATTTCTTTGCGTATTCACTGCTCCAGATAGGATTCCATGTCTGGTGCTTCCTGTTCGGATTTCTCCGGGACGCCCACCAACCTTAGATTGCTTCTCCGTGCCCTGTTTTCAGCATCCTCAGCTCGTGATTCGAGTAGTTGTATCCTGGATGCCAGTAAAGTCACTGTTTTAGTAAGAGTTTTGTTTTCAGGTGTGAGTTGTGCTATTGTTTTCTCGTTCACTGTCACTCTGTTGGCTAATTTCCTTTGTTCGTCTCTGAGGAGGGTTAGGTCAGAAGACAGTGTGTCAATTTTGCGCTCCAGGGCCTCTCTGGATGCCTGGATCGCTTGTAACAGGGTGTCTACTGTGGTACTCCCTTCTGTTTCTCTGTGTGCGTCTTCTTTTTGTGGGCCTGCATCTTCTCCTGGGCTTTCTTTTCTCTTTGGCTTACCCATTGTCAGGGCGTTGCTTGTGACTGGTTGGTCGTTATCCCTGTTCCACAGTTCTGTTTCGTTCTGTTATCTCCCCTTCTTCTTTTTGCTATCTGTTTTATTACCTTCCTCTTCCACTTCTCCTTTCTCAGAGTTTGATGCTCTTTTTTCTTGTTTGTTCTGCTCTGTGCCGGCCTTTTCTGCAGTTGTCGCCCCTTTGTTTGCTGATCTTTGCTGTAGTTGCTCAGTATATGGTCTGCCCAGGGGCGCTCCCCTTCATCCCCGATTTGCTGTGTTATTCACCCTTTTATTTCCGCCATCGTTTCTGCTATTCCGGGTCTTTCTGCCGGTGCGAGGGTCCGGTTCAGGCACTCTAATTGTCCCTTTCAGTTTTCGCTTGGTGCCTCGCGCTGTAGGCAGCTCGGCTCAGTGCCCCTGGGTGGGGAGCGCAACCAGCCGCCACCCCCCACGGTCAGGAGCATCTTCAGGTTTCAGTATTTATTTCCTCTCGGGTATCTCTAATTCTCTTCCTACCCCGGTTCTCGAGAGGAGGACCCGAACGATGTTATTGGGTCTTACTTCGCCTCCCCTGCTTGTCTTTCAGTCCCGGCACCCTCGCCGCTTACTTGTTTTTTTATTCTGGGGGTCAATTCTGGCTTTGATCTCCTACTTCGCTCCTTGTATTCCCTTCGTAGCCACTGGGCTCGTTTGCTCCTTCGCTCCTCGCTCGTTCTTAGGGTGCGTTATCGCTTCCTCGTGGGGGCCGCCATTTTGTTTCGCTGCGCCGATTAAACATCGGGCTCTGGGTCTCTTCCGAGGGCGGTTGAATCGCCTCAGGCTCTCGTTTTTTCCGAGCTCTGGAGGTTCCCCCCCATCTCCCTGGGTTGTTTTGGGCGGCTGCGGGGCCCGGGGCTTAAGGATTATTGTGCGTTGGTCGGTGGCTGCCGGGAGCTCCGCTTTACACGTGCTGCTCCATCGGCTGCTAGCCACGCCCCCCCCAGCAAAAGCCCTACTTTGGCTACTTTAGGCAACTTTCCAGTGCAAAAGAAAGGTTTCGCTCTGGAAAGTAATTTCCAAAGCTATACTTTGCACTGGTTTGTGTTGCTTTTGGTGATTTGCACCTGTACAGCCTGTTGATAAATTTGGCCTTTAGTGTCAAATTTCTGGCAGCTGAGTTGAGCAACAATAGTAGAGGCGGATGAGGCACCGGAAGTGGAATAGTTACAGTTGCAGCTGCCACTAAACAGGGGTGGCAGGGTGCAAAGGGGAGGGTTTAAAAAAAAAAAATGTAAAAAAAAAAAAAAAAACACTTACCTTCGAGTGGATTCGCCTTAGTCTCCCCTCCATTCTCTTCGTCTTCCCGGCTGCACAGACTCCCAGCCACTCATGGCACTGCTGACAGCAGCGTTGTTATTGGTCTGAGCGGCCTGCTTTGGTGCTCAGACTGGGAATGGGAACCTGTTGTGTTCTCTATCCGGCTGTGCTATACAGCCGGGTAGAGAACATGGGGGTCATTCTGACCCCGACGGTCATGGACCGCCGGGGCCGGGGTCGGCAGTAGCACCGCCAACAGGCTGGCGGTGCTCCGCCGGGCATTCTGACCGCGGCGGTACAGCCGCGGCCAGAAACGGAAAGTCGGCGGTGTACCGCCGACTTTCCGCTGCCCATGGGAATCTGCCATGGCGGCGCAGCTTGCTGCGCCGCCATGGGGATTCCGACCCCCTCACCGCCATCCTGTTCCTGGCGGTTCCGCCCGCCAGGAACAGGATGGCGGTGAGGGGTGTCATGGGGCCCCTGGGGGCCCCTGCAGTGCCCATGCCAGTGGCATGCCAGTGCCCTCCGTCCCTGTCATCCCCCACAGCCTGCCTTTTAAAAAAAAATAAAACAATAATAAACATAGTTTGTTATCGTTTTATTTTTAAAGGTTTGCAGCTGCTGGCGGGAGGAAGCGCCATAGCGGAGGTGCCACTGCTGCATATACCACTGGGTGTCTTTTTCCCTTCCTACACTCACAGTAGCCGAAGGCTTCAGCATTGTGCATTACACATTTAGACAAATGGAATTGGTGACAGCTACTAAATTCGCACGAGACCTTTAGTTAGGAAGCGAATAATTTTGGCTGCAGATGTAAGGCCAGGTTGCATGTATCCGCCTGTGTAGATGCACACATCTCCTGTATAAATTATAACTAATATAACTAGAACAGTATAAATCGACTACAAGGAGGAACATAGGGACATTTAATATACAGAACCAAGGACCAAGAAGACAGTATGAGAGGCCTCAAACTTTAGAATAGTGAAGCCTGCACAGAGGACCATTAGTGCCTTAACTGCACTGTGCACACAGCTCATGATGAACCAGATGCGTTAGTGACACATTAGTCCAGCAAGTAGATGTTCACCACCTGCCTGCAGGAAAGGCTGTTAGTAAACCTGTTGTCCAGAATAGAGATCATGTGCAGATATTTTGTCATCCATCTCTCTCATCAATGCATACAAGTAGCTCACTGCATGCATCAATGCGAGATCTGACCCACAAGAGAACATTCACTACACGCACTACACATTCATAAACATCGAGTATTTAGAATTGTAATCTCTCGGACCTTCCACTTATTTGAAATTCTTAAATGACAGTAAATGGTACAGCAATGCACAATTAGATACATTTTCAAAATAGCATGTTCCACCAGTAGAGTACAGGTTTTATCATAACATGCAACAATTTCAAGTGTTTTTGGTACAGTAGGCACCAACACTAATACAAATGGCCTCATTTATAAACATTTACACTGTAAGGCCCTTAGGACCGGACTATATTATTCCGATTTTTTTAACCTTCCAGGCTCAACAGTTTCACAACAATCACTAAAGCATTTTTTAAACAAATATGTCTCAAAATGTTTGCACAGAACAAACAAAGGCATTAGGTGAAAGGTAACGTCGCCCTTATTCATTGAATTATGCTTTAGAACAAACACCAGAGCAGTTTGACTGCAGTTCCAACATTCACTATTGGCCCTGTCTCAGCCACTCAGTAAAAGAGCCTTCTGATGAACCTGGGTCAACAGATTACCATTGTCTATACTTGACTATTAGGTCATCACAGGATTCCTGACGGTGGTTTGCCTCATTGGTCCACCTCCCTCACTTACCTCCACCCCATGGATTTAGTAAGAGTAGTGATGTTAGATGATAGAAGGTTCAGCTGAAGCTATTGTGGCAGGCACTGTTGTAAACTGTTGATCTATGTGCATGTCTTTGCATTAGCCACTTAATAACGCATGCTCTACCTGTAGGGGGTCATTTCACTGAGATATAGTTACAAGTCAAAACACTCCATGTCCACAAGCATCTGTTTCTTGTGCCATTGTACCCAGAGGACACCACTACCAAGAATCCCAGATTTGCTGAATAGTTTAGCTCCTCGGTCAAAGCTTACTGTCAGATTTGCTAACAACATCTTGGGAACTTCCTGGGAATGTATTCTGCCCATTGTTTACCATTGGCTTTGAGTTTTGTAACTCACATTTGCTTGCTTTCAATTTGTGTAAGGTCCGGACCCAACAAACCCTAATTTGACTGCATTAATCTTGTGGGAGCAAGACAAGGATGCCAGAAGCTGATTCTCTACGTCACCCAAGCATGCAAACACCTCAGACACAAATGTAACTCCAGGCAAGAACAGCAACCAGGGGAAAGGGGAAGTGGAGAAAATAAAGATAATATCCTTGATGTCCCTTCAAGATGACTGCATCAGTTCTCTGTACTGCAGATTCGTGTTTTAGTATCGTCATTCATCAACAAGAATATATTATGTTTTGTTTAGGACCTTCCCTTCTAAAGCATATAGTCATGCAATCGAACATAATTTGGTAAGTGTATGTTCTTACCTGATTAACTCCCACATTCCCACTAGAATCTAGCAACTGGAGCCATGAGAGTGTAGTGTAACTCCCAAGGGATCAATCAATTAATCACAACATTTGTATAGTGCTTCCCTATCACCCCTAAGGGTATCTTGGCACTGAGGGTGCCATGTCTCCATCGAAAAGTTGTGTCTTGAGTCTCTTTCTGAAGTTTGCCAGGGGGGAAGCTGTTTGGAGGTGGAGGGGTAGGCTGTTCCAGGACTTGGCTGCTGTGTAGAAAAAGGAGCAGCCTCTGCTGTGGCTGCGTGGTGGAGAGTAGTTGTTTTACTGGGACGTAGAACCTCAGTCGATGGTTGATGTGTGACAGCCGTAGGTTGTGGAGAACCTTGTATGCAAGTGTGAGGATTTTGAACTGGCATCTCTTCTGGATGGGGAGCCAGTGGAGGTTGAAGATGAGTCTGGCTGCTGTGTTCTGTAGGGTCTGGAGCCTTTTAAGTAGCTGGGAGGGCACTCCAGCATAGAGAGTGTTACCATAGTTGAGGTGGCTGGTGACCAGGTGTCGGTAGAGATCCATCTAAAGATTCAGTGGAGCATACAGAGGATGTAGAAGCAGGAGGAGGCAACTGAGTTTATTTATTGATTAATGGATAGTTGGCAGTCGAGGATGATGCTGAGGTTTCGTGTGTGGTCTGATGGGGAGCGTGTTGGTCCAAGTTCTGCTGGCCACCAGCTGTGGTCCCATACGGAGGTGTTCTTCCTGAAGATCAGGACTTCCATTTTGTCTGTGTTTAGTTTGAGGCAGCTGCTTTTCATCCATGTTGCTACATTGGTCATGGCATTGTCGAAGTTGGCTTTGGCGTTGTGGGGGTCTTTGGTGAGTGAGAGGATTAGTTGAGTGTCATCAGCGTAAGAGACTATATTGAATCTGAGGGATATGGCGATGTCTGCGAGGGGGGGTCATCTAGATGTTGAACAGGGTGGGGCTAAGGGAGGATCCTTGGGGTATGCAGCAGGTGATATTCTTGGGTGCAGAAGTGAAGGGAGTAAGCCAGATGCTCTTTGGCGGCCTGAGAGGAAAGAGGTGACCCACTTAAACGTGTTTTGTTGAATGCCTATGTTGTGGAGTCTGTTGAGGTGAGTGTGGTGGGAAAATGTATTGAGCACCGTGGAATGGTCCAGAAGGATCAGAGCTGCTGACTCCCCTTGGTCGAGGAGGGTCCTGATGTTGTCTGTGGTGGCGATAAGTGCGGTCTCCGTGCTGTGGTTGGCTCAGAATCCTGGTTGTGAGATGTTGAGAAGGTGTGATTGTTCAAAATAGTCAGCTCGAGCACTTTGGCCGGAAAGGGGAGCAGGGAGATGGGTCTGTCTTTTTTTAGGTCACTGGGGTCGGCTGAGAGTTTCTTTAGGAGGGATCTGTCCTCTGCCGGCTTCCATTAGTCTGGGAAGTTTGCTGTGGAGATGGAGGTGTTGAGGTTGTGGGTTAGTTCCTTGTTGTTAGTGTTGGCTCCGAGGTTGAAAATCTGGTAGGGGAAGGGGTTGGTGGTTGCCCCGGAGTGGATGGATGACGTGATGGCTGCAGTGGTTTGTGTGGTAATTGGGAACTAGGAGGTTATCGTATGGCTGGTGTTCACTGTTTGAAGATGTTGTCTAGGCTGGAGGTTGATGGTTGGGGGTTGAAATTGTTGTATATGGTGGTGATCTTGCTGTGGAAGTATTCTAAGAGGGTGTCACAGACCTCGTGGGATGGGTGGATGGTGATCTCTGTGGCTAATGAGTTAGAGAATTCCTTGATAATTCGGGCGAGTGCTTTCGTTTGGTGGCTGCAGTGTCGATGCGGGCAGTGATTGCTGCTCTCTTTGCTGCCTTGATGTGGTGGTGGTAGTTGTTGAGGGCTGCTTTTTAGGAGGCTCTGTCGGAGTGGTCCTTGGTCACGCACACATTTTTGTTGAGTTGATGGCAGACGCGTTTGGAGTTTCTAAGCTCCAGAATGGACCATCTCGCTGGCTTGGAGGTGTTGGTTTTAGCTGGTTTCAGCGGGGCAACTCTGTTGGTGGATTTGATGATCCAGGTGGTGAAGTTTTGGACGGCCGGATTGAGATCTGCTGTGGCCTCGGGTTGTGTAGTGCCTAGGGTCTGTGCCCATAGGGTTTCAGTTACTTTGCCCCAATTTCGGTAGGGGGTGCTGAGGTGCCTGGAGGTGGTGTTCTGGGAATTGGAGATGGTAAAGTGGACGATGTTATAGTCGGTCCAGGTGAGTTCAGTCACATGGGTGAAATTGATTCTGTTGCTAGAAGTGAAGATGGCATCCAGTGTGCGTCCAGCGTTGTGGGTGAGTGAGTTCAATGTTGCTGAGGTTCACCATGAGGGAAGTGAAGTTGGTGTCAATGGGGTCTTTAAGGTGGAGATTGCCGAGTAGGACATAGTGGAGGGAGTCCATGGCAGGGGGGCGACGAGGTTGGCAATGGTTTTGCAGAAGGCTGGGCATGGTCCCAGGGATCTGTATGCAAGGGTGCCTCGCATCATGGTGTTGGCATTGGTCTGGAGTCGGAAGTTGAAGTGCTCAATGAGGGGAGTTGGGTCGTCGTCAGTGATGGGGCATTGGATGATTTCCTTGAAGATGATGGTGATGCCCGCGCCGTGATTGTTAGTGCGATCTCGGTGTTTTGGGAATTAAAACAAATACAGATTGAAGTACTTAAAAAGTCATTACTAATAAGACTTCACTACAACACCCAATGTTTTCCCTACAAAAAAAGTCAAAGAAAAAAGGGGTCTCAAGCAGATCAGATATGAATGGAATTAAATCATTCCTTCAATGGCTCTCAAAAACAAATATCCATAAGAGTAGGGATTAGAGTAATGTTCCTTGAAGCACCAGAAGAGTCTAAGAAATAACAGTCTTCACATTCCAGTCACTCGCCATAGTTGAAATACACCTACTAACAGTCTTGTCCTTCTTTTGCAAAGTAAACAATCATCATCCAGAAGAGGTCATGGGTGACTGTAAAGTAAGTATTTATTCCAACAACATATAGTAATCATACACCTTACCAATTTAGGAGAACAGTCAGCTGTTAGTAAACCCTCATGTACCCTTGTTGTCTCTTTAGGTACTGAGAGAAATATGAGAACTGAAGAAACACCAGATTGTCAGCAGCACAATAAGATAAATCAGGAAGTGCAGGAAGCAGCAACTATAAGGAATTTTTACCAGCAGAGGAGACAAGTTTGCAATAAACTACCTTCAGCAACACTGCAAATCTAGAAGTTTTTTTTTTTTTTAAAGAATTACAGGCAACAGGAAACTCCTGGGTGTACAGCTTTTTTACTGCTGCATCCTAAAATCTGCAACGCAACTAGTGCAGACTTCCCGGAGGCAGTCCAATGCGGAGGCGCAGAAACACTAGACCGCGTCCCATTTTACGGCCTTCTCCTCCTCCTCACTTCCTGGTTTGGGTGCGCTGCACGCTCTGAGCAGGGATGCACAGCAACAGCTGTGACAATTTGCTGGCTTTATTTGTTTTAGGCAGGCCAGCTTGATTTCGTCCCTTCTGTTGAGCATACCCTATTTGCTGTACTCATCCATGAGCGTTCACTTTCTGCAAACAGGTCTTTAAATCTTGTCACATTTGATGATCATTCAAAGACAGAGATCAAATGTCTTCCGAGGGAGCTTGGGGCCATATTTATACTTTTTGACTCAAAAATGTTACCGCCGGCTAACGGCATTCCAATGCACCATGCAGGCGCCTTATTTATGGAATGACATTGGCCGGCACTGCGGACTGGTACGTGTTAAAACAAAATGACTCACACCAGGCAGCGCCAGCGTATGGGAAAATGGGGGTTGAGCGTCAAAAAATGGTGCAAGTCAGGTCGGAGGCAAAAATCAGGCCTCACACCGGACTTGCGCTATTTTTTTGGACACACAATCCCCACTGACATGACTCCTGTCATAGCAAAGATAGGAGTCATGCCCCCTTGCCCAATGGCCATGCCCAGGGGACTTGTGTCCCCTGGGCATGGTCATTGGGCATAGTGGCATGTAAGGGGGCCCAAATCAGGCCCCCCATGCCACTTAAAAAAAACTGAAAAAAATACTTACCAGAGCTTACCTTTCCTTCCCTGGGATGGGTCCCTCCATCCTTGGGTGTCCTCCTGGGCTGGGCAAGGGTGGCAGGGGGTGTCCCTGGGGGAAGGGGAGGGCACCTCTGGGCTCCTTCCGTGCCCACAGGTCCCTTAACGCCTGCCCTGACCCAGGCGTTAAAAAACAGCGCCCATCGGCTGTGCGACGTTTTTTTAAGGCCCACCCCCTCCTGCGCGTCAACATGACGCCAGAGTATAAATAAGGCGCACAGGCCTTAAAGTCATTTTTTGGAAGGGAACACCTACCTTGCATATAATTAACGCAAGGCAGGTTCCCCCCTTCCAAAAAATTACGCACATGGTGGGATTTTGACGTCCGCGGGGTCGGACGTCAAAGTATAAATATGGGGCAGGGTTTGCCCCAAATGTGCGTCAAACATTCGGCGCAAGCAGAGTATAAATATGCCCCTTGGTGTTTACTTTCCTTCCTCTGACTTCAAAGTGAGATGATTTATGTGATAATCTGGCTGTGTGTAGGAAGCTGGCTCTGCATATACTATATCAAAATGAGATATAGTGTGCACAGAGTCCAGGGGTTCCCCAAGAGGCTTGACAGAGGCAATAATAGCTAATACTAATGCTCTGTTTTTGGTAGTGTGATCAAGCAGTTAGGCTTATCAAAGGGTAGGGTTAAGCATCTGTTGTACACACTAGAGAAATAAATGAGAACCCACACTCAATGACTTAACTCCAGGCCAATAGGTTTTTATATACAAAAATATTATTTTCTTAATTTATTTTAGAACTGAAAGATTCAAATTGCAGGTAGGTACATTAAATGTAAGATACTTTGCATAGGTATAGTTAGAACTTTGAACCAAAACAGTAATGTTCACAGTTTTTCATAAAATTGCAATAAGCTATTTTAAAGGTGGACACTGTACAACATTCAACAGTTCCTGAGGGAGGTAAGTACAGTTTGGGTAATACCATAAGTAAAGCACTTACAAGTTCAGACTCTGTGGCATAGGTAGCCCACCGTTGGAGAATCAAGTCAACCCCAAACACCCAGCACCAGAATCACAGGGCGGGTCAGATGCAGAGGTCAAAGAAGAGCCAAAATAACATGGGCGCCTATGGAGACAGGTGTTCTCTGGTTCCGGTCTGCTGGCAGGTAAGTACCTGGGTCCTCGGGGAGCAGACCAGGGGGGTTTAGTAGAGCACTGGGAGGGGGGGGGCTGTGTAGGCACACAAAACACACCCTCAGTGGCACAGGGGTGGCCGGGTGCAGTGAGCGAACAGGGCGTCAGGTTTGTAATAGAATTCAATGGAGGGACCCGGGGGTCACTCTGTCATTGTAGGCAGGGCACAGTGGGGCTTCTCGGGTCAGCCACCGACTGGGCAAGGGTGAGGGCTGCCTGCTGGTCACTGCTGCACTGGTGGTCGATTTCTCACAGGCCTGGGGGCTGCGGGTGCAGTGCTTCTCCAGGCGTCCGATATCTTCGTCCTGGGCAGTCGCGGTCAGGGGGGTCCTTGTGATTCCCTCTGCAGGTATCGTTGTGGGGGTGCAGAGAGGTTAGCCCAGGGTGGACACGTCGTCAGAGTCGCTTGGGGATCCTCTCTGGGTCATTGGTTTCTCTGGACACGGGCCAGGGGGGTCAGTGAAGAGTGGTGGAGACTCACGATTCTGGAGTTAGGTGGGAGTCCCTTTAAAGATGGTTTCTTCTTTCCTTGGTTGGAGAAGTCCGCTGTCCACAGGAGTTCTTGATCCTTTGTAGTTGCAGGGTAGTCCTCTGAGTTGGCAGAGGTCGCTGGGCCCGCAGGATGCGTCGCTGGTGCAGGCCGGTAGGACTGGGGCCAAAGCAGTTGTCATCCTCCTCTTTCTCTGCAGGGTTTTTCAGCTAGGCAGTCCTTTTCTTTGTAGGTCATCAGGAACCTGAATTCCTGGGTTAAGGGTCGCCCCTAAATATGGAATTTAGGGGTGTGTTAGGGTCACAGGACAGTAGGGCCCCTTTGGGGAGGGGAGCACATCCCTATTGGGCTAAATCCTCCAAAACAAGATGGAGGATTTTCAAAGAAGGGGGTCACTTCAGCTCTGGTCACCTTAGGGGTGGACCTGGCTTAGGGGGGTGACTCCTCCTTGTTTTTCTCATTATCCCTCTGGACTTGCCGCCAAAAGTGGGGGCTCGTCCAGGGGCGGGCATCTCCACTGGCAGGAGTACCCTGGGGGCATTTTAACACCAGGCCTGAGCCTTTGAGGCTCACCGCCAGGTGTTACAGTTCCTGCATGGGGGAGGTGTGAAGCACCTCCACCCAGTGCAGGCTTGTTTCTGGCCCCAGAGAGCACAAAGGATCTCACCCCGAGGGGTCAGAAACTCGTCTCTCAGTGGAAGGCTGGCACAGACCAGTCAGTCCTGCACTGAAGGACTGGGTAAAATACAGGGGGCATCTATAAGATGCCCTCTGTGTGCATTTTTTTAAAATAAATCCAACTCTGTCATCAGTGTGGGTTTATTATTCAGAAAAGTTTGATACCAAACCTCACAGTGTTCAGTGTAGCCATTATGGAGCTGTGGAGTTCATTTTGACAAACTTCAAGACCATATACTTAATATGGCCACACTGTACTAACAATGTCTAAGAATGGACTTAGCCACTGTAGGGGCATATTGCTCATGCAGCTATGCCCTCACCTGTGGTATAGTGCACCCTGATGTAGGGCTTTAAGGCCTGCTAGAGGGGTGACTTACCTATGCCACTGGCAGTATTTTGTGTGCATGCCACCCTGAGGGGGATGCCATGTCGACTTTGCCTTTTTATCCCCCCAACACACACAATCTGCAATGGCAGTGTGCATGTGTTCGGTGAGGGGTCCCTTAGGGTGACACAACACATGCTGCAGCCCTTAGGGACATTCCCTGGTCACAGGGCCCTTGGTACCACTGGTACCTTTTACAAGGGACTTATCTGTGTGCCAGAGTTGTGCCAATTGTGGTAACAATGGTACATTTTTAAGTGAAAGAACACTGGTGCTGGGGCCTGGTTAGCAGGGTCCCAGCACACTCTCAATCAAGTCAGCATCAATATCAGGCAAAAAGTGTGTGAGGGTGGTAACTGCAACAAGGAGCCATCTTCCTACACAAGCCCCCCCAGCCCACAGGCCAGGAGGCGCAGCCAAAGCTGGGAGACTCTTCCTTTTCTGTCAGACGAGGAAGAGTAGGGAAAACATGCTGGTTTCTTGCAAGGCTTGGGGGTTTGGGGGCTGCGGGTGCAGTGCTTCTCAAATCTTCGCATATCTGCAGGAAGCCATTTTACCCATGTACTGGATAAAGGTCACTACCTGTGTCGAGCTACATAATGGTAACACCAAACATGGACATGTTTGGTATCAAACATGTTGGAATCATACCCCAATACTGTTGCCAATGTTGGCTGTATAATTCCATGCACTCTGGGGCCTCCTTAGAGGCACCCCCCTAGTATTGTTCCTACCAGTCATTTAGGGTTTCTGCCCTCCTGCTGCTTGACCAGCTCATGCAGGGGAAGGCAGAAGAAAGGATTTTCTGTGGGAGAGGGAGGCAACAGGTGGAAATGGAAATGGAAATAGGTGTTACAAAGCTTGGGAGGGGTAGCCTACCTAAGCCACTGGTTTGCTTTGAAGGGCACCTTCGGTGCTCTCCATGTATAAACCGGTTTGCAGCAGTCCAGGGACCCCAGGTCAGGGCTCTGGTATGAAACTACACAAAGGAAAGTGGAGTGACCACTCCCCTGACAATCACCATCTCAGGGGAGATGCCCAGAGCTCCTCCAGGTGGCCACTCTATTCTGCCATGTTGAAACTAAGATGTGCAGAGGCCCCTAGGAGCATCCAAGTGGCCAGGTCAGGCAGGTGACGTCAGAGACCCCTCCTGATAGGTGAACAAACCCCCTTTTAGGCCTATTTAGGGACTCCCTGAAGGGTGGGTCCCATGATTCGACATGCAAGACTCCACCAGCACTCCTCTGAATTGTTTACTTCTACTTCTAGCCACTGGAACCGCAACCAGACTCTTCAGGAACCAACAAGACTGCAATTACCGAGACGACCTCACCTTGCAACATTGTTTCTCTGGCTCCTTCCTTCAGCTGCAACATTTCCCTGGCTGTGTGTAGGAAGTTGGCTCTGTATGTGCTATTTCAAAGTAAGGAATAGCATGCACAGAGTCCAAGGGTTCCCCTTAGAGGTAAAATAGTGGTAAAAAGAGATAATACTAATGCTCTATTTTGTGGTAGTGTGGTCGAGCAGTAGGCTTATCCAAGGAGTAGTGTTAAGCATTTGTTGTACATACACATAGACAATAAATGAGGTACACACACTCAGAGACAAATCCAGCCAATAGGTTTTTATATAGAAAAATATCTTTTCTTAGTTTATTTTAAGAACCACAGGTTCAAATTCTACATGTAACATCTCATTCGAAAGGTATTGCAGGTAAGTACTTTAGGAACTTCAAATCATCAAAATTGCATGTATACTTTTCAAGTTATTCACAAATAGCTGTTTTAAAAGTGGACACTTAGTGCAATTTTCACAGTTCCTAGGGGAGGTAAGTATTTGTTAGGTTAACCAGGTAAGTAAGACACTTACAGGGCTTAGTTCTTGGTCCAAGGTAGCCCACCGTTGGGGGTTCAGAGCAACCCCAAAGTCACCACACCAGTAGCACAGGGCCGGTCAGGTGCAGAGTTCAAAGTGGTGCCCAAAACACATAGGCTAGAATGGAGAGAAGGGGGTGCCCCGGTTCCGGTCTGCTTGCAGGTAAGTACCCGCGTCTTCGGAGGGCAGACCAGGGGGGTTTTGTAGGGCACCGGGGGGGACACAAGTCCACACAGAAATTTCACCCTCAGCAGCGCGGGGGCGGCCGGGTGCAGTGTAGAAACAGGCGTCGGGTTCGCAATGTTAGTCTATGAGAGATCTCGGGATCTCTTCAGCGCTGCAGGCAGGCAAGGGGGGGATTCCTCGGGGAAACCTCCACTTGGGCGAGGGAGAGGGACTCCTGGGGGTCACTCCTCCAGTGAAAGTCCGGTCCTTCAGGTCCTGGGGGCTGCGGGTGCAGGGTCTCTCCCAGGGGTCGGGACTTTAGGTTCAAAGAGTCGCGGTCAGGGGAAGCCTCGGGATTCCCTCTGCAGGCGGCGCTGTGGGGGCTCAGGGGGGACAGGTTTTGGTACTCACAGTATCAGAGTAGTCCTGGGGTCCCTCCTGAGGTGTTGGATCGCCACCAGCCAAGTCGGGGTCGCCGGGTGCAGTGTTGCAAGTCTCACGCTTCTTGCGGGGAGCTTGCAGGGTTCTTTAAAGCTGCTGGAAACAAAGTTGCAGCTTTTCTTGGAGCAGGTCCGCTGTCCTCGGGAGTTTCTTGTCTTTTCGAAGCAGGGGCAGTCCTCAGAGGATGTCGAGGTCGCTGGTCCCTTTGGAAGGCGTCGCTGGAGCAGGATCTTTGGAAGGCAGGAGACAGGCCGGTGAGTTTCTGGAGCCAAGGCAGTTGTCGTCTTCTGGTCTTCCGCTGCAGGGGTTTTCAGCTGGGCAGTCCTTCTTCTTGTAGTTGCAGGAATCTAATTTTCTAGGGTTCAGGGTAGCCCTTAAATACTAAATTTAAGGGCGTGTTTAGGTCTGGGGGGTTAGTAGCCAATGGCTACTAGCCCTGAGGGTGGGTACACCCTCTTTGTGCCTCCTCCCAAGGGGAGGGGGTCACAATCCTAACCCTATTGGGGGAATCCTCCATCTGCAAGATGGAGGATTTTTAAAAGTTAGAGTCACCTCAGCTCAGGACACCTTAGGGGCTGTCCTGACTGGCCAGTGACTCCTCCTTGTTGCTTTCTTTGTTCCCTCCAGCCTTGCCGCCAAAAGTGGGGGCCGTGGCCGGAGGGGGCGGGCAACTCCACTAAGCTGGAGTGCCCTGCTGGGCTGTGACAAAGGGGTGAGCCTTTGAGGCTCACCGCCAGGTGTCACAGCTCCTGCCTGGGGGAGGTGTTAGCATCTCCACCCAGTGCAGGCTTTGTTACTGGCCTCAGAGTGACAAAGGCACTCTCCCCATGGGGCCAGCAACATGTCTCTGGTGTGGCAGGCTGCTGGAACTAGTCAGCCTACACAGACAGTCGGTTAAGTTTCAGGGGGCACCTCTAAGGTGCCCTCTGTGGTGTATTTTACAATAAAATGTACACTGGCATCAGTGTGCATTTATTGTGCTGAGAAGTTTGATACCAAACTTCCCAGTTTTCAGTGTAGCCATTATGGTGCTGTGGAGTTCGTGTTTGACAGACTCCCAGACCATATACTCTTATGGCTATCCTGCACTTACAATGTCTAGGGTTTTGTTTAGACACTGTAGGGGTACCATGCTCATGCACTGGTACCCTCACCTATGGTATAGTGCACCCTGCCTTAGGGCTGTAAGGCCTGCTAGAGGGGTGGCTTACCTATACTGCATAGGCAGTGAGAGGCTGGCATGGCACCCTGAGGGGAGTGCCATGTCGACTTACTCGTTTTGTCCTCACTAGCACACACAAGCTGGCAAGCAGTGTGTCTGTGCTGAGTGAGAGGTCTCCAGGGTGGCATAAGACATGCTGCAGCCCTTAGAGACCTTCCTTGGCATCAGGGCCCTTGGTACTAGAAGTACCAGTTACAAGGGACTTATCTGGATGCCAGGGTCTGCCAATTGTGGATACAAAAGTACAGGTTAGGGAAAGAACACTGGTGCTGGGGCCTGGTTAGCAGGCCTCAGCACACTTTCAATTGTAAACATAGCATCAGCAAAGGCAAAAAGTCAGGGGGCAACCATGCCAAGGAGGCATTTCCTTACACAACCCCCCCCCAAACGAAAGAGGATGAGACTAACCTTTCCCAAGAGAGTCTTCATTTTCTAAGTGGAAGAACCTGGAAAGGCCATCTGCATTGGCATGGGCAGTCCCAGGTCTGTGTTCCACTATAAAGTCCATTCCCTGTAGGGAGATGGACCACCTCAACAGTTTAGGATTTTCACCTTTCATTTGCATCAGCCATTTGAGAGGTCTGTGGTCAGTTTGAACTAGGAAGTGAGTCCCAAAGAGGTATGGTCTCAGCTTCTTCAGGGACCAAACCACAGCAAAGGCCTCCCTCTCAATGGCACTCCAACGCTGCTCCCTGGGGAGTAACCTCCTGCTAATGAAAGCAACAGGCTGGTCAAGGCCATCATCATTTGTTTGGGACAAAACTGCCCCTATCCCATGTTCAGAGGCATCAGTCTGCACAATGAACTGCTTAGAATAATCTGGAGCTTTTAGAACTGGTGCTGAGCACATTGCTTGTTTCAGGGTGTCAAAGGCCTGTTGGCATTCCACAGTCCAGTTCACTTTCTTGGGCATTTTCTTGGAGGTGAGTTCAGTGAGGGCTGTCACAATGGATCCATATCCCTTCACAAACCTCCTGTAATACCCAGTCAAGCCAAGGAATGCCCTGACTTGAGTCTGGGTTTTTGGAGCTACCCAGTCCAGAATAGTCTGGATCTTGGGTTGGAGTGGCTGAACTTGGCCTCCACCTACAAGGTGACCCAAGTAAACCACAGTTCCCTGCCCTATCTGGCATTTGGATGCCTTGATAGAGAGGCCTGCAGATTGCAGAGCCTTCAAAACCTTCTTCAGGTGGACCAGGTGATCCTGCCAGGTGGAGCTAAAGACAGCAATATCATCAAGATAAGCTGTGCTAAAGGACTCCAAGCCAGCAAGGACTTGATTCACCAACCTTTGGAAGGTGGCAGGGGCATTCTTTAAACCAAAGGGCATAACAGTAAACTGATAATGCCCATCAGGTGTGGAGAATGCTGTTTTCTCTTTTGCTCCAGGTGCCATTTTTATTTGCCAGTACCCTGCTGTCAAGTCAAAGGTACTTAAGAATTTGGCAGCACCTAATTTGTCTATGAGCTCATCAGCTCTTGGAATGGGATGAGCATCTGTCTTGGTGACAGAATTGAGCCCTCTGTAGTCCACACAAAACCTCATCTCTTTCTTTCCATCTTTGGTGTGAGGTTTGGGGACTAAGACCACTGGGCTAGCCCAGGGGCTGTCAGAGCGCTCAATCACTCCCAATTCCAGCATCTTGTGGACTTCCACCTTGATGCTTTCCTTAACATGGTCAGACTGTCTAAAGATTTTGTTCTTGACAGGCATGCTGTCTCCTGTGTCCACATCATGGGTACACAGGTGTGTCTGACCAGGGGTTAAGGAGAAGAGTTCAGGAAACTGCTGTAGGACTCTCCTACAATCAGCTTGCTGTTGGCCAGAGAGGGTGTCTGAGTAGATCACTCCATCTACTGTGCCATCTTGTGGGTCTGATGACAGAAGATCAGGGAGAGGTTCACTCTCTGCCTCCTGATCCTCATCTGTTACCATCAACAGATTCACATCAGCCCTGTCATGGAAGAGCTTAAGGCGGTTCACATGGATCACCCTCTTGGGGCTCCTGCTTGTGCCCAGGTCCACCAGGTAGGTGACCTGACTCTTCCTTTCTAGTACTGGGTAAGGGCCACTCCATTTGTCCTGGAGTGCCCTGGGAGCCACAGGCTCCAGAACCCAGACTTTCTGCCCTGGTTGGAACTCAACCAGTGCAGCCTTTTGGTCATACCAAAACTTCTGGAGCTGTTGGCTGGCCTCAAGGTTTTTGGTTGCCTTTTCCATGTACTCTGCCATTCTAGAGCGAAGGCCAAGTACATAGTCCACTATGTCCTGTTTAGGCTCATGGAGAGGTCTCTCCCAGCCTTCTTTAACAAGGGCAAGTGGTCCCCTTACAGGATGACCAAACAGAAGTTCGAAGGGTGAGAATCCTACTCCCTTCTGTGGCACCTCTCTGTAAGCGAAAAGCAGACATGGCAAGAGGACATCCCATCTCCTTTTGAGCTTTTCTGGGAGCCCCATGATCATGCCTTTTAATGTCTTGTTGAATCTCTCAACCAAGCCATTAGTTTGTGGATGGTATGGTGTAGTGAATTTATAAGTCACTCCACACTCATTCCACATGTGCTTTAGGTATGCTGACATGAAGTTGGTACCTCTGTCAGACACCACCTCCTTAGGGAAACCCACTCTGGTAAAGATACCAATGAGGGCCTTGGCTACTGCAGGGGCAGTAGTCGACCTAAGGGGAATAGCTTCAGGATACCTGGTAGCATGATCCACTACTACCAGGATATACATATTTCCTGAGGCTGTGGGAGGTTCCAGTGGACCAACTATGTCCACACCCACTCTTTCAAAGGGAACCCCCACCACTGGAAGTGGAATGAGGGGGGCCTTTGGATGCCCACCTGTCTTACCACTGGCTTGACAGGTGGGGCAGGAGAGGCAAAACTCCTTAACCATGTTGGACATATTGGGCCAGTAGAAGTGGTTGACTAACCTCTCCCACGTCTTGGTTTGTCCCAAATGTCCAGCAAGGGGAATGTCATGGGCCAATGTTAGGATGAACTTCCTGAACAGCTGAGGCACTACCACTCTCCTAGTGGCACCAGGTTTGGGGTCTCGGGCCTCAGAGTACAGGAGTCCATCTTCCCAATAGACCCTATGCGTTCCATTTTTCTTGCCTTTGGACTCTTCAGCAGCTTGCTGCCTAAGGCCTTCAAGAGAGGGACAGGTTTCTTGTCCCTTACACAGCTCCTCCCTTGAGGGTCCCCCTGGGCCTAAGAGCTCAACCTGATAAGGTTCAAGCTCCAAAGGCTCAGTTCCCTCAGAGGGCAGAACTTCTTCCTGAGAAGAGAGGTTCCCTTTCTTTTGCTGTGTTGCAGTTGGTTTCCCAACTGACTTTCCTGTTCTCTTGGTAGGCTGGGCCATTCTTCCAGACTCCAGCTCTACTTGTTCACCCTGTGCCTTGCACTGTGCTCTTGTTTTCACACACACCAGTTCAGGGATACCCAGCATTGCTGCATGGGTTTTTAGCTCTACCTCAGCCCATGCTGAGGACTCCAGGTCATTTCCAAGCAGACAGTCCACTGGGATATTTGAGGAGACCACCACCTGTTTCAGGCCATTGACCCCTCCCCATTCTAAAGTAACCATTGCCATGGGATGTACTTTTCTCTGATTGTCAGCGTTGGTGAATGTGTAAGTTTTTCCAGTCAGGTATTGGCCAGGGGAAACCAGTTTCTCTGTCACCATGGTGACACTGGCACCTGTATCCCTCAGGCCCTCTATTCTAGTCCCATTAATTAAGAGTTGCTGTCTGTATTTTTGCATGTTAGGCGGCCAGACAGCTAGTGTGGCTAAATCCACCCCACCCTCAGAAACTAGAGTAGCTTCAGTGTGGACCCTGATTTGCTCTGGGCACACTGTTGATCCCACTTGGAGACTAGCCATACCAGTGTTACCTGGATGGGAGTTTGGAGTGGAACCTTTCTTGGGACAGGCCTTGTCTCCAGTTTGGTGTCCATGCTGTTTACAGCTATGACACCAGGCCTTTTTGGGATCAAAGTTTTTACCCTTGTACCCAGGATTGTTTTGTGAAGAGGCTCTGGGCCCACCCTCCTGTGCAGGTTTTTGGGGGCCTGTAGAAGACTCTTTACTATTTTTAGTTTTGGTTGTCTCATCACCCTTCCCCTGGGGAGCCTTTGTGACCCCTTTCTTTTGGTCACCCCCTGTTGAAGTCTTGGACACCCTTGTCTTGACCCAATGGTCCGCCTTCTTTCCTAATTCTTGGGGAGAAATTGGTCCTAGGTCTACCAGATGCTGATGCAGTTTATCATTGAAACAATTACTTAACAGGTGTTCTTTCACAAATAAATTGTACAGCCCATCATAATTACTTACACCACTGCCTTGAATCCAACCATCTAGTGTTTTCACTGAGTAGTCTACAAAGTCAACCCAGGTCTGGCTCGAGGATTTTTGAGCCCCCCTGAATCTAATCCTATACTCCTCAGTGGAGAATCCAAAGCCCTCAATCAGGGTACCCTTCATGAGGTCATAAGATTCTGCATCTTGTCCAGAGAGTGTGAGGAGTCTATCCCTACACTTTCCTGTGAACATTTCCCAAAGGAGAGCACCCCAGTGAGATCTGTTCACTTTTCTGGTTACACAAGCCCTCTCAAAAGCTGTGAACCATTTGGTGATGTCATCACCATCTTCATATTTAGTTACAATCCCTTTGGGGATTTTCAACATGTCAGGAGAATCTCTGACCCTATTTATGTTGCTGCCACCATTGATGGGTCCTAGGCCCATCTCTTGTCTTTCCCTCTCTATGGCTAGGATCTGTCTTTCCAAAGCCAATCTTTTGGCCATCCTGGCTAACTGGATGTCCTCTTCACTGGGGCTATCCTCAGTGATTTCAGAGGTGTTGGTCTCTCCTGTGAGGGAACCAGCATCTCTGACTATTATTTTAGGAGTCAGGGTTTGAGGGACCCTGTTCTCCCTAGATAGGACTGGTAGGGGGGAATTGTCCTCCAAGTCACTATCCTCTTCCTCTGAGTTGCCACCCTCAGAGGGGTTGGCCTTTTCAAACTCTGCCAAAAGCTCCTGGAGCTGTATTTTGGTAGGTTTGGGGCCCATTGTTATTTTCTTTATTTTACAGAGTGACCTTAGCTCCCTCATCTTAAGATGGAGGTAAGGTGTGGTGTCGAGTTCCACCACAGTCACATCTGTGCTAGACATTTTGCTTCTAAAAGTTGGAATACTTTTTAAGAATCTTCAACTGGTTCTAGAATCTAATTCAAACTTTTACAAACTTTTAAACTCTAAAAGAAATGCTAAACAGGATCTAACACAAGGCCCTAGCAGGTCTTTTAAGAATTTAGAAAACTTTTCAAATTGCAAAAATCAATTTCTAATGACAATTTTGGAATTTGTCGTGTGATCAGGTATTGGCTGAGTAGTCCAGCAAATGCAAAGTCTTGTACCCCACCGCTGATCCACCAATGTAGGAAGTTGGCTCTGTATGTGCTATTTCAAAGTAAGGAATAGCATGCACAGAGTCCAAGGGTTCCCCTTAGAGGTAAAATAGTGGTAAAAAGAGATAATACTAATGCTCTATTTTGTGGTAGTGTGGTCGAGCAGTAGGCTTATCCAAGGAGTAGTGTTAAGCATTTGTTGTACATACACATAGACAATAAATGAGGTACACACACTCAGAGACAAATCCAGCCAATAGGTTTTTATATAGAAAAATATCTTTTCTTAGTTTATTTTAAGAACCACAGGTTCAAATTCTACATGTAACATCTCATTCGAAAGGTATTGCAGGTAAGTACTTTAGGAACTTCAAATCATCAAAATTGCATGTATACTTTTCAAGTTATTCACAAATAGCTGTTTTAAAAGTGGACACTTAGTGCAATTTTCACAGTTCCTAGGGGAGGTAAGTATTTGTTAGGTTAACCAGGTAAGTAAGACACTTACAGGGCTTAGTTCTTGGTCCAAGGTAGCCCACCGTTGGGGGTTCAGAGCAACCCCAAAGTCACCACACCAGTAGCACAGGGCCGGTCAGGTGCAGAGTTCAAAGTGGTGCCCAAAACACATAGGCTAGAATGGAGAGAAGGGGGTGCCCCGGTTCCGGTCTGCTTGCAGGTAAGTACCCGCGTCTTCGGAGGGCAGACCAGGGGGGTTTTGTAGGGCACCGGGGGGGACACAAGTCCACACAGAAATTTCACCCTCAGCAGCGCGGGGGCGGCCGGGTGCAGTGTAGAAACAGGCGTCGGGTTCGCAATGTTAGTCTATGAGAGATCTCGGGATCTCTTCAGCGCTGCAGGCAGGCAAGGGGGGGATTCCTCGGGGAAACCTCCACTTGGGCGAGGGAGAGGGACTCCTGGGGGTCACTCCTCCAGTGAAAGTCCGGTCCTTCAGGTCCTGGGGGCTGCGGGTGCAGGGTCTCTCCCAGGCGTCGGGACTTTAGGTTCAAAGAGTCGCGGTCAGGGGAAGCCTCGGGATTCCCTCTGCAGGCGGCGCTGTGGGGGCTCAGGGGGGACAGGTTTTGGTACTCACAGTATCAGAGTAGTCCTGGGGTCCCTCCTGAGGTGTTGGATCGCCACCAGCCGAGTCGGGGTCGCCGGGTGCAGTGTTGCAAGTCTCACGCTTCTTGCGGGGAGCTTGCAGGGTTCTTTAAAGCTGCTGGAAACAAAGTTGCAGCTTTTCTTGGAGCAGGTCCGCTGTCCTCGGGAGTTTCTTGTCTTTTCGAAGCAGGGGCAGTCCTCAGAGGATGTCGAGGTCGCTGGTCCCTTTGGAAGGCGTCGCTGGAGCAGGATCTTTGGAAGGCAGGAGACAGGCCGGTGAGTTTCTGGAGCCAAGGCAGTTGTCGTCTTCTGGTCTTCCGCTGCAGGGGTTTTCAGCTGGGCAGTCCTTCTTCTTGTAGTTGCAGGAATCTAATTTTCTAGGGTTCAGGGTAGCCCTTAAATACTAAATTTAAGGGCGTGTTTAGGTCTGGGGGGTTAGTAGCCAATGGCTACTAGCCCTGAGGGTGGGTACACCCTCTTTGTGCCTCCTCCCAAGGGGAGGGGGTCACAATCCTAACCCTATTGGGGGAATCCTCCATCTGCAAGATGGAGGATTTCTAAAAGTTAGAGTCACCTCAGCTCAGGACACCTTAGGGGCTGTCCTGACTGGCCAGTGACTCCTCCTTGTTGCTTTCTTTGTTCCCTCCAGCCTTGCCGCCAAAAGTGGGGGCCGTGGCCGGAGGGGGCGGGCAACTCCACTAAGCTGGAGTGCCCTGCTGGGCTGTGACAAAGGGGTGAGCCTTTGAGGCTCACCGCCAGGTGTCACAGCTCCTGCCTGGGGGAGGTGTTAGCATCTCCACCCAGTGCAGGCTTTGTTACTGGCCTCAGAGTGACAAAGGCACTCTCCCCATGGGGCCAGCAACATGTCTCTGGTGTGGCAGGCTGCTGGAACTAGTCAGCCTACACAGACAGTCGGTTAAGTTTCAGGGGGCACCTCTAAGGTGCCCTCTGTGGTGTATTTTACAATAAAATGTACACTGGCATCAGTGTGCATTTATTGTGCTGAGAAGTTTGATACCAAACTTCCCAGTTTTCAGTGTAGCCATTATGGTGCTGTGGAGTTCGTGTTTGACAGACTCCCAGACCATATACTCTTATGGCTATCCTGCACTTACAATGTCTAGGGTTTTGTTTAGACACTGTAGGGGTACCATGCTCATGCACTGGTACCCTCACCTATGGTATAGTGCACCCTGCCTTAGGGCTGTAAGGCCTGCTAGAGGGGTGGCTTACCTATACTGCATAGGCAGTGAGAGGCTGGCATGGCACCCTGAGGGGAGTGCCATGTCGACTTACTCGTTTTGTCCTCACTAGCACACACAAGCTGGCAAGCAGTGTGTCTGTGCTGAGTGAGAGGTCTCCAGGGTGGCATAAGACATGCTGCAGCCCTTAGAGACCTTCCTTGGCATCAGGGCCCTTGGTACTAGAAGTACCAGTTACAAGGGACTTATCTGGATGCCAGGGTCTGCCAATTGTGGATACAAAAGTACAGGTTAGGGAAAGAACACTGGTGCTGGGGCCTGGTTAGCAGGCCTCAGCACACTTTCAATTGTAAACATAGCATCAGCAAAGGCAAAAAGTCAGGGGGCAACCATGCCAAGGAGGCATTTCCTTACACTGTGCATCCTTTGAGACCTCTGGTGGAAACATAATCCTCTTCACATTTCGTTTGATGAAAGTGAGCTTTCAAGAAAGATGCCCAGTCCGCCTCCGAGATGTTTGAGTCCAAGACTGGACTTTGTGGGATCTTTAAGGCATTTACAGTGCTGCAGAATTTGCATGTTTAATGCCCCAGATGAGTTTGGCCCAGAATTTCTCAGTGTGCAGACTCCTGATTCCCCAAACGGCCTGTTTTAGCTTTCCTTTTGCTGGTCTCAGTTCAGTGAGATGACATTCTTGTTTGGGAAACTGACGGACCAGCCATAGTGCTTGATTGACTTTTCTCTTTACCTGTTTTAGACTGTATGAGGTGTGTGACTTCCTTATGACTAGTGGGATTGGGCTCCGAGTGGATTCAACATTTCTGGCAAATTTCTGGTTGCATGAGTGAAAGAACACCTCCCATTTGTCTTTAGCTCACCCTTCTATTCTTTGGGAAGTTTTTAGATGCTTGTCCGCTTCCTGCGCCAAGGAAGACAGAGAGATAGCTGTCCATTTTATTCCTTTTAGCCAGCAAGTTCTGTGTTGATCTTGTGTACTGCTGGAATAAGAGTTAAGGCCACTTCCTGTGGAGGTTGATCACTTTTGGACCTTAAACCCGGTTTGAAGGAAAAAAACATTTGCATCAGTGATAAGGAGACCAAAATAAAATCGATTAGTGAGTTTCCGTTTGCAGCATGCAAAGATAAAGAAGGTAGGGTGTCTTCAATGAATCGGCTATTTAGCTCTCTGAGTCCTAAGTGCTCAATAGGGCCCAGTAAAAGCTGTTCCTATATTACTTCTTTTTGCCATCTTAATCAGTGATTGTTCCGGAATAGACCACTGTTCTTCTTGGGCTTCAGTGACCTCATTGGTTACAGACCCTCCTAGTAGGTTCATGTTGAAGTCCCCTGTTACTAATAGTGGAAGGAACGGATAAGAGCTGACCAATTGAGTGATATGATCCACAAGTAATTTCAACATTGCCTCCTGGTTTTCCGTCTCGGAGCTATGTAGATTCTAGGACAATGCCGGATTCCTACATAGATGTTAACTAGAATTAACCCTTTCTCCTTCCTTCTGTGCAGAAAAGTCAGGTGCACAGTGAGAAATTTATCGGCATCAGAAGAGAGCACCCTACAGCTGGCTTTTAAAGCGGTTGACAGATACACCCCCAAGTCACCTTTCCCGTGGCCAAATTTGCCTTCCTTGATAGCAGGTAGAAGGGCATGGGATTATCCCGGGATGGAGATTGGTTCCAAGACCCAAGTTTCTTGTAGAGCGATGACCGAAAAGCCCTGAAGGTAGTTGAGTGTTTCGAGGTCTTGCAATTTGTCCTTTAGGCCATGGATGCTCCAAGAGCAGTGCCTTAAGCCATGGCACTCGCGGGCCTCCTCGCCCCCTAGGCCGGGGATTCACTTAATTGTTTGCGTCTGGTTGAGGATTCCGGCTACCCACCCCCAGTCGTCTCTCTCATTGCTGACCTTCTGTTTAGGCGCATGATGTGTGGGCCATACACTTGCTGTTGTATTGGAATCTATTCCCGAGGGCGGGCCCCTTGCGCCCCGTAGGACCATGTGGTGAACTACAGACAGCCTTCTTTTGTCATCCAATGCACCTTTTCATGGCCTTAGAGGGTATGGATATCCAGGGTCTGATACCCCTTCCAAATTGATTCCCCGCTTCTCAAACTGTTTGCTTTCCTTCAGAACTGCCCCAGCCAGGGTGACAGACTGGCAGATGACTTTCGTTGATTCATTGACTTTCCCTGGCTCCCACTCTATGAATTCTACAGATTCAATCATATCTGAGGTGATGCTGGTTAGGCCTGGAATCTGCCCTAATAGTTTTAATATGTTTCCTCAATTGAGGATGACCATATATTTCCAAGTGATTGATATTCTGGATGAAATAGCATTATGCAGCACTGTCCCTCCCCTAGGGTGTTCTTAGGGGGGCCCTCTTTTGTGCTGTAATTTTCATCCTCCACAGAGGAAGACAGCAGAATGTAAAAATTGTCTGAGAGGTGGTTTAGGGTGGTTACACTGGGGCCAGATGTGGTCATCCTCCTGACCAGGGGTGCAGATTTTGGCTGAAGAGTGGCAGGGGAAGACTGCCTCACAGCTTGCTTCAGGTACAGCTGTTCCGGCTCCTGAGCATGTGGCAATCCATCCGTGTGCGGAATAAACATTTGTACTCCTCTCTGTGGAGGGTTATCTTGTGTTTCTGTCACCTCTTGGCAGTCCCCAGATGCCCTCGGTCCAGCTAAGCAGATTCTCTGGGCCGGGATGTCCTGCCACTTAGCTTCGAGTGGTGAGCCTCCTTGAGGCTGGGGTTGTGGGTGAACTTTCCTTATCTCGGGGGTCCCTCGGTGCGGAGTGTCTTCCCCTGTCGTTACTTGGTTTCAATGGGGTTAACTATGGTGGCTCTGTTTCATGCTCTGTAAGGTGGGTCGCATCAGGGGCTGCCTTGTCGCTGGTTGGTGAGACATTGCCCCCTGGTCTATCTGGTTGGATGTCAGGTAGGTTTGAAGCCATGCGGTTTTGGGGTACTTTTTATTATGTGATTTCCTCTTCTGAGGCTTTTTGGACTTAACTTGTTTTCCTTATGGTGTGTAGTGTTGGTGGTGCGGCAGTGGGATAAGACACTTTCAATTGCCTTAACCCTTAGGCCCATATTTATACGTTTGTAGCACCATAGTTGCGTCATTATTTGACGCAAAAGTGTCACAAATTTACAAAATACAATTCGATTTTGTAAGTTTCCGCCTCTTTTTAATAAAAGAATTACGCAAATGCTGCATTAGAAAAGTATAATTATGGGCCTTAGTCCCTAGTAACTTTCCACAGGAAAGTCCAATACTAGTCTTTCGGACACACTACACTTGGTAATTAGGGTCACTAGTCTGGGTACGTTGGGTGTCTGGCATAGCGCTTTCTCCAAATTCTTAGGGAGTGTAGTTACTTAGAGAAGGTAGGTGTACCCACACTACTCTAGGTAGAATGTCTTTAGGGGAAAACACAAGTCAGGTCCCAGACTCTCTCTATGAGGGCTGCACTTTTCAGGAGTTGAGGAAGATGTGTGCTTCCAGGAAGCTGAAGACAGGGAGGAATTGCAACAATAATTTGCTTCTGGGATTACTACTGACCAGGAAAGCTCAGGCAGCCAGGAGGAGGAAGTAGTAGAAACTGACCCTCCAGTCTTAGATGGGCTAGATTTAGGCTACACTGAGGAGGGTTAGGAAGAAACTGGGGAACACCACAGCCCTGTTAGGAGCACTGCAGGTAGTGAAAAAGGGGATCACTCAAGCAGGCCCACTTTTATTCCTAGAGGGTTGGTACAGAGAGTCTCCAGGAGGAGGGATAGGCCCTTCTAATCTGTCAACACCCTTGTCTCATCAGTGTCTGATGGGACCCACCACTTTACTTCAGGGCAGGGGAGTCCCTAGATAGGGATTACCACAGATTGAAGTTACACCAGGCCAAACTGAGACTGCAGCAGCAGTTAGCCCTAGAAAGGAAGGCTCTGGCAGTGGAAAGGGAGAGTTCGATTTTGGGGCTAGCTCCCCATGGTAGAAGCAACAATAACTTTAGGGACACCAGGGTCAGGGAGGACTCGTATGACTTTAGGAACCTGAGTAAAATAATCCCACCTTACAAGGTGGGAGGTGACATCCATAAGTGGTTCACTGCATTGGAGAGGGCCTGTAAAGTACAAAGGGTCCCTCAGAGACAGTGGGCAGCAGTCTTGTGGCTCTCCTTCTCTGACAAAGGTAGAGACAAACTCCTCACTGTCAGAGAGGGAGATCCAGATGATCACCAGACACTAAAGAATGCACTCTTAGATGGGTTTGGTTGGGCTAACCACAGAACAATATAGGATCAAGTTCAGGGAGACTAAAAAGGAGCCCTCACAAGATTGGGAAGATTTTGTGGATTGCTCCATTAATCACTTAATTTCTTTCCATGCAACCAGCCTTCCAGAGCTTTATCAGGGCTTGTACAATCCACTTTTGAGAGAGCACATTCTTAACAATTGCATTTCTGATCAGCTGAATCAGTACCTGGTGGACTCTGATCTGACCTCTCCCCAAGAATTGGGAAGAAGGCAGACAAATGGGTCCACACCAGGGTAGGTAGGAAAGCTCCCACAGGGGCTGACCTCAAGAAGAATTCTGGTAAGAATCGTGACAGGGTGGGGACAAACAAAGAAAAGCAGTCTTCATCAGGCCCACTAAACTCTTCTGGGGTGGGTCTAAGTCCTCTTCCTCTGCCCACGAGAAACCTTGGTGCTACATATGTAGACAAAAATACCATACGGCAGGTGACAGCACCTGTCCTAAAAAGAGTACCAAGCCTCCTACCACTACTATTACTACTTTTAGCTCTGAGTCCCTAGCAGTAGCAACACTAGTGGTAGCAGCAGTCAGTCCAAAAGTGTAGGTGGGCTCCCCTTGGGGACTATAGTGGGCTCTGGGTTAGTCAGTAAGGCCACTGAGGCAGTTTTGGTCTCTGAGGGTGGCATTGACCTTGCCACCCTAGCTGCTCGCGCCATTAATATGGATAAGTACAGGCAGCATCCCTTAATCAATAGTGTTGAGGCTGAGGCCTAAAGGGACACAGATTCCAGTGACACAATGGTGAGTGAAAGACTGGTATCACCTGAATAACACCTACTTGGTCATACGTACCAAGTGACTGATGCTCACAACACTCAGTGCCACCGCATGGCAGTTGTTGACTTTAGGTAGGGGAGCTTACTGGCCCAAAGAAAGTTGTAGTGTCCTCTGATCTACCTATGTAGTGTGTGCTAGGTAATGTCTTGGCGACTTCAGCTGGGGCTGAAGTGGAGTTGGAGGCCCATGCAGAAATGGTGGGCATCCCTGGGCATATCTTTGCCCTGACCAGAGCACAGGCTAAGAAACAAAGGGAGCAAGGAGCACTTTAGCCTGGATAGGCAGGCAGGGTAAAAAGTTACCCCCTGTTCAAACTTTCAGTGAGGATTCCACTCCTGAGGGAGAGAAACCTACTCCTTGGGTGGAACCTACACCAGAGGGGCTTAAAGCTGGCACAGCTGAGCTCTTAGGTGCAGGGGAGGCCCACCAGGGAGGAACTCAGGGGCATATTTATACTCTGTTTGCGCGGAATTGCGTCGTTTTTTTTTACACAATTCCGGCGCAAAACTAACTCCATATTTATACTTTGGCGTTAGACGCGTCTAGAGGCAAAGTCCATGGAGTTTGCGTCATTTTTTAGCGTGGACACCTACTTTGTGTTAATGACATGCAAGGTAGGCATTCCCGTCTAAAAAATTGACTCCGAGGCATGTGCGCCGTATTTACACTCCTGGGCAAAATTCACTCCCGGGACTGGGCGGGTCAAAAAAAATGACGTACGGCCGCTTTTGCGCCGTTTTTTAGCACCTGGAAAAGGCAGGCGTTAAGGGACCTGTGGGCTCTGAAGGAGCCCAGAGGTGCCCCCCCATGCCCCCAGGGACACCCCCTGTCACCCTTGCCCACCCCAAGGCTGGAGGGACCCATCCCAGGGACATTAAGGTAAGTTCAGGTAAGTATTTTTTAAAAAATTTTTGGGTGGCATAGGGGGGCCTGATTTGTGCCCCCCTACATGCCACTATGCCCAATGACCATGCCCAGGGGACAGATGTCCCCTGGGCATGGCCATTGGGCAAGGGGGCATGACTCCTGTCTTTGCTAAGACAGGAGTAATTTCTATGGGGATTGGGAGTCGAAACAAATGGCGCAAATCGGGTTGAGGCAAAAAATTTGCCTCAGCCTGACTTGCCCCATTTTTTGACGCCCAAGCTCCATATCCCCCTACGCCGGCGCTGCCTGGTGTACGTCGTTTTTATCCACGCACACCAGGCAGCGCCGGCGGCTAACGCCGGCTAACGTCATTGATTAAATACGGCGCCCGCATGGCGCTTCAGAATGGCATTAGCCGGCGCTAATTTTTTTGACGCAAAACTGCGTTAGCGCAGTTTTGCGTCAAAAAGTATAAATATGGCCCTCAGTTTAGAAGAGCAAGCCTTCCCTACTCTGGAAAGTTTGATGCAGCAAGCTGCAGAACAATTAGCACGGGATGTCAGTGGACCCCATAGGATCTACTGGGGCAACAGCCTCCTCTATTCAGAAGCAAGGGAGCCTAAACCTGGTGCCACCAGGAGATTAGTCATCCCTCTAAAATTTTGGGATTTCCTGCTAACTTTGGCCCATGACATTCCCCTTGCAGACCCTCTGGGGGCAAAGCAAGACTTGGGACAGACATGTCCCTCACTTTCATTGGCCCCACATGTCTGAAGACACCAAGGAGTTTTGTCACTCCTGTATGACCTGTCAAGCCAGGTGGCACTCCAAAGACCCCCTTAATCCGACTACAAGTGTTTGGGGTACCCTTTGAGAGGGTTGGGGTGGATATTGTTGGCCTCCTGGACACCCCCAACACCCTCTGGGAACAGGTGTATGCTGATGGTGGTGGACCATACCACCAGGTACCCAGAAGCCATCCTTCTTAGGGCCACTACAGCCCCTGCAGTGGCCAAAACTCTCCTGGGAATCTTCTCCAGAGTGGGCTTTCCTAAAAAGGTGGTATCAGACAGAGATGCAAACTTCATGTCTGCATACCTTAAAGGCATCTCGAAGGAGCGTGGTGTCACTTACAAATTCCCCACCACTTATCATCCACAAACAAATGGATTAGTTGAGAGATTCAGCAAAACCCTCAAAGGCATGATCATGGGACTCTCAGAGAAACTCAGAAGAAGGTGGGATGTCCTAATGCCTTGCCTCCTCTTGGCTACAGAGGAGGTTCCTCAAAAAGGAGTGGGTGACATCCCCTTTGAGATTTTGTTTGGACACCCTGTTAGGGGTCCACGTGCCCTTGTAAAAGAAGACTGGGAGCAACCTCTCAAGCCTCCCAAACAGGACATTGTGGATTATGTATTGGGCCTAAGATCTAGAATGGCTGAATAAATAACGAGGGCATCTAAGAATCTTCAGTCGAGCCAAGAACTGCAGAAACAATGACATGACCAGAAGGCTGTACTAATTGTTTACCAGTCAGGACAGAAGGTGTGGGTCCTGGGGCCTGTGGCTCCCAGGGCTCTCCAAGATAAATTGAGTGGTCCATACACTATTGTGGAGATAAATGGAGTGGTCCCCAACTATTGTGGAGAGATAAGGTGAGGTCACCTAACTGCTTGACCTGGGCACTCCCAGAAGCCCCTGCGGAGTGCTTCTTGTGAATTGCCTAAAACCTTATTGTGACAGGGCTAACATGACTCTACTCATGGCCACTGATGAAGGTCAGGAAGAAGACAGTGACCCTCTCCCTGATCTCTTCTCCAACAATACATTGGATGGTTCAGTGGAGGGAATGGTTCTTGCTGACTGCCTTTCTGACCAGCAAAATGATGATTGCAAAAAGCTCCTGGGGCAGTTCTCTGAACTATTCTCCTTAACTCCTGGTCAAAGCACACAGTGTGAACACACCATTGACTCAGGTGACAGCCTGCCTATTAAAAGTAAAATATATATACAGACTAATCATGTCAGGGAATACATCAAGGCAGAAGTGCAAAAGATTCTTGACCAAGGAGTTTTTGAGCCTTCTGACAGCCCTTGGGCTAGTTCTGTACCAAAACCCCACTCTCAAAATGGTGGCAAAAGAGAGATGAGGTCCTTTGTAGACTACAGAGGCCCCAATACAGTAGCAAAAACTGATGCTCCTCCAATCCCTAGGACAGATGAGCTGATAGATACTCCGGCTGATGCCAAGTATCTTAGCACCTTTAATTTAACTGATGGATACTGGCAGATCAAATTATCAGAGGATGCCAAACCCACAACTTCATTCTCCACTCCTTGTGGGCACTGTCACTTTACAGTGATGCCTTTAGACTGAAGAATGCTTCTGCAACATTTCAAAGATTGGTGAACAAAGTCCTCCAAAGCCTGGAAAGCTTCAGTGTAGCTTATCTAGATGACATAGCTGTCTCTAGCACCACCTGGGGGGGGGATCACCTGGTCCACCTTGAAAATGTATTGCAAAAGGCAGGCCTCACTATCAAGGAATCAAAGTGCCAGATAGGGCAGGGACAAGTGGTTTATCTGGGCCACCTGGTAGGTAGAGGCCAGATCCAGCCAATCCAGGGGAAAAACCAGACCATCCTGGATTGGACTGCCCCTACAACTCAGACCCAAGTCAGAGCCTTCCTAGGCCTATACTATAGTAGGGTTATTAAGAATTATGACTCCATTGTAGCCTCCCTTAAATTACCTCACATCCAAAAGAATGCCCAAGAAAGTATTATAGACAGCTAGCTGCCAAAAAGCTTTTGATGGCCTGAAACAGGCCATGTGTTCTGCTCCCATACTAAGACGTCCTGATTACTCCACGGAGTTCATTGTACAAACAGATGCTTCTGAGGTAGGGATAGTTGCAGTACTCTCTCAACTAAATGATGAGGGCCAGGACCAACCTGTAGATTTCATAAGCAGAAGGTTGACCCCCAGGGAAAAGTGTTGGTCAGCCATGGAGAGGGAGGCCTTTGCTGTGGTCTGGGCCTTGAACAAGCTGAGGCCATACTTGTTTCACACTCACTTTCTTGTTCAGACAGCCCACAAGCCCTCTTATGGCTTAAGCAAATGAAAGGTGTGAATCCCATATTTTTAAGGTGGTCCACTTCCCTACTGGGAATGGATTATACAGTAGAACAGAGGCCTGAGAGTAACCACTCCAATGCAGATGGACTCTCCAGCTATTTCCACTTAGACAATGAAGACTCAACTAAGCAAGGTTAGTCTTATTGTCCTTTGTTTGGGGGGGGGGGGAGCGGCATAGGAAAGTATCCTCTTTTTGGCATGGTTACCCCACGTTTTGCATGCTATCAGTGTGCTTAGACTGTTTTCACTGGGATCCTGCTAACCAGACCCCAGTGATTGTGCTCTCTCCCTCTAAATGTGATTGCCTAGGACTTTTGTGCACTCCACAATTCGCATACTGGTATCCCCTTATAAGTCCCTAGTATATGGTACTTAGGTACCCTGAGCATTGGGACACCAGGGGCCCCCCATGGGCTGCAGCATGTATTGTGCCACCCATAGGAGCACATGCAGAACGTGCATGCACCCTTTCACCACAGGTCACTGCACCAGCTCATTTTAAGTCACCCCTATGGTAGGCTCTCCTAGCCCAGAGGGCAGGGTGCAGGTCCATGTGTGTGAGGGCACCCCTGCATGAGCAGAGGTGCCCCTAGAAACTCCAGCTCCATTGCACTGGACTTCTTAAGTGCTGGGAAGCCATTTTACCCGTGTATTGGACACAGGTCACTACCTATGACCAGCTACATAATGGTATCTCCAAACCTGGGCATGTTTGGTATCAAACATGTCGGAATCATACCCCAATACTGTTGCTAGTATTGGTTGGAGGAATCTATGCACTCTGAGGGCTCCTTAGAGGAACCCCCAGTATTGCTCCTACCAGTCTTCTACAGTTTTCTGGGCAGCCTGCGCTGCTGCCACCCTTCCGACAGGTTTCTGCTCTCCTGCTGCTTGACTAGCTCAAGCAGTGGAAGGCAGAACAAAGGATTTTCTGTGGGAGAGGGGTGAACACCCTCGCCCTTGAAAATAGGGGATACAAGGCTTGGGAGAGGTTTAATTTGAAGGGCACATTTGGTGCCCTCCTTGGATAAAGTGGTTTGCAACAGTCCAGGAACCTCCTGTCCCAGATCTGGTGTGAAATTGGACAGAGGAGAGGGGAGTGACCACTCCCCTGTCCATCACCACCCCAAGGGTGGTCCCCAGAGCTCCTCCAGGTGGCAATTTGATTCTGTCATCTTGGAACTAAGACGTGCAGAGGCCCCTGGGAGCATCCAAGTGGCCAGGTCAGGCAGGGGACATCAGAGACCCCTCCTGATAGGTGGTCACCTTGCAAGGTGACCAAACTCCCTTTTAGGGCTATTTAGGGATGCCCTCGAGGTTGGGTCCCCAGATTTGACATGCAAGATTCCACTAGGACTCCTTTGCATTGTTTACCTCTACTTCTGGTCACTGGAACCGCAACTGGACTCTTCACCTTGAAACATTGTTTCTCCGGCTCCTTCCAGCAACTGCAACATTTCCCCAAATGTGCATACTCTGGGGTTGGTGAGACTTCAGCCTGCACCAAGAAGCAAGAAGGAATCTCCCTTGGAGTGAAGGAGTCACTCCCCTGCATCTGCAGGCACCTACAGAAACGATGTCCGGCTGCGCGGATCTGCTCTCCTCTGAAACTGCGTGGATCCTGCATCCCAGCGGTAGTCTGCAATGGTCAACTTGATTCTCTCTGCCTGTTGTCCCACTTAGGAGACGGTGAGCCCTTGCCTCTCCTTGCAGGACAGTACCCCTTTGCACACCACTCTTGCAGCTACCAAATCTTGTTGTCTCCTGCCCCAAGGGATCTTCAGGCTTCGAGGAGCCCTGGTCTGCTGCACTTCATTCTAACAAGAACAGTTTCCTCTCTGCTGCTCTAGCGAAGTGGGACTCCTCTCCAGGTGTACTGATTGGGCCTTACTGTGACCTACTCTGCTTGCTACCAGTGGGTTGCCTGTGGGGGCTGCAACTGCTTCTGCTGGCTCTCCTGACTGCTAGGGTTAGCCTAATCTCCTTTCCAGGGAGTCGCATCCCCTGGACCTTGCAGCTCCTCTTCACCCTTGCATCTCTTCTTTTGCTTCTTCTTGCATTTGCCAAGGTTTGTTGGTGGTTCTCTTAAACCACTGACCATCTGTGACCCTAGGACTGACATGGGACACCATCTGCATTGGTTCAAGGGCTCCTCTTTAGCTCCTGGGCTCCACAGCTGGTCTTCTCCTTCCCCCGTAGACCCGGATCTTCAATCACAGAAGCGTAGGTAGTGGCTCCGGCCCCCATTGGACACTCCTTCGTGGACTGGACTTTGTCCCCTTCTTTTGGTGGTCCTCTTCTTCCTGAATCCACCTTTGGTTTCTTCTAGTCTGGTCCTGTTCTTGCACAATCCATTTTCTAACTCCTCTAGTTAGTCCTTGGGAAAACCAGGTACTTACCTCTGCTCTCCTGGTTGTCACTTAGGTGCTCACCTCTTGGGGTCCCTAGTTCTGCCAGCTTCCCTCTAACTACTTCATATCCTTGGGCGGGGAACTTCACTTTGCATTCCACTATGTGTGTGTGTGTGTGTGTGTGTGAGTGAGTGAGAGTGAGAGTGAGAGTGAGAGTGAGAGTGAGAGTGAGAGTGAGAGTGAGAGTGAGAGTGAGAGTGAGAGTGAGAGTGAGAGTGAGAGTGAGAGTGAGAGTGAGAGTGAGAGTGAGAGTGAGAGTGAGAGAGAGAGAGAGAGAGAGAGAGAGAGAGAGAGAGAGAATATATATATATATATATATATATATAGTGTTTACTTACCTCCCAGTTGGGGGACTGCCTATAAGTAACCTAGTGTTGTGTTACTATAATAAAATATATTTATTTTTTTAATCATGTGTGATTCTTTCATGTGTGATAAGTTGCTGTGTGACTATTGTGGTATTGCATAAGCTTTGCATGTCTCTTCAATAAGTCTTGGCTGCACATCCACAGCTACCTTTAGAGAGCCCTGGCTTCCTAGACACTGCCAACATTCACTAATTGGGGATGCCAGGACCTGGAATATGGTGCCAACACCATAGGTGTCCACCGCACACCAGGCCAGCTTTCTACAGCTATTAACTCATTAGTCACAGTCTTTGTAGAACTATTTGAATGTGTGTCTAGTACCATTGCAGAATTTTAGACTCAAAACCACAATCTAAGTGGAGTAGTGTATATGTCTGATACCATAGTGCCCATGGGGACAACACTGTTTACAGCAAACTGAGTACTATGGACTTATTAACCACATTCTTAGTAGAACAGTACAAGTGTAGGCCTAGGACTATTACATATTTCTAGACTCAAAACTACTATCTCGGTAGAGCAGTTTATATGTCTGATCATAGTGCCGACGTGCATTAATGCTGTTAACCCGTTGACCACAATGCTGCTTATGATCGACAAAATGGTACCTTGCTGAACTGGTAGCATTCAAAAGATGTTATGAAAGCAGTAACTTTTTCACTCCTTGGAATCAGTGGCACCTTGTGATACGCTGCTGTCAATTCTTAATTCCTTTTGTCATGGGTAACATTACATTAATTTTTGGTAACAGAAATTTGCCAACAGAAATGTTTGCATTCAGTTCCTTTAAATTGACACACAAATGTACTCCGCCATTGGCCTCTCTCACCACAACCAAATGAGAAATTCAGTCAGACAATTCCACTGGCTCTATTATCTGCACCAACTACAATTTATTTTATTTATTCCAATTCTATCTCCTCCCTTATCGACACAGGTAGACTTCTTACTATACACAGAGAATTTTGTGTCATCCTTTATCACATTAGAAAGCATGAAACCATCTGGTCTTATGGTTTTTCCTAAGAACACAGGCAAATTCTTCATTTTTCGTTGTTGCATTTCAACATACTCAAATGCTTTTACCATCAATATGGGTTATGGACTATTAGGACCCACAACCATGTCTAGCCCACCTAGGTCAGCCACCTGAGAAACAAAGAAACTTTTATTGCCACATAGAGTTTTCTCGTAGCCCTCCTGTCTTTAAATTCAAATAATCTCCTATACACTAAAAGATCAATAGCCTTGCCAGTAATAAGGTTTTGGCGTTGAGTGAATCCGGGACAGAGTCAAAGTCCATGGGTGACTTGCACTGTTATGTCTTACTCCATATCTATGAGGCCATAGAAAGCCACACAAAGTGGCTTTGCATGGCCTCAAAATATTGCTGAGAGGCTTGCGCCACTGATGCCTCAAATAAAGTGATGCTCTGACTGCACAAGCCTGTCACAAATATGCCCCTAACTCCCAGAGTCCTGTAATGGCTGCCCGAAACATTTTCCCCATGTTACTGGCAGTCAAACAGAGCACTCGCTCCCATGGGAGCGAGATGGTCCCAGAGAAATAAAGCTCCCTGGGCCAATCAGAACGCTCTGTTTTTAAGTTGATGCTCCCATAAAAGTCTCTTGAGACTCTTGCAGACCTAACCATCCAGATGTACAGTTATTTTTTTAACCTTAATTTGTCAAAAACGTTTGAAAGAATTTATACCAAATCACAGAAAGCACAATCTGTTGACTGAGATCTAACTTGCTGTCAAATTTGGTGTAATTCAGTTCAGCAGTTATTGCTGTAGCCTATCTTAATGAAAGTTATGGAAAAAGCATGGGGATTTTGCATTTAGAGACCCCCCCCGTTTTTTTCAGCCCCCACTTAACCGATCACCCCAAAACTTTCCATGGACAAACTAGTCAAAAGGTAGTTCTTTGGAGATTCGTCAAACGGTGCAAAAGTTACTAGCAACACAAAAAAATGGTTTTCCTATGAAGCAGCTGACCTAACTATACCTACCTATTGGCGACCTTCCCTAGGTAGTATATGCACTCCAGTGCTCCCTTAGAATGATGCTCACAGTCACATGCAGTCTTGTCACAATTCACCCTATATAAATTCTGGCTTGATGTTATACGTCTTCTTATTTGCCAATGTAGCAGATCGGTATTACATTGTGTGTTTGATGCTTATTTTGCTTCATTGAGTCTGTATTGTGCCTTATTTTGTTTGGTTAATTCATAATTTTCAGCTTAGTGCTAGTGATATGGGGTTGCAGACTTTTCAGTCTTTTCATTATTTTTTTGCTTTGAAGCTGCGGGCAATGTAAAGATTTTTCAGATTATTTTGTTAATACCTTTGCCCTCGTGCCAACTGAGGTTGCGAAGCTATATCAATCATTGTAAAACAGCTATAGTTTAATTTGCTTATCTCTTTGCCCCATTTCATGTTTTGGATTAGCCCCTTTTGGAGCGCCCTCTATGTCTCAGTTGTCAGCACTCTTGTGCCATCTCCTAGAACAGCTTCTCCCTATTGCTGCACTGAGGAGGTTATTGTTTAGCATCATCTGTACAAAGACAGGTTCTAGATACAATTAATATTATGCAAACCCCTTTGCCTAATTTAATATTTCTAAGGCAATTTTGTTGAATAATATTAGAGCTAAGATTATGTTGTGCACAGTGGTTGAAGTGCTTTAAAAATGTTTGGGAACTGTGATGCTGCACGCAGTGGGGGAATGTTCAAAGGTATGGCTAACAAACAAAATATTGTGTACATTTGTTTGGTCTTTTCCTGTACCTACCTATAAAATAATGCATAACTTAAATGAAAAATACATTTAAAAAGTTGTTCATGGGAAATGCACTATAGTACATTATGAAACCTCTATTAGTTAATGCCCTGCAGAGGTCTGTGTGTAGTGACTTGTGTATTTTTAGTGCTATGAGGTCACAGCCCGACATAAAGCACTGAATATGTAAGTCATTATTTTAAACTTGCATTACACACAGTATAAGATAGACTGTTACAAAATGAGCAATAAGGTTTAAGGTAAAATAGTGCTTCCAAAACACAGATTTTAGTGATACTCAGACTGTACATAATGCAATTTGTTTTACATCACTGTCCATTTAACACCAGGGATAGTAAGCACGTTATAACTACAATTAAAAATGTGCACGTCACAGCTCAGTTAACTATTTTGCACCACCACTCAAAATAAATATATCTTTGTCAACACAAGGCTTCAAGTGATTCGATCAATTGAAGCCAGTACTGGCTCCAAAGCACCTTTACATTTGCAGATTACCCTTTACATTTGCAGATTAACTCCTAGTGCACATTTACATTTCTTACTGGCAAGCAGGCACCCTGGCAGGAAGGCTTGTTTAGCTGTCTGACATACTTCGTTTTCACAGCACAGGAGACTCTCTAAATGACACCTCAGCTGAAGAATTTAAACTATCGGAATTAACCAGGGTTGTCTTTTTACAAAAAGTAGGGGAATGGTTTTTCATAAATCGAAAAAAATAGGGGTATGCCATGCCCTTCCAAATCGGCCCGCTTCGACCTTTGGTTGTGCAGGATCAGAATTATTTAGCTACTGATATATCAGCTACATTGGTAGTAACAGCAGGGACCCATTAGTATGGCAAAGCAGTCAATGAACCTGGCCATTTGAAGCTCCACTGCTGCGTCCTGACAAGTCTAGGCCCATTTGCCACTGTGACCTCGAAGAATGGTCTGTAGATTAATCAGACGGGAGGGGGGCTCAGGTTGGCAAGATATATGTGGCAAACAAGCATTGGCAAAGTTATTGGTTTCCCTTTTAGAAGGCAAATGGCAATTTGTTATCTTTGCCTATGTTTAATTGCGATATTGCACGCTTTCTGGTGCATCGCAATGCATGCATAAGTCAGCCATGTTGGAAGGGTAAAGTATTTTTTTTTAAAAAGCCTGCCACTACATTACAATTCACGCACAGGTGTGCACACAGTACCATCCTGTAAATCATTTCATGGTGGCTATTGTGTGCACATAGTTACTTGAAAGTTGCGAATTTATAATTTATTGTTCCAACATAGTCGATGGCCGTACTAGAATGTAAAGCAAAAAAAAAAAACGTAGTGGACACCTAAATGTAAGTCGAGTGTGCACTTCGCAGCCTCCAAGGCCCTCGAAGAATAAAATGAAAAATGTGTCACGGACAGGCGAGCACCAGTGCGGGACGACAGGGACGGGCTAGCACTGAAAGACCTCACGATGTGGTACCACACACCCTGAAAAAAAAAAAACATAAATCAAGCCAATGAATGTGTGAACTTCTTTTACATGGTACAGGACATGAAATACCACAGCACTCATAGTACGAGTCCAATTCTTCAGTGATCATACATAGATACAAGTCCATAAATGTTGTGTATCTAAGAAGCAAAAGTTTATTTTGTGGTAGTACAATCCTTTGTGTGTTTCCTGATGCTGTATAATAGAACAAGGCAGCCAACACGTGTTTTGTCATCAGACGTGACTTTTTCAAGGTTAAGAACTGGGAAATGGAATCTGTATTTATACGTTTTAGAAGTGACAAAATATGGTAAAGATTACATATCAAAACTAGAAAATCGCTATTGGTCTATTCCTTTAACACTTAGCAATCTGGAAAAACCTCCAAAAGGAGTAGGTAGTGTAGGGTGACGAAAGGTATTGTGATACTCCTCAGTATGAGCTCATAATAAGGTGTGGAATTTGCAGCAGATATTTAAAGTTTGCAGGCCATGTTAAGCCACCCCTGGTAGGGGGAAGAAAAGTGTTGCCGTATCGATGTAGCTGACCCATAGAGACTGACTAGTTTTGATATGTAATCTTTACCATTGAAGTGCTGAGTGCTATGGTATTTCATGTCTTGTTTATTGAGTAGGTTTCTTGGGTGGTAAGGAACTTAATACAATTTTAACACCTACCTAATAACCTTTTGAACTCTATACTTTGCCCTACACTGGAATTTGATGGGGAAGTGTGTTCTATATAGTACTACTGTCCTATTCTTTTACAAGGTGTTCACACACACAAAATACTGTGGGCTGATAACATTGCTGATGGACTGCCCTGTTAGCCAATGTCAAGAGTCAGTTGACAGACAGAACAATAAAATTACAATAGGATGGGAAATAAAACAATCTTATACCAAGTTGCAAAAGAAGATGGTGCAGCTGTGGAATACCCCACTCTTGTTGGGAAGGGTCTGGAATATAAGACTGGACATCTTGATGGAAAGATGGGGATGGCTTGACCTACGAACTGATAGAAAATGCAAATGACAATTAAGGACTTCTCGGATTGTGGCACTGCCATAATGAGATCACATTCAGTCATATGCAAATGACACGTTTTTAAGAACGTGCTTGTATGGAGTCATACCAATTCAATTGGTACAGAGATTTGAACTGTGTGTAATAGGCAATCAGGCTGTTTCCTTTAATCAGCATCACATTGTGGGTGGAAAGTGGCAGGCGAAGGAAAAGGGGTGGAGAAATGAATGTAGGCCCGCATAAGCACTCAGAAGACTAAAACGCCTCACAGCAAAGGATGAGGGATTTTATAATGGACAATGAGGATTCATTGATGGAGGCAGGAATGTTATGTGGAGAGGTAAAGTCCTGCTTAAGATGGAAGCTAATTGAAAAGTAAGCCACAGCAAAAAGACGCCTGACAGGCAGAACTAGAAAAATTGATACCAGCCGGTGGGAAGATCCCAGATTCCTAGAGGGGGTAAATATTATCCCAGTTTATAAAAAGGGGGGGTGCTGGAGTGCCCTCAAACTACAGACCCATAAGTCTTATTGATAACCTGCAGAAAATCTTTACGCGGCAAACACCAGATAAGTTACTAGCCTGGGTGGAGGATGAGAAAATCTTGACCCCGATTGCAAGCAGGATTTCGACCTATTACAAGTACTTCAGATCAGGTCTTTAGACTAGCAGTTCTTTATTGTAAATATGTATCTCTATTCAAGTAAAGGCTCTTTGTGATCTTGGAGGTGCATTTGACCTGATCCCTTGGGATAGTCTGTGGTAAGTCCTGGCAAACGTGGGAGTTCTTGGTCATTTGCTTGAATTAATTGTCAAACTGCACTCCAAGAATTTTGCACAGGTGAGGTGAGGTAGTGATGGGTAATTAAAGGAACATATTCCTATTAAGCATGGTGTTTGGCAGGGGTGCGTGCTTGCACCTACGTTATTCACGCTTTATATGAACAACTTTGTGCAGATACTCCCTGACTGTAACAACACTTCCCCATCTTTGAATAATGTGAAGGTTCCTATTCTCCTCTGTGCAGGAGGTTCCTTACTTATTCTAAAACACCCATGGGACTGCATCTTGTTATTGACAAATTTGTAAACTTTTGTTCATCCAAGGGATTAGAACTGAATGCCAGCAAAACAAAGTATACGATAGTGGGCCAGGATGCAATGAAAAATATTACAATAGAGGTTGATGGAGAGGTATTAGAGAGGGTAAACAGTTTGTACTATCTTGGAGTCAAATTGACTAACAACCTCAAGTGGACTCCTCTGCTTACCAAGAGCTCATTAATAGTTGAACACAGATCCAATGCTGTTGTTGGGCTATTTAAGAGAACCAACTCCCGTTCAATATCACCAGCCCTGGAAGTTTATCGAGCCAAGGCCCAAAGTGCAGTATTATTTGATGCAGAGATTTGGAGCTATAATCAAATACATTTTCTGGCTATTGCTGAAAACAAGTTTGTAAGGAAATTGCTCTCCGTACCAGTTAATACTCCGCTCCTTCTGCTTTTTTTAAATTTAAATCTAAGGAGAATAACAAACCTGGTTGCATTAAAGCCACTGGTATATTGGGTGCGTCTTTGGTCCACTCAGGAACTGAGTAGGTACAGCGATTGTTTAGTGGATATGTTTAACATCACCAACCCCAAGAGAATCCCCTGGTTGAGATTTGTCTTTGACTGGTTGCATAGATTAGGCTTGGGTGGATTCAGAGCATAACTTAGTTCTCTTCGTAATGCTGACCTCCGAGTCTTAAAGGCTCGTTATTGGGATTAGATTTGCGCGCAATGTGTACTGAGCAGGGACAATGGGCAGTTTTTGGAGTCGAAAATCTATCCCTGCTTTGAACTATTTCTGGATATGGTTATTCCGCTATTAGCCAAGAGTCTATACAGTATGTTTGTTTCAGGGTTGGCTCCTCGCAGTTGCGATCTTTTACCAGGAAGTGGGGCAAGGATGTTGGCTCTAATGTGTGCCCTGCCTGTAGGTCAGGAATTGAGACTGAAGCCCATGTATTGTTTTTCTGTCCGGTATACCGGGGGATGTGCCAAAAATTGATACGACCAATTTGTATGAATCTTGGGGTTAGGAGGTATGAATTAGCCTTGAGGATCCTGAAGAGTGGTGCCACATTACCAAATGTTTTCTCGGTCAGTAGATTTGTAATGCACTTTTGGTGTCATCAGCAAAAACTGGTATTAGCGACTGTTGTTTGACTTTTATTTATGTTTTAATATTGATATTTTTGTACTGTTTTATGATGGATGTGTTTTTATGATCTGATGAAATGTAAGTGATATATTTTTACTGATTGTTACTTCGATGGTTGTGCAAAACCGAATGAAGTATTTTTGATGAGTGATGATATCTAAGTTAGAAGCTCCAAGAGCAGAGCCTTATATTCTTCTCACTAAAGCAGCTACTGCTGTGTTACTGAGAAATATTCCCATTTCAGAGATCTGCTAAGCATCTGCCTGGAGATCTTTTCACACCTTTACAAGACACTTTTGTCTCTATTCAAACTTTAGAACAAATGGATATGCAGAGTATACCTCCTTTAAAAATTTGCGTTCCTTCATCAGTTACCTTCTTTCCATTTCGCTGAAGTTGGATGGGATGGGCTTGCTATTCTATACAGTGCTTATGATTATCAATGGATATCCCCCAGAAGGCTAGAAACCATTTATTACCTGTCAATCTAGTTCTCCTTAAGGAGATTACCATTGAACTCAAAGGCAAACCACTATCCTCCGCAGTGAAAGGGAAAAGGATCATTAATATACTGCATTTATTTTTATCTGGACTGGATTAGTGAAAATGAACTGAGGCAACTGCCCCCTTCACAGGGCATGAAGGGATACTGGAGGGCTTGGAGCTCTTGAAGGTGCAGTTATGCTCTTAGTTTAATACAATTGCATCCTGGGATTGAGTGAGGAAGACACCTTGCTGCGTTGTGTGAAAGATTAATAAACATGGGCCCATGGGTATTACAGAAAGTCTCAAGAATGGCAAGGCAGCTAGCCCTGGTGGCTTACCAAGGAAGTATATCAAAATGAGAAGGGGAAATTTACACTAGTTTGAAACAATTATTTAATGCAAATTTAACCGATTTTTTCTCTACCAACTTCCTGACATAAGGCTACTATTGCGTTTATAGAAAAATGTAATAAAAACCACCAAAGAAGTGAATCGTACAGATTCTTCTCCTTACTAAATGCGAGTTATAAACTTTTTCCAGGAGTGATTGCAAAAAGGCTCTTATTTTACTGCTGGGCTTTCCAGTTTAAACACTGTACAATGTTACTCTCTATTCCAGGCCAGTCCATTAGAAGGCAGTTGCTTCAATCCTTACTAAAAGTATGCTAGGACGGATCATTTTTAGATTAATTAGTTGCACCATCGTAGTTTTTTAAGTTCAACTTAAGACACTCTAAGCGTGTGCTAGTAACTTGTAGAAAATCGGACTTAGATTGGGTGTTATAGTACAGAAACACGAATTTGTGAATTCCCCCTAACAACTGATTTTATGGAATATTAGATGAGCTACACTTCAAAAAGAGAGGGGTTTTCTCCACATCCCAGTATGTCCTCGCTCTCAGAGTACATCCCCGAGGTATTCTTACTCAAGGAGAAGAAGTCACGAGCAAGCTGATGTCATATCGAAGACCATGTTACTTACCTTTGTTAACCCTTATCTGGGAGAAACTCTCTAGCTGCAGATTCCTTACCTCACGATATTCCCCAGGCCTCAGAGTGGATGTGGAAGATTTGAGCAGTACCCCTGCGTGCTGCTAGGTGGTGTCGTTCGCCTCATCCGGAAGACGCCTATATAGGTACAGTGCATATCACCACTGATGACACAGAGCCACAAGATGCACATATCTCTCTCCTTTTCTCTGAGACTAAGAAAAAAACATAACTGCAGCCTATTAAGCTATGCTGCCCTTATTATTTTACCTTCAATTATAAAAATAAAGTTTGCAAAATTGTTTTTTAAATGTCATCTGCTGTTCTAGGGGCATTTATGTTTTTAAATATAGTTTTATAGCACATTAATGGAAATGGCCAATACAGCCTACTTCATAGGCAGCTAAAAAAAAAAAAATTCATACAACTTCCAGGCCTTCCTGAAGTAAGGTGAAGATGTAGCACTGAAATGTATTCTTCAAAAAAGTGGGTGGGACCATTTAACACTTAGGATCAATGATGGAGATCCCTTGAAAGAGAAGAAAGGGCTACAGGAGGGACGAAAACATAAAGGAAAGCAAGGAAAGGTGAAATGAAGGATTGAAAGGGTGAGAGTGGCAAAGGAGGAAGAGCAAACCTATGAATGGAAAGGCAGACGAATTGATGGATGCAAGAAGGGAGTGAATGAATGAATGGATGGATGGGTGACAGGGACAGAAGGTGACATTGGTTGGTGGGATGCAGAAAGAATGGAGGAAGGTATGGATGAGTACCTAGATGTACTGATGGATGAAGGGTCAAAGGGTGGATGCAAAGGTGAAAGATGATTAGATAAAAGGGTAGAAGTTGAAAGGAACAATGGAGGAATGGGAATGGTGAACTGATGGATGACAGAATATTGAAAGGGCACCTGGATGGATGAAGGTTAAAATGATGGAGTGGTAGAAAGAAGTATGGATTCAAGTAAGGGGGGTATGGTAATTAGACCCCAGGAATGGAGAATAAGATATTTTGTCTCTTACCTCTCATCACTCAGGAAGAGGTCAAGCACAATGCAGATCCAGAGAATGCCACCGTCTGCAATTAACCAGTAATAATTCCAAGAACTGTGAAGACTTCCATGCCACGCATCATTTTCGAGGTCCTGTTCACTCAGTAGGTCCCAGGACCATTCGCGGAGCTCTTCCCAACAGTCATCATTGCACTCCAAATCATAGGGGAAGTCGAGTAAGTCCACAAACAGGAAATAGTCCAAGAAGTCAAAGTGGTTGACTTCTCCACGTCTGTTGAAGTCTTCCGACGAGACAAAAGCGTCGGCACTGGAGGCCCCCCGAACTCAGGTTCATTCTGCACTTCCCTGATTTTCCTGGAGTGACCTCCGCCTAGTTTGCCTTGGCACCTCATAAATAAGCAGCCCAGCCCCTTGGGAGCATCATTGGGCCCTACAGGCTTGGGAAGGGCCCCTACTGGCCCCACGCCAGGAGGTTCACCCTCAGCACCAGTTGGGCCCCATGGATCCCATGCTAAATCCACAAAAGAGCGAAGGCTAGACTGACACCTTTCTTGGTGCCTGCTCCAGTGCCAACATCAATAGGTGGTGCTGTTGCAACCATTAAAATGGCGGGGGGGTTGGAGGGGAGTCCAACATCAACTCCTCGCCGACCAGGCCCATGCTTCCCAGAGCGGAGCCAGTATCTTATTTGTTGGATCGACTGGGAGAGGGAGATGAATGGGAGGGGTCTATGGACCCTTGTAGTTACCAGCTCCCCAAGGAGGAATGGGACAACTGGTACAAGGAACTGGCAGAGGCCAGTGGGCTGGACACCCCACATGACACTAGCCTGGCCTCTCCTCCTACCATGGCTATGGAGGAGGAAGCTTCTTTTGCAATGGTGCTGCTTAGGGCAGCTGAGGTATTCGACCTTCAGTTGTCCATGGCGGCAGTCAAGATGAAAGTCTTGCGGAAGTGCTTCAGGCGGGAGTCACCCCTTGTAAACTGATCCCCTTCAATGAAGCCCTTAGAGACATCCTACTCACAGGCAGTCCAAGCCCTGCACAGGGGTTCCTGTTCATAGGACTATTGACGATTGCCCACCGCCATCTCCCACTCCTGGACACCCAAGTTTTTTTTTACCCATCACCCCACATCAGAGAGCTTGGTGGTTCAAGCCTTCAAATCTAGAATTAACCTGTGTGTTGCTTACCCCTCCACCATATAGGGAATCCAAGAGGCTGCAGACCTTTGGTAAGAGAATGTTCTCTTCCGCCAGCCTAACGCTGCGGTTGATAAACACCACTTGCCTATTGGGCCATTACGCCCATAAGATGTGGGACTCAGTTGTGCAAATGCTGCCTGCCCATGGTGTTGGAGGAAGCCCAAACCATACTCACCCAGGCTATTGCTGATGAGAGAAATGTGGCTAAGTTCACCATTAGTGTGGGCTTGACACCACCGACTGGCTGGGCACAGTGGTTCCATCAGCGGTGGCCTCGTGATGCCACGCCTAGCTGAGAATGACTGGCTTTAAGGAAATGTCCAGGCTCCCTTCATGGACATGCACTTTGATGGCTCTTGCCTTTCTGGAGATAAGACGGACTCTGCTCTGGAGCGTTTTAAGGACAGCAGAGCTGTGGCCAGGTCATTAGGATTGTCTATGGCCCCTCGCTAACCCCAGTCCGCCTTCCTCCTCTTTCGTGGCCACATAAGTGGCCTCCAACTGCTCCCACACCCTCCGAGCCACAAGGGCCAACAGGCTTCCCAGCCTTTTCATGGCCAAGGACACAAGTCCCGTAGGCAATGTGGGTCAGGCAGCCAGCAGTAGGGTCAATCCAGGACCTCAGCAGTCGCTGCTTCCCAGCCTCTCAATTTGCCCTTCAACCATCATGGGCACCTGTTAGAAGGCAGGATATGCCATCAGCTGCCCCACTGGCAGTCAGTGACATCAGACCGGTGGATCCCACAGATTGTCCAACAGGGCTACTCCCTTCCCTTTATGATTGGCTGATAGAGGACCATCTCTCCTTGCACAGTCTAGAAATGCAACCTCTCTTTGCATGGGAGCCGTAGAGAGGGTGCCTGCATCGGCAGTAGTTTGTGGTTGTAATTCCTACTACTTTCTGGTACTAAAGAAAGACATAGGGCTTCACCCTATTGTAGACCCGCTCCTTCTCAACTCTTCCTGGAAAAAAACAGACTTTCAAATTGCTTTTGCATGGCTAAGTCCCATCTGCTTTTAAACCGGAGACTGATTGGACTTACAGGTCGCACACTTCCACATCCCAGTCCAGCCTGCCTACAAACATTGGCTGTGGTTCACAGTGGACCAAGAGTACTCTTCAGTTTGCCATGCTCCCTTTTGGGCTTACCAGCACTGCTCAGGTTTTCACGAAAGTGGTGATGATGGTGGTTGCAGCTCATCTGTGAAGGTTGGGATTCCAGCATTCCCTACCTCAATGATTGACTGAAGGTGGGATCGCCTGAGGCACTCGTCCAGCAGTCCCCTACCTCAATGATTGACTGAAGGTGAGATCGCCCCAGGCACATGTCTCCCATCCTCAGATTACAGCAAACCTCCTGCACTCACTGGTGTTCACTATCAACGAGCCAAAGTCACACCTGACTCCCTCTCATATGCTCCCTTTCATCTGATCGGTTCTAGACATAGTGCAGTCTTGGGCCTTGTAGGACAGTAGCCTCTTTTTAGCATGGTTACCCCCCACCGTTTGCCAGTTTTTCAGTGTGTTTGACTGTGTACAGCTAGCCAGGACCCCAGTGATTATGCTCTCTCCCTTAATACTTAACTGTACCTTTTTCTCCCAACATTTGGCATACTGCCCACCGCCTCCATCAAGTCCCTAGTATATGGTACCCAGGCCACTGCAGAACCTGAGGATCCCCATGGGCTGCAGCATTCATTATGCCACCCATGGGGAGCCCATGCAAAACGTTCTGCAGGCCTGCCATTGCAGTCTGCGTGAAAGGGTGCATACCATCTTATCACTACAGGTCACTGCACCAGGTCACTGTAAGTCACCCCTATGGCAGGCCTTCCTAGCCCAGAGGACAAGGTGTAGGTGCTCATACAAACTCCAGTTCCATTTTCCTAGACTTTGAGAGTGCGGGACACCATTTCATGCGTGTGCTGGACATACGGCACTACCTATGTCCAGTTACATAACAGTAATTCTGAACCTAGGTATGTTTGGTATCAAACACGTCAGAATCATACCCCAATACTGTTGCAAGTATTGGAAGTATGATCCCATGCACTCTGGGGGTTACTTAGAGGACCCCCTGCATTGTTTCCACAAGTCTTCCGGGGTTTTCTGGGCAGCCCAATCTGCTGCCACCCTCAGAGCAGTTTCTGCCCTTCTGCTGCTTGATCTGATCAAGCTCAGGAAGGCAGAATAAAGGATATCCTTTGGGAGAGGGAGTTAACACCCTCTCCCTTTCGAAACAGGTGTGACTAGCTTGGGAGGGGTAGCCTCCCCAAGCCACTGGTATGCTTCGAAGGGTACATTTGGTGCCCTCCATGCATAAACCAGTCCACACCGGTTCAGGGACCCCCCAGTCTCTGCTCTGGCACGAAACAAGACAATGGAAAGGAGAGTGACCACTCCCCTGTCCATCACCACCCCAGGGGTGGTGCCCAGAGCTCCTCCAGAGGGTCCTTGGGTTCTGCCATCTTGAATCGAAGGTTGTCAGGGACCTCTGGGAGCATGTGAGTGGCGAGGCAGGTGACATCAGAGCCCCCTCATGCTAGGTGGTTACCTGGCTAGGTAAGCAATCCCCCTCTTAGAGCTATTTAGGGTCTTTCTCTTGGGTGGGTCCTCAGATTCAGCTTGCAATATTCCAGCAGGATTCCTCTGCTACCTTACATCAACTTCAAGCCACTGGACCCCTCCAGGAACCGACAATCTGCATTCGAGAAGAAGACTCTTCCTGCAACATTGTTTCCGTGGCTTCTTCCAGCTTCTGCAACATTTCCCTGGCTGTGCATCCTCTGACAGGAGCAAATCTTTAGTCTGCTTGAGAAGGAAGAAGGAATCTCCTTTGGAGTGATGGAGTCACTCCCCTACATCTGCAGGCACCTACTGCAGCAACGACTGGCTGCATGGATCTCCTCATATCCTCAGCTGCATGGATCCTGCATCACGGGTGGTGGTCCGGAGTAGTCCTCTTGGCCCTCTCAGCCAGCTGTCCAACTTTGGCGGGGGTAAGCCCTTGCCTTCCCACACTGTTCAGTATCCCTGTGCACCACGTCTCTTGCAACTCCCAAGGCGTGTTTGCATCTCCAAGGGAACTTCAGGCTACGTGCAGCTTCAGCCCTCAGCACTCTTTCCTGCGACGCACAACCCGCTGCTTGGTTCTCCTACGACATAGGACCCTTCTTTTGTGTGGGCTCCTTCTGCAACTTCTGTGTCCCAGTCCTGTGGGACTCATGTGGATGATGCCTCTGCTCCTTTGGGCTTCTCTGAGTCAGTGAGCCCCCCCAACTTCCCCTCCTGGGTTGAGTACTCCAGGGCCTTGCTGGTCCCCGGCAGCACCACTTTACGCCAACTTGGATATTTGTCTTTGCCGAGGCTTGTTGGTGGAATTCCTGCACCAAAACCAGACTGAAATCTTCCTCCAGCGTGAGACGTCACCTGCATCCCTCAGGAACTCTTCTCCAGCTCCAGGGCTGCAGTGCTGACCTCCTCCTCATCACTGTCGACCAACTCCTGCAAGTACCGCAACATTGTTTCCCCAGCTTCTACAACATTTCCCTGGCTGTGCATCCTCCGTCTGCACGAGAAGGATGATGGAATCTCCCTTGGAGTGAAGGAATCACTCTCCGCATCCGCAGGCACACATCTCCTCTCCTAAGCTGCCTGGATCTTGCATCATGGGTGGTGGTCCGGAGTAGTCCTCTCTGCCAGCTGTCCAACTTTGGTGGGGGTAAGCCCTTGCCTTCCCACGCAGGACAGTACCCTGGTGCACTGCGTCTCTTGCGGCTGCCACGGCTTGTTTGCATCTCCTCCAAGGAAACTTAAGGCTACGTGCAGCTCCAGCCCTCAGCACTCCTTCCTGTGATGCACAGCCCTCTGCGTGGTGGGACGCTCTTGTGTGCTGCGTGTGCTTCTTCTGCAACTTCTGTGTCCCCGTCCTGTGGGTGCTGCTCCTGCGGAGTCTGTGTCGCTGAGGGTCCCCTCCTGGGTTGAGTCCTCCTGTACCTTGCTGGCCCCAGCAGCTCCACTTTTCGCCAACTCTGACATTTGCCTTTGCCAAGGCTTATTGGTGCAATTCGTGCACCGACAACCGACTGCAACCCTCCTTCCAGTGTGGGACAGCATCTGCATTATTCAGGAACTCTTCTCCGGCTCCAGGGCTGCAGTGCTGACCTTCTCCTCATTACAGTCGACCAACTCCTGCAACTGCAGCAGGGTGGGTAGTAGCTCCTACACCTCCTGGACTCAACTGTGACTCTTGGACTTGGTCCCCTCTCTCCAGGAGTCCACCAATGTCTTCTTGCAGTCTTGTATGGGTGTCTTTCTTTTCCTTCCTTTTGGGTGGTCTGGGGAAATTCCAGTGATGTATTGTTTTTTTTTTTTTTTACTAAAGGGTTTGTGCTCCCCCTAGGGTCACTATTGTCTAACTGAATTTGCACTGTTTTCTAACCTTTTCTATGCCTATTACTGCTTACTAGTGTATATAATTTGTGTATTACTTACCTCATATTGGAGGGTTTGCTCTTCTAGTACTTGCGGTATTGTGTGACCAAAAAATAAGTTACCTTTATGTTTGTACAACTGAGTGTTTTCTTTCATGTGTGTGTAAGTGCTGTGTGACTACAGTGGTTTTGCATGTCTCCTAGATAAGCCTTGACTGCTCACCCACAGCTACCCCTAGACAGTGCCTACACTTCACTAACAGGGGATACCTAGACTTGGTATAAGGTGTAAATACCTTAAGTACCCACCACACACACCAGGCCAGCTTCCTACAGGCCTATGCTTTCTAAATGGAGAGTCCAGGATATTCAGGCTATAATTCTGTTTCAGCCTATATACCAAATTTCCTTATGTTGGGCCTCATGGCTTCCTGCATCCTGCTTGTTGCAGTGGAATCTGAAGACCCAGTGGGTGCAGGATCAGGGAAATCTCTCCAGCATGGTCCAGATCTCGGAGGGAACTGCAAACGATCTGCAGTGTTGGCTAACAAAATCATGGCTGAACCAGTGGCAGACCCCTCTCCTTTCCCCCAATCACATCTGACTGTGGTGACAGATGAGTCACCCCTGTGCTCTGTGTATGCTATAGAAAACGCAAAAACGAGGATAAATAAAAGTATTTCTCTTCATTGCCCCATGCCAACATCACCCCTCGGGTGGCATTAGTTTTTGACGCTGCCTCAGACTTACGATTTCTCGTAAATTTGGGGCAAAGTCAACAGCAATGGGTGTTGCAGTGGAACACCCACAGCAGCACCCACTGCATGTCCCACTGCCGCAGAAAACTGCATCTGGCCCATATTTACAAAGTGCCATTAAGCCACAAAAAGTGGTTTAGCAATGCCTTATAAATATAGCGCAGTGCACAGCGCCACCAAAGTGTCACAAAAAATTATGCTCCGTGGCGCTAGGGGCTTGTAAATATGCCCCTAATTTCTTTTGATCATTATCGATGAAAATATTTTCCCGCTTTTTTGCCCCAGTTCCAAATAAAATCGAGATTACAGTCATCCTATATATGAAAATACAATGAAGTTTCATACTTAAAATCTTACTTGCTTGAAAATTATCTTTTCCTGAAAAAAGTAGTGTATGGTGAATGCCCTGAAAGTGCCGGGAGTTCATTCACTGGGTGAGATGATGTAATCATGAAGAGGAAGACAGCCTTCAAAATAAGGAGACGCTGCAAGCAACTATGCATAAGCTTTAAGGGCATACACATGAGTAATGTCAAAACCAAGTTAAGGTCCCAGTGTTGCATCTCAAACTGCTTGGGAGAAAACAGGAGTGTCAAACATTTAGTAAGTCTCATCACAACAGGTCAATTAACAGTGATGCTTGGTTCAGCAAAGGTAGAAAGCTCAAATCCTTTTAAAGTGTCCACCACAATGCCTTGCTGGGCCGAAGATAAAACAAACAAACAAAAGGACCACAGCCTTGCTTGTAAGGGGTCAGTCTTATGAGTGCCACAGTGGGTCACAAATTTGTAATAGCACCAACATAAATGGACTTTGTGGAAGGGCACCAGGAGGCAAGGATGACATCTATCAATTAAAACAGCAGATCAAATACAATCAGTTGTTGCTGTTCAATCGCCACGTGTGAACGTGCAGACTGTGCAGTTCTGGGAGGAGGACCCTGACGTATTGCTGCAACACAAGATTCTTGCAAAGTGGTATCCTGATAGCAGGACAGATACTCATGGCCAGAAATTCCAGGTACCACACTCTCCTGACTCAATCCAAAGCAACTTGCGTGACTTGGGCCCAGTCGTTAGTGATCTTTTTCAGAACTTGGGGCAGGAAGGTGGGGTGGTCCTATGTTCCATTCCAGCTGAAATTGATCCCTTATTATGTGATCTTGCATAAAACACGGACATGCAAATCTTTTAATACTGGTGTTAGACTGTGGTGAAACGTTCTAGCCAGGAACTCCCCCACCCCCATCCGAACTATCGGTAGATGCCCAGCACCACCTTGGAATGTTGATGCCACTCATGACCTGCCAGACACTATCAGCGCAACCAACCTCAGAGGCACAGAGCATCCTGCCAAAGAATGCCACTCCAGACTGCTTGTTGCAGTACCACATGACTGTTAGAAACTGCACCAGCTTCCCTTTGATGGATGGGAGAAAGGCCTTCAGAGCCAGAAGATTGGCCAGCAAATTAAAAAGGCTTTTGTGGAGCCAAGCTTCTGACTGATACCAGAGCCCTCCAAGCTCCATTTTCTTTAGGTCTTCTCCCCAGCCCAGCAGTTAGCACCATCAACTCTAGATGGGGGAAGGAAGCCAGGGTCTACTGCTGGACCAATTTTAGTCAAACAACCACCACTGCAGGTCGTCATCCGTCTCCTCTGAGATCTAGGTGACATTTATCAGATTTCCTTGATGCTTGGCCCACTGGTAATTCAAATTCCATTGCAGGACCGTCATGCACCAACTGCCATAGCTAATCAGAAGTATTCAGGAGGCTAAGAAACTCCAGAGCTCTCACTGTCATTGAGATCTTCTAGGCTGAAACACTTGGATCATTGTCAGAATATCCTGGACTTGTACGGCGAAAGGAAGGCCCGCAAATGCACTATGTCCAAGACGGCTCCAAAGAATAGAAGCCTCTGCAAAGAAGTCAGGTGCGAATTCTGCTCTTTGATAATGAACTCCAACTGTCAGGAGGTTGTGGTGAGCCCACCTTCAACAGCCAGTCATTGTTGTAGGGAAAGACTGATATGCCCAACCCAATCTCCGAAGGTGGGCTACAACCACTGCTATTACTTTCATAAACATCCGATGGGTGCTGGCAAGGCCAAAGAAGAGCATCACAAATTGAAAATGCTACTGGTCAATCTTGAACCTCAAATATACGCTGTTGGACTACAGAACAAGTATACAGAAATAAACATCCTGCAGGTCCAGTAACGCCATCCAATTACCTTGGGCCAGGGCAGACAGGTTCTGGGCCTGCATAAGCATTTTGTATTTGTGCCCCCTGGAAAAATGTTTGCGAGTACCCATGCTCTAAAAGGACAAAGTTTGGTCTGCGGTGCAACTGAGGGCCGCATTGATGCTAGCAGCATGCCGATCAAAGGGAGGAGGGGGCTCTGGGTGGGGAGGGTTTGTGGCGTTATGGTGGCGATAGGGGGCAGCAAAGCATATAGATATAGTGGCTAAATCGCACAATGTGAAACCAGAAAACCTGGTGTTAATCCCAGCTTCCCAACTTTACCAAACTGTGTGATCCTAGGCAATTGTTTTATTTCACGTTCCCTTCTTTGTCTTCATTATTGCATGTAGGAGGACCTCACAATGCATGACTTTGGATTGTGCGCTGTGCAAACCATTCTCCTGTGTTTGATTTAATGAACTATAAAGTTGTTCATGTATAATAGTAAATCGGGCCAATCAAAGAGTGCAGATAACAACTGACGCCTCTTAGTTCACTATTGGCATGGTTATGAAGGTGGGGGTAAGAATGAATGTTGGGGGTGGGGGAAGAATGAAAGTTTCTGAAGTTATGTTTGAAACCTTCCTTTTAAAAAAATACTTCTCCATGCACTGTTAGATTAAATGGTTCTGTGTATAAATGAAATACACTTTTTGAATTTTTAAGAACACTTATATTTATAGATATTTGCTGCAAGATTTCTTAAAGAATGAAAGTGTTCCTGCAGTTAAAGCAGTGCAGGAAAAATTCCTTGCTTTCTTTCCTTATCTTCTATCATGTTTAAATAAAGTGTTCTCTGTTAAATCCAGTAAACAGCAGCCTAGTGCTACTGCTGCTCTGGGGGCCGCATGTAAAGGTCAAAAGGGCCGCATGCGGCCCCCGGGCCATACTTTGAGTATAACTGTGTTAGAGGAACACATACACGTCCAAATGTCCAAAATAGGCCTGATGCTCCTGTCCTCCTTCAGGAACATAAAATAACAAGGGTAACAACATTCTCCTCTTTCCAAATCTGGTAACCTCTCTCTAGAACCCAAGGACAACAATGCTCACACTGCTTGCAGAAGAATGGACAGATGCTAGTCTAAAATTTACTTTGATATGGCGCAGGGGTCAAGTATATTTGCAGGGCAAAAAGAGAAGGCAGGGCCATGCTGAACAATTTGTAAGATCTATCTGCCAGACATGATGGATTTCCACACTTGAGGCAGTGATGGATCCTGCCCTCCCCCCACTGGATGGGCATGCGCTGCTAAGGTTAAATTATAGCGGATTGGTGGCTGTTGCAGCTAGTCAAGAGTAACAGGATGACACATGACCCTCCTGGCCTGTGCAGTGTCTGCCAGACCCACCTCCACAACCTTGAATGTAATGGCATGGCAGATGTACCGGTCACCACCATAATCACCCACATCCTCGGTGTCATTAATCCCAGTCACAGCAAAAAAATATATTGTAGTTCCTGATAGCATGTACACCGTGGCAGAGGCACTGGGTCAGACTCAAGGTGCCTTTTTGTGACTTTGTTGTGAGCTATCAGCAGAGTTGAGCAGAAGATGGTTCAGTGTCCCAACAACAGTACCAATTCCTCTTCTGGCGCCGATGTGGAATGGACCGGTACAGATTGCTAAGCAAGAATGGAAGTCTGTACTGGGGTCTGGTACAGGGCCCGTAAGAAGTCCCTAGGGATAAGCTGGCACAGAGAATGGAACCACCCACGTTAAACTGACTGGAGGCCCCAGCAGCATGCCCTCCTAGAATGCTTCAACCTGCTGCGATGATTGCACATAGCCCAGGAAATTTGGGGCACATTGGGATCAGGTGAACCAGCTCGGACACCTTGAAGGTAAACAACTGACATTATGATGCCGTTGTGCCTTCTCTTAATGTGCAGAATGTCAGGGTGGGGGGGGGGGGGGGGGTTGTTGTGTTTCGGGAGGAAATCGAGAACTGCTTTGTTTTTTCTGTTTCCATTTGGGACTTGGATTATTGATTTAATGGAGGACTTAAGAGTGCAAAGTTGACTGCTTGCAGGAATACCCCCTGGAGTGGGACTGAGTTTGCATGCTCATGCCTTACAGCAGGACATATTCAAAGGCCCCAATTTTTTTTTGTGTTTGGTGACATACAACTTCGCCTCCCAGTCCTGTTACCCGAGCACAGGTAACAAATAACACCTTGAATGGATCTATGACCAACATCTGTTTTCTGATTTCACAACATGGTTTGAAACCAGTAGTCTTGGATGGAGACATTCAATTGAGCACACTCAATTAGTTTTAAAAGTCATCTGAATATTGGGAGTGGAGCACCAGATCCCGGTTGGAAGGAACTGACAACAGCGTGCAGGGTTGGCAATTATATGCTGCTCCACTCATCACTTCTAGGGCAGTATGGAGCCATGCGGCACCAGCTAGCAGACTGCAAGCACACTGTTAAAGAAATGTTTGCAGATCCAGTCTGGCCCATGGGGAATTTGCAGTTAGTGTAGTTAGAAGTATCCATCAGAAAACAAGAAGTTTCTACTGAGCAATATGCAATTGATTTTTTACATACTTTAGTTGAAGTATTTTCTACTTTAATCTATCTGCTAAACACTGTAGCCACCCTCTATTCTACCAATGTACACAGAAGCACCTGACATTAAAGGTGGCTTATTCCCAATCTGTGGTATAGGGTGGCTTATGCACCAATCAATCCCTAGAGCAATAGCCCATGAATCTGCATGCATCGAGTGGACGTTTTGGGGTTTTACTTGCTAATTGAGTCTCCTTGCAGGAAACCACTGTCAAGATGCTGAAAAGAATGAGCTAATCCAGTTCCCCCTTCATGAACGCCTTCTACCTCTGTGCTGAATGGGTCAACCAAATGGATCACCTCTCTGAAAATGTGTAACGCAGACAAACTAATATTGGTCTTTATCATGTGTATGATGGGAAAAAGGGATCAACTTTCTCTCCGCACTGCTTGAGATAAAACACTACTGTGATGGCATCTGTGAATATCTGAGCAACCTTACCTTGTGCCATATTTAAAGTATTTCAAGCTTACGTTCACTGCCAGGCACCCTTGGACACTCATGTTACACAAGGTCCCACCCACATGTATCTGCCCTTTCCTTGTTAGATCCTGCATGTGTGCTCCGAGACCCATGTGAAAGAAATCAATGTTTAAGATCCCTGTGTATTTGTTCTGAAAATGAGGTCCCCACCACCAAATGTTCTCTTATACACCACATTTATCTTATGTATTAATATCACCAGATCCTCCACACCCTTCAAGGCTTGTAACCACTAATGGTTGAGCTTTCTACAGTCATGTCATATTTTGACTCGGAGGGTGATTGACACCAGGCAAATGGAGTGTGCCATGGTGCCCAACAGATTAACCACTACTCTCAATGTCATACCTAGGAGCACTACGAATGTGAACCCATTCAGAAATGCCAAATCCTGTCATCACACCTGACACCACTTTCAGTTCCGTTATCAGACTTTAAAAATGATTTGGTCAGTGGGGCCCAGATATGAATTCTGCAAGTTGACCAATGCTAACTAGGACCAGAAGGCGATTGGTGCGGTTTCTGCTGATCTGACATCACTGAAGAGAGTTTACATTTGCCAATTAATCATTTAGGTATGGGTACATATGGATGGCCTCCCAGTGGCAATGTGCTGTCATAAATTAGCGAAACGTATTTAATACTCTACTGCAATTTCACTGTAAATAGCCACAGAAGGCTTGCTAATTTTCCACCAAATTCAAAGAAGACAAACAAGCAGGACATGTGCTTCTGATGCATTGTAATGTGGAAATATGCCTCTTATGGCGATAGATACCTGAGGATAAGTCCTATTTCAAAAGTGGACAGCATCCAGCAAAGTTGACATTTTAAATGTCAATTTACAAACTTGGTCCCTTTAGCTCTAGGATGGGGTAAAACACCAATGTTGTTGGGTTTTAAGAAAGTGGACAGTACTTAACAGAGTTTAGAGATCTCCAAAGAAATAAATGACATGATTCACAATATCAAGGATCAGGCTGAAAAACGGTTATGCAAATTTCTGGGTTGTTTGGGCTGTGTTGGTGTGGTCAAAATGGATATCAGCTGTTTAATTACTCCACAAACATTAACTAGTATGTTTTCTGACCATCTTTTAAAGGAAAGGTGCTTTATTTTGATCAGAAATAACAAAAGACCCGGGATTTTTCTAAAAAACATACAGCTAGTGAGTGATGAAGATCCTATCAACCTCCGAGATGTTTATACGTTTTGAATCACCTTTCTTGCAAAGAGAGGGCTCCAATGCCTTCTTTTGAGTCAAATTCACAAATTCTGGACACTACGTAAGGCCTACTGCACAGCTGAAACAAATCTGTTCCACCTAGACCTACTTTTAATGATAAAGATTAAAAATATACAATGTGAGTGGAAATCAATCCAGAATGTATCCCTCCCTACTTGGTGGGCGAGGGTCTGTTTTGAAGGAAAAATGGATGACTCTTCGGTTAACACGAATCTTAATTGAAATCTCTGCATAAACTGTGGAACAAATTAACACTCACATTGCATAACTTAATGTTCTACCTTTCATTGGTTGTACCATAATCAGATTGCAAAATATACCTGTACCTTACGGTTGATGATTGATATATCTGTGTTCTGTGCTGTGTTTGCTTTCAATGCAAAACTTAAGAAATTAAAAAAAAGAAACTATGGAACAAATTAGACCTATATTTGCAAAAAGTGAAACCACCTTAGTCATGAATCCCGCCCATTCAGAGGTACTGAACAATCTAAAATCTCTCAACCCCTTTTCTATACATATCTGTCTCTTACTTTCTCCCTCAACAAAACCCAATTAAAGGGGGGCCCTCAAAAAGGTACAATACAAAGCTCACTCAACACCATTTCATGATATACTCAGTTCGGCTCATTCCGCCTATCTTACATACCCCTTCCTTTTCCTTTCTACCCCATCCTCCTTTGCAAATTTTTTATTGAAATAGCTGTAGAAGGTCCTGTATATACTTTACCAAACCGAGATATAGTGTGCACAGAGTCCAGGAGTTCCCCAGAGGCTTAACAAAGGCTAAACTAATAATAATGCTCTCTTTTGTGGTAGTGTGGTCGAACAATTAGGCTTATCAGAGGGTAGTGCAACATATTTGTTGTGTACACAAACAGTCAAGAAATGAGGCACACATTCAATGACTGATTCCAGGCCAATGTTTTTATATAGCAAAAATATATTTTGTTACTTTATTACTAGAACCTAAAGTCTTTGTTGCAGATAAGTATAGTTGTCAGTAGGTATCAAGCATATGTATCAAATGTACTTTGTTTAGGTTTTCCAAATAAAACAGTTGACAAGTAACACTTTTCAATTTTAAAAGTCGACACTGCAATTTCTCAAGGCAGCCCTAGGGGAGGAAAAGTGTTAGCACAGTTAGCAGGTTAGTACTCTACTTACGATCCCAGTCTTCAGGGATTATGATGTCCACAGATCAAAGTTCAAGTTCAGCCCAAAAGTGCACCACCAGCAACACGTTGGGGTTGGGGGCGGGGGGGGGGGGGGGGGGGACAGGTCTGCACCAAACATACACCCTAAGTGGCACAGAGGCAAATACAGCATCAGTACCCAATGCTTTTCAGTGGGGGAACTGGAGGGTCGGTTCCGGAAAACCATAGGCTGTAACAAGTAGGGCGAGGTGCCTGCTGGACCATCGGTCAGATTCACTAAGGCCAGGGAGCTGCGGATGCAGAGTTACTTTTGGGCGCCGGGAATCTTCGTCGGATCCGGCCGCGGTCAGGGTGGTCCTCTGGATTCAGGCTGCAGCCGTTGTCGTGTTGGCCAGTAGGGGTCAACCTAGGGTGGACTCTAGGTCGGAAACGCCTGGAGACCTTGTCTGGACCAGTGGGCCACCTGGACTCAGGCCGTGGGGGCCCGGTGCAGAGTGGGCTCGCAGGTCCACCAGCGGTTTTGGAATCCTTTTGGAAGGTTTCATCTGGACAGGGCTCCTGTCCTCGAAAATTCTTGGTCCTCTGCTGGGAAGGCAGTCCTCAGAGTTTGTAGAGGTTTACGGTCCTGCAGTATGCTTCACCTTTTTGTAGGAGTCTTGAAGCTGCACACAGGCCAGTAGGGCTGCATCCAAGTCAGTTGTTGACTGGAGTCTTTACTGCTGGGGCCAGCTCTGCAGTCCTTCTTTCTTGAAGTGACCAGGAATCTGGTGAGCAAGGTTTAGTGGGGTTACAGGGGTCAGAGGGCAGTAGCCAGTGCCTACTGTCCTTGAGGGTGGCTACACCCTTCCTGTGCCCACGGTCCTTGGGGAAGGGGGCACATTCCTATGCAAGGAGGGGGGTCACCTCTGTCCTTGACACCTTAGGGGTGGACCTAGCTTCAGTGGTCACTCCTCCTTGTTTTACCCAATATTCTTGCCGGACCTGTTGCCAAAAGTAGGGCTTGGTCCAGGGAGTGGGCATCTCCACTAGCTGGAGTGCCATGGGGCAATGTAACAGGAGGCCTGAGCCTCTGAGGTTCACTGCCAAGTGTTGCAGTTTCTGCAGGGGGGAGGTGTGAAGCAACTCCACCCAGAGCAGGCTTTGTCCCTGACCCCAGAGAGCACAAAGACTCTCATCCCCATGGGGCCAGAAACTTGTCTGTTAGTGGCAGGCTGGCACAGACCGGTCAGCCCTACACTAGAGGGTTCCGTAAAATACAGGGGGGAATCTCAAGTAATCCATCTGTATGCATTTTACATTAAACCTTAACACTGCCATCAGTGTGGGTTTTTTGTGCTGAAAAGTTTGATATAAAACTTTCCAGTCTTCAGTGTAACAATCATGGTGCTGAGGAGTTCGTAATGACAAACTCCCAGCTCATGTACTTAATATGGCCACAATGCACTTACAATGTTCTAAGAATGGACGTACACACTGTATGGGCATATTGTTCATGCAGCCACGCCCTCTCCTGTGGTTTAATGCACCCTGCCTTAGGGCTTTAAGGCCTGCTAGAGGGGTGACTTACCTATGCCACAGGCAGTGGTTTGTGGACAGAGGGACAGAGAGAGTGAGCAGAGAGCGCACAAGAGGGAGAGAGGGAGAGCACGAGGGGGAGATGGAGCGGTAGATTGTTTTGGATTACAGTGGAACAGAATGTTTTGGATAGGGCAGATTGTAGTGGGTCGGATTGTTTTGGATTGGAGTGGGGCAGTTTGGAGTTGGGTGGATAGGTGTTATTGTTTTGGATTGGAATGGGGCAAATGGTATTGGAGTGGGGCAGGTAGTTTTGGAGTGGTGTAGATTGCTTTGGAGTGGGGCAAACTGAAGTGGGGCACATTAGATTGGGGTAGGATGGGACGGTTGGAAAGGGGTGGATTGAAGTGGGGGTGGACAGGATTGGCGTGTACTGCATGATTAAGTGTTAAAGCATCATTTCAGAAATATATTTAGAAAAAGATAATCGTCATCTTTTGAGAACAGAGCTGATAAGCAAAAAAAAAAAAAAAAACATAATTGCAAAGTGAGAAAAGACGACTTGGCAAAATAAAAGAAAGGTAGCTACAAAAAATAAAACGTTGCAATTTTGTTTGTCTTGCTGGTCACGTCTTTGACAGTCACATGCCTTCTGTTTGCAGGGCACTAGAAGTTAGAAAGGACAAAATAGTACCTCAATCACATCGGGAGCAGTGGGTGGGCACGGATTAAGTTGAATCAATCAGTGCTTGGTCCCTGCTTCACACACAGGAACAAAAACGATGCCAGGCTTGCAGTGGGAAATTATGGGGCAGTAAAGCAGAGTGCCATGCAAGCCAACAAACAAAAAGCGACAGGTGGGCTTCCAAGCCCTTTACTGTACACAACAGTCCCTCAAGCGAGATGCATGCGCTAGCGCATGCACTCACAGGCTTGACCCTAAAAAATGACAGATAAAAATATCTTGTGTCGGGGAGAGGAGAGGGTAGCTGGGTTTCTCCAGAATCCAGTTTCTCTAACTTGACAACACCTCCCCAGAAAACTGATCACCCCCACACCAGTCAACCTTATATCGCACATTCCACTTTCATATGTCTGATACCTACTGATTCTCTCTGGTGTGCAGTTAAAGTCAAATATTGTTTCAGTAAGTGCTAGTATTTATGAAGAAGTATATTTGTCTATAAATTACTGGAGTTTACTACTGCCAGCAAGACAAAATTCACACCAATCTCTATATTTGAACTGTTCAATTTATTGAATGGATCTCTTCAAAGAGACAAAATAAATACATGGAAAAGACAACTGTAAGCTGCGCGACTTGTTCAAATCAACTGCATTTACTCGTCTTTTTCATACAGGGAGAGATCCTTCCTCCCATTTTTTGCGAACTCCTGGTTTCCCCAAGAGTAGGTGAGGTACATCAGGATAAAAGCTGTGAAAAAAAGTACAAGACATAAGTTAATTGACTAGTAACACAACACCAGTTCACAAGGACTGGTTGAAAGCATATTGTATCATAGTTTTATAATATTGATTGTCTCATGTTAAGCACATTTACAGACTCTTGATGGTACAGAAACTAAGGAGCGAGCCTCTACCTTAATAAGATTATTGAAAACATCGGCCTATTACACCATTTCCACTAGGGTAGTTATCATGAGAACATACGTATTATCTGTAATTTAGGTATATGCTTTCTAAATTTCACAGGAAAACACTGCAAGTTGAAAGCTTCCTTCTGTAGCATTTTCTAGGGACAGTTTCAGAGTTGATGATTGGCCATAGGGAAAACAAAGCTAATAGAAGTCACAATTAATTTCAAAACACCTGTAGAAGAAACTGTGCTGCCTTTAACACGTTTAGAGCTTCAGTGTTGTCTTTAATGTCATCAAAATGTTTTCTCATGAATGGCAACTAGGCAGTTCACTGATGAGAAAGTGTTGTTTACCTCTGGTTTCCTACAGATTTTGGTTGCACGTAAATATCTCACTTGCTTTTTATTTACAATAGCAAAATACAAAACAGCTAAGACACAATGAAGATGATCCATAACAATTTAGTAGTTATTACATGCTAAGGAACTAGTGCTAAGAATAATATTAAGGTAGAGGTGGTGGTCTATAGCATGATAATGTTTTATGGGGATGATGTTCTCCTACCCCAAAAAAGTTCTCAGCTGTCGTAGAATATACTCTGGTTCATACCGAATGCTAGGTTGCATAGGCACTTTGGCTTTGTTTTTCAGGGGTCCCGGTGCACAGGCAATTTCAAAATTAAACAAAAACATGTGGGTGCTGGCACATTTCTAGCCCTCAGCTATACTCATTTCCAACTGTCTGCTGTGAAGACCTGTTGCTTCCAATACACACATAGTGGACTTTGGGGTCAGTCTCTTGATGGCGCATGGCTTTGTCTACCTGATTTGATGGCTTTCCTACATACTACTTTGTACGTCTGCCCACGAGAATTTTTATTTCAGTGTTTCACTTGACTGACTTGTATCCTTTCACTGCTGACATTGCTTGCATTTAGGGAACTATATTTGTCTTTTTCTGTAGGCACTCTATAGGGGTGCATGTGTATTCTTGTTATTCCACACACTCCTTCTGTTGCATTCAATATCAACATTCCTGCACCTCTCCTATTCTTGTCCATGTTCTTTACCTCCCCACCCCATCTTTATCAAAACAAAAAAATATATCTACACATCCTCCTTTTCTTTTCATCCCCTTGTCCCCACTTCCCAAAGCTGGCTGCCCATCTTGTTTTCCCAAGCCACTTACAAAAAATATTTAAAAAGGCACACAGAGCTTTAAAAAACTGTGTGTGGGTGGGGTCGGGGGGGGGGGGGGGGGGGGGGGGAAGAGTTCAGAGCAGAAAAAAGGGTCAGCCATGTATTTGTGTGTTAAACTTTTAAAGGAATTATTTCAATACATTGGCAATACCAGCCTAACTTTTAAAAACACTGACTGTATACAAAGAGAACAATAGAAAAGGCAGCCTAACTGCAAATGAATTATAGTGATTTTCTTAAGAATGGCACCTGCTTTGCAGTGCTATGAAATGATGGAACCTGTAATACAAGCGCTATACAAACAAAATATATATTTCCAGACTGCCCCAACATGCACCAGACAAAGAACCCTAGGGGAGAGGATGTGGCATAAGGCCCAGAGCTACTCGTTGGAGCTGGGGAACACGGTTGGAGTCTCAGTGCCGGCTCAATATCCTGTGATTCTGGGCAAATCACTTAATCGCCACTTGCTACCAAAAATGAATGTGTTCTTGTGTAATGTAACTGCTCATATAAAGTGCTGTAATACTTATGTATTGAGTTCGCACTAAGTGAACTCTATTTCAAGAGGCCCAATTTACTTCCTAAGGCTAGATGTTATTTGCGATCAAGCTTGAGCCCACGAAGTGCTAGGGTCTGGAGTCCCGACTTCTTTTCCACCATTTTGGAGACAACACCTTTCACCATCTTCTTGCTTGGATCTAACCAATGTGCTTGGTTGGTGTAAGGAAATGCCTCCTTGGCATGGTTGCCCCCTGACTTTTTGCCTTTGCTGATGCTATGTTTACAATTGAAAGTGTGCTGAGGCCTGCTAACCAGGCCCCAGCACCAGTGTTCTTTCCCTAACCTGTACTTTTGTATCCACAATTGGCAGACCCTGGCATCCAGATAAGTCCCTTGTAACTGGTACTTCTAGTACCAAGGGCCCTGATGCCAAGGAAGGTCTCTAAGGGCTGCAGCATGTCTTATGCCACCCTGGAGACCTCTCACTCAGCACAGACACACTGCTTGCCAGCTTGTGTGTGCTAGTGAGAACAAAACGAGTAAGTCGACATGGCACTCCCCTCAGGGTGCCATGCCAGCCTCTCACTGCCTATGCAAGTATAGGTCAGTCACCCCTCTAGCAGGCCTTACAGCCCTAAGGCAGGGTGCACTATACCATAGGTGAGGGTACCAGTGCATGAGCATGGTACCCCTACAGTGTCTAAACAAAACCTTAGACATTGTAAGTGCAGGGTAGCCATAAGAGTATATGGTCTGGGAGTTTGTCAAACACGAACTCCACAGCACCATAATGGCTACACTGAAAACTGGGAAGTTTGGTATCAAACTTCTCAGCACAATAAATGCACACTGATGCCAGTGTACATTTTATTGTAAAATACACCACAGAGGGCACCTTAGAGGTGCCCCCTGAAACTTAACCGACTGTCTGTGTAGGCTGACTAGTTCCAGCAGCCTGCCACACTAGAGACATGTTGCTGGCCCCATGGGGAGAGTGCCTTTGTCACTCTGAGGCCAGTAACAAAGCCTGCACTGGGTGGAGATGCTAACACCTCCCCCAGGTAGGAGCTGTGACACCTGGCGGTGAGCCTCAAAGGCTCCCCCCTTTGTCACAGCCCAGCAGGGCACTCCAGCTTAGTGGAGTTGCCCGCCCCCTCCGGCCACGGCCCCCACTTTTGGCGGCGAGGCTGGAGGGAACAAAGAAAGCAACAAGGAGGAGTCACTGGCCAGTCAGGACAGCCCCTAAGGTGTCCTGAGCTGAGGTGACTAACTTTTAGAAATCCTCCATCTTGCAGATGGAGGATTCCCCCAATAGGGTTAGGATTGTGACCCCCTCCCCTTGGGAGGAGGCACAAAGAGGGTGTACCCACCCTCAGGGCTAGTAGCCATTGGCTACTAACCCCCCAGACCTAAACACGCCCTTAAATTTAGTATTTAAGGGCTACCCTGAACCCTAGAAAATTAGATTCCTGCAACAACAAGAAGAAGGACTGCCCAGCTGAAAACCCCTGCAGAGGAAGACCAGAAGACAACAACTGCCTTGGCTCCAGAAACTCACCGGCCTGTCTCCTGCCTTCCAAAGAACTCTGCTCCAGCGACGCCTTCCAAAGGGACTAGCGACCTCTGAATCCTCTGAGGACTGCCCTGCTTCGACGACAAGAAACTCCAGAGGACAGCGGACCTGCTCCAAAAAGACTGCAACTTTGTTTCAAGAAGCAGCTTTAAAGAACCCTGCAACTCCCCGCAAGAAGCGTGAGACTTGCAACACTGCACCCGGCGACCCCGACTCGGCTGGTGGAGGACCAACACCTCAGGGAGGACCCCCGGACTACTCTACGACTGTGAGTACCAAAACCTGTCCCCCCTGAGCCCCCACAGCGCCGCCTGCAGAGGGAATCCCGAGGCTTCCCCTGACCGCGACTCTCTGAAACCTAAGTCCCGACGCCTGGAAAAGACCCTGCACCCGCAGCCCCCAGGACCTGAAGGACCGGACTTTCACTGCAGAAGTGACCCCCAGGAGTCCCTCTCCCTTGCCCAAGTGGAGGTTTCCCCGAGGAAGCCCCCCCTTGCCTGCCTGCAGCGCTGAAGAGATCCCTTGATCTCTCATAGACTAACTTTGAAAACCCGATGCTTGTTTCTACACTGCACCCGGCCGCCCCCGCGCCGCTGAGGGTGAAATTTCTGTGTGGGCTTGTGTCCCCCCCGGTGCCCTACAAAACCCCCCTGGTCTGCCCTCCGAAGACGCGGGTACTTACCTGCAAGCAGACCGGAACCGGGACTCCCCCTTCTCTCCATTCTAGCCTATGCGTTTTGGGCACCACTTTGAACTCTGCACCTGACCGGCCCTGAGCTGCTGGTGTGGTGACTTTGGGGTTGCTCTGAACCCCCAACGGTGGGCTACCTTGGACCAAGAACTGAACCCTGTAAGTGTCTTACTTACCTGGTAAAACTAACAAAAACTTACCTCCCCCAGGAACTGTGAAAATTGCACTAAGTGTCCACTTTTGAAATAGCTATTTGTGAATAACTTGAAAAGTATACATGCAATTGAAATGATTCAAAGTTCCTAATGTACTTACCTGCAATACCTTTCAAACAAGATATTACATGTTAAATTTGAACCTGTGGTTCTTAAAATAAACTAAGAAAAGATATTTTTCTATAACAAAACCTATTGGCTGGATTTGTCTCTGAGTGTGTGTACCTCATTTATTGTCTATGTGTATGTACAACAAATGCTTAACACTACTCCTTGGATAAGCCTACTGCTCAACCACACTACCACAAAATAGAGCATTAGTATTATCTCTTTTTACCACTATTTTACCTCTAAGGGGAACCCTTGGACTCTGTGCACGCTATTCCTTACTTTGAAATAGCACATACAGAGCCAACTTCCTACATTGGTGGATCAGCGGTGGGGTACAAGACTTTGCATTTGCTGGACTACTCAGCCAATACCTGATCACACGACAAATTCCAAAATTGTCATTAGAAATTGATTTTTGCAATTTGAAAAGTTTTCTAAATTCTTAAAAGTCCTGCTAGGGCCTTGTGTTAGTCCCTGTTAGCATTTCTTTTAGAGTTTAAAAGTTTGTTAAAAGTTTGAATTAGATTCTAGAACCAGTTTTAGTTTCTTAAAAAGTATTCCAACTTTTAGAAGCAAAATGTCTAGCACAGATGTGGCTGTGGTGGAACTCGACACCACACCTTACCTCCATCTACAGATGAGAGAGCTAAGGTCACTCTGTAAACTAAAGAAAATAGCAATGGGCCCCAAACCTACCAAAGTACAGCTCCAGGAGCTTTTGGCAGAGTTTGAAAAGGCCAACCCCTCTGAGGGTGGCAACTCAGAGGATGAAGATAGTGACTTGGAGGGAAATTCCCCCCCTCCAGTCCTACTTAGGGAGAGCAGGGCTACTCAAGCCCTGACTCCACAAATAATAGTCAGAGATGCTGGTTCCCTCACAGGAGGGACCAACAACTCTGAAATCACTGAGGATAACTCCAGTGAAGAGGACATCCAGTTAGCCAGGATGGCCAAAAGATTGGCTTTGGAAAGACAGATCCTAGCCATAGAGAGGGAAAGACAAGAGATGGGCCTAGGACCCATCAATGGTGGCAGCAACATAAATAGGGTCAGAGATTCTCCTGACATGTTGAAAATCCCTAAAGGGATTGTAACTAAATATGAAGATGGTGATGACATCACCAAATGGTTCACAGCTTTTGAGAGGGCTTGTGTAACCAGAAAAGTGAACAAATCTCACTGGGGTGGTCTCCTTTGGGAAATGTTCACAGGAAAGTGTAGGGATAGACTCCTCACACTCTCTGGAAAAGATGCAGAATCTTATGACCTCATGAAGGGTACCCTGATTGAGGGCTTTGGATTCTCCACTGAGGAGTATAGGATTAGATTCAGGGGGGCTCAAAAATCCTCGAGCCAGACCTGGGTTGACTTTGTAGACTACTCAGTAAAAACACTAGATGGTTGGATTCAAGGCAGTGGTGTAAGTAATTATGATGGGCTGTACAATTTATTTGTGAAAGAACACCTGTTAAGTAATTGTTTCAATGATAAACTGCATCAGCATCTGGTAGACCTAGGACCAATTTCTCCCCAAGAATTGGGAAAGAAGGCGGACCATTGGGTCAAGACTAGGGTGTCCAAAACTTCCACAGGGGGTGACCAAAAGAAAGGGGTCACAAAACCTCCCCAGGGGAAAGGTGGTGAGACAGCCAAAAATAAAAATAGTCAAGAGTCTTCTACAGGCCCCCAAAAACCTGCACAGGAGGGTGGGCCCAGAGCCTCTTCACAAAACAATCCTGGGTACAAGGGTAAAAACTTTGATCCCAAAAAGGCCTGGTGTCGAAACTGTAGTCAGTCTGGACACCAAACTGGAGACAAGGCCTGTCCCAAGAAAAGTTCCACTCCAAACTCCAATCCAGGTAACACTGGAATGGCTAGTCTCCAAGTGGGATCAACAGTGTGCCCAGAGCAAATCAGGGTCCACACTGAAGCTACACTAGTCTCTGAGGGTGGGGTGGATTTAGCCACACTAGCTGCCTGGCCGCCTAACATGCAAAAATACAGGCAGCAGCTCTTTATTAATGGGACAAGTGTAGGGGGCGTGAGGGATACAGGTGCCAGTGTCACCATGGTGACAGAGAAACTGGTTTCCCCTGGCCAATACCTGACTGGAAAAACCTATACAGTCACCAACACTGACAATCAGACTAAAGCACATCCCATGGCAATGGTAACTTTAGAATGGGGAGGGGTCAATGGCCTGAAACAGGTGGTGGTCTCCTCAAACATCCCAGTAGACTGTCTGCTTGGAAATGACCTGGAGTCCTCAGCATGGGCTGAGGTAGAACTAAAAACCCATGCAGCCATGCTGGGTATCCCTGAACTGGTGTGTGTAAAAACAAGAGCACAATGCAAGGCACAGGGTGAAAAAGTAGAGCTGGAGTCTGGAAAAATGGCCCAGCCTACCAAGAGAAAAGGAAAGTCAGTTGGGAAACCAACTGCAACACAGTCAGAAAAAGAGAACCTCTCTTCTCAGGAAGAAGTTCTGCCCTCTGAGGGAACTGAGCCTTTGGAGCTTGAACCTTATCAGGTTGAGCTCTTAGGCCCAGGGGGACCCTCAAGGGAGGAGCTGTGTAAGGGACAAGAAACCTGTCCCTCTCTTGAAGGCCTTAGGCAGCAAGCTGCTGAAGAGTCCAAGGGCAAGAAAAATGGAACACATAGGGTCTATTGGGAAGATGGACTCCTGTACACTGAGGCCAGAGACCCCAAACCTGGTGCCACTAGGAGAGTGGTAGTGCCTCAGTCGTTCAGAGAGTTTATTCTGACCTTAGCCCATGATATTCCCCTTGCTGGGCATTTGGGACAAACCAAGACGTGGGAGAGGTTAGTCAACCACTTCTACTGGCCCATTATGTCCCAGAAGGTTAAGGAGTTTTGCCTCTCCTGCCCCACCTGTCAATCCAGTGGTAAGACAGGTGGGCACCCAAAGGCCCCCCTCATTCCACTTCCAGTGGTGGGGGTCCCCTTTGAAAGAGTGGGTGTGGACATAGTTGGTCCACTGGAACCTCCCACAGCCTCAGGAAATATGTACATCCTAGTAGTAGTGGATCATGCTACTAGGTATCCTGAAGCTATTCCCCTTAGGTCGACTACTGCCCCTGCAGTAGCCAAGGCCCTCATTGGTATCTTTACCAGAGTGGGTTTTCCTAAGGAGGTGGTGTCTGACAGAGGTACCAACTTCATGTCAGCATACCTAAAACACATGTGGAATGAGTGTGGAGTGACTTATAAATTCAGTACACCATACCATCCACAAACTAATGGCTTAGTTGAGAGATTCAACAAGACATTAAAAGGCATGATCATGGGGCTCCCAGAAAAGCTCAAAAGGAGATGGGATGTCCTCTTGCCATGTCTGCTTTTCGCTTACAGAGAGGTGCCACAGAAGGGAGTAGGATTCTCACCCTTTGAACTTCTGTTTGGCCACCCTGTAAGGGGACCACTTGCTCTTGTTAAAGAAGGCTGGGAGAGACCTCTTCATGAGCCTAAACAAGACATAGTGGACTATGTACTTGGCCTTCGCTCTAGAATGGCAGAGTACATGGAAAAGGCAACCAAAAACCTTGAGGCCAGCCAACAGCTCCAGAAGTTTTGGTATGACCAAAAGGCTGCACTGGTTGAGTTCCAACCAGGGCAGAAAGTCTGGGTTCTGGAGCCTGTGGCTCCCAGGGCACTCCAGGACAAATGGAGTGGCCCTTACCCAGTGCTAGAAAGGAAGAGTCAGGTCACCTACCTGGTGGACCTGGGCACAAGCAGGAGCCCCAAGAGGGTGATCCATGTGAACCGCCTTAAGCTCTTCCATGACAGGGCTGATGTGAATCTGTTGATGGTAACAGATGAGGATCAGGAGGCAGAGAGTGAACCTCTCCCTGATCTTCTGTCATCAGACCCAAAAGATGGCTCAGTAGATGGAGTGATCTACTCAGACACCCTCTCTGGCCAACAGCAAGCTGATTGTAGGAGAGTCCTACAACAGTTTCCTGAACTCTTCTCCTTAACCCCTGGTCAGACACACCTGTGTACCCATGATGTGGACACAGGAGACAGCATGCCTGTCAAAAACTAAATTTTTAGACAGTCTGACCATGTTAAGGAAAGCCTCAAGGTGGAAGTCCACAAGATGCTGGAATTGGGAGTAATTGAGCGCTCTGACAGCCCCTGGGCTAGCCCAGTGGTCTTAGTCCCCAAACCTCACACCAAAGATGGAAAGAAAGAGATGAGGTTTTGTGTGGACTACAGAGGGCTCAATTCTGTCACCAAGACAGATGCTCATCCAATTCCTAGAGCTGATGAGCTCATAGATAAATTAGGTGCTGCCAAATTCTTAAGTACCTTTGACTTGACAGCAGGGTACTGGCAAATAAAAATGGCACCTGGAGCAAAAGAGAAAACAGCATTCTCCACACCTGATGGGCATTATCAGTTTACTGTTATGCACTTTGGTTTAAAGAATGCCCCTGCCACCTTCCAAAGGTTGGTGAATCAAGTCCTTGCTGGCTTGGAGTCCTTTAGCACAGCTTATCTTGATGATATTGCTGTCTTTAGCTCCACCTGGCAGGATCACCTGGTCCACCTGAAGAAGGTTTTGAAGGCTCTGCAATCTGCAGGCCTCTCTTATCAAGGCATCCAAATGCCAAATAGGGCAGGGAACTGTGGTTTACTTGGGCCACCTTGTAGGTGGAGGCCAAGTTCAGCCACTCCAACCCAAGATCCAGACTATTCTGGACTGGGTAGCTCCAAAAACCCAGACTCAAGTCAGGGCATTCCTTGGCTTGACTGGGTATTACAGGAGGTTTGTGAAGGGATATGGATCCATTGTGACAGCCCTCACTGAACTCACCTCCAAGAAAATGCCCAAGAAAGTGAACTGGACTGTGGAATGCCAACAGGCCTTTGACACCCTGAAACAAGCAATGTGCTCAGCACCAGTTCTAAAAGCTCCAGATTATTCTAAGCAGTTCATTGTGCAGACAGATGCCTCTGAACATGGGATAGGGGCAGTTTTGTCCCAAACAAATGATGATGGCCTTGACCAGCCTGTTGCTTTCATTAGCAGGAGGTTACTCCCCAGGGAGCAGCGTTGGAGTGCCATTGAGAGGGAGGCCTTTGCTGTGGTTTGGTCCCTGAAGAAGCTGAGACCATACCTCTTTGGGACTCACTTCCTAGTTCAAACTGACCACAGACCTCTCAAATGGTTGATGCAAATGAAAGGTGAAAATCCTAAACTGTTGAGGTGGTCCATCTCCCTACAGGGAATGGACTTTATAGTGGAACACAGACCTGGGACTGCCCATGCCAATGCAGATGGCCTTTCCAGGTTCTTCCACTTAGAAAATGAAGACTCTCTTGGGAAAGGTTAGTCTCATCCTCTTTCGTTTGGGGGGGGGGGTTGTGTAAGGAAATGCCTCCTTGGCATGGTTGCCCCCTGACTTTTTGCCTTTGCTGATGCTATGTTTACAATTGAAAGTGTGCTGAGGCCTGCTAACCAGGCCCCAGCACCAGTGTTCTTTCCCTAACCTGTACTTTTGTATCCACAATTGGCAGACCCTGGCATCCAGATAAGTCCCTTGTAACTGGTACTTCTAGTACCAAGGGCCCTGATGCCAAGGAAGGTCTCTAAGGGCTGCAGCATGTCTTATGCCACCCTGGAGACCTCTCACTCAGCACAGACACACTGCTTGCCAGCTTGTGTGTGCTAGTGAGAACAAAACGAGTAAGTCGACATGGCACTCCCCTCAGGGTCCATGCCAGCCTCTCACTGCCTATGCAAGTATAGGTCAGTCACCCCTCTAGCAGGCCTTACAGCCCTAAGGCAGGGTGCACTATACCATAGGTGAGGGTACCAGTGCATGAGCATGGTACCCCTACAGTGTCTAAACAAAACCTTAGACATTGTAAGTGCAGGGTAGCCATAAGAGTATATGGTCTGGGAGTTTGTCAAACACGAACTCCACAGCACCATAATGGCTACACTGAAAACTGGGAAGTTTGGTATCAAACTTCTCAGCACAATAAATGCACACTGATGCCAGTGTACATTTTATTGTAAAATACACCACAGAGGGCACCTTAGAGGTGCCCCCTGAAACTTAACCGACTGTCTGTGTAGGCTGACTAGTTCCAGCAGCCTGCCACACTAGAGACATGTTGCTGGCCCCATGGGGAGAGTGCCTTTGTCACTCTGAGGCCAGTAACAAAGCCTGCACTGGGTGGAGATGCTAACACCTCCCCCAGGCAGGAGCTGTGACACCTGGCGGTGAGCCTCAAAGGCTCCCCCCTTTGTCACAGCCCAGCAGGGCACTCCAGCTTAGTGGAGTTGCCCGCCCCCTCCGGCCACGGCCCCCACTTTTGGCGGCGAGGCTGGAGGGAACAAAGAAAGCAACAAGGAGGAGTCACTGGCCAGTCAGGACAGCCCCTAAGGTGTCCTGAGCTGAGGTGACTCTAACTTTTAGAAATCCTCCATCTTGCAGATGGAGGATTCCCCCAATAGGGTTAGGATTGTGACTCCCTCCCCTTGGGAGGAGGCACAAAGAGGGTGTACCCACCCTCAGGGCTAGTAGCCATTGGCTACTAACCCCCCAGACCTAAACACGCCCTTAAATTTAGTATTTAAGGGCTACCCTGAACCCTAGAAAATTAGATTCCTGCAACAACAAGAAGAAGGACTGCCCAGCTGAAAACCCCTGCAGAGGAAGACCAGAAGACAACAACTGCCTTGGCTCCAGAAACTCACCGGCCTGTCTCCTGCCTTCCAAAGAACTCTGCTCCAGCGACGCCTTCCAAAGGGACCAGCGACCTCTGAATCCTCTGAGGACTGCCCTGCTTCGACGACAAGAAACTCCCGAGGACAGCGGACCTGCTCCAAAAAGACTGCAACTTTGTTTCAAGAAGCAGCTTTAAAGAACCCTGCAACTCCCCGCAAGAAGCGTGAGACTTGGAACACTGCACCCGGCGACCCCGACTCGGCTGGTGGAGGACCAACACCTCAGGGAGGACCCCCGGACTACTCTACGACTGTGAGTACCAAAACCTGTCCCCCCTGAGCCCCCACAGCGCCGCCTGCAGAGGGAATCCCGAGGCTTCCCCTGACTGCGACTCTCTGAAACCTAAGTCCCGACGCCTGGAAAAGACCCTGCACCCGCAGCCCCCAGGACCTGAAGGACCGGACTTTCACTGCAGAAGTGACCCCCAGGAGTCCCTCTCCCTTGCCCAAGTGGAGGTTTCCCCGAGGAAGCCCCCCCTTGCCTGCCTGCAGCGCTGAAGAGATCCCTTGATCTCTCATAGACTAACATTGAAAACCCGACGCTTGTTTCTACACTGCACCCGGCCGCCCCCGCGCCGCTGAGGGTGAAATTTCTGTGTGGGCTTGTGTCCCCCCCGGTGCCCTACAAAACCCCCCTGGTCTGCCCTCCGAAGACGCGGGTACTTACCTGCAAGCAGACCGGAACCGGGGCACCCCCTTCTCTCCATTCTAGCCTATGCGTTATGGGCACCACTTTGAACTCTGCACCTGACCGGCCCTGAGCTGCTGGTGTGGTGACTTTGGGGTTGCTCTGAACCCCCAACGGTGGGCTACCTTGGACCAAGAACTGAACCCTGTAAGTGTCTTACTTACCTGGTAAAACTAACAAAAACTTACCTCCCCCAGGAACTGTGAAAATTGCACTAAGTGTCCACTTTTGAAATAGCTATTTGTGAATAACTTGAAAAGTATACATGCAATTGAAATGATTCAAAGTTCCTAATGTACTTACCTGCAATACCTTTCAAACAAGATATTACATGATAAATTTGAACCTGTGGTTCTTAAAATAAACTAAGAAAAGATATTTTTCTATAACAAAACCTATTGGCTGGATTTGTCTCTGAGTGTGTGTACCTCATTTATTGTCTATGTGTATGTACAACAAATGCTTAACACTACTCCTTGGATAAGCCTACTGCTCGACCACACTACCACAAAATAGAGCATTAGTATTATCTCTTTTTACCACTATTTTACCTCTAAGGGGAACCCTTGGACTCTGTGCACGCTATTCCTTACTTTGAAATAGCACATACAGAGCCAACTTCCTACAGTTGGTGACCCTCTTGAGGGTATCAAGAGCAAGTGCTATTGCCTAGTGTTAAGCTCTACTAAAGTCAGTTGGTTAATGCACCCACTGCAGAGGCCTTGACAGAACAAGAATAGCACAGATTACAATCCCAACATTGAATTTTCACCTCTTCTTCTCTGCAAGGTCGAAGCAGATGCAAATAAATTATAGCGATTTTGTTAAGAATGGCACCTGCTTTGCAGCGCTATGACAGAACCTGTATTACAAAATGCTATATAAAAAAAGCGAGTTATTCCCAGACTGCCCCAACACGCACCAGACAAAGAACCCTAGGGGATGTGGCATAAGGGCCAGAGCTGCTGACTTTGGAGTGCCGAAACACAGTTTGAGTCTCAGCGCCGGGCTCAACATCCTGCGATTCTGAGCAAATCACTTCTTCTCCCCTTGCAACCAAAAATAAATGTATTCTTGTGTAATTTAAATCGGTGCTCATGTGAAGCGCTGTAATAACTTTGTATCAAGTTTGCGCTACACAAAACTGCAAAAAAATAAACAAATAAAGACCCTGCAGACATTGCAAAGAAATAGCCCAAAACCAAGGAAGAGGAAGAGGGAGAAACAACATACAGTCAGGAGCGCAAAGTGGCTAGGCAAAATAAAAAAAGTGCCCCACACTAAGGTATCTCATCGATTGCGCAATAATCCATCTAACAGGGTCCGTCTCCAAGCGCTAAGAAAACTGCCTCAAGGCGGGACAAACAAAAGCATTTACCAACGCCATAAACTGATTTTTGAAAGGCAGGCCCAGGAACGAATGAAAGTGATGGGCATGGTTAAAGTCCACAGACTAGATTACAACATGTCGATAAGAGCAGCGTTTGTGCACTGCTATGCTCGGTCTAATAAGCTCCGCACCACAGCGCATGAGTGAATGTGTTGCAACACTTGCAACCACCTTTGAATTGGATTTATTAGGAACAAAGAAAACTTGAAATAGCCATTGCATGCATGTGTATGGGTCTGCAAGCAAATGCCTGAGATTGCACAGAAAGTATTGGCAAAGCCAATAAACAGTTCGGCATTATAGAGCTGAGGAACTGGGTTTGCCAAAGCTTGCTAACATAGGATTGGAGCAAATACTCCTAGGATGGAAGACAACTTTACTTAAAGTATTGAATATGAATCTAAAAGATAGAACAGAAAATCGAGCAACCTAAATAGAATAAATTCTGCATAGCGCAGAGAAACCTGAACCTGTACTACATTCAGAATATTGTTCTCTTGAATTTCAGATGGCACTGGAAACAACTCTGTACAGTAAATCAGTGTGTGGAATTTTCTGAAACATTCACTTGTCCAAGGAGCTAGTTGCTTCAGAAATATTTTTGTCTTTTAGAAAATCTACCGTTTTAAGTTTGGAGCTAAGAGGTGAGGTGACAAATTATATAAGCATTGTCATTATATCACACCTTTTAGAAGGCTAAATCTAACTAGGCTCTGCTTACGCCACTTCTCGAATTAAATCAGACACTAAATACACTATGGTTACATTTATGGCAACACTTTGTATATTTACATTAAGGCAACACTTTGTATATTTACACTTTCTTTGAAGAGGTCCTGTTTCTGTATTAGTTCTATTTGGTCCGCCTTTCACAACACAGTGGGACTGAATATGGCAATATATTCTTCATGAAAGATTTCTGATTATGGAAGAGACCTGGATATGTCAGTGCTCCAATTATGTCCTTGCTTTAAATTAAGAAGTAGCTTCTGAAATTCATTGGCTGGATGGTTCAAGTGCACAACTAGTTTAACTCTGCAAGGTCTTGTCAGAGTCAAGATGTTATGTGCCCGATTCTTTTCATGCGTCAGCTGGGATACACCTGCATAAAGTGGTTTTGAACTTGTAAAAGTATTACCTCATTCAGAGATATTGGACCGAGTAAAACAAAGCCAGGAAATTGGTGCTGTAGGACTGAAATAATTGATTGTGTTCACATCAACAAACCTAAATGTTCATGGGTATTCATAAACCTCACTCCTGATAAGGCAGATGGAAAAACGTTTCTATTATGCGAAGAGAATAAGTCATGAAAAGTTGAGAAAAAAATAGAAAAGATAACATTAGCACATTATTTTGCTCAGTACATTTTCGCATGAGCATACATACACCTGTATGTGTGCTCAGGCAAAATTGGAATGCTCAAATGTTTGTTAAGATTACGCTTGGAAAGTGCGACTATGGCAGGTTTTCCGCTGGAAACTTTTTGTGAATTCCTGCCAGTCATAAAAGTGACCAGTATGTGACTCCTCGCCACGAATGAAGATAATGGGACAACTTCCAAAGCATGTTGCTTAGTAAAATTAGAGAACAGCCGAAGTGGTGCTTGTGCAAGGTAGGGGGAGGGGGAAAAATTGAGATAATGGAGCTGCATTGCACACCATCAGTCGTACGCGCCCCACTACTTAACCAAGCTTGCCCCATGTTCCACCACACCTCTGCCAATTGTGTCCCAGTAGCGGCAGAGACAGTCTAGCCTTATCTTATGTGGAGTGTGCACCACTCGATATCCAGTAGGGACAGTCACTGTAGGCAAAGGTGCTTACTTGTTTAGTATTTACCGTCATATTAGCCAAGTTAGTGTCAGAATATAGGCATGAATGGGGAAAGACGTTAATTATTTAGCAGGTAATAGAAAAGCACTCAACCCCTTCACTGCCAGGCCTTTTCCCTCTCGGATGCCAGACCTTTTTTCTTGGCTATTTGGGACAGGTCGCCCTTAAGCTCTCATAACTTTTTTGTCCACATAAGCTACCCATGCTAAATTTGTGTCCTTTGTTCCAACATCCTAGGGATTCTAGAGGTACCCAGAGTTTGTGGGTTCCCCTGGAGGAGACCAAGAAATTAGCCAAAATACAGCAAATTGTTTTATTTTATTAAATGGGAAAAAGGGCTGCAGAAGAAGGCTTGTGGTTTTTCCCTGAAAATGGCATCAACAAAGGGTTTGTGGTGGGAAAATCACCATCTTCCCAGCTTTCAGAAACAAGCAGACTTGAATCAGAAAACCACATTTTTCTACAAAATGTTGGCATTTTACTGGGACATAGCCCATTTGTACAATTGTTTGTGCTTTTTAGCTTCCTTCCACTTAGTGACAGAAATGGGTGAGAAACCAATGCTGGATGCCGGAAAGCTAAACATTTCTGAAAAGTAGACAAAATTCTTAATTCAATTCAATTCAATTCAAAGAAGCTTTATTGCGGCTACAAGAGCCAAAAAAGCGTGAGCAGTAATAAATACAAATAAATGCACATGATAAAATAAAATTGCAGGTAAATATGGTGATAAAAGGGAATGAAATATAAATAAAAATTAAAATGGAATAAAAATGAGATAGAATAAAATGGAATGAAATTAGAAAAAATGAAATGAAGTGAAATGCACTCTGCAGGATGTTGGGACAGTCTTATTTGGAGTCTTTGTCCAGGAGAGTTTTCCCTCTAATAAGCCAACTAGCTCCGAGGAATTTGGCGATAGCGATCACTAGCGTTGGCCTGGTGTCTGATCTAAGGATTCGCAGAGCTAGCGCAGAGCAGCGTGCTCCCAGTAGTCTGCATGCCGGGGCCAGCCATTTCCTACGGGGGGCAGTATACGCGGGGCATGCAAAAAGGAGGTGAGGGAGATTCTCCACGGGGGCTTTGCAAGCAGGGCATGCGGTGGATTCGTTGTGTGACCAGCTGCTGGTGAAAAGTCTTAATGGGAGTGTTCCAATGCGGAGCTGGAAGTACAGTTTCCTTTCCCTTGGGGCCGTGATTAGGTCCCAAAAAGTTTCGTACTTGCATGACTCTTTTAGGTTGGCAAATTCACAAGATAATGTAGTGTGGAGTGCAGCCCGAGTGTCTTAGTTGTTGGCCCTTTGCCAGTAAAGTTTCTTTAGTTCGCTTTTCGAGGGAAAGACTGACGTGGCTGGTGAGTTCCAGAGATCATCGAGCCCGATAGAGTGGAGTAAATCCTTGATGGATCGTAGCCAGGGGATTCTGTGCAGGTGGTCGGCTTTTAGGATGACCTGTAGAGCTTCGGTGAAGATGACAAGTTCCGGAGTGGTCCAGAGACGCCGCCAGTACAGCAGAGGTCGCAGGCGGGCTTTGTGACCAATGCGTTTGATGCCGAGGTCCTTGAAAAGAGGGAACAGTGGGGTGCTTAGCGGAAGGGACACAAGGTTTCTTAAGAAGTTGTTTTCAGCGGTGGTTAGGTCTTGGGTTTTGGTATAACCCCAAAGTTCAGCCCCGTAGAGCGCTGAGGAAACTGCCTGGGCTTCGTATAATTGTAATGCTGGGCGAATTGGTTTTGTGTGTGAGAGGTGGAAGTTTTTTTAATAGAGCCCCAGTTGTTTGTCTTAATTTAAGGGCTTGTTTTCCTATGTGTGGCTTCCAGGACATGTTGTCAGTGAGTGTTATGCCCAGGTAGCTGAAAATGCCCACCTTCTCGAGTGAGGAGCCCTCTAGAGTAAATTTCCCTTTGAAAGATCTGTGGGGATTAAGGGTCATTAGTTTGGTTTTCGTTGCGTTGATTTCGAGTCCCTGGGATGAACAGAAATGCTCGAAGCACGCAAGGAGTTTCCTTAGACCACTAGGGGTCTTAGATATCAAGAGAGTGTCATCGGCAAAGAGTAAGACTGGGATTTTTTGTGTGCCAAGTGAAGGTGCGTCAGCCTGCAGTCTGAGGAGGGAGGGGACAATTTCGTTGATGTACAGGGAAAAGAGGGTCGGGGCAAGTACGCAACCTTGCCGCACACCCCTAGAGACGTGGATTCTATCGGTAAGTTGGCCCTTGTTGCCCCACCTGACTTGTGCGTAGTTGTCCTCGTGGAGTCGTATCAAAATGGCAAGGATGTGTTCCGGGATTCCCATCCGAGAGAGAGTGACCCACAGTTTGTTGCGAGGTACTAGGTCAAAAGCAGATTTGAGATCCACGAAAGCTACATAAAGGCTGCCTTTACCGATGAACACTGTTTTCCAATATAATAATAGGAATCTGAGGGCTTGATCAGTGGTGGAAATCTTCTTTCGGAAACCGGCTTGGAGGGGGCTAAGGATATCGTGGTCAATTATCCATTCTTCTATCTTCCCTAGGAGGCAGTGGCAGAAGACTTTTTGGACACAGTCAATTAGACTAATGGGTCTATAGTTACAGGGAAGAGATCTGTCGCCCTTTTTAAAGATTGGAATAACAATGGCCGCTTTCCAAGAGTCGGGAATTGGCGCCCCAGATGCTATTGCGTTAGCTAGAATGGTGAGATATCTTGACCAGGATGCTAGGTCTGTTGAGAATAGGTCTGCTGGGACGCAGTCTGAACCAGGGGCCCTGCCGCGTTTTAGAGTGCTTAGAGAGTAAGTTATATCACTTTGGGAGAACAACAGGGGTGCTGCGGTGGTTGGTGCTAACGAGTGAAATAGGAGGGGGCCCGTACAAACAGAGGTGGGGCTATCATGATCAGGGGAGTACAGACTACTAAAGTGGGCTATCCAGTCTCTTGGGGCAATATTGGTTGTGATGTCCAAACCACTGGTTTCTGGGCCTCGCGCTGCCAGTGACCAGAACAGACTATAATTTCTCTCGCGCACAGCGTCGCTGAGTGATGTCCACCATTTGCTATCTCTTAATTCAGCATGGGGTCATTTGTGTAGATCCTACAAGGTTTTCCTATAGAAAATAACAGCTGAAATAAAAAGAAATGAAATTGAGGTGAAAAAAAACCAGCCATTTCTTCCCACGTTTTACTCTGTAACTTTTTCCTGTGATGTCAGATTTTTGAAAGCAATATACTGTTACGTCTGCTGGACTCTTCTGGTTGCGGGGATATATGGGGTTTGTTGGTTCATTAAGAACCCTAGGTATCCAGAGCCAATAAATGAGCTGCACCCTGCAATGGGTTTTCTTTCTATACCGGGTAACAGCAATTAATATGCTGAAATATAAAGAGTGGAAAATGGGTATCAAGAAAACCTTTGTATTTCCAAAATGGGCACAAGATAAGGTGTTGAGAAGCAATGTTTTTTTGCACAGCTCTGAATTCCAAGGCCCCCATATTTGCATGTGAATTGCAGTGCATTTCTCAAATATACGTCTTTGTTTTTACACACTGTCTTACATTTGGAAGGAAAAAATGTAGAGAAAGACAAGGAGCAATAACACTTGTTCTTCTATTCTGTGTTCCCCCAAGTCTCCCAATAAAAATAGTACTTCACTTGTGTGGGTAGGCCTAGTGCTTGCAATAGGAAATGCAACATGGACACATCACATGTTTACATTGAAATCTGAAGTTTTTTTTGCAAAGTGCCTAGCTGTGTATATTGGTCTCTAGCTCAGTCGACACAGAGGGAAACCTACCAAACCTGTGCATTTTTTAAAACTAGACACAAGTCACCCCACCCAGGGAAATCCAGGGTGGGGTGACTTGTGAGGCTCTCACCAGGTTCTGTTACCCACAATTCTTTGCAAACCTCAAAATTGGCCAAAAACATACTTTTTCCTCACATTTCGGTGACAGAAAGTTCTGGATTTGAGAGGAGCCACAAATTTCCTTCCATCCAGCATTCGCCCAAGTCTCCCGATAAGAATGGTACCTCACTTGTATGGGTAGGCCTAGTGCCCGCCAAAGGAAATGCCCAAAACACTATGTGGACACATCAAAATTATCAAAAACAAAACTACCCGTTTTGCAGGGGGGCACCTGCGTTTTTGGTCCTGGCTCAGCAGCCATATAGGGAAACCTACCAAACCGAAACATTTCTGAAAACTAGACACCAGAGGGAGTCCAGGGGGGGTGTGACTTGCGTGGATCCCCCAGAGTTTTCTTACCCAGAATCCTCAGCAAACCTCAAATTTAGCTACAAAAAAAACCCAACACATTTTTCCAACATTTGTGTGGGACCACCACACCGGGACAAATTTTCTACCACTCAACATTCTCCTCAGTCTCCCGGTAAAAAAATTATACCTTACTTGTGTAGGTGGGCCAAGTGCCTGTGACAGGGAAGAGCCAAACTCATGTCAAAATTGAGGGGGAACCAAAGCGGGTCCAAAAGGACAGTTTGGAAAAAACATTTTTAGGCTGACAAGTGGGGCAGAGTTTTTATCGGTATAGATGCGACAATGCTGGGTGGTAGGAATTTTGTGGATGCCTGCATATTCCGGAAAGTTCCATCACAAAAATGTGGGAAAAATGTGTGATTTCCAGCAAAGTTGGAGGTTTGCAGGACATTGTGGTAAAGAAAATGGTACTATGTGCATGTGCAGCACACCACCCTGGACTCACCCAGATGTTAAGTTTTCAGATGTGTCTAGGTCCTGAAGATTTTTCTACATGGCAGCATCCAAAAGTCCAAAAGGTGCAGTCATCACCATTCCAAGTGGGAGGATTTTGAGAGTTAGACAATCTCTCATGGCCCAAATGTAAAACCAAAACCCCAAAATAATCAAATGTCCTCTTGCTTGCAGTGGGATAAGATGTTGTAGTGTGCGGGGAAGGTCTGAAAGACTGTTACCCCCTTCAGTTGGGGAGGGGGCATAACCATTGCCATACTGGTTGGTAGCCACCACTCCAATATTTTTTTTTTTTTTTTTTATTCCCTGGCATCTAGTAGGCTTTCTGCCCCCTGCTCCTCCCCACCCCCCAATTGTGCCCCATTTGTCCACCAGTGGGCAGAACAACTTTGGCCCCATTTATCTGGGGTGGGGTTAAGGCCATATCCCCACCCTCTTTTTTTGAAGAAAAGAAAATCTTCCCTGGACTCTGGCCCCTTTGAGGGCAGATGGGCCTTCCAAAAATAGGCCGATCTGCCCCCAAATGATCTCACCGAGCAAACAACATGAAACTATTCACCAAGAAATAATCATAGTATTAGACCAAAGATAAAGATGGAAACTAAATGACAACTGCCAAAGCCCAGCAAAACCAACAAGATCTGTGGCCTGGGGATCTCATACAGCACATAACTCCGGTCTTCAAAAGAGGGAGGAACCAGAACATGAGAGTAAAGACAGCGCTAAAAATTAAACAGGGTCTTATGACAGCACTCAGAGCCCATAATCAGCCACAAAAGAGTGGGAGGTCACCGAGCAACAACAAGAAACTCATCCCAAGAGCAAAAAAGAGCTGGAAACTGGGTGTAGTGTATTGTCAACACCAAGAAACAACAGCTATGAGGTGGAACACATAGGAATCGCAGAAAGCCTAAAGTACATTTAATGGCATTTACACTAAGAAAACAAGCACTGGTAAATGTAATAGGTTTCGTCTATGTGATTAATAATAAGCTGTTTTTTGTTGTAAGCAATAGCTTGGTGAGCAGTTGTGCAATATAAGTTACTGGAACTCTGTCAATGTGTTATGACCTGTTTAATGAGAATATATTGTGCTGTTACTAGTGATACTTTGAAGCAAGAATAGGTAAAGGCTCGAGGACAAAAAAAAAAAAAAAAAAAGAAAAGGCACCGACAAGTACACTTGAAATGTGCAACCTCAGTCAAGCTCCCAGAGACTATTGATTCACTCTTAAATCTGTGCTGGTGTTTTCACTTTCATTTCAGTCTTGCTAGTGACACAGCCTATGCTCCTTACCACCCCTCCCCCATATATATTTGTACCCTTGCCCCATACCCAAAGGGCGCCCACACTTTGAAGACCACTGGCAACAACCCTGCCCCTTTATAAAGTACAGTGTAATCACAGGCAAACAAAAAACAAAAGGAACTATATAAAAAGCAAGTTTGTATATCTGGTTACAATAAGATGATTAACAGTGAACCAAACAGTAGGCCGCTGCTGTGTCACAATAGTTTTACGAGAGAAGCTCTGTTTGTATAACTCAACTAGACTGCCTCTACTTAATGGCAAGGACAAATTCGATTTTTGCCCTCTTCCCACCCCAGAGCTCCTAAAGGCAGCACCGGTTGCACATTGCCACCATTTTATGTGAACAACATTTCTGATGATGACTGACTCATCAGAAACAGCACCGAAATTGTATGAAAGCATGTTGCAGTATGTTTTAATGGATGATTTAGGTGTGGTGAGGAATACGCACTGAAAATGATGCACAACTATTCAAATTTAAGAGCTGTGGGTGCATCTATCTGTAAGTAGCGCTTAAACAGCTTTCTGTCCTCCTGAAGACAGAGCAATGCAACACAATATCCCCAGGTCCGTCCGAGAGTGGGAAGGCAGACAGATTCAGAGTTAAGAGCTTTAGCTCATCTTGCACAGAGCCTGCACAGCAGGCAGGGGAGCCGGGGGGAAGCTCAAAATCATCATTGCAATTAGAGGAACCATACTGGGAAAGAAGAAAATGTCACAGAGCAGAGAGTGGGAGGAGTGCCGATAGGGTGTGTGTGCATAATTAAAATGATAAAAGTTTGATGCAGATGAAATTGAGTACTTCGGCCCTGGGACACTGATAAGAAGAACACACGTAGACCAACAGGAAATGGTATGCTACAATCAATAGAAAACGAGGAAAAGTGGCAAGCACACAAATAAATGAAAAGGAAGGGTGGCATGTAAGCCCCTTTTAAGGTTTATATTAAATACAATAGAATTCACAAGCACAGCACAACCGCTGTGCAGGCGAATGCTAAAAAGACTGGCCAGGATCAGCTGTTATGTTGCATCAACATCCGCAGAAAGTGTAAACCATTGATCTTGAACAGCACACAAAACAGATATGTAGACTAAAGGTCTGTTAGAGCTCAATGACATGTCACTTGAGCAGCTAGGGTATTCCAGAATACACGGGAATGAAACAATGCACCAGACAAGTTGCAGCCTGAAACTGGAGGGGCCCCCCAGCATACAAAGTGGTGACAGTGAAGTAATTGTGCAGTGTGAGCAACAACAGAATTCAAAGTTGTAGTCTCAGAGCTCTGCAAGATTTACACCAAGGGGCTTTGGCCACTCACAGAGTACATGAACTCATGATAGTGGAGTAATCCTATCTCCAGAGCAAAGACAGCCCTTGAGGCTAATAAGAGAAACTGGACAGACCAAGTCACAAAAATTGCAGACTGGGAAAGTTAAGGATCATGCAGTGTAAATACATATTGAAGGGAGGTCGCCATACTGTGAGACCAAAAAGGCACAGGTGAAGAGAAAGAAAACGATTAGTTTGGGACACCACGTTTAGATGAAGTCCAGCCTGGGAAGCTTAGGGGCTGGTGGACAGCTGACAATGCAGGATCACAATCGGATCCGCAACATCGACTCAATGGGGGGCTTGGGGATTTCACAGAGCACCCACCATTAAATTAATCAGATGGAATTAGTATCGCTTCAGAGCAAAACAAAAAGAAAAAGGGGGCCAGACTGACCAAGCAGTTTGTGCTTCTAAATTTAAGCATGCAAATAGCTTAGCAGGTGAATGCTAGGCTTTAAGGAAAAGGTGACCTAGCAATTAAAAATCCATTTACTTCCTACATCAGATGAACTCTCAACAATATAATATTATGAGGGGAGTAAATCCCAAACAAGATGTGGGGTATGGACATTTAAGGGCATTTTCAGTCTTGACAGTTTGCGAATGGCCACAAACGTATGTGCAAACTCCTCCAAATCTTTCCAACTCTACAAATGGCAGAGGTTTTCTCCAGGTTATGGATGGAGTAAATTCCTTCAAGGGCGAGAAGCAGAATGGAACACCTCCAAACTTTGTGGGGGTGTAGAGATAGAGGTCTCTCCACTGAGAAATGTATTTCCCCTGTGGATAAAACAATTGGGGGGAGTACTGTTAGCTAAATAAGCATGTTTCATATTTGCATTTACATAAGAAGCATCCTGGGAGAACTAGCAATGCCCACAAATTAGTTGATTTTGCAAACGTGTGTATATTTTTATTTTGGAAACACGGTCCGCAATGTAAACGGAGCTTGTTATATTGCCTTAACAAGCTCGTCCTGACAGTAAAAACGTGAATGAATCATATTAACAACATGGAAAATCTTGAATGTCTAAATTTATTTCTCGGTGTTGAAACCGAATGTTCCTCTGTCTCTACTGTAACACTATAAACCAGCTATCCATGGGCGTGTGGAATATACTTACCTACATACAGTGAGGAATTAAAAACTACTGAATAGTAGAAGCCAGGTTATCTTCTTCTCTAACCCCTATTACAGGCAATAAAACATTTACTCATGGAAATATTGAGGGGGTTCATCACTAAAGTACTGGAGATGCTCTCAAGTACAACTAGTGTTATCAAGGTGAATATTTACATGCTGCAGAAAGTTAATGCAGGCAAATAGATTTAAACAGACCCATAAACGCTTGCACTCACAGGGAAGGTCAGCAATAATGAGGTGTGGGAAACATGCATACTAGGAACAACTTCAACATTACCGGAAACTAGCAAATTTGTTTCAAAAAAGTATGGACCTAGCTATGCAACTGCATTAGATATGGATTTCCTGGGTGCACAAGCAGTTCAATACAACACCTGAAAGAGCTATGGGAAACGTTATACTCTAGGACAAACCCAATTAAGGTCTTACCAGACACCAAGCTGATGGCATTAGGGAATGCATTAACTCCTGAATGTAACAAGTGTAAGTAGCTAGTAAGCAAATTATCGGAAGGAGATACTCTACCATGAGGATTATTGGTAAAGAGCACCGTCTTACTTTCTGTGAAATAAAAATGGTGGACTGTTCATTTTCTCAGTGCATAGTTTACCATAAATGACATCACTCTGGTCAGGTAGCTAAAGGTTCCTAAGCTAAAGGAAAATCTGAGAGCTAAAATGATGCAATAGGCTGAGATATTCTCAACATGCGAGTGGGACGCTGAACAGCCCCAGTGTAAAAATATCAGAATGTCAAACGATACACTATGCAGCGAACAACTGCTGGAAAACGTGCAGTAACACCTGATGGATTATAGCTAACTGGAATCATTACTGTCCTCAGATGTTCAAGACTGCTGTTTGCATGAAGAGTGGCAAAATTAGAATGTTCATAGACTTCCACAAAACGAATGATATTCAGTCAGTACAGGGTTCCCCGAGTTGATGACTTATGAGACTGCTTCACAAACTGAATGACTATTGAAGACCTCAGAAGTGCATCCTATCAAATTCCTATTAGATTTTTCTGCTTGGGTTCTACAGGTTCAGTCGCTTGCCTCGCGGTATATCAGGAGCCCCAGCGGCAGTCCAGCTTCTTTCTAAAACGGTGGTCAAAAACCGGAATCTTTTGCAAGAGCTGGAGCATACTGATGGCATCCCCGATATAGACACGAGTCAGAACTGTGATATTATCAGCCTGAAAGCTCAGACTTAAGACTTAAGTAATCATTGAACAAATAGGCATTTTTGAGTAGGTCATGCTGTATCAGAAGTAATAGCCATTCATCCTAAAAAGTGAAGGAAATTCAGACGAGACCAAGAGAAACTACTTTGAAGAACGCATAATGTTTCTTATGATTCTGTAATTACTACAGAATATTTGTACCCCGATCCACAATATACACACCATTAACAGACCTAACAAAACAATATCAACCCACCAGAATGAAATAAGGTGAAATGTAAAAAGAAACCAGAATCATCTTACTGCACTATAAAGAATGTGAACCTTTTTGTTTCAGAAGGACTGTAAGTTGCCAGCAAGCAGCCACTATGCTCAGGAAACTTGCAAAAGCTCAGTACAGGCTACAGCTAAACCACAGTTACCATTCATTCTCAATGCAGATGTTTTTACAGGATTGTCTTGCACGAAATATCCATCTCAAACGTAAGCTTCTAGCAATGCGAGACGTAAAATTGAAATTGCATTACTAACTCTATCCAGCAAAATTCAGTCAGAGCAGACGATAGCCCATTAACATATGCACTGAAGAAAGCTACGTTGAATAAAAATGATAACAATTGGCTCACTGTTTCATCTTACTACATTGCCAAAGTCCATTACCCCCTAAAAAACTAACTCTGATGTTTATACTCTGTCCAAGAGAGCAAGCACACCCACATACTCTTTTGAGTAATATGCTGAAATATCAGAATCCGGAATAAAAATCAATTCATTAGGATACACAAATTGTCTTGGAGATCCATCTAAAGCAGTAGCAAGTGTATACTGTAATGTTGTCAATTTGATAATGACAAATATCAAAAATATAAATAAGCACAGACATACCCAGGAATGTCCCAAATATTTATTTTGCAAAAATAATGGATGCCGTTCAGAGCTAATGAAGGGGCAACTCTGATGCATGAAGCTAACAGACAGAAATAAGTTGTACAGTGTGGGAAGCTGGCCGTGTGTGGTGGGTACCTAAGGTACTTACACCTTATACTAGGTCCAGGTATCCCCCATTAGTGAAGTGTAGGCTGTGTCTAGAAGCCAGGCTCTCTAGGTGTACCTGTGGATGAGCAGCCACGGCTTATCGAGGAGACATTCAAAGCTCATGAAAACCACTGTAGTCACACAGCACTTACACACATGAAAGAAAATACTCAGTTGTACAAAAATAAAGGTAATTTATTTTTGGTCACACAATACCACGAAATACTAGAAGGGCAACCCTCTAATAGGAGGTAAGTGATACATTAATTTCATACACTAGTAAACAGTAATAGGCATAGAAAACAGTGCAATTGCAGTTAGACAATAGTGACCCTAGGGGGAGCACAAACCATATACTAAAAAAATGGAATGCTAACACGGGATCCACACCTAGGTAAGTGGAATGTGTAGAGTGGAGTTGGGAGTACTAGAAAACCAAAGAGGTATGTAACAGAGTACCCCCCCCCGTCTCAGCGACCAGGAAAGCAGGAGTAAATCACTGGAATTGCCCCAAACCACCCAGAAGGAAGGGAAAGAAGACACCCAGGAAAGACTGCAAGAAACCAGCTGGGGATTCCTGGAGAGGAAGACCAGTGGAGAGAGGGTACCAAGTCCAAGAGTCACAGTGGAGTCCAGAAGGAGTAGGAGCTACTACCCACCCTGCTGCAGTTGCAGGAGTTGGTCGACTGTAATGAGGAGAAGGTCAGCACTGCAGCCCTGGAGCCGGAGAAGAGTTCCTGAATAATGCAGATGCTGTCCCACACTGGAAGGAGGGTTGCAGTCGGTTGTCGGTGCACGAATTGCACCAATAAGCCTTGGCAAAGGCAAATGTCAGGGTTGGCGAAAAGTGGAGCTGCTGGGACCAGCAATGTACAGGACTCAACCCAGGAGGGGAACCTCAGCGACAGACTCCACAGAAGCAGGAGCAGCACCCACAGGACGGGGACACAGAAGTTGCAGGAGAAGCACACGCAGCACACAGAAGGGTCCCACGCTACAGAAGAACCACGCAGAGGGCTGTGCGTCACAGGAAGGAGTGCTGAGGGCTGGAGCTGCACGTAGCCTTAAGTTCCCTTGGAGGAAATGCAAACAAGCCGTGGCAGCCGCAAGAGACACAGTGCACCAGGGTACTGTCCTGCGTGGGAAGGCAAGAGCTTACCCCCACCAAAGTTGGACAGCTGGCAGAGAGGACTACTCCGGACCACCACCCATGATGCAAGATCCAGGCAGCTCAGGATGAGTAGAGATGTGTGCCTGCGGATGCGGCAAGTGATTCCTTCACTCCAAGGGAGATTCCATCTTCCTTCTCGTGCAGACAGAGGATGCACAGCCAGGGAAATGTTGCAGAAGCTGGGGAAACAATGTTGCAAGAAGAGTCTTCTTCGTGGATGCCGATTATTGGTTCCTGGAGGGTCCAGTCGCGGTTCCAATGGCTAGAAGTCAAAGTAAGGTTGCAGAGGAGTCCTGCTGGAATCTAGCAACCCGAATCTGAGGACCCACGCAAGAGAGACCTTGAATAGCCTTGAATGGGGGACTGGTCACTAAGCCAGGTGACCACCTATCAGGAGGGGGCTCGGACGTCCCCTGCCTGGCCTGTCCACTCGGATGCTCCCATAGGTCGCTGCCAACCTTGGATTCAAGATGGCAGAACCCAGGAACCCTATGGAGGAGCTCTGGGCACCACCCCTGGGGTGGTGATGGACAGGGGAGTGGTCACTTCCCTTTCCATTATCCAGTTTTTCACCAGAGCAGGGACTGGAGGTACCTGAACCGGTGTAGACTGGTTTAGGTGTGAAGGGCACCAAATGTGCGCTTCAAAGCATACCAGTGGCTTGGGGAGGCTATCCCTCCCAAGGCAGCCACATTTATTTCCAAAGGGAGAAGGCGCTACCTCCCTCTCCCAAAGGAAATCATTTGTTCTGCCTTCTTGAGCTTGATCAGATCACACAGCAGGAGGGTAGAAACCTGTCTGAGGGGTGGCAGCAGCTTGGGCGGCCCAAAAATCACTTGAGGACTGGTGGTAGTCTAAGGAGCCCCCAGATTGCATGAGAACATAGTGTATGGGATCATACTTCTAATACTTGCAACAGTATTGGGGTATGATTTCAAAATGTTTGATACAAAACATGCCTAGGTTCGGAGTTACCATTATGTAGCTGGACATATGTAGTGGCCTATGTCCAGTACGCGCATAAGTGGCGTCCCCGCATTCACGAAGTCCAGGAAAAGTGAACTGGAGTTCGTGGGGCCACCTCTGCTAGTGTAGGGGTGCCCTCACACACAGGTACTTGCACCCTGCACTCTAGACTAGGAGGGCCTGCCATGGGGTGACTTAAAGTGAGCTGGGTGCAGTGACCTGTACTGGTACACAGGATCTCCTCAGTAGCAAGTCAAATGTTGATCAATGCACTGATGGAAGAGGACCAGCACCTATCTCCTTCTGGGAAGGCGTGGCCAAATAATGGAGGCTGCACTTTTCAAGTGTCAGGCGCCTCCAGACACTGGGTCAGGGTGTCTCAGGATGTGGAATGGCTCAGACTGGTGAGCCTTTTAACAAGCAGAAGTTGGTCACAGGCAGAAAGAGGGGGGAGGCTACGTTTTGCTCTGACATGGAGCGCTCTGCCACAACAAATGGACACTGTAAGTTGTAAACAAGTCAAACAACCGGATGTCGGAGAAGGCTGACAGGTCAACCTATCAATGCCACTGATTGCTTAACTGCAAATGTTCTATATAATGAAAATATCTATTCTGCCACTATCAAGTAAATCTTTTGTTTTATTGTATTCCTGTTAGCTGTTTGTTGTATTACCCACAGCATCACTCGGCTGCACTCATTGAATATAGTCAACAAAAAAAGTCACTATTCCCTTGAAGACGAGGATGGTAAATTACTGTCATGTCCAAGAAACACTGGCCCTTGATTAATAAAATCTGCAACTGTGATCCAACATAGGTCTTTAAGGACATTTGTTTTACTATTACTGATACATATGTAGTGTAATATGATTTGTATGATAATAAATTGTGAATGGCTTCAATTAAAAGTTTTCTTTTTTCAATGCATATTCAGTTCCCATATAGTGTTTCAGGTCACATTTTTCAGAGGGTGAATAGTACAGCATTTTGCCCTATGCTAGAAAGTCATATTCACCCTGATTATTCCTAACATTCTTCAGCTTAGCTAGACTCAAGTGTACCAATAAGCAAACATAAAATAAACATTAAATCAAATGTAGGGTATTACTTACGAGGAACTACTCTAAAGACCTGGCCTCTGAATCGCCTCCATGTGTTCGGAATGCCCTTGGAGAAATAGTGTGGAAAAGCCTTCTGCTCGAATGGAGACAAAGTGTAGGTGATGATATGTCGGATCTTTGCCAGATCACCAAAGTGGCCGCCCATTGTTGGTATTATGCTGCCAAATAAAGAACACATGGTTTAATTTCTAGGCCTTTAATAAACCTTTCTAACCATTTTAATTTCTGTCCTCTCCCCAGGGGCCAAATCAACCATGTCAGCATCTTTCAAAAGCCAATCTGCAAATTCCAGAACATATGTGGGGCTCTCTAATTAAGATTTAAAGCGAATATAGAGTAAAACAGAACAAAAACAACTGAATAAACCCTTTCAGAATATGTTCCAGTTCACCAAAGAAACAGTGCAATGATAACTGACCAATTTCTTCCACTGTTCGCCGTCTGGTGAAACCACCGAGCAGGTCCTATCTCAGGAAACAATTTCTCAACATGTTTCTTATTCAATCATAGTTTGTCTGTTTGTGAATACAGAGAAACTAAGGCTGAATTGGCACCAATGGGATTCAACCCTATGTCCATGACCTTTATACAAACATCCGGGTCCCCTTATTGATATGACAGTTCCATCCCGGGACACAAACAAGTATCAGCACAGCCAGTAGGTTTTGCCTATGCATGATCTACTTGCTTTGTCAAAGGTGAACGCGTCATAGGGATTTATTATAATTTACTTTCAACATGCCTCACAGCAGCAGTGCTGCAGTACATGGCTAAAAAACACACATTGTCAAAGCCAGTAGTTCTCGCAGGAGAGAGGCCGACTGGCTTTGCCAATGTTTGTTCACTGAAGCCTCTAGCCAGAGGTCTTCAACCTTTTCTGTAGTAAAGAGCCACTTACGTTCAATGGAAATCATCCAGAGCTACGAATATTATTAGAATTTTAATACTGACCACACCAGGCAAGTTTACATGTTTGTTTTAAATATACACTTCTCAGTTTTTATAGGCTGAGCGACACAGGAGAGCTACTTATGGGTAGCCTGGCTGTAACTAGTAGCTCACGAGCTACTTGTTGGAGACACCTGCTCTAATCTTTCACTTGTTGTTGAACCTGTGCCTTTTCTATATATTCTCCCAAGAGGTTACTACTAGTTAGGCTAATCTTGTATCTCAATCGCTAAAACTGATTCAGGGTCACCAGTGGCTAAAAGGACAGTAAAGGCTGCTTACCCGCAGTGTGTGGGCACGGGGCTAGGTTAGAGTGGTATAGAGTGCAGTGGTGCAGAGTATTTGGCATAGAGTGCCTTAGTTTTTAGTAAAGTGGTGTTGAGTGCATTGGCGCAGTGGTTTAGAGTAGAATAGTGCGGAGGGCAGCAGAGTGGTGAAGAGTAAAGTGCAGTAGAGTGACAGAGTGCAGTAGCATAGAGCAGAATTGTTTCAGAGTACCGCGAAGTGGTGTAGAGTGGAGTGGTACAGGACAGAGTAGCGGCGTAGAGCACAGTGGCATAGTGTATGGTAGAATAGAGAAGAATGGCGTAGAGGGCAGTGACATGCAGTGAAGTGACAGAGTAGAGTGAAGTGGCTTGGAGTGGTGCAGTGGTGTAGAGTACAGCAGCGTAGAGTGGTGCAGAGTAAAGTGATGTATGATGAAATGGTGTAGAGCAGAGTGGCGTAGAGTGCAGTGGCATACAGTATATTGGTTTTGAGTAAAGTGATGTTAAGTGCACTGGAGTGAAATGCAGTGGCGCAGAGTGCAGAGGCGTAGAGTGGAATAATGCACACTGGAATGGCACACAGTGGAACAGAGTGGCGTAGAATGCAGTGGTGCAGAATGGATTATAGTGGCTTGCGGTAGAGTTCAGTGATGTAGAGTGGAGTACAGTGCACTGGCATAGAGTGCAGCAGAGCGATGAAAGGTAGAGTGCAGTAGCAGAGTGTAGGAGTGCAGAGAAGAGTGACGTAGAGTTCAGTGTTGCAGAGTGGCATAGAGTGAAGTGGCATAGAGTGGTGCAGAGTAGAGTGCAGTGATGAAGGGTAAAATGTAGAAGCTTATACTTCAGAGGTGTAGACTGGGACAGACTACAGTGTTCGAGAGTAAAGTGCAGAGGTGTACTGTGCAATGGCAGATAGTGCTGTGTTGCAGAGTAGACTGTCAGAGTGCAGCAGTGTACAGTAGAGTGGCTTAGAGTGCACTGTGGTGGAATGCAGGGGCACAGAGCGGTTCAGAGTAGAGTGGCGTAGAGAGCAGTAGAGCAGAATAGAGTGGTGTGAACCAGTGGCGGCTCCTCCGTTTGGGCGGAGGAGCGTTGCCCCCCCCCCCGCCAGCAGCGCCCAAACCTTTTAAAGAAAAAGGATAATATACTATGTTTATTATCGTATTCTTTGAAAGGGGCGCGGCCACGGGTGACATGAACTGTGGGGGGGAGTGCTCAGCCCTCCCCCTTCACAGCGCATGTGTGTTTGGCCAGCGGTCTCAGGCCGGCCAAACACATGTGCGCTGTAGGCTATTTCCAGCCCAGCAACACGGTTGCTGGACTGGAGAGAGCCTGCACAGGCTCCCTGTTTGCCTGTGAGTGCCCTGGCTGGGCGAACCCAGCCAATCCTGACGCTGCTCTGTGTAGCTTCAGGATTGGCGCAGGGCAGGCTGTGAGCTTATGCCTGCAGAGGAGCGTCGGGGGACAGAGGAGTGGCGGAGGAGGTAAGTGTTAAAAAAAACAAATGATATTAAATTGAATGTTTATTCCCTCCCGCCACCCCGCCCCTTCTGCGACCCACGAGCCGCTACTGGTGTGAAGTGACATAGGGTACAATGAAGTAGAGTGCAGAGTAGAATATAGTGGTATATAGTGCAGTGGTGCAGCTTAGATTGGCATAGAGTAGTGGCGTAGTGTATTAGTTTTGAGTGAGGTGGCGTAGAGTGTAGGGATACAGAAAGGAGCGGCGCACAGTAGATTGTTTCAGAGCAGAATGGAATGGTGCGTGGCAAAGTAGAGGGGCGCAGAGTAGATTAGAATGGGGAAGAGTGGATTTACATAGAGTGCACAAGCATATAATAGAGCGGTACAGGGTAGAGTGCATTGGCATAGAGTACAGAGTTGCAGAGTAAAGTGGTGCAGAGAGGAGTGGTATAAGGTGCAGTGATGCACAGTATTGTGGGGTAGAGTGCATTCGCAAAGTGTAGAGTGATGTAGAGTTGAGATGCGTACTGTGAAGTGGCATACTCAAGTGGTGTAGAGTGGAGTGTGCATGGTGTGGTAGTGCACTGCCATTACAGACAACACATCTTCAATTGAAATGCCCATTACATTTGCACAAAGATACAGTTTTACTGATAAATGTACACAGCGCACAAACAATGAGTGGAAATGTCATCACCTAGTGTATTGACTGATTTGTTTGGATCGTATTAAAATATTTGTTTCCACCACACAGAATTACCAAATAATGTGCTTCATTTGTACTTTTCGAATTCTGGTATATTTTGAAATATTTACACAGTTCATTTACAGCCATTTAAATTTTGTTGTCTGTTAAAAAAAAAATATATAAGAGCTTTCCACAAGCACACCTCCAGACGTCAGCATGATTGTCACATAAATCCCTTGACTTTTAAGTCAGAAAAAGAAAAGTAAACCCCAGGGTCACTGGAAGACAGAGCCTGACATTTAACATCTATTTTTGAATGCACAACAGCTGTGGCAAGATAAGAATAAGATTTAATGGCCTATTTACAGAAATCCAGTTCTGGTGGAAGAATATAGTAAATATGGTTTGGGCAACTGAAGAAGCGAACTCCAGCTGGGCAGCCTAAAACAAATAGAGCCAGCTAACAGAAAGCAAGCAAATGTGAGTCACTAACCACAAAGCAGACGGTAAGCAGTGGGCGGAATGCATTCCCAGGGAAACTTTGTGAATGCCCCTAAGATGTCACTAACCAACCAGAAAGCTGTGCTGTCCGCTAGGCTTCCACCTGAAAATGATGGTAAATGCTCCTTGTAAAAGGAGTTAGCAGCACTTGTTCCATTGCGGGGATAGGGTGCATGCTGTACAGGGAGCGGTGCCTCGGGATCTTTCACCAACAAGATTGGCAGAAAAGTAAAGCTCTGGGTTTCACACTATCCAGGAAAACCCCACACTCAGTAACAGAGCCAGTTGGTGCCCACAGGCAGAAGCCGGCTCTTACCCCGGACTGCTGCTCTTAACATCCATGCAAACTGTAGTAGAGAGTACAAACACCAGTACATAAACTTTTCCGCAAGTTTAGATTTTGCGACCTAGCAAGTCAACTTACATACATTTAGAGGTCAGATTGCAATATTGTTAAAACAACATGTACTGCAAACCAATCTGAGTAAGGCTAAAAGCCACCACTTCCTAAAGAACTCTAATTCTGTAGATAAACTAAAGTACCTACACACTTGCTTTCCGTCTCAAATTTATTTACAATAAAATTCTCTTCCCTAAAATACTGCATTTGATCAACTATGTAATAATGTCGGTTCAAGATCCAGTTTTACATTTAACATATTCAATAGAGAGGGCAAATGCAAGCAGCAACCAGCAAGCAACGACGAGGAGGCAGCAACAACAGCAGAAGCAAGAGAAGAAGGGGAAAACAAAGCAGCTGAATCTGAGGTGAGCAGCGGAAAGATACTAATAAAGCAATTAATCAGTACCTGGTAAATGCTTTATTGGAGGGTCAAACAAATAAAGAAGAAAATGAAACTGATGCACGCTGACCAATAAGAAACAAGGAAATGAGAGTGACGAAGTCAACAAATGGTAAGTAATGGACAGGATTTAAGCCTTTTTAATTTTTTTAATGTAACCAATAATCTAGCAAGCAAGAGTATATGCACCGTCTTAGGCGAGACCTTTTAAAAGGGAATCTCTCACTCACATTAATTGTACAATCTACAGTTTTCGGTTATAAACTTGAGTTTGAGTGTGCCCAGAGACACATCACAAGCTGCCTTTTGCCTTTAATGTCTGAAGTGCTGACTTGGCAGTCATTTAGCCAAATTGTTGAACTTTACCTATGAGTAACTAATGCGACCTCGCTTTCTAGCCAAAGTACACTGGGACATTACGGAAGCACTGTGGCTTCGTTCATGGAGAGATGTACTGGCAGTCAGCAATTTTATGTTGTATAATATTTCTGGAAGCCTCATAAGTCATTAGAAAGAACAAGCATTAGCTAAATCAATAGGTTTTGCATTACAGTTTTTACTACAAGTATATTATACAAAAAAAAAAACCATGCAGCCTAAACGTGGCACCTTGACGCTTGGAATAAAAAATTAAATGAAAAACAAACACCACATAACTTTAATTGAACAGACAAGTGCGCTTAAAGCATGTATAGGAACTCTTTAGCTTTATTCCACATTACAGTACAATATTATTTCTTATTAGCTCAAAAAAGCAACAATTTGTTTCAAATTACTTCAACCTGAACACAGCTAAAACACACAGGGAGTCTAAAAAAAGATTTTTTTTAAATGATAAAGAACGAAAACAAAACAAAAAAAAAACATTAGCAAAATAAAGTGCTGGTAGTCACACCTGATATGGAAATGTATGTATTTTTTATTCATGATTTATTTTATGTTATGAGGCTTGCAAGATAGCTAAAGAGGTGTCTGGCCAGGATCTATAAGTGAAGAGCTTTGGAATGAAAACTTTGTAGCAAATGTAACGGAAAGTTTCAATTCTATTAAGGACACCTCCTTTATTTTCCAGCAGCAGTATTTAAAGTAACAACTACATTCCCCAAGATGCCAGGGAAAGAACATATAAACAACCAATCAACAGTCAGCATAGCAGTCCATATAATCCGTCACCTACTGTACTTCTTTCGTTCCTTCTTCAGTGGTTGAGAAAAGTGCTCTTTGTTTTGTTTGAACTATTCCTCTTTTTAACTGTATGCATTTACATGGTGCCTTACTGCTAATTCTATTGTCACTCACCCGCCCGCGGGAGCGCACTCACCTCTCTATTCGCGGCAGTATTGTTCATTGGGGCCCGCCAAGTGTAGTGCACTTATTAGCCTGTAGAGGGCAGGGCAACCGCAAGATGCCTGTCTCAGTGGTCCTGTGGGAAAAGCACACATTCTGAAAGTGAGACGCCTTCCCAGCGGAAGTGTCTCCCCCGCCTGCCTGGAAGCATGACGCCCGAACAGGGTCTGTAGTTACTAATCAGACAGAAGGGGGGGGGAATAGGGCTTGACACAATGCGCTAATAGTGCATTTCTGCACATTAGAGAACCTGGCTTTGTCTAGCTGGCTGACACATAACCTCCTGCCTGACCTGCGACTGTGCCCCTGCACGCCCTTAAAGGTACCAAACACTTGTGACCTTCAGGGACATATATATATATATATATTGAAAATGTCACTTACCCAGTGTACATCTGTTCGTGGCATTAGTCGCTGCAGATTCACATGCTGTGCATAGTCCGCCGTCTGGTGTTGGGTCGGAGTGTTACAAGTTGTTTTTCTTCGAAGAAGTCTTTGAGTCACGAGACCGAGGGACTCCTCCTCCTTTGTTTCCATTGCGCATGGGCGTCGACTCCATCTTCGATTGTTTTCCCCGCAGAGGGTGAGGTAGGAGTTGTGTATGTTAGTAATAGTGCCCATGCAATGGAATGAATAAGTATGTACAAAATAAAGTTTAAGTAATATATTTACAAATGTACAAATGTTGAAGATTACTTCCATACGGCTACAGGCTCCCGGGGAGGCGGGTGGGCGCATGTGAATCTGCAGCGACTAATGCCACGAACAGATGTACACTGGGTAAGTGACATTTTCAGTTCGGTGGCATGTGTAGCTGCAGATACACATGCTGTGCATAGACTAGTAAGCAGTTATCTCCCCAAAAGCGGTGGCTCAGCCTGTAGGAGTGGAAGTAGTTTGAAATAGAGTTCTTAGTACGGCTTGACCTACTGTGGCTTGTTGTGCGGATAGCACGTCTACACAGTAGTGCTTAGTAAATGTGTGAGGCGTAGACCATGTGGCTGCCTTACATATTTCGTTCATTGGAATATTTCCTAGGAAGGCCATGGTAGCGCCTTTCTTTCTGGTTGAGTGTGCCTTTGGTGTAATGGGCAGCTCTCTTTGCTTTAAGGTAGCAGGTTTGGATACACTTATCTATCCATCTGGCTATACCCTGTTTTGATATTGGGTTTCCTGTATGAGGTTTTTGAAATGCAATAAACAGTTGTTTTGTTTTCCTAATTAGTTTTGTTCTGTCAATGTAGTACATTAGTGCTCTTCTGATGTCTAAAGTATGTAGTGCCCTTTCAGCTACTGAGTCTGGCTGTGGAAAGAACACTGGTAGTTCTACTGTTTGATTTAAGTGGAACGGTGAAATAACTTTTGGTAAAAATTTTGGATTAGTTCTTAGAACTACTTTATTTTTGTGTATTTGAATAAAAGGTTCCTGTATAGTAAACGCTTGAATTTCGCTTACTCTTCTTAGAGATGTAATGGCAACGAGAAATGCAACCTTCCACGTTAAGAATTGCATTTCGCAAGAATGCATGGGTTCGAAAGGTGGACCCATGAGTCTTGTTAAGACGATGTTGAGGTTGCATGAAGGAACAGGTGGTGTTCTTGGTGGTATAATTCTTTTTAGGCCTTCCATAAACGCTTTAATGACAGGTATCCTAAATAGTGAAGTTGAATGGGTAATCTGCAGGTATGCAGAAATCGCTGCGAGGTGTATCTTTATGGAAGAGAAGGCCAGATTTGATTTTTGCAAATGTAGTAAGTATCCTAATACATCCTTTGGAGATGCATGTAATGGTTGAACTTGATTATATGGCAGTAGCAAACAAATCTTTTCCATTTACTTGCATAGCAGTGTCTAGTGGATGGCCTTCTAGCCTGTTTTATGACCTCCATACATTCTTGGGTGAGGTTTAAATGTCCGAATTCTAGGATTTCAGGAGCCAGATTGCTAGATTCAGCGATGCTGGGTTTGGATGCCTGATCTGTTGTTTGTGTTGTGTTAGCAGATCTGGCCTGTTGGGTAGCTTGACATGGGGTACTACTGACAGGTCTAGTAGTGTTGTGTACCAGGGTTGTCTTGCCCATGTTGGTGCTATTAGTATGAGTTTGAGTTTGTTTTGACTCAATTTGTTTACTAGATATGGAAGGAGAGGGAGAGGGGGAAAAGCGTATGCAAATATCCCTGACCAATTCATCCATAGAGCATTGCCTTGAGACTGCCTGTGTGGGTACCTGGATGCGAAGTTTTGGCATTTTGCGTTCTCCTTTGTTGCAAATAGGTCTATTTGAGGTGTTCCCCAAATGTGGAAGTAAGTGTTTAGAATTTGGGGGTGAATCTCCCATTCGTGGACTTGTTGGTGATCTCGAGAGAGGTTGTCTGCTAGTTGATTCTGGATCCCTGGAATAAACTGTGCTATTAGGCGAATGTGGTTGTGAATCGCCCATTGCCATATCTTTTGTGCCAGGAGGCACAGCTGTGTCAAGTGTGTTCCCCCCTGTTTGTTTAGATAATACATTGTTGTCATGTTGTCTGTTTTGACAAGAATGTATTTGTGGGTTATGATGGGTTGAAATGCTTTCAACGCTAGGAATACTGCTAACAACTCGAGGTGATTTATATGCAACTTCGTTTGATGTACGTCCCATTGTCCTTGGATGCTGTGTTGATTGAGGTGTGCTCCCCACCCTGTCATGGAAGCATCTGTTGTTATCACGTATTGTGGCACTGGGTCTTGGAAAGGCCGCCCTTTGTTTAAATTTATACTGTTCCACCATAGAAGCGAGATGTATGTTTGGCGGTCTATCAACACCAGATCTAGAAGGTGACCCTGTGCCTGTGACCATTGCGATGCTAGGCACTGTTGTAAGGGCCTCATGTGCAGTCTTGCGTTTGGGACAATGGCTATGCATGAAGACATCATGCCTAGGAGTTTTAATACCATCTTTGCATGTATTTTTTGTGTCGGATACATGGCTTGTATAACCTTGTAAAAATTTTGAACCCTTTGTGGACTTGGAGTGGCTATCCCCTTTGTTGTGTTGATTGTCGCTCCTAAGTATTGCTGTGTTTTGCACGGCAGAATGTGTGATTTTGCATAGTTGATGGAGAAACAGAGTTTGTAGAGGGTTTGTATGACATACTCTGTGTGGTGTGAACACTTTGTTAGGGAGTTGGTTTTGATTAGCCAATCGTCTAGGTAGGGGAACACGTGTATTTGCTGCCTTCTGATATGTGCAGCTACTACTGCTAGGCATTTTGTAAATACTCTTGGTGCGGTTGTTATACCGAACGGCAACACTTTGAATTGGTAATGTATTCCCTTGAATACGAACCTTAGGTATTTCCTGTGCGAGGGATGTATCGGTATGTGGAAATACGCGTCCTTTAGATCTAAGGTTGTCATATAGTCTTGTTGTTTTAGCAGTGGTAATACGTCTTGTAGCGTGACCATGTGAAAGTGTTCCGATTTGATGTAGATGTTTAGTGTTCTGAGATCTAAGATTGGTCTCAGTGTTTTGTCTTTTTTTGGTATTAGAAAGTACAGTGAGTAAACTCCTGTGTTCCTTTGTGTACGTGGTACAAGTTCTATTGCGTCCTTTTGCAGTAATGCCTGAACTTCTAATTCCAGAAGGTCTAAATGCTGTTTTGACATGTTTTGTGTTTTGGTGGGACATTTGGAGGGATTTGGAGAAATTCTATGCAATAACCATGTTGGATAATTGCTAAGACCCAAGTGTCTGTTGTTATCTCCTCCCAAGCTTTGTAAAATTGGCTTAGTCTTCCCCCCACTGGTGTTGTGTGAAGGGGTTGAGTGACTTGTGAGTCACTGTTTGGTTGTAGGGGTTTTGGGACCTTGAAATTTTCCCCGGTTTCTAGGGAATTGTCCCCCTCTGTACTGGCCCCGAAAGCCTCCCCTTTGGTACTGTCCCTGGTAGGTAGACGGTGTTGATTGTGAGGTGCTGGCTTGTGTGGCTTGACCCCGAAACCCCCCTCTGAAGGGTGTTCTGCGAAATGTGCCAAAAGTGCCTCTGCCCTGCGGGGAATAGAGTGCGCCCATGGCCTTGGCTGTGTCAGTGTCCTTTTTCAATTTCTCAATTGCCGTGTCCACATCAGGTCCAAACAATTGTTGTTCGTTGAACGGCATATTGAGCACTGCCTGTTGTATCTCTGGTTTAAACCCGGATGTGCGCAACCATGCGTGCCTTCTTATGGTTATTGCGGTATTTATTGTTCTTGCAGCTGTATCCGCTGCATCCATAGAGGAGCGTATTTGGTTATTAGAGATATTTTGTCCCTCCTCGACTACTTGTTTTGCCCGTTTCTGTAATTCTTTGGGTAGATGCTCGATGAGATGCTGCATCTCATCCCAATGGGCTCTGTCATATCGCGCTAGGAGCGCCTGAGAGTTCGCGATGCGCCACTGGTTTGCAGCTTGTACAGCAACCCTTTTTCCAGCTGCGTCGAACTTGCGGCTCTCTTTGTCCGGAGGTGGGGCGTCGCCTGATGTGTGCGAGTTGGCTCTCTTGCGAGCTGCCCCTACTACAACTGAATCTGGTGGCAGTTGTGATGTGATAAAAGCAGGGTCTGTGGGCGGTGCTTTATATTTTTTCTCCACCCGTGGAGTTATCGCTCTGCTTTTGACAGGGTCTTTAAAGATCTGTTTTGCGTGCCTTAGCATTCCCGGGAGCATAGGCAGGTTTTGATAGGTGCTATGGGTGGAAGAGAGGGTGTTGAAAAGGAAGTCATCCTCGACAGGTTCTGAGTGTAACAACACGTTATGGAACTCTGCTGCCCTAGCTACCACCTGTGCATACGCTGTGCTGTCCTCAGGTGGTGAGGGCTTGGTATGGTACGACTCAGGACTATTGTCTGATACTGGGGCGTCATATAGGTCCCAAGCGTCCTGGTCATCTTGGCTCATGGTGGTATGAGCTGGTGAATGTGACGGAGTTTGTGCCGGTGATGTATGAGTTACAGGTGGAGGAGAGGGTGGTGGAGTTACTTTCTTCACCACTTTTGCTTGTGGTGTTTGTTCTTGTGTTTGGAACTCGAGTCTCCTTTTCATCCTGATTGGGGGAAGAGTGCTGATCTTCCCTGTCTCACTCTGTATGAAGATCCGCTTCTGGGTGTGGTCTACGTCAGTGGATTGTAACTTCTTCAAATCTGTGTTTGCGCATTTGAGAGGACAGTGATTGTTCCTCTGAATACGAGCTGGCAGTCGGTTCGGTTGCTGGGCGTTTTGGCACCGAAACTGTGTCTTTGCTTGTTTTCGGCTCCGAGGAGAATTTTCTCTTTTTTGTAGTCGAGCCTTCTCGGCGTCGATCATCCTCGGTGCCGTTGTCTCTGCGTCGAGCAGCTTCGGTTCCGCTGTCTCGGCGTCGACCCTTTTCGGCAGCACTTTCTCGGTCCCGAGATTGCTGCGTGCCGGTGTCTCGACCCGAGTCGGACGATCTCGGCACCAGTTCGCCCTTTTTCGGTGCCGATGGACGGTCACCTATTTTATGGGTTGAGCCATGGCCTGTTGGCAGTGGCGTCCCCTGGGCCTTGTCTGTTTTGCCCGTGTGGTGCTTGTTTCGGCGTCTTACTCACGGTTTCTTCGACGTCGAACTCCTCCGAGTCCGATTCATGGATGGAGAAGGCTTCCTCTTCTTCTCCTTGTTCCTCGAACCCTCGTTGTCCTGTCGGCGTGGACGCCATTTGCAACCTTCTAGCTCTTCGGTCACGGAGCGTCTTTCGGGACCGAAACGCACGACAGGCCTCACACGTTTCTTCCTTGTGCTCGGGCGACAGGCACAATTTACAGACCAAATGTTGGTCTGCATATGGATATTTGCTGTGGCATTTAGGACAGCATCGGAACGGGGTCCGTTCCATCGGTGTCGATGTTACACGCGGTTGGGCCGACCAGGCCCCGACGGGGGGTCGAAGTTACCCCGAAGGGCTACCGGAGCTCTTCACGATTCGGTGTCGATTCTATCTAACCTGATACCGAACGAAACAATACCGACGTAGTTTTCCGAAGTTTTGACTATCTTTCCGTCCCGAAACCCGGAGCGAAAAGGAACACGTCCGAACCCAATGGCGGAAAAAAAACAATCGAAGATGGAGTCGACGCCCATGCGCAATGGAAACAAAGGAGGAGGAGTCCCTCGGTCTCGTGACTCGAAAAGACTTCTTCGAAGAAAAACAACTTGTAACACTCCGACCCAACACCAGACGGCGGACTATGCACAGCATGTGTATCTGCAGCTACACATGCCATCGAACATATATTTATAATTATATATTATGTTGACTGATAGGCACATCCACGCTTTGGCGCAGTGCTTGAGCACAATGCAGGCAAGTAATGAGGACATAGAGGAAGAGACCATTTTGGTCCTTCCCATTGACTCTGGGTTTTCTGAGGCAAAGGAGGGGAATAATCCTCGCCTCCAGTCCTGATATAGAATTAGAACTATACCTCAACAGATCAAATACGAGTACAGTACAGGTCTTATACTTTAGCAAAATATTTTCCCACTAATAGCCAGAAGACACCTCCAGCAGCAGCTCACTTAGACATGTCCAAATAGGTGTTATAGCATGATCGTTGGACTCCCAAACTCCTCATACTTCTCCACAAAGCACAATAGTTAATGGCCACTGACACCTGTGAATGTACATCACCAAAACAAAACACATATGGTGTGCTTAAATGTTCAAAGCTCAAGTGAAACGCAGTCAATGTTTGCACTCAGGGGGGGAAGCTCCTTAAATTGTATGTGGCTTTTCTGAGGTTACTGCAATATCATTTGATAGGCATTATGCTGCGCAAGAGGAAAGGGCCTAATAGGAAGAAAAACCTCCAATGGCTAGTTGCGGAGTATTTCCAAAGGAGTATAAGGTGGTCCAGGGAAACACTGGTGACTGAAGACTCAGTGCGGTGAGCATAGACCGACACTGGAAAATACAAATTGAAGAGACGGGTACCCACTGGGCCAGAAACCTAGAATAGAGGCAAAAAAAAAAAAAGGTACTAAGCAAAAAAACATTTGTTGAAAAGAGGACTTTGTTAAGATGCTTAGGGTTGCTGATCTTATGACAAAAAAGGGAACTGTGTCAAAGGATGGGTGATGACCACCTTGGATTTGTTTATTGAGTCACGCTGGTATTGAGTGCTGCTGAGTGATGAAAAATGTTGGAGAGTCACGATTTTGTGTGCCCGGCTCTCCTGCAAATACCCAACGAATGCCTGCCTCTACCCTACAACCTCCAGTGGGCCAACACCTGCCTCCCCCGAGAGATGAGAATGTTGCCCCACCTGTGTTCTCCTAAGGCACCACTTAAGTGAGACGCCATTGCACCAGCAAAGAGTCAAGCCACCACAGCACACACACTACACTACAGGAGCTAAGAAGATGTTTTCTCACAGGCATATATCGGCTGCAGTGGCAAACACCAAACACTTTCCCAGTCCCCCTTTCAGCTCACAGACCTACATGCAGGTCCAACAAGCAGCGGGTCTCCGTCCCGGCTCGATCGCCACAAGAACACGCCGAGGCTCGGAAAGCTACAGCCAGCTCCCGCTTCAGCTATCGAGTGGTCAAGCCTTTTGAGCATCTCCTTCACGCCCATTTGCCTGGGCAGGATAATTGGCTATACAGGTTTACCCTGAGGGGCTTAAGACTTCCTCACAGTTTTCTGTATTGGTAGTCTCTTTCAGTCTGCCTCCCTATATGGCCTTTTCGCTGGGTTGCCCATACCAGCAGCAATTTTTTTTATCCCGACTTGTTCTCGGACCATATTCTGAACAAGGATGGCAGAATTTAATGATGCAACCAACTTGCCCTCTAATCAAGAAGAGAAAGACCTCCTCCTGGCAGGGGATATTGTACATGCTGTAGACACATCTGTCACACAATCAGTCAATAGGGCCTTTTAAGAGATATGCATTGTCTGTTCCCCCTTTTGACGTGCCCCCCCCGTGGCACCCATCACAATAGGACAATGGTCCCTCTCACAACAAAAAGACTGGCCCCAGTCATCAGACACCGCCTGCATGTCCCATTCCCTCTCTAGTGATCACACTTACTCTGCGTCACAACCGTCAACTAGTTCCCCTTCTAAAGCCATTCCCCCTCCAAACAATGTCCTCTCCGACGACTCTGTCTCTGATGACTACACTGATTGTGCCAAACATCCTCGCACTGACAAACACAAGTCCTCAAATGCTTCCCAGGTGACCTCTCCCACCCTCACACCTGTCCTTTGACCCCAACAACATTGCCAACCCATGCTCGTCGGACTGAACTCCTCTTCCCTCAGTCTCTAATTACGTCCACGATCGGCTCTGAAAGGCTTTGAGAAAGATGCCTGGAACTGTCTTCGCTCAGAATGTCCTCACCCGGACATCCCGGGCAAAGTAGCGGAGACCCCAGAGCTCGACCCCAGCCTGGTCACATTCCTTAAAAGGTCCTGTAGGGATCCCATAAAAAGGGATCAAAAGGTCTTGGAGGCTGTGTCAAGATAAAGTCCTTGACACTGGTGGTCCAATATGCAAAATTCTAGACATGGTAGTATCCGCAAAGGATACCGACAAGCCCACTGACCCTGATACCCTGGCAGGTTGGGCACAACACGTGCTGTTTATTAGGAAACGCCAGCTGCACAATTTCAGTGCAGCGCAGGCCCATTGATTCTAAGCTCACCGAACTGGCATCTGCAGAACAAGGGCCTTTGCCCAACGGATTGTTTTTTGGTGACAAATGTGTTAAGGGTTTGGTGAAAGTTGGTCCACACATTCACAGCCCTAGAAAAGATCCAATCTTCTCTCCATAAGGTCTTTCAACACCGCCCTTTTGTCAAGGCTGCTTGTTATCAAGGGCAAATCTGGCCGAACTTCTCAGAAACCCTCAGTCCTTACCAGCTACTGAAGGCTGGGGATATTCCTCTCAGGTTTGAGACACCTACCCAACCAGAGCTCATGGTGGCTGAGGCAGAGGATCCTTCCGCTCCCAAGGAAACCACGCATCAGGATCAAATTTGAGGTAAGACTGAAATCTCCATCAGTGGTGCAGAACTCATTTTTTCCTGAACAACTGGTCTTCTCCGACTTCCAATCCTTAGGACCTAAAAACAGTGAACGGGTTCAAGATGGGTTTTTTGTGTGGTGCCTCAACAAATCCTTCTTCCTCCTCATACCCATTTTCCAAACTAGATCAATCCTTTATTCAACAAGAAATATACCAACTGCTAGTCAAGGATACAATAGGTCTCTGTCATCCAGATCCTTCTGGATTCTGCAACAATAGTTTTGTGGTGACCAAAAGCTGGGGGTTGGTCCCTATTAGTGATCAACCTGAAGGGATTCAACACATAGATCCTTTATCTTCCCTTCAAAATGGAGGGGATTAGTCTCCTCAGAGACATTCTTCGAGAAGGCAACTGGATATTTCGCCTCAACTTAGTGTAATCCTATCTGTCTTTAACCACCAACTCCGTCTTGAGCTTAGCTGCAAACATAGTCACACTAGTGGCGCAGGTATTTTTCTGCACACAGCTTGTGTAATGTGTTTTCGCTCTTTCTTACCATGTACGGGCAAATAACATGGGAGAGTAGTAATTATAGGATGTACCAGGCTCAGAATGCTTATGGTAAAGAAAGAAACAGCTTGGGCTTGAAGTGCACGTTGGGATGTGGCCAGTCTAAACGTGCTCTTTCAAACCTGACCTGGTGCGGCCAGCATTTGAACAATAAATAACTTACCTGATGGAAGGAGGGTTTCTAGAATCTTCCTCTTAAGGTTGTTTAAAGTATATAAAAGGTAGTGGAAGCTTGATGGCTCGGGAGAAGGAGCTCACCTGAGAAGGGACACACTGCTCAGAAAATAAACCCACTGCGGGCAGTCTCCCTCTGTTCGGTTGTCCAGGTTCTGCGGCCTGAAGTTGGCAGACAAAGGGACGCCGTTGGTGTCAAGCCCCATGGTGATGCATTTTTAATTCTTATTTTTAGCTTTGCGTTGTGCATGCATGAATATACAGTCTATTGATATATATATATAATAAATTGTTGAAGTATTGCATTTTCGGTTTCTGTGATCATTATTATTTTACTGCTGCAATCATTTTTAGAACTGCACATGTGTGGCTGACCTTGAAATAAAAGCTCACGTTATTTTTTGCGTGTGTGAATCTTGAGAAATGCCTTAATATATTTATTACTCAGACTAAGAGCGCTGTATTCCTTTCACTGCGTTTCCTCTCAGTCTGAAGCAGAATACTTGGACGCTTATCTTTCTATCCCAATTTTTTCTCCAAATCGGAAATTTCTTCGGTTTGCATGGAGGAGTCAATAGTTCCACTTCAAAATCCTTCCTTTAGGGTTCTCCTCTGCTCAGGGATTTTTTTACCAAAATCATGCACCCGGTAGTAGAGAATATCCATTCCAGAGGCGTCTGTCTGATCATAAGGACGACATTCTCCTCTTGGCCTAGGACGTTCAGGACCTCCTTCAACATTTTGACTGGACAGGCTAGCTCCTACAGGATCTAGGGTTCCTCATTAAGGAAACTGAACCAGAGCTCTCTCCCTACCGTGAGATGGAATTTCTAGGATTCCAGATTGACACTTCTACTTCCCTCCAGTTCTTTCCAGACAAGAAATTAAGCTCAGTCCAGAAGGAGATTTGGTGGGGTGCTTGATGCAGCAACATCTCCAATGGTGGGCGTGGTCCCAAGAAGAAGCTCAACTACACATAAATTGCTTAGAGCTCTTAGCCAGGTCTTTTTCAATAAAGATCCTAGCCCCTCGCCCCACATACTTTCTGCTGAGAATAGACAACATTTCTCAGTTTAATACATATACAAATTAGGGGGAAACAAAATCCAGAGTCCTAGCAGAGATCCCAAAGACCTTCTGGAATCATTGTCTCTAACATCATATATCGGTGACGGCAGAATGTCTACCAGGTCAATGCAACATAGTAGCAGATTGGAACTCAAGGTACCTCGGGTATCCCAGCAAGTGGAAGCTTGATCAGGCAGCCTTTCAGGCTTCTCCATGATTGGTGGGGCCAGTGTCACATGGCTCTATTTGCGTCCCACTTATCTCATCAACTGAGTCAGTTCTGCTCTTGGAGACTAGATCCGACGGCCCTAGCAACGGATGTTTTTCAATGTAGAGGTCCTCTTCATTCCCTACTTTTCCGATTATACCGAAAGAACCCAGCCCCAACTCTCAGTCAGTGAGCAGAATTGATTCTGATCACTCCTGTATGGAGAGCTAAACCCTTGTTCCCAGTACTGCTGGAGAAGCCCAGAGACCTTCTGGTACAGATTCCCTTGTTTCTGGACCTCCTGATGGATCCAGCAGGCCTGTCCCACCCTCTTCTGGTTCAAGGCAACTTGCAGCTCATGACCTGGTTCATTTCAGGACACGTTGTTTTGTGCCAAACCTTTCTGAACAATCTATCACCTTCATATCAGCATCCTGGTCTGACTCTACCCATAAGCGTTATGCATCAGCTTTGCGAAAATGGTTGGGTTGGTTGGACGCACAGGGTTTAGATACTCTTGGGGCCCCTGTTACATCTGTCATCAATTTCTTAGAGGAAATAGCTTACAGTGGTTTAGGATTACTTTCAGTCAATTAGGCATGCAATTTTTATGGGCCATTCTCTTACTGAAGGAAAACTGATTGAAGAACACACATTGTTAAGTAGAGTGATTAGAGGCATTCGCTTATCCAATCCTCCCCTCCGGAAATACTCCAATCTATGGGACGTTAACACCATTTTAAAATTCCTCCAGAGATGGCTCGCCAATTCAGACCTGTCTAGGAAACAACTGTCAGCTAGGCTGACAGTCTTGCTATGTTATTGTCATACAGGAGGATGTTTAAGGCCCTAGGCTTCTCAGGCAGAGTTTTTTCTCCTGATGGAGTCTCTAAGGACAAAAATTCTTTCTAGACAGTTTACTTACTTACGTTTCCCAGATGATCCAAAAGTTTTGTATTGTTCACTGTCTGAAAAAGCACAAAGATCGTATCAGGGAATTTCGCCAGTCTAATGGGGGTGGGAGGCTCCTGACCACTCTCCAGAAACAGTTTAACCTGGTGTCTTCCGCCACCTTGGCTTGCTGGGTGACATGGATTCTCTCTGAGGCAGGCACAGATACATGAGGTTTAGAGCCCATTTAGTGAGAGGGGCCATGGCCTCAAAATCTTTCAGCCCAGATTCTCACCCTCATTACATTAAGAGAGGGGCGGATTGGTCTGCAGACTCTACATTCAAGACCTTCTATTACAAACCCATATTAGATGTGGCTTCTACAGTACTACAACAGCTTTGAACAAGTATAATCAGAAGCCTCCAGTCCCAACATAGAATAAAACATTTTCCAGCAAGCACGTCAGAAAAGTTCAATTCTATCAAGGACACGGAGGCGAGAATTATTCCAGCCTATGATATCACAACATACAAGTTAATGCAATGATATTACTTATAATCATGTTGGTAACGTTTTCCCAACCATTATGTATTTGATGTGTTTTATGATGGCCTTTGTTTAGGAAATCCGGGCGTTACAATGCCTCTTTTTTATTTGTCTTCTTTCAGAATCCAATCAGAACGGGTAACTGATGCTGGTATCTATTCTCATCTTCGAATTCCGGACCGGATTGGCCATCTGATGTCTCCAGATCTGAGTTTTGTTCCGCCTGAATGTGTGGCATTTTCCTCAGATGGCAGTAACTCTTCGATACAATTGGAAGCCTAAGCTGTGCAACCATTGGGCACAGAAAGAGGTGGTGTTTTGGCACCTTTGTTTTTATATATCTGGTTATGACTGTGACAGGTGTAAGGACATGAGGTCATTCTAAATGTTTAGGGAAATGTAGTTTTATTCAAAAGTTTATTTTTATTGGCTGCTGTGGTTTTTTGTGTAATAAACAGCAAAGAAGGAGAAACATAATTCTTGCTTCCGTGCCCTTAATAGAACTGAAAATTCTTGATGTGTAAGTTAGAAAATGTTTTATTGCCAGTAGCGTCAAGATGGGCATCACTAAAGCAACACAAAAGGATGATGGACGAAGTTCTGAAACTTTTCAAACACTCACCCCGAGTCACAGATCTGGGTTTAATCCATAGTTCTTTTGCTCACCACGCCACCCCTGTTTGGACCCAGCCATATGCAAATCAGTCTTAACCCAGTTACCCATGGGAAGAGTCCAGCCCAAACTGCCAAGCCCTCCCTGGACTGGAAACAAGCATCCTGGGACAGGTTTCAGGGTATCACCCTTCATCAGCCAGGCTAGCCTGAATCCAGTGGCACAGTAAGCATGGGACCCATATCTGGGCATACCCTTCCGACTTAGGGTGACTGTAGCAACACAAAAGGATGATTGACAGAGTACTGAAACTTTTCAAACACTCACCGCCAGTCACAGATCTGGGTTTAACCCATTGTTCTTTTGCTCACCGTGCCACCCTAGTTTGGAGCCAGACATATCCAAATCAGCCTTGACTCTGTACCCCAGTCACAGATCAGGGTTTAATTTATTGTTCTTTTACTCACCATGCCACCCAGTTTGGACCCAGCCATATACAAATAAGTGTTGATCCTGTACCCCCACCACAGGAACAGTCCAGCCCAAACTGCCAGGCCAGGTCCTCCCTGGACAGGAAACAAGCATCCTGAGACTTCCTCCATCACCTTTTTGTGTTGCTGAAGTAGCCCTAAGTGGGAAAAGTATGTCCAGACGTGGGTCCCGTGCTCACTTTAGTAAGGCCTGGCTCACCAGAATTGTATGTTTGCCAATCATGTATTTGATTATATTTTTAAAAGGGATAACAGAACTTAAGTGCAATATTTAAATATGTTAGACAAATTTAAACACTGTCAATATAATACAATCATTGTGAAAAATTGTGGGGGGCTCGATTTTTTTTCCAACACAGGTGGGTGGCTTAACATTCAAAAGTTTGAAGACCACTTCTATAAGGCATGGTTACAATTCACTTCGGTGGGGCCAAAAAGTATGATTGTGGTGTGCCTGAGGGCAACATTAATGCCAGCAGGGCTGGGGCACGGTGTAAGGTGGGCAGATGGGAAGCAAAGCATGTACTTGGTGTGGGCAGTGAATCAAGAAGTAATACTGAGGATTTCATGCAATACTGCTATCAAAATTAAGACCCTGGTCTCTAAGAGAGTCGTAGATTGACAATACTGGGTTATGCTGTATCAATCTATATCCTTATATGGCACCTTGGGTAAGCTTTCTCTGTTGGCTATTGCTACACTTGGAGAATCAAGTGTACAAAGGAAGCAACTTGATTACTGAATCACAATTCAAAAGAATTGTACACTGAGAAACCAGAAAACCTTGGATCACTCCAAGCTTCCCCACTTGACCACATTGCGCAGTCCTCGAAAAATCCACTTGCTATGGCGAGTCATATTTTATCAGGTTGAGCTGTTTTTAAGTCCTACTTGCACCTTCTGGCCAGTTGACAAAGAACAGGTGTTCTCTTCTGTCAGAAACTAAAGGAGCAATAATGACACTTAAATATTGTTCTTGTCACGTTTGTTCTGTGTTCAGAAACAGAGGTCAAATGTCAGTTTGTCTTTTTTCCCTTCTGAATGCAGACTTCTGAGATTTTCTAAGGTGAACAATCTGACCTGCTGTAAAAAGTGTGAAATAAAAGGCTGTAGAGTGTAAAAGTTATCCTAACACACTACATTTAAATAACTAAGACAAATGTACAAACATTTCAAAATGTCAGTAGTTATGAAAGCTCATTGTTTGTACTTCTGTGTGATGACAAATAAAAATTAATAGGATGAAAACAAATCAGAACACTTTACTTGGTGATGTGCAAATGATAAATGTTTTATGAAACCCAATTTTCACAGGTTATTGCTGTTGCATTATATAGTTTTATCAGTAAAGCTGCACATTAATAAGGTGGTTTTTGGACATTTCTTGTAACTTTACTGTCTGTAAATGACTACCAAGTGACCCTTTAGTAATATTTTTCAAAAGTGAGTGTTTTAACAAACTGAGAAACACTCCTACCCTGATGGGAATTCTATTAGTAAACTAAGAAGTTCTCGATCGGGTGTACCCTATAAATAGGCTACATTCTAATTATGCATGGAGCAAACGTTTAGCCTAATCAAACCTAAAAAAGTTTTTTTGTACAGCAGAAATGCTGAACTCTCATATTTAAAGGTGCACTCGTGAGAATGAAGAAAAAGGCGACTCTGTAAAATAAAATATTTGCCTAGGATCACACAATTTGAGACAAGTTTACGGGTCAAGTACATTACAGTTTGGTCGAGTAGATTATTCATGTTACTCAAGCTGCCGGTCGAGTAACATTTTTATGATTTTTCAAGGCCTGTTGTGTGATCCTAGGAAATTGTTTTGTTATACTTTGCCTCCTTTTTCTTTCTCACATATACAAGCACCCTGAAATACATAAGTTAAATGTGTGCGCTGTACAAAACCTTCTCCTGTACCTTATTTAATAAACTATAAAGTCCATGTATATTGGCAACCCAACCAACTAGAAAAAGGTCTGCATGACAAGTCACATGCTTCTTCGCTTTTGGCATTGTCGTCAGAGTGGGAGGAGATATGAATGTTTCTACTTTCATTTTTGAAAACGATCACTTTAAAAAAAAAATACTCAATGCACTGATACAATCTGATGTACTATGGTGAAATGTCTCAGCAGGTTAATAAAATAAACTTTTTTGAATTTTGAGGTGACTATCACATTCTTACCTGTTTGTTGCACGATGTCTTTAAAAATGAAGGCATTCCAGAAGTTAAGTGGAGCAGGACACCTTCTTTACTTCAGTTAGCATGTAAATAAATGCTTGCCCGTGTATTTAACATTTTTATGGCTGTTAATGCTCTGTCATGTAAAAAGCAGCCCGGGGTCAGAAAGATCGCAAGAGGCCCTGGATCCTACTTTGAGTATCTCTGGTATAGGACATTTATGCAGGTTGCCCACAACCAGTTCTGTTAAAGGGTTACTCTTCTCCCTCCTTGGTGGACACGATAGAAGGTTTACTCTAAATGCCCGTTACCAGTGTAGCAACTCACACTTCTGTGAAAGGATATTTACTTGGACTGTATCGCCCTAGTGTGCAGGTCAGTGGGCTACTCCTTGCCACTTCAACACAAAGATCATCTACCGTGGCGGCCTGTATAAAGTGCGTGGCTGAGTCACTCGTTTCTTCGGGGATCCTACTTTGAGTATCTCTGGCACGCCAAGTAGCTACTACAGCTGCGTCCATCCAGGGCATGCAGTGAGCTACACTCTAATATTCCTGGGGCCCAGATGAATATTATTTATATCCCTCAAGAAGGGGCAAAAATAAATTCAAGTAAAGTGCATGCGTTCCATCTTTCACATCTTCTCGCGGCATCAAACCCCTAGGCTTAGAGACCTAAGAGAAGAGAACCACTCTGTTCATGCAAATAGGACGCTAAAACGCTTCCTACGTAGGCCACACTCCAACACTCTTTGAACCAAACACTACCCTATATTGCAGATGTCGCTTGTCGGATAACGCACTCTGCATCTCATAAGGGTCATTAAATACTGAATAAAAGCAATACGGTACAATAATGCCGAGCTCGCATGAACACTAGCATCCCACTGTGATACCCATTATTACACTCAGCAGTAGAAAACGTACGGTGTACCTCAGGCACTCATGCGTTCAATTAATCAGATCAATCTTGAAATAATTAGGGGTTGTAAGCTTTTCAATGGGGATGCTAAACAAACCGTCAGCCTCTCATCAACTAACGGCTATTTATACATTTAAAAAAACTTGGATGTAGAGAATACTTTTACCAAAGAAAACAGTTGAAGGAAGACACCCTAAAAGTAAGCAGGTCCATGCTGTTAAATATTTTGGTTGCAGGGTGTCGGAAAAGGGTGGATAGTTGGCACGCAGGACATGGGACTACTAGGCAAACTTCTGCCTCTGGCGCAGCGACCTCCAATACAGTCGGTTGGAATTCAGTACGACAGAAAAATTATCGTTACCTGGCTTACCTACACACTCGCGTCTGCACTGGCTGCTTCCTGCCCTAGTTGCTTCCAGTGGTAAGGTCGGTCACAGCGGACATCACAACCTATTCACATCCGGGTAAATAATACAACTTCCGGTGCATAAATGCCAGTGTTGCTCGTGAATAAGGAGGCCATCTTGAAACGGATAGAAGTAAATGCACTTTTCATCCTATCGGAACATTTTGGTATACATCAGAGCAAATATAAGCCCTATAATATAGTTTAATCAAATACTTCTTTATCTATGTTTCAATATACTTATAATTTAAAACAGAACTGTTTCTAAGTAGGAGGAAAATCTTTGTTTCTGGATACAAGTGTTTTTCTTATTATTCATTTTCCGGTGCCAAGTTATAGGTGTATACATGTTTGTTACCGCGTTGTAGGACATGTATTTTACCCGTGGGATACCTTTGCAACTGTCTTCAAGAGTTTCAAAACCGAAAACAGAGAAGTCAGACAGAGAAGCAGCATTAAAAGCATGCTTTTTTTCTTTTTCTCCCACAAGCTCCCCCATCAGCGGGAACCCTCCCATAACCTCTAAACGTAATTTCTAAAATGCATAGGTCTCCTACTCCGGGATCGTTCTTAGCTATTTCCTGTTTATATTCACCTGCCTCCTTTTCACCCTTATGTGCCTAATGAAATCCATCCACTGCTTCTTCCTCCATAAGACTTTTAGCATTGCGGAAAATCTGAGCTGAGAATTCGCCCAGTCACCTTTAGTTCCACCAAACGTTTACGTAGCTCCGATTGTCTGCCCTCAGTAGCTCGGGAAATGTCCGATTTAATAGAGAAGAAAATGCCTTAAGTTTTCCTTTTAACCCCTTCGCTGCCAGGCCTTTTCCCCTCAAGTGCCAGGCCTTTTTTTGGCTATTTTGGGGCAGTTCGTGCTTAGGCCCTCATAACTTTTTGGGCTATTTGGGGCAGTGCGCGCTTAGGCCCTCATAACGTTTTGTCCACATAAGCTACCCACGCCAAATTTGCGTCCTTTTTTCCCAACATCCTAGGGATTCTAGAGGTACCCAGACTTTGTGAGTCCCCCTGAAGGAGACCAAGAAATTAGCCAAAAGACAGGGAACATTTTGTTTGATTTAAAAAAAAAAGAAAGAAAAAAGGGCTGCAGAAGAAGGCTTGTGTTGTTTTCACTGAAAATGGCATCAACAAAGGGTTTGCTGTGCTAAAATCACCAGCTTTCAGGAACAGGAAGACTTGAATCAGAAAACCCAATTTTCCAACACAGTTTTGGTATTTTACTGGGACATTCCCCATTTATACCATTTTTTGTGCTTTCAGCCTCCTTCCAGTTAGAGACAGAAATGGGTGTGAAACCAATGCTGGATTCTAGAAAGCTAAACATTTATGAAAAGTAGACAAAAGTCTGAATTCAGCAAATAGTCATTTGTGTAGATCCTTTAAGGTTTTCCTACAGAAAGTAACAGATTAAATAAAAAAAATATTGAAATCAAGTTGAAAAAAAAACATCCATTTCTGTCCACGTTTTCTTCTGTAACTTTTTCCAGCTATGGCAGATTTTGTAATGCAATATAACGTTACGTCTGGTAGACTCTTCTGGTTGCGGGGATATGTATGGCTTGTAGGTTCATCTAGAACCCTAGGTACCCAGAGCAAATAAACGAGCTGCACCTTGCAATGGGTTTTCATTCTATACCAGGTAAACAGCAATTAATTTGCTGAATTATAAAGAGTGAAAAATAGGTATTAAGAAAATCTTTGTATTTCCAAAATGGGCACAAGATAAGGCGTTGAGAAGCAGTGGTTATTTGCACATCTCTGAATTCCAGGGTGCCCATACTAGCATGTGAATTACAGGGCATTTCTCAAATAGATGTCTTTTTTTACAAAGTGTCTTACATTTGGAAGGAAAAAATGTAGAGAAAGACAAGGGGCAATAACACTTGTTTTGCTATTCTGTGTTCCCCAAGTCTCCCAATAAAAATGGTACCTCTCTTGCGTGGCTAGGCCTAATACTCGCGCCAGGAAACACAACATGGACACATCAAATTTTTACATTGAAATCTGACGTGTTTTTTGCAAAGTCCCTAGCTGTAGATTTTGGTCTCCAGCTCAGCCGACACCTCGGGAAACCTACCAAACCTCTTCATTTTTGAAAACTAGACACTTAGGGGAATCCAGGATGGGGTGACTTGGGGCTCTCACCAGGTTCTGTTACCCAGAATCCTCTGCAAACCTTAAAGTTTGGCAAAAAAACTCGTTTTCCTCACATTTCGGTGATAGAAAGTTCTGGAATGTGAGAGGAGCCACAAATTTCATTCCACCCAGCGGTCACCCAAGTCTCCTGATAAAAATGGTACCTCACTTGTGTGGGTAGGCCTAGTGCCCGCAAAAGGAAATGCCCCCAAACACTCTCTGGACACATCAAAATGATCAAATACAAAACTACCTGTTTTAGCGGGGGGAGGGGAGGCACCTGCGTTTTTGGTCCTAGGCTCAGCAGCCATATAGGGAAACCCACCAAACCCAGATATTTCTGAAAACTAGACACCTTGTTTTCTTACCCTGAATCCTCAGCAAACTACAAATTTAGCTGACAAATCACGTTTTCCCCACATTTCTGTGTGGGATTACCTCCCCGGGACAAATTTCCTACCACCCAACGTTCCTGTCAGTCTCCCGGTAAAAATGATACCTCACTTGCGGGTCCAAAAAGACAGTTTGAGAAAAAACATTTTTAGGCTGACAAGTGGGACAGAATTTTTATCAGAATGGATGAGACAATGCTGGGTGGTAGGAATTTTGTGGATTACTGCAGATTCCGGAAGGTTCCATCACAAAAATGTGGAAGAAATGTGTGATTTCCAGCAATGTTGGAGGTTTGCAGGGCATTATGGGTAAGAAAATGGTGCGGGGTGCATGTGAAGCACCAGATGTTTAGTTTTCATATGTGTCTAGGTCTTGTGGATTTTTCTACATGGCAGCGTCCCAAAGTCCAAAAAGTGCAGCCCTCACCATTTCAAGTGGGACAATTTTGAGAGTTAGCCAAGCACTCATGGCCCAAATGTAAAACCAAAACCCAAAATAATTAAATGTCCTCTTGCTTGCCATGGGATAAGATGTTTTAGTGTGCGGGGGGAGAGCTGAAAGACTGTTACCCCCTTCAGTTGGGGTGGGGGCATAACAATGCCCATACTGGTTGGTAGCCAACACCACACAATTTTTTTTTTTAATTACCCGGCATCTAGTAGACTCTCTGCCCCCTGGGGTGTGGATCGGGGGTAATTGTGTCATCTGCCCACTGGTGGGCAGAACAACTTTGGCCCCCTTGGGGGCAGATGGGCCTTCCAAAAATAGGCCGATCTGCCCCCAAGGGGGGCAGATATGGCCAACAGTAATGTGCCTCCATAGGGAGCGACCCTTGCCCAAGGGGCTGCCCCCCAAACAAAACACCCACAAACACATACACCAATCCCTGGTGCCTAAGTGGTTTCCCCGGGGCAGATCACCCTAATAGAAATAGGCCGATCTTCCCCCAAGGGGAGCAGAAAAGAGCTAAAATAATTCTGCTTACCCAGGGGAGCGACCCTTGCCTAAGGGGTTGCTCCCCTTGCGTGAAATTGGCGCAAAAAAAATAATCCTGGTGCCTAGTGGTTTCTGCCCCCCTTGGGTGTAGATCAGCCTAATAGAAGAGGCCGATCTGCCCCCAATGGCGGCAGAAATGGCCTAAAATAAATTTGCCCCCCAGGGGAATGACCTATGCCTAAGGGGCCGCTCGCCTTCCGTGAAACTGACGCAAAAAAATAAAAATCCCTGGTGTCTAGTGGTTGATAGGCCGATCTGCCCCCAATGGGGGCAGAAATGGCCTAAATACAATTTTCTCCCTAGGGGAGCGACCCTTGCCTAAGGGGTCGCTCCCCAGAGATACAAAAAAGAAAGTAAAAACAAATATATATATCCCTGGTGTCTAGGGGTTTCTGCCCCTTGGGGGCAGATCAGCGTAATTGTAATAGGCCGATATGCTCCTGGGGGGGCAGAAATGGCCAAAAAAATACTCCCCCCCCCTTGGGAGAGGCCCTTGCTCAAGGGGCCGCTCCCCTTATGCACACAAAGCAAAAAAATAGATTCCCTGGTGTAGGGTGACCAAATTTTGAGGAGCAAAAACAGGGACAGGTCAGACATAAAATAAGGACTAAAGACTTTACACTCACTTTTATATCTGGCCTGTCCTGTTTTTTAGAGTAGCTCTGCGACTGTGTGCCTATACATATGTGTGTATATACCCACACACATTTACAAGACTACGTATATACTATTAGCTATGGCTTGACCTCCCACCCTGCACCCCGACCCGTCCCCCTCCCACCTCTCTCTGCTCCCCATTCAGTCTCTCTGCTGGGACCAGACAGAGGACTGTGTTGCCTGACAGTAACAGATAAATTACTTTAATTATTGCATAATTTGTAGGTGTCTGTTAAAGGAGAGCATACCTTTAACTTGGGTTTCTCTAGATAATCTGACCTTTGTCCCAAAAACCGGGACATTTATGTAATGATCTGACCTTTGTCCAAAAAACCGGGACATTTGTTTAAAATTAAGAGAAGCGCTGGGACACCGGGACGGTCCTCTAAAAACCAGGACTGTCCGGGAAATCCAGGACGTCTGGTCACCCTGCCCTGGTGTCTAGTGGAATTTCTGCTGCCCGATCGCATGACGATCGGGCAGCAGAAATGCTGAGAAAGACATCAAAGGAAAGGAAAGGCTTTTCTTTTCCTTTGATGCCTTTCTCTGCCCCTCCGTGTGATCGGAGGAGAAACGCAAAAGCATTTCTCCTCCGATCGGTACGGGAAGCTGAGCTTCCAGCACAGAGGGGCAGGCCTCTGCTGAGGTCAGCGCACGATCACGCGCTGACTTCATCAGATGCCACGGGGGGGTCAGAGGGGGATCGGGGTGGAAGGGGAAGCGATTCCCCTTCCATCCCTGCCCAGGGGAGGGGGGTGCGTGGCCCCCAGGGGAGCGCTAGCGCTTCCCCAAAGGGCCCTTATCTGGATGTAACGGTTACGTCCACGGTTACGTCCTGGGCACCCGAGCGGTGCTGCCCAGGACGTAACCGTTACGTCCAGGGCGCCCAAGGGGTTAAGGCCCATACTTAAGATTTCCTCTTTTACTGAGTACGTCAAGAAGGTAACCAGAATTCTGCTAGGTTTCTTGTGCCCTGGCTTCAACTTGTAAAGGTCTCCACACCCTTATTTCTAGCATGAGGTCAGTGGAGGAAGTAATTTGAGGAAAGGCTTCTTTCAAAAGATTTACTACAAAGATCTTCACATCATTCCCCTCATCTCCCTTGGCCACATTTAATATTTTGATGTTATTCCTCTTACATTTATTTTCCAACCTCTCCACTTGATCAGCCAGCACTTTACTTTGCTGCTCTTGTGTACTTGTGTTAACCTCTGGGCTAAGTGCCACATCTGTGGCTTCCAGCGCCCCAATACGTTTAGCCAGGCTTACTATTTTTAGGTTGAGCGCGCAAGCACTTTGACCTGCTGTAAGTAATGTGGGCTTTTAGCCACGCCCATCTCACACCCATCACATACTTTCATTCCCAGGCTTGCCTTTCAAAAATCACTTGAGGCCATTGGTAAATGCTTTATGTTTGTCCCGCCTTGAGGCTGTTTTTGTCACGCCTTGTAGACTGCCCCTGTTACATGCATTATTGCACGATTGCTGATATGCTTCAGTGTGGGCAAACTATTTTTTTCTCCCCTTCGTGCTGCATAGCGCCCATGGTGCTCAGCGAACAGGCACAACAGCTTGAACTCGATCAGCGGTATTGGAGCGCTGGTGCTATTGTTCACAGTTTCCCAATAAGAGTAATTTCTTGTGGCTTTCCCCTTAAAACACTTAAATTTGGTAAATACTTTGCGTAAAACAGAAATCCTTAAAGCGAATTCGACTCGGGAAACTTGCCCCATACTGCTTTGCATTACTTTTATACAATTTTTTGCTTATAACTCAGCCTGAGGTGGTCCTAGGACAATGGGACTATCACCAAAATGTTCAGCACAGCACACTCTTTCTGTCTAGGTCATCTCTGGGTCCCCACACTAGATGAGTGGGGACCTCAAAATAATAACCCCTCCCACCATTCAGTGTCTTTTTAATTGCTCTCTTGGCTGGAAGTTTTGTTTTACAGCTTGATAGACTTTGTTTGAAATATCATTGTTATAGGCCTTTTACACCTGAAAATGTAGATTTTCCTAGTAATTTATGACGGAAAGTCTTAATTTTATTAAAGACACAGAGGCGAATATTATGCGTTCTTTTCTTACTTTATTTTAAATAGCAGCAGTCAAGAACTACAGCTCCCAAGAGGAATAGCAACAGGCTGTCCAATGGGAGCAAAAACAGGAACTAAGTTAGGCCAATCAGAAGGAGCCCTCAACCATAGAGTATACCCTTGACTGCAAGCAGCCCTCTTTTCTTGAGCGAGCTAGTCAAATGGAGTCATAAAGTAGTGGGTAAATCAGACCAACGATTGCCAAAGCCAAGGAAACAGAACAAAAGTCTTGAACCACAGCTATGAACCGAGAGGTCGTTGAAGAAGGAAGATGATCCTGAGGAAGTTGCCAGGAGAAGTCCGGAGGTTTCTTTTTGAAGACGGATAGGATGGAGCCAGTGGCGTTATCCGGAAGCTGGAGGCAATGCAGGAGTCGCTGGGAGGGAGACAGAAAGTACATGTTAATAAAGGTACTGCGGTGGGATAATATTCGCCTCCGTGTCTTTAATAAAATTAAGACTTTCCGTCATAAATTACTAGGAAAATCTACATTTTATGTCAAGACTGGAGGCTCTATTATGCGAGTTTAAAGCTTGTCAATAACCAAAGAAGATGCAGTTCTAACAGGTTTACAATAAAAAGTTTTGAAAACATTGTCGTTAGACCAATCCGCTGACCTGAGAATGTCCTCTAAACTGGACCCCAGGGCGAAGGCTTTGGAGGCCATCGCTACCCTGGAAGAATGGGCTCCGAAAACGGAGGTATCAATCCCCGCCAGGGACATGATCCATTTAACCCAACAAGCCAAAGTTGCAGAAGACACTGGATTGTGTGGTTTGCGAAAAGAGATCAACAATTGATTGGAAGAGGACGTTCTCAGGTCACCAGTTCTTTTTTCATATTCCTTTAAACAAAGACCTACGCACAGTTTTGGTTTGTCAGGGAAGAAAGGATAGAAGACAGAATGTAAATTAGTTTTGGTGCGTTTAGAAATATGGAACAAAACACCTGAGGGTAAAAACTGACGGGCAGACACGTCTACAGCCCTGACATCCAACACTCTTTTGATAGAAATCAAACACAGTAACATCGTAAGCTTGCCAGAAAGCATTTTAACAGATAGGTTCGAATTGTCTGGCCAGGAAAGGAGTAAATTTAAGACAAGAGAAACATCCCAGACATGGGAATATTTGGCAGTCGGAGGTCTCGATAGTTTCACATCTTTTAGGAGACGGCATATTAAAGGATGGCTTCCGATTGGTTTGCCATCAATATTCGCGTGGTTCATGGATATAGCAGATCTATAAAGGTTTATTGTCCGATAGGATTTACCTATACCCGCCTGGGCAGCTAGAAAATTGATAATTAAATTTAAATCTGTTGAAAAGGGATTGGCACGTTTTCCCACACACCAGCCTGACCAAAGAGACCAAGCTGATCTGTAGGCTCGCCTTGTGCCTGGCGCCCATGCGTTGTTGATGAACTCTGAAGCTTCCGACGAAATAGAGAAGGATTGTTGGGAAGACCGGAAATGTTCCAAGCTGTCAGGGTTAGAGATTTGTTGAGAATGAGATTGTGGGGACGCCCGAAAGGATCCAAGAGAAGGGACGGAAACATCAGGAGTAAGATTGGAAAGTCCACCGTTAGCTCGAGGAGGGGTGGAAACCAGACTTGTGATTGCCAGAAAGGCACTACCAGAACAAGGGACGCCTGTTGACGTCTGACCTGATTCAAAACCCTGTTGATTAGAATGAAAGGGGGGAAAGCATAATTGAAGGTCCTGGACCAATCTTGGAGGAAAGCATCCGTAGCTATGGCTAGAGGATCCGGATGCCAGCTGAAGAAATGTGGCAGTTGAGTGTTGAGCCTGGATGCAAAGAGATCTATTTGCAAAGGACCCCATTTTCTTTTGATTTGAAGAAAAACTGAGCGGTGTAGTTTCCAGTCGCTGGAATCCGTTAGATGGTGCGAGTGCCAGTCTGCATTGGAATTCAGGGAGCCTGGAAGGTATTCAGCTAGAAGGGAAAATTTGTGGGACAGACAAAATTCCCAGAGTCTCTTGGCCAGAAGTGCCAGGGGTCTGGACCTTGTGCCTCCTAAGTGGTTGATATAACGAACCGCGGAAATATTGTCCATACGGAGTAGGATGGAGCATCTTGCTCTGTTTTTTGTAAAGCTTTTGATTGCAAAGGAGCCTGCTGGAAGCTCTAAACAATTTATGTGCAATCTGGACTCCTCTGCGGACCATATACCTCCAGTCGATATCGAACCACAGCGGGCGCCCCAGCCCGTGAGACTTGCATCTGATTCTAATACAAGATCGGGCACAGAGGGGAAGATGGATCTGCCGTTCCAAGCCTCTAAATGGGATATCCACCATTGAATCTCCATTTGAGATTCTTGATCTAGAGATACAAGGTCGGAGAAGGCCAAACCTCGGTGGAGATGAAGGATTTTGAGACGCTGGAGGGCGCGGTAGTGAAGTGGACCTGGAAAAATGGCCTGTATCGAAGAGGAGAGAAGGCCGACAACTCTTGCAAGAGTTCTGAGGGAAATAGAATCTTTTTGAAGTGTCAGAACCAGCTCTTTTTTGATTGCCGAGACTTTGGCAGGAGGAAGGAAAAGAGAGGCCGATACAGAGTCTATCTGGAAGCCCAGAAATTCTATTTGTTGTGAAGGGATGACCACAGATTTTTCGTGATTTATGAGGAAACCAAAATCTGTGAGGACAGTGGATGTTATCTGGAGATGAGATAGTAAGGAAGACTTGCTCTGGTGCATGATATGGATATCGTCGAGATAGATAATAAGTCTGATGCCCAGAGATCGAAGGTAGGCCACGACCGGTTTCAAAAGTTTTGTGAAGCACCAAGGTGCCGACGATAGACCGAAAGGAAGAGAGGAAAAGTGATACGTTTTTGTATCCCAAAGGAATTGTAAATATTTTCTGTGAGAAGGATGAATAGGAATTGTCAGTTATGCGTCTTGCAAGTCAAGTCTGACTAACCAATCGAATTGGAGTAAAATATCCCTGAGATGGATGATGGTTTCCATCTTGAAGTGTCGATAGACGACAAATTGATTGAATGCTTTTAGGTTGATTACCGGTCTTAGCTTCTTGTTCTTTTTGTGGACGAGGAAAATAGAGCTGAGGAAGCCAGTAGGATCTGGAGTGCAAGAGTGGATGGCATTTTTGTTTAATAGGGATTGAACTTCTAAGGAAATGAGAGAGGACATTTCGAGAGAAAATTTCGGAAATGGCGGGAGATAGGACTGGTGAGGGGGATTAAGGAGTTCGATATGATATCCCTGAATAGTGGATAGGACCCATGGGTCTGAAGTAATTGACTTCCATTTTTGAAGGAAAAAACGAAGACAACCTCCCACGGGAAGGCCAGAAAGTTGGCTTACCTTGGTTATTGGGCGTCCTGGAGAAGCGTTGTCCACGATTGCGGAAACCCCTTGATCTTTGGGGGTAAAAGTGGGGTCTAAACTCTTGGGGATAGGACCCGAAGGAGTTGGGATAGCCTCTTGAGCCTTGATTTCGGTATGCGCGGCCGGTAAAGCGGCTCCTGCCTCTACCGGCCTGGGCAAAAACCCGTTGGTTGAAGACCTTTTTTAAAGATTGTTGGGCCTTATCCAGGGACGAGAAGGTAGAAACGAAACGACTAAGGTCCTTAATAAATGAATCCCCGAAGAGTTTGCCATCAGCCTGGATGCCGGGATCTCGAGTAGCTAGGTTAGCCAGTTTGGGGTCCATTCTGAGAAGGAGACCCTTGCGTCTCTTATGAATAATTGCAGAGTTCGCATTGCCTAAAAGGCAAAAGGCTCTTTGTATCCAGAGGGAACGGTCCAAGGGGTCGATTGGGGAATCCTCCAATCTTGCTGATTCCGCTAAGTCAAAAATTCTTGCTGAAGGACCGACAACGTCCAGGAGTTTATCCTGGCACGTGGTCCAGGCCTTGTCTACCCCCTTACGGGGATCTTTACCGAATTTGGTAAAAAAACGTAATGAATGACTCATCAATAACCGGAGTGACAGTAATGTTAGAGTCCAACGAAGGTCTAGGACACTCAGATTTTAATTTGGAGCGCATCTGTTTATCTAGAGGTAGACGCAATCGGGAAGAAATATATTCACCCACATGGTCCAACGGGAGCCACTCGGTTGAATTGGGATGATGAATCAAAGACGGGTCGAACATGGGAATACCCTCTGAATCTACCACACTGGTGGAGGGGCCACTAGAAGAAAGTTTGATACGTTTTGGAGGAGGAGAGGATGGGGAAAACGTATCATCCGGATTATCGGATTGGGATAAATCGTCCATGTCCTCATCATCTGTGTCCAAAATTTTTGATATAACAATCTTTTTTGGCGCAGGAATGTGTTTAGTTTTTGATTTGCATTTCAGAAGTGACGCCGGTTTTTTGGCGGAATTCCCCTCCTTCTTAGGACGCCTGAGAGGAACCGAGTCCTCATTCTGGTGTGAGGCAAGCTCACTTTCTGCTTGTGCGCCTTTACTTGATTTGAAAGTAGTTATTTTTCGTTTTCTGCCTTCCCCCGCAGAATGGGCCATAGAATTGGACACCATGGACATAACCGAGTTCTCAATGTTTTTAGACATTTTATCCATTGATGCTTTTAATGCATGCTTTACTGAGGATTGAATAAAATTATTTAAATCCTGTTTGAATGATTCCTCATCGGAATCTGGCCTCAGAGGTGAACTATCAAGTTCCATCGTGAAATTGTAGAAGAGCAATAACCCAGAAGGAGAAATGGAGACTGTGAGGCAGGAAGGGGTTAACAAGAGCAACACGCTCTCAGGACAGAGCCCGGCTCCTCCCCGAGGGCGGGGACGAAGGGGAGAGTCGTTCGGGAGTTAGAGATGAGCCGGCACCAGAGCGAAGAGGACCGGCTTTCCAGGAGAGCGTCCAGAGGGGAGCCACTCGGCGGTTAAGAAGGTGAGAGGTCCGTTGTCAGCCGCGCGAAGGCTCAGACGTGCGCTGACAGGAAAAACGGAGAACAAGCCAAATGGAACTCGCAACGGTTGGCGCGAAAGCCAGTAGTAACAGATACACGGAGGAGTGAGGAAAAAAGAGGGGGGGCACCCCGTAGGTCGCCGCAAGCACTACTAGTAATATCGCAATAAAGAAGTAACGAATTAATAAATTATACAATACTACTATAAAAAAACCACATTAAATAAACAGAGAGACCGAAAGAGTATACTTATCTTGACTGCGAGCAGCAAGAAAAGAGGGCTGCTTGCAGTCAAGGGTATACTCTATGGTTGAGGGCTCCTTCTGATTCGCCTAACTTAGTTCCTGTTTTTGCTCCCATAGGACAGCCTGTTGCTATTCCTCTTGGGAGCTGTAGTTCTTGACTGCTGCTATTTAAAATAAAGTAAGAAAAGAACGCATAATAGAGCCTCCGGTCTTGACATAAAATGTGGAATGCACTATGACCTCTGGGGATTAGATATCGGTTACACTGTATTACTTATTGCCATTTTCTTTTTGTGTGGTTATGCCCTCTAGGGGCTAACTTTATAGTTACATGACCATGTTTCTTACAAATGCTATTTTCATTGTGGTGTCCTCTAGGGGCTGTTCTAATCATTACAATCATATAGACATACTAAAATAGTTGTGGCACAGAAACTTGCCCCATAATACTTTGCAGGGCATTACTTGTACAAAATATTTGTGCTCATAAGTCAGTCTGTGGTGGTCCTAGGACAATGGGCCCACCCTCAAAACATTCACCACAACGTGCTCTTTCTGTCTACGTCATCTCTGGGACCTTAGTGGGGACTCCAAAATAATAACCCCTACCACCATTCATTATCTTTTTAAACTCTCATGGCTGGAACATTTGTTTTACAGCTGGAAGAAGTTATGTTTTATGTGCCCTGTTTTGAATATAATTGGACTAGGCATGTTAGCCTTGAAAATATGTAATACACTATGGTGGTCATTCCAACCTCGGCGGTAAAAGGCGCTTACCGCCGTTCAGAAGACCGCCATAACACCGCCGCGGCCGCGGTAAACCGCCACTGTCATTCTGACCCACAACAGGCAAACAGCCAAAATACAGACATCCACAAAAGTCCGCCACACCAAAGGGCAGCGAGAAACTGGCGATGACCAAACCTCCACCGTCACGCCAACAGAAATACGCCCACACTATCACGACACACGAATCCACGCGGCGGTCTTTCAACCGCGGTATTCCATTGGCGATACACACCGCTGTGCTCAGAATACACACACTTGTACAAAACACTACCACATTGGACAATTCAAAATACACACACCTGATACACATACACACACCACTCCCACACACCCATTACAATATAAAATACACACCCACATCACCCACAAACCTCCACTCCTAGAGATTCGTGAACACGCACCGAGAAAAGACATCCGAGCACCCAGACGCCCAATTCACTGTCACCCAGCAATATTTGCACGCACTTCACACAACACAACAATACACATCACCACACTTAGCACCACACAATCCACCCTACACATCACCCACACCACCCCATGGCACCGCAAAGACACCCCAGGTTCTCTGATGATGAACTCAGGGTCATGGTGGAGGAAATTGTACGAGTAGAGCCACAGCTGTTCGGGGCACAGGTGCAGCACACCACCATTGCCAGGAAGATGGAGCTATGGAGCAGAATAGTGGACAGGGTCAACGCTGTGGGACAGCACCCAAGAAATCGGGACGACATCAGGAAGAGGTGGAACGACCTACGGGGGAAGGTGCGTTCCATGGTATCCAGACACAACATCGCGGTGCAGCGGACTGGCGGCGGACCCCCACCTCCTCCCCCAGAATTTACAACATGAGAAGAGCAGGTCTTGAACATCCTGCATCCTGACGGCCTCGCAGGAGTAGGCGGAGGAATGGACTCTCGTAAGTCTCATCTTCACTACTTCATCCCCCCCACCCCACCTGTATGCCGACTCATACCCCCACCCCCACCCTCACCCCCACCCCATCACATCTACTCCTTGCAAATGTGTCACCATCACAACCCACCCATCCCAACACCTAGCCCTGCATGCGTCCACAAAGCATGGACACCCATCACCAAAGCATGCCCACTGCACATACACATACAACCCCCCCCCAAACCACCGTCACAACAGCCCCCACAAAGGAATGCCAGCACTGGGGTACACGGGCACCCACCCATTGCACGCTATGGCACACACAGAAGCAATAACCATACTTTTATACCCCTGCAGGACCCGAACGCCAGGTCACCGTGCAGGAGGGTCCACAAATGTCCACTCCACCCCCAGAAGAGGCCCACAGTGAGGACAGCAGCTCTGTCTCCCTGGATCTAGATGACCAGCCCGGTCCATCGGGGACCTCGGGACAGTCGGTTCCCCTCACACAGCCACAGGCCACAGCAGACCTTCCCCCCTCTGGAAACACCAGCACAGCACCCACCCAGCGGGCCCATACCTCTGTCCCCAGGACACGTCAATCAGCGGTGTGTCCACCACTACAGGGAACCCAGGCTAACCCAACACCCCAACAACAACAGGGACCTTGGGGCAGTGGAAGTGGGCACACAGTCCAGGGGACAAAGGCCCATGGAAACAGGGGAACTGGGAGGGCTGCTGTGCGACAGGGGGGGGGCAGGCCCAGGGAACCCACTCTCCACGAGGCCCTCTCCTCCATTATGGGAGCATACCACCACTCCCAGGAGACGATGGCGACGGTCCTGGCCAGGTTTCAGGAGATCCAGCTTCTGCAGGAGCAACAGTATATGGGGTTCAGGGAGGAACTAAGAAACATCAGTTCCGCCATGGGTACCATCGTAGTGGCCCTGAATCAGGTAGTCACCACATTGCGGGACACTGTGGCACCTCAAAGGGCCCCTGACACTAGCATGGACCAAGAACTGCCTACCACCTCGGCCGGCGCTAGTGGACAGGAGGCCCCGACACAAGACCAACAGGCCACCAGAACCCCACCCCCTGCAGAAGGAGAACCACCCCGCAAGCGGGCCCTGAGATCCAGGAAGAAGACAGAGTAAGATGTCAAGACCCCCGCCAGCAAAGGATACCGCCCTGATTGTCATCCCACTGTCCCACATTGTCACCCTGTCCAACCTTAAACTGCCCCTGCTCCACTTTCCACAGGCATTTGGACAATGCACCTGTGATACTAATTGTCTGGACTCTGCCATGGACAATCCTCCACCATCACCCCTCACCGAATTGCAACCACCCATCCAATTTAGAGCACTTGAATAAACACACTTATTGCACAAAACAATCTGGAGTCTGGCTGTGATTTTGAACAAATGTATTAGACATGACCGTGCCAAAATGTTCATTCACATTGTGATGCCAACAAACCGCTGTCACACAGCTGTAGTCCATGGGGAAACAAAGCAGATGTCACGCAGTGGGGCCCACATCTCTGAAAACGGAAGGGAAACAACACAGTTACCATACACTGGGGGAAAAAGTCAGACAGTAGAGAGGTAGGAGTCTTTAAGTAAATGTAATATGCCGGTGTGTACTCTTACCTGTGTGTCATTGAAAATACTTCTGTATTACTGTGTTCCTGTTCTGTATGTCGTCCTCTTCGCCTTCCTCCTCTTCACTCTCCACAGGCTCCACAGCTGCTACAACACCACCATCTGGACCATCCTCCTGCAGAAAAGGCACCTGGGGTCGCAAAGCCAGGTTGTGAAGCATACAGCAGGCCACGATGATCTGGCACACCTTCTTTGGTGAGTACATTAGGGATCCACCAGTCATATGGAGGCACCTGAACCTGGCCTTCAGGAGGCCGAAGGTTCGCTCGATCACCCTCCTAGTCCGCCCATGGGCCTCATTGTACCGTTCCTCTGCCCTTGTCCTGGGATTCCTCACTGGGGTCAATAGCCATGACAGGTTGGGGTAACCAGAGTCCCCTAATAGCCACACCCAGTGCCTCTGGAGTTGACCCATCACATACGGGATGCTGCTATTCCGCATGATGTAGGCGTCATGCACAGAGCCAGGGAACTTGGCATTAACATGGGAGATGTACTGGTCAGCCAAACACACCATCTGTACATTCATGGAATGATAACTCTTCTGGTTCCTGTACACCTGTTCACTCCTGCTGGGGGGGACCAAAGCAACATGTTTCCCATCAATGGCACCAATGATGTTGGGAATATGTCCAAGGGCATAGAAGTCTCCTTTCACTGTAACCAAATCCCCCACCTCAGGGAAAATGATGTAGCTCCTCATGTGTTTGAGCAGGGCAGACAACACTCTGGACAACACCTTGGAAAACATGGGGTGGGACATCCCTGATGATATGGCCACTGTTGTTTGAAAAGACCCACTTGCTAAGAAATGGAGTACTGACAGCACCTGCACTAGAGGGGGGATCCCTGTGGGTTGGCGGATGGGTGACATCAGGTCTGGCTCCAGCTGGGCACACAGTTCCTGTATAGTGGCTTGGTCAAGCCTGTATGTCAGTATGACATGTCGTTCCTCCATTGTCGACAGGTCCACCAGCGGTTTGTACACAGGAAGATTCCTCCATCTCCTCGCATGTCCCAGCGGACGGTGCCTATGAAGGACAACAGCGAGCACAGAGTCAATCAACCCACAGGTACGTAACCACAGCTTGCACATAACACGATTCCCAATGCATTGAAAGGTTTGTATGAGTGTTGATGCAAGGCCTAGGTATGTGTGACGCAGTAGAAATTAAGCCATGTGGGCCCTTGAAATGGCGGCTGCCTGACCTGTGAAGTGCGACAGTGGGATGTGAGGTCAATGCGCTGGCGTGGCACACCGTGGCGGTAGGCGGTCGAAGACCGCGGCGCAAAGCCGCATTGGTTAACATTGAACCCTATGGGTTTCAGGAGCCAATGACGATGTGCGCCGGCGGTCGCGGTACGCACCGCCGCGGTCGTGACCGCCATTTTCTATCTGCTTAATCACTCGATACCTGATCTTCCACAGGAGAGGACCTACACTGCAAGTGCTGCTGTGACCTCGGTCTGGAAGAGACAATGGCTCATGCGACTGGGGAAAGGGCCCCTGCCTTCACTGCGGAGGAGTTGGAGAAACTTGTGGATGGGGTCCTCCCCCAGTATGCGCTACTCTACGGTCCTCCAGACCAACAGGTAAGTACACAGGGACCATGCTTAGTGGGCAATGCCTGGGTTGAGTGGGGTGGATGAAAGATGGTGGGGAGGGGAGTGATTGAGGCATGCATCAAACGACAGATGAGAGCATGTGCCACATGGCAAGGATGGGGATGGGGGGCCACTCACATCGAGCATGCAGAAGGTGATGACAATTTTTCTCTCCCTGTACATGTCACATAGGTCAGCGCCCACCAGAAAGTCGCAATTTGGCGTGCCATCGCCAAGGACGTCCGGACCCTGGGGGTCCACAACAGACGGGGCACCCACTGCCGGAAGAGGTGGGAGGACATCTGACGCTGCAGCAGGAAGACGGCGGAGGCTCAGCTGGGGATGGCCTCCCAACGTAGGAGGGGTGCCAGTCGTACTTTGACCCCCCTGATGTCCCAGATCCTGGCGGTGGCCTACCCCGATTTGGATGGGCGCGTGAGGACATCACAGCAGACACAAGGGGGTGAGTACAAATACATTCTGCTGACTTTGCGCGCAGTGGAGGTGTCTGGGTAGGGGAGGAGGGCTGTGGGTATCCCTAGGCCAGGGCGATTTCTGTAGGCTAGGCCCCTCCGTAAGGCATGGCCCTGTGCCCCCGCCCCCACCTCTGTAGGGTGCCAAGTACAGGTATCCATGGCCCTGTGTCATCTATGTGTGCAGTTGTCGTCCATAAGCTTGTAGGCCATGTCCCACGGATTGCGCAGTGGACCCCAAGTGCGCGGCGTAGTGCAGGGGGCTTCTGTGTCTGTCCTCTCCGCCAACGGTGTCGCCAATGCATGCACTCAATATGTCTTTATTTCTCCCCCCACCCCTTTTTTGTGGTCTTCCTGTTCATATGTTCATTAGCATCATCAGGCGGAGGAGAAGTGGCATCGGAGCACGAGGGAGCTGCATCCCACATGGCCCTGGAGGGCCATGCAACGGAGTCCGAATACACCAGTGGGACGGAGGGCGAGGGGAGCTCCACAGCGGGGACTCGTGCTGATGTCAGTGACAGCGACTCGTCCTCTGAAGGGAGATCCCTAGTGGTGGCGGTAACATCCGTGCCCCCCCGCAACAACAGGTACAGCCGCCACCCAGCGCACCAGCACCGCCCTCCCAGTAGCCCCTCAGCGTTTGCCCTGTGCCCGCTCACCTAGGAAGGTGGGCATCTCCTTCGCCCCAGGCACCTCAGGCCCTGCCCCTGTCACCCCTGCTGCCCTCAGTGAGGAGGTCATTGACCTCCTGAGGACCATCATTGTTGGGCAGTCTACCCTTTTGAATGCCATCCAGGGTGTAGAAAGGGAGGTGCACCAGAGTAATGCATACCTGGAGGGCATTCATTCTGGTCAGGCTGCCCATCAGCGATCGTTCAACGCTCTGGCCTCAGCACTGACAGCAGCCATTGTCCCTGTCTCTAGCCTCCCCCCTCCAACTTCCTCCACCCAGACCCAATCGCCTGTACCTCTGCCTATCCCAGACACACCATCAGACCAGCCTGCACACACCTCAACACCCAAGGGAAGCTCATCCAGACATAAGCACCACACATCACACAAGCATTCACACAAGCAACATCCACATGCAGACATACCAACACCCACTGCCTCCACTGTGTCCCCCTCCTCCTTGTCTCCCTCCTCCCTCCCTGTGACGTCTCCACTCACACTTGCATGCACAACATCTTCAGCCACTACGTCCATCACCAGCACACCCACCAGAACACTCCGCACATGTGCAGTCACCACCCCCACTACCATTTACACGTCCCCTGTGTCCTCTCCCAGTGTGTCTGTCACCCCCTCTTCCAAACTACACAAACGCAGGCAGCCACCCACCCAACAGACATCCACCTCACGACAGCCTCCAGCCCAAGCACCTGCACCCAAAGACACCAGACTTCACACTCCTACAACCACATCCTCTTCCTCCCCTCCCATACCCACTACACCTACCCGTCCCTCTCTTGCCAAATTGCTTTTCTTTTCCAAACTTGACCTCTTTCCAACAACTCCCCCACCCCGTCCATCTCATAAGACTCCAATCAGCACCTCAGCCACCACAAAACCGGGACCTGTAAAGACTGTTTGCCATGGACTGTGGAGTCCCCCACCCTCAAGGGCAGCCAGTTCAGCTAGGAGCCAAGGCCAGCCCACCCCCGGAAAAGCATCCGAAGATTGCAGTGCCCGGCGCGAAAGACCAAAGACACCAGGGACAAAAATCCCTACATTGGCTCCGGCAGGAAGTCGGGTGCCACCTGGCACACTGCCAAAGGTGGGAAAGGGCCACAGGCGAACAGGGAAGGGTGGGAAGGGCAGCACGCCCGACAAGTCCGGCAGCAGGCCAGCTGGCCAGGAGGGCCCCACCAGCCCCATCCCAGGTGTGCAGGAGGACACCCACAGGCCCGGTACTGCAGCCCAGGAGGGTCCCACCAGCCCCATCCCAGGTGTGCAGGAGGACACCCACAGGCCCGGTACTGCAACCCAGGAGGGCCCCGCAAGCCACGTCCCAGGTGGGCAGAAGGACACCCACAGGCCCGGGACTGCAGCCCAGGAGGGCCCCGCAAACAACCAGACAGATGGGCAGGAAGGCCCCGCCAGCCACATGTCAGGTGGCGAGTGACATCCATGCCATGGCCGGATCCGCTGACCTGGACACTCATCTCAAGCACCGCTCCGCTGGGCACCGCCGTCTCAAGAACCGCTGAACAGGGCCCTTCATCTCAAGCACCGCTGAACTGGGCCCTTCATCTCAAGCACCGCTGAACTGGGCCCTTCATCTCAAGCACCGCTGAACTGGGCCCTTCATCTCAAGCACCGCTCCGCTGGGCACCGCCGTCTCAAGCACCGCTGAACAGGGCACCGCCGTCTCATGCACCGCTGAACAGGGCACCGCCGTCTCATGCACCGCTGAACTGGGCCCTTCATCTCAAGCACCGCTGAACTGGGCCCTTCATCTCAAGCACTGCTGAACTGGGCCCTTCATCTCAAGCACCGCTCGGCTGGGCACCGCCGTCTCAAGCACCGCTGAACTGGGCCCTTCATCTCAAGCACCGCTGAACTGGGCCCTTCATCTCAAGCACCGTTCCGCTGGGCACCGCCGTCTCAAGAACCGCTGAACTGGGCCCTTCATCTCAAGCACCGCTGAACTGGGCCCTTCATCTCAAGCACCGCTGAACTGGGCCCTTCATCTCAAGAACCGCTGAACTGGGCCCTTCATCTCAAGCACCGCTGAACTGGGCCCTTCATCTCAAGAACCGCTGAACTGGGCCCTTCATCTCAAGCACCGCTCCGCTGGGCACCGCCGTCTCAAGCACCGCTGAACAGGGCACCGCCGTCTCATGCACCGCTGAACAGGGCACCGCCGTCTCATGCACCGCTGAACTGGGCCCTTCATCTCAAGCACCGCTGAACTGGGCCCTTCATCTCAAGCACCGCTCCGCTGGGCACCGCCGTCTCAAGAACCGCTGAACAGGGCCCTTCATCTCAAGCACCGCTGAACTGGGCCCTTCATCTCAAGCACCGCTTCACTGGGCCCTTCATCTCAAGAACCGCTGAACTGGGCCCTTCATCTCAAGCACCGCTCCGCTGGGCACCGCCGTCTCAAGCACCGCTGAACAGGGCACCGCCGTCTCATGCACCGCTGAACAGGGCACCACCGTCTCATGCACCGCTGAACTGGGCCCTTCATCTCAAGCACCGCTGAACTGGGCCCTTCATCTCAAGCACCGCTCCGCTGGGCACCGCCGTCTCAAGCACCGCTGAACTGGGCCCTTCATCTCAAGCACCGCTGAACTAGGCCCTTCATCTCAAGCACCGCTCCGCTGGGCACCGCCGTCTCAAGAACCGCTGAACAGGGCCCTTCATCTCAAGCACCGCTGAACTGGGCCCTTCATCTCAAGCACCGCTGGCCCATTGGCGGAAGGGGCAGGCCCGCATCTGTGTCGGGCAGGGCTGCACAAAGCACTCTGGGCACTAGTCCCCCTCCAGTACCAGTGGAGACTGTCATCCACTTGAGAGACTGTGGCTTTGCACTCCCCAGGATGGCACAGCGGGCAACACACCCACTGTAGAGACTTGAGAGACTGTGGCTTTGCACTCCCCAGGATGGCACAGTGGGCAAGCCACCCACTGTAGAGACTTGAGAGACTGTGGCTTTGCACTCCCCAGGATGGCACAGTGGCCATGGAGGCCCCTCGTGGATCTGGCGTCATGGACTGATCTGGCTGAGGTGCCCCCCCCTTCCTTTCCCCCTGAGGTGCCTGTAGTTTTCCTATCTGATGCCCCTGCAGTGTTCTCTCCGTTGGCAGGTATCCTGTGTGGGCTTTGCCCATGTGTTTTGGCCCAGTGGCCCACGAACAATGGCTGATACACATATCGGACTGGACAATTTATGTATATAAAGTTATAGATGTGTGATATATTTTATACTCAGTCTTACAATATAATTCTAATTTTATATTAATTTCCTTTTGTCTTTGCATTCTTCCGGGGAGATTGGGGGGGGTAACTGTGATGTGTTGCTATGCATTGATGTGTGTGTTGTAGTGGGTGAGGGTGAGGGTGGGTGTGTCGCATATGTGTGTCCCCGTAATTTTTTGCCTCCCCTGTGTCGTAGGTGCAGTACTCACCGTTGTCTTCTGCGCCGGCGTTCGTGCTCCTGGTAGAGGAGCAGGAAGACAAAGGCTGGGAGGATGTGGAGTTCGGGTTCCATGCTGTCCAGATTCCTCGTGGGGTGTATGGAGGTGAGCGTTTTCCGTTTGAAATGGCTGTTTCCGCCGTGTTTTTATCGGCGGGGCTACCGCCCCGGAAAAGGTGGCGGATTGGTGGGTTGTGATAGGGTGGGCGGGACATTGTCTCCCACCTGTCTGTTGGCGGTGACCGCCGCACTGTTTGTTTGTCCCGCCGTGGCGGGTGGTGTGTTAAAGTGGCGGTCTCTGTTGGCGGTTTCCGCCAGGGTCGGAATTGCATTTTTTTACGCCAGCCTGTTGGCGGTTTTGCCGCCGCTTTAACACCGACCGCCAGGGTTGGAATGACCCCCTATGTCCCCTAGGTGCTACATATATGGTTGCACTGCATTTCTTTCTCCTGTTTTCATGTGGTTATGCTCTCTAAGGGCTGATGGTTGGGTTACATGACATGATTCTTCCAAATGCTATTTTTATTGTGGTGTTCTCTAGGGGCTATTCTGAGCACTGCAGTCAATGCATGATAATATTTGTGGCACAAAAAATTTGCCCTATAATGCTTTGCAGGGCATTACTTTTACAAAACATTTCTGCTCATAGCTCAGCCTGTGGTGGTCATAGGACAATGGGACCACCTTCAAAATGCCCTTTCTGTCTACATCATCTCTGGATCCCAACACTAGATTAGTAGGGCCCCCAAAATAATAACCCCTCCCACCATTCAGTGTCTTTTAAGCTTTCTCATTGCTAAAACTTTTGTTTTACAGCTAGGAGATGTTTTGTTTTAAAGGCCTTGCTTGTAATGACATTGCAGTAGGCCTGCTAGCCCTAAAACACCCTCTAGGAGTTACGTATATGGTTACACTACTTTACTTTCTCCTGTTTTTTCCTTGCGGTTGTGCCCTCTAGGGGCCAACAATATGGTTACATGACCATGTTTCTTACAAATGATATTTTTGTTAAGGTTCCCTCTAAGGGCTGTTTTGAGCATGAAAGACTAATGCCAAAAGTTATTTCTGATAAAGGTTTATATGATAATTGTATATGTTTTAATAATCTCTACTTATTACAATTATGACCATGATTCAGGCCAACTTAGCATCCTTATTACACCATGACCGTTTGAACACTCTTGATATGTTTGGGTGACCCTTCTAGTTTATTTATCCTCTGTGGCTGTCTTGTGTGTTTTTGGGGGGAATTGTGTTAGCCAGCCAGCAAATCTGACGGTGGGGGTAGTTAAAGTGGTATTCTATTGGAATTAGCATGGCAGATTTAAATTAGGATGTTAAATGGCAACATTTTAATTTTTTGCTGCAGATAAAGGAAGAAGGTAAATGGAAGTACTTAAGCTATACGCAGGGCCACTGAAATTATATGACAGGAAAAGACAAAATTATGAAGCAGGGTTGACCAGTTTATGTGGCAGGAAAAGTCCAGTTATAAATTTACAAAGCCAATAGCTGTAACTCAAGCAAATGCAAGACCTATTGCATTGCAAATGCTTGTTTCCTCTAGGGTCCGGCAGGTTTCCTAAATCTCCTTCTGATTCGCCTCAGAGATGGAAAACCTACCCTTCAACTCTTGTTTCAGGGCCCCAACCACCTCCTGGATCTTCAACCACCTCAGTCTGTCAGAGGTAACGCCCAGTACAGGGTTGAGTTCCAGCGCTGTCATATAAATAACCTATTTGTGTGCCTTCGCATAGACGAACTTCCTTGCACCCTCTGACCTCATACAGACAGCGCCATCTAATTGCTCCTGTTGCCAGGGGAGAAAACCTGTTTCCCATGGGCAAGTCCTGGAGTATCCAGGTTGAGCTTGATCTAGAGCTCCCTTCTCCCCCAACCACCTCCAAGCTGTTACTCAGCTTAGATGTCCCAACTGTACATATAGTATTGTCAGTGTCACCCTGCCCAACAAAAACACGGTGTGATTTTACTTTTGGTGTTTGCAGCCCCTAGTGCTACTGGAGCTGCTAGGGTTACTGACGCCCCTACAGGAGGGTTACCTTCTTTGGGGGAGGAAGAGTTTGGACTAGCTTTCCCTGAAAGTCTGGGGTTTTTCTTAGTGTTTAGCTTAGTGTTGTCTTTCTGCTGCAGTCCTCTACCAACCCTGGGCGCAGTCTTTAGCGTGGCATTGATATCAGGGTGATTAGTGGAGCATAACATCTATTTCCTCCTTGCACCAGCACTCTCCCTTTCCTGTTTTTGCGTTCTAAGTTGAGATTGTTTGACAGGCAAGTTAAAAAAAAACCCTAGCGGTAACCTTAACCGCTCTGGAGCTCATGGCATCAACACTAGTAGCCATTGCATCCTGCAAGTATCCAGCCATTCTGGTTGCTAACATCTATCAGGTACTTTCCCTGCTTCTTTGGTAGCCTTGCCCTTTCACACAGTGTAGCGGTGCTCCCCACAGCCTATTTGCACTCCTGAGATGTAGTGCGCACGCGTGACTTCTTTGTGCAGCTGGCCGGCGTTCCGACGTAGTCTCCTTCCATGCTGTGCCTGGAGGAGATGTGCTGCAGTAGTCCCTAGCTGCCCAGAACTAGCGTAGTAAAATCTGCTGCACCAGTGGTCCAATGGGGATGCTGGTGGGGAGGAAGAGAACTTGATTTACAAATGAGTTAAGTGAATGTTGGCAGGGGGCAGGAGAGAAGAAGCGGATCCCCAATGGAGATTGACCCCCATGGAGGAGAGCACCTGACCAGCTATCTCAGCTGGCCACCGTGCTCCTTTCACCTGTTGCAAATGCCATCAGGGATTCCTCCCTGGTAGGCACTTACAGGAGTTGATGCACTCATTGATAATATCTATAGATTTAGCAGCAGCTTCAGAAACTCCATTGGCTATCTTAACATTTCATACTATTATACCAAGGCACACCACAAAGGTCCATATCTTCTTGTTGAATCAGTAAAAGTTCTGATTCAGTATGAGTATGTGGTAGCGTTTTTATTCATCCATATCTTAACATTTGATGCAGCCAAGGCATTTGACAGAGTAAACTGGGAGGATCTGATGACCACAATGAAGCACCTTGGAATAGAGGACGCATTCTTTAAAGTTATTCAACAACTCTATAGCTTCCCAGGGGCTCGTGTGTTGGTGAATAATAATTTAACAGTGCAGGTTAAGATACAGAGAGGGACCAGGCAGGGGTGTCCCTTCTCCCCGCTCCTCTTTGACTTATATATAGAATCTTTGGCCCAAAGTCTAAGGAGGAATGAGAAAATTAAGACCTTTGCCATCTGCAAATTCTCCAAGAAAAGAGCAGTATACGGCAACAACTTAATGGTGTACACCTGTGAGGTAGAAAGCACCATCTTACAAGCGACACTAGAGTTAAGGCTACTTGGGGAATTCTCAGGATATAAAGTCAACAAATCCAAAACAGAAATTATGACTTGAACTTAGTTTGGGAAGGAGTTGAGCATAAAAAGGAAATACGATACCCGGGAATAAGAATTGTGCAGGACTTATAGAATATTAAAAGGGTCAACTTAAAGAGTGTGGGTATTGAGATGGATGAGCCATTGAAAAGGTGGCAGAACTTGCCACTCACCATCTATGGTCAGGTAAACCTGATAAAAATGTATATCTTGCCAAAGTTTACCTTTCTGTTCGATAACATCCCACTTAGTTACAAAAGGCAAGAGCTTGTCAACATCTAAGGGAAAGTTACCTCCTTTATTTGGGCAGGAAGGGTCATTCAGCTGTTCTGGAGAAAACTTAAGCGGAGGCTGGATAAAGGGAACTTAGCATTACCTGATATTCAGCTGTACTGCTGTACATTCCAGTTGAAAAATTGCAGAATGCTTTGATGAGTCATCAGCAGGAAACATGTACAGAGCAATGCTAGAAGTCCATTCAAGGGAGGGTTTCTCCTACAAGTTTGGTGTGCCAATTTATTTTAAGAAAGTGTGGCTGAAGGGCCTTCGCTGAGCTGTAAATTTATGGGATTAGATCCCTACTAGGGATTTCATATTACAGCAAGCTATCACCCAGGTTCCCCTGAATGTATGAAAGATGACTAGTGAGACCCTTGAGAGAGAGAGTGCCATTAGTAAATGGGGACAGGTGGAGGAAGGTGGCAAAGGAATTTCGTGGAATACCTGGCAGGAAATCACCAGGGGCATATTATCCAGATTTAAGTATTATCAGAGGACTGTCTGGTTGGGAACTCAAAGGTGGACACATTTAGAGACCAGTGCATTGGTCCCCTCATAATGAACAAAGAAGTATCCCTTTTGTATCAACACCTTCTAAATGTGGCCGATGAAACCATGGAATTTCCTCACCATGTCTGGGCCGAACACTTGTCAGACGCAGAGCTGAAGGATTTATGGCAAGCATCTATGAGTTGACTTTATTATGTGGTGAAATCTGCTGCATTAAAGAGGAACCACTTTTTCACTTTCTATAGAGCCTTCTGGTCACCAGTGAAGCTGGACAAATTTAGTGAGAGTGATTATACGAGATGCAAGAGATGTGGAGCCCACAAAGCAGACAACATACATCTATATGCCACCTGCACTGTTGTTAAAGGTTTCTGGCTAAAAGTAGGTGAGGTAATATCAGACCTTTCAGGAGTGATGTTGGTGGTAAGCCCATGGTGATTTTATTTGGTGTACTGTGGAAGGAGGGAAAAGCTGTTAAATTGATAGCAACTCAAACAAAATTATTTTTTTCTGTTTCTCCTGGCAAGGAGAGAAACATGTAAGAAATTGTGCCAACCATAGCCTCCCATCTGGGGCGAGTGTTGGAGGTCTGCTAGATGTTTCTACAAAATGGACAAGAGAATCGAGGGGGTAAATTGGAATGTACAATCTTGTTTCTGGGGGCCAGCTGAACACTGGTTGATTGTAAATTTTTCCCTTTTGAAGTTTTTTTTGTAAAGATTTTAATTAGTCATACAATAAATGTTTATACATGCACTGGTTGGCGGCAGAGAACCTGTCCAATGATTATACCTCCTAAGTCAGTATCGGTAGGAGAGATACCATGAAGAGTCATACTCAAATTACTGACTATTTTTGGGCCAAGAGTAGTGCACCTGGGATAGTTACGTTCACAAGAGGGTCTCTTTCCAAGGTGAAATAAGGACACAAAGGATTAAAAGCGTATATGCCAATAGATCAGATTCAGGCTGGACTTCCCCAGTTTTTGCAGAAAAAATGGCTTTACTTTAGCTGTCGCCAACCTAAAAGTGTTTCTGGTTCCACACAATCTAATGGGGAAAATATATTCCCCAATTTGTTTTTCAAGATTTCCCACTTCCTAGTCTAAAAATGTTGGCATGTATGTAAAAATATACATTTCAATTGCATACATGCCCATAGACCTGACTCAGACGGGAGACTCTGGATTTTAGAAATCCAAATTGACTTTATTTTGGCTGTCCCCTGCCTGAAATTGAAGCTAATGGGGGAAATAAAATCTCCCGATTATTGTTTTAAATCTCACACTTTTCTCTCCTACAATAGACCTGATTCAGAAGGAGACTCCCAATTTCTTTAAGCCAAAATGGCGTTATTTTAGGTGTCTACACCTAAAATTGCCTCTGCATGTATGGTACAAGTTAGTAGCTAACACACACTAGTAAACCTTTCAAGATCAAAATAAGAATTGGCAATGCCAATAGGTCTGACTTTAAAGAAATGTTGTATGAATAGCTGCAAAGTTTCCAAGATCAATGTGTGGTGTACTGCTCCTGTCTAAGTTTTCTTCTTTGAATTCTGGGACTTGTAGTCCTGCTTTATAATGACTACAAGTCCGAGAATTTAAAGAAAAAGCTGCACTGGAGCAGCACATCACACATGGACCAGGGAAATATGGCACATTGTTTATGGTAAGGTGAAGCGATACCAGTAGTCAGCACATGAATAGATATGTATGTGTGTGGAAGGAAAACAACTGTTGAATAATATTGGTGTAAGGTAATAGGCCAGGTGACAGGTTCACTGTTAAACCAGACTTAAGATCCATGTAGGTTAAAGACGTCCCTCCTCCCATCTGTGCTGCTGCCAAAGAAAAACACTATAAATTATCTAGCTAATTGAGACACTTTAATAGCATTACAATGTTATGTGTTCAAAGTTAAAGTGCAGGGAGCTGCATAAATAAACAAAATGATCATAGCTGTGCACAGGGCAAATACTTTTCTGTGAAAGCACACATCCTCGGCCCAATCAAAACATGTACTCCTGGCTCCCAACATGCGGTCAGAGTCAAAGCCCCATCCCTTGATAATTCTCAAGTAATAGTCTGGTGACATCTGCACTTTCAAGCCAGACCATAACAAAGGTGTTTGTTATGTGGTGCTGAAAATATAATCTTCAGTTCACAGATATATGAAGAAGCAATGTAAGGGTCTGCCCAAGGTTTGTGTTTGGAAAATATGGTTAATAGTGCCTATAATACCCATTGGGCAGTAACACTGTTCATCAGGGAAAATGTCTTGAAGGGTTTCCACCTTTCCCAGAGCAAAAAAAATACCAGCCGCTTGTTCACATTTTAAGATTCTGCAACAGAGGTTTTTTAGTTAAAATCTGTATTTTCGATTTTCAAAAAACGAAGACAAATACAACACATCATGTGAATGCAGGGAAAAAAAGAAGAGAAAAGCACAGCACTACAATCCATCACATTAATCCAGCACAATGGGAATACTTTAAACAAACAAAATAACAGGGCAATCTGTAATACAAAAGCACACAGTAGGGCACAGGGAGCATTCCCTGGAAAAGGAGAGGGCCACTGTCCGACATGGGGGAGTGTCTATCATCTGTTGAGGGAGAGGGGGTCGCAAGAGTTTAAGGATATGTCCTTAAAGGTTGCCATATGTCCTGCCGGTGAGCAGTCAGGGGTTGTAAAGATGCAAATAGCTTTCTTGTGTCACAGTAAATGAGGTCCAGCAACAAAGCAGCCTTCGCTGCACGGACAGCACTGCCCCAATGCAGGACAATTCTCCTTTTGGGGTGCAGGAGTGCCAGAGCTGCAAAGGATTTTGGCAACTTTTTCACATATCGCAACAGGGCCTGAAGGGGATCAGGGGCCAGTTCCTGGTCGATCATGCATGAGAGAACAGAGTGGATGGTGCCCCATTATGCAATAATATCATGACAGGACCACGTTAAGGTCCATTTTTATATTTTCTTTGCGCCGCATTTGCGTCATTCTTTGATGCAAAAGCGGCGCAAACTTACAAAATACAATGGTATTTTGTACGTTTGCGCCGCTTTTGCGTAAAAAAGCGGCGCAAATGCGGCGCAAAAAAAGTATAAATACGGGCCTAAATGTGCAAAGTCGGCTTGCTCTGCCCCGCACTTCGGGCAGATATGGGATCGTTATAGGATGTAATCTAAAGAGAGCAAGCAGTATGGCATATGCTCGGTGTATGAATTCAAAATGTAACAATTTATGATAATTGTTGGATACTAATTTCACCTGTGTGCAGCAGTAATCCCAGATCTTGTTTGGCAAGGAGCGCCCCAAATCCCACTGTCAGGCGGCCCTCAACCTCTCAGATCCCGTATGTCTAAATTGGAGAGAAGAGTGGTAAAGATGGGAGTTAAGATGCTCGTTGCCTGAGGCTGTAATGGTATGCGACAAATGGGGGAAATCCCTTGGCTCTGCCAGGTATGTAGGCAACATTGCGCTAGTGTACAGTAGAGTCTGTGTAAAATAAATCTGCCCATTACTGAGGATTATTGCCTCTTGGTAACATTTGTGAATGTGTGGTGAATATAGTGTTTCAAAACCTAGATAGCAGCGTAGTTTGTTCCATGCCCAACAAGTTGTTGGGAGTGTCTGTATTTCTGCCGGATTTCTCGGTAAACCAGTGGTCAGCAGAACTGAAAAGGATGTGGCAAGGGTCTGAACGCTCCAGTCTGAGATATTGGATCCTGTTGTCAGGATGGTACCAATAGTAGGCAAAATACGTGTGGGCAACAAGATAATATAGGTAAAAGTCTTGTACACCAAAGCCCCTGCTCTAAAAGGGAAGCGTTAATGTGGAGCAACATATGCCTTCCCGCCCAAACTAGCTGCTTAAGGAGACTACGCAGCGAGTCAAAAAAGTGCTTGGTCAGGACTATAGGGATATATAAGATTTAAGAACAAATACAAGAAACGTGGGAGAACCACCATTGTAATAATGGCTACCCTAACAGCAAGGGACAGGGGGAGGGTAATCCATCACTCGACCTGAGAGGTGAGCCTCTCGGCTCATAATTGCGCCGGATGACTTCCGAACTGTTTCTGTGTAGGAGTATATAAAGGTATTTAAGAGAGTCCTCCTTCCAAATCAGGGGATAAGGAAGCTGATAGGGTACTGTGGTGTCAGTAAGGGGGAATATTTCAGACTTAGTCCAATTAATGGACAAGCCAGAAAAATTTCCAAAGCGAAGCACCTCCTCAACCAGCGGGGCCAAGATTGGTGACAGGGTCCCGTACAAAAAGCAGAATACCATCCACATAAAGTGAGACTAAGAGGGGGACGTGGTGAAATCGAAGCCCCCCGTGTAAAAGCTGCTCCTTGAAACCGGCTCACCAATGGGTTCATACATATGATAAATAACAGGAGGGGACAATGTACAACCCTGTCAGGTGCCCTGAGTTAAGGGAAATGAGTCAGATAGAGCCCTATTAACCCAAATCCGTCTGAAAGGGACAAATACAACAAGGCTATGAGGTCCTGAAAGCCTAAAGGCATACCTAATTTGTATAGAAAGGCAAAGAGGAAAGGCTACTCCAGGGAATTGAATGCCTTCTCTACATCAAGCAGAATAGCTGCCGCAGGGAGATCTGTTTTTTTTTGTTTAAGGACAGCAAACACTGTGTGCAGGTTAGTTGAGGTGGATCGATGGGGTACAAATCCCGACTGCATAGGGGCAATTACACTCTTCATTAGTAAAGACAACGTGTAGCAAGGATTTTAGCCAGGATCTTGTCGTGATTGAGTAATGACAACTGGTGATATGAGGTGCAAGACTAAGGAAACTTCCCGGGTTTAAATAGGAGTATGTTCACCGCTTTGCTCAGGAACGGGGGTAGCATGCCCTGGCCAAGAGATTCAACATAAACCTCAAGTAAATACGGGATAAGAATGTTGTTATACACCTTATAGAAGGCTCCCATAAAGCCATCCGACCCCGGGGCCTGAGTACTGCTGAGAATCTATGGCCTGAGAGACCTCCTCAGCATTAATGGGCGAAGGCAGGAATTGTTGATGACCAGTTTCGAGCCAGATCAGGGCAACATGATCAGAAATTTCTGCAGTGGTAACAGTAGTGGGAGTTGAATATAAATAGTTGGAATACGATGTGAAAGTGGCAAAGATGTCGGGAGGGCTTGTCACCACTTCCCTGTGGTCTCTCCGAAGCGCAATTACATTTGAGGACTGGTATGATGGGTGCAGGATACGTGCAAGCATGCCACCAGGGCGCTTGCCCTCCCCAAAGCACCTTGCAGAGGCATATTTGCCAAAATACAGCACCTCACAATCAGCAGCCTCACAAAAGTCCTGCATCAAGGAGGCTCTCTACGAAGGATACAGAGGGATAGAATCTGATATTGTACGTCGATCTAATGTTTGTAGCTCTCTCTCTAAAAGTGCAAGGTCACCTCTAATAGCACAGAGTATTCTAGAGTGCTTTGAAATGCACCCCCCCCCATGTAGGCTTTAAAGGCATCCCAGAGCATAGCACATTTTTGGACCAAGCCCCCATTGAGCGCAAAATACTCAAATATAGCATCTCAGACCTCGGCCCGGGACACCTCGTCTAACAATGCGTTGGAGGGGAACCGCCATGCATGGAACAGGGGAGTCTGGGTCAGAATATGGATGGTAGCAATCACTGGGGAATGATATGACAATGTGCGGGGAAGGTGGGAAATTCCAGTGAACAAGAGGGAAGCAGCAGGAGTTGTGCACCAATGATCGATCCGGGACCATACATTATGTGGGCTGGAGTAGAAAGTGTAGGCATTATCAGTAGGGTAGCAGGTGTGCCACGCATCAGAAGGTTGAAATGTGTCAAGTAGTGTGTGTAATACTTGAATGAAATGGGATTTAGTAATTCCGGTATTCCTGGTGGTATCAACTTGTGGTAGCAGAGTCAGATTAAAGTCCTCGCCCAATAGGATGTGTTCAGAGTGGAGCCGTTCCAACTATGCCAACAGGCCCTCTGAATCAGGCAGCGTTTCCTGGCATACAAAAGGTAGGCTTTTATGGACAAGAATGCACATTTCCCTGGAATAGGAGCTATAATGAGAGAAAAAACACCCCCCCCCCCATGCGAGGCAAAGGTGCAGGTCACAGAAGGTGATAGGTGAGTTTCCTGCAAAAAGGCAATCTTAATCCCATGCCTATTTAGATAAGTGAGGCCTTGTTTGCCTTTCCTGGGATTGTTTAGCCCACTGATGTTCCACATTGCGCAACAAACATTACGGGCAGCCGTGCCCGCTGATTTATGCGACATCATTGTAGTAAAGCATCAATAAAAATGGAGCCCAGTTCATGCCGTGCTGTAATAGAGGTGCAATGTCGGAACAAGAAAAAAACAGAAAACAACACAAAAGGAACACCCATCCCCCCACCCACACACGAAAAAAAATATTTCTAGCGTAACCCCAAAACCCTTCAATAATACAACATTCAACAAGGTGGAGTACACCAGGGGGGAGTAGCAACGATCCATCAAAGACAAAACCAACCAATATCCCCATATGTAAGGAGAGATAAGTATCAATCATCGTTGCAAGTTTGCAAGGAATTGTGAGAGATGCACACAAAGCACAGTTCACCGGGGGACAGAACAGTCTGTAGGTATGAGCTCAGAGCAGCGCGAAGGGGTGCGGGGGGCAGAACAGATGGGAGCCATCAATGGTGCATGAAGGAGAAGGCCGCACTTCAGAGCGGTACCACACGACTCCACAGGTGAGCGGCATGGGGAGTCCTTAGAGGAGCAGCACTCAGATCAACCAAGCCTCTGTTGCTTACAGAAAAGCCCTGCATTCGCTGGGGTGTTAAAGACATGCTGCTCCAATTCAGGTCTATGCTTAGATGCGCTGGGTGTAACATCCCATAGAGCAGACCAGCTGGCTGTAACAAGTTCATAACTTCAGTGTACTTGCACCGAGCCTCCTGGACCATAGGAGTGAAGTCAGGATAGAGCGACAGAGTCATCCCCTGAAACTGTAGCAGGTCCTTATCATGTGCCAGGCAAATGGCAGCGTCTTGGTCTCGATAATTTAATAGCCAAGCAATGATCGGGTGGGAAGGAGCCCCAGGGTTTGGATGGGGGCCCAGAGATCTATGTGCCCTCTCCACCGCAAAAGAGGATGTAAATGAGTCGCTTGACAAAAATGCTCATGGGGCCAGTGTTGGTGGACTAAGCCACTCCTGTGATCCAATATTTTTGCGGTGCGAGTGGGCCTCCAAATTTTCATTTTTCACCTACACAGTCTTTAACAACCTCTCCACTCCCTCCACCTGCTTGAACATGGTCGCGGCGCAGTCCTCTGTATCCGATATCCACTGCTCGGTCACACCAAGCCTGGTGGAGTGCTCATCGAGGTCCTCACCATCCCATCCAGCCGCATCGTAAGCTCATCAAAGCGCGTGTCTATAGCCCTGAAGCCCGCCTTTAATTCAGCCTTTATTTCCGCAATTCCCTCCAGTGGTGGGGCAGAGAGCGCACCCTGAGCTGAATCGAAGCCGGATGGCCCCCCGGTCCCATGGTGTCTTGGGGTCCTGGCCAGATAAAAGGACATTTGTCGTTGTTTGGGGTCACCGCACCCTCTTCCGCCCCAGGATGGGGCAGTAAGAGCAGGGGGATATGAGGAACCCTCAAGAAGGCAGGACCGCGCAACCAGGTCCAAATGAAAAGAGGCGCACAGCAACCAGCCACGCAATACAGGAAACAATCAACGTCAATCACAGAATGCAGGAGGTTAAGATAGTGGGGTATAGTAGGCCAAGTGATTGCCAAATGCAATGCCAGCACGTCTGTGGAGGCAGGAAGTCACCAAGAGTGGGCAATGTCAATGTTGCATTCCAATTCCCATGCTAAGCACTAGGGTTCTCATAGGTCAGAGACTCCCAAACTTTTTCGACCCACGGCTCCCTTAACCTATTGGCCGTTGGCCAAAGCTCCCCAATTTGTTACTTTTTTTTGGTGGGTTGGTGAATGTAAGCCCGACCCTCAGGAGTACTTCAATTTTTATTCTTGAAAATAATTGGGATGAAGCTGATGAAGGTCTTATACTCATAGTATATTAGTTATATAATTTAAAAAATTGGTTAAGTGAGGGTTTGTGCTGTGGAAAGACCTGTAGAGTTAAGATATACTGCTAGTGCATGATTCCATTGTAGGTAGCAGTAAAACAGTTTCCTAAGCATCCTTTATGTGTCTGTGAGGTGTTGAAATGTGCATATGGAGCTGTCCCCCCGGACATCCCCTAATTCGGAGATGCCAATGATGTCCCGGGCTTGGAAGCCCTTCTATTTTACTGTGTCCAAGCCAGTTTCCATCCCAAAGCAGTGTTTCAGCCTTTGGTACACCATGCCTTGATCCACTTTAATGATGCTGGGTGCCAGCTTGATATCGATGTTTGTGTTGCGGTGAGTGGGCGGTGTGGGGGTATGGGCAATAGAGTAGGTCAAGGGTAAGGTGTTGTTTGAGAGCCCGAAGCTTTACAGCTCTTGCAGGATCTTCCTTATCTGCAAAGAGCCAGTTGTTAATTAGCACCATCTGACTTGCAGACAAGTCACTCACTTCTCGGGTACAAGTGATCATTTGCCTTCTTGTTTAGGAGGTAGGGTTCATGGGATCTGGAAACGAATGGACATGGGGAGAAGGGAGTGCTTATTTTTCATTGAAATGTGCATTTGCAAGGGCTCCATCTTTATTATTTTTTTTAAATTGAACAGTAATGATCTGTGCTGCTTCCTGCATGCCCTGGAAATCCTGCGAGCCTGAAAGGACATATGGGTCAAGTGGTAAAAGAGCCACTGCAATGAGTAACATGTACCAAACAAAACATTCTCTGCTGTACATAAGAGTATCTTGCAAGCCATGTTGGAGTTCAGTGCACTTATAACGCAGCCCAATCTTCTGCCACATTTCTTTAAGATCCAAGGACTCCTGTGTCTTGCAACAGACCTACAGCATTGTTTTGTTGTGGTTATGTTTTTAAGGCCAATTCGGTAAGGATAACTGTATTTCAGTTAGAAATACCAGTGCGTAATTGTATTTTGCAAAAGAGCGATACAACACGGTTACTACATGTAGGCACTGCTACAAATCTAAGTCTATTCCTCATCAGAATTTCACTTCAATTTCTGAGCATTTCAGTGTGTTTTTCAGTCTAAGTTGGACTTTTAAATAAATCTTCACAGTGCTCCTGTTTTTCACACGTGAATATTGATGTTTTGATTCTGAATGCAAAAAAATAGGCACCGTGCAATAGAACAAGGTGTTGGGACGTGAATTGGAGGCATAAAGGTTCATTGAAAAACTGTAAGCCGCATGTGCTGTGCAGGAAAAACCCACCTGTTTATTACATGTCGACCCTTGAACACTGCACTGTGAATTGTTCTCTCCTCTGCTACGTAACCTATACGTGCAACTTTCCACAAACCTAATTCATGAAAATGTGCATCATAAGTCTGTGCACATTTGGTAAGTTGTGCCTTTCACCTACTGACTGGAAAATTATTAAATTGTGTGGTAGAATTACTGGTATTTACAGCTGATCCTAGCATCAATCTGTCAACTTTTCCACCAAGTTTTTCCTTTTGTGTTGGCTAAAGCATCAGCTTGTAGGCATGACTGCTAATTAGAGGAAAATTATGAGAACAGTAAGTCATGACTCTTTGTGAAGTAGTATTTCACAACCACTTACATTGTGTAGGTGTGGGAATAGCATTTCTTGTAGGAAATGAAATTATTCCTGATGTCCTTTTCTATCCAGAAGAGCTGCAGAAATGCTGTAGTTTTCATACTTCGGAAACTGGTCAGAACACCCTGCTTTTAAATTTGACTGATTTATGTGGCTGTCTTTTGTGAGTTAGGATGGGAGGGAAAAGAGCGGAAGCCACTGAGTTTCATGAAGCACATTTAAACCAAGGAATTATCCTGCCAAATTTCTGTGTATTACGTACCCATCCCCACTCTCCCAATCTCTTCTTGACTTCAAGTCGACACATGGGGAAGACAGTAGAGGATCTTTGTTCACGGCGCCCCAGGCTAGTTTTAACGGCACCCTGGGGAGCCACGGCGCACAGATTGGGAATCCCTGTCATAGGTAGAATAATGGGGTGCACTCACCGCTATGCTCCCCCAGTGCACCTAGGTGGCTGTGTTGGGCCCTGGGCTGCACTGGCATTGTGGGTGGGGCCCACTTGGTCCAAGGAGAGCGCAGCTAGGCCCCACCCAAGCACCGTGCAGGCCGCAACCCAGGCCTGAGTGTCAGGCCACCCGCCATGCGCGAGGGCTGACGGCACAGCCCATCAGCGCACGCCCATCCAGGCAAGGGGTGCGGGCAGGGAAAGAAGGCAGGACCTCCAGGTAGTTAGTTCCCCAAGGCAGCCAGCAAATTTATGTGGGCAGCAGATCCCAGGCCAAGTTGCCATCTGCGCGCAGCCCTGCACCTGACTCGCCTACCATCCCCTGTCGCCACTGGGCCACCGGGGACCGCATCAGGCCACCGTGACCGGCAGCGAGCCCCACCAGTCCTCACACTCCACCAGCAGGATCCCAGTGCCTGCAGATGTCTGAATCAATTGAAAGATGGGGCGGACATCGCATCATAGCCAGCAATGACCCCAGAGCTTAAAGACCGCGTGGCCATCTTGGACTTTGGTCAGGACACGCCCCCAACTGGCATGATACTTAAATAGAACTTTACATAATATCGCCTGTAATCATTTTAATATGGCCTTTCTAGCTTTGTTTATTTTGATTATCAGTCAGCACTCCTTAAAGCAGGTGTAGAAAACGTTTTAAAGTGTTTTCTTTTTATATGTACCATTTAAATTAAGTCCTAATAAGGGAAAAAATACAGGGGTTAGGAATTTATCCTATTTTTTGTAGTTGTAGTGGTTGGGACATTAACATAATGATTATGTCAGTACAAAAATCAGCCAGGTGGCAACCCTATTTAAAGAATGCTTAATACAAGAAGCTTTGGTTGACTCCCTTCAAGAAATGTTATTGTTGTGGGAAATTGTGGTACCCCCACCCATCACACCCTCAAAGGATATTTGGTGACATGCATGGTAAATCATGTTTTAAAGCACATTGGATCTGCTAGTGTATGTCATCTTTCAATCTCCTCTCAAAGAAAGTACTTAACATCAAAACCCTGGCGTACTGCAATAATCTGGAGATTTCATGTAACAACTATCTGTCTGTAGACTCTATCTCAGTGTATTGACAATCCATCATTGAAAGCCTCTTGTACCTAATAGATGTTTTTCACAATAAATAAGTCAGACCATTGTCTGTGCCATAACTTGTCATAATAAGTAGATCAGTCCTAGGTTCCCAAATGAGCAAATTAACCTTTACCATTGGATTATCACCATCACCAACTCAGGCCTACTGTGTCAAGCATGTGCTCTAAAATGGCAGCCATCAGGTAAACAGTCAGCAAAATTACTTATAGGTGTAAATTTGCAGTTGACAAAACAATATACAACACCTCAATAAGAATATCTCACAAGGATTAGGACTGTGCAAATCTTCTACCAGAAGAGTGGAGAAGCGTAATTTTTGGTTCCACCCTTGAACATTACAGAAATCATAAAAACGTGACTAACATCATATATTCTATGTGCCTTAACGTTGCTAATGTAAAGTGAAACATCAAAGCATATTATTGGAGGTGTATTTACTGTAGAAGTCTAGAGATTCATATATGCATGTGTTTTAATGTTTAACTTTAACATGAAAATGTGTAGTTCACATTCACATTTACACTTATGCATTGGAGTTGTAATGCTTTATTGAAGTTTCCATATATACTCACATTTTCATTTAGAATTATTGCATTTGTCCTGTAATTGTAAGATATATTTATAATTGTGTATTCTGAATGTGCATTCATTGTTTTGCTAACTTAGCATGATCAAAGGCCTTAAGCATTTGGTTTCTTGTGTTTAACATTCAACATGAAGTTTTGCTTGCACAATGCTGTTATTGTCTTTGCAGGTGCATTTGTGTGATCCCACAGTTAGTAAAGGGCATATTGGGGGTCATTCTAACTCTGGCGGGCGGCGGAGGCCGCCCGCCAGAGTTTCCCCCGACAGAACACCGCTCCGCGGTCTGAAGACCGCCGCGGTGATTCTGTGTTTCCCGCTTGGCTGGCGGGCGACCGCCAGAAGGCCGCCCACCAGCCCAGCGGGAAACCCCTTCCCACGAGGAAGCCGGCTTCGAATGGAGCCGGCGGAGTGGGAAGGTGCGACGGGTGCAGTTGCCCCCGTCGCGAATTTCAGTGTCTGCTGAGCAGACACTGAAATTCTTTGTGGGGCCCTCTTACGGGGGCCCCTGCAGTGCCCATGCCATTGGCATGGGCACTGCAGGGGCCCCCAGGGGCCCCACGACACCCCTCACCGCATCCTGTTCCTGGTGGTCGAAACCGCCAGGAACAGGATGGCGGAGAGGGGGTCGGAATCCCCATGGCGGCGCAGCAAGCTGCGCCGCCATGGCGGATTCCCATGGGCAGCGGAAAGTCGGCGGTACACTGCCGACTTTCCGTTTCTGGCCGCGGCTGAACCCCCGCGGTCAGAATGCCCGGCGGTGCACCGCCAGCCTGTTGGCGGTGCTACCGCCGACCCCGGCGGTCAACACCCATTGTGTATTCGAGATAGTGAGGTCCGAAGGATACTTTGGCAAGGATGAGAAGCACTAACTAACAAACTAAGAAAAGACTCCTTTTAATGTATCAGGAGCAGGGAGACACTCAAGGTGACCCTGATGTTAGAGCTGTGGAATGGGAGACTCGAGTGGAGTTGCCCATTTCAGCTGTGAGAAGACAGAAAACTACAGGTTTTGATGATGTGAACGTCTCTTAATTGGTATTCACACTGTTAGTCGAGAGACCAGATTTAAACTCTGAGGGGTACAGAGCTCTCTGCCCTTATTCTCTTATGCTATACAACATCTCAATTAGAGAACATCTACTGAGTTCTCCACTATGCTGACACCTTCCTATTTCCCCAGAACAAATTTAGGTTTCCTGGCTTCAGCTCAGTTTAGGATTAATTTAGACCACTTTAGATTAATTCATGCATTGCTAAGAGGATTGAGGCTTGTGCACAGATCATCAGATACATTTTACCATCTTTTGCATTGCTTCAACTGAAATTCTTGTAAAACTTATGCTATTGTGATTTTTTTTATTGAAAATCAGGTATTGAACAAGTCTTTGCATTAAATATGTCCATTCCAGTCAATCATCTTAGATAAATACGGGAAGAAAATAAAAATATATGAAGAAAAAGAGCTAAGAAGAGTTAATTTCAGCCATTATACCTCCCAAATTCCCTGAATTTTTTCAGTGCCTTCCTCCTTTGAGCATAAAGCTCTTCTTGTTGCTTAACTAGCAGCATTTTATTAATCCATACCTCGATGGTGGGAGCAGTAGGGGACTTCCATTTTTGAACGATTAATGATTTAGCAACTAAACCCCTGATAAAGAAATACTGCTGCTAACAATGTTAGATGGTAGTTAGTGGTAGGTATCCCCAGAAGAGCCACATGCAGATCTGGTACAATTTGGATTTTAAACATTTCATCTATTGAAGAGACAGTTCTCGTCCAAAAAGTCAATCTTGCCTTCTGCTCATGAAATGGGCTTTGCTCATGTTTTCCGTAGCTGGCCTAGATAGTCTGACATGACAGCGCATATAGTTGGTCATTTGAAGGTACGAATGAAACAGAATGGGTGATATTCCTGAATTATCAGAGATTATTTGTTCCCATTATTTTATGCTCCCAGCTAAGAGAAAATTGCTAAATCTGGAAAACCCAGCCCTTTCCCACTTCTCAAAGTTACTCTGCTTGAAAGATAATCCATTAACAGACACTCCCTTAGTAACATCAAGAGGTGTAACAGGGGGAACTGCCTAAATTTACTACTCAAAATGTGTGGGAGCTTATATCGAGAGCATTTGGGGAGTTTCAGGATTTTTAGGAAGGAGGAGATTTGAACACCCATTTCTTTAAGCATACATTTCAGGTAAAAACAATTAATTGAGCTATTTTTGCATTTGGTGCACTTTAGCTAGTCCAGAAATACTGTTTGACAATGCTTCCGCATATGTGGAAGCTATAGCCCTCAGGTTTCTCTATTGGGCTGAATTGTAGATAATTTAGTACATGCCTTTTTCCTGTGCCACAGGAAGTAGCGTATGATTTGATCGATTTCTGAAAAAAAAGAATTTCAGAACTTTTATTGTCACGTTTGAAAATATAAAGGTGAACAAAGGAAGAACCACCATTTTAATAAGTGCAACATGCCCTATAATAGGCAGATGAAGAGTGTGGCAGTTGGTTAATAATGCACACACCTTATTCAGTATGAGGATATAATTGAACTTGAATAAATTCGTATGTTGATGAGAAACGAAAATGCCCAGATACCTAGTGATCGGGTAGCCAACAAATGCATCTGCATGTCCTGGGCAAAATTGTGGTTAAACAATGATATAGAAGGACCTCAGACTTATTCTGATTGATCTTGTAATCTCAGATATCTGAAAAAGTTTTAATTTTGCTAAAGGTGTTACAAATATTTTAAACATTGCCTGCCAAATAGGGAATCATGCCATCAGCAAACTATTTTAGTTTAGAGGCTTCAGGAAGGGGGGACTGAAACTGGGGGTCTTGCCTAGAAGCCACAGCCAAGGCTTCTGGAAACAAAGCACAAAGTATTGGTGAGATAAAGCACCCTTGCCTAGAACCTCTTCTTATTGGAATAAGACCTACAGCTTGTGCATTGATCATAATTTTGGTAACCGCCTTGGCATGGACATTCTTCAGCAGTTGAACTACTTTGAGGCTAAACAAATCAAAATAGCAAACAGAACATCCCATTGGACATGATCAAAAGCCTTCTCAGCTTCGAGGATATCTACTGCAGCCTCAGTCCTGTTACTAGAACAATAGTCGATTGCTTGTATGAGAAAATTCGTATTGATTGTCACTGATCTTCCCTGCAAAACATCATTGTGGTCACTGTGTATCACTGAAATCCGTGGCAGGTGCAGCATTTTAGTGAATAATTCATAATTGTAATTCAACAGACTCATGGGTCGATATGAGCCAGGTTCTGTAGGGGGGCGTGTCTTTTTTCAGGAAGCTTACGACTGCCTCAGTGAACTCACTAGGAAAATCGATTCTTTCTAGGAATTCGTTGAATAGCTTTGTTAAGAGCTTTACCAGGTAGGCAGAAAATATGTTATAAAATCCGGCAGACAGGCCACCATTGCCACACACCTTGGCATTAGGCAGAAGGTTGATGGCGTCCTTAGTTTCTGCTGTCGTAATCGGAGCTCCCTTTTCAATATCGGTAACTCTATTGGATGCAAAAAGTCGTCAATTACTCCTGGGAGGGATTGATAGTGGAGGTATAAAGATATGCATAGTGATATAGAGAGCCTTTACCAATCTGATCAGGCTCTGTGACAATGTATTTCTGCTTAGCAACAAAAATAGATTTAATGACCCCTTAATGTTGTTTCTTTTTAACTGACCATGCCAGAAAGCGCCCAGTGCACCTGCTTTTCTCATACAGTTGCTGAAAGCATGTGTTCTGATTAATTAATTCTTTAGAAATAAAGACTTGCTTCAGCCTTTGACCTGCAGCCTCTAAATTAGCTTTGGGATCAGTAGTATGTAGAATTAAATCTGCTTTGTGGGTTTCCTCTAAATCATATTGTAGAGAAGAGATTTCCTCTTGTTGCTGTTTATTTATTCAAGATGAATAGGAGATTGCTTCTTCTCTAAAAAAAAAAAAAAGGCTTCGCATGCCCCACAAGCAGCAGCTGTAGACGTTGTGCCCTCGTTCCCCTGCAAAAACACTTCTATCCCACCCACATGGCTGCCACTCAGGTTTCCTGTGTTATTAAGGATTACGTAGCCACTGTGGTTGCTCTTGTGAGAGCCTATTCAGTTTAAGATTCACAAAAGGGACTGAATGGTCGGAAAAGGGTTTGAGAGTATACCAGTTTAATCTCTTCTCCAATTATATGAGGTTAAAAAGAAATTGATTGGCGAGGCAGAGTTAAAAGGTTTAGAGAAGCATGTGAACTCTTGCTCTGTGGGGTGATCAAACATTGAAGGATCTATTAAGGCTAGATCACTTGTTAGCTTGTCTAAGAACCGAACTAATTTTGGCTTATTCTGATGCTTGTTTGAGCGAGAGCAGTCTCAGGTTACATTTTGAATAATTTTAAAGTCATCATCAATTAATACGATTCCCGTAAGAGGTATCAAAGCATTATAAACCTCTTCTATGGGGGTGGTCTCATTGACTGTGGGTCCATAAAGGCTAACCACATGAATTACTTGATGATAGACCCAGGAGTAACCAAAATCCACCTAGCTTTAGGGTCCCGCACTACCTGAATCACCTCATCTGGGAAGTTTTGAGCTAAGAGATAGCCACCCTTCTAACTGCTGCATTTGCAGCTGCATAAAAAGCATGGGAAGCAAATCTAGATAATCTATGTAGCTTGGCAGAAGCTTTCAAACGTGTCTCCTGGAGCAAAATGACTTGAGCCCCAATCGACTTGAGCCAAGATAGGATGGATCTAAGTTTGATATGATTATTATTCCCATTGGTATTGCAGGAGACCACCCTAAGGTACTCAGTTCTAACCACCTGGCTAATCATATTTGCTAGGGTATTTTCCTTGTCCCAAGCAGCTAAACACCACCTTCCCTATTTCCCTATCGACTTGACATAGAACTGCTGGTATTATATATGGAATAGTCCCACTACCTCGTGTCCACTGCAAAATGTGCTACATTTTTCTACCTGATAGTTTTTTCACTTGCTGCCCCTTCCTACCCCTCTGTCCCTCCCTGCCCCAAATCTCTCCTCTAGCTCCCTTGATCCCTCCCATCTGGGGCTCACCAGGAGCCTCCTCCTCACCTCCCCATGCAGACCTCCCTCTGCAACCCACCACTCACTCTTGTTCCCCGAACAACTAGATGATACCTTGAGATAGCACCTGGATGCTACCTATGACACTAGCAAATTAGGACATGTGACAATGTCATCGCAAAAATATATAGCTTGACCAAAATGGAAACAAAAAGTTCAAGTAGTATAGAACGCAAAGAAACAATAAACCTTGTGACATTATCTGAATTGAAAGATTAACGGTTAAGGGAACCGAGTCCCACTCTCCCAACCCCCTCCTCACAGCTGTTGTAGGAAGCGTAAAAATCCCTTGCTTGCTTCAACGACTGAAAGATATGTGATCGTCCCTTGTGCAGAACTGTCAGTTTGGGCTGCTGGACAGTGCCCTCAGGGGCCCCCAAGATTCTGGAAGTAACTAATCATGTTTTTAAATTCCTTGTGATGACGAGCGGACGCCACAGACATTTTGGAAAAAATCTCAAATTAATAGCTCTCAGAAGTCTGATAATTTTTATCTTGGATGGTGTTGGCAAGAATGCGTTCCTTAATGCAAAACCCCCTGAAACTGACTAAAATAGTTTTTGAATATTTTGCATTTGGAGGATGAATGGTGGAAACAGGATATGCTTGCATTATTGTTAAATCCAAGTCCTAAGCAGCAGCCTCTCAATATACCTGCGTACGAATAAGCTCCCCAATGAGACGGTCATTTGTCTGGCCAGCTTCGAGTCCCTTGGGAATACCAGTGAATTTTAGATTAGAACGACGAGATCTAGATTTAATCTGAAGGTCTGTCAATTCTGCCTGTAATTTGCTGGACAGTGCTTCTTGGCGAGGCCTAACATCTTCCAGGTCTGAGGCCCACTGCTCCATCTGTGATACTCATACTGTAAGCTGTTGCACAATAGTGTGAATTTGACAAAGTTGCTGTTCTGTTCTTTTCTCTGCTTCTTCCTGGGAGATTTTCATTGCCCTTAAATCGCCCAAAATCTGGAGAAGGACTATATTTGTGTATGATGGCCAGTCTTGTGAGTTGTCTGCCACCAAAGCTTGCCTGTATGTGGTCCTCATTTCAATGGTGGGAGCTACTGCTTGTGAAGTTAGCTTATTGATCTCTTGCACACTATTGATCTGCGAGAGGTACCCAGAAGCTATAGCCAAGGTCGACTGGGGCAAATAGGGGGGCATGCTGCACCAGGAGTGGCATGGGAGATAGCTTGTTCCGTCTCAATCTCTGGATTAGATGCGTTGTGCTCCACTACAAGGTTCTTTTTTTATACGAGGTTCCTTGGGACCAATGGTTGTGAATATGGGATATGCCTGCTTTTTCCCCAGTTACAGGCGTGCAGCTACGTGGAAGGCTTAATGCACTGCCACCTATATTGGGAGAAATCTTGGGACTTTTCTCTCATTTTCATACTTTTTCCTCCGCTTTTCTCCATAACAATAGATTGATAAACTCTTGGACCTCTGAAGCGATTATCCTCAGCTGCCATGAGAGTCTCAGATTCTGTTCCTGAAACGATCTCGCTTCTTGAAAGGGCAGGGACTGATCAGTCTGTATCTTGGTACATTATATGTTCTGGTGATTGATCCAGCGAGATATTCAAGGACTCTGACCCCAAGGGTCTAGGCCCGATACCTTTAATTCCAGAAGTATGGCTATGATGTTTTGTAGTGCGCATAGGTTGGCTGGTAGCCTGGTTCTTTGATACTGAATCCCTCGAAAACTGCTTCATTGATTGCCTTAAGTGGGGGCCAGCACTAGAGTGCACCTGAGACGTCTCAAACCACACCTGTTGCTACACGAGCCTCTTACACAACAACCCCAGCATACTATTGTGCTTAGAGGCGTGCCTATTGCTTACCTTTATCCTGGGCTTCAACCTGCCTCCGTCCCTTGACCTAGTTTTACAGTGCAGTATTGTGAGATTGAGTTATGTATTAGGTACTGACATTACAGACGTCTACGGGCACTTGTAGCGTCTTGAGGCTTCCTGGCTACCACTTCTGGGCACAATAGCATCAATTTGCACTCTCTCCACCGCCTCCTCCTCCTCCTCCTTAAGCATCCAAACGTTTGTCAATAGTTGTCCAAGTCTGTATTTATGATTATAAGTGGTTCAGTCCCTATGGGGTTGCAAACATTCTCTTTTTCCTAATGCGACCACATTAGTGCTCACTCTTCCCTTCTTTGCCGAAATGTTGAGACTGTAGGAAGCTGGCCTGGTGTGTGGTGAGCACCTATGGTGTTATCACCTTAAACCAAGTCGAGGTATCCCCTATTAGGGAGGTGTAGTCAGTGTTTAGGACGTCAGGCTCTCTAGAGGTAGCTGTGGATGAGCAGCCAAGACTTATCTAGGAGACTTGCAAAGCTTATGCAATACCACTGTAGTCACACAACACTTACACACATGAAAGAACCACACAGTGTTTCAAAAATAAAGGTACTTTATTTTAGTGACACAAATACTAAAGTACTATATAGACAATACCCCAAATGGAGGTAAGAAAACACTAGCAGTCATGAATTAGCATAGAATGAAATAGAAAACAGTGAAAGCAATCGACAATACCGAAGGCCTAGAGGGGAATCGAACCATATACTAAGAAAGTTGAATACAAAAGTCGGGCCCCCACCCAAAGAAAGTGGAATCGGTAGAAGGGAGCTAGGGGAACTAGGAAACCCACAAGGTAAGTACCAGAGTGCCCCCAGCAACCAGGAGAAAAGAGTTAAGTTCCTGATTCTCCCCAAACTCTTCTAAAGGACTTCAGGAGAGGATAATGCAAGACCCAGACAAGACTGCAAGAAACCAAACGTGGGTCCTGGAAGAGGAAGACCTGGAAGAGAAGGGGACCAAGTCCAGTTCACATTGAAGTGTACAATGTTGGAAGGAGCTACTACCCACCAGTCTTTTGGATATAGGACCAGGTCGACGGTGGACGAAGACAGTTCCTGGAGTATACAGTCAACGTCCCACGCCTGAAAAAGGATTGCAGTTGGTCAGTGGTGTGAAAAAACCACCAACAAGCCTTGCCAAAGGCAAATGTAATTGGAGAAGAAATGCGAGGCTGCCAGGGACCAGCAAGGCCCAGGAGGACCCCACCCACAAAGGGGAGTCCTGGGTGACCCTCAGCAGTGAGGAGAGTCACAGGAAGAGGAAGCAGCCCCCCACAGGCGACCCACAGGCAGCAAGCACAGAAGTCGCAGAGAGGCCCACGCAGCACACCTAGAAAGGAGTCCCACATCCCTGGAGAAGCACAAAGAGGGCTGAGCGTCACAGGGAAGAGTGCTGGGGCCTCAGGGAGCCTGAAGATCCATTGGAAGAGATGCCAGCAAGCCTTGGGAGCTGCAAAAGAGGTGATACATGAGGGTACTGTCCTGCGTGGAGAGGCAAGGGCTTACCATCTCCCAAGTTGGACAGCAGGTAGAAAGGACCAAGGAGACCAGTCCAGACCACTACCCAAGATGCAGGATCAATGCAGCTCTGGAGGAGAGGAGATCCACACAGCCGGTTATCGTTGCAGTTGGAGCCTGCTGATGCAGGGGAGTGACTCCTTCACTCCAAGGGAGATTCCTTCTTGCTTGTTGTGCAGGATGAAGTCTTGTTGCCCTCAGAGGATGTACAGTGGGGGAAATGTTGCAGTTTCTGGAAGTAGCTAGAAAAACAATGTTGCAGAGCAGAATCGTCGCTGTAGCTGTAGATTGCAGGTTCCTGTGAAGTCCAGTTGTGGTTCCAGTGGCCAGAAGTCGAAGTAAACATTGCAGAGGAGTTCTGCTGGAATCTTGCATGTCGTATCTGAGGACCCACCCAAGAGAGAAACCCTAAATAGCCCTTCAAGGGGAATAGGCCACCTAGCATAGTGACCACCTATCAGGAGGGAGCTGTGATGTCACCTGACTGACCTGGCCACTCAGATGCTCCCAGAGGCCTCTGCCCATCTTGGATTTAAGGTGGCAGAATCAAGTGGCCACCTGGAGTAGCACTGGGCACTACCCCTGGAGTGGTGATGAACAGAGGAGTGGTAACGCCCTTTTCCATTATCCAGTTTCACGCCAGAGCAGGGACTGGCGGTCTCTGAACTGGTGCAGACTGGGTTATGCAGGAGGGCACCAAATGTGCCCTTCAAAGCATGCCAGTGGCTTGGGGAGGCTACCTCTTCCAAGCTATGTAACACCTATTTCCAAAGGGAGAGGATGTTGCCTCCCTTTCCCAAAGGAAATCCTTTGTTCTGCCTTCATGGGCTTGAGCTGGTCAAGCAGCAGGAGGGCAGAAACCTGTCTGTATGATGGCAGCAGCGCAGGCTGCCCGGGAAAACTCTACAAACTGGTAGGAGGAATGCTGGGGGCCCTATAAGAAGCCCCCACAGTGCATGGAATCATACAACAAATACTGTCAACAGGATTGGGGTATGATTCTGACATGTTTGATACCAAACATGCCCAGGTTTGGAGTTACCATTATGTAGCTGGACATAGGTAGGGACCTATGTTTACCTATCTACAGTACAAGGGTAAAATGGCTTCCTCGTGCTCACGAAGTCCAGGAAAATGGAGGTGAAGTTTATGGGGGCACCTCTGCTCATGCAGGGGTGCCCTCGCACACAGGTACCTACACCATGCCCTCTGGGAAGAGAAAGGGTGTATTAAACCTTTTCACGCAGGCTGCAATGGCAGACCTCCAGACACATTTTACATGGCCTCCCATGGATGGCATAATACATGCTGCAGCCCATGGGGAACCCCTGGTGCCCCAATGCCCTGGGTACCTGGGTACCATATACCAGGGACTTATGTGGTGCACCAGTATGCCAAATGTGGGGTGTGTGATGTCCCAGCAACCAAATTTAGAGGGAGAGAGCACAGTCACTGGGGTACTGGTTAGCAGGATCTCAGTGAACAGTCAAAACATGCTCACATCAGGCAAAAAATTGGGGTAACCATGCCAAAAAGAGGGTAACTTTCCTACAGCAACTAAGCAAACCTTTTGTCTCTACCCCTGCACTCCGCTAAGGACTCACTGCCGTAGAGAACACTTTCCCCGTTAAATGGACTGCGTATCGGGTTGAGTGCCACAGGTCACAGCCAGGCTGGAGAGCGAGATGAGAGGAAGCTGTGTGCCCTGCTGCCAGACCACATCTTCACTAGTTTGCTAGCTTGCAGGTTTCTTTAGGCGCAACCTGTCTCATGCGATCCATCTCATGCGACAAAATCCACCAAAAAGGGGTGAAAATCTTGGATAGTGCAATCGCAGGGCAAAGAACTTTAACTGTGGTCAGGCAACTCTTGCGGAGCTTTAAATGCCGTGCCTGCCATCTTGGACAGTGTCAGACGTCTGAATCCATAAGTGCCTCAGTCACGGAGCATGACGGGTGATCTACGTCACATGGTTCTGTGGGCTTAATTGGAGTTCGCAATCTTAGTTGAGAGACCAGATTTTCTTTACACTCTGATGGGTACAGACCTCTCTGCCCTTAATACCTTTGTGTGGCAATATGCTATCCAACACCTCAATTGGACAACTTCTGCTGAGGTCTCCACTGTGCTGACACCTTCTTATTTCCCCAGAACTAACTTGGGTTTCCCAACTTTAGCTTAGTTTAGAATTAATTTAGACCACTTTAGATTTATTCATGCATAGACAAGATGATTGAAGCTTGTACACTAACCATCAGATACTATTTCTCATCTTTTGTATTGCTTCAACTGAAATTCTCGTATTCCTTATGGTATTCCGATTTAATCTTGTATGAGGTTTCGGTTCACCTTTGGTGATTGTGTACTTAAGTAGCGTGTTTCATTTACATTAGTTTAGCCCTTAACCTGTAATAAACTTCATTTACTGTTTTTTAGTCCTTAATGTGTGACCAAATAGGATATGTTGTAAATTGAATTGTGGATTGAACTAACTCTTCTTTACCACTCAGGCGTGCTAGCCAGGGGGGCCCCTGCATTGCCCATGCCAAGCCATGCATTGGCAGTGCAGGGCCCCCCTGCACCCATTCTCTGCCAGCCTTTTCATGGCGGTGCTACCGCCATGAAAAGGCTGGCGGAGAAGAGAGGTTGTAATCCCGGGAGCAGTGCTGCTTGCAGTGCTGCCCTGGTGTATTTGGACCACTACTGCCTCCAGACTGCCGGGATCTCCGATCCTGGCGGAGCTGGCAGTTCCCTGGTGGCCCGACCGCCAGAGTTGAAATGTGGGGCTTGGACCGCCGCATTGGCGGCGGTCCGACAGCCACCCACAAACCTGGTAGTCTAGTGATTACCAGGTTCATAATGAGGCCCTCAGTCTTGTTGTACTGAGCATAAGCTTTCCCACAAGGCAAAAATGTGCACTATAAGAACACAAATTCTGCCAAATCAAAATCTGTACTTAATGAAATCAACATTTGGGCACATGAAACCAACATTTGGGTACAGCCAAAACCCCTCTCTTAGTAGTCATTTTTAAAGCTTTTTCTGTTGATCACATAATGTCAGGTGACATGCACTGTCAAGCCAGACGAAAAAACAAGTCCCAGCCAGCTATGGGTTAAATGAACTGAAGCTCATTTCAGAAAGCAAGTCTAGTGAAAATGTGAGCAGGGCTTAACTAACTTGTTGTTTTGTTTTGTATCACACATATCCCAAGATGCCAATTGTGTGATCCTCACTTTCCGTCTGCTTTTTTCTTCATTGTTCTTCTTTGTTACCACCCCTTCTGTCTTCGTCCTCTCATTTATACCCTTATGTTCTCCCTGTCTGCTGTACCCACTCTCTCATCTTTCCCCCGTTATCCTTTACTTCTTTTTCTCCCTCTTATTTACTCTTAAAGGCACAGGCAAAGGATGATAGGACTACATTAAATGGCTAGACAAGATGGGGCCAGTTGCCCTCATCTGTTTTCATGTTTCTATGGGTCACAATGAGGGATTTTAATCAGTTTATCCTACCCATCCCACCCATGGCAATGAGGGCTGTATCAAACACCACATTGTCTATTCTTGCAATCTGATCCTGGTCACATTGCATGTGAGGTAATTTTTGATGATGTCATCATTATGAAATTAGCAATCTAAAAACATGACAGTACTTCTTTCTTTGATCATTGAATGTCAGCAAGTGTGCTGTGAGATAGACCAGGGAATGTAGCTCCTTGGGCAGCACTTGTGACCAGTCATATTGTAGTTGGACTAACATCATGTTTAAAACATTGGTGTATTTTTAGTTAAATTGGCAATGAGCCATTCTGTAATGAGCCGTCAATAATGTCTTTTTTCACACATATCCTGCATTTATGTTGTGCTTCATCAAGGGTGTCTCCTCCGCTAATTCAGAGGAGCATCGCCCCTCTGGATTTAAAAAAAAAGGAAAAATAAAATGAAAATAACGTACGCTAAGTTATTATCATTATATATTTCCTGGGAGATAGGGGCAGGGTGGGGCTGTGCTGGGAAGAATACGAGGACGGAGAGGAGACGGACTCTTCGCCATCGAAGGAAAGTGCTTTTTTAGTTTTTTTATCATTATTTTATAATTATTTTTATTTTTGTTAACTCCCAGTCCTGTGGCGCCAATTCCCGCCCAGCCATCCCCGTTCAGTGGAAGCTGCCACTGTGCTTCATACCCCTAATGTAGAGGTCTTCAATCTGTGGGTCGCGACCCCCAGGGGGGCCGTGGAGTCCTAGAAAGGGGGTCGCGTATTTCCCCAGCTGATCATTAAAATGCTTCAGTTGAACTTGAATTGATGAGTCTCCTGTGCTGTGAAAAACAGCTGCACATGCAGCTAAAGAAGCCATCGTGCCAGGGGCCTGCTTCCTGAATGAAATGAAAATGTGAGCTACCAGTTGATCTGCAAATGCAAATGGTAAAATATACATACATATATTTTTGAGTGGCAGTGCAAAGAGTTAACAACTGGGCTGTGAAGTGTGTGCTTTTAATTGCAATTGTATTTACATAGTGCTTACTACCCCTGAGGAGGTGTTGAAGGGACAGCTATTAAAAAATGTATTATATGTTGTGTGGTATTACTTAAATCTACATTTTGGAATCACCATTTTATCTTAAACATTTCTCTGCATTTTGCAGTGGCCTATCTTATACTGTGTGTAATTCAAATATAAAATAATGACTTACATTTTCACAGTGCTCTCTGTCACAGGCTGTTACCCTGTGGCACTAAAAATACACAAGTCACTTTTCTCCACTGTACTAACCAAGATTTAATTCTGTGGCTGTCTGGATACACACAGACCTCTGCAGTGCATTAACTAATAGAGGTTTCATAATGCACTACAGTGCATTTCCCAATGAGTAACCACTTTTTAAATTTATTTTTCTTTTAAGCTGCCTATTATTTTATATGTAGCTGCCTGACGAAGAAAGACCTAAAATAAAAAACGTACTGAATATTTTGGGACATATTTATGAGAGGCTTGCGACACCAGAGCATCACTTTTATTGACGCTCAGCCACACAAGCCTCTCAGTCATACCTATGAGGCGACGCACAGCCACCCTACGCGGCTTTGCATGGCCTCATAGATATGGAGTAAGGCAAAGCAGCGCAAGCCGCTGTACTGCCTTACTTTGCGTCAAGGAGGCGTTCCATGGGCGTTGTGGTGGGTGTTCCCACACAACACCCTTGTATTTTGACGCTGCCCCAGATTTACAAAATCACGTAAACTGGAGCAGTGCCAAAACCTTACGCAGGCATAATGAGGAGAAATATTTTAATTTCTCCTCATTTTTTCCTCTTTCCATGTGTGTTGCATTCTGCTGCGCACATGGAAAGAGGAAAATACCTCTCAGGATTGTATTTGTTCTGGAAGGTGCTCCTTCCTGCACAAAAGCAATCCTGCCTATGTTGGCGCTAGGCAGAAATTTGTGTGCCAGCGCAGGGGAAAAGGACAGGAATGCACTGTATTTCATAAATATGGTGCATTCCTGCCCTTTTATATTGAGGTAGGGCAGTGTAGCAAGAAGACTTGCGGTGCTGCCCCACGCCAATTCCTCATAAATGAGGACCTTTGTTTTTACCCAGACCCTTGACCACACCCCCACACTCACTGATCTTTGGTTTGCTAAACACTGTTTCATATTATTTCCTCATCGTAAAAATGATTTGCAGTGGGAATTGGGGATGCTTATGATTGTCAACGATTAGGATTACCAGGTTAAGAATTTTTTGTCAGGAGGGGGTCCTTATGCCTAAAATTTCTTTGAGAGGGGGTCCCGGCATCAAAAAGTTTGAAGACCTCTGCCCTAATGAGACGTAGGTGTCAAAATGAAGTGGTGCTCCAAATAAACCTCAAAGCCCTTCCCACAATTCTGATAAAGGATTCCACTGTTAATACCCTTTATTGAGCCAGGCTGCCACAAGCATGTTGGCAATCATGCATTTGAATGTATTTTTAAAAGGGATAACCAAACATAACTGCACTGTTTAAATTGCTAAATATGTTCAGAGTTTCCAAATTCCTAGAATACCTAGGAGAAAATGTGTTATTCGTGGAAGGGGTGTGGTGAGGCTTAATGAATTTTATCACTCAAAGGTAAAAGAGGCATTACAACGTTTGTGACCATTGTCCTAGTGCGTCCAATCCAAGCATTCCAGTTGGGGGGCAGAGAGATTAAGTGCAGCTAGGGTGACCACCTGGCATTCAGGCAAATTCTGGACAGGACTGTAAAAAATTCAGGAAAAAAGGTCAAAATTCAGGACAGAAATTCAAGAACAAACGTCAGTTTTACAGACACACCCAAGAGAGGCCATACCCCATTACATTATCAGTGCATTTATTTACTCTTAACATAGCACTATTTAGTCACTGTGGTATTTTTGTGATTGCCTCCTGGTATGCTACATTCAGCTGTCACATTAAGTCCTTGTTCAGTAGTAAATGAATGCCCTTCAGCACTGTGTCAAGGCCATCACCCCTACCAAAATCTACCCAATCTTTCTTAGAGAGAAAGTAACAACATTTTGATTAAGTTTCTGAACATTTAAAACCTCTGGCAAACAGTTTGGAAAACATTAAGGTAATTAACATTATGATAATTTAAATAAATTGAACAAAATAATTTGGCTCACCCCAACCGCCCATTGACTTTTAACCTAAAAATTTAACGAGGCAACACAGATGGTGTGGGCGACAGTCTCACACCTAATGTCAGGATTTGAGGTACCCACAACTTGTCTGTAGTCTCACAACACTAGAGTGTATGTCTGTGACTCTACATTTATCTCAGAACTAGGAGCCTGGACTACCAATCAAAGATAATAAGAGAGGAGGATGAAATCAAGATCAAATGGGAGGTTGTTGCTAAGAACCGGATAAATAAGGAAGAGAAGAACAAGGTGGGGTAATTCCTAAAATCAGACAAGATTGGTCCACCAAGACTATCGGAAGGTATTGGGTGCCTGGGGAGTTGTCTCTGCAGACAGGAGAGAAACAGAAGTGGTTGAACAAGAAGCATCCATCCACCTTGGCAAACTCATCTGGTGCAATGGTCCATTGTTCATGCTTGTGAAGGGTGAGCAGGAGCCAGATCCCTTGCAAGATTGTTCAAGGCAATTGCCCGCTCTGTCCATGTCTTAAAACGGTTTTGAAATTGAGCAAAAGCCAAACTAGTGATCTGGGGTATCCCTAAGTGTCAAGTACACCCAGAATGTTCAAAATATTTGGAATGTAAATTGAACAAACCAAATGTAAAAAATGTAAAATGTAATTACTGTTTCTTTAACATATGGCACTGTTTTCTTCTTTATATACAATTAGACCTCAGATTGAACTGGGAACCAGTTACCTTTCGATATCTAGTGATTAATATCTACCATTCTCCCACTGATTTGCAGGATGGAAGTCTCAGCAGAGCGTCACGGTCCCCCTGAGCCCAGTTTGCTTTTTGGTCTTTCCTTCTGCTTTCTGGAGTTAGCCATGTGGCACTAGTGGAGATGGTGTCCTACCCCGATGACAGTATTATTTCTCAAACCTTCCCCTGCTCACCCTTCTTTCCTTCATCAGACATGCTACACGTTTGATTTGGTCGCTGGGGCGCGGTCAGGTAGCTCTTTCCACTCTAAAGCTACCCATGACTAAGGGTGGATTAGGCCTTCTGGACTTAGAGCGCTAATATTCATCTGCATAGGTCTAATGGGTGACTCGCTGGGTTTCTGCCCACTCCCTGCATGAGATGGGGTTTATCGTAAAGAAATTTAAGGAGGGCTTACTGCACTACTCTGTTTCCTACTGACCATTCTACAGATCACTATCCGGGGTTATCAAGCACAGCTTTCTCTTACCTTGCTGGAACCTGTCAACTCACTGACACAAAGAAACCCTGTGCTCCTGCACTACCTTTGCTAAGTCTTTCCACTCGCACAGGACAGCTGTTCTCAGAGCAATTCCATCAGAGGAATGCTGCAAGTGTCTTAAAATTGGGGGATTTGTTTCTGGATGACAAGCTACTAAATTTCCAAACCCTTGAGGCAGACTTCCGTCTTCACCCCAGTCAACTCCTTACTTACAACCACTTTAAACAATCATTAAATGCCCTATTTCAGTGGTTCCCAACCTTTTGATTCCTGAGGACCCCCACTGAATCACTACTGGATGCCGGGGACCCCCAAGCAATTTGTACAATTTAAATTTCAAACATTAAAACTGTAATTCACAAAAAATACACAAAAAGTACACACCAAACAAATACCCAAATTACTAAAGATATAATTATTTTGTATTTAAAAAATAAGCAAAAATCGATACATTTTAATGGGAAGGTTGGCGCCACATCTTGGCCACTAACTTTTCAATGTTTTGTTTTATTTAGGAAAGCTGACTCAGGTCAGATTCTACATTTCCCAAGCAATTTCTGTTTTTTATTTTTTAGGTACATAAGATCTGAGAAAGCTTTTTTCACATAAATATGTCTTGAGGAAGTGAAATCAAGTCATAATGGCCTCATATCTCCACAGCCTCTCTGTCACATGCAGTTCATTTATTTTATAGCACCTTGGATACCAGTGTAGGTTGTCGGAGCACTTTACAGGGGACTAAAAGGTGTAGGATTCATATGTGATCAAAACTGGTAGGCATTTTCTAAGAGTGCATGGCCTGGAGAAGCACAAACTCTAGATTCAGAATATAACACATTGGTTAGCATTGCTTTTAATAATAAGAATGTATTTCTACACAAGCAAACCATTTTTAGCAGCATAAGGTTAATAAAAGACTGGGAAAAAACAGACTTTCTAATTTGTGCCATACAGTTTGGATGCAACTCTTTGATGACAGTTGATAAGATTACCGTTGTAACTTATAAAACTGCACAGTAACACAAGAATCTCTGTGACAAAAGTAGTAACCCACTGTGCTGTGCACATAAAATACTTTTCTTTGCATAATACACGTTCTTTGCAGCAGGCATATTAATCACCTGTGCTACCTTAGATGAGTCAAAACTGCCACCAGACAAAACTCTCTCTCCAGCAGGAACATTAATCACCAGAGTTATCTTGACGTTTTTATTTTTGCCCGAAAGCTAACAGATGTACAGGAAACTTTGCAGTGCTTTTAAAACTGCTGCACAAATGAAGTCTTAAATATAAAAGCACGCACGTATTTCTGTCCAGAAGCCCAGGCCTGCGGACCCCTGGGAATGTGTCACGGACCCCTGGGGTCCGCGGACCACAGGTTGGGAACCACTGCTCTAGCTGATATTGTAACCTCTTTTGAGATTTCTATTGTTTCCTACACAGATGACACCCAGTTGGTCATCTCGCTTGTTGCAGACTCAGACCCACCAACTCCCTCTCTGGGACTATGCCTGGAACTAGTAGCCATCTGGAAGAATAAATCCTGTCTGAAGCTGAACAGTGATAAAACCAAGTTTATGATCCTTGGGAATAATCTCGGTCCTCAATGGACTCTATGCTGGCCGGTATGTCTCGGCCCCCTTCCGGTTCCCCAAACAGCAATAACTAGTCGAGGGATCTGATTAGAGAAATCCTTGTCTATGGAAAGCCAGTTAACCAAACTTTCTGCTAGCTGTTTTGCAAGATTCTGCTTCTCCTCCCCAAGTCCGCGGTAGTTCAGGCCTTGAATCTCTCCTACCTAGACTATAGCAACTTTCTTTACCTAGGTGCCCCCAAGGTTGTCATTCAGAAAATACAAGTCATGCAGAATGCTGCTGCTTGCATGCTGTTGGCTATACCTAGATACGAATCAACCAGACAAGGCCTGGTGGACCGCCAATGGCTCCCAGCAGCTCTCAGAATTGAATTCAAAGCCTTGTGCATTGCAAATAGAGCCTTACATGCACGGGGTCCACCCATTCTACGTTACCCCTATACCCTTAAAAGGTTACTTAGATCCACCAACTCCCACTTGGCCACTGTTCCCAACGTCAGAAGAGGCAGAAGTGGAGGACTCTCTTTCTGCCTTAACACAGCTAAACTTTGGAATTACCTTCCCCTGGCCTTCCAATCCATACACAATTAGCTTTGCTTCTGTAAACAACTCAAAGCCTGGCTTTTTAAGATCTGACCCTCTAGGGGTACCACTGGCCCGAATGGATTGCTCTTTCTCAAATACCGCTGAGATGCCTATGGTTTGCCATGGGCTTTATAAATCCCATAGCATGGCATAGCATAGGTCCTGTCCTCACTGTGCCACAGGACTCAAGCTATATCTCACTGATGAAACTAGTCAGTTTTCTTGTTTTCCCATCTGGAGGGACATGGCCTGGCAGTTCAAGCTAGACTGTTCCTATAGGAGAAGGACCAAGACTGATTTACAGAAGGCAGGACTTAGGTGGTCATTATGACCCTGGCGGTCGGTGGTAATGTGGAGGTAGTACCGCCAACAGGCTGGCGGTACATACCACCACATTATGACATTAGCTTCAGCCAACCCTGCCAATGTATCACTCCGACCGCCATGGTGGTAACGACCGCCGGGCTGGAGACTTCAGTCTCCAGCCCGGCGGCCGTCACTAGCCCGCCCACGGGATTATGACCCCGCCTACCGCCATGGTTTTTGTGGCTTCTTTACCGCCATGAAAACCATAGCGGTAGGCACTATCAGTGACAGGGAACCCCTTCCCTGTCACTGATAGGGGTCTTCCCTGCCCACCTCTCCCTCCTCAGTTTTCCCCATCCCCCCTCCCTCTCCAGACCCCCCTTGACATACATGCACCTTCATACACACACGAACACACGCATACACACACCATTACCCACATTCATCCATGCATGCTTACATCCATTCACACACACATCCACTCACACTGACATACATTCATGCACACACGCATTCACACAACACAACATACACGCACTCACACATCCATACATGCACGCACACACACACACACACAATAGGCAACACACACCCGCATACATGCACACACGCACAGACATACACACACAAACACACACACACCGCCCCCACCCCCTCCCCTGTCAGAGCACCCGACTTACCTGATGTCAGGGGGTCCTCCGGCAGGAGACAGGACGTGGCGCTGCTGCCAGCAGCAGCATTCGCCAGCAGAACACCGGCAGGCCGTATCATGGGTCAGGATACGGTCTGCAGCGTTCTACTGGTGTGGCGCTGCTGCTGGCAGCAGCGCCACCTTACCGCCATCCGCCGCCATGGCCACAGCTGGATTTCCGCCATCCTTCTGGTGGAAATCCGACTGTGGTCATAATACGGCAGGCGGCTGGTAGCAGCGGGGACGGTCTTTTGGTGGCCGTCACCGCGGCGGTAGGCGGTTTTTACCGCCAAGGTCCTAATGAGGGCCTTAGTCTTGAATGGCACAGGGGGTGCGATTAATTCAAGCATTACTTGTATGACCTTGTTGTTTTTGCAATGCTTAAAAGTGACAGAGGTTTTAGAGTTACCTCATCCCTTAGATCATTACCCAAATATCCCCACCGAGCTTCGGCAGTTAGCCACTTCTTCTGTGCAACTTTTGCTTTCCTTTCATGAAGTCTTCCTGGAGGTCATAAAGGAACCGTGGCAAAGAGAAAAAAAGGTCCAGCTGTAACCAGTACTGTCGTTAGACGTTACAAGGGTGTGATTCAGCTTTTTTTTCAAACACTCATCAAAAGAGATCCTGGTGGTCAAGTCTCCTGTACCACCAAACTACACCCAGAGACCTTCCCACTCTCCCTCCAGACAGAGAACCTAAAAAGCTGGAAGGGATAGGTAAGAATGAGGTCTCTGTAGGGATCCTGACATTGCTATCCATTAGTGCCTATTGAGTATTATTCTCAGTCCTTTGGAATATCGTGACCATCATAGTGCCCAACTTGCCTGGCCATCTAAAAGGCCACTTTGTACAAGTGGTATGGGTTGGCCAGGATGTATTCCAACTCATAATTAAAGTGGGCTAGAATACTGCTGACATCGTTGTCCAAGCAATGAGCTCTTCCATAGCTTTGTACAGACATGGCTGGCTACGTTCTACAGGAATGTTGAGAGACATTCCAGATATACTGATAGACATACCCTTCAATGGTGAGCACCTCTTTGGAGAAACAGCTGATGCAGCCTTAGCGGACTTCAAGGCATGGAGGGTGACTGCCAGATTACTTGGGCTGCATTTCCCAGGAAAGGACTTATAATACTTTTGGATGTTCAGGGGATTTACAAGTGGCTTCGAGTACAGACAGCAACAATATGCTCCAGTTGGTCAGCAACAGCAGCAGAACTCTTCTTTTCTCCAGAACAAGGGTTGAGGCAAGGGTTGGGCCACCAAACTCACGCGTCTCCCTATTCAGTGCCACTGAGGAAATCTCTGTAGTTTCTATGAAGAATCATGTTAAGCCAGGTGGAAGGTGAGTATCCTATTCTCCATAGATATAGAAGAATAACAGTGGACTAGCGGGTCCTGGAAATTATGGAAAAAGTGTATACTCTGTCCTTCCAATAGCAATCCCTCGCATCCCACTATCCAAGACCCTTCAGCCAGTCGACCACCTTAGTGTACTGGAGCCACAAGTGGCAGTCTTGCTGCAGAAGGGAGTAGTGGAGTTGATGTGAGTGCAGGAAATTTGGAAAGGGTAGTTATATCTGTAATTTTTGTCCCCAAGAAGAACAGCAGACCTCAGGTTATTGAACTTTTTTTCATAAGGAAATGTTCAAGATGTTACCCTTGGCTTAGGTTCTTCTGTTGTTGAAGTGAAAGACTGGATGACATCCCTCAACCTCCAGGATGGGTTTTCCTCCTACTGGTCTTGCAGGCACACAGGAGGTACCAGTGGTTCATGGTAGGGTCAACTCACTGCTGGTTTGCTACCCAGTCTGGGTTGACAGCAGCACCTTGAGTCTTAACAAAGGTGATGGTGGTGGTTGTGGCCCATCTCAGAATGGTGGAGATCTCTGTATTCCTACACCTGGACGATTGACTCCTCAAAGCCAACCCACTACAGATCACTTGCAGATAAAAACGTCACTTCAGTTTGACTTGGGCTTTTCCATCAACCCATCCGTATCTCAGATAGAGTGCATACAGATCCTACTGTTCATATGGGCACTTTTGAATACCACTTTTCTTCAGGCTTTCTCTCCTCTATAGAGGATTAAGAATATTTTCTGGGAGATTTATAGAACACACATATACTCCAAAGAGTGTCCCAACGCTAATTAGAAGGCTGCCCGCAAAATCACTGATCGTCATACTAAGCTTGTTGAGAGAGCCAGGTTTTACATTGATGGATAGCTCAGTTGTGGTGCGAAGCTCCAGAGGAAAATTGTTCCAGGTGACCGGCCCAAGGTAAGAGAAGGATCTGCCCCCAGTCCTGGCCTGGCGGATTTTTAGATTTCAGGCTAATCGACCATAGGATGACCGTAAATTCCAATGGAGAGGGTGCATAGTCATAAATTCTCCGCCTCAAGTAACTGGCTCCTGTGACGTGTAGTGCTTTATTAACTAGGGTTTTAAAAAGGATCCTCTTTTTGATAGGAAGCCAATGAAGTTCTTTCAGATGCTGGGTCATATGGGTTCTTGGGAAAAGGTTAAATAGAACTTGAACCACCGCATCCTGCACCACTTGAAGTCTGTTAAGAAGATACTCTGGAAGGCCCAAGTCTAGTGCGTTTCCTTGATCAAGTCTGGGAGTTATCAAGGCTTGGATCACCGTTGTCTTAGCTTCAACAGACAGAAAAGGTAAACATTTTACAAGGTGTGTAACAGCCAAAACAAGAACCAACCAGTGATTGAATTTGTGGTTGAAAGGTGAGGGCACTGTCAATTGCAATTCCTAAATTCTTTACAGTGCTCTGTTGTGGGCAAGGGAGGGGGTGTCCTTTGGCCAGACGGTCCTCCAAAAATCTGGCGATGTGGGGCCAAAAAAACACTATTTCAGTTTTGTCAGGGTTCCATTTTAATTGGTTGGTGGACAGCCAGTTGAATACATTAGAGAGGCAGATTTTGATAGCCTCTCCATCGAGCTCTTCACCCTTTTAACATGTGAAAAACAGCTGGGTGTTGTCAGCATATGATTTTACCTTCGCCCTCAGTGTTTCAACTAACACAGCTAAGGTTGTAAGGTAAGCATTGAATAAGGTAGGGCTAAGTGCCAAACCTTGAGCCACTCTGTCACAAATGGGGTCTCTAGTTGGCAGTGGTCTGCAACCTGTCCAAGTAGGGATCCTGATTCTAGTCAGGGTAAAGAAACCCCACAGCTAAGATAGCTCCTGCTCAACCCCTTGGTTGCTTGGCACGAGCAGTCAGGCTTATCTCAGAAGCAAAGTGTAAAGTATTTGTTCACACACACAGTAAAACAGTGAAAACACCACAAAAGAACCTGCGGCATCGGTCACAGTCATTCCACTCAGCGGGGACCACGGCTCCTGGTGCAGGCACCGGCGCAGAATCAGACAATGGCACCGGTTCCGAAGTTGCTCTGGAGTCAATGCATTTGGTTTCTTCTTGGTTTCACCAGAACTCACTTTCAAGGGCCCAGAGACTGAATTTGGCACAACGTGACAAGTCAGGACTCTCAGCAAGAACACTCAGGTTCTGGCAGAAGAAGTCTTTGATGTCCCTAAGACCTCTAACAGGAGGCAAGCTCAGTTCAAGTCCTTGGAGAACCTTAGAAAGCAGGATGTAGAAAGCAAGGTCCAGTCCTTTCACTCCCAGGACAGACAAGCAAGCAGCAGGCTAGCACAGCAAAGCAGCAGGCAGAGTGGCAGTCCCTCTACCAGGAAGAAGAGCATCCAGCTCTTCTTCCTGGCAGAATGTCCTCAGTCCAGAAAGATTCTGAAGTTGTGGTCTCAGAGTCCTAATACTTATTCTAATTTCTGCCTTTGAATTAGGCAGACTTCAAAGGAAAGTCTTCGTAGTGCAGAAGACCTTTCCTTTCCTGCCCTGGCCCCAGACACACTCCAGGGGGTTGGAGACAGCTTTGTGTCAGGACAGGCACAACCCTATTCAGGTGCAAGTATCAGCTCCTCTCACCACTCTAGCCCAGGAAGACCCATCAGGATATGCAGGACACACCTCAGCATTCTTTGTGTGACTGTTTAGAGTGAATTCACAAATAGCCCAAGTGTCATCCTGACCCAGAAGTCTATTCCACAGCCAGGGAGAGACATAGAATGGTTAAGCAAGAAAATGCCCACTTTCTATAAGTGGCATTTTCAAACTTACAATTTAAAATCCAACTTCACCAAAAGATGTATCTTTAAATTGTGAACTCAGAGACCCCAAACTCTGAATCTCTATCTGCTCCCAATGGGAAACTGTACTTAAAAGATATTTCAAGGCAATCCCCGTGTTAACCTATGGAAGAGATAGGCCTTGCAATAGTGAAAAACAAATTTAGCAGTCTTTCACTATCAGGACACGTAAAACACACCAGAGAAATGTCCTACCTTTTAAATACACTGCACCCTGCCCATGGGGGCTGCCTTGGGCCTACCTCAGGGGTGAGTTACATGTATTAAAAGGGAAGGTTTGGGCCTGGCAAGTGGCTACCCTTGCCAGGTCGAACTTACAGTTCGAAACTGCCCACACAGACACTGCAGTGGCAGGTCTGAGACATGTTTATAGGGCTACACATGTGGGTGGACAATCAGTGCTGCAGGCCCCCTAGTGGCATTTGATATAGACGTTCTGGGCACCTCTGGTGTACTTTGCTAGGGACTTACTAGTAAATCAAATATACCAATCATGGATAAACCAATCACAAATACAATTTAGACAGAGAGCACTTGCACTTTAGCACTGGTAAAGTGCCCAGAGGCCTAAAGCCAACAAAAACAGGTCAGAAAAAATAGGTGGAAGGAGGCAAAAAGTTTGGAGATGACACTGCAAGGAGGGCCAGGTCCAACACACTCTAACTGCCAACTCACAGATTGGAGAACAAAACGGAGGTGTCCAAGCGTCTTGACTTCTATCATTCAAGAAGGAAGTCAGCCACTTCAGGGCTAGGCCGCCAATTCCAATGGATTAGAGATGAACAAGCAGTCTCTCATGGGGAACAGTGTCAGGATTCGGGATACGACTCAGTAATTTTAGACAGGAGCTTAGATTCCAGCTATAATGGTCTTACCCTTGCTTGGTCTGATGGCTTTCTGTATCTTCCTAGTCACACACGCACCCAGGGTTATGATGGCTCCTCAGTACTGCCTCCAAAGGTAGTAGTTCCAACACCAGATAGATTGTGATCCCCAGCGATGTGGAGTGGGGCAGAACTGGCTGGCAACAGAGGCAAATCTATTTCAAGTGAGGTCCTTCTGCCACTCATCAGTCATGAGTAGGGTGCATATCTGGGAGATCTGGAGATCAGAGTCCTCAGGTCTCCTGAGGAGCAGAGATTTCATATTAATCTGCTCAAACTCATGGCAATCTGGCTGGAGCTCTGGCCTTCCTGCCATCCTATTGCGGTCAGTCTGGCCAGATCTTGACTGACAATACAACATTGTGGTATGTCACAAAGCAAGGAAGAAATGAAATTAAAATAATATTTATAAAAGTGCACTATTGCCCGGGAGCGTCTAGAGGCTGCCAAAACATAAGATCAGAGAAGGTTTTAACATTTGTTTTTAAAATACGTATCACAAAAAAAGACCCGCAATAAGGAACAGAAAATGAACTATTTATTGACTAAAAAAACATGTTTTGAGTGCTTTCCTAAAGAGGAAAAGTCCCATGATATTCTTCAAACTAGAGGGGAGAGTGTTCCAGAGTTGGGCTTTGCAAACATTAAACTTCTGCCTCCCCATTTGTATCTCCTAAACCAGTGGTTCCCAACCTTTTGATTCCTAAGGACCCCCCCCATGAATCACTTCTGGATGCCGGGACCTCCAAGCAATTTGTACAATTTAAATTTCAAACATTAAAACAGTAATTCACAAAAAATACACAAAAAAGTACATACCAAACAAATACCCGAATTACTAAAGATATAATTATTTTATATTTAAATAATATGCAAAAATCAATAACATTTTGATGAGAAGGTTGCACATCTTGGCCAGTAACTTTTCAATGTTTGGTTTTCATTTAGGAAAGCTGACTCTTCAGGTCACATTCTACATTTCCCAAACAATTTCTGTTTTTATTTTTTAAGTACATAAGATCTGAGAAAGCTTTTTCACATAAATATGTGGTGAGGAAAGGAAATAAAATCATAAGGGCCTCATATCTCCACAGCCTCTCTGTCACATGCAATTCATTTGTTTTATAGCACCTTGCATACCAGTGTAGGGTGTCGGAGCACTTTACAGAGGACTAAAAGGTGTAGGAGTAATTTGTGATCAACACTGGTAGGCATTTTCTAACAGTGCTTGGCCTGGAGAAGCACAAACTCTAGATTCAGAATATAACACATTGGTTAGCATTGCTTATAATAATAAGAATGTATTTCTACACAAGCAAACCATTTTTAGCAGCATAAGGTTAATAAAAGACTGGGGAAAAACAGACTTTCTAATTTGTGGCATGCAGTTTGGATGCAACTCTTTGATGACAGTTCATAAGATTACCGTTGTAACTTATAAACTGCACAGTAACAAAAGACTCTCTGTGACAAAAGTAGTAACCCACTGTGCTATGCACATAAAATACTTTTCTTTGCATGATACATGTTCTTTGCAGCAGGCATATTAACTACCTGCGCTACCTTAGATGAGTCAAAACTGCCACTAGACAAAACTCTCTCGCTCCAGCAGGAACATTAATCACCAGAGTTATCTTGACGTTTTTATTTTTCCCCGAAAGCTGACAGTTGTACAGGGAACTTTGCAGTGCTTTTAAAACTGCTGCCCAAATGAAGTCTTAGATATAAAAGCACGCACATATTTCTGTCCAGAAGCTCAGGCCTGTGGACCCCCTGGGTATGTGTCACGGACCCCTGGGGGTCCGCGGACCACAGGTTGGGAACCACTGCCCTATTTCATATCTGCCACCTAGCACTAACCCTACACGAGGTGTGCCAGAAGCTCTACACCATAGGTGCTGGCTGCAAACTGATAAGATGCATGTACAGACCTTTCCTGCAACATGGAGACCACTCCAGGTCTTCTCGTCATACTACCTGGGTGTTTGATGTGGCCAAACCTCTGCAAGATACAGACTGGACTAAAATACTGGACTTTCCCCACAAAGTATCCCACGGCTATCACTTTAAGTACATTCGTAGAGCTTCCTTGGGAATGCATTACGCCCATTGCTTGCCATTGGCTTTGTGGTTTGTAACTCACATTTTGTTGCGTTCAGTTTTTGCTGGGCTTACTTGTGTTTGGCTATGCAGCTTCAGTTCGTCCCTTCCCTTGCCCAAATCTTTTTTATAATATCCTTCAGAGGGCTCCCTTTCTGTAAACAGGCCTGTAAATCTTGTTCTTGTCTCATGGCATTTGCTGTGCATTCAAAGAACAAGGTAAAATGTCAGGCTCTGTCTTCGGTGGGAACTTAGGGCCATATATACGAACACATTTTCCCATAGACATAGAATGGGTAAAACCCTTTGCTACATCTGGCCCTTAGTGTATGCTTTTCTTTCTCTGACTTCAAAGTGCGAGGATTTATGCGATAATCTTGCTGGATACTGGGGTTAGGAAAGAGTTTTTTCTATCACATGGCAACATTTAAATAAACTTCAGAATATATCAGAATTAGGAGTACAAATGAAGCACTTTTTTGTTAATTCTGAATTGTGCTGGATACAAATACCGTTATATGATTCAAACAAATCATTGCATGAGGTGATGCAATTTCCACACATCATTGTCTTTCCACTGTATAGTTTTATTTGAAAAACTGTATGTCTGTACAATGTAATGGTCATTTCAATCAAAAACGTGAGGTCTGTAATTGCAGTGTGTTACCACACCATGCATGCTCCACTCCACTCTGCTCTGCACCACTGCACACCACTGCACTCTACTCTGCATCACTCCACTTTACACCACTCCATGCCACTGAACTGTAGGACACTGCACTCTTCTCCATTCTGAACCACTCCACTCTATGCCACTGCACTCAATGCTACTTCACACTACACCTCTCTACTCTACTCTGTACCACTCTACTCTATGCCAATGCACTTTACGTCTCTCTACACCACTGTGCTCTGTGCCTCTGAACGCTATACCACTCCAGTTTAGGCAACACCTATTTAGTCCACACAACTCCACTCTATGTCACTCTGTAACACGCATCTCTATGCCCCTGCACTCTACATCAATACACTGTATTTAACTCTAATCTACTCTACGCCACGGCACTCTACACCACTTTACTCTATGCCATCATGCTCTATGCCACACTATGCAACTCCACTCTACCCTGCACTTCTCCACTCTATGCCACTTCACTCTACTGTGAAACAATCAACTTTATGCCACTGCATTCTATGCCACTGCACTCTACCCTGTACCTCTCCACTCTATGCCACTGCACTCTACTCTGAAACATTCTATTCTACGCCACTGCACTCTACGCCACTCTGCCCCACTGCACTCTACTTCAATCCACTCTAGCCAATGCACTCTAAACCACTGCACTGTATGCCACTGCACTCTGACACTCTAGATTACACTGGATGCCACTATAAGATACACCACTCCACTCTGTACTAGTGCATTCTGCACCAATACACTCGATTCCACTGCGCTCTATACCACTCTACTGTGCATAACTCCACTATACGTCACTGCACTTTACAGCACTATACTCTGCTGTGCACTGCTCCACACTATACTACTCCAATCTGCACCACTCTACGCGACTGCATGCTATGCCACTCGTCTATTCTGCACTCTATGCCACTGCACCGCTCTACACTACTGCACTCTCTGCCACTCTATTGTATGCCACTCTACTCCACTGCACTCTATGCCACTCTACTCTGCCCCATGCCACTGTATGCCACTGCACTCTACATCAATGCACTCTAAACAACTGCACTGTATGCCACTGCTCTTTATTCAGCACCACTGTACTCTAAGCCACTGCTCTCTGTACCACTCTACACCACTGCACTGCCACTCTACTCTGCAACATTGCACTCTCCGCCACTGTACTCTACACCACTCTACTCTGTACTACTACATTCTATGCCTTTGCACTCTATGACACTGTACTCTATGCCATTTCACTCTACAGCACTATACTCTGCACTGCAGCACTCTACACCACTCTATGCCACGCAACTCTACTCTGCTCTCTATGCCACTGCACCACTCTGCACTACTGCACTCTCTGCCACTCTATTGTATGACACTCTACTCCACTGCACTATATGCCTCTCTACTCTGCCCCATGCCACTCTGTGCCACTGCATTCTAAGCCAATGCACTCTAAACTGCACTTTACGCCAATGCCCTCTGCTCTGCACCACTGAACTCCACACCACTGCTCTCTGTGCCACTCTACACCAATGCACTGACACTCTATTTTGCAACATTGCACTCTCCGCCACTGTACTCTACACCACTCTACTCTGCACTACTGCACTCTATGCCACTGCACTCTATGCCACTCTACTCTGCATCACTCCCCTCTACACCACTGCACTCTACAGCACTATACTCTACTCTGCACCACGCTACACTACTCCGCTCTGCACCACTCTATGCGTCTGCACTCTATGCCTCAAGTCTACTCTGCGCTCTATGCCACTGCATCACTCTACATTACTGCACTCTCTGCCACTCTATTGTATGCCACTCTACTCCACTGCACTCTATGCCACTCCACTCTGCCCCACGCCATTCCATGCCCCTGCACTCTACTCCACCCTAAACAACTGCACTGTACCCCACTGCACCCTACTCTGCACCACTGTGCTCTACACCACTGCTCCTATGCCACTCTACTCCACTCTACACTACCATGCCACTAAATTTTAGCAATGCTGAACAGCAGCCACTCTGGTGTATAACATGGCTAAAACACATTGGCAAAGCCAATAACTCTTGTGTAGACAAGACCTATTGGCTTTGCCAGTGTTTGTTATTATTATGAATTACCGAGGTCTCTAAAGTAACTGTGAATGTGTAAGTCCTTATTTTAAACATGCATTACACACATCATAATATAGGCTGCTACAAAATGTGTAAACACATTTCATTTTAATAGAAAAAAAGTCCTTCTAAAATACAGATTTGAATAAAATTCAGTTTATACCTAGTACTAACATTTTTTATAACAGTCCAATAAAACTGCACACTCCACAGCTCAGCTTGGAACACCCTTACCGTACCTCTCTAAAAGAAAATATCTTCAGGTGTCATTAGAAAGCTTCAAGTAACTCCTTTGATTAAAGTCAATGAAGGTTTCCAAGCCCCTTCGCATTTTCAGATTTATGCACATTTGCATTGTTTTAGGGAAGGAGACACCCTAGAAAGTAGGACTTTTCTTATCTGTCTGCTCCTTCCTCCCTTAGAGCACAGGAGACACCCTGCCTTTCGGTCCAGCTGGGAAAACTGATCTGTCCTCATTACGGTTTGTCCTTTGTGTGAAAGACTAAAATTACGTACAAATGCCATATGTTAAACCTTTCATCACGGACAACGGACGGCAGGGCGAAAGTACGGGCAGTCCGTGAAAATTACAGACAGGTGGTCACCCTAGCAATTTCTTCTTTTTGGGCTGGGAAACGGCAAATAAATAGTTTCAGAACTCCTGCTCCATGACCACTTCTTACATTGATCTCTCGCCAGTTCATGTAACTGATGAATCATATTCGTCCAACAGCATCATTTTACTAGTGATTTAAGGAGTGATTAATACTCTTCATAGCGTGGTTACTATACACACTCATCGATATACCCCATTGCGTTCCATCCTGCATGTATTAGTTATATGCCTGTGGGTTTCTTGTGGGTTGCTCCTGTGTGATTTTTGCAGAGCATTTTTCATGCCTGCCTGTGTTCCAGAATTGTTAATCTGTCACTCCTAGCTAGACTGTATCAAGCAAAGCCTGTAATCTGCAAATTCTCAATGTCAAATGGGTAAATGTCTTATGGATGAGCTGAGTTTCAGGTGATAGCCTCTCTGCTCTCTGACTAGCTGCAATTGTTTGTTCGTTTACCTCATTTCAATCTACACTTTACGGTTGTTTATACACCGGACTATGATCTTGTGCTTTGGTTGCATGTATCCAGCACATGCCAGCACACTGCCTATCTTTTCACTCCTTGCAGACTGTAAAGATCCTAAAACAAAAGTGGGGGTAGTCATGCCAGAAAGAGGCTACTTTCTCACATTGGGTCCTGGGTTAATAATAAAAAACAATTGTTATGTTTGAAATTCACCATGCGTAAACAGAGTCTATCATTTATCGCAGCTATGACGGCTTCCTCTTTGCAGTGCAGTCCAGGAGCTACTCAGTCACTTCCGTGTAGAGCCTTGCGAGCATTTATGCTGGATGCCCTTTACCAATGCATACATATGGACAGCTCTACCTCACTCTTGGTTTGGCCTTATTTCTGTATACCTGTGAGAAGTGCACTCCTGAGGATAGTTCACTTCAGCTCCTGGTTATTCCTAAAGACCACTTACTATGACTACATTTCTCATGTGCATGCAAGTGGTTTCCTTCTTGTTAGAAATGGGGTCTTTTGTTGGCAGTCAGGTTACCCCCTGTCCAAGCAAGGACCCTCACTCTAGTCAGGATAAAGGAGATTTACACCTTAGCTAACCCCCGCTCACCCCCTTGGTAGGTTGGCACAAGCAGGCAGGCTTAACTTCAGAGTCTAGGTGTAAAGTATTTGTACCAACACACACAGTAACTCAGTGAAAACTCTACAAAATGACAACACAGGTTTAGAAAAATAGGAAATATTTATCTAAACAAAACAAGACAAAAACGACAAAAATCCACAAGTCAAGTTATAAATTAAAAAGCAAAAAGAGTCTTAAATCCTTGAGAAAACACTAATAACACTGTTCGAGTTCAAAAGTACCTGGGTAGTGTCAAAATAACATCGCACGGGCGAGTGTGCATCGAAAAAGGGCAGCAATGTGTCGATTTCTCACCCACAAGCGAGACGGTGCATTGTTCCTCCTCCAGTTGGGTCGGGTGTGTCGTTTCTTCTCTCTGCAGGAAAGCGATGCGTCGATCCGGACAAGCACCCTCGGGTCCGGGCAGGCTTTGCATTGTTTTTCCGTGCCTAGCGAGGTTTGCGTCGAAAATCATGCCGCACGGTATCAGCAAAACCGCGCTATGTGGGTTGCAACGCTATCAGCCTCTGTCAGCGGGTGTTGCGCATCATTTCTCCAGCCGCGTGCATTGATCTTCCACCCTGGATGCAGGCAGAACGTAGACTTCAGCCACGAAGCCAGCGGCGCGTCATTTCTCAGCCACGTCTCGGAAGGTGCTTCAAAAGTTTCCCTGCACGGCTGTCTGTGCATGGATTCTCAATCTTGGTCTGCCAGCTTCACCTGTCAAGGCCCCAGGAACTGGATAGGGCACCACTTGGCAGGGCAGGAGTCTCAGCAGAGAGTCCAGGTGCTGGCTGGTCTTTGATGGCCCTGACACTTCAACAACAGGAGGCAAGCTCAGGACAAGCCCTTGGAGATTTGTTCACAAGCAGGAATGCACAACAAAGCCCAGTCTTTGTCCCCTTTCACCAGGCAGAAGCAGCAACCACAGGATAGCTCCACAAAGCAGTCACAGGCAGGGCAGCACTTCTCCTCAGCTCTTCAGCTCTTCTCCAGGCAGAGGTTCCTCTTGATGTCCAGAAGTGATCTAATTTTCAGGGGTTTGGGAGCCCTTCTTATACCCAGTTCTGCCTTTGAAGTAGGCCTACTTCAAGGGAAAGTCTCTCTTGTTTGTGAAATCCTGCCTTGCCCAGACCAGGCCCCAGACACACACCAGGGGACCCTTTCAGGCAGTGCTTAATTTGTAAATAAAAAGGTGCCGGTGCCCAAAGTCCTCCTCTTAAACATGCAGCTGCTGCAATTAAATGTGCGAGCACGGAATACTGAGGCAGCCTAATCCTGAAGCCACCTCGGGCCTCTTCAATCCATATAAAGACACTTCCTACCCCTTCAGCTCACACTTGCAGCTTTCTGCTTTCTCTCATTCCGTCTTTCCCAAATGTGTCTTTTGCTCCCAGCAATTGCTTGAGGCAGAAGACTAAGCGCCGCCCCTCAAAATTAAGTGCTGGCGCTCAGCACTGGAAACAACAAGCACAAATTAAGCACTGCTTTCAGGTGTAAGTGACCACTCCTTCCCTCCCTCCTAGCACAGATGGCTCATCAGCATATGCAGGCTACACCCCAGCTCCCTTTGTGTCACTGTCTAGAGAGAGGTGCAAACAGCCCAACTGTCAAACTGACCCAGACAGGGAATCCACAAACAGGCAGAGCCATAGAATGGTTTAAGCAACACAATGCCTACTTTCTATAAGTGGTATTTTCAAACACACAATCTTAAAACCAACTTTACTAAAAGATGTATTTTTAAATTGTGAGTTCAGAGACCCCAAACTCCACATGTCTATCCGCTCCCAAAGGGAATCTATGCCTTAATCATGTTCAAAGGCAGCCCTCATGTTAACCTATGAGAGGGATAGGCCTTGCAACAGTGAAACCCGAATTTGGCAGTATTTCACTGTCAGGACATATAAAACACATTAGTATATTTCCTACCTTAAACATATACTGCACCATGGGGATACCTAGGGCCTTCCTTAGTGGTGTCTTACATGTAAGAAAAGGAAAGCTTTAGTCCAACACACATCAACAACCTGGGAAACAGATGCAAAAAGTTAGGGGAGACCACAACAAGGATGCCAAGTCTAACATGTGTCCCCCCCCCGAGCTGAAAGTGGGGAGCAACTACCTAACCTCATTGGAGGTCTCATCACTAAGGCGGAAGAATCTGGACACACCATCATCATTGGTGTGTTCTGTAGCAGGGTGGTGTTCCACCGTAAAGCCCATCCCCTGCAGGGAAATGGACCACCTCAACAATTTTGGATTCTCACCCCTCATCTGCATTAACCATCTGAGGGGCCTGTGGTCGGTCTGAACCCGGAAGTGAGTCCTAAACAAGTAGGGTCTTAGCTTCTTCAGCACCCAGACCACAGCAAAAGCTTGGTTAGCAGCAGTAAATTTCCCAGAGTAACAAAAACAACAAAAAGTCCAGCACACATCAACAACCTGGGAAACAGAGGCAAAAAATGAGGGGAGACCACGCCAAGGATGCCACTTCTCATCTCTTCTACCTGGGCTCTGGATGATGGTTGGCTGTGTATGCCTGCCAATCACTCACCTACTGCCGTAAGGGGACTATCTAAGCATATCCTATGCATGTCTGTATCCAAAGCTTGTCATGACCTATTGCTCTTGGGTGGATGCTACATAAGTCCACTCAATTACCTACACCAATCAGATCAGCGTAAAGTGCGTATGGCCTATCACTCTCTCTCTCTCTCCTTTTCCTATCGTCACTGAAATATGTGCAGCGCCCTGAGGCAGGATATTACCACCACTCTGATCACTCAAGCATGAGACCAACCAAAACACTTCCCAGATAGATCACCCTGCATTTACATCCTCTTCCAACCATGCTTTTCAACACAGTAGAACACCCTACCTGTCCACTAAAGCGTGTCTGCATCTCATCAGGGCTACGAAGAGCTATACAAAATGAAATTACAATTAACTAACGTGTTTAGCTGCTTTATAGAAAAGTTAAGGATTCTAAAGCTGATTTTGAAAAAAGCACAGGTTGGAATATCATGAAGCTTTTATTTATAACCAAATGGCAGAAGGTGAGTCCACATGGCACCTAAATCCCTGCAGCGGGTCCCGCTCAGTGCTTAATTTGTACAAAATGAAAAAATAATAAAATAAAAAATAAGTGCCAGGGCCCTGGTCAGGAGGACACTGCAGCTTGCTCTATACATTGCCCCTACCAGCGTTGCCAATGACAGTCCCAACACAACTACTAACCATCACACTCTTACCAGTGTGACAATTCATACTATTCTAGGCTCTCAAAACTATAAGAATGGCTTGGGCAGCAGGTGTTGGTCATTCTTAATGTATAGCTTAATACAAATAAATATTCAAAATCCGAGTAAAAGCAACATGAAAGAATATTTGCAAAGCTACTGAGCCAATACGTGTTTTGCGACTGAGTTGCTTCTTCAGGGCTGTTTAACAAAACAATACAATAAAAATACAAACAATACATATCATCAGTTATAACATCACTTTTAAAGGTGAAACAAAACCACAAATATACTTTAACAACAGATAAGCTACACAATTTTGGAGACAATACCAGAATCATACTTCTATAGTGGTCTCAACATCAATAACTAAAGAACAGGTGTATGCTTGAATTGCCATCCTATACCAGGGGAATACATATAGCTAGCATCATGCATATGTCATCAGAGCTTATCTAAATCATTATGAAAAATTATAGGTTCAACAATTAGAAACATAAATCAAGAAGTAGGGAAAGATGTCAATTATGAAGTGGTCAAAACCTGATGTAACATTGGTTTGGTTAAACGTGGGCCAAAACACTGACCAATTTAAATACTATTTTACAAGTAATTTTGTAGTTCTCCTTCTAAAATAATTGTTTGGAAAGTAGTGCAAAATGGTGTGCTTGAAAGCATATTGGACCAGTAACAATGGTGATAATGCTCTAAATATAAAGGCGGTCATTACAACATTGGCGGTAAAAGCCTCTTACCGCCGTGCAGAAGACCGCCAACACACCGCCGCGGCAGCGGAAATCCGCCACAGCTATTATGACCCACAGCACGGAATCCGCCAAAAGTCAGACACCCACACAAGTCCACCACACCAAAGGTCAGTGATAAACTGGCGAAAACAGAACCTCCACCATCACGCCAACAGAAATACGCCCACACTATCAATACACACGAATCCACGCGGAGGGTCTTTCAACCGCAGTATTCCATTGGCGGGTCACACTGCCGCGCTCAAAATACACACACTCTTACAAAACACTACCACATTGGACAATTCGAAATACACACACCTGATACACATACACACACCACTCCCACACACCCAACACAATATAAAACACACACCCACATCACCCACAAACCCCTCCGACAACAATTACTGAGAGAAGGCCAGAGAGAGACTCCACCATCAACAATACAAGCATTCACAGGCACACAACACCATCACCCACATAACTTCTACGCACCTCACACTACACACCACCACATACCAGCACACTTATCACCCCACACATCACCTACACCACCCCATGGCACGGCAAAGACACCCCAGGTTCTCTGAGGAGGAGCTCAGGGTCATGGTGGAGGAAATCGTCCGGGTACAGCCACAGCTATTCAGAGCACAGGTGCAGCACACCTCCATAGCTAGGAAGATGGAGCTATGGCGAAGAATAGTGGACAGGGTCAACGCAGTGGGACAGCACACAAGAAATCGGGAGGACGTCAGGAAGAGGTAGAATGACCTACGGTGGAAGGTGCGTTCCGTGGTCTCAACACATCACCTGGTGGTTTAGCGAACTGGCGGCGGGACCCAACCTCCTCCCCCACAACTAACAACATGGGAGGAGCAGGTGATTCTGCATCCTGAGGGCCTCGCCGGAGTAGGTGGAGGAATGGACTCTGATAAGTCAAATCTTAACTATTACATCCCCCACCCTACCTGCATGCCAGCACATACCCCCACCCTCACCCTCACCCCCATCACTCTAACTCCTCACAAATGTCCCAACATCACAAACCACACATCCTAACACCAAGCCCTCCATGCAACAACAAAGCATGGACACACATCACTAAAGCATGCCCACTGCACATACCCATACACCCCCCTAAACCGCCATCACACAAGGTCCCACACAGGAATGCAAGCACTGGGGTACACGGTCACCCACCCATTGCACACCATGCCACACACAGATGTAATAAACATCCTTTTATACCCCTGCAGGACCCCTACCCAACGTCACCGGACAGGAGGGTCCACACATGTCCACACCACCAACAGAAGAGGCCCACAGTGATGACAGCACCTCTGTCCAACTGGATCTAGATGACCAGCTCGGCCCATCGGGGACCTCTGGACAGTCGGTTCCCCTCACCCAGTCACAGGCCACCACAGACCTTCCCTCCTCAGGAAACACCAGCACAGCACCCACCCAGCGGGCCCATACCTCCGTCCCCAGGACACGTCAATCAGCAGTGTGTCCACCGCTACAGGGAACCCAGGATAACCCACCACCCCAACAACAACAGGGACCTGGGGGCAGTGGCGGTGGGCACACGGTCCAGGGGACGGAGGCCCAGGAACACAGGGGAACTGGGATGGCTGCTGTGTGACAGGGGGTGGACAGGCCCAGGGAACCCACTCTCCACAAGGCCCTCTCCAACATCATGGGGGCCTACCACCACTCCCAGGAGACAATGGCAACGGTACTGGCCAAGTTTCAGGAGACCCAGCGGCTGCAGGAGGAACAGTATTCAGGCTTCAGGGAGGAACTCAGAGCCATCAATTCCACCCTGGGCACCATCGTAGGGGTGCTGAAGGAAGTACTCAACACCAGGAGGGACCCTGTGGCACTACAAAGGGCCCCTGACACTAGCATGGACGATGAACTGCCCACCACCTCTGCTGGCGCTAGTGGACAGGAGGCACCGCCACAGGACCACCACACCAGCACCCCACCCCCTGCAGAGGGAGAACCACCTCGCAAACGGTCCCTGAGATCCAGGACAAAGACAGAGAACGATGCCAAGACCCCCGCCAAGAAATGAGACCACCCTGATTTGTCATCCTACTGTCCCACTTTGTCACCCTGTCCATCCTTAAACTGCCCCAGCTCCACTTCCTATGCCCATTAGGGCAATGCACCTGTGTGACTAATAGACTGGACTCTGCCATGGACATTCCTCCACCATTAACCCTCACCATTTTGCTACCCCCTCCAATATTGAGCACTTAAATAACTACCCTTAAAGCACAAAACAATCTGGAGTCAGTCTGTGATTTCGGAATACTGTATTAGCAGTCACTGTGGCAAAAAGCTCTTTCATTTGTAAAATCAACATACCTATGTCACACAGCTCTAGTCCATGAGGAATCAAAGCAGATATCACACTGTGGGACATCTGTGAAATCGTAAGGGAAAGTGACAACTCAGTGACCATACACTGGGTAAAAACGACAGACAGTAGAGAGGTAGTAGTGTTTAAGTACATGTAGTAGGCAGGTTTGTATTCTTACCTGTGTTTCACTGGAAATATTGCTGGATCACTGAGTCCCCATTGTCCATGTCTTCTTCTTCTGCTTCCTCGTCTTCACTGTCCACAGGCTCCACAGCTGCAACAACACCGCCATCTGGACCATCCTCCCGCAGAAAAGGCACCTGTTGTCGCAAAGCCACGTTGTGAAGCATACAGCAGGCCACGATGATCTGGCACACCTTCTTTGGTGAGTAGAATAGGGATCCACCTGTCACATGGAGGCACCTGAACCTGGCCTTCAGGAGGCCGAAGGTCCGCTCGATCACCCTCCTAGTTCACCCCACACTAACCTGTAGGGATATCCCCAGACCCACACAACCATTCCCACTGACTTGCTTCCAGGTGCTCCCCTAATAGCCACACACGGTGCCTCTGGAGTTGACCCATCACATAAGAGATGCTGCTATTCCGCAGGATGAAGGCGTCATGCACTGAGCCAGGGAACTTGGCATTCACATGGGAGATGTACTGGTCTGCCAAACATACCATCTGTACATTCATAGAATTATAACTCTTCCGGTTTCTGTACACCTGTTCTCTCCTGTGGGGGGGGACCAAAGCCACATGTGTCCCATCAATGGCACCTATGATGTTGGGGATATGTCTCAGGGCATAGAAATCACCTTTCACTGTAGGCAAGTCCTCCACCTGAGGGAAAACGATGTAGCTCTGCATGTGTTTCATCAGGGCAGACAACACTCTGGACAACATGTTGGAAAACATAGGCTGGGACATCCCTGATGCTATGGCCACTGTTGTTTGAAATTACCCACTTGCTAGGAAATGGAGCACTGACAGCACCTGGCGGATAGCTGACATCAGGTCTGGCTCCAACTCGGTACACAGTTCCTGGATTGTGGCGTGGTCAAGCCTGTATGTGATGATCCCATGTCTTTCCTCCATTGTCGACAGGTCCACCAACGGTCGGTACACCGGAGGATGCCACCATCTCCTCGCATGTCCCAGCGGACGGTGCCTATGAAGGACAACAGCGAGCACAGAGTCAAACAACTCAGAGGTACGTACCCACAGCTTACACAGAACACCAATCATAATCTTTAAAGTAGCCTGTATGTGTGTTGAGTCTAGGCCTAGGTATGTGTGACGCAGTTAAAAATGAAGCCATGTGGGCCCCTGAAATGGCGGCTGCCTGACCTCTAAAGTGGGACAATGGGATGTGAGGTAACTGCGCTGGCGTTGTACACCGTTGCGGTAGGCAGTCGAAGACCGCGGCGCAATGCTGGATTGGTTAACATTGGACCCTATGGGTCCCAGGAGCCAATGACGATGTACACCGGCGGTGACGGTACGCACAGCCGCGGACGTGACCGCCATTTTCTATCTGTTCAATCACTTGATACCTGATCTTCGACAGTAGAGGACCTACACTGCAAGTGCTGCTGTGACCTCAGTCTGGAAGAGACAATGGCTCGAGTGTCTGGGGAAAGGGCCCCTGCCTTCACATCAGAGGAGTTGGAGAAACCCGTGGATGGGGTCCTCCCCCAGTACACGCTACTCTACGGTCCTCCAGACAAACAGGTAAGTACACTGGCAGCATGCTGTATGGGCTATGCCTGTGTGGAGAGGTGTGGACGGAAGAAGGAAGGGGGGAGAGTGCGGTGGGCATGAACCGACGGTGAGTGCATGTGCCACATGGCAAGGGTAGGGATGGGGGCCAATGACTGTGACGGTGCAGTTGGTAATAAGTTTCTCTTCCCCCTGTACAAATCATGTAGGTCAGCGCCCACCAGAAAAAATATATTTGGCTTGCCATTGCCAAGGACGTCTGGACCCTGGGGGTCTACCACAGACGGAGCACCCACTGCCGGAAAAGATGGGAGGACATTCGCCACTGGAGCAAGAAGACGGCGGAGGCTCAGCTGGGGATGGCCATCCAACGTGGCAGGGGTGCCCATCGCACCATGACCCCCCTGATGTTCAGGATCCTGGCGGTGGCATACCCGGAGTTGGATGGGCGCTTGAGGGCATCACAGCAGCCACAAGGGGGTGAGTACACTCTCATTCTGCTGATTTTGCACGCAGTGGAGGTGTCTGGGTGGGGGAGGTGGGCTGTGGGTTCCCTAGGCCAGGGCGAGTCCGTAGGCAAGGTCCCTCCGTAAGGCAGGCCATGTGGCACCCCACCGCACCTCTGTAGAGTGCCAAGTACAACTAGTCATGCCCCTGTGTCATCCATGTGTGCAGATGTCGTCCATAGCATAGTAGGCCATTTCCCAGGAATTGAACAGTGGAGCCCAAGAGCGCGGAATAGTGCAGGGGGCTTGTGTGTCTGTTGTGTCCGCCAACGGTAGCGCTAATGCATGCACTCAACATGTCTTTCTTCTGTCGTTCCCCCCCCTTTTTGTGGTCTCCTTGTTCTTGTGTGCATTAGCATCATCAGGTGGAGGAGCAGTGGCACCGGAGCACGAGGGGGCTGCATCCCACATCGTCATGGAGGGCCACACTACGGAATCGGACTTCACCAGTGGGACGGAGGGTGAGGGGAGCTCAATGGCGGGGACAGGAGCTGAGACCAGCGACACAGACTCGTCCTCTGATGGGAGCTCCCTTGTGGTGGTGGCAACATCTGTGCACCCCCCATCTATAGGTACAGCCGCCGCCCCCCCTTCCAGCACTGCCCTCCCAGCAGCCCCTCAGCCTTTGTCCCGTGCCCGCTTGCCCGGGAAGGTGGGCATCACCTTCGCCCCAGGCACCTCAGGCCCTGCCCCAGTCACCCCTGCTGCCCTCAGTGAGGAGGCCATTGACCTCCTCAGGTCCCTCACTGTTGGGCAGTCTACCATTTTGAATGCCATCCAGGGTGTAGAAAGGCAGTTGCAACAAACAAATGCATTCCTGGAGGGCATTCATTCTGGTCAGGCGGCCCTTCAGCGAGCTTTTCAGACTCTGGCCTCAGCACTGATGGCGCCATTGTCCCTGTGTCTAGCCTCCCCCCTCCAACTTCCTCCACCCATACCCAACCCCCTGTACCCCAGCCTCTCCCAAGCACACCTCTAGACCAGCATGCACACACGTCAACACACAAGGGAAGCTCAGGCAAACATAAGCACCACACATCCCACAGGCACTCACGCAAGCATCACACACATGCAGACACACCAACATCCACTGCCTCCACTGTGTCCCCCTCCTCCTCGTCTTCCTCCTCCCTCCCAGTCTCGTCTACCCTCACACCTGCATGCACTACCTCTACAGCCACTACTACCATCACCAGCACACCCACCACCTGTAAAGAAATGGCTCCCTGTAGCAGTTACCCCCACTTTTTGCCTGATACTGATGCTGACTTGACTGAGATATGTGCTGGGACCCTGCTAACCAGGCCCAAGCACCAGTGTTCTTTCACCTAAAATGTACCATTGTCTCCACAATTGGCACAACCCTGGCACCCAGGTAAGTCCCTTGTAACTGGTACCCCTGGTACCAAGGGCCCTAATGCCAGGGAAGGTCTCTAAGGGCTGCAGCATGTCTTATGCCACCCTAGGGACCCCTCACTCAGCACAAACACACTGCTTGCCAGCTTGTGTGTGCTGGTGGGGAGAAAATGACTAAGTCGACATGGCACTCCCCTCAGGGTGCCATGCCAGCCTCACACTGCCTGTGGCATAGGTAAGTCACCCCTCTAGCAGGCCTTACAGCCCTAAGGCAGGGTGCACTATACCACAGGTGAGGGCATAGGTGCATGAGCACTATGCCCCTACAGTGTCTAAGCAAAACCTTAGACATTGTAAGTTCAGGGTAGCCATAAGAGTATATGGCCTGGGAGTCTGTCAAAAACGAACTCCACAGCTCCATAATGGCTACACTGAATACTGGGAAGTTTAGTATCAAACGTCTCAGAATAATAAACCCACACTGATGCCAGTGTTGGATTTATCAAAAAATGCACACAGAGGGTATCTTAGAGATGCCCCCTGGATTTAACCCAATTGTTCAGTGCAGGACTGACTGGTCTGTGCCAGCCTGCTGCTGAGAGACGAGTTTCTGACCCAATGCGGTGAGGGCCTTTGTGCTCTCTGGGGACAGAAACAAAAGCCTGCTCTGGGTGGAGGTGCTTCACACCTCCCCCTGCAGGAACTGTAACACCTAGCAGTGAGCCTCAAAGGCTCAGGCTTCGTGTTACAATGCCCCAGGGCACTCCAGATAGTGGAGATGCCCGCCCCCTGGACACAGCCCCCACTTTTGGCGGCAAGTCCAGAGGAGATAATGAGAAAAACAAGGAGTCGTCACTGGCCAGTCAGGACAGCCCCTAAGGTGTCCTGAGCTGAGGTGACTCTGACTTTTAGAAATCCTCCATCTTGCAGATAGAGGATTCCCCCAACAGGATTAGGGATGTGCCCCCCTCCCCTCAGGGAGGAGGCACAAAGAGGGTGTAGCCACCCTCAGGGCTAGTAGCCATTGGCTACTAACCCCCCAGACCTAAACACACCCCTAAATTCAGTATTTAGGGGCTCCCCAGAACCTAGGAACTCAGATTCCTGCAACCTAAGAAGAAGAGGACTGCTAAGCTGAAAAACCCTGCAGAGAAGACGGAGACACCAACTGCTTTGGCCCCAGCTCTACCGGCCTGTCTCCCCACTTCTAAAGACACTGCTCCAGCGACGCTTTCCCCAGGGACCAGCGACCTCTGAAGCCTCAGAGGACTGCCCTGCTCTAGAAGGACCAAGAACTCCCGAGGACAGCAGCTCTGTTCATCCAAGATTGCAACTTTGTTTCCAAAGGAGCAACTTTAAAACAACTGCGTTTCCCGCCGGAAGCGTGAGACTTGCTACTCTGCACCCGACGCCCCCGGCTCGACTTGTGGAGAAACAACACTTAAGGGAGGACTCCCCGGCGACTACGAGACTGTGAGTAGCCAGAGTTGCCCCCCCCCTGAACCCCCACAGCGACACCTGCAGAGGGAATTCCGAGGCTCCCCCTGACCACGACTGCCTGTTTCCCAGATCCCGACGCCTGGTAAAGACTCTGCACCCGCAGCCCCCAGGACCTGAAAGATCGGAACTCCAGTGCAGGAGTGACCCCCAGGAGGTCCTCTCCCTTGCCCAGGTGGTGGCTACCCCGAGGAGCCCCCCCCCCTTGCCTGCCTGCATCGCTAAAGAGACCCCTTGGTCTCCCATTGATTTCCATTAGAAACCCGACGCGTGTTTGCACACTGCACCCGGCTGCCCCTGTGCTGCTGAGGGTGTACTTTCTGTGCTAACTTGTGTCCCCCCCGGTGCCCTACAAAACCCCCCTGGTCTGCCCTCCGAAGACGCGGGTACTTACCTGCTGGCAGACTGGAACCGGGGCACCCCCTTCTCCATTGAAGCATATGCGTTTTGGGCACCACTTTGAACTCTGCACCTGACCGGCCCTGAGCTGCTGGTGTGGTAACTTTGGGGTTGCTCTGAACCCCCAACGGTGGGCTACCTTGGACCCAAACTTGAACCCCGTAGGTGGTTTACTTACCTGCAAAATCTAACTAACTCTTACTCCCCCTTAGGAACTGTGAAAATTGCAGTGTCTAGTTTTAAAATAGCTATATGTGATTTATGTGAAGACTGTATATGCTATTTTGATTATTCCAAGTTCCTAAAGTACCTACCTACAATACCTTTCATTTAAAGTATTACATGTAAAATTTGAACCTGTGGTTCTTAAAATAAACTAAGAAAATATATTTTTCTATACAAAAACCTATTGGCCTGGAATTGTCTCTGAGTGTGTGTTCCTCATTTATTGCCTGTGTGTGTACAACAAATGCTTAACACTACTCCTTTGATAAGCCTACTCGACCACACTACCACAAAATAGAGCATTAGTATTATCTCTTTTTGCCACTATCTTACCTCTAAGGGGAACCCTTGGACTCTGTGCATACTATTCCTTACTTTGAAATAGTGCATACAGAGCCAACTTCCTACACCACCACACCCCGCTTACGTGCAGTCACCACCCCCACTACCATTCACACGTCCCCTGTGTCCTCTCCCAGTGTGTCTGTGACGCCCCCTCCCAAGATACACAAACGCAGGCACACACCCACCCAACCGCCATCCACCTCACGACAGCCTCCAGCGCATGCACCTTTACCCAAAGTCAGCAAACGAACACCTCCTACAACCACAACCTCTTCCTCCACTCCCAAACCCCCTCCAGATACCCGTCCCAGTGTCTCCAAAAAACGTTTCCTGTCCAACCTTGACTTCTTTCCCATACGTCCCCCACCCCGTCCGTCTCCTAGGTCCCGAACTAGCACCTCAGCCACAACATCTCTGGGGCCAGTGGTGCCTGTAGTCACTGGAATCTGGAGTGGACCGGCCACCAGGGCAGCCAGTGTGGCACAGAGAAACAGCACAGACAGTCCCCCACCTGTGAAGCATCAGAAGTTGGCCAGTGGCCGGCGGGAGAGGGGGAAGACTCCAGCCACCAAAACCACTCCCAGGGGTCCTGGTGGAAGTGTGGAGTCAGCTGCGACACCTTCCAAGGTGGGGAAGGGCCACAAGAAACCAGGAAAGTCTGGGAAGAGCAGCATGGCGGAGGAGACCGCCATCATCCCCACTGCCCGGGAGGCCACAGCCATCATCCCCGCTGACCAGGAGGCCACAGCCGTCGTCCCCGCTGACCAGGAGGCCACAGCCTTCATCCCCGCTGACACAGAGAGGACCGCCAGCACAAGCCCCGCTGGGCTAGAGAGGACCGCCAGCACAAGCCCCGCTGGGCTAGAGAGGACCGCCAGCACAAGCCCCGCTGGGACAGAGAGGACCGCCAGCACAAGCCCCGCTGGGCTAGAGAGGACCGCCAGCACAAGCCCCGCTGGGACAGAGAGGACCGCCAGCACAAGCCCCGCTGGGACAGGGAGGACTGCCAGCACAAGCCCCGCTGGGACAGGGAGGACCGCCAGCACAAGCCCCGCTGGGCAAGAGAGGACCACCAGCACAAGCCCCGCTGGGCTGGAGAGGATCGCCAGCACAAGCCCCGCTGGGCTGGAGAGGATCGCCAGCACAAGCCCCGCTGGGCTGGAGAGGATCGCCAGCACAAGCCCCGCTGGGACAGAGAGGACCGCCAGCAAAAGCCCCGCTGGGACAGAGAGGACCGCCAGCACAAGCCCCGCTGGGCTAGAGAGTACCGCCAGAACAAGCCCCGCTGGGCCATGAAGGACTGCCAGCAGCTGAGTCACTGCAAAGGAGCCCGCCGCTCCAAGCACCGCTGAAGAGGGCACTGCATTCTCAAGCACCGCTGAAGAGGGCACCGCCGTCTCAAGCACCGCTGAACAGGGCACCTCCGTCTTAAGCACCGCTGAACAGGGCACCGCCGTCTCAAGCACCGCTGAACAGGGCTCCGCCGTCTCAAGCACCGCTGAACAGGGCACCCCCGTCTCAAGTACCGCTGAACAGGGCACCACCGTCTCAAGCACCGCTGAACAGGGCACCGCCATCTCCAGCACCGCTGAACAGGGCACCGCCGTCTCATGCACCGCTGGCCCATGAGCGCCAAGGGCACTGACGCTACTGAGTCCGTCACTGGCAGAATGAAGCACTCTGGGCACCATGCCCCCTCCAGAACCAGTGGAGAGATCCATCCACTACCTCTGTCCTTAGCAGCATGAAGCACTCTGGGCACAATGCCCCCTCCAGAACCAGTGAAGAGATCCATCCACTACCTCTGTCCTTAGCAGGATGAAGCACTCTGGGCACAATGCCCCCCCCCAGAACCAGTGGAGACTGTTATCCACTTGAGAGACTGTGGCTTTGCACTCCCCAGGATGGAACCGTGGGCAACCCACCCACTGTATAGACTTGAGAGACTGTGGCTTTGTACTCCCCAGGACGTAACAGTGGGCATGTGGCCCTCTCGTGGATTTGGAATCGTGCACTCAACCGGCTGAGGTGCCCCCCCCTTTCCCTCCCCCTGAGGTGCCTGTTTTCTTGCTCTCTGATGCCACTGCAGTGTTCTCTCTGTCATGGTCGGGGATCTTGTGTGGGCCTCGCCCATACCGTGTGGGCCCAGTATTCCACAGACTTAATTGGAGCACTACCTGGACTACTATGCTTGGTGTATATTTTGTTAATGGTGTGTATATATATATATATTTGCCTACTTGCTTTTAATATATTACAATGGTTACACTCATTTTCTTTTGTCTTTGCATTCTTCTATGGGGTTGGGGGGTGTAACTATAATGTATCATGATGTATTATTAGTGTGTGTGTTGTGGTGGGTGAGGGTGGGGCTGTTTTTTCCCTCCCCTTCCCCTGTGTCGTAGGTGCAGTACTCACCGTGGTCAGCACCGCCGGCGTTCGTGCTCCTGGTAGAGGAGCAGGAAGACTATCGCAGGGAGAATTTGCAGTTCCGGCTCCATGGTGTCCTAGTTCCTTGTGGGGTGTGTAGAGGTGAGCGTTTTCCCTTCGGAATCCTGCTCCCCCCATGTTTTTATCCTCGAAGTGTTAAAGTGGCTGTCTTTTGTTGGCGGTTTCCGCCACGGTCGTAATTGCACATTTTTTACCGCCGGCCTGTTGGCGGTCTTACCGCCGCTTTAACACCGACCGTCAGGATTGGAATGACCACCAAAGTGCTTTAACAACCACTTGACAGACATTACCTTTTTTTCTTGTCAATCCCTTTTTCTCAGTTTGCTCTTTTATGCTATCTAATCTCCACAAATCTCACAATCATTCCCCTCTGCCTCTCTTGCCCTGTTACACAGCATCCTGTCTTTCTTTGTATCCAACTATTCCTCTTTCTCTCTTCCCTACTCTATGTCTCGCCTCTCTTCCATTCATTTTCCCTCTTTCCCTCCAATTGTCTTCCACTCCCTCTCATTTTTCTCTTGATCCCTCTGTATTTACTTTTCACTTTCTTCCTCTTCCCTTCACTCTTGTATACACCCTTTTCATTTCTCCCCCTTATCAATGTTATCTTTTGTTTTCTATTTTCCCATCTCCCATATATGCTACCTGTTGTCTTTTTTGATCTTCCTCTTTTCCCCCCACACCAAGGAGCTCTTTGCTCCTCATCCCTTCTTTGTGTTTTATCTCCCAACCCTCCATTCTACCTCCTGCTCTCTCATCTTTTTCTAGAACCCATTCCTTTTTTTCTCTTCTCTCTGCTTTTCATTCTTTCACCATTGTTTCCTCTCTAGCAAACCACTCTGTATGTGTCTGTGAAAAGCTCCTCCTTTTGTGCCACTACTGTAATTGTTTGTGGGCTGTTGCTGCAGTTATTTGATGTTTTGTCATGGGACCCTGCTAACCAGGCCCCAGTGCATATGCTCTGACCCCTACAACATGCAAAAAGTGGCATATTTACTTTTTGTGTCTAAAGTACACCCATGACATGAAATGTTAAGTGTTACCTATGGAACACAGTACTACTGTGCCATCCACTAGTGTGAGCAAGCAAACTTGACTCTGGGACTGCCACTGCATCGGGGCAGCTGCAGTTTAAACCTGCAGCTTGACCTGCCAAAATAAACCTTTTTGACAGGAGAAAACCTTCTTTATAAATATTAATAAGTCACCCCTATATTGGCCTCCTGCCCACAAAGCAGGGTGCATAGTTTAGGATTAGGACCAGCTAGAAATATGATTAAACCACTATTTTAATAGTGTTTTGTCCCCCTGGCACGAAGACTAGTTGGAATGTGTTTATAAATGTAATGCACTTCAAAGGGACCTCCCCTATTACAAATGGATGTCAGGTGACACCTGGACAGGCCCCTTAATTTGTACTCCGAGTCAAGCAGGCACAAAATCCAGTGAGGTTGGTGAGCAAGCTGCCCCTAGAACTGATTTGGAGTGACCAGAGAGAAGGGGCTGATTGTTACTCTGGCAACAGCTCTGGGTGGGCAAACAGGCCCTGTACAAGGGGAGAGGGTTTCTCCATATTGGATTTAATGAGTGAGAGGCACTGTGGCATTGTTTAAAGTACTTCCAACATGCAATGCTGCAAAAGTGTGTAGGAGTACCCCAGGAACCTTTTATCCCATTGGTTAGGGAAGGGCTAGCAGTAACCCGTACCCACTAACTAGTGACAGACATTAATATAGCATCTCAGACACTCTCTCCAGAACACTCTCTGGACCTGTGAAAGAACAGAAGAGGTCTGGCCCTGCTGTCTGTGACCTGAGAGAAGCCCTGAAGGACTGGACCTGCCCCCTATTGCACTGAGGACACATACAAGGTCCCCAAGGGTCACTGGACTGGCCTCCTGTATGGCTATAGGGATACTAAAAGCTACAAGAGGCCTTTTCCTCCTATTCCCATCTGACCAGTACCAAGTGGACCTGATCTGAACCGTGATGGCCCCCTCTGATGGTTGAGCCTTAAACCCTAAGTGTTGTTCCTAAGGTCCCAGGATGCTGGGCTGTGTCTAACTAGTTGTCCCCTAAGACCTCTGAAAACCTGTGACTTACAACAGTTTTTGGACTTCAATACCTCTGTAGGATGGGGGCAAACCTGCAAACCTGCTCCGCCCATGGTGAGACTTTGCTCGGCTGAAGAAACAGGTTACTCCTGCTTGGAACTTCTCTACAGCAGTAAATCAGTTTTAGGATTACTCTGGAGAGAACATATACATATTGCAGCCTTTCCCTGCTGGAGGTTCTGAGCTCCGAAAAAGAGACTAATCCTGACAGTAGGAATTTCGACTGGGTAAAGGTGCCAAAAGTATCTGACCATCAATAGAACTTCCCTGGGCCCGAAATTTTAATTTCTCCCAGCTTTTTCTGTCAAAAACCAGCGGCTTCAGTAGTACCTCACCCAATGCCTATGCAACTTCATGAAGACTTACTCAGATGCAGAAAAGCTGACTTACTCTGTTGAAAGATTTTGACTTCTAGAAAAAAAGACTAAGGGCCTGATTTAGATGTTGGCAATAATGGTCCCGTCATCGACTTTTCAACTGGAAACCCGTCTGACTCTGTGATAGTCCATCTGCCATATTTAGATGTTGGCGGTCTCATAAACGAAAGTCTACATTCGAACTGCAGTCTCCAACAAGAAAACACTGCCTGTGTCGACGTCGGGAGAGGGAAAAGGTGATGCTGGCAGGACCCCAGCCAAACTTCCCGCTGTGCAGATTTGGGTGTGCCTTTTCACCAGGAAAAAAGTGGTGGTCTGACCTCGACTTCTGAGTTGGCGGATTCGGAGGGGGGGCGAAAGGGGTAATCACTCACCTTTCTCCCCCTTCCACCTCCTGTCTACGACTGAACACTACTGGACAACACCTTCCGTCACTGCTGCCACCAACCCACAGAGAAAACACATCCCCCCCATTCCAAGACTCGAAGGTAGGGACGCCACTTTGCCAGGGTACGTTGGGGGGGCAATGCACGGGAGGCCGGGTCCACTGCAGGCATATACATGACACAGTAATTTTTTCAAATCACCGTGACATGCACACGTAGGTGACACAAGTGGGACACACTGCCAGAACACGCATATCAGACACATGCACAACTGTCATTGTGTTGTCATTGTTCATTGCCTAATGAATGCTGACACCACAATGACGGTGCAATCACAATGGACAACCGTGTCCATGTGTGCACATTGCAAGGGGACCTGTACAGGTAGGTGTGTGCTATCTGTTGTGTGTGTGAGTCAGTACATGTGTGTGTGGATTGGCTGGTTGAGGTGGAGGGAGCTGGAGTGGGTGATGTGATTGTATCAGTATGTGTGTTACTTGCATTTGAGTTCAATGTTGCTATGTATGTTGTGTTGCCATGTGACACATTCATGTGAATGTTGTTGTGTGGCGGACTTTGTTGTGATGTGTGTAGTTGTGCTTGTGTGCAAGTTTGTATGGATGGATGTGTGGTTGTGCGTTGGTGCTTTGTCAATGGTGCGTGTGAGTTGTGTCATGGATGTATGTCAATGTGTGTTTTCGGCATGTACGTGTTGTGTTGGCTATGTAATGGATGATGGTGTGTACGTGCTGTTTTGTGTAGTGTAGGGGAACACATATGGCTGAGTGTGTGTGTATCACTTACCTCCATTCCATAGACTCTGCAATTGTACAAAGTCCATTGACTCCCACCTACATCTCCCCCCATCAGCAGTGTGTTGCCAGTCCTCCACTTGCAGAGCTGTAACATCTAAATACTGCGGGTGGAACACCGTTGACTTCACGGTCTTCTCGAGTCTGCCTCCGACACAGCTTGGCAGTAACACCACCAATATCTAAATCAGCCCTAAGTCCCAAGATAAAGCCTCTGGCCCACCCAAACCTGTTTGGTATATCCAAACCAGGATCCATCCTTGTGTGCCTCAAATCGCAGTCTATTGTGACCATTGACTAATACTGACTCTTTGCGCTTTTTGGAGCTGTTTTTACTGAAATTGTTAAAAACTCTTATCTCTTTTTACTCTTATTCGATTTGCGTTATTTTGGTGTAATTTTGTTCATTAAATTTTACTCTATTTTTATTAATTGGGGTACAATTTTTATTGTGTTGCATTTTTCACACTAACTGTTTTGGTATTTCTAAATGCGTTACACGTTTTCTCTAAGTTGAGCCTGTCTGCTCTGTACCATACCTACCAAGGGTTGAGCTCAGGTTTAAATTACTCAAACCTTTAACTGGACAGAACAAGATAGTGCCTTTAATAGTTGTGGTGCATGTCAATCCACCCAAACTAATGAAACACTTACTCACAGTGTTCCTCTCCCTGTGTATTTACTCACATACCTTTCTACAAGCAGTCCAATCACTATTCTCAGTAGGACTATCTGAAGGGAGATGCAGGTCTAAGAATTGAAAGTGATTAATATTAAGTAAAATCAAAGGGAAGCTCTGGCTGTTACGCCACAAGTGCATGGCAGATAGTAACCACTATGAAACTAGGAGTGTAGGAATGTAGGAAGCTGGCTCTGTATATACTATCTCAAAGTGAGAGATAGTGTGCATAGAGTCCAGGGGTTCCCAAGAGGCTTGACAGAGGCAATAATAGATAGTATGAATGCTCTATTTGTGGTAGTGTGGTTGAGCAGTTAGGCTTATCAGAGGGTAGTGTTAAGCATTTGTTGTACACACACAGGCAATAAATGAGAACACACACTTAATGACTTAACTTCAGGCTAATAAGTTTTTAAATAGAAAATTATTATTTTCTTAATTTATTTTAGAACCACATAATTAAATTTGCAGGTAAGTACATTAAATGTAAGGTACTTTGCATAGGTATATATAGGACTTTGAATTAAAACAGTAATGTACACAGTTTGGCGTAAAATGGCAATAAGCTATTTTAAAAGTGGACACAGTGCAACATTCAACAGTTCCTGGGGGAGATAAGTACAGGTTAGTTTTTGAGGTAAGTAAAGCACTTACAATTTCAGTCTCTGGGGCATAGGCAGCTCACCGTTGGGGGTTCAAGTCAACCCCAAACACCCAGCACCAGCAACACAGGGCTGGTCAGGTGCAGAGGTCAAAGAGGAACATAGAAGCCTATGGAGACAGGGGGTGCTCCGGTTCCAGTCTGCTAGCAGGTAAGTACCTGCGTCCTCGGGGAGCTGACCAGGGGGTGTTGTAGAGCACTGGGGAGGTCCCAAGCAGGCACACAAAATACACTCTCAGCGGCACAGGGGCGGCCGGGTGCAGTGGGCAAACAAGGCATCCGGTTTGTAAATGAAATCAATGGAGGGACCTGGGGGTCACTCAGACGTTGCAGGCAGGGCACAGGGGGTCTTCTCGGGGCCAGCCACTGACTGGGCAAGGGTGAGGGCTGCCTGCTGGTCACTGCTGCACCAGTGGTTGGTTCTTCACGGGCCTGGGGGCTGCGGTGCAGTGCTTCTTGCAGGCTTTGGGTTTCTTTTCACCGTCAGTCGCGGTCAGGTGTTCCTCTGGATTCCCTCTGCAGGCGCAGTCATGGGGGTGCAGAGAGGTTGGCTCAGGGTGGACACGTTGTCGGAGTCGCTTGGGGGTCCTCTCTGCAGCATTGGTTTCTCTGGACACGGGCCAGGGGTGTCGGGTGCAGAGTGGTGGGGACTCGTGCTTCTGGAGTGAGGTGAGAGTCCCTTTGAAGATGGTTTCTTCTTGGTTGTTTAGACAGGGCCGCTGTCCACAGGAGTTTCTTGGTCCTTTGTAGTTGCAGGGCAGTCCTCTGAGTTGGCAGAGGTCACTGGGCCCGCAGGATGTGTCGCTGGTTCTTGGAATCAGGAGACAGGCCGGAAGGGTTGGGGCCAAAGCAGTTGTCGTCTTCCTTCTTCTCTGCAGGGTTTTCAGGTCAGCAGTCCATCTTCTTTGTAGGTCATCAGGAATCTGATTTCCTGGGTTCAGGGTCGCCCCTAAATACTAAATTTAGGAGGGGTGTTTAGGGCTGGAGGTAGGTAGCCAATGGCTACTGTCCCTGAGGATGGCTTCACCCTCCTTGTGCCTCCTCCCTTTGGGGAGGGGGGCACATCCCTATTCCTACTGGGCTAAATCCTCCAAAGCAAAATGGAGCATTTTCTAAGGAGGGTTGTCACATCAGCTCTGGTCACCTTAGGGGTGGACCTGGCTGAGGGGGTGACTCCTCCTTTTTTGTTCTCATTACCTCCCAAGACTTGCTGCCAAAAGTGGGGGCTATGTCCGGTGGATGGGCATCTCCACTAGCTGGAGTGCCCTGGGCATTGTAACACCAGGCCTGAGCCTTTGAGGCTCACCGCCAGGTGCTACAGTTCCTGCAGGGGGAGGTGAGAAGCACCTCCACCCAGGACAGGCTTTGTTCCTGGTCACAGAGTGCACAAAGGCACTCCCCCCCCATGTGGCCAGAAACTAGTCTGGAAGTGGCAGGCTGGCAGAGACCGGTCAGCCTAGCACTAGAAGTTGGGCTGGCATGCAGGGGGCATCTCTAAGATGCCTTCTGTGTGCATTTCTCAATAAGTCCCACACTGGCATCAGTGTGGATTTATTGTGCTGAGAAGTTTGATACCAAACTTCCCAGTATTCAGAGTAGATATTATGGAACTGTGGAGTTTGTGTTTGACAAATTCCCAGAACATATACCCTTTATGGCTACCCTGCACTTACAATACCTAACAATTGGCTTAGACACTGTAGGGGCATAGTGCTCATGCAGCTATGCCCTCACCCGTGGTATCGTGCACCCTGCCTTAGGGCTGTAAGGCCTGCTAGAGGGGTGACTTACCTATGCCACAGGCAGTGGGTTGTGGGTATGGCACTCTGAGGGGAGTGCCATGTCAACGTAGTCTTTTTCTCCTTGCAAAGCACACACAACCTGTGAGGCAGTGTGCATGTGCTGAGTGAGGGGTCCCCTGGGTGGCATAATACATGCTGCAGCCCTTAGAGACCTTCCCTGGCCAAAGGGAATTTGGTAATAGGGGTACCACTTGCAAGGGACTTATCTGTGTGCCAGGGCTGTGCCAATTGTAGAGACAACGCTACAGTTTTAGGGAAAAAACACTGGTGCTGGCGCCTGGATAGCTGGGTCCCAGGACACTTTCAATCAAAGCTGCATCAACAAAAGGCAAAAGGAGAGGGTAACCATGCCAACAGTGGCATTTTCCTACACGTACTCATAGTGTTCCTCTCCCTGTGCATTTCCTCACATACCTTTCTACAAGCAGTCCAATCACTCTTCTTATTAGGTCTATCTGAAGGAAGATGCAGGTCTAAGAATTGAAAGTGATTAATATTAAGTAAAATCAAAGCGAAGCTCTGTCCGTTGCGCCACAAGGGCATGGCAGATAGTAACCACTATGGAACTAGGCTGCAGTATAACATTTCATGTGAGTTAAAGCTGTGCCCTTCCCCATTGTTATGGGTATTTAACATTTTTGGGGTGCAGTGGACTAATAAGTTATTACTATTTTGGGCGTTTACGATCTTAATGGAAAACAGCCTATATTTGTAAACCAATGAAGCAGGAGAACCATGCATCTCTTCAGCTTTCTCTATATCAAACTACATAAAAATTGCTGGCGTGTACAAATACAGCTATTTAGCTTCTGCATATCTAGATGGGGTGTTTAGTACAGCAGCGGAGACAGAGACAGACAGAACTGTGCTTCACTTCTTTGTCCTTGAAAGTACTAACTGGAGCATTAGCTGGCAGAGACTATGGATAATATCCTAAAGAGGTGCTCAGTGCAGACACGGATCCGAATTTGCGCCATCCCCTCATTGAGTAATAAAATTGATTTAACTATACCCCAACTGTTCATCCAGAGAGAGTTCTCACCAAATATTTAAAACTAAAAGACATTCAGGCACTGATACTCCAAAGCATGAAGGTATTCACATGGAAGGTAGCATATCACTTTATGTTTGAGACGTCTGCACTTCCATCATGTGCAAAGGGAGTAAAGCCAGAGCCTACAAGCATGTAAGTTAACTCGTAGTAACTGTCTGCTCGAACCGCATACTGTGGAACAAATGGAAATATGAAAACATCATGTGCTAAGTGACAGTCCATGGGCCTACCAAAATTGACTTGGAAAGAAATGTAAACAGCTGAAAGCCCCAGATCATGACCCACCATGAAGAACAAATTGATTCAGGTAACCTGCCCCTCTCACCATCAATTGATGCTATGTGGAAATGACTAACCAAACAACTGTTTCTCCCAGCCCACCAAAGACTTCGGTTGGTAGCACTTCAGTAGAGGCAGGCATCTGCAAATATTTGCAAGGATGACAAAAGCTCTATGCTAATAAAACAATTTTTCTGTGACACGTGGGAGCTTATCACTCAGGTCAAAAATATAAAACGGCATGCACATCAGATTATCAGGAACATCTGAATGTGAAGAGGAACTCAAACACAAACATTAATTGAGTGAAAGATCCTAATTACAAGGCTAAAACAAATGCCTCAGTCACTTGATAGCCTGAGCTCCATGCCAAAGCAGGTGGTTAGCTTGACCGCACTCACCGGTGAATCCCAGAACAGGAAACTGGAGATTATTTTTTCTCTATGAAGGAGGAAGTTGATGTTTAGTGAATTTTTAGAGACAAAGGGAGCTAGAGACCTGCATATATACAGTTTGGATATTGAACACCACTTTTTTCACCTGTCATAGGAAAGATGTCAGAAGGAAAGGGGTGCCCTGTAGAGCAGTACACGGACAGTATGGTGGTAGTTACTCTCTCCAAAAGCAGAGCAACAAGTTTGAGTGAGAGTATATCTTGAATAAACATAGTACAAGAACATGCAGGAAATTAACACTCATATTCAGTAAAGGGAGCAAAAGTGTCCATGCATAATACAAGTAACTTATAAATACGTTATGTTGGAGTTATCTTCGAACTGCATTTAAATGTTCACCAATTATTAGAGATTCATATGTCTCGATGAAGGGTCCTATAAAATTCAACTCGAATAGCCAAAACATCAGTGCCTTGACCCTCTCAAGGGGTTATTCCCAAACTACACTTTTTAACATCTTTAGAACAGCCTTCTGAGAAATGACAGGTTAAGTCATGTCACTGCAGTTGAGATTCAATTGACTAAAGAACAGGCCACTTGTGTCTCTCTACACAGGCACTTTAATCTCTCTGGCAGCTGACTGGCTAGATAGAAACTTGGGTTCTAATAACTAAGTGGAGATGCATGCACCAGGCCTATTAATCTACCAAGCTGTACTTCACAACAAACAAGTGCTCTCGAAAAGCTCCAGAACAGAGGCAGCATGAGTGTGAGTAACATGTAAGGTGCACCAGACATGTGCTTGGGTCTCCCCTGCTGGATACATTTAGAATATATGTATAGCAAACGTGCCTAGAAGTCCTGGTTGTGGCAAATATAACAGGACAACTGGGAAGTTCTAATAATGTCTCTTTAAAACGTCATAGCAGCCCTCAATGTATATACACTCGCAAATGCTTTTTGCGCCTACAATTCCCTTCAGATAAATTTGGGGGTGCCACTCCAGTTAGACAAAGATACTTATGAGTGCTCATACGTTTAAATTTTTCAGTATTTATCTCAAAATGAATGCATTTCATTACCTGTTCCAGAAGCTGTGTCCACATCCAAGGCCATTTGGGGTGGAAGATCTGCAGTGATGGAGAGGGTAACATCAACACTGGCTGGTCTGGCCCTCGTAGCTCCTTCCACCGTAGCTGTGTCCTCCACATTTCGCAGGTAAAAAAAACCCTCCATGAAGGATACCTCAGTTACCAAAAGTTCCTATGCTGTGCTTGACTCCTTTTTTTGCCATTTCTAACTTTTGAGCCAATTGGACATTGCATTTTGGAACTTATAGTTTTGCTTTAATATTGTAAATATGTGCTCAACAATGACCCCTTGCAAAGTGATATTGGCTACAAATCCTGGAATCGCTGAATGTGTCACACATGCTATAGGTTTACCTGACCTTTATGGATACTGCCTATGAACCAGCTAGTGCCCAAGACCCTTAGTCTTGGACAGCATGTGTCTACGCAGCCTGTCTGCCCTTATTCCCTTACCAGAATGGGAGCACCTAGAAACAGGCTCCTTTAAGGTAGTGAGTACCATACGAAAACCTTGACAGGAACCGCCAACAAGGTGGATGGTACACTGGGGCAGGCATACACCACTACGCTCACCATTAGATGTGGTCCCATGGACCTAAGAGACTTAAATACTCACTTTACCATTTTACTAAATATGCTGATAAATGGCAGTTTAAAATCTGGCCTGTGAATCTAACAAAGTGACATTTTCCTCGGGAGGAAAGGCACTGGGAGTTGCCTTTGGAACCATCCCCAGCCCAGTTGCGGTGTAGTGAGCAAGTCGGAAACTATGGAACCAAGAACTGTGTTTTTCAATCCCACCTTCCTCCTGTGACCAAATTGTGTTCTCTTGGAAGTATTTGTCAACTCCTGTTTTCTGTAGAGTTTGGATGTGTTGAGAATCAGCTAACTGCAGATAGTAAGTACATGATATTAGATATCAACCTAGGGCAGACAGCAACAAGTCTCATAATCTTCCTTGTTAGGATATGGTGTAATGAGATAGTTTCTCTCACTTGACCAAATGATTTGATTTTAGGCAAATCATATTATCTCTATGGCTTTGTTCCCTTGTCTGCCTTTACGTGAGAACTTTGAAACAGGCTCAGTGTAAGAAAAAAAAAATAGTGCTGTAAGGACGGAGAAAGACACCAGATTTAGCCATGGAATGGGTGCCCCCTGTCCCGGATTTACCATAGAAAGCTGTAGCTTTTTGAACTCCTGTCAAAGCATACACAATGATCATGTATGCATGCTGAAGGTATTTTCATGACACGAGTCACAGATTGAGACGCAGAACTGGGATTTGTGGTCAGGGGGCATAGCACGTAACTCTCTTTTGATGGAGCATGAATGCCAGCTCATTGGCAGTGGTTGCAACAATGCAAATCCGAGTAGCAGGAATGGCCTTTTTACCTGCAGCCTCCTATGTTTGCTCTACCAGTCCCCTGCAATGGGGACCTTCACTGATCAAAGTGGGACCTTGATATCGCATGTATATATACACATCATTTGTGTGCGTAGAAGATGCATGTGGGACACGTATGACTTGTGTTGCTGTAGCCACATTAGGTTCGATTTTGTGCTGCTACTTTGTAGTGATATCTAGCATAGAGAGGCAGAGAAAACCCAGGTAGCAGATGTAAATAGAAAGACTCTTACAAGACATTCCAAGGGATCCTTTGTAGTGGGTCAGACAGAGAATATTAAAGAAGACAGCAGACTTTTTTGAAACTAGGTAGCTTCACCCCGCCTTTTCCTGTCCAAGTATTTCCTGGAAGGGCTTCTTCCTTGTCCACTGATTAAAAGGCAGTTCAGTGGGGCAGCCTCTCTTGCCGCTGTGCTCTTGTTTTGGGTTCTTCTTGATTGGAGATAACCAGCTCCTCTTTGCTCACACTTGTGGTAAAGACCATGGTTGGACCAGTATCCATGGCAACAGCAAAAGAGCAGAACTGCCAAGAACTAGTTACAGAGCTGAACTGTTAGAACACATGGACTGTCTGCAATTTAGTCATGAAGACAGGACAGAAACTTCCAATCAGTTTCTGACTTCTGATCTTCTGACCAGAAGGCTGGGGCCCTACACCAGTGTTGACTAGAAGAGTCGTTTGAGCACCATGTTTAAGATATTTATCCCCAAATCTCCTTGCCAAATTTGGATCCAGCGAGCTGAAGAAAATTTGAATAGTCTGCCAGGATGGATTGCCTGGTCCCTGCTTGGATGGAGAGAGCTGACTGTTCCCGAGGGAGATTGGAGGTGCCCTTGCTTGAGGTAGAAGCTACTGTGAAGGACACAGCCTTGAAAAAGCCTAGGCAAGACAAAATGCCCTCGCTCCAACAGGGTATGAAACCTGCACAACTGTACAGGTGTATAACCCTAAAGTATCTCCACAGCAGAGGCAACTGCAGAGACACCTCAGGGTGTCATGGAACTAGACAGTGAGTGAGATTCACTGCATCATTTAGCACCAAGAAGCATATGAAGTGCTAGAGACCTTTCAACCATCATCAAGTTCTGAAGAGCCTAAAAGGACCAAATATTGACACCAGTGCAGAAAACTGCAGTGCTACAGAGTTTTCATTGCTATGACTAGAGACGGGCAACTAGCTTATGTTGATGGAAGGTTTGCGAATGGGCCAGGTGAAGACCCAAGTGGAAAGATCTCATGGACCCTTGAAACCACCACACTGGAAGAAACTTCTCTCAAATGGTGCAACTTACACAATGTTGGCAGTGCCAGCGCCCCTTGTTCATGAAGCACTAGCCTGTTCGTTATTTCAGGGCATTCCCACTCTGTGGCTATGCAGGGCACACACCATCCAGCATCAGAGACGCATGGAGGCATGGGCAAAGTGGGCAATTGTCCAGTGCCCACACCTTCCAAGAGGCGCCTGGTAAAGTAAATTTTGTCTGTTTCCCCTCTGTCGACTTCTATATTTAAATCTTTCTCTCTGCCTACCTGCACTTCTAAATCATCTTATTTTGCAAAATAAAAGGTAAACATTTTCTGCCTTATACAGCAAGGCCTTTATTTTCGTTTTGGTTGACCGCATTTCAGAAACTTTGTTTGGCAGAATGCAGGCTTGAATTGGCAGAAACTGCTTAAGAAAATTCAAAGTTGTTCCAAACAAGGGCCACGAAATATGTTTTGCCCGGGCCCGAATATTCCTTAAGAGGACACCGACCACTTTGCTGCCATTCGAGATCTTTCTTAAATTCTGTCCTGTTTGTGAAGAACAAAGAGCAAAGCCAAAACTTCAGTAGTGGACTTAGTATGCAGAATGGTGCTAAATATACGCCCCTCTATGCAAAATCTGCTACATGCTGCATATAGCGTAGAATTTATAGCACAGGCCAGCAAAAATTCGTGTCAGAGAGCTGTACATATGAATCTCAGCAATGCACACTCAAATAAAAATAGAAAAATAAAAATAGAAAGGAGTTGGAGAAAACAACTTCTGGTGAAGATGACCAATGATGTATATCTGCGCTAGTTAGAAGATGTCACCAAATGGACACATGCATCAATGGATGCACAATTATAAATGGCTCATGGTGAGAGATCACAATTCGCACAGGACCAAAATATAGGCAACTAGCAAAAGAAAAGTCAGGACAGGAGGCTGGAGTGCTTGTAGGGTACAGAGACGATCTAGTTCTCAGATATGGCAAGAGCACTTCAAGTGAGGGACCATTTCAATGGAGGGGGCAATGAGGATATCACTGCTAGCTGAATTGACCAAGGACGTGTAACCGGACCGGAACCATCATAAGAATCTAACATGTTTTTGAGGCGAGTGTGGAAGGCAGGCGGGTATTTACATCTTTCATTGGCTATCTAGATTGAAAATGTAAACTATTAAGTCACTGGCATTGGTGAGTTGGATTCATACTGGGGTAAGAGTGTTAGCCGACTGGAGACATAAGTAGCCATATGGGAAATATAAGGGAGTACAGTAGGCCATGTAACCCAGAATGGTCAGAGTTCACCATGCCTTATATTGTCCATGCTCAACCCAAGCCCTTTGTATATCTGTCAGGAGGCCAATCTATGTACAGAGCGCACCACATTTTTCATGCACAACCAATCATTTTGTGTTACATCAGTTGAGAAATAAGTACCAGGATAAATATTGAATCCAGGGTGTAAAGATAGCAGGCCCGGTGTTGTCCAAGAGAAAAATTCAGTTTAAAAGGATATTCTCATTCGAGCATTTACGTGCAGTTGTGGGTGGTGTAGGGTAAATATCAGCAAGGGAAGCAGTTACACCAGCAAGATGAAGCCTTCATGGAGAAAAGTGATGGGGTAGCATCAAAGTCTGGCAGGGCAACGGGTAAAAATGGGCACACGTCCTAGGATGAAGAGTCTTTCCTCGGGAGAAAATCTGAAGTCAGTCTTTAGCTTAGTCAGTGTATTAAGAATTTAGTACAGTATTTAACCGCAAAGAACAAAATAGTATTCGATTCATGAATACGTAGCCATTTTAAAGTCCCACAGTGTACTGTAATACTCAAGCTTAAAAGCAACGTGTTTACCAAGCCTTAGTCATGATTCCAGCCCATAAATATGGGCCTCTCACCCCCTTTTTATGCTCTCTGGAATGTGCCCTGAACCTTCTGATTAAATTCAGATACCTCTAGCCCATGAAGCTTCTGGTAATGTGAGAATTACCAGGGTCTACTATTCACGTATAACTGAACGATTTGTGTAGTTATGCATGAAAGAAGCACACATGCCATAACAATATGAGCCTAGTCAGTTCTGGCATCTGGAAACTGGAACACACTCCTCTCTCAAAGCATGCAGAGCAAAGGCCACTCTTCTCTTGGGAACACACTAAAGACCCCCATCTGTGGTAGAAGAAAATGCACACCTTCTTGAGTAAGTTTTATGTAAAGAGGAGTACCCCTAATACATGTAACAACCTGCTCACTCAGTCACTCTCCCTCGACGCTCTTCATCGTCAGAGCAGGTTTGGTGAACAGCTCATTGGCACGAGCACTTACAGCTCATGTCCCCCCAGTCCACTCCATTACAAGCACAATAAGCCAAAGACCAACGTGTGCCCGGGTTCAGAGAGGATACTCAGCTGGCATTGTTGGTCACACAAGGAAACACTTCGGTCTGTCTCTTCTGTGATGAAGTGAACCCCATGGTTATCTCCTGTCCATTTTGACGGCTTTGAGTTTTTTACGCTTATGTATATTTTTCTCCTCATACATATTTTTGACAGGCAAAGACGCGTTGTTCCTTCTGCTTCTTAGAATGAGTCCAATGTCTAAAACTAACACTGTCGAGGACTGTGTAAACGCCAGTGCAATGCATTTCCAAAATAGTCTCCCCTGGAAACATAATTCACTTTTAAAGTACTGCCTCCGGAGATAACACCCCACAGTATATACGACAAATATCAACATTATTCAACAGCCTAACAGGGTAGTATGACATACACGAAGAGGAAGTAGGGTTAACATTATTTAGGACAGAATCTATCCAAACACCATCACCAACAATGATCAAACACAGTGATGAATGCTCGCAGAGCAGAACATGGAACAAGCCGATACACATTTTATGTTCTCATGGGCTCTCAAGTTTGTGAAAAACTCATTTGTGGTCACATGGAGTGCAAAGAGAGATGGGAAAGACTTTCAATTCGTTTTTATTAGACTCTCACCGCACTCCTGTGACTCCAAAATGTCATGTAGTCAAACAAATCTTCGATCTCACCCAAGTATCCTTGCCCTCCCTTGGGCTGAGAGAGGGATGTGCAAGGCTTTCCCTGATGAAGATGCTCAAAGTGCAAATAACTCAGAACTCAAAACAGCTAAATGGACAAATAATGTAAGTTCCAACCTAAGTTCTTAAAAAATTAAAACATATTAGCCAACTACAACAAAAAGTAAGAGAAAATCAGTCGAGGAAAGGTGGAGAAAAACATCTTTAACAATTTCAGTAAAAGTCAATAGAATTAACAGTTAACATTCAAGTTTAGGGGAATCAAGGTTATTCCACAGGAAATGGCGTTGCTAGAGAGGGGCAAATAACAGGCCAAATCTGGTCTGACACTGCGTGTCTTGTGCATATATCTGGATCCAAGAGCCACCAGAACAGGTTCCTTGGCACATGGCCGGCTTTAGCGTTGATGGAGCTCGGTGCGACAGTCTTTTTTGGCGCACCCCATGACCTCCACCCTCAATACCGCCCAGCACAATGGTCCCTCATCTCTCCATAGCTCCTCTCTCACATACATTTCATCTGTTTTAAAGCCTTGGTAAAGGCTGACTTCACTAATCCACTCAGTAACCTACATACAGTGCAGATCTTTTCTTTGCAGCAGGCATATTAACCGTTATCGCTACTTCATGGCGCGTCAAAACTGCCACAAGACTAAAACTCTGATCTTTTCCTCCAGCAAGAACATTAGGCACTAAAGTTATCGACATTTTTGCTGCTGCCTGAAATCTGAGTACAAGGAACTTTGCAGCAGGTGTTTGAAATCCTAATTTATTGCTAAACACAGCGCCCCTCCTGAAGTCAGTGCCCCCCTCCAGGCCAGCCCCCACCGGTCGCACTGCCCTAAAGCCAGCCATTTCTTGGCATTAGGGGCGCACTCGTGACACAACAACAGCGTTCCGCACTGTTCAGTGGGTAGATCAGGAAGCTGATAAGTTAAGCAGTAGGAATGTGCACCAAGAGAGGACGCTGGAAGAACGGAGTCCACCCTTCTCTACTTTTTGGAACTGGGAGTCAAGAATTGCTTTTTGAACCAAAACTGGTTAACAGTTCAGTATGCCCAGTCTGGCAGTTTGACGGCATTCTCACTTTTAAACTGTGCAGTTTTCAAACCGCCAGATTTAAAATCCTCGCAGTTAACAAAACTGGCCTTAATACTATTACTAAGGTGACATGTTCCAAATTGAGAAAGACCTGGTTCGGGACACCCAAAATCTCACATTTTCCTAAATACAAAATGGCAAAGGCCTCTGCCACCTGCCAAGAGCTCTCTCTTCTTTGCTGCTAGCACCAAATCAATAGAAACATCATCTGTCAGACACAGAGAAGGAGAAGGTTATCACCTCATGATTAGGGCAAGTGGGTTCACCTGGTTCTCCAAGAACAAAAGTGTTACCCAGACAGAAGTCCTTTGTCCCCTATTCAACACCTCCTTCCATCAAGGAACCTTCTCAGACAAACTTGGAACAAAGCTGATCCTCCCCTGTTGCCAATACTCTACTTATCAATGACAAGAAGACCCCGTGCCTCCTAATTCTCTAAACCTCACCACAGTTTTTGCCACAGACGACCACCAAGTACTAAGCCACATGCTGGAAATGAGCACAGGCTTCTCAGACAATGAACTCTAGCGGTTTACCTCTGACCTTGCCAACAGCCACCAACTCATACAGATGGGTTCTCAAGATCCAAGAAGCTCCCCATCTTTCATGGAGATCCCCGGGGTTCCATCCTACCTCCATCTTCTTCATCTTCCACATGGAATTACTTTGAGCAGTACTCACCAGCAGCATCAGGACCGTTCAGTATGCCATCACCACACAACTCCACTTGAAAATCCCCATTGCTCTTGACATTTGGTGACACGGATCCTATCCTAATCCGAAGTGTGGCATGCTAAGTGTTGATGCGGGCGGTACCCTCTTAAGAGAAATGCTGGACACCTGCACTTTTCATTTATTTTTAGAAGATTAATAGCTTCCAATGTGAATGTACTAGAGAGAAGGGTTGTGTTAATTTGAGGAGGAGGGAGTGTGATGGCTGAGGCAAAAATGGCGACCCCCGCCCTCTGAAGCTGTCCAAAACAAAATGCGGAAAAAGAAAAATAGATAGGAGTTTACAGGAGGTGATAAGAGTGTGCCATGCACCTTTGACCTTGCATCTAGTAACAATTTGCCATGTCCTTCTTTGAGCTGGTGGGCCCTGGTCAGGCGCTAGGCACATTGGACTAAAACAAGAATATGCTACTAATAGCTACTTGCATTCTTGGGGGAGTGCTTGTCATTTTGCTTCTATGAATTTAAAGTATGTAAATAAAATATAAAATATAAGAATGTGCAAAGTAATATTCCAGCTAGTGGTCTGGACGGCAGTTAGTTTTGGTGGCTGATGTTAGATGGCACCAGTGCTTTTAGTGAGGGCAGGATCTTCTAAAAGATGGTCTCACAGGCAGCCTCTGAGTAAAATGTACCTGGCTGCGTGTTGTGTCCAAGAAGGAAGGCCAACTAAGGCCCAAGCTTTGAAGGTGGCTGTTGGCCTTTCAGGCAATATTAGTTTTAGGGTGTTGGCTTGACAATCACATCATATCATACTGTTACTTTAACAGTCACACAGTTAGTCGTTGTTCCTCTCTACCTTAAGATAGATCTGTAATCCAGTTTAAGTAGGGTGGGACATGTGTACAGTAGCAGAGACTCACGTAAAGATGCAATCTTCCACTGTACCTGTCGAGGGCTGCTGGGTGCTGACCTTTTACAGTCCACCTCACAGAACACAGTGTGGTGTGTGCCTCTTCCCGTGTCTATTTGGTAGCTGAACATGTAATAGACTGATAAGTGGATCAGCATGCCAGTGTGAGTGGACAGCATCTGGAAATGTGCCCACCAAAGCTTTCTTCCACACCAGCATGGTGTGCTCCAAACCACTGTGACCTTGTTTCCCTTGGTCCTCTTTACCATCTCTGCAAGAGGCAGTTAGTGATTGGAAAAAATGTAGAAAATAGTTTCCCCAAATCCAAATCAGAGAAACTCACACATTTCAAAACGGTCAGCTGAAACACATCTCAGCTACGCAACATCTCTCCCTTGAGATGACCCTGTTTTGCACTTATCTGTTGCCCACCCTGCCTTCTGCTATCTCATGCCAACTTCAAACTGGCAAGTGTAGGCCTGTGGGTTAATGCACCTGATGCTTGGACATAGTCCAGATGCTTCCACTTTTTTCAATATCTGCCTGAAGAGTGGATTTGAAAAGCTCAAGGTTCCAACTAGAGCAAAGAGTTCACATTTTACACAGGCGAGGAACCCTCTGTCCTTGAGCTGGGGTGACATCTGGGTGAGTACATGAAACCAACCTCATACCCAACCCCTTATCAAAGCAATGAAGTAGCCTGAAACCACTAAACTTGTTTTTGAGAATTAAACAATCTCAAGCCTTATTTATTTTTCAAACAGACACAATCAAAACTACTTGATACGGACACACCTTAACATTTTTATATTGCTTACATTGAAAATCCATCTTAATTCAAAGCTAGAATTATAGGTGGTCATTACAACCCTGGCGGACGGTGTTAAAGCGGCGGTAAGACCGCCAACAGTAAAAAAATTGCAATTACGACCATGGCAGAAACCGCCAAAAAAGACAGCCACGCCACGGCGGTACAGACAAACAGCTTGGCGGTCACCGCCAACAGACAGGCGGAAGACAAAGTACCGCCCACAGTATCACAACCTCCCAATCCGCCACCTTTTCCGGGGTGGATTCCCGGCAGACAAAAACACAGCGGAAACAGGACTTCGAAGGGAAAACGCTCACCTCTACACACCCCACGAGGAATCCGGACGCCATGGAACCCGAGCTGCACATCCTGCCAGCCCTCATCTTCTTGCTCCTCTACCAGGAGTGAGTACGGTGAGTACTGCATCTACGACACAGGGGAGGGGGGAGGGAAAAAACAGGGACACACACATGCAACACCCCCACCCACTACAACACACACACTAATACATATTTATTTATACATTATAGTTACACTCCCCAACCTCCCCGGAAGAATGCAAAGACAAAAGCAAATTAGTGTAACCATTGATATATATAAAAATCAAGTAAGCAAAAATATATATATACACAATAACAAAATATACACCAAGCTTAGTAGTCCAGGTAGTGCTCCAATGAAGTCCGTGGAACACTGGGCCCACACGGTATGGGCGAGGCCCACACAAGATCCCTGACCATGACGGAGAGAACACTGCAGGGGCATCAGAGAGCAAGAAATCAGGCACCTCAGTGGGAGGGAAAGGGGGGGCACCTCAGCAGGCTGAGTGCACAACACCAAATCCACGAGGGGGCCACATGCCCACTGTTCAATCCTGTGGAGTGCAAAGCCACAGTCTCTCAAGTCTCTATAGTGGGTGGGTTGCCCACTGTGCAATCCTGGGGAGTGCAAAGCCACAGTCTCTCAAGTCTATACAGTGGGTGGTTTGCCCACTGTTCAATCCTGGGGAGTGCAAAGCCACAGTCTCTCAAGTCTCTACAGTGGGTGGTTTGCCCACTGTGCAATCCTGGGGAGTGCAAAGCCCCAGTCTCTCGAGTCTCTACAGTGGGTGGTTTGCCCACTGTACAATCCTGGGGAGTGCAAAGCCACAGTCTCTCGAGTCTCTACAGTGGGTGGGTTGCCCACTGTGCAATCCTGGGGAGTGCAAAGCCACAGTCTCTCAAGTCTATACAGTGGGTGTGTTGCCCACTGTTCCATCCTGGGGAGTGCAAAGCCACAGTCTCTCAAGTCTCTACAGGGGGTGGGTTGCCCACTGTTCAATCCTGGGGAGTGCAAAGCCACAGTCTCTCAAGTCTCTACAGTGGGTGGGTTGCCCACTGTGTCATCCTGGGGAGTGCAAAGCCACAGTCTCTCAAGTGGATGACAGTCTCCACTGGTTCTGGAGGGGGCATGGTGCCTAGAGTGCTTCATCCTGCTAAGGACAGAGGTAGTGGATGTATCTCTCCACTGGTTCTGGAGGGGCATGGTGCCTAGAGTGCTTCATCCTGCTAAGGACAGAGGTAGTGGATGTATCTCTCTACCGGTTCTGGAGGGGCATGGTGCCCAGAGTGCTTCATCCTGCTAAGGACAGAGGTAGTGGATGTATCTGTCCACTGGTTCTGGAGGGGGCATGGTGCCCAGAGTGCTTCATCCTGCTAAGGACAGAGGTAGTGGATGACAGTCTCCACTGGTTCTGGAGGGGGCATGGTGCCTAGAGTGCTTCATCCTGCTAAGGACAGAGGTAGTGGATGTATCTCTCCACTGGTTCTGGAAGGGGGCATGGTGCCCAGAGTGCTTCATCCTGCTAAGGACAGAGGTAGTGGATGACAGTCTCCACTGGTTCTGCAGGGGGCATGGTGCCTAGAGTGCTTCATCCTGCTAAGGACAGAGGTAGTGGATGTATCTCTCCACCGGTTCTGGTGGGGGCATGGTGCCCAGAGTGCTTCATCCTGCTAAGGACAGAGGTAGTGGATATATCTGTCCACTGGTTCTGGAGGGGGCATGATGCCCAGAGTGCTTCATCCTGCTAAGGACAGACGTAGTGGATGTATATCTCCACTGGTTCTGGAGGGGGCATGGTGCCCAGAGTGCTTCATCCTGCTAAGGACAGAGGTAGTGGATGTCTTACTCCACTGGTTCTGGAGGGGGCATGGTACCTAGAGTGCTTAATCCTGCTCGTGACTGACTCAGTAGCGTCAGTGCCCTTGGCGCTCATGGGCCAGCAGTGCTTGTGGCGGCGGTGCCCTATTCAGCGGTGCTTGTAGCAGAGGTGCCCTGTTCAGCGGTGCATGAGGCGGCGGTGCCCTGTTCAGCGGTGCATGAGGCGGCGGTGCCCTGTTCAGCGGTGCATGAGGCGGCGGTGCCCTGTTCAGCGGTGCATGAGGCGGCGGTGCCCTGTTCAGCAGTGCTTGTAGCGGCGGTGCCCTGTTCAGCGGTGCTTGTAGCGGCGGTGCCCTGTTCAGCGGTGCTTGTAGCGGCGGTGCCCTGTTCAGCGGTGCTTGTAGCGGCGGTGCCCTGTTCAGCAGTGCATGAGGCGGCGGTGCCCTGTTCAGCAGTGCATGAGGCGGCGGTGCCCTGTTCAGCAGTGCATGAGGCGGCGGTGCCCTGTTCAGCAGTGCTTGTAGCAGCGGTGCCCTGTTCAGCGGTGCATGAGGCAGCGGTGCTTGTAGCGGTGGTGCCCTGTTCAGCGGTGGTTGTAGCGGCGGTGCCCTGTTCAGCGGTGCATGAGGCAGCGGTGCTTGTAGCGGTGGTGCCCTGTTCAGCGGTGGTTGTAGCGGCGGTGCCCTGTTCAGCGGTGCATGAGGCGGCGGTGCCCTGTTCAGCGGTGCATGAGGCGGCGATGCCCTGTTCAGCGGTGCTTGTAGCGGCGGTTCCCTGTTCAGCAGTGCATGAGGCGGCGGTGCCCTGTTCAGCGGTGCATGAGGCGGTGGTGCCCTGTTCAGCGGTGCCCTGTTCAGCGGTGCTTGTAGCAGCGGTGCCCTGTTCAGTAGTGCATGAGGCGGCGGTGCCCTGTTCAGCGGTGCTTGAGGTGGCGGTGCCCTGTACAGCGGTGCATGAGGTGGCGGTGCCCTGTTCAGCGGTGCTTGAGGCGGCGGCCTCCTTTGCAGTGACTCAGCTGCTGGCGGTCCTCTCTGTCCCAGCGGGGCTTGTGCTGGCGGTCCTCTCTAGCCCAGCGGGGCTTGTGCTGGCGGTGGCCTCCTGGGCAGTAGGGCAGGTGCTGGCCTCCTGGGCAGCAGGGATGATGGCGGTGGCCTCCTGGGCAGCGGGGATGATGGCGATGGCCTCCTGGGCAGCGGGGATGATGGCGATGGCCTCCTGGGCAGCGGGGATGATGGCGGTGGCATCCTGGGCAGCGGGGATGATGGCGGTCTCCTCCGCCGTGCTGCTCTTCCCAGACTTTCCGGGTTTCTTGTGGCCCTTCCCCACCTTGGAAGGTGTCGCAGCTGACTCCACACTCCCACCGTGACCCCTGGGAGCGGCTTTGGTGGCTGGAGTCTTCCCCCTCTCCCGCCGGGCACTGGCCAACTTTTTATGCTTGACAGGTAGGGGACTGTCCGTGCTGTGGCTCCGTGCCACACTGGCTGCCCTGGTGGCTGGTGCACTCCAGATTCCGGTGACTACAGGCTCCACTGGTCCCGGAGATGTTGTGGCTGAGGTGCTAGGTTGGGACCTGGAGAGTCGGGCCCTAGGACACGGACGGGGTGGGGGAGGTGTGGGAAAGAAGTCAAGGATGGACAGGAAAAGTTTTTGGGAGACACTGGGATGGGTAGCTGGAGGGGGTTTGGGAGTGGAGGAAGAGGTTGTGGTTGTAGGAGGTGTTCGTTTGGTGACTTTGGGTGAAGGTGCATGAGCTGGAGGCTGTCGTGAGGTGGATGGCTGTTGGGTTGGTGTGTGCCTGTGTTTGTGTATCTTGGAAGGTGGCGTCACAGACACACTGGGAGAGGACACAGGGGACGTGTGAATGGTAGTGGGGGTGGTGACTGCACATGAGCGGGGTGTGGTGGTGGGTGTGCTGGTGATGGCAGTAGTGGCTGTAGATGTAGTGCATGCAGGTGTGAGTGTAGACGAGTCTGGGAGCGAGGAGGGAGACGAGGAGGAGGGGGACACAGTGGAGGCAGTGGATGATGGTGTGTCTGCATGTGTGTGATGCTTGCGTGAGTGCCTGTGGGATGTGAGGTGCTTATGTTTGCCTGAGCTTCCCTTGTGTGTTGACGTGTGTGCATGCTGGTCTGAAGGTGTGCTTGGGATAGGCTGGGGTACAGGGGATTGGGTCTCGGTGGAGGAAGTTGGAGGGGGGGGGACTAGAGACAGGGACAATGGCTGCCATCATTGCAGAGGCCAGAGTCTGAAAAGCTCGCTGAAGGGCCGCCTGACCAGAATGAATGCCCTCCAGGAATGCATTGGTTTGTTGCAACGGCCTTTCTACACCCTGGATGGCATTGAAAATGGTAGACTGCCGAACAGTGAGGGACCTGAGGAGGTCAATGGCCTCCTCACTGAGGGCAGCAGGGGTGACTGGGGCAGGGGCTGAGGTGCCTAGGGCAAAGGTGATGCCCACCCTCCAGGGTGAGCGGGCACGGGCAAAGGCTGAGGGGCTGCTGGGAGGGCGGTGCTGGTAGGGGGGGGGGGGTGGCGGCTGTACCTGTAGATGCGAGGGGCACAGATGTTGCCGCCACCACAAGGGAGCTAACATCAGAGGACGAGTCCGGGTCGCTGGTCTCAGCTCCTGTCTCTGCCGTGGAGCTCCCCTCGCCCTCCGTCCAACTGGTGAATTCAGACTCCATAGTGTCGCCCTCCAGGGCCATGTGGGATGCAGCTCCCTCGTGCTCCGGTGCCACTGCTCCTCCGCCTGATGATGCTAATGCACACAAGAACAGGGAGACCACAAAAAGGGGGGGGGGACGACAGAAGAAAGACATGTTCAGTGCATGCATTACCGCTACCGTTGGCGGACACGACAGACACAGAAGCCCCCTGCACTACGCCGCGCTCTTGGGCTCCACTGTTCAATCCCTGGGAAATGGCCTACTAGGCTATGGACGACATCTGCACACATGGATGACACAGGGGCATGACTAGTTGCACTTGTCACTCTACAGAGGTGGGGTGGGGTGCCACATGGCCTGCCTTACGGAGGGACCTTGCCTACTAAACTCGCCCTGGCCTAGGGAAACCCACAGCCCACCTCCCCCACCCAGACACCTCCACTGCGCGCAAAATCAGCAGGATGAGAGTGTACTCACCCCCTTGTGGCTGCTGTGATGCCCTCAAGCGCCCATCCAACTCCGGGTACGTCACCGCCAGGATCCTGAACATCGGGGGTCATGGTGCGACGAGCACCCCTCCCACGTTGAGAGGCCATCCCCAGCTGAGCCTCCACCGTATTCTTTCTCCAGCGGCGAATGTCCTCCCATCTTTTCCGGCAGTGGGTGCTCCGTCTGTGGTAGACCCCTAGGGTCCGGACATCCTTGGCGATGGCACGCCAAATATATTTTTTCTGGTGGGCGCTGACATACATGAATTGTACATGGGGAAAAGAAAAGTTATTACCAACTGCACCGTCACAGTCATTGGCCCCCATCCCTACCCTTGCCATGTGGCACATGCACTCACCGTAGTTTCATGCACGCCGCAATCTCCCCCCCCCCCCTTACATCCACCCCACTCCACACAGGCATAGCCCATACAGCATGCTCCCAGTGTACTTACCTGTTTGTCTGGAGGACCGTAGAGTAGCATGTACTGGGGGAGGACCCCATCCATGAGTTTCTCCAACTCCTCCGATGTGAAGGCAGGGGCCCTTTCCCCAGACACTCGAGCCATTGTCTCTTCCTGACCGAGGTCACAGCAGCACTTGCAGTGTAGGTTCTCTCCTGTCGAAGATCAGGTATCGAGTGATTGAACAGATAGAAAATGGCGGTCACGTCCGCGGCGGTGCGTATCATCACCGCCGGCGTACATCGTCATTGGCTCCTGGGACCCATAGGGTCCAATGTTAACCAATGCAGCATTGCGCTGTGGTCTTCGACCGCCTACCGCAACGGTGTACAACGACAGCGCAGTAACCTCACATCCCATTGTCCCACTTTAGAGGTCAGGCAGCCGCCATTTCAGGGGCCCACATGGCTTCATTTTTAACTGCGTCACACATACCTAGGCCTAGACTCAACATACATACAGGCCATTTTTCGGATTTTGATTCGTGTTCTGTGTAAGCTGTGGGTACGTACCTCTGAGTTGTTTCAGTCTGTGCTCGCTGTTGTCCTTCATAGGCACCGTCCGCTGGGACATTTGAGGAGATGGCGGCATCCTCCGGTGTACAGACCGCTGGTGGACCTGTCGACAATGGAGGAAAGACATGTGATCATCACATACAGGCTTGACCGTGCCACAATCCAGGAACTGTGTACCCAGCTGGAGCCAGACCTGATGTCAGCTATCTGCTATCCCACAGGAATCCCCCCTCAAGTGCAGGTGCTGTCAGTGCTCCATTTCCTTGCAAGTGGGTCATTTCAAACAACAGTGGCCATAGCATCAGGGATGTCCCAGCCTATGTTTTCCAACGTGTTGTCCAGAGTGTTGTCTGCCCTGCTGAAACACATGCGGAGCTACATAGTTTTACCTCAGGTGGAGGATTTGCCTACAGTGAAAGGTGATTTCTATGCCCTGGGACATATCCCCAACATCATAGGTGCCATTGATGGGACCCATGTGGCTTTGGTCCCCCCGCAGGAGTGAACAGGTGTACTGAAACCAGAAGAGTTATCCTTCGATGAATGTGCAGATGGTATGTTTGGCAGACCAGTACATCTCCCATGTGAATGCCAAGTTCCCTGGCTCAGTGCATGATGCCTACATCCTGCGGAATAGCAGCATCCCTTATGTGATGGGGCAACTCCAGAGGCACCGTGTGTGGCTATTAGGTGAGCACCTGGAAGCAAGACAGTGGGAATGGTTGTCTGGGTCTGGGGTTATCCCTACAGGTATGTGTCTAACAGTTGTCCCTCACCATTTGCAGGTGACTCTGGTTACCCCAACCTGTCATGGCTACTGACCCCAGTGAGGAATCCCAGGACAAGGGCAGAGGAACGCTACAATGAGGCCCATGGGTGAACACGGCGGATAAACGAGCGGACCTTCGGCCTCCTGAAGGCCAGGTTCAGGTGCCTCCATATGACAGGTGGATCCCTATTCTACTCACCAAAGAAGGTGTGCCAGATCATTGTGGCCTGCTGTATGCTTCACAACTTAGCTTTGCGACGACAGGTGCCTTTTCTGTAGGAGGATGGTCCAGATGGTGGTGTTGTTGCAGCTGTGGAGCCTGTGGACAGTGAAGACGAGGAAGCAGAAGAAGAGGACATGGACAACAGGGACTCGGTGATCCTGCAATATTTCCAGTGAGACACAGGTAAGAATACAAACCTGCCTACTACATGTACTTTAACACTACTACCTCTCTACTATCTGTCGTTTTCACCCAGTGTATGGTCACTAAGTTGTCACTTTCCCTTACGATTTCACAGATGTGGGTCCCACTGTGTGACATCTGCTTTTATTCCTCATGGACTAGAGCTGTGTGACATAGGTATGTTGACATTACAATTGAAAGAGCTTTTAGCCACAGTAATTGCTAATACACTATTCCGAAATTACAGCCTGACTCCAGATTGTTTTGTGCTTCATGGGTGTTTATTTAAGTGCAAAATATTGGTGAGGGTTGCAAAATGGTGAGGGGTGTTGGTGGAGGAATGTCCATGGCAGAGTCCAGTCTATTAGTCTCACAGGTGCATTGCCCAAATGGGCATAGGAAGTGGAGCTGGGGCAGTTTAAGGATGGACAGGGTGACAAAGTGGGACAGAAGGATGACATTCAGGGTGGTCTCATTTCTTGGCGGGGGTCTTGGCATCGTTCTCTGTCTTTGTCCTGGATCTCAGGGACCGTTTGCGGGGTGGTTCTCCCTCTGCAGGGGGTGGGGTGCTGGTCCTGTGGCGGTGCCTCCTGTCCACTAGCGCCGGCGGAGGTGGTGGGCAGTTCATCGTCCATGCTAGTGTAAGGGGCCCCTTGTTGGGCCACAGTGTCCCTCCTGGTGTTGAGTACTTCCTTCAGCACCCCTACGATGGTGCCCAGGGTGGAATTGATGGATCTGAGTTCCTCCCTGAAGCCCAAATACTGTTCCTCCTGCAGGCGCTGGGTCTCCTGAAACTTGGCCAGTACCGTTGCCATCGTCTCCTGGGAGTGGTGGCAGACTCCCATGATGAAGGAGAGGGTCTCGTGGAGAGTGGGTTCCCTTGGCCTGTCCTCCCCCTGTCGCACAGCAGCCCTCCCAGTTCCCCTGTGTTCCTGGGCCTCCGTCCCCTGGACCGTGTGCCCACTGCCACTGCCCCCAGGTCCCTGTTGTTGTTGGGGTGGTTGGTTAGCCTGGGTTCCCTGTAGTGGTGGACACACTGCTGATGGACGTGTCCTGGGGACAGAGGTATGGGCCTGCTGGGTGGGTGCTGTGCTGGTGTTTCCAGAGGGGGGAAGCTCTGTAGTGGCCTGTGACTGTGTGATGGGAACCGACTGTCCCGAGGTCCCCGATGGGCCGGGCTGGTCATCTAGATCCAGTTGGACAGAGCTGCTGTAATCACTGTGGGCATCTTCTGTTGGTGGTGTGGACATGTGTGGACCCTCCTGTCCGGTGACGTTGGGTAGGGGTCCTGCAGGGGTATAAAAGGATGTTTATTACATCTGTGTGTGGCATGGTGTGCAATGGGTGGGTGACCGTGTACCCCAGTGCTTCCATTCCTGTGTGGGACCTTGTGTGATGATGGTTTAGGGGGTGTATGGGTTTGTGCAGTGGGCATGCTTTGGTGATGGGTGTCCATGCTTTGTTGTTGCATGCAGGGCTTGGTGTTGGGATGTGTGGTTTGTGATGTTGGGACATTTGTGAGGAGTTGGAGTGATGGGGGTGAGGGTGGGGGTATGTGATGGCATGCAGGTAGGGTGGGGGATGTAATAGTAAAGATTTGACTTACCAGAGTCCATTCCGCCATCTACTCCTGCGAGGCCCTCTGGATGCAGAATCGCCAAGACCTGCTCCTCCCATGTTGTTAGTTGTGGGGGAGGAGGTGGCGGTCCGCCGCCAGTCCGCTGAACCGCAAGGTGGAGTCTTGAGACCACGGAACGCACCTTCCCCTGTATGTCGTTCCACCTCTTCCGATGTCATCCCGATTTCTTTGGTGCTGTCCCACTGCGTTGACCCTGTCCATTATTCTTCGCCATAGCTCCATCTTCCTTGCAATGGCGGTGTGCTGCACCTGTGATCCGAATAGCTGTGGCTCTACCCGGACGATTTCCTCCACCATGACCCGAGCTCCTCCTCTGAGAACCTGGGGTGTCTTTGCCATGCCATGGGGTGGTGTGGGTGATGTGTGGGGTGGTGTGTGTGGTGATAAGTGTGCTGATATGTAGTGGGGTGTTGTGTGAGGTGCGTGGAAGTTATGTGGGTGATGGTCTGGATGCTAGTAGTGTTGATGGTGGTGTCTCTCTGTGTGCTTCTTTCTCAATTTGTGTCGTAGGGGTTTGTGGGTGATGTGGGTGTGTGTTTTATATTGTATTGGGTGTGTGGGAGTGGTGTGTGTATGTGTATCAGGTGTGTGTATTTTGAACTGTCCAATGTGGCTGTGTTTTGTATGTGTGTGTGTAATTTGAGCTCGGCGGTGTGTACCGCCAATGGAAGACCGCCACGTGGATTCGTGTGTCGTGATAGTGTGGCTGTATTTCTGTTGGCGTGACGGTGGAGGTTTTGTTTTCGCCAGTTTATCACTGACCTTTGGTGTGGCGGACTTGTGTGGGTGTCTGAATTTTGACGGATTCCGTTCTGTGGGTCATAATAGCTGTGGCGGATTTCCGCGGCCGCAGCGGTGTGTTGGCGGTCTTCTGCACGGCGGTAAGCAGCTTTTACTGGCAATGTTGTAATGACCGCCATAGTTTTCTGTCTGAAATTGCTCAGAATCATAGTTAACCACCAGGCTGGCTCTTCAAGCATCATTCCCATGAAAAATTGACTTGGGCCCACTAGATTCCTACTAGGGCCCCCAATTGGTACTTGACAGGGCAAACACAACCACTCCCCTTTACCAGAAGAGCACCCTTTGGCAATCCACTAACTTGGACCCCAAACCACGGCAGAGAGAGCTAAAATAGAATCCTCATGGCACCCTTTGGAAAATGGACCTGCACATCCAGGCCATATCTTAGTCCTCTGGCACTGGTTGCATCTGAAAATTCTCCCCCAATTCTAAAAAAGCACCGGTGAGCAGCAAATATATAGTCACTTTTGGGCCCAAATTCAGTCCTCCTGCTCACCGGTGCCCTGCTTTCCTTCCTTGGGGAAATAATTAGAGACACATCTGGAATACATGTGACCTTATAGGGTTTGATGTCAAGATGTTTACCTACAAATACGACAAAACAGTGCAGACAAATGCCAAAACACATGCTTAGACATTACACTCCTGCAAGAAAATCCTAGCTAGGGAGATGGGTAGGCAGGTAAAACAAAGAGTCCTTTGTCTGGCTAAGGATCCACACAGAAAAGTGGAAGGGGAGCAAAAGGGATCAAGTAGTTCACTAGCGGCCAGAAAATGTGACTATGGGCCAACCCTCTTAGCTTGAATGCTGGTTGCCTTAGGTGTGTTTACCTTAGGTAGGGTTGAGTCTTTCCAGGCTTTGCCACCCTCTCCCCAGCTCCAGCCAAAAATGTGAACTTTTGCAGCCAACGGCAAGAATTGACATTGGAGGCCACCTCCTTCCTGCCGATCCCTTACGAAAGGCCAGTGGCTCCAAAATTGAGCCCTCTGTATTCATGTTTATTTTTTGCTTTTTGCTTTTAAGCCCAGGCCTGTTTTTACTTCCTATGTGCTGCAGCACATTTTGACTTCCATCAATTTGTCCTTAATCATCACCTGGGCTTCAGCACTATTCATCATACCCTATGGCATTGTAGTTACTCTTTCTGCCTGGCACTTCCACTTTACTGCTCCTGTCATTTTCTTTTTTTGTTTTTCTCCACCTGTCGCTACTCACTTATTACATTTTACTTTTGTCTCCCTTTTTTAATTACTGCTGTCAACTTCCATCTGCCTGTGCTTCCCTGCTCTTTCTAAATTTACTCCCTACAAATGTCATCCAAAAGATCATACTAAAATGAGATAAAAGCAGTTACTGTAAGAAGTACACAACAAAGTGCAGACAGTGAGGAAGACGGGGTAGGAAGAGGGTGTCTGTGTTGGAGGGGGTAAGAAGACGATGTAAATAGAGGTAAGAGGTGCAATGGCAGTTAAAAGCAAGATGAGCAACATACAAACTGAAGGGTCAAGACTTCCTAGGGATCCAGAAGCACTTTTCAGTGCTTGTTTGATTAAACAGGAAAACCTAAAACTGAATTTAGTTGTGCTTGTAGAGATACTGATGAATACTTAGAAGACATAAATTAGTTCCTGCACAGTTGAACTTAGTTTCTGCATATGCAGAGAGAGTGGGACTCTGTTACAAAGAGACCTGTCCTCCTCTAGAATGGAGCTAATTTACAGCTAGCGTAGACCTGTAGCACAAATACAGGTGAGTCCCTGCACAGAAACTGCTGAACCTCTGCATAGATAGAGTAGATCTCATGCACAGATGGAGCAGAGCTCCTACATATATACTGTTGAGTTCCTTTAGACAGTTGATTTCTTGCACCTAATCAGAGCAAAGTCCTTGTATAGATAGAGGTGAGCTCCTGCACAGCAAGGGTCATGCTGATTCATAGATTGTAGTGAGCCAGTTTACAGACAGAGCTGAGATCTTTCAGTGTTCATTCATAATTTGTGTGTTGTCTGAGATACTGGAGACCAGCTAATAATCTATGGGAGTGCCACAGGCCTCTCATTCAGGTAAGTCTCTGACATGGTCTGTCTCTGATGGGGACAAAGGAGGAGAACGTGGTGGGGGGAGGAGGATGAGAGGGAAGGGGTCGAGAGAAGAAAACCTTGAGAAAGAGTGATAGAGAGGCAAGATAGAGAATAGTAACAGGAGAGAAAGTGTGAGAGAATATGGAAGGGAGAAAGAGGTGAAAAAGAAATGAGGAAAATGTGGTTGAAAGGGGAAAGAATCAGTGTAAAATGTGAGATGACAGAGTGAGTGACATGTGAATAAGCCACACCACAAGGACGGTCCCATGGCCAGCCCGTCGCGCTGTTTGTGACGGATGCTGGTGCACCCTACGCACTGCAGCATTGCTGCTGGCTCAATTATGAGCCGGCGTCAATGTTGTAGGATGTTTCCCACTGGACCAGCAGGCGTAAACACAGTTTCCGCACGCTGACCCAGGGGGAAACTCCTAATGGGGCCTGCGGGAAGGCGGCCGCACTGGCTGCAACCTGACTGCAGGAGTTTGGCAGACGGCCTTTTCCATCCACCAAACTCATAATGACCTCCATAATTACATGGCTGCCATGTTTTAGAATTGTAAAGGTGGCACAGTCAGTTTTGAAACTGTGCGTCACATGGGAGATCAAACATTAACCTTTCATATAAGTTTCCGAGTTTGGTCTTTTATTAAGATCAGGTATAAAAATTAGACTAGACAAGTTATTTTTGTGGCTTCTGTAAAGTTACATGTTTTGTTAGAAGCATCACTAAAACATACCACAGGCACATCATGATAGGAGCAGCATTCCTGGCACAAAGCCTAGGTACTGGGTAGAAGTAGAAGCAGTACAAGGTGTTGTCAAATGAAGGAGGTACAAAGGACAGCAATTTCAAAAGCTTCCCTGCAAAAAAGGTAGAAGTCAAGCAGCATTAGAAATGTGTGTTTCTCTCTATCTCATATTACAGGTACAAATGGGGCTAGCAGCAATGTATGCTTCATTTCCGCATAGCACAGTTGCAACTAGGGTGGCAGCAGTGCATGCTTTTCTTTCTTACAGAACATGTATATCCTGAACAGCAGGTAGTGTAAGCTTCACTACATATTTGGCCCCTACAATACAAGCTTTCTTTTATCACAGAACAGGTACTTATTGACAGCAAGAAACATGCATCCTTTGCTTGCAGTAGGTAGCAATAGTATAAGCTCAAACTCCATTTAGAACAGACACAACATGGCAGGTGTAGTGCAAACCTTTATCGCTAATATAACATTTACAGAATAGGTTGTCGATTATATGTAGTTCTCTGGAGCAGGTGCTAAATCCATTGAAATCGGTATATGTGTAAAAGTGTGGGAAAGGCAGCCACTCTCACTTAGGTGGCATTCTTACAGCACATGTGTAGTCACACTTGTTTCCTTAAGGTGCTGATAGAGACACTGATAGAGATGCTTCTGTCATATTCTGAAACTTCTGAAGCTATCAAGCTGAGCACTGCTGTTACCACAACTTCTGCGTTTGTCATATTATGGAGCCTTGCTGCTTTCATTAAGTCTTACTTTCAGTGCCTTCAGGTCTTAATGCTGCCAGGCCCTGCAACTCATGCTCCTGCCACTACGAGCGACTGTTGCTGCTATCATATATTATCAGTTCCTGCTGTGGTCATACTGAGGACTGCTGTCAGTGGATATAACTCATGCTTGCTGCCCTGCCTCTTCAGCCCATCAATCAAAATTATGTAATCCACTGTTGATCCAGCTGCCAGTCCTCCTGCTATCACCACTCCAGTCTTGGTTGGATCAGGCAAACCCAAAAGTGAGTTGATGAACGTGTGAAGCATAAAGACTGTAGGAGCAGCTCAACTTCAAGCGTACATGTAGAGAGATTTCCAGCAGCATCCTCAGGCTCCAGTCATTGTTCCCACAGCAGACAAAAAGTCTAAATACTCCCCTAAACTGCTAGATTTCTTTCATCTTCCTGTGAAAGATCATAAGGCACCTATATAGGTGGATCATGCCTTTTCCATTGGCTGGTGTTGCAGATGTCCACCAGCTGCACTTACAGGAGCCAAGTGTGATGGGTGCAGCAGGTTCCCACATGCATGGGTCGCTGCCCAGTTCTCCACCTAGCTATCTTTATGTGTCTCAATCTAATTCTGTGCCTTTGCTGTTGATGCTCACCAAGCTCTAATGTAATTTTCACACAGCTTGAGCTTCTTCATAAACATGGTGCCAACATTATTTACAACATCATGAATTTCTAGTGCAGCATGTTCACATTTTAATCTTGTCATCTTTAGCCAACTCTCCTTCTTTGGGAAAAAATGTGATTGAGTACAAAGTTGGTCAAGGCAGGTGTCTATATTTTAAAAAGAGAATTGACCTACAGCTAAAAAAACAGAAACTGGCTTTAGAGTTGTAATTTGCGATATTGGCACTTTCCCGTCACAGCAGCAGGGATTGCAGGGCCAAAGACTAAAGAATTCATCAACGCACTTCCTCAAAAGAAAGAAAATACTACAGTGAAAAACACAGGTACTCATATTCCGGACCATGATCTCTGAGATACATAACTATTAATAACTTGTTACATCATTGAGAAATATGTAAATATTTATATGTCATGTTACACTTTATGTGCAGATAGACAAACGTAAACCTTAAACGGGAGGCAATGTAATCAAGGTCCGACCCCTATATAATACTCACATAGCACAATAATCTGCATTCATTCAACTTATTAGACTGTGCTGAATACATAGCATAATGCCTATGGAACAATATCAAAGGAATATAAGGGTTTACAAGGGTTGGTGAAGGAGAACTTTTGGAGCATTTTTGACTACATTCTGAAGTCAACCTTTTTTATTATTTGTACATCAGCTAAGGAAGATGCATTTAGCAAAAAAAACACCTTTTTACTGAGGCGTCAGTGCTTTCTTTTCTGTGTCAGACATGCCCACAAGCCCAAGACTCTCTCAGTCCCAACAGTCTTGTTGACATCTGATGCTTGCAAGCCTGGTGGGTACTTTTGAAGCTCCACCAGTGCCTAGTGTCTCAGAGGAATATACTGGCAAAGAAAACAGCTCAGGCTTTAATGTATCAAAATACAGGCATGCACAAATGCTGTTTGCATGTGTTAGCACATTAAAAGCAGACATATTGGCAATGTGTATTTCATACTGGCTCTGAGGATGTCTCCGTCCCATTACATGAAGTGGTAGCCCCACCACAGTTATGCAAGGAACGTCTAAAATCACAGTCAAAGCAAAGTGCTCGGCATTTACACAAATAGGGTTACAGGCTAAGAAAACAGTCAATGATGCTAACACAATGGGTATTAAACATCTTTAGCATGTTGCAGCAGAGATCCATGGGGAAAGTAGTACACGTGCCACAAGATAAGGTTGGAGCGTGTTGTTGTCGGGGAACAAAAACGAGAAGCAAAAGCCACAAAAATAATAGAGTACAACAATAAGAGCAGTGGCTGAGCACGTTTGGAAAGCTCGTAAACACAAGAATCCTAAACCACAAGCCGAGGCAAAAGAAAAAAGCATCTTGCACGTGATGCAAATCGTGCTGTTTGTTTTACTGAGAGCGTTCGGAAAAGCCGTGGCTGGGTGCGTTCGGAAAGCCAATAAACACAAGAATGCTAAACCACAAACCGAGGCCAAAGAAAAAAAGTAATGCTTCAAAACTGATATATGTGGCTGATGGTGAAATGATCTATGTAATAGGGCCACCCTCCAGGGCATGACCAAAAGAGCAAAAGGAGGGACAAATGCAGACTATTCACCAAAGATAACAAATGAATTTCAAAAGGCACATAAAGGAACCAATCAAAAGTGATGGGCGTTTTGAAAGCCCACAGAGGGAATACAGCACGTCTCGAAGACAGTGTATACATGCTGCCTAGACTTGATCTAAAAAGGTGAATTGCCAAAGGATTCCCTAACCTGGAGTGAAAGAAAGTGTTCTAAAGGCAAAGGTGTAATTGATTCACATAAAACTGAGGAGAATGCCCTTTTGCCTTGAGGGGTAGCCTCTTTGGTTTCAGGGATTTTCAGCCAAGTGTACCTTTGGCAGTGGAGAGTTGTGGTGGAATGCTTTCTATCCATGAATGCTAGAAATTTGTGACTCTGCAGGAGTAGCATTTTCTGCATAGCTGCAAATGTGTTCAGTTTGACACATAATTCACCATCTGCTGCATAACTTGCAGAGATGACCAAAGCAACTATTTCTTGCTGAAATGCTGAAATGGTGCAAAATCAAAAAGTGCCACAGTATAGTTCTACACAATGGAGGACTGTTTGCTAAGGTTATCTATTAACCTTTAAGTTGATGACTGCAGTACTCAACTGTTAAAAATTATACTAATGAGGTGCAACTTTGTCCAGACAGTATTGATATGTGTTGAACTAACAAAATAACAGTGTCACAGATTCTGCTGCATTATTTGCCTTTTCTTGATACACAAATTTGTTAACTGTTGCTCATAATTTGGCCTTCACCTGATATATAGATCGAGTGGCCCTGCATATACCCGTCCTTGGTTGGATTTAAGTGGCCAGATGTGGGCGATTGTCACAGGAAAATCTGCCAGTTCTAGCTCATGGTGCCTTGGTTGTGGACTGCGGTTTGTAAACTGCGCCACGCACCAGCATATGACCTTCACACCAGTGTTGGTGGTCACTTTAATGGACTGTATTTAAATAGTAAAGTACCTTGGCATAGCAAATGGTACAATGCTCCAAAATTGTGCAACCCAAAATTTGCTGTATAGCCATTCTCCATGCAGATCGACCTGGGAAGAGTCTCAAGGATGAGGGTTTACAGGAAATGAAATAGAATTCTGCAGTCTGTGCTCACCTTCTATCTCTTCCAGGCACTAGAATTACTGTAGACTGAAGGAGGCAGTGAAGAATTTGTCTCCAAGATGCAGGACTAAATGATTTGTAATAACTCCCTCCCCCAGTCCCAGCCTCCAAGTTCATCGCTGTAAAAGCACGTCAACTGCATCACAAAGTTCATGCTTTTCTCCATAGAACAGTGCAAAATGTATATGTGATTGTGGGATGTTTTTATGCTAAATTCCACATTGTCTAAATCATACTTAAAGTGACAGTGCTTTGGACTGTGTACTTATTCTGATTTTCTGTTCCTTGTCTTAAGCAGTAAAAGAAAGGACTATCACATATCTGCCTCGGGTTTGATTTCCAGGTGAAATCTGCTGATAAACTGCTTAAGTAGGACTGTGTGAGGCACAGATTAGTAGAGAGCATTTATATACTGCAAGTTCACCTTCAGGAAAGGAATGGGTTGGAAGGGGTAACCAAGCTACCCATCACCCATCTTAGCAGAGACTGGGATGTAACTAAAGCAATCTATGAAAACAGCATTCACTACACATCTTTCATCATGAAACCAGGCACTTTGTAGGAAAAATACATTTCTGAAGCTTCCATGTATAGTGTTCCCCCTCCCCCAAGCCTTTAATGTCCAAGCCAGCTTGTTCTATTCACACCTAAAAGAAACAGTGACCTGGAGCCATTGGTGCTGAGAGGAACTCTGCCCCAGAGTACCATACACTGAAATACCGCTGGCAGAACCATTGGTCACGATATAGCACACTTCATTACATGAAGTGCCTACTAACACTTACCGGAAAGATGCTATTACCATCTAGTGGTACCTCTTTTAAAGGGGCTAAAAAGATGGAGTCAGCTTTACTATAATTTATTCATCCTACCTTTAGGCTAGACAGGTTTCTCTGCAGCAGGTGGCCAGCCTGCTGAACTATCTAGCTAGTATAAGACATAAGCCTCTTTCATTTCAAGGATGAACTAAATCCACAAATGTATTTGAGAATCCTAGCAGCGAACAGATTCCAGTCTCTGGACACTCACTGCAATAAAGCGATTTGTCATGTCACATGTCCTTGGCACATTATCGAGTATATGGTTGACATCCAAATATACTCTCTCCCTCTGAACATTCACCCCGTCGCCCCCAGAGCTGAATCTTCTCAGGCTGGGTTCATGTTGGCTCTCAACTCACACCTCTTCACCCTTTGAGACCCAACAAGAGCACAAACCCCTACACCCAACCCGACCATTACCCAGCAAATATGTTTTTTGGAAGTGACTGTATGCCACAAAATGCAATTGACTAATGCAGCCAGTCACTCACGGTATGCATAACTCCTCCACCACCTACTACTTGAGCATAGTGCTGCCCCTGCTCATCTGCAACTCCTGTAGGCATTCCCTACCACGAAGGAGCTTCACAACCCTCCCAGAAAGGCCAGAAAGGTACTACAACAATGCACTGCAGTAAGTAAGTGAAGAGTGCACACCTAGCTGTGGGACTAAATCACTGTCAATAGAGTGAACCCTGCTACAAAAGGTACCCCAATAATCTGACAGAGACTGCCCTCGCAGGACTGAGGGCCAATGCACTTCTAGAAGCCGTGCTCCTGATTACTGTAGGAACTGTTTCCTATTAGTTCCAGTCATGTAGTAATTTTTGCAAACAAAAGTACTGGCTGAACAGTGATTTATTGACTGAGATTTGATGTCTGCTGAGTTCTAAGTCTCTAACTCCACACCACTTCCCTGAGTAAACCTTGGGCTGCTTGACCTTGCTACCCTGAGGGTCAAGTGCTGGTGTTCAGCTTTGGGCCCAAGAGGAAGGAGTGGTAATGAGGGACACCTTCTGCTATCATGCAAAAAGTGACAGTTGTCCCGCCCCCTGAAGTGACTTCACTTCCATTACTGGGCCTTTTGAGCCCCTGGGAGGCCCTACCCCGGCAGTGATGTCACCAGTGTTGTCACTTCCTGGGGGGTGGAGGGTGATGTCACCGTGTGGGGCTCAAGTGTGTTATGACATCACCCTCGTCACGTGCTAGTCACATGCTCATGATCCTAAAATGTGGTTAGGATGCCGTCATAACAGGTACCGGCCCCATTGCCCTGTGTCTAGGGCTTTGTCACAGGCAAGATTGCAACAGTCTCTGGGGTGCACAATATGTGAGTCTCTAACAAGGAAAGCCAGGGCATGGTCAGACAACCACAGTCGTGAAATCTTGATGAGACAACTGGAGGGCTCCCCCAATGAGAGACATGGACAAAAACACAGAAGGAGCCCCCAGGGCCCCACTGTCTCCCTAAGCCTACCTGTCTTATCTTGGACAGTGCATATTTGAATTAAAAAAGGTTTTTTGTTAGAAATGTCTAGACAAATTGAGAATTGAATCAAGACTGTTATGAAATGCAACTCATACACAGATGACTGGTACTCCTCAACTCCCCAAAGTGCTACATCCCATAATTAGCAAGCATGAAATGTTATCCCAAGGCTGCACACACACAATCAGAAGCATCCAACAGCTATGAAATGGAACCCATACATAGATGACTGGTACTCCTCAACTCCCCAAAGTGGACTAATGCATAATTAGCAAGCTCTACTTTGTATAAAATGCTATCCCAAGGCCATACACGCACTATCTGAAGCAGCAGGGAAATGCTGAGTTTACGACTGTGGACTGAGGGGTCCCAAGCAAGATGGAGCAAAGCTTTGAGTTGAATTGCGGGGTACCACCAGGAAATACAGGACAACTTCTGCTGCAGGTAAAAACAATTATAGCACATGTCTTTTAATTTTTTTTTTCCTTAAATGTGTTGCATAGGGAAGCCCACTTTCTGTTTTTCCTGGTCTGAAGAATATCTGCTTCATTTATGGTTTGAAAAAAAAATCATTGTGTTAGCTTAACCTCATAGTGGCTTAGCTCAGCATGCTGCAGGTCATGTGGAAATCAGCGTTTACAAAAATGTTACAAATAAAATCGATTGTTTTAACCAAGGGTTTGCCATGGTGTCAGCAACATGTTTTGAATTTGTTTTTAAAAGCCCTGAGCATTTGGACCGGGACAGGAGGGGGGGCGGTAGAAAAAAAACTGTATGTGTTTAGTTCAAGTCTTGATTAGGAGTTATTTCTAATGTGCTTTGAGCGTGTTCTGTAACAGGCTTGTGTAAAAGTGTACATTTTGACAAGGTAGCCCTCGATAACAGCCTGTAATTAAGATAATGCAAGTGGAATAGGGGTGTTCGTGGGACAGCTATTTCTTTTAATGGCGAGGGCTCAAGGATCTCTGCTACAGTTTAGGGAATGGTCACTGAAGCATGTTTCTTTGTGTTGCATCTGCTTAAGAGGATGCATGGAAATAAAATCAGTTGTATATACTACTGGTTGCCAGGGGTTAAAGGTCATCAGCAGGCGTTGAACTGGACTGTAATGCAAGCTGCGACAGGCAATGGCCTGAGGCGTAGGTTGTGACAAAGGCCACAGCATAGCGCTGAACAGAATAGGAGAGGGTGTGGCTTAAGGGGCTCTGACTCTGTAGTCCGATTTGAGCTAGCTCTAAGGGTTGGAGGTGTTGTGATTGAGAAACAGCAGCCTGTATGTACCATCACCAAACAGCTACAAATGTAAGGATTTCTAAAATGAAATTGCTATGTTGTTTTATTTTTTGCCCAGAAGACTCTAGTTCTTGAATATTTACTTGTAAATGTTTAATGTTCTGTGTAATAGCACAAATTGCTCTGATGTAAAATGTGTGTTGTTTTTCTGATATGCTTTAAGCAATTCTGTAACAGGCTTATGTAAAAGTGTAAAATTTTGACCAGGCAGCTCTTGATGGCTTAAGGATCTCTGTTGTGAGGCACGGTAGCTGAACCATGTTGTTTGTTTCATTGTGTTGCAATGCTTTAGTGAAAATCTATGTTTTACAAAAATTTACACATAAAATCTGTTGTTTAAACCATTGGTTTGCCAGGGGTTAAAGGTAATCAACAAGCTTTGAATGTGTTTTCAAAAGCCCTGAGCAAATGGACTGGGGAAGGAAGGGCAGAGGTGTAGAAAGAAAACTGTATGTGTTTAGTGAATTAGAATTATTTCTAATATGCTTTGAGCAATTCTGTAATGTTGGAGATAAGGGTCTAGCACAACCCCTGTGCTTAGACACCAGAAGTGTTTAATGCGGTTTCTAAGCCTCTGCCTAAATTAGCCCTTTGTGCTAAAAAGTTTGATAAGAATGCCGGTTCCAACAACTTAACAAGATTTATTATATTGTTAAACAACACATGTCTAGAATATTTTTTTCAATGCCTAAATCAACTATGACGCGTGGTTTGTTAGAGTTGTTTTCAGAGCAAATCTGTCTGCACTGCACACGGGATCCACCAGAATTAACATGGAGTCATGAGGAAACGGTTGAATTTCAGAAAGGTACAGATATTTAGAGCGCTATAGTTCTGAGACCATTCTAACCTTATTTTCTCAACATCATAGATTTTGTTTTTAAATCTATTCTTACATGCCTGTGTTTATAGGTTATGGGGGGAGGGGCAGATAGCTATTGAAATGCTAAAACAAATCTTAGAGTCTAAAGATGCATGGTAAGGCATAGCCCTTCTATTACAGGTGAATATGGGATGGGCTTGTATAAATGTGTCAAGATTACCCCGTGAGCCCTTGGAGTGGGGACAGTTTTGTACATTCCAAAACCACCCCCCAAGATTCTATTGTGCCCTCATTGAGTGTGCTAAAGCGGTGTATTATATTGGAAATGTCACAGTGATTTATTTTTCTTCACAGTTCCCCTGGAAACTCACAATTATGTCAAACCTCAGCAAAAGGTAGACCCTCGAGCAATTGGCCAGAGCCTCAATGAGTCCTGTAGAGGTCGTGACCGTTCAAAAAAAGGAAGTCTTTGGGGCCTATTGACGGACAGGTTATAAAGAAAGGGGTTCCACAAAGGGGCAAAGCAGGTGTGTTTTACAAAATGTAGCACCAAAATAACCCTAATTAATTTTTGTCCCAAGCATCATGTTCCTCCAGTATCTAGTAAGAGCTATAAAAAATGTAAAGCAATAGTTAGACAGGCGGTCACAATCATAAGGTTGTAAAGAGTTGTTTATTTATTTTTTTTTCAAATGTGTATTTTGATTCTAAGCTCAACATCCAATGCAAACCCCCCAATCTTAGGATTCAGAGATAGTGTTTTAAAGAGTGTCAGAAAGTACCTGCAAAATGTAGAGAGATTTAATGCTACAGAGCATAACGAAGAATTCTGGTTTGTTAATATCGAATGCATATACTCATCTGATCATGGGTGTTTAGTTATTCAACAGGCTGTACAAACACTCAGAGTGGTTGTTACACAACATGGGGCCGAATGATTACTTTCATCTTCGTTTCCATGGGCAGGGTATTGACAGCCCCTTGTTCACCAGATGAACACTCCACGATATGTTTTAGGCTGTGGAATTTTTTTTAGAAAACCTCTCTTAACTTTTCATAGTGAAGCAGAAATAGCAGCATTTGTGACCTTCAGAATAGTCACCCTCATTGTTTGTGGAAACGAGGGGGGCATTTCCAGACCTTTAAAGCGTATCTTCTACAGTAAAGTCATTGAAAAAAACCACACTGGTTGTTGCTCAACTTTAACACCGGCACAAACAACCCGTGTCTGGTGGCTAGCATTACCCTGTCTAGAGCGGTTGAAACCCATGCTGCGCTTGAAATACCTCATGACAGACTGGTAGGCTTTGGAGAAATGGGTCATTTTGAGTACTATTTTGCAGTCAGTGTAAAAGTTCTTTATCACAGTGGATCGTGGAAGTATTTCACATCCAGAAAGCCTGTTAAAAGTAAGATGGCTTACATTCTGCATCATGAAAATCACTTATGGTATCTTGAACCTGAAGGGTTTTCTAGGAGCCAAGTATGTGTGCACCCATTGTGATCACATCTACAACACACAGACAGCTCATCATTGTGAAATGCATTTTAAAATATGTCTTAGGGACAGCTGCATTGTAGTCGCTGCTTAGAAGTTGAGATGTCCTAGATGTAATCTATTCTGTCGCTCGCAAATCTGCTGGAGCACACGTACGGGGTTATTCAGTGCATCCCAAAAACAGAATGTGCGGGCGATACACAGCTGCAATCACGAATGCAAAGGTATGAAATGCCTCCAGTGGAAGGCGTTTTTTTCTCCGGGAACAGAACACATGTGCTACATGACTAAAGGCCTTCCACAGACCAAAACTGAAGACTACATAGTGTTTGATATGGAGTGTACCCAAGAAACCGGAGTGCACAAGCCTATCTATATTTTTGCTCACCATCTAACTTCTGATGAAAACTGGGGTTTGAAGGCAACTTCTTGCCTGAACAAGTTTCTTAGCACATTCATTCAGACAAAATTCAATGGGTAAACCCTGATGGCCCATAACTCAAAAGCATATGACTCCTTCTTTTTGTTTGCAAAATATAATTCATGAAAAAATGGCTGTAGAACTCATCACCAAGGGCTCCAAACTGATGCTGCTAAAGACTGTACCTTTACATACGAGGTTCACAGATGCTTTGAATTTTCTGCCCATGAAATTGAGCAAGTTGCCAAAAGCCTTTGGTTTTCCAGGTTGTAAAGGTTATTTCCCCCACTTTTTTAAACACCTGGGTGAATCAGAATTATGAGGGTCCCATGTCTCCTCCCGAGAGCTACGGAGTTGAGTATATAATGCCAGAAAAGAAAGGGAGTTTTCTGCAGTGGTATGGTGAATACCACAAAAAAAAGTTTAATTTTCAAACCAAATGGAAAGCTTACTGTCAGGCAGATGTGATGATCTTGAAATAAGCTTGCAATCTCTTCAGGGCTGTTGTTATAGAGATGACAAAAGAAGAAAAGGTTCTGAAATCCAATAGCGCCAAGATGACAAAATGCATTGAGTACATTGACCCTTTTCAACACATCATGCTGGCTTCCATGTGTATGTCTATCTACAAGAACATGTTTTTACAACCTGAAAGTGTAGCTCTTGTGCCCCCAACCTCTATAACGGTAAACAGAAGCATTATTCTACCCCCCTCTATTTAATGGCTCATGTACGTCTCTGACAAGGAAAACATCTTCATCCAACACGCCTTACATGGTGGTGAATACCATGTGGGCCCTTATTTCCTAGATGGGTAATGCCGTATTTAATGGCATGCAAATGGCCTTTGAATACAACGGATGCTTTTACAACGTTTGTCCCCACTGCTACAAACCCCACAAGTTTAATAAGCTATTGGGTACCAAATTTGAACATTTGCATAGGCATATGCTGTTAACCGCTTCTGTGCCTTGGACGAGGTGACCTCGTCCAAGGCACAGGAACTGGGGGGAGCGCTAGCGCTCCCCCCCTGTGCACCCCACCCACCCCCCCTGTGATGTCAGCGCGCGCTGATTTGACACAGGGTCTCCCCCAGCATTTCTCTTTCAATCACGTGGGGGAGGCCCGGAGAGGCTTCAAAGGGAAGGAAATGTATTTCCTTCCCTTTGAAGTCTCTCCAAGCGTTTCAAAAGCCGGATTGCTTGCAATCCGGCTTTTGAAACGCCCACTAGACACCAGGGATGTTTTTTTTTTATTGAAATGGACATAAGGGTGCGACCCCTTGGGCAAGGGTCGCTCCCAAAGTGGGGTCATTTTTTAGGAAGGCCTTTTCTGCCCCCCCTCGGGGCAGATCGGCCTATTATTAGGCCTTTTCTGCCCCCAGGGAGGGCAGAAACCTCTAGGGCACCAGGGATCATTTTTTTTTCTTTTTTCTATTTGTTTTGTTTTTTGTTTTTTTTAGGTGGGGAGCGACCCCTTAGGCAAGGGTCGCTCCCCTAGGGGGCAAATTAAATTTTGGCCATTTCTGCTCCCCTTGTGGGCAGATTGGCCTATTTTGATGAGGCCAATCTGCCCCCAAGGGGGGCAGAAACCACTAGACACCAGGGAGTTTTTTTTTGTTTTCGTGAATTTCACGCAAGGGGAGCGACCCCTTAGGCAAGGTCGCTCCCCTGGGGGGGGGGAAATTATTTTAGGCCATTTCTGCCCCCCTGGGGGGTAGATCAGCCTATTTTGATTAGGCTGATCTGCCCCAAAGGGGGGCAGAAACCACTAGGCACCGGGGATTTTTTGTTTTTTTTTGTTTTACAGATGGGGAGCAACCCCTTGGACAAGGGTCGCTCCCCTGGGAAAATTGTATTTAGGCCATTTCTGCCCCCTTTGGGGGCAGATCGGCCGTTTTTTGCTACACCAATCTGCCCCCAATGGGGGCAGAAACCACTAGGCGCCGGGGATTTTATTTTTGGCGCCAATGTCACGCATGGGGAGCGACCCCGTAGGCAAGGGTCACTCCCAGGGGGGAGGGGGGGGTTGGGGGGCAAATTTATTTTAGGCTATTTCTGCCCCCACCCCCCGGGGGCAGAAACCTCTAGGGGCCAGGGCAAATCTCTTTTGTGTTTTTTCTATTTGTTTGTTTGTTTATTTAGAGATGGGGAGCGACCCATTAGACAAGGGTCGCTCCCCTGGGGGGCAATTTGTATTTAGACCATTTCTGCCCCCCTTGGGGGCAGATTGGCCGATTTTAGGTCAATCTGCCCCCAAGGGGGCAGACACCACTAGGCACCAGGGATTTGTTTTTTGGTGCCAATGTCACGCAGGGGGGAGTGACCCCGTAGGCAAGGGTCGCTCCCCGGGGGGCGTGGTGGGGCAAATTTATTTTAGGGCATTTCTGCCCCCCCCAGGGGCAGAAACCTCTAGGTGCCAGGGCAATTTTTTTTTTGGTGTCTTTTTTTTTGTTTGTTTGTTTTTTTAGAGATGGGGACCGACCCATTAGGCAAGGGTCGATCCCCTCGGGGGCAAATTGTATTTAGACCATTTCTGGCAGATTGGCAGATTTTAGGTCACTCTGACCCCAAGGGGGCAGACACCACTAGGCACCGGGGATTTGTTTTTTGGCGCCAATGTCACGCAGGGGGAGCGACCCCATAGGCAAGGGTCGCTCCCGGGCGGGAGGGGGGGGTCAAATTTATTTTAGGCCATTTCTGACCCCCCCTGGGGCCGGCTTAGCTAGAGGCTAAAATCCACAGGTAGGCACTTTGCAAAAAACACCTCTGTTTTCTGTGAAAAAATGTGTTGTGTCCACGTTGTGTTTTGGGCCATTTCCTTTCGTGGGCGCTAGGCCTACCCACAGAAGTGAGGTACCATTTTTATCGAGAGACTTAGGGGAACGCTGGGTGGAAGGAAATTTGTGGCTCCTCTCAGATTCCAGAACTTTCTGTCACCGAAATGAGAGGAAAAAGTGTTTTTGTGGCCAAATTTTGATGTTTGCAAAGGATTCTGGGTAACAGAACCTGGTCAGAGCCCAGCAAGTCACCCTATCTTGGATTCCCCTGGGTTTCTAGTTTTCAAAAATGTGCTGGTTTGCTAGGTTTCCCCAGGTGCCGGCTGAGCTACAGGCCAAAATCCACAGGTAGGCACTGTTTTCTATGAAAAAATGTGATGTGTCCACGTTGTGTTTGGGGCCATTTCCTTTCGTGGGCACTAGGCCTACCCACACAAGTGAGGTACCATTTTTATCGGGAGACTTGGGGGAACGCTGGATGGAAGGAAAATTGTGGCTCCTCTCAGATTCCACAACTTTCTGTCACCGAAATGAGTAGAAAACGTGTTTTTTTTGCCAAATTTTGAGGTTTGCAAAGGATTCTGGGTAACAGAACCTGGTCAGAGCCCCACAAGTCACCCCATCTTGGATTCCCCTAGGTCTCTAGTTTTCAGAAATGCACAGGTTTGGTAGGTTTCCCTAGGTGCCGGCTGAGCTAGAGGCCAAAATCTACAGGTAGGCACTTTGCAAAAAACACCTCTGTTTTCTTTAAAAAAATGTGATGTGTCCACGTTGTGTTTTGGGGCATTTCCTGTTGCGGGCGCTAGGCCTCCCCACACAAGTGAGGTATCATTTTTATCGGGAGACTTGGGGGAACGCTGGGTGGAAGTAAATTTGTAGCTCCTCTCTGATTCCAGAACTTTGTGTCACCAAAATGTGAGGAAAATGTGTTTTTTTAGCCAAATTTTTAGGTTTGCAAAGGATTCTGGGTAACAGAACCTGGTCAGAGCCCCACAAGTCACCCCATCTTGGATTCCCCTAGGTCTCTGGTCAAAAATGCATAGGTTTGGTAGGTTTCCCTAGGTGCCGGCTGAGCTAGAGGCCAAAATCTACAGGTAGGCACTTTGCAAAAAACACCTCTGTTTTCTTTAAAAAAATGTGATGTGTCCACGTTGGGTTTTGGGGCATTTCCTGTTGCGGGCGCTAGGCCTACCCACAGAAGTGAGGTATCATTTTTATCGGGAGACTTGGGGGAACGCTGGGTGGAAGGAAATTTGTGGCTCCTCTCTGATTCCAGAACTTTCTGTCACCAAAATGTGAGAAAAATGTGTTATTTTAGCCACATTTTGAGGTTTGCAAAGGATTCTGGGTAACAGAACCTGGTCAGAGCCCCAGAAGTCACCCCATCTTGGATTCCCCTAGGTCTCTAGTTTTCAAAAATGCATAGGTTTGGTAGGTTTCCCTAGGTGCCGGCTGAGCTAGAGGCCAAAATCTACAGGTAGGCACTTTGCAAAAAACACTTCTGTTTTCTTTCAAAAAATGTGATGTGTGCACGTTGCGTTTTGGGGCATTGCCTGTCGCGGGCGCTAGGCCTACCCACACAAGTGAGGTATCATTTTTATCGGGAGACTTGGGGGAATGCTGGGTGGAAGGAAATGTGTGGCTCCTCTCTGATTCCAGAACTTTCTGTCACAAAAATGTGAGGAAAATGTGTTTTTTTAGCCACATTTTGAGGTTTGCAAAGGATTCTGGGTAACAAAACCTGGTCAGAGCCCCACAAGTCACACCATCTTGGATTCCCATAGGTCTCTAGTTTTAAAAAATGCATAGGTTTGGTAGGTTTTCCTAGGTGCCAGCTGAGGTAGAGGCCAAAATCTACAGGTAGGCACTTTGCAAAAAACACCTCTGTTTTCTTTAAAAAAATGTGAGGTGTCCACGTTGCGTTTTGGGGCATTTCCTGTCGCAGGTGCTAGGTCTACCCACACAAGTGAGGTATAATTTCTATCGGGAGACTTGGGGGAACGCTGGGTGGAAGGAAATTGGTGTCTCCTCTCTAATTCCAGAACTTTCTGTCACCAAAATGTGAGGAAAATGTGTTTTTTTTTGGCAAATCTTGAGGTTTGCAAAGGATTCTGGGTAACAGAACCTGGTCAGAGCCCCACAAGTCACCCCATCTTGGATTCCCCTAGGTCTCTAGTTTTCAGAAATGCACAGGTTTGGTAGGTTTCCCTAGGTGCCGGCAGAGCTAGAGGCCAATATCTACAGGTAGGCACTTTGCAAAAAACACCTCTGTTTTCTTTAAAAAAATGTGATGTGTCCACGTTGCGTTTTGGGGCGTTTCCTGTCGCGGGCGCTAGGCCTACCCACACAAGTGAAGTATCATTTTTATCGGGAGACTTGGGGGAACATAGATTAGCAAAACAAGTGTTATTGCCTCTTGTCTTTCTCTACATTTGTTCCTTCCAAATATAAGAGAGTGTGTAAAAAAGATATCTATTTGAAAAATGCCCTGTAATTCACATGCTAGTATGGTCACCCCGGAATTCAGAGATGTGCAAATAACCACTGCTCCTCAACACCTTATCTTGTGCCCATTTTGGAAATACAAAGGTTTTCTTGATAGCTATTTTTGACTCTTTATATTTCAGCAAATGAATTGCTGTATACCCGGTATAGAATGAAAACGCACTGCAGGGTGCAGCTCATTTATTGGCTCTGGGTACCTTGGGTTCTTTATGAACCTACAAGCCCTATATATCCCCGCAACCAGAGGAGTCCAGCAGACGTAACGGTATATTGCTTTCGAAAATCTGACATTGCAGGAAAAAGTTACAGGGTAAAACGTAGAGAAAAATTGCTATTTTTTTCACCTAAATTTCAATATTTTTCTTTTTCAGTTGTTATTTTCTGTAGGAAACCCTTGTAGGATCTACACAAATGAACCCTTGCTGAATTCAGAATTTTGTCTACTTTTCAGAAATGTTTAGGTTGCTGGGATCCAGCATTGGTTTCACGCCCATTTCTGTCACTGACTGGAAGGAGGCTGAAGGCACAACAAATTGTAAAAATGGGGTATGTCCCAGTAAAATGCCAAATTTGTGTTGAAAAATTGGGTTTTCTGATTCAAGTCTGCCTGTTCCTGAAAGCTGGGAAGTTGGTGATTTTAACATCGCAAACCCTTTGTTGATGCCATTTTCAGGGAAAAAACCACAAGCCTTCTTCTGCAGCCAATTTTTCCCATTTTTTTGAAAAAACCCAAATTTTCACTGTATTTTGGCTAATTTCTTGGCCTCCTTCAGGGGAACCCACAAAGTCTGGGTACCTCTAGAATCCCTAGGATGTTGGAAAAAAAGGACGCAAATTTGGCTTGGCTAGCTTATGTGGACAAAAAGTTATGAGGGCCTAAGCGCAAACTGCCCCAAATAGCCAAAAAAAGGCCTGGCACAGGAGGGGGGAAAAGGCCTGGCAGCGAAGGGGTTAAAGGCACAATTTGTTGAAAACTGTGTTTTTTTTCTGAGATCCCTCTGGAAGCATGAGTGGCTAGATTTGTTAACATCAGATGTGGAACTCTGCTCTTTCATTAAGAGCAAAGAGTTACCCGAACTTTTGGAGCCCCACAACACCTTATTTGGAGGTTGTACAAATGCTGTACAGTTGTAAAGGGCTGTGGGTGAAGGTGAGAAAATACATTACTATGATTTCACGAGTCTGTATCCATTTGTGAAGAAGATGAAGATGTCACCCTAATATCATATATAAGGACTTTAAAGCCATAGGCAAATATTTTGGAATAATTAAATGTCAAGTGTACCTACCTCAGAGGCTTTACTTCCCCGTACTACCGTACAGAGTCAATGGTAAGCTAATAACCCCCCTGTGTCAAACATGCATTGAAATTAAAGAGACTAGCGAGTGCAGACACACTGAAGAGCACTGAGGTACAGGTGGCCCTAGAGAAAGGATACAGAATTAGAAAAATACATGAAATTTAGCACTTTGAAAGGACTACAACCCAACTCTTTTCTGACTATATTAACTTATTTCTCAGAGACAAGCAGAAGGCATCGGGGTTTCCAGAATGGTGCAATAATGAGGCCTCAAAGCAAAAATACATCAATGATTACTACACTCATGAGGGTATATGATTGAGACCCGAATTCATCGAGGTCAACCGCGCCAGACAACAGTTAGCCAAGCTGTGCCTCAATTCCTTATGGGGAAAATTTGCACAACGTACAAACTTTTCAAACCTGACCAGCATCACAGATCCTGGCAAACTGTTCAAATATCTTTTTGCGCTGTGTTACGAGGTGTCCAGCTGTGAGTTTATCGATGACGAAACTGCAGCGCTGAGTTGGAAATACACAAAAGAGTACCCCACAAGTTGTAACAATATAAGCATCTTCATAGCCTGTTTCACATCCACTCATGTTCCTTTAGAGCTTTACAATGTGATGGTTAAACTTCAGGAATGGTGTCTGTATCACAATACCAACTCCGTTATTTTTGTGAGCAAATTAGGGAATGAAGATCCCCCAACTTGATGATTTTCTAGGTGATTTGACCAGCAAGCTAGAACTGGATGAGTACATAGTCCAGTTCACGTCATCCAGACTCAAGACCTATTCTTACAGAACTTCTAACAATGCAGTATGTATGAAAGTCAAAAGCATCACCTTAAGTGTAAACAACAGCGTTAAAATAAATTTTGAAAGTCTAAAGGATCAGGTGAACTAATACTCTACCTCGAGCGACTGTGACAACGATAAAACAATAGTCATAAAACAACCTAGTATAGTCTGGTCCAAAAAAACGGTTTGAAATTACAACCCAGCCATTCCTTAAAACCTTGCACGTAGTGTTTGATAAAAGAGTCCTTACTGAAGACTACAAAACCCTACCGTACGGTTATTTAAGATGCATTAGTGTCTTTCAACCCCGACTATGGACACTAGGTTGCAGCACCCGCTCTCCTGCATTTTAGAAGGCCCCTCAAATTGCAGCAAAAGCTATTTTATAAAGAAACTATTAGAAAATGCTCCCAGTGTTTTATCTCAAACCCCTAACAATATTGTTTGGCTTTATTTGTGCTGGCAAGATCTTTATACAGAGCTATCCATAAAGTTCGCACACATCAAATTTATAGAAGGCATACCGAATAATCTCAACGACAATGCATTGTTACCTACAGGCCTTGTAAACATGATGATTGTAGACAACCTTATGAGTGAAGGTGGAGATCACCCTGAGATAGAGAAATGTTTCACTCAATATTCACACTATCGCAATCTAAGCATATGTTACATCGTGCAGAACTTGTTTTACAAGGGTAAGAGCAGTCGTACTGTACCTCTCAAGGCCTCATACCTGGTTTTATTTAAACCCCCCCAACCTCCCCGGACAAACAAGAGATATCCATTATAGTTAAACACCCAGTTTTTCTTGGAAGCCTTTAACGACGCTACCAAGAAACCCCATGGTTACCTACTGGCAGACTTAAAACCCTGTACTCTAGAAGACTACAGACTGCGTGCTGGTGTTTTCCTACCCAATCTTCCCGGCACTTACACACTTACAATCAAGCCCAAAGCCTATAAAAAGAATTGTTAAAGAGACTTCCGTAACATTTACACTCTAGACCTTAAAATATTCGGTTTTGACCATGTTGGCGCATCTACACCATAATCTAGCCCTCCTAAAAATGCTAGTCACAGCTAACACTCAGCAAAGAAAGGGCAATCTGTGTGCGGCTTCAGACGATTTAGTGACTGCCATTTCAGCGATCGCTTTAACCACCCTAAAAGGTAATGTCCCTATTTCAGAGCAACAGTTCCCTGTTTTGAAGAAGTGCCAGCTTTTCAAGAAGCTCGGTAATAAAAGGGCTAATCTCATTTCTTAGAAGAAACTGGTTTAGCAGTCAGGAGGTTTTAAAGGTTATTTGTTAGGCATAGCTATACAGTTCATTACCAGCCTGCTAACTGGGAACTATTGGATTATGCTCAAAAGATGACACGAAAAAGGGTGACCGCTACAGCTTGATCAAAAATGGAAGTCTAAAAGCAGAAATATATTTGAATCAGCCCTTGGCTACAAATGTGAACATGGTTGTGTTCTCTATATTCAGCAACATCATTCAGATCATCCACACCCGGCAGATTTGGATTGTCTGAGGGTATGACGATTAGAAATTTTTAACATTTCTATTTGAATGACCTATTTAACAATGACACTATTGTTATGAAATATGTGAAAGAAAATTCTAGGTCTACATCAAACACTGTTAAAACAGAATACGCATTTTGCCAAATGTGTAGGGTCGTTGTGTAACACCTCTTATGTGTAATGGTGACTGTCTAAGATAAAAGAATAAAAACCTGAATGCAGACTCAGAATCTTTATTCCGATGCAACGCAACACACTTAAGATGTTTTTAAAAAAGGACCGAAAGACTTAAAAAAGTTTAAAGGTTTATTTACAAAACAGTTTTTTCATAGTACAAGCATCACAGTGATAAACTTTCTAAAGAAAAAAAGAAGAAAACGTCAAAATGTTAACTATGGCGAAACTATACACACAAACACAGGCACACAAAGTTCAAAAGTCAGGAGAAATACCAGACATTTAAAAACATGTTCATTTTGGACAATGTCTATTTTCTTTTGTAGGTTCCAGAGGCACAGCCACAGTGCTCTAAAAGGGGAATAGCTGGGGAAAGAAAGAGGATGCTGGCATGTTAGGCAGGGGGTTACAAACAACAGGTGTTGGAGTATTTGGGGGGCTGTAAGTCAGATCTTTCACACTTTCAAACAGTCACCTGCGTTCAGCATTACCAATGATCGTCGAAGAAATGTTGAGTTCCACAGAGGCTCGCAGAAACTGTTCCTAACCTCTAGGCACTTTCTGGAGTGATAGAGTTTTGGGGTGCATAAGATCTTTGAGTAGGTCATGCATGTGGGATCCAGCAACAGGTTGACCTTTGTAGAGGAATTCACCTCTCTCATTCCATGAGGACGTCTTTAGAAGCTGACATTTTACTTAGTAGCATTTGCGCGGCCCCTTTGTACCTTTGACATATTTTTTTTTAGAAGTTCTTCACCAAAAATATCTGAGTGTGGTGGTGGTGGTTCTTGAGGCATTGAAGGGGGTTGTGGAGGCTGTTCAGAGTCAGGGGCTTAGAGAGTCAACCTGTTTTTTCTCAGCATTCAACTGCCTGTAATATTTAAAAAAGTTTTGAAGAGTGCTCGAGTAAAGGTCTGCTTTGTTGTAAGATTTTAAATCAGTACGGTTCAAAATGTCTTTAATCTCGGCATCCAAGCACTGTGCCTCATTTTTCCGAATATTCCAGGCATCACCTGTAGACGTCCCCAACTGTTCCAGCTGCTGTCATGGTACTATCATATCCGACCTGGTGTCTGTAATAGTCCCTATACAGAGCGGGATTGCCATATGTTTGCATGATCACCATGATGACTTCTTAATATTTGCTGTCACGTTGTGGTCTTAAATGAAGCTTACCAATAACTTTCCCATATTTACAGGACACCGGCTCAGATGGATCGTCGACGATCATGAACGACGTAGTGTCAAAATGGTTTTTAGAAATTGCTACGTAGTCAGTTTTGATATATTGGATATTAATCACCGTGTTACTTACCCCCTTCACCTGGACTTATCTTACCAATGGTGCATAACTATCTCGACCCTCTGGGGTTCTACAATGTCGTTATACCCGTAGAGTGTATAAAACCCTACTTTAATATCGGGGCACGTAGGGTTCGGCTCTACTTGGCTTTTTATATGTGCCTAAAACCCTACTTAATTTTCCTGCACAGCTAAATTCTATCGCGATTTGGAGCTTTAAGAAACAACTTCCTTCTAATGTTATCTAATACTAGCTGAATATTCGCATAAGTTTCAATGCTGGCTATGGGTTTGTTGATGGCTTCGGCCACCACAGTGAGTAAAGCCAGTGTGGAAGATCAAGGGGTCCTGATCATGCTTTATAGTAAATTTGGTTCGGAGCATTGTAAATGTATTCCATGTTCTCAGGCATTGGATTTCGGTTAGGGCTACCTCTCAGTCCCTTTTTAGGTCTACAGGTTTAGCCAGTTTCACTGTAAAATTAGCAATTTGATTGTCGGGGAACATGTCCTTCGAGCCATTAGACGGCAAAGTAATATAAAATGACGTCTCCATAGTGCAGCCTTCAGAGAGCTTCCCCTCCCCGCACTCTCACGCCCTGCAGTGAGCTATCCAGCACTCAACTGTTACGTTTCTCACGTCACCCCCTCCATTTGACAAAGGCCGGTCTGTTAGCCCCACTATCTTTGCGTTTCAAAATCTTTTTAACCCTGTACACCCTGTGTGGAACGTCTGGTACCTTTTGTAACTCTTCATTGTAAAAGGTCCCGACACCGTTTCGCCATCGTAGTCCATTAACCTATAAATATATATACCTTCTTTAGGCTCCACACTTGCCACTATAAATATTTTGTTGCTAAAAGTCAGCTGGTAGCCCTTTGTAAAGACCCCTTCCAACTTTGAAACCCTAATATAATCACCTTCTTTTAAAAGAAGTTTCTTCACCTTGCCAGTGAAACAACTCCCGTACACCGTTCTCCACACTGCTAAGGCATTGTTGGTCATTACTTCTATGGGGGACATTTTGATCATTCTGTGATAACAGGCATTCTAAGCATCTAGAAGTGCCTATAGAAATCCACATATTGATAGGTGTTGTAGCCCGTGAAATATCTCCACATCTTAGATTTTAAAGTTCTGTTAAAATGCTCTATAACAGCAGCTTTTACCTCATTGTGAGTTACAAGATGATGAACAGCATGCTGTTTTAATAATTTCTGAAACAAATTCTTTAAAAATTCTTGTCCTGCGCCTGTTTGCAGTTTTTGAGGTGTTTGCCCTTTCCTGAAGATGGCTTTAAAGGATTTGGTGATGCTACCAGTTTTATCTCTTAAGCACTTCTGCAAAGGCATACTTGGGCAACACATCTATTACTGTTAATATATATCGAGCTCCTTTCTTATGCTTGGCTAGATCTTGAAGACTGATTATGTCCACCTGCGATTGATAATCTAGCTGAGCATTAACGATGGTCTACTTTGCCTCAGCGTCACAACTTTTGATATGTTTACAGCAATAAGCTCAACTGCTCTAGACAGGACTTCCTGCTCACCCCTCCTATAACTTTGTACAATCAGGATACTGACGGCATTTAAAATATTGTACAGTTCTTTGTTGTACAGTACAAAACCTTTATTTCTGAAATAATCTTCGGTCAGAGGCTCCAAGGTGATATGTAAGCTGGTCGTCGGTGATAGTATTAACTCCCTCATATGGCTTTTATACATGTTCCAGTATTCATCCGTTATAGGTAGCCACACATTGATACACCAGTTGGCTATGCACTTAGGATTGTCACACCGCATCGATGTGGGTGGCTCACCAAGCTTCAGATAGCGCAGAGTTACAGGTTGTATTTCAGCTATTCTTTCTTTAAGCAACACAGGAACAAATCTGGCAATACATATGTACCCTGGACGCAACTTAGAAGCATCTTGCGCACCGACATTCAGATGCTTGGCCTAAAAGTGAGTAAGTATGTAATGTTAAATAATACAATATTGACACGATACCAGGGGACTCAGCATTTTTAAAACAGTTTTTGCAGTGCTAGTGAGCCGACTTGTCTATTTTCACATTATATATTGCACATACATCTTTTTATAGCCCTTTCTTCCATCCTTCTAACAAAATATGTACACAAACCATGCATACAACAGAGTTTTGAGCGTGGCTCACTCAAACATCAGATCTCTTTCAGCGTGGCCGACAAAGACCTTAATTAATCATATCAAGGTGGACATTTTTCTTTTCCTTGGTCAAACCATACACTAACCTTAACAGTTGATATACTTTATTTGTGTCTATAATTGTTTCTATCAAGCCACATATATGACAGATTGTTCTTGAAGTGTATGAGTCGTATAGACACTCGTGCGCTTCCTGCTGCAGATCATTAATTTCATGCCCGTAACAAAGGTTATAATAGTCACGTTTGACACGTGCGCTCACAAGGATCGCAGCAAAAATTTTAACAGGCCTTATGGCATCGTAGGGTATGCCTGGATCTTCATTTTCAAAATCTGCAATATTATGGGTACAAATACATTTCTTACGTGGCTTTTTCTTTTGGATTGTGGAACGTTCAGTTTGTTTTGAACAGCATAAGTACTAAAAATTTACAGCGTTATCCTTTGGCGATGCCGCCTCTGCCACAGCTCTTTTTGCTGATGTCTCTAAGGCAAACGAAAGATAGACTTTTATTTAAAAATAAAGTATGGCCGTATATGCATTCCAGGTTGTCTATTACAATTTTTACTTACCTCGTCATTTTCATGGGACTCTGCAGGGGGCTCTGAAATCTTGAGTCAGTGAGGTCCATCGAGGCATAACCAGTGTCAGAGTCTGCATGTGGCTGTTGCATGACGATAGCCTCTGGGGCAGATTCCTCCAGAAACCCCATATCTTCATAGACCAGTGAGTTAGGAGCTGTTATAGATTCTTCACCATCTTCCATGTCAATGAAATTGTTTCCAGCATTTGCTTCATTACACAAGGCTTTTCTGCAGCTGCTGGAGCCCTTAAGAGGGGATTTGAGTTATGGCAAAGCCTTGAGGCTGAGTGTTTCCATCTGCCGGCAGAGCTCCTCATAAAAACTGGTGATATTGGGACTGCCCTCTTTAAGGTTGCTCCATTGCCGCTGGTGTCAGGCTACAGTAATATCTATTGATTTCGTTCAAACCACCATCAGAGGGTGTCTTTTTGATGAGGTGGCTGTATCGCTTCACACTCATCCAGCCATCTCTTTCGTTAGGGCGGCGTCTGGATTTGGTATAGGCTGATTAGGAGCTCCTTATATGTATTCTAAGCATTAAAAAAGGGGCATACTCCTCTACAACACAACATGATCACCTGATCTCTAGGGGCTCTGGTTCGTTGAGGGCTGCCCCATAGCCATAACCACATGGTAGAAACATAAGCATGTGACTATCATGTAACCAGGGTGATGTCACAACATATGTGACCCCTCAGGGAGTGACGTCAGTGCTGTGGGAGGGCCCCCAGGGGCCCAAATTCCAGGTAACAGAAGTGTCATCACTGATGAGGGTGGGACAACTGTTACTTTCTGCATGATAGCAGAAGGTATCCCTCCTTTCTACTGGAGAGTTAATCTTCAAGACACCAATAGCTGGTGATTAAATCCAACTATCTGAGCACATTAACTCCTAATTGCTGCCCTAGAACTCTTGAACACGTTTTCACAAGCACCAAAGATATTTCACCAAGAAAGGACCCAAACACGGTTTTCACTCTTACAGAATTTTAGGTCATGATATTTTCATGGCTAAAGGGGATAAGTGACAGGTACTGATTACCTGGATCTGCACTTCCCCTGGTTAATGAAACATCATAACATACTATTTAGTTTCAACTTCAGTTGTTGATTTCATATTATTTGTATTATAATAAATATGTGCCATCAAACTAAGAATACATGATGGAACATGGATTCCAAAACCCACAACGTTGTGACTTCCTTTCTCACAAAATATTAAAAAAAAAAAAAAAAAACTGGAGGCTCCGCTTAACAGTGGTTCTTAGGGTTTTTTAGCCTTGTGGAGCGGGCTGGCAGATAAATAATTTGACAAATACAAAGGCTTTTTAGGAAGGGAACATGTTGCTTGAGGTCCAGTCACCTGGTGGTTTACTGCTGTAACACTTGTGTTCACATACTTTCTAAGGTAAATAGGTTTCTAAACCCAGTTGTGTATCACACCATCTGGGAGGCAGCTCTCCTTCCCTAGATGTCACCACGCCCGCCAGAAGTAACTCCGCACAGCTCTTATTCAGAGCCTACAGCCCAGGAAAGATCTAGCTAGTGCCACTCAGGTCAGCCAGCATCTTTGTTTCACATCCTCCTGACTGTGCTCCTAGTACATTATTGTGGCTCTGGGCTCTGTGATGAGCAGAAAGAAGGATACTTGGCATTCAACACCAGCAGTGTTAAGGACATAAGACATGCTCCTCAAAAGTGGTACAGTCCCATAGTAAATATTGGTCACCGTAGACCGGGACCATTTCAGAAGCCCGCATCCTGCGCTATCGAATGGTGGGGATGATGAATACCAAGGCTGAGTCTTTCTTATTCCACCTCATGCCCCTTTTATCTAACGCCGGAGACAACCTGTCCCTTTAGCTCACAGTTTCAGGTGTTTTTTCATCCCTGCTTTCTTTCGTTGTCACAGTTTTTCTGTCCTTCTCTTTCTCCTTTCCTGCTATTGTGCATTTCTCTCTCTTGTTCTAAGTGAATATCTGATGAGAAAATTGCGGATTCCCCAAAAATTAGTGCCAATGGGTGAAACTTACAACCACTAACTCAAAATAAGCACTAGGATGCAGCCCGGAGACCGAAATGTTGCTATCTAGCTCCTGTAGTGGTTCTCTCAGTTGCTCCTAAATTACCTGCTACAAATTCATGCCAATGTTTGGGTACAGATAAAAGGGGATTTAAAAAAAACTCAGTGGCAGATAATATCCCCAATATCTAAACTTCCCAGAGCTCCATTGCTACGTGTGACCTGAATTCTAAGACCGCTCAAAGACAAGTGGGCCAGCCAACTGCACATGCATTTTCATCCCCACACCCATTTCTAATCCTTGCAAGACCTGCAGTGCCTTAGGAGTAGTTTTCATTGGGCACTACCTGTAACATAACAACTAACCCGCAAACTGACATTCTGCCAATCAATTGGCTTCTTAGAATATAGTGCATTATGAGCTTCCGGCTAAAGACAATGATTACAAAGGACAACTTAAAACTAGTGCCTCAAGAGACCAATTACCTGGTGAATGCTGTGCTGTTGAAAAACACATAAAAAAACGTTACGTGAGAAGCTTTTGGTTCAAAATATGGGACACCAAAAAAGATTAAGAATCTTAAAAGCAGTAAAAAAAAAAAGACAAAAACATAAAATTGCCATAAAACAGCATTGGATAGTTAATTTTATTTATTCTATCAATTTTCTATTAAGCCACAAATATCCATAGATGCCACATGTCCCATTAGATATCTTTTTAGATAGTAAAATTTGCTTTCTGGGACTTGTAGTTCTTCTTTTACCATTACAAGTATTGGCTTAAAACCCTAGTACGCACAAAACAGCTGACTAAAAAAATAGGAATTGCTGAAGGTGCCACTCGACATGGTACAAACTGTTCTCACTATTGTACATCGTGCTGTACACCCAATGGACATCAGCTTGTGGCCCCGTTATGCACACATCCCTGTGCCTCTGAACTGCACATTACCCAGAGGTCTGCTAAAACACAACATCCGGAGCTACCCTGAGGCGTGTTACCCTGTGCTCCTCTGGAGTACATTCCTAGTGCTCCCGTTGTGCACATCACCCTGTGCCCACTGCTGAGGATTGTTATGTGCAAATGTTGCGCTGTGTTGAAGTATACACTAGGCTTTGTGAAATTTTTGCCTTTACACCCATGTGTCTGTTCACTCGTTCATGCTGTGTGCATTCATACCTCTACATTGTTGTCCTGCGTGCCCTATCCAAAAGCCAAACATATTGCTTTGCCAATGCTTGGCCTCTTTTCTTTGAAGTTACCGTACCAGGCTGCAAAGCAATCCATAATGTCAAGGAAAAAGAAAGCAATAAACATGGTAAACTCGCATGCTTTTCACACATTTAATGGTCATATTTTCTGCAGAGTCCTGGAGCACCACGTTGTGGATTTTTGAAGCATTGCAATTAGTCTGTCAAATGAAAGTTGTAGGTTAGTGTTGGGATAGTGCGTATACCCCTGCATGGTGAACTAGCATGTACCCCCACCCGAATGCTCGTCTTCATGTGAAACTGGTATGTTGACTTTTATTTTGGACTAGGTGTCATGCTAATATAATATGTGTGCAGAGCCCTAGGCCTGTCCCTGACAACAGAGGCTCACATTGTGTGTTCTTATAGTTTATCAGACCTTTTTATCGATGTCAGGGAGAGTATGGGCTACTGGCCCCTGTGTGCAGAGCCCTAGGCCTGTCCCTGAAAACAGAGGCCCACATTGTGTGTTCTTATAGTTTATCAGACCTTATATCAGGAAGAGTTTGGTCTACTGACCCATCTTATATTGTGTTCTGTTAAGTGAAACCCCTAACTTGTGTTAAGATACTGGGGCCTATTCACAAAGGTAAATATGTGCATGTATATTTAGACTGCTGTATATATACTATTAAACCCAGGTGTAGCTACAGTTTTTGCAATTCAACATTTCTGAGTGAAGAGTTTCACCTCAGTGTAGACTTATATTTCTCCGCCTCTTCAAAACCAAGGGTAGGTCCTCCTACAAAAGGATTTACGAGTGTAAAGCTACTACCATGTAGATGGACTTCTCGGCACCTGTGGTGGAGATCTCCGGAAGAGAAAGTACAGGGGAAATTATTTAAGTTTAATATGCTTTAAAATAATACTAAAATAAGTGAATACATAATATAAATGTAAAATAAATGTGTATTAAATAGTTTAAGTATATTAAATTACAGGGGCATAGCTTGGTCAGTATGATTGGTGGGTGTGAGCTTAAGATTTTCCAACAATCACACCAGGACATATTGTTAAAACACATTATATAAGAAGCACGATATGGAGGGGGCTTAAAGGGCAATGGAGAGAGAGAGGAATATGGATTCTTAGGGGTAGTTACAACCCAATATCTTTCAAGCTAATCAAGATTCTTTAAGACCTTCAAAACATAGAAGAGAAAGAGTGTGTGTTTTTGTCAGTGAGGGCATGTAAAAATCACAGGTGAAATCAGACAGACAATTCACATTACTTAACTGAAGACACTGAAGACACTTGTATCCAACTATTTTGTACAGAATACATTTTTTTCAAGAGGGGGGTGTAACACCCCAAACACCCCCCTAAAGCTACGCCCCTGTTAAATTAATGTGTAAATACTTTTTAAAGAAAATGAGAAAGAGACTTGAGAAAATCCTAGCCTTCCTAACATTTTCTATTGTTTAATAAGTTTTTGTTTAGTATAAATTATTTTTAACAAGCGTAAACTTTTAATTTATTTTCAATGAATGTTAATATTACATTTTAAAATAAAAGAATGAATTATACATAAATTTTCAACATTCAAAATATAATTTAAATACTGAAATAAGTTAATTAACTTATCATTAGTTCCAATGGGGTGCAATATTGCGTCTCTGTCTCCAGTGTTCTCCGTGGGTGTGCTTTAATGACATACTTACGCCAAGGCGCTAACCAGGCACCAGCACCTGTGTTCTTTCCCTAAAACTATACCATTGTGTACTATGTTTCCACAATTGGCACACCTCTGGCACACAGATAAGTTCCTTGTAAAAGGTACCAGTGATACCAAGGGCCCTGTGGCCAGAGAGGGTCCGTAAGGGCTGCAGTATATATTGTGCCACCCCAAGGGATCCCTCACCAAACACATGCACACTGCCATGGCAGATTGTGTGTGTTGGTGGGGGCAAAAAGGTAAAGTCCCTCTCAGGGTGCCATGCCCACACACTACCTGTGGCATAGGTAAGGCACCCCTCTTGCAGGCCTTACAGCCCTAAGGCAGGGGGCACAATACCACAAGTGAGGGCATAGCTGCATGAGCAATATGCCACTACTGTGTCTAAGTCTATTCTTAGACATTGTAAGTACAGTGTGGCCATATTGAGCACATGGGCTGGGAGCTTGTCATTTTAACTCCAGAGCTCCATATTGGCTTCCCTGAAGACTGGGAAGTTTGGTATCAAACTTCTCAGCTCTATAAACTCACACTAATGCCAGTGTGGATCTATTGGAAAATGCACACAGAGGGCATCTTGGAGATGCCCCCTGTATTTCACCCAACACACTAGTGTAAGGCTGACCGGTCTGTGAAAGTTTGCCGCTAACAGACACATTTTTGACCCCATGGGGTGAGAGCCTTTGTGCTCTCTGGGGTCAGGAACAAAACCTGCTCTGGGTGGAGGTGCTTCACACCTCCCCCATGCAGAAACTGCAATACTTGGCGGCGAGCCTGAAAGGCTCCTGCCTGCTGTTACACTGCTCCAGAGCACTTCAGTTAGTGGAGATGCCCTCCCCCGGACCAGACCCCACTTTTGGCAGCAGGACTGACAGGAAAATTAGTAAACACCAGGAGGTGTGCCCACCCCAGCTAGGACCAACCCTAAGGTGCCCAGAGCCGAGGTAAACCCCTCCTGGCAGAACCCTCCATTTTGTTGTGAAGGATGTTAGCCAATAGGGTTAGGAATGTCCCCCCATCCCCAAAGGGAGTGGGCACAGGAAAGGTGTAGTCACTTAGGGACAGTAGCCATTGGCTACTGCCCTCTGACCCTGCAGTGCCCCTAAATCTAGTATTTAGGGGCACCACTGAACCGTGCTCTTCAGATTCCTGGCGACCTAACAAGAAGAAGGACCGAAGAGCCGCACCAGCAGAGAAGACTCCAGACAACAACTGACTTGGCACAAGCCCTACTGCCTGTCTGCAGCTTCAAAGGCCCCTGCTAAAAGAAGATGACTTGTTCTGCAGGACCAGCGACCTCTACTAACCCCCAGAGGACTGCCTGCCTATCGAAGGACCAAGATCTCCAGAGGACAGCGCCCCTGTCCACAAGAAACATCCAAGTGCACGGCCCAAGTCCAGGTGGCCCATCAGACCAGAGAGAGTCCCCAGGCGATTCCAACCTCTGGTCAACCATGGGTTGACCCTTTCTGACCAACATGAGGACGCTTGCAACCTAAATCCAGAGGACCCCCTTTTCCCCCCCAGTGACCGGATCAGGTGAAGATTTCCTGACGCCTAAATGTACCAATGCACTCAGAGCCCCCTGACCTGGTAGCTTTAGAAGAGTAGTTTTTGATTAGTAATGCTCTTACTCTTCTTTTGGTGTGTTTGTACTGGGATGCTCTCCCTAAACTACCCTCTCCCATTTAGGAGTAGGTATTCCCTATTTTGCAGCCATTCCTCCTTGTCTCTCCCACATTTAATACTAAAACACCTAACTACGTGTGTAGAATTCTCTGCAGAGGAAAGATAGGAGAGGTCCCCACATGAAGGCTTGTAATTAGCATTTTGCAGTATTTGAGCTGCACCATTGTAGTACTACTCTATGTACTACAAAATGTAGTTTATGAATAGCCCTGTCCCAGTGTATATGTCAAATGAGTGTATAGTATGGTTGTAACAGGAGCGGTAGTAATACGGTGTGTGTAATGAAGCTTGTTTGGATACCTCTAGTTTGGCATTACAGAAGAGGGAGGATGGGGACTGCTTCAGACAGTGGAAGGGTACTGACTGCATTTTATAAGTTGGAGGGTGGCGATCCGGACACTGAGGTGGGGATGATGGAGACAGGGCTACTTTTGGAAATCTCATGAAGACTTCTTTTAGCAAGGGTCTGTTTGAACACTGCCCTTTGCTTGATGGCAGATGTGAAGGTGGAACTGCAGCTTCCGTTGTTCAAGGTACATTTCTAGGTCAGGTCTGCCCTTCTTTCTATTCACAATTACTTATTTAGAAAGACTGACGATAGCCAATGCACACCCCTCATTTCATTGCACACAACTTGTGGGTGCTCCTACTTACACAAATGCTGTGTCTGGAGAGCAGCAGTTAAATCACTTTAAAACAGAACCAACAGAAACTGGTTCTAGGAGTTGAGACAGTGGATCCACCTCTCCTTTTTGGAAAATGTGGATGAACATGGGATCAAAACCACTGCATGTTGTTCCAGTTCAAATAGCTTCATGACCAAGGAAAGGAGTGCACCACTGAGTCTCAAAGCACTGTTGTGTGACCAAGCTGATGTCTGCCTGACAGCCAGCCCCCTCGGAGGTCAGGGAATATCACCTGAATTATGCACTTTCAAGGTAGAGGAGCTCGGCCTATTGCCTAAAAGCCTTCCTGTCTACAGAGAGGAAAGGAATTCACCTGGGCAAGCACAAGTAAAGAGTTTCCAGAAGAATACGCCCAATCTGTTTCGGGCATGAGTAACAATCAGAGAAAATGGACTGCCCGAGAGAGTAAAACCCATGTTGAAAGTTGGCTTCCTGGTCGCTCTTCACACTTTCCATTGAGAACTGCCCACAAAAGGCTGCTCCAACTCTACCATCTAGGTGCTGCCCTCCCCCACCACCTGGCAGCCAGTGTTAGCCACACTTTAGAGCTGCTGCCACAGAAAGTATGAGAAGAAACAATGCTACTGTGGGAGAGCTGATTGGTCTAGGAAAGCTGCAGCTGCCAGGATCACACCAGCTGACCCATTAGCCTGGTGGGGTCTGCAGTTGCCTTGCTGTAGGACTAAAGTGGATTCGGCAAGTGAAGGGTCACTATGACAAAGACATCATGATTGCTACAATGCCCATTGAGTTACATTAGGACAGTAGCTCTGATCCAAACGTAAGCAGCTCATGCCAAAGACATAGGCTGCAGCTGATCTCCCAAATGACTGCGGCAGAACCAACACATGAGTACTTCAATATTCTGCCTACAGTTGGAACTGAGAAACTGCAATCCGCTGACTCCAGCAGGAGGACGTGAGACCATTTCAGGCCACATCAACAATACAGGGAAAAACGAGAGCAGTGATTACACATCTGAACCTGTTTTAGGAAAGTACACTCTTTTGGACATAGTTACCCCGACTTTTAGCCTGCTATCAGTATGCTTTGACTGTTTTCACTGGGATCCTGCTAACCACAATTGGTATACTGGTGCCCCCATATAAGTCCCTACTATATGGTACTTAGGTACCCAGGGCATTGGGGCACCAGGGGTTCCCCATGGGCTGCAGCATGTTTTGTCCACCCATGGTAGCCCATGCAAAATGTGTCTGCGGGCCTGCCATTGCAGCCTGCATGAAAAGGTGCATGAACCCTTTCACCACAGGTTACTGCAAGTCACTCCTATGGTAGGCCCTCCTAGCCCAGAAGGCGGCGTTCAGGTACTTGTGTGGGAGGGCAGAAGTGCCCCTACGAACTCCAGTTCCATTAAACTGCACTTCGTAAGTGCGAGGAAGCCATTTTACCCCTGTACTGGACACAGCTACATAATGGTAACTTTGAACCTGGGCATGTTTGGTATCAAACATGCCAGAATCATACCCTAATACTGTTGCCAGTAGTGGTTGTATGATTCCATGCACTCTGGGGGCTCCTTAGAGGACCCCCAGCATTGCTCCTACTTAACCTCTGGGGTTATCTGGGCAGCCTGTGCCACTTTGACCCCTCAGACAGGTTTCTGCCCTCCTGCTGCTTGACCAGCTCAGGCAGGGGAATGCAGAACAAAGGATTTCCTGTGGGGGAGGGAGTTAACACCCTCTACCTTGGAAATAGGTGTTACATGGCTTGGGAGGTGTAACCTGAAGCCACTGGTATGCTTTGAAGGGCACCTTTGATGCTCTCCTTCCATAAATGGGTTTGCACCAGTCCAGGGACCCCAGGTCCCTGCTCTGGCATGAAACTGGACAAAGGAAAGGGGAATGACCACTCCCCTGTCCATCACTACCCCATCCAAGATGGGCAGAGGCCCCTGAGAGCATCTGAGTGACCAGGTCAGGCAGATGGCGTGACAACCCCCTCCCTAAAGATGGTTTGCAGGTGACTAAGCCCCCTTCCTGGGCTATTTAGGTTCTCCCTCCTGGTGGGTCCTCAGATTGGATGTGCACGATTCCAGCAGGACTTCTCTGCATCGTTTACTTAATCTTCTGGCCACTGGAACTGCAATTGGACTCTTCAGGAACCAACAATCTGCAACTTCAGCAACGACTTCACTTTACAACATTGTTTCTCCAGCTCCTTCCAGCAACTGCAACATTTCCCCAGCTGTGCATCCTCTGAGGTCAATGAGATGTCAGCCTCCACCAAGAAGTAAGAAGGAATCTCTCTTGGAGTGAATGAGTCACTCCCCTGCATCTGCAGGCACCAACTGCAACAACGACCGGTTGAGTGGATCTGCTCTCCTCCGGAACTGCATGGATCCTGCATCACAGTTGGTCATCTGGAATGGTCCCCTTGGTCCTCTCTGCGAGTTGTCCAACTTGGGAGATGGTAAACCTTTGCCTCTCCTGGACAGTACCCCTGTGCACCGCGACTCTTGCAGCTACCAAGGCTTGTTTGCTCCTGCTGCAAGGGATCTTCAGGCTTCATGTAGCCCCGGCCCCCAGCACTTCTTCCTGCCAAGCACAGTCTTCTCTCTGCTGCTCCAGCTACGGGAGACTCCTCTTCAGGTGTTCTGAGTGGGCCTCACTGCGAATTGCTGTGCCTGCTGCCAGAGGGGTTGCCTGTGGAGATCCTCTTCTGGTGACTCTCCTGACTACTGAGGGTCACCCCAGACTCCCCTCCTTGGGTCGAGTCCCCTGGGTCTTGCTGGTCCTCTTCAGCCTTGCAACTTATATTCCTCTTCTTTTGCATTTGCCAAGGCTTGTTGGTGGTGTTCCTGCACCACTGACCCACTGCAACCCAACAGCCGACTTGAGACACCATCTGCATGACTTCATGGGCTCCTCTTCAGCTCCTGTGCTGCACAGCTGGTCTTCTTCATCCCCGGTCGACTTGGTGATGCATCCACAGAAGGGTGTGTAGTGGCTTCTGCCACAACCAGACACTCCATCACAAATTGGACTTGGTCCCCTTCCTTTGCAAGTTCTCTTCTGCCAGAATCCACCTTTGGGTTCTTCCAGTCTGGTCTGGGTCTTGCACAATCCTTTTCCTAAGTCCTCCTGTTGGTTTTGGGGAAAACCAGGTACTTACCTCTGCTCTCCTGATTGCTGGGGGTCACTCTGATACTCACCTCTTGGGGTTCCTAGTTCCTCCAGCTCCCTTCTAAAGATTCCACATCCTTGGGTCAGTGACTGTATCTCCCTAGGGCCTACACTATTTTCTAATACTTTTGCCAACGCTTGTTGTTTTAATGCTCCTTACTGATTACTATTGTGTATAGAATGACTGTTTCCTTACCTCCAGATGGGGGGGCTGCCTAATAGTATTCTAGTATTGGTGTTACCAAAATAAAGTACCTTTATGTTTGTAACACTGAGTGGTTCTTTCATGTTTGATAGTGCTGTGTGATTATAGTGGTATTGCAGAAGCTTTGCATGTCTACTAGATAGGTCTTGGCTGCTCATCCACAGCTACCACTAGAGAGCCCTAGCTTCCTAGACACTGCCTACACTTCACTGATATGAGATACCTGGACCTGGTATAATGTGATAACACCAAAGGTGCTCACCACACACCAGGCCAGCTTCCTACCCTTGTGGCCTCTCCAGCAGCCGATATGCAGATCCTGTATGAGCCACTGACCTCAACGGTCTATCCATCCACCCCCAAGCACCTTGTGCCTCATCCAGGTTTAGATCCTTCCAACTAATTTTTACTCTTTCACAGGGATGCCCTCACAAGCGAACTCTGGCCCACAACATTACTTCCTGCATTCAAGAATGTCCCTGAAAAACCCAGCATATAATAGCAGCACAGCAGTCTGACCTCCCCCGTTCAAGAATGCCTCATACCGTACACCAACTTTGTCTCAACTTGCTTTGTGGTACAATGTGCTATTTATATTGTAGTGTCAATGGTTTATCCCAGTCTTTGTTATAGGTTCCTACTAAGATATTATGACTGCGTATAAGGATGTCAGAACTTCAGAATATGGGGATGGAGTCATTCCACACCATCAGAAATTGTGGTCCCAATTCCTGGTGAGCTTATAGTGCCTGACCTGAGCCCCTAACCTGACCAGGGTGAAAGGTGATTATGGCAACCTGAACATGACACATTGACTCCCCAGGGAAGTCGTGGAAACAGATCTCACCTTTCATTTTGTTGTGTTGCTCATGGATGCCCAGGCAAGACACAAGAGATACAACATACGTTTTTAATATATTTATTGACATAATCATAATCTTGCATAGAGAGAATGAGCTTCAATTATTGTGAAGGTGAAACAGGGCAAAGTTATCAGCATAGTGAACATGGTAAAGATAATGAAGAATCCAACTATGGTAAATTAGTTCTAGAGGTTCCTACCTATCCCCAAGACTATACTGAGAGCATAGTGGGTGTACCTTTCTGCCTGCCTGATCTATACGATTAGCCTTAGCAACACATTGGGAAATGGTGTCAGGAGTCAGCATTTAGTGTGGATTCCACTCCTCTTGGAAAGCTGGTAGATCAGCAGAGCTGCATGTCGAGCACAGCATTTGTTCCAGGATGGTCGGGGCTGGAATGCCCCTCTGCCCCTTCCAGGTCAGAGCATAATTTATATAATAAAACTGCACTGTGTTAGAAGCATAGCTCTGATGCAATGCTATGTCTAGATGTTGGAAGCTGTCTCGTGAATGGGCAACACAAACACTAGGATATTACGTACTATGTTCCTAGACTTGAACAAAATATACTAATTATATGTTGAGAAAAAACTAACTAAAACAAGCAACTTGTACAATATATCCTTATAATAATATCATGTAAATGCAGTGTGTAAAATGTCTCAACTAAAGAGATGCAACTAAAATGTATACAATATGACATATAAAATGAAGCTAAAATACGGGAGAACCAACTCTGGTCCAAGAGGGCCTCACAACATCTTCACCAGTTCCGCTCCCTAGCTTTTGATGTTAGTACGTTTTGTAACATGTATTTAGTAACCAGAACATTGATATGTGCAACAGAACAGAAATAAATTCTTGAAGCATCCTACCTGGATACACCTATGACATTTCACCGAAACCATGGGTGTTTCAAGCACCATCCAAGTTCTAGTGAACAAATCCCAGATACATTGGTTTAAACATCATGCAACACAGAGGCCACTCTTACAGGAAGTATGTGAAGTAAGTCTGTAGGTCGATGACTTCCATCTTAACCAGGGGTGGCTCAGCAATAGCGGAGGAGCGTTGCCCCACTGGCTAAGAGCCAGCAGCAGAAAAATGAAACAATATTTGAATATCATTTTTTTTTCTGCTGCTGGCTCAACCAGCAGGTGCAGGGAGGGGCAGGGCTAAGCCAAGTAGGTGTGGGGGGAATGAGGAATTGTGTGCACTAAGTGCGCATGTGTGTTTGGAAGGCCTAAGATGGCCGTCCAAACACACACGTGCACTTAGGTTTCCCCAGCCCGGCTGTGTACACAGCCAGGCTGGAGAAACAGCACAGGCCCTAGTGTAGCGTCTGAGCGGCAGTCACTGACGCTCAGACCAATCCTGATGCTGCTTAAATGCTATGTTTTTTTAATAATAAAAACCAAATCACTTACCTCTTCCTCCTCTCCTCTGTCCCTTGACACTCCTCGTTGCAGGCACAGGCTCCCAGCCTGCCCTGCGCCAATCCCGACGCTGCTCAGAGCAGCATCAGGAGTGGCTGGGAGTGCCCAGCCAGGGCGCTCCCAGGCAGACTGGGAGCCGGTGCAGGCTCTCTCCAGCCCAACAACTGTGCTGCTGGGCTGGAGAGAGCCTACAGCGCATGTGTGTTTGGCCGGCTCGAGAAGGACGTCACCCCCATGGCCTCGCCCCTTTCAAAGAAAACGATAATAAAACAATAATAAACTGTTTCTTTGAAAAGGTTTTGCAGCTTCCGCTGCTGGCGGGAGGGCAACGTTCCTCCGCCCAAACGGAGGAGCCGCCACTGTATGGAGTACCTGCACTTCTTTAATCTGAAAGGCAGAGTAGCTGCACTTCTCAGAACTGCTGCAATACATTTAATGGGGGAGTACCAGCACTTCTCAGAAACAAGCAGGTTCTCTTAAGAGAGGGTACCTCCACTTCTAAATTTCAGTTTAAAGTACTGTCCCAAATGCTTTTGTCCAATGCCAAGTGTAGCACTATAGGACAACAATAAAACAGAAAATTGAGAGGATGAACCATAAATACTTTGTTGCTGTTGTTCCTTCATCATGTGATGAAAACCACAAGCATTTTAACTGGATTTCATGTATGCCATTAGTTTACACATTTCGGCACTCAGTGCCTCAAACAGTCAGGTGTTTTTCTTGGGACAAGTGTGCTTTTAGCAGGTACTGCCCGCTGCAGCACTGTGTTCCAAAATAAAAAATGTGTCATAACTGAAGCAATTGAATGAAACAATATACCCGAATACTTTGTAAAGTAACTGTGCTTCTTAGAACATGAGCCTGCACCAAACGCATTGTTAGAAATCATTTACAACTAGTAAAGGTATTGCGGCATGTAGCATCTAATGCTCTATATGAGAGATTGCAATGCATTGGCAGCATACCAGCACACAAATAAAGAAAAAGTGCACACTTGCTAAAGCTCACTGTGCATATTTTTATACCTTTTGTATTTGTAAACTGCCAATTCGAATTGGCAAGTGTACCCACTTGCCAGGCCCAAACCTTCCCTTTTCTTACATGTAAGACACCCCTAAGGTAGGCCCTAGGTAGCCCCATGGGCAGGGCGCAGTGCATGTTTAAGGTAGGACATATACTAATGTGTTTTATATGTCCTGACAGTGAAATACTGCCTAATTCGGTTTTCACTGTTGCAAGGCCTAGCCCTCTCATAGGTTAACATGGTGGCTACCTTTAAATATGATTAAAGCAGAGATTCCCTTCGGGAGTGGATATACATTTGGAGTTTCGGGTCTCTGAACTCATAATTTAAAAATACATCTTTTAATAAAGTTGGTTTTGAGATTGTGTGTTTGAAAATGCCACTTTTAGAAAGTAGGCATTTTGTTGCTTAAACCATCGTGACTCTGCCTGTTTGTGGATTCCTGGCTGGGTCAGTTTGACAGTTGGGCTGTTTGCACCTCTCTCTAGACAGTGACACAAAGGGAGCTGGGGTGTAGCCTGCATATCCTGATGAGCCATCTGTAAGGAAATGCCTCCTTGGCATGGTTACCCCCTGACTTTCTGCCTTTGCTGATGCCAAGTTATGATTTGAAAGTGTGCTGAAACCTGCTAACCAGGCCCCAGTACCAGTGTTCTTTCCCTAACCTGTACCTTTGTCTCCACAATTGGCACACCCTGGCATCCAGGTAAGTCCCTTGTAACTGGTACCCCTGGTACCAAGGGCCCTGATGCCAGGGAAGGTCTCTAAGGGCTGCAGCATGTCATATGCCACCCTGGGGACCCCTCACTCAGCACAGACACACTGCTTGCCAGCTTGTGTGTGCTGGTGGGGAGAAAATTACTAAGTCGACATGGCACTCCCCTCAGGGTGCCATGCCAACCTCACACTGCCCATGGCATAGATAAGTCACCCCTCTAGCAGGCCTTACAGCCCTAAGGCAGGGTGCACTATACCATAGGTGAGGGCATAAGTGCATGAGCACTATGCCCCTACAGTGTCTAAGCAAAACCTTAGACATTGTAAGTGCAGGGTAGCCATAAGAGTATATGGTCTGGGAGTCTGTCATACACGAACTCCACAGCACCATAATGGCTACACTGAAAACTGGGAAGTTTGGTATCAAACTTCTAGGCACAATAAAAGGACACTGATGCCAGTGTAAATTTTATTGTGAAATACACCCTAGAGGGCATCTTAGAGATGCCCCTTGAAAACATACCCGACTTCCAGTGTGGGCTGACTAGTTTTGCCAGCCTGCCACACACCAGACATGTTGCTGGCCACATGGGGAGAGTGCCTTTGTCACTCTGTGGCTAGTAACAAAGCCTGTACTGGGTGGAGGTGCTTCTCACCTCCCCCTGCAGGAGCTGTAACACCTGGCGGTGAGCCTCAAAGGCTCACCCCCTTTGTTACAGCGCCACAGGGCATTCCAGCTAGTGGAGATGCCCGCCCCCTCCGGCCACGGACCCACTTTTGGTGGCAAGGCCGGAGGAGATAATGAGAAAAACAAGGAGGAGTCACTGGCCAGTCAGGACAACCCCTAAGGTGCCCTGAGCTGAGGTGACTCTGACTTTTAGAAATCCTCCATCTTGCAGATGGAGGATTCCCCCAATAGGATTAGGGATGTGCCCCCCTCCCCTCAGGGAGGAGGCACAAAGAGGGTGTAGCCACCCTCAGGGCTAGTAGCCATTGGCTACTAACCCCCCAGACCTAAACACACCCCTAAATTGAGTATTTAGGGGCCCCCAGAAGCTAGGAAACCAGATTCCTGCAACCTAAGACGAAGAAGGACTGCTGACCTGAAGCCCTGCAGAGAAGACGGAGACACCAACTGCTTTGGCCCCAGCCCTACCGGCCTGTCTCCCCACTTCAAGAGAAACTGCACCAGCGACGCGATCCCCAGGGTCAAGCAACCTCTGAAGCCTCAGAGGACTACCCTGCATCTAAAAGGACCAAGAACTCCTGAGGACAGCGGCCCTGTTCCAAAGAAACCAAAACTTGCAACAAAGAAACAACTTTAAAAGGACTTCACGTTTCCCACCGGAAGCCTGAGACTTTCCACTCTGCACCCGATGCCCCCGGCTCGACCTGCGGAGAAACAACACTACAGGGAGGACTGCCCGGCGACTGTGACCCTGTGAGTAGCCAGAGTTGGCCCCTCTGAGCCCCCCCAGCGACGCCTGCAGAGGGTATCCAGAGGCTCCCCCTGACCGCGACTGCCTGCTTCCAAGAACCTGACGCCTGGTAAAGACACTGCACCCGCAGCCCCCAGGACCTGAAGGATCCGACCTCCAGTGCAGGAGTGACCCCCCAGGTGGCCCTCTCCCTTGCCCAGGTGGTGGCTACCCCGAGGAGCCCCTCCACCCTTGCCTGCCTGCTTCGCTGAAGAGACCCCTGGGTCTCCCATTGAAACCTATTACAAACCCGACGCCTGTTTGCACTCTGCACCCGGCCGCCCCCGTGCCGCTGAGGGTGTACTTTTTGTGCTGACTTGTTTCCCCCCCGGTGCCCTACAAAACCCCCCTGGTCTGCCCTCCGAAGTCACGGGTACTTACCTGCTGGCAGACTGGAACCGGGGCACCCCCTTCTCCATTGAAGCCTATGTGTTTTGGGCACCACTTTGACCTCTGCACCTGACCGGCCCTGAGCTGCTGGTGTGGTAACTTTGGGGTTGCCCTGAACCCCCAACGGTGGGCTACCTTGGACCCAACTTTGGATCCTGTAGGTCGTTTACTTACCTGCAAAACTAACAAATACTTACCTCCCCCAGGAACTGTTGACATTTGCACTGTCTCTAGTTTTAAAATAGCTTATTGCCATTTTTGCCAAAACTGTACATGCTATTTTGCGGATTCAAAGTTCCTATGATACCTAAGTGAAGTACCTTTCATTTCAAGTATTGATTGTAAATCTTGAACCTGTGGTTCTTAAAATAAACTAAGAAAATATATTTTTCTATATAAAAACCTATTGGCCTGGAATTGTCTTTGAGTGTGTGTTCCTCATTTATTGCCTGTGTGTGTACAACAAATGCTTAACACTACCCTCTGATAAGCCTACTGCTCGACCACACTACCCCAAAATAGAGCATTAGAATTATCTCTTTTTGCCACTATCTTACCTCTAAGGGGAACCCTTGGACTCTGTGCATGCTATTTCTTACTTTGAAATAGTACATACAGAGCCAACTTCCTACACCATCTGTGCTTGGAGGGAGGTGAGGAGTGGTCACTTACACCTGAAAGGGCTGTGTCTGCCCTCACACAATGCAGTCTCCAACCCCCTGGTGTATCTGGGGCCTGGCCTGGGCAAGGCAGGATTTCACAAACAAGAGAGACTTTCCTTTGAAGTAGGCCTACTTCAGAGGCAGAACTAGGTATAAGAAGGGCACCCAAACCCCTGAAAATTAGATCACTACGGGACATCAAGAGGAACCTCTGCTGGAGAAGAGCTGAAGAGAAGTGCTGCCCTGCCTGTGACTTGGCTTTGTGGAGCTATCCTGCAGTTGCTGCTTCTGCCTGGTGAAAGGGGACAAAAACTTTACTTCCCTCCTGTTGTTGAAGTCTCAGGGCCATCAAAGACTTCCCCTCCCAGCAACTGAACTCTCTGCTGAGACTCCAGCCCTGCCAAGTGGTACCCTATCCAGTTACTGGGGCCTGGGCAGGTGAAGTTGGCAGACCAAGATTGAGAATTCACGCAAAGACCGCCGTGCGAGGAAAATTGTGACGCACCTTCCGAGACGTGGCTGAGAAACAACACGCCGCTGGCTTAGTGGCTGAAATCTATGCTCCACCTGCACTGCGGCTGCAAGATCGATGCACGCGGCTGGAAAAACGACACACAACGCCCGCTGATGGAGGCTCAAAACGTTGCAACCCACATGGCACAGTTTTGCTGATACCGTGCAGCAGGATTTTCGACGCAAACCTCGCTGGGTACGGAAAAACAACACAAAGAATGCCCAGACCCAAGGGTGCTTGTCCAGATCGACGCATCGCTGTCCTGCAGAGAGAAGAAATGACGCACACTGCCCCAACCGGAGGAGGAACGACGCATCACTTCCTTCTTTTCAACACACTCGCCCGTACGGTGTTATTTTGACGCTACCCTGATACTTTTGAACAGTAACAGTGTTATTACTGTTTTCTCAAGAATTTAAGTCTCTTTTTGCTTTTTAATTCATAACTTGACTTGTGTATGGTGGTGTGGTGGGTTCTTTCTGCGTGAAAATGGAAGATGCTTCACACAAAATGGACGGTTTGATAGTTGATATATATATATATATAGATTATTTTAGTCTTATGTGCGCGTTTTCTGTATATATTTTTGTGTCTGTCCTTCTAAAGTCTTTTCTTTGTTCCTCTTTTCTGAAGGGTCTTCTTTATTTCTCTTTTCTGTCCTTATTTCTCAGGTACAGAGCGATTCATGGATGTAGAAGCTCGGTGTCGGTGAAATCCCAGAAGAGGAAAGACAAAAAAAAAGAAATAAATAAAGGTAAGGGGTCTTTTCTTTCAGACCTTTTAATTTTGAGGGGTAAGGGGTGTGGGATATTCCACCATAAAACCAATAAAGATATTGCGGCCAGCGAATAGTGTCCAAAAAAATATATATATATAAGAAAAGGAAAACAAACGTCTCTAAATGAGGACACAACGGGGTCACCAGGGTTCATGAAACATCAACCCTGGACATAGGCTCGCATTCCATTTCAGTGCTTTTCTTTTAATTTTAGCACAAAGGCTGTCTTTACCCCGATAGTTGTGCTTAGCCCGATGGTTGTGTGATAGGGGAGCAAGGAAAAAAGAAAAAGAAAACAAAGTGGGAAAGGACCTATGAAGCCCTTCTACCAATAATACCCCAAGGGGTTCAGCATGCAGGCACGTGGCTGGCTCTGTTGCGCGTCAAGTCATTCTGCTGCAATTCCTCCTCAGGAGTCTTCACAGGCGTAGGCAGCTCTGTTCGTCTCTCCTCCGGTCCGTGGTCTTTCCGGTTGTTCGGGATCTCCTTCCGTCTTCCAGTTGTCGACGACGACTCTGCGTCTTGGACTTCCGATATTTGTAATCGGATGGACGTCCGATGATGTGGCTTCCGGGTTTTGGAAAGTGCCCCCGGGGCACTGTTCTATGACTCCTGGGGGATCGGCTTGTAGCGGAGTAGCGTTGGTTCTGTTACACATCCCTCCCCTTGGAAAAGGCTGTTCGAGACTTTGGCCAATAGGATGCCTGGAAAGATAATCCGCAGTAACTAACTGATGGCCTGGGAGCTATTGAACCTGGAAGATAAAGGGTTGTAACTCCATAAACCACAGTAGGATTCTCGGATTGGTGTCTTTGTGACGTGATAATCAAGTAAGGGGTGCATGATCACTCTGTAGGATAAGAGAATGACCCAGAAGATAATATTGAAGAGCCTCGATAGCCCACTTAATGGCCAGGCATTCCCTCTCTATGACTGGATAACATTGTTCACGTGGAAGTAACTTTCTACTGATAAAGACAATGGGGTGGTTATTGTCATGGTCATCTTTTTGATATAAAACGGCTCCTATCCCAATATCGGAGGCATCAGTTTGTAGTAAGAATTGTTTAGCAAAAGCGGGACAGTGCAATACAGGTTCAGTGGTTAGACAATGTTTGAGAGTCTCATAGCTCTGTTGTTGTATGTGAGTTAGTTTTGTTATTTTAGATGGTTTCTCTTTTTTCAAGAGGTATGTTAAAGGGGCGGCTAATGTAGAGTAGTTTAGGATAAAACATCTATAATACCTTACAAGTCCCAAAAAGGACCGTATCTCCCTTTTTGAACTCAGGTTGGGTATATTTAATATGGCCTCTATTTTATTCATTTGGGGTCTGATTTGGCCGTTCCCTATATGATATCCGAGGTAAGCTATATTATCGTTTGCCATTGTACACTTTTCGGGATTAACTGTAAGCCCCGATTCTTTTAGTGTATGGAATACTTTATCTGGGTGATGTATGTGATCAGCCCATGACTCACTAAAAATTACAATATCATCAAGGTATGCAGCTGCGTATGGAGTATGTTTTTGTAACAGTCTATCCATCAGTCTCTTAAATGTTGCGGGGGCCCCATGCAACCCAAAAGGGAGAACAGTAAAATGGTATAATCCCGAGGGTGTGGAAAACGCTGTGTTTTATTTATTCGGGGGCTATAAGGGGATCTGCCAATAACCATTGGTGAGATCTAATGTGGTCGTATATTTTGCCTTGCCCAGTTTCTCCAACAGTTCACCGACCCTAGGAATGGGGTAGATGTCGAAGTGGGATATCTTGTTGTCTTATCGAAAGTCTATGCAAAAGCAAACCAACCCATTAGGTTTGGGGACTAAAACAACTGGGGAACACCAAAGGCTAGTGGAGGATTCTATGATTCCCAGCTGTAACATATTCTGAACTTCTTGTTCTACCAGAATTTTTCGTGCTTCTGGGATTCGGTAAGGAGGAAGTCAGACAACTATCTCCTGGAGTTCTAATGTGATGTTGGATCAGTGAAATTCTACCTGGTGTGACTGAGAAAAGAGTCTTATGTTTATACAACATATCAGATAGTTGTTTCTGTTGGGTGGGAAGCAGTTTAAGATTCAAGGGGGGAAAGAGTTAATGAGGAGTCAGTGGATTGTGGGTATAAGTTGATTTCTAGACTTGTTATGATTAACAAGGAATCCTATTCGCGCTGGTCTGGGCAGTTCATCATTTTCTTCCCATTTTTAAAAAAAGTTTAATATTAGAAATTTGGTTTTTTTTGGGTTCTCCAATAATAACAGGTTGTATGTAACAGGACTAACGGCTTTAATTACCCTAAAGGGTCCCTGCCATTTAGCTAATAACTTGTTTTCCGAGCTCGGTAATAGAATTAGGACTTTGCCACCCGGATGAAATTGTCTAAGATCAGTATTCCTATCATAATATTGTTTTTGTTTATCTTGGGCTCTCTCTAGATGAATCCTAACATCCTCCCATACTGTGTGCAACTGATTCTTTAACTGTTGGCTATATTCCAATAGATCTTTATCCTCACTCTCCTCTTCTTCCCATTTTTCTGCAGCCATGTCTAGCAGGGATCTTGGTTGGCGACCATATACCAATTCAAAGGGACTAGGACCGGTAGAGGACTGCTCATGAGTTCTTATAGCATAGAGGATTAAAAGCAGCTTTTTATCCCAATCTTTCCCTGAATCGCTGATTCAGGGAAATCATGATTTTGTTTAACAGGGTTTTAAGCGTGCGGTTGTACCTTTCTACAAGTCCATCCATTTGGGGCTGATAAACAGATGTCCTAATCTGGATTACTCCTAATATTTGACAGATTTGGGACATTAGGCGGGTCATGAAGGGAGTGTCTTGGTCCATGAGTAATTCTTTGGGAAATTCTACCCTGGAAAAGAAACTGATCATAGCATTTGCTATGTTTTTGGTAGTCATACTCGGGAGGGGTATTGCTTCAGGATATCGTGTTGCGTAGTCTAACAGCACGAGGATATACATATAACCCCAGGAGGCGGGGACGAAGGGTCCTATCAGATACATTCCAACCCGAGAGAATGGAATATCGACAATAGGTAAAGGAAATAGGGGTGCTTTCTTTTGTGGTCCGGGATTCACAAGTTGGCAATGTAGATGCTGTTGACAGAAGCGACGTATATCTGAAAAAAAAAACAGGCCAATAAAACGGACGCAAAAGGTATTCTTCTGTTTTTTCTCTCCCGAAATGACCACCCCCCATCAGGCTATGGGCCATGTGCAATCTTTGTATACCAGAAGGTTGGGGTATTACCAATTGTGTTAGTTCTTGATTACAATGTTTGGTTCCCTAATATAATAAATCTTTTGTATTAGCAAGTAAGGGCCCACCTGTCCGCTTTTCTCTGTTACAGCAGCCTCCCAAGGCATGTATTAGGGTTGGATCTTCTCATTGACTTATACAGAAAGAGGGCACGGAAGCTAATACTATCTTTCTATCAGAATCGGGTTTATGAAACTGTTTCTGTGTGCGGTATAGCTCTAGTCGGGGTAAAGGAGAATCACCCTCAGCTAACCCCCGCTCACCCCCTTGGCACAAGCAGGCAGGCTTAACTTCAGAGTCTAGGTGTAAAGTATTTGTACCAACACACACAGAAACTCAGGGAAAACACTACAAAATAATACAACACCGGTTTAGAAAAATAGGAAATATTTATCTAGACAAAACAAGACCAAAATGACAAAAATCCACCTGTAGCACAGCCGACGCTACTCCGCTACAAGCCGATCCCCCGGGAGTCATAGAACAGTGCCACGGGGGCACTTTCCAAAACCCGGAAGCCACGTCATCGGACGTCCATCCAGACATCCGATTACAAATATTGGAAGTCCAAGATGCAGAGTCGTCGTCGACAACTGGAAGACAGAAGGAGATCCCAAAGAGCCAGAAAGACCACGGAAAGGAGGAGAGCCGAACAGAGACGCAGACGCCCGTGACGACTCCTGAGGAGAAATCGCCGCAGAACGACTTGACGCGCAACAGAGCCATCCACGTCCCTCCGCAGGTACGTGCCTGCATGCTGAACCCCTCTAGGTATTATTGGAAGAAGGGCTTCTAAGGTCCTTTCCCAATTTCGTTTTTTTTTTTTTTCTTTCCCTTTCTCCCCTACCACACAACTATCGGGCTAAGCACAAACTGTTGGGCTAAAATTAAAAGAAAAGCACCAAAATGGAATGCTAAAGGAATGCACGCCTATGTCCAGTGTGGATGTTTTATAAACCCTGGTGACCCCGTTGTGTCATCATTTAGAGACGTTCGTTTTCCTTTTCTTATATATATATATATATATATATATATATATACATTTTTTTGACACTATTCACTGGGCTCAATCTTTATTGGTTTTATGGTGGAATATCCCGCACCCCCAACCCCTCAAAATTAAAAGGTCTGATAGAAAAGACCCATTATCTTTTTTTTTTCTTTTCTCTTCTGGGATTTCACCAACACCGAGCTTCTACATCCATGAATCGCTCTGTACCTGAGAAATAAGGACAGAAAAGAGAAATAAAGAAGACCCTTCAGAAAAGAGGAACAAAGAAAAGACTTTAGAGGAACAGAGACAAAAAGATACACAGAAAACGCGCACATAAGACTATAATAATCTATAAAAATAAACTATCAAACCCTCCATTTCGTGTGAAGCGTCTTCCATTTTCACGCAGAAAGAACTCACCGTAATGATGTCAGAAGTGGGATGTTGATAAAATCGTCAGAGGGGACCTACTAAACAACAAAATGGAAACAAAACCAACTCTTGAAGACATGATACAAAGATTGGCCGAAGGACAACGCCACCTCCAGATGGTATGGGAGGAACAACAAAGATAAGCAAAAACTGACAGGGAGACACTTCAGAACACTCTTAAAAGTCAGGCTACAATAATAGCCAACAACCAGTTAGTACACGAGACTGCATTACAGAAGTTAACAGATACTATTGCAGCGACTCGGGTACACCCCAATGTGCCCAGTTCAGTTCTGCAGAAATTCCAAGATGGCGAAGATCCCAACGCGTTCTTCACAAATTTTGAGCGTGTCGCCACTTCTGCCACCTGGCCGGAAGACAGATGGGGCCAGTACATGGCTCCCCTTTTGACCGGGACCTTACAAGCCGCCTACCAGGCTATAAATCCTGGCGGCACTACTCCATATCCTGAAATCAAGAAAGGAATCCTGGAGAGAGTTGGAAATGACACAGAATATTATCGGATTAAGTTCCGCAAAACCAAGTGGAGCCCCATGGAGAATCCCAGGTCTCTCAATTTCCGGATCCAAGACCTGGGTTTAAAATGGTTAACACCTAAGAGCCCGGATAGAGATGAAATATTTCGAATTATTTAGTTAGAACAATTCCTGGAAGCCCTACCACCGTCTACTCGAAACTGGATCAAACAACATCCCAAAATAGATACCACCACCACAATAGATCTCGCCTGCGCCTACCACCGAGCGCCTGAGTTTAGGACAGGAATATCAAAGGGACAAACAACAGTACCTCGCCCTTCTGTTCCATTATACCGACCGAAACCAATTAAACCTCTTTAAGATCTCTCCCTACCCAAAAGCTTAGAGAAAAACCCCAACCAGCTACCACAATCCTACAACTGCGCTGAATGGTGTCATATTGCGCAGAATTGCCCCCACAAGGCTGATAACCCAGAACCCATGGAAATCGGAGTTACAAGAGGTAGGGTGTTTTATACAGGGAAAGATACGCCCCCACATACAAAGATCTATGCATCAACGGACGAACCACCCGTACATTAATCGACTCAGGTTGTAGCCAATCAGTCATCAGAGCTAATTTAGTAGACAGCACATTGTCCTCAATAGAAGATTATGGTGGTCATTTTGACCTCGGCGGTCTTTTACCGAGACCGCCAGTGGTGGTGGTTTGCCGCTCGGCCTATTATGACCGTTGTGAGCTCTCTGTCCTTTTACGGACGGAGAGCCACCAACAGCCATACTGGCAGGCGGCGGGGAAGTGGAGGTTGCTCCACCTCCACCGCCACGCCAACAGAACCCTGCCCAGCGAATCACGTCCTGTGATTTGGCGTGGCGGTGTTCTGTTGGCGGTGTGGTGTCGGCGGAGCAGCCCCCATGGCTCCCGTCCCCTCCCGGAGGATCGTCGAACCAGGTAAGTCGATCGTCCGTGAGGGGGGGTGTTGTGTGTTGTGTGCATGCATGGGGGTGTGCGTGTGTGTATGTAGAGGGGGTGTGTAAGTGCGTGTATGCTTGCGGGGGTGTTGTGTGTATGGGAATGAGTGCGTGTATGTCTGTATTTATGTCTCTATGGATGTGTGCATGTATGTTGGAACCTGCTTTGACAGGGGGTAACCTGACTGCCAACCAAAGACCCCATTTCTAACACTCCTCAAGCTATTACACACCTATTTTTAAAAGAATGCTCTTGCATGCGCAAGTGTAGCCAGCGCATGTTTTGGCATATGTTCGCATGTGCCAGTATTTTGATGGTGGTGATGGGGTACGGGTTTTGTGCATCACTGATGCTGTGAAACAGTACACTTAGCAATTGAACATTAAAACTTAGGGAAATGGGCTTTTCACACATTTACCGGGGCACTTACAATAGGTGCTAATAGCGGTTAAAAAAAAAAAGTATATATATACATTAAAAAACATAAAAACGAACAAGCTTCACTGTTTATTTCTTATTCACTAATATGAATGGCAGTATGGTTAGAAATATCCATCAGGTGACTTTTTTTGGCCATAGTGAAGACATCCTCACAGGGGAAATGAAATCCTCTGTGCAAAAAAATTATTTAATTTTTTGTGGGGGGGAAACATTTTTCTTTGCAGATAATTATTCCTCTGCACTCCCATCAAATGTGGCGATTATCTGTTTCCCTTCCCGCCCTGGAAGTGAAGTTACTCTATGCCTTTGCTGGAGTAAATCTGTAACCACTTGCAGGGTGGGATGGAAATGCATTTGGCAATGCCTACTAACATACGTTTCTGGACATTCCAAAACTTCCAGGGCAAACCACGCCTTGGAACAACATTTTCACACCGACTGAGTGAGCAGTGGAGATATCCGGTCTCGTAGAGTCATATGACTGCTGGCAATCCCCTTGTAGATTCCTGGCAGGTGTAGGAAGCACCTTAAATGTACATTTATGGCCGAATTTCCCTGGGTAAATAAGCCCCTTTGATTTAAGTTTTGCAATTGCAGCATCAATTTTAAATACACATGGAGAGATAAAACAGAGGTTTGTTTGGGCACTACTAAATATTTATTCACATCATAATGTAGGAATAACCCCTTCTGTGCCCAGGGCGTAATGGTTACATTCTCGGCTGCAGCGCTGCTGTGCCAAGGATGTAATGCGCTCATGTACATATGCCCTCACCAGTGGTATAGTGCACCCTGCCTTAGGGCTGTAAGGCCTGCTAGGGGGGTGACTTACCTATGCCACAGACAGTGTGAGGTGGGCATGGCACTATTAGGGGAGTGCCATGTCGACTTAGTCATTTTCTCCCCACCAGCACCCACAAGCTGTGAAGCAGTGTGCATGTGCTGAGTGAGGGGTCCCCAGGGTGGCATAAGACATGCTGCAGCCCTTAGAGACCTTCCCTGGCATCAGGGCCCTTGGTACCAGGGGTACCATTTACAAGGGACTTATCTGTGTGCCAGGGCTGTGCCAATTGTGGGAACAAAGGTACAGTTTAGGGAAGAACACTGGTGCTGGGGCCTGGTTTGCAGGGTCCCAGCACACTTTCAATCATAACTGGCATTAACAAAAGGCAAAAAGTCAGGGGGTAACCATGCCAAGGAAGACATTTCCTTACTATTATCCAGACAAATCGCTCCACCAACTAAGAGCGGCAATGCACCACCACCTACAGATTCAAAAAAGAGCTATCAATCTGTCAATCCTTTCAGTGCCCAGGTGAGCTTTCCCGTGTTGAGTCAAATTAAGCACCGGCTCCATTACTGGTGGTGCCCTTCTATCAATTCCTTTAAGTTTCAGCTTTGCAAACATACTCTTCCCGGAACCCAAAGACTTTGGTTTCCCAGAAGCTGCTCGCCGGGTCGTGGGAATAACACCACCAGATCACTATTCGGCATCCTTTATGGTCAGAACTACGACAGTATCTGATCGTCTTCAAACCTTCGACTTTCGTTCTTGATTAATGAAAACATTCTTGGCAAATGCTTTCGCTTTGGTTCGTCTTGCGCCGGTCCAAGAATTTCACCTCAAGCAGCACAATACAAATGCCCCCAGCGTCCCTCTTAATCATGGCCTCAGTTCCAAAAACCAACAAAATAGAACCAGAGTCCTATTCCCTTATTCCTAGCTGAAGTATTCAGCCCACCGGCCTGCTTTGAACACTCTAATTTTTTCCAAAGTAAAAGCTTTGGACCCCCAGGACACTCCGTCAAGAGCATCAAGGGGACATCGAGCGGCAGGGGCTGGGAAAGGTTGTAGCTCACCTCACAGCAGACCGCCAGCTCGATCACAAGATCCAACTATGAGCTTTTTAACTGCAGCAATTTTAATCTACGCTATTGGAGCTGGAATTACTGTGGCTGCTGGCACCAGACTTGCCCTCCAATGGACCCTCGTTAAAGGATTTAGAGTGTACTCATTCCAATTACAGGGCCTCAAGAGAGTCCTTTATTGTTATTTTTTACCACTACCTCCCCGAGTTGGGAGTGGGTAATAGGCGCGCCTGCTGCCTTCCTTGGATGTGGTAGCCGTTTCTCATCCTCCCTCTCTGGAATTGAACCCTGATTCCCCGTTACCCATGGTCACCATGGTAAGCACAGAAAGTACCATCAAAAGTTGATAGGGCAGACATCCAAATGTATCATCGCTGTCACAGGGACATGTGATTGGCCCAAGGTTATCTACAGTCACTAAAGTGGCTGGGCAAGCCCGGATTGGACCTAGTCTGATAAATGCACGCATCATCGGAGGTCTGCGTTCATCGGCATGTATTAGCTCCAGGATTACCACAGTTATCCAAGTAACAGGTAGAGAGATCAAAGGAACCATAACTAATTTAATGAGCCATTCGCAGTTTCACTGTACTGTCCGAGTGTACTTACACGAGCATGGCTTAATGTTTGAGACAAGCATATGCTACTGGCAGGATCAACCCGGTAGCCGCACCTGCTGGATAGGGTTGGGGGGGGGAGGGGAGAGCAGCATGCCTGTCTTGGACCAACCTTCACAACCCACAGGGGGAAGTCTGCTAGAAGAAGCCCCTGCATGGGGCTTGCTGGGGAGGACAGAGCAGTCACACAGGCATCAGCAGTCACACAGGCATCGGCGGGCACCAGCCATCTCCACAGAGAGAGACAGCCAGGCCAAGGCGCAGCCTGATCAAGAGACAGGGGTGCCTGCCGGCCTGGGCCAGCAGACACCCCACGGAATGATCATTCCGAGCTGCTGCGGAAATGTGCTGGGTGGAGGAGGATGATAGCACACAGGTTCCTGGACTGCTAGGCAGCTTGCCGGACCTGGCACCACCCAGCCCCTTCCACTCTGGTCAGACCGCTGGAGAGGCACAAGCTGCCAGGCTGTTGGCCTTCGCTGTGCCGGGTAAGGGAAGGGCGTCTGTGAACAGCAGGCCCTCAAGTCAAATGGTCCCTGGTGGGGTGGAATCTCTTTGCTTGAAACAGCCATGGCTGGTCAAGCAGTCCATCTCCAAACAGACCAAATGTGCCCAACTGATCAGAGTACAATGCTGGCTGAACCCTCTTCCCCAGTGGGTAGGGAGGGGGGCCACGTTGCATGGGGATGTCAGTTTGCACTCTGGGAAGCCAGGTTCGGAGGAGAGACTCATCTGGAGGGGATGCAAGGTGGCTGCACACCCGGGCCCCAGGGCAGGCCAGCCCGGGTCCAGGCAGCGCCCGGTTGAGAACCACTGAACCACAAGGGGGTCTAGCATAACTTGTCCCTAATAATCTGGAGGAAGGCTACCCCCCTTTCTTGTACTCTGTGCGCACCAAGGGATGGAGGTGACCACCAGCGAGAACACACCTGACCTCCTGGAGCCCTGGCTTGAAGAGGCGAATGAGCCCTCATCAGGACGTCCGGGGCAGCCTGGCCATCTGGACGTGCCACAGAAACGCATGGAGTGAGACCAGGTGACCTGAGTTGTCAGAGCGACCAGGAGGCCAGAAGACAAAGACCGGGACGGGGGCTCCCACCCAGGGGTAGCCCAGCCATCTGGACATGCCATTAAGAGTGACCAGATGGCTGGGCTTAGAGAACGGCCATTTGATCGCACTGTGCCTTAACATAAGGAGCCTCTGCTCGCCCCTACAGGGGACGGAGACTGTGTGGCCTGTGTTCTCAGAGCCCCCGCTGGCCCTCAGGCACGGGGCTCCGAGGTGGGCCTCGACAGACCTCAGATCCAGGGCCCTGAGGCCTCTTTACACACCAGGAAACCCCTCCCAGGGCCTGTGGGGGACTGCGTCCCAGGCTATTTGTCACCCAGCAGGGCAGGGAACAAAGCCCAGGCAAGGGGTTCCCACCCTGGGTCCTGCCACAGCCCAGCCGGGGCCCCTGAACCCAAGACCCTCCAAGATATGGCAGGCTGCAGGAAGTGAGCACCCACCTCAGGCTCTGGGACTTCAGTTTGCTCTGTGGGAAGCCAGGTTTGGAGGAGACACCCACCGGACATGGCTGCAAGGCGGCCCCACACCCGGGCCCCCAGGGTTGATTGGCCCAGGCCTTTGTGGTTCCTAGTCTCGAAGCCGCTGGATCCCAAGGAGGTCTGGAGTAGCCTGTCCCTAGTAATCCGGAGGAAGGCTACCCCCCTTTCTTGTACTCCGTGCACACCGAGGGACGGAGGGGATCGTCGGCGAGAATGCACCCAATCTCATAGAGCCCTGGCTGGGTTTGAGGAAGCAAAGGAGCCCCCATCGGGACATCCGAGGCAGTCTTGCCATCTAGACACGCCATAGGAATGCATGGAGTGCAACCAGATGACCCGAGTTGTCGGAGCGACCAGATGGCTTGGCCACAAGGGCATAAAGGCTCCCCAGGCCTCGGGGGCCAGAGGACAAAGACCAGGGTGGGGCTCCCGCCTCTGGACCTGCCAGAACCATGCTGGGGATCCTGAACTCAAACCAGAAGGGGAAGCCTCCTCGGGCCTGGTAGACTCCTGGGCCTGGGCCCCTTGGGATACGGCAGACTGGAGGAAGGGAACGCCTGCCCCAGGGCCCAGTGGGGGCCCAGCTGGGGCCCCTGAACCCGAACAGGCAGAGGAAGTCTCCCTGGGCCCGGTGGACTCCCAGGCCTGGGCCCCTCAGGGTATGGCAGGCTGGAGGAAGGGAGTGCCCATCCTAGGGCCCAGCTGGGGCTCTCTGAACACTGACATGCAGGGGAGGCCTCCCGGGATCCCGCTCCACGTGCCTTGCCACATGGCGGGCCAGAAGACAAAGCCCAGGCAAGAGGTTCCCACCCTGGGGCTTGCCGCAGCCCTGGCCGGGGGACCTGAACCCCAATAAAGCAGGGGAAGCCTCCCTTGGCCCAGTGTATGCTAAGGCCCGCCAGGGTATGGCAGGCTGGAGGAAGGAAGCACCCACCCCAGGCTCTGGGGTGTCAGTTTGCTCTGTGGGAAGCCAGGTTTGGAGGAGAGACCCATCAGACATGGCTGCAAGGCGGCCCCACACTTGGGTCCCCAGGGTGAGTCTGCCCAGACCCTTGCGGTACCTAGTCCTGGAACCACTGGAACCACTGGACCCCAAGGGGATCCAGAGTAGCCTGTCCCTAGTAATCCAGAGGAAGGCTACCCCCCTTTCTTGTACCCCATGCACACCGAAGGACAGAGGGGACCATCAGCGAGAACACACACGACCTCGTGGAGCCCTGACAGGGTTTGAGGAAGCAAATGAGTCCCATTCAGGGCAGTCTGCCCATCTAGCTGCGCCATAGGAACGCCTGGAGAGCAACCAGATTATCAGATTAAGGAAATGGTTGCTTCAAGAATTTATGGTTAAGGTATATTAGTCACATGAAATAGCACGAGGGTCAGCCGAAGCTAAAGAGGAGCCCATTAAAAATAGTTTGGGGCCCCTCTGCTAGCACCCTACACATTATTTCAGTAGGCTATGGCCACTTTTAAATACCATATCACAACATTCTATTATGACATTGTTTGAACCCCTTTCAGAAGGCCACAGGGGCTACTGGGCCCAGCCGTGGTGGTCATGACCTTTTACTCCCGATGTCCTGGGGCCCAGCCTACTATGCATCCCCAGCAATTTGGTCAAGTAAACCTTATGCACTTGACTCTGTGGTAGCTGTGGATGAGCACTCAAAGAATCCCCCGGGGAGGAAGTGGATATACAGAGGAGTGAACCCAAATTACAACTCAAAGGGCAGACAGTAAGAACATTAAATCAATGTCCAGTCAAATATTTCCTTTTATAAAGAAAAAATTAATTTATTTCTAACGCTACATATTCAAAGGAATAACCACATTCATGCGCAACACCACAATCCCCTCATGTTGGGGCTCTAGTAGTTGTTAGGCAAATCCCTGTCCTACCCTCTACTGCATAACCTGTTTAATGTTACTTCCTATTCACATGTGGCCACATCCACGGAATGCTCACTAATAGGACTTACTCAAGAGTTCCCCTTCAACTCTATAGGAATTAATCAAAAGCTACAGCAGTCTCAGCTGCGAGTCCCGCAGGGCCCCACAAGCCAAATTCTAGTTTTATTTGCTCCAACAGTATGAAAGCATATAGCAGTGCAGCCAGTGCCCTCTCAATTCCTGATCCTGTTGGGCAAAGTCTGCTTGCTCACGGTATATACGTCAGCACCAGCAGGCACAGGCTCTCGCCCTCAAGCAGCACAAATACCATATCACAAAATACTATTAAGACATTGTCATAGTAATCAGAGCCGCTCCCACTTCGCAAAGACGTGTAAGTCACTTTTACCCTCATGAGGGTTGGGTTGGCGTGGGGGCATTAGATCCTCCAGCTTCTGACTGGATCCCAACAAAGGTGACACATCTCTGGCAGCATCCTTCACAGACCTCAGGGGAATCAGTCGGGGGCAGGTCACAGACGCAATCTTCGGTCTAGGAAAAACCCCAAACGTATGGCAATGTTGATATTGGCAACCCCTTCTGGCATATAGGGTTGCTGCAATACTTCCAGTTTAGGTGCAGACTCCCCCGGTGCACTCAACCTTACCGCGGTGGCCCCTCCTGGTGTACAGGGTTGCTGATTAAGGCAGACACAATTCCTGACACTTTGGAAACAAATAGTTCAACAGTGGCAAATGGGGTCACTGGAACAAAGCAGAGTGGCCTGGAACTTCCTGCTTAGTTCTCACTACACAGCTCAGGTCAGGTCACAGCGGACCCTCTCCTGGGATACGGGGGGAGGGTTGCTGAATCACTCCTGAACATGGGCAACTACCTGATCGGTACACAGCCATTCCCTCACACCTCACTCAGAAAATATTCTCTGTAAGGCTTCTTATTCCCTTCCATTGCTTTCCTCTTCTTCGCATAGCAAACTGGCCTTGGCAAGCAGGCACTGGTGCTAAAGGGCAGGTGATTTTGATTTTTCCTAGGTAATGTCACACCTAGCAGAGACCAACAGGATTTAGCCCCCTGTCCTGGTCACAGGCAGGTGTCTTGCAGAACTTACCCTTCTCTTTCAGCCAGTCTAGCTGCTTTGCAGATGACACATTTTGGGGTCTCAGCCTCCCCTTCTTATGGTACTTCTCCAGGCACCAAATGTAATTGAGGCTCAAAGTCTGAATTATGTTGGGATTCTGCTTTTTTTTTTTTTTTTTTAAATTGCACAGTTTTTCTTTTCTACTTTCCTCTTGAAAGGCTGTCTGTCACAACAGGAAAGACTCCAAAGTTGATAGACCCACAGCACAGTTCATGGGTGTCACCAGAGTTCACACCTGAATGTCAGCCACAGTGATACACGCATCAAAAGATTAATCATGGGCTCCCACGACTACTCCTTCTGATTCTCTTATCAGCCTCAACTCCTTACCGAGACCTGTCTAGACCCCTTCCTTATTATCTATCACTAAATCAAAGAGCACCCTTTTTAAGTGTAAAGAATAAAGGGGGGGGAGAGGAAGAGTCTTCCTCCTTTTCTTCAGTGTGTCCAACACAGCTCACAGGAATGCCTCAATACACAAATCTGGCTAGGGTTAGAAGGGGGTGGGGAGGGGGAATTCCTCTACTAGTCTTCACAAAGCAGGTGAAGCCAAGCTGAAACCCCGGATTCTCCATGTAATGTACCATTCCAGGCACACTTAAGCACAATGTTCATTCACATCATATTTATTGTCCAGAAGATATATAGATAGGGCACCACTGCGCAAAGTCAGTAAAGTCCAGTAACACAACGTTGTCTTTTAACCATCTTCATTTTTTTATTGCTTTTTCTTGCATAAACGAACAGTCAGCCAACGCATTTCGTCCTAACCAAAAGGACTTCTTCAGGGATGAAAAGATCAACATTTTTTGTTATAATTCTCTTAAAAGCTATGAAATCAAACAGTTTATCAACTGTAAAACGGGATATGTTGTTTACATTTTAGGATGTGGAAAAATGTATGTTGGTAGCACAATAAGGCCTCTCAAACTCCGTATACAAGAACATGTCCGTGCAATCAAGAACAAAGACGTGAGATATCCTTTGTCACTTCATATGTTGGAACAACATGCAGATGACAATAGGATCTGGTTCCATGGGATTGATGTGGTACCATCAAATAAAAGGGGGTGATAGAGAACTGACCCTGCGGCGTAGAGAGGCAGCATGGATATGCCGCTTACGCACTGCGAGTATGGGCCACAATACTGATGAAGAATTCCACTACTTCCTCTAGATAGGCACCTCTTGTTAGGTCTTTTTTTTTTTTTTCTCTTTTCCCCTTTTTGGCTATATTCAATCTATAATGCCATAGTACTAAGGTTTATGAATTGGATACTCACCTTTAACCGGTGGTGAGGTATAACTGTTATATAAACTGGTGAGTTATATAAAATGGCTGATATCCAATATATAATTTGCCCATATTCTTCCCTTTGTTTCCATCTACACTATTGATTACATCTTGTCAAGATGGTCGACACTCTTTTTTCCAAATTACCAGAATTTGGTTCTCCCAATGTTATATTAATATAACATAGTACAGGTTATTATTCTTTTTTCATTTTTTAGGGCCTTATTAAAATCTCTTTTAAGCCCTGCCAATGCTTTATGGGCCTTAGATATTCGTATAATAGTATAGATGATACCATTCTAAAATGGCCGACGCATTTACTTGACATGGCGACTATTCCTATCATAGAATGGTCGATATAGCAATTTGCATGCCTCCTGTGTCCAATTTAGTACAGGTTATTATTCTTCTTTCACTTTTTAGGGCTTCATTATAATCTTTTTTAAGCCCTGTCAATGCTGTATGGATTTTATACAATTGTATTATAGAATAGATGACACCATTCTAAAATGGCCGACGTATTTACTCAATATGGCGACTATTCTTGTCACAGAACGGTCGCCATAGTAACTTGCATGCCACCTGTGTCGAATAATCCTTTTACCGAGATCTCTGTTTATAAGCAGACCCCAGGTTGGGCTCAGCTTACTTCTCTTTTCGACCGGGACGGACATGGCCCATCCCTTACGTTATGCGGTAAGTGGTTATTATTTGCATCTAGCTTCACGTGTCTAAGGACATTGCGGTCAACATTATGGAGGGCTAAGCATTTAAATATATCATAAGCGATTCGCTTTTATAAACAACATTCTATGGAACGTTTTTCATATTATATGTTTGCTAACGTCTTTCTCCACTCGGACTGCTCTGCAGTGATGACAAAAACTATTAGTATATGTGATGTGTTAAACCCTATACTCATCACATATGTTACGGTTTAAGCACTTGTATGTACAGGTGTTTATGGCTCACGAGTTGTGTTTTCTCTTTAAACAAAAACACCTATATTTATGCATTTAACTAGTCAAGCTTTGGTTATGGTCCTCAAAGCGTATTCTCTCGTGTTTACTTGAAATTACACTGTGGTTGTCTAGGTGTTTCTCTTTTGTGGTAATTTTGGCCATTATTTATCGCTATTTTCTTACGTAGTTTGATAATCTCTTTTTGAAATTCTTTACAAAAACTTTTTTTTTGTTGTTGAATATATTAAATATACGCGTGGGCAATTTGCAATTATGGTTGGTAACTACTTTTTTACTTGTGGGATATTACATGGTGTCATCATTTCTTTTTAGTAACAATGGGCTAGCATTGGACATTTACCATTTCAATAATATGGAAAGACAATTAATTCAAAGACTATGCAAACATAAGGTATGATTTGTTTAATATTATAATCACCTTTTTATGTTCTTGTATACAAAATATATACATTTTCAGAAATTACAGAATTATGGTGATATTACAAATTCTTAGAATTATGTAGATATTATTCATATTTCTTTTCAAATCTGCTTTTGAATTTTTTCTTCTGTATGGTTTTCTTTCTTATCTTTTCTTGTAAATAATGGTAATATGTGTCAAGTGGTATATTAATATATATGTTTTTATTGAGTATATGTGTGATAATTTTCTAAATACTATTTGTCCCTTGTCTCTTATGTTTATAAGCTTCTTATGATATAAGTATGTGTATTAGAGATGGCTTTTGTATGTCCTTGTATATATTTTATATGTTTAATTGTTTATGTATTCACTGTATTCTATTTGGCCTGGTGTGATATATACATCTTTTCTGTCACTTTTCAGCCCTGAAGAAGTCCTTTTGGTTAGGACGAAACGCGTTGGCGGACTATTAGTTTATGCAAGAAAAAGCAATAAAAAAATGAAGATGGTTAAAAGACAACGTTGTGTTACTGGACTTTACGCAGTGGTGCACTATCTATATATCTTCTGTATTTAATCCCGTTGGGATTGCCCTTTTGGTGGCAGGTGCCGTGATTTGTGCACAGGTATAGCCATAGATATTAGGCTATAATACAGCTTATAGATTTTCAAATTTCGTGGTAGTTAGGGACAGGTGCATTTTTAAGGCTTAACCCGCCACCAATTCAGTAGTAGTATATTTATTGTCCAGCACTGTTACCTCTATGCATTGTGCCATTACAGACTAACATGCAGTCTGTGTGCACTGTTCAGTACTGTAGCCTTTCTGTATTGTACCAGCATGTGCTATTGGAAAACACACACTACCAGCACACACACTTGCCGTGTGTGTGCTGCACAGCACTTCACCCCTCATGTATTTTACACATACACCCAGCACATTATTCCATTGTGCACACTGTACAGCACTACATCTCTCATGTAGCATATTCCCCCTCAGGAATATATACACTCTGTACATGCACTAACCACACATACTGCACAGTGCTGCTCTAACCCTGTACTGTACCCTTCCCAGGCACACATGCAACCAGCTCATAATCACTACTCCTGCACTGCGCAGCACTCCACAGCTACCTGATGCAGGCCAAGGGTGAATTGAGCACACAGCAGTGGAACTTTTAAAAGGTGAGTAAACTTATAAACCTCATTCCAGTGGTAGGGTAAAAAGTACCCGTTTACTTCTACTGATCACTACATGGTATGCTGCCACCACAGCATGTGTGCTCCTTAACTATTGGTGAAGGCGGTAGCTTTCCACCACTCTGAGGGTAGCACTACGGGTGCCCCTCCTAGTCCGACAAGACTGCAATCCACAAGACAGGCCTGTCATGGCACACATGCATGATCTGTGTTTGACTATGACACCCAAAGAAAGAAAAAAAAAAAAAATCAACATTAGGGATCCAGACAACAGTACAGTTGGGCACTCATGGCAGGGGTACACATCTTCAATCATGCAGAGGACTTTTCAGTCCATTCAGACATGATTAAATCTGTTGAGCACCTATAGTGGAGCACAAAAACATAATGCAAACAGATTGCTTGGGTCTGAAACTGCAGGTTCCAAGCTCTCCCATCATTAGGCAGGACCCCTAAGGACCATCAGATTATCTGTGAGACTCATTGGTTGCCTTAATTTGTATTGGAATCAGCCCTATTGATATTGAGTTTAACTGAGAATTCTCAAGTTCAGTACTGGGAGTACCGATTTAGAGAACAATATTTGTTGACTACAATTTCTATTTGGGTGAGTAAAACACTGCATTTGCCAATCCTGTTCCGCATTGTGCGGATTTGACTGAATGCTAATGTCACTACTAGGGAAAATAAACTACTTAAGAGATTTTATATAATAAATTTGTAAGATACCAAACGTCAGCATTTTGTGGAAATCATGAAAGAAAATAGCATGACTACTTAAAACGTGGAAATTTACTTTTACCAACAAAAAAACAAAAAAAAAAAATGACTGTTTCCAGGAGGTGAACTAACAAACCAATATTTTTCATTTCCAAATGGAGAAGAATAGGCAAAAATAAGTGCAGAACATGCTTCACGTTGAATTTTACATCTGCAGATTGTACATCAGTGGCAGTACACTAGGTGCAGGGAAGGAAGTTGTGTAAGGAAATCTATGAAAGCTACACATTTACAAGTGTACTATTTGGCTGTTCTGTGAAATTACAAATGCCTGTACATCTATTGCAGATGTAATTCTTTGCTAGTTAATGTAAATGTTTTGGTGACTTAAAGATTATTTTATAAAATCACACCAGGTTTGAATTCTTTTCCAATTGGGTATTGTCTATGCAGACATGGATGGATTCATATAGGTGTTTTTGACAACTCTTTGCCAGTGACTACATAAGAGGGTTTAAGGAAAGGTATCCCAGTTAAATGAAGATCGGAAATTTAGGGTAATGCAGCTGAAACTGAACATCTACTCTTCATTCATCTACTACTTAAGACGTTACAGTTTATGAGTGTCAGGTACGCAGCTGCACAATTTGTGGATACATAGGGAGTAATACGGAGGCTATTAAAGAATGCCTCCAAGAAGGATAAGCATTTATGATGCACAAACTGTAAGCAAGTGAGGGGATTGTGCTAGCTAAGGCTCACAATAGTAATTTGAAGAATTTGTTATGTTGCCGAACGATAATGGATTTGAGGTTTAAGCAGGGTTTTGATAAAATACCCCATGTGCAAAATTAATTTAATAAATCACTACAGGTAACGATTTTTTTTTTTTTACAGGTTTTGGTAAGTAAGTTCACGCTTATTGCTTAGTGGGGAAGGCCTTGAGACCCATACTACAGTCCCCAGGCTCCCTGACGCTAGGACGGCTGCGAGCACGGACATGGCACCTGGATGGGCATACATTTGAACTGTGAGACCCGCAGTTTGGGACGCTCTTATTGCTGATAAGGCGAGACCTTGAGACTCGTACTACATTTCCCAAGTTCCCTGAAGTTGGGACAGCTGCAAGCATGGACACGGCCCATGGAGGTGCATAAATTAGATATGTGGTACCCTCGGCACGGGACGCGCTTATTGCTGAGTGGTGGAGGCCTTGAGACCCATACTACATTTCCCAGGTTCCCTGAGGCTAGGACAGCTGCAAGCACAGACACGGTGCCTGGAGTTGCATAAATTGGATCTGCGGGACCCATTGCCCGGGCGGAGACCAGGCCAAGAGCAGGCCCGTCTACGATTGGGCTGGGCTCCCCCTTATGGGTTTTCGATGCTTGTAGGGTGAGCAACTTTGTATATAAGCGAATTCTCTAAGATAAGGAAGCGCAAGCAGGAGGGTAGCAGAGAACAGATTGCGGGGGATAGGGACTCTACCATCTCTGCAAATTTTTGGCAAGAGCTGTGGGGGTTATAGCAAAAGAGACTGAGCTTGCAGAAAGGAGGCTTTTTCTTGAGATAAACGGCTGCTAGAGAGAACTCACCCTGGAGGTTTCCTCTAATGTTGGCGAGACCCCTGCTGAAGAACGCTCAGGCAGAGATTTGTTAGTACATTTGGCCCCTGGAGAGTGTCTTGGATTCTCCCCCCACCTCCAAGTGAAGGATAACCTGTACCCAAGTGCGTTGGCTAGGCCACCCCGCACATGTAGTCCACCTTTGAAGAGGAAAAGAGCAGGGAACAAGAAGTGGAAGGTCTGCGATCACACCCGCACTCTCCCCTGCGATACATAGTGATACTGGGTATGTTTTGGCAGGTGGGCTCAGACCCTCTAAATGGGAGCGGGTCACTGCGACAGGCATGGATATTTTCTTAAATCAATTCAAGGCTCTGCTTGAGTTTGCCCTTGCCCCACTGAAGGAAAAATGTTATTCACTGGAGTCATCCTTTATTGTGTTGTTAGATAAACTGGGCAACTATCATAGATGTGTTGTGGCTCCTATACCCTTAGGAGCCCCAAAAGCCAGGTGTTCATCGATTACTGAGACAGTTGTGGGGGATCTAGGCCCTTGACATGAGACATTAGGGAGGGCCTATATTGTCAGCTGGCCCCCAGTGTCCCAATAGATCCATCAGTGATAATTCCTGACAATCCAGAGGTGGGGTTTCAGTAGTTCAGCATACCTGTAACCAGGATCCTTGGAGGAATTTCCCACGGGGGGGAAGGCAGTCCAAAGTTATACCTGTAAAGGATAAGCAGGAGCTTGAGCCCCTCCCAGGCCTGAATCTCCCATTGAATTGCACTCCAGTCATCACAATTGTGCCCCCGCTTTCACTTGATACACGTGAATCCACACTCCAGCTAAAGAATAAGGTTGGACCCTGGCAGGAAAATTGTTTTTTTTAGCCTAATTAATGTATGACACTTTATTTGTGAGACAAGTGGACTGGGTGGGCCCGGCAGTTAAAACCTTAAAAGGGGGTTGTATACTGATTAACATCCGCTTCCCTGAGCTAGCCCAATTGCCAGATTGCTTCTTGGATGCCACATTCTATTGGGATTGATTGTATTAAGCTGGTTCCTTTTAGGCTATTTCTACAGACCATCAGGTATGTTACCGATTAGGCCATCGTGTATGGAAACAGTTATGCACCCTCAAGGGATGGGCAGACCACATTGCAATCAGGCATCTCTCCCACTTGCTTACAGATTCACAGTACTAACTAGCTTGGAGGACAATGAATGACTTTCTAGTGCTGCTTGTTTTCCGTCTTATGATGTGGTTGTGGGGTGTCACACTAATGGAGATTTATCCTACTCTCCCCTGGGTCTGAGTTCTGAGAGCAGAGGCAAAGGTTGTCCATTTGGTCATCCTATTTGCTAGAATGTCACAGGATACAAACTAAAGCTACAGGATGAATAATGGGTGGGTAATATTTCCACATTTGACTTTGTTCTTTTTCAAAAGGCTTGGTCTCAAGGGGAGGTTAAGAGGGACAGGTTCCAAAGATTTTTTGTCCCCGCTATCTGTGTGCTGGGACAAAGGCCTCCATGTGGGTTGGTGACGCATGTTACAGTGCATTTCAGATTAGAAGTAATCATAAGGGTATTTGATTGTCGGGGTAATATTTTCTAACAAACTGGACATTTTGTTTGTAAATTTTCATAATGCAGTGTGGGAGCTGAAGTGCCAGATACAAGTGTTATTCTGAGCTCTGTCAACTCTTGTGAAAATTGTTGCAGTAGATTTTAATGCATAACATGGTCTTCATTCCACCCTTTTAAATCCCTTTGTAGGGAAGGATTGCCTTCTACTTAGAGGTAGGCCAAGGGACCAGAGAGGCAAAATCATATTAATACTACTACTGAACTGGTCCTCTATTTTGATAACCAGGCCCCTTCTTTCGTGGGGAGGGGTGCTAATACCATTATCGATTATGTGTTTGTGTCTTCAAATACGAGTCATTCTGTTTGTCGGTGTGGGGGGTGGGGGCAGGGTGTTGTGGAGGATCAGAATTGCAGTGATCATAATCCTCTCTTGCTTCCCTTTGATCTGCCCACTGTCAGCCTGGCTTTTTGGGCACAGGGACCCTGGGGCTGGAATCTAAGGACCATGCCTAAGAGTGCACTGGCACCAAGCTAACATTTTCCGGGTTTTCGAGTTAATAGTAAAAAAGAACTTGGATTGGTTTCTAGGGGTCTTTTCACCAGAGAATTTGTTGCCTAAGGAGGTAACGGGTGGCTTGGCTGTTATGATAGAGTCCATCAGAGCTGTAATTAATGCCTCTAGTGGCCCTCCTGATAAGCAACAAAGAGGGTGGGCTAATTAGTCATGCAAGGACAAAATTGTGCAGCAAGCTTGATCTGGTACCTAGAGATAGAGGCCGAGTTGTTGCGGATAGGGCACTTTACAAGCTTACCTTACGAACCAGGCAGAGGGCCCTACAGGATAAGATGTGTGTGGGAAGAGGTGGTCTTTGCCTGCCACACTAAGAACTCGTGGCTGTTTTGGAGTATTGCAAATAAGCATGGTCCGCACAAAGGAACATCAGATGGTTTTGGGACCAATTTTCCTCCACACAGAAGGGTTAAGAATTTTTGCTCTATTTGTTTGATGCCTCTAAAGCAGTTGATGAGGCTCTGAGCAAATCTTGCGCTAGCTCAGACATTAGATTCAGCTTGGATGAGGTTATTATTGCGGTGCAGGAAAGCTCTTCTAAGAAAGCGCTGGTGCCGGATGGTGTCTCAGTGGACCTTTTTAAAGAAAGCATCTCCTTCTGGACCCCCATTGTTGTCAGCATCTTAAATGCAGCTATGAGCCAGGGGATCCCAGCTTCATGGAAGTCTGCATGCATTGTACTTATGTTTAAGAGGGAAATCGTAGTGATCCTAAATTTTACTGTCCCATTTCTTGCTAGATTCCTTGGTGACGATCCTGGTCTGCATTGTGCTGCGGCAGATTGAGGGCTGGGTGGTGGAGCAGGACATTATGAGCCCAGTTTAGTACAGGTTCAGAGATGGGCTGGAGCAATGTTTAAATCTGCTACTTCTAATTGACAAATACACAATTGCCAAGGAGGGTACCCTCTATTTGGCCTTTATGGACCTCCATAGCACTTTTTATTAAATCGTGATAAACTCTGGGGTTCCTTAAGCAAGCTGCACATACCAAATGAAATTGTGGATCTTTTGGGGAAGCTCCATGATGGCACCAAAGCTTCGGTTAGGTATGGTCAAAATGGTGAAAGCACAGATTTCTTCAACCTCCACAGAGGGTTTTGTCAGGGATGAATTCTTGCTCCCTTGTGGTTTCTTTTATATATCAATGGTTTGAATATTTATTTTTTTGGTAGAAAGATGCAAAGATGTCCCTGTTAATAATGGGAAACAATTTGCCAACTTTATTATATGCGGACAGTAAGGTCCTTCTGGCTCGTACCACGAATGGCTTATGTGGAGCTATTCAAGCTTTCGGGGATTTTATGGGCGACTCAGAAGTAAACATCTCTAAGACACCCTTCATGGTATGTGGGAAAGCCCAAGAGCAAGTCGAACCCTGTGTTTTGTTCAATGCCATTGTATTAGTCGTGTCTAAGACCTCATGTATTTTGGGGTTATCTTCGATGTAAGAAGAAATTGAAAACCCTGCAGTTCCAAGTGCTGTTTGCTCTTTAATCCTGCAGTTGGGGCAATGTTTGAATTTTCTTCAAGGGTCGGGCGTAAACCAGTCACCCCCCTTTTTAGAGGTGTATAAGTTGAAATGTTTGCCCATTTTGATGTATTGGGCACCACTATGGGGTTATCAGAACGGTCCCCCATCCCCAAACAGAACATGGGTTTTGCAGAATATTGCTAGGCGTGCGTCCAATTAGCCCAGGGTTTTTTTCTACAGGAGGAACTGGGCTTAAGTTATGTGAAGGACAACAGTAAACTAGCCCCTCTGATATTATGGATTTCTGTTTGGTCCAATGAGCATGTTTTTTTTTTTTAAACAAGGTTATTGTTGACTATCTGACCTGTGATAAGGGTGGGACTATTCCTTGATTAAAGTACATAAAGGACATTACACTCTTGTTGGGGTGCCCTGAGGTTTTTCATTCACCACATTCCGTTAGGCGATCCGACAAGTTAGGTAAAACAGTATAAGGAACTATTGAAACCCTCTTTCTGTGATTTTCTGCTGATCAAGCGTACCTCAGAGAAAGAGGCCTCTCTAAACTTAGTTAACAATGTGAGGGAAAGATCACTTATTACTAGATTTTGCCACGTGACTATTTTAATCCAATTTGTGCTTTCCCTTAGGCAAGATTGATCCTAATAGCATACTCACCTGCCTGTGTGATGGTACCTCTTTGCAGACACTTCAGCGCTCTTTATTCTTTTGCAAGTTCTATGCTCCCTTTAGGTGCAGATTATTAGTACCTATTTTGAAGGGGAAAGACCTTTCACAATGCTGTCTAGCCTTGATCTACTTGCGCTTGGTCCCTGATGACAGTGTTGCAGGGTTGAATCCTTTTTAAAATGTGCCTTGTATTGGCGTAGTCCGATGAATTTATAATTTATTTTTCTTCTTTTTTAAACTTAACTTCATTATTATTAATCTGCTTATGCATTGTCAGTTTTTACAGAATATTGCTTTTATTGTGTAATGATGGCTATCTTCGTATAACAATTAACTTGAACTTACGTCAGTTAAAAAATGAGGTATTATTGGTGCAGCATAATTTGTAATAAATGCAGCCTTTTTAAAAATGATTCAGAGAATTTAAAACCATTCAATAAGGCGTAGCATGCTTTATCACAGAAAAAACACCTATACTTCTAACCAAAAAGAAATTATTCATGTGTAGCAGCGCATACATGACTTGGGCTGAGGCATTGAGGTAGATCCTACCTTATGGGCAGCGGAGCGAATTTCATATCTGTAAGAGACTGGGCTTTTGTTGCAGTCGCCCTCCCCCACATTTTGCCTGGTATTTGATGCAACTTTGACTAAAGTGACTGGGTTCCTGCTAACCAGGTCCCCTGTGCCAATGTTTTCCCCGAAAATGCACAATTGTTCCCCCAATTGGCAACACTTTTGGCACCCCATAAGTCCCTAGTAAATGGTACCCCAGGTACCTACGACATTTAACAAAGAGGGACCTCAAGGGGTGAAGCATATATTGTGCCACCCTCAGGGACCCCTCACCTAGCTCATGCAGACTGCCATTGTTGGTTCCGTTTCTTGGTGAAGCTAAAAGTGAAAACACAACATGGCACACAGCCCGTGTGCCATGCCCACAAACGCTGCATGCAATATATGTAAGTCACCCCTACAGCAGGCCTTCAAGTCCTAAGGCAGGGTGCACAAAATTACATGTGTGGGCATCTCTGCAAGAACAGGTATGCCCCTGCTAGGTCTTCGTCGATTCTTACACATAGTAAGTGATCAGGGAAGCCATTTCAAGTACACATGCTGGACACTGGCCAATTAAGAGTTCCCCAGCTATATGATGGCTCCACTTAAGCTAGGCATGTTTGGTATCAAACATCTCATATTAACAATCCTTCACTTATTCCAGTGATGGATTTATTAATTAATAATACATGCACCTAGAGGGCACCTTAGAGGTGCCCCATCCTGCAAAATCTACCAACAACTAGGGTGCTGGCTGACTGGTCTTAACCAGTCTGCCACCAACAGACAAGTTTCTGACCCCCAGGGGTGAGAGCCTCTGTTCTTGGGCAGTCAGGACAGTGCCGGCTGTTGGGCCGTGAGAGTGGTGCCACGGTCAGGGGGCACCATTTGTGTTCTGAAATCGGCACCAGTCATCACCCAAAAGCTGGCATTGTAAAGCAAGGTTGGCCTCCTTTCATTTCCACGATACTGTAATTCGTAGAAATCAAAGGGAACAGTTGTAACAGATCACAAGGCGCACATGATAGACACTTGTGCCCAGCCCATGCATGAGCTGCAGTCAAATGTTTGCTTATGGGGGCGTCAGGAGACAGAAAATAGCAGAAAAGGTGTTGCATGAATGTTCGGTGATTTCATGTAATTGATCTTGGCACGGAGAGCCAAGACCCGCTCTCCTGAAGCATATAGAAAGTCAGGTTGATTCAACAATTTAGTTTAATTAAAAACACTGATTGGCCCGTTAAAAGAAAATACAACCAATAACTTAAAACTTTCTATTTAAGTTATGTGTTCAGGCCTTTGCAGACTTTTTAAACTTGAACAAATGCCTTGTATTTGTCTCTGTGTTAATTGGAAACATTTGTTCCATATTTCTGTTTTTCCACTTTAACCCCCGCTTTAGGACTTTAAGAAAATTTAACACATCTTCCATTGGTGCAGCAGGTGCAGTGGTGCCAGGGACCTGAGAGGTTGATTAAATCCTCAATATTGTTATAATATAATCACTCAAATTGCAGCCAAGTAGCCCATTTCTTTCTTTGCTCTCAGGCCTATGACACACTATCTACACTACCAATTGAATGTTGATTTGTATAAGATCATTTTTTAATACATCAATAAGAAAGCAATAAGAAGAGTGTACCATCAAGTAGAAGGAAGAAAAAAAACGTCACAAACCATGGCTGTGTCCTTGTGATAAGCACGATGTATACCTCTACATGGACATTGTTTTAATACAAACAATGTAGATGAGTGTTGAATCCTATTGCCAATCGTGTTCTATATTTTATTTTGATGAATGAAGTAGTAATCTGACCTCAATAATGTACACTTAGACTAGTGAGAGGAAGTGAAGTATATAAAGTTCATGACTGCACAATTGTTTTGTGATTTGAGAGTAAACACTGAGAATATTGAGCTGTTTAATGGTTCCCTGGACGAGCCACTTTGTTGAGTTCATTGAATGTGGGCATACAATTGTTTCAACAAACTAAAACAATCATTCTTATCAATTTTGCTGGTTTTCACCTTTCAAAATCTCCACTTACCTTATTTTCATCATTTCTACAAAGGGTTTCCATTTGGTGACCTAGGACCCAAGAAATGGGAAGCAGCATTAAATACCTGGTCTGCTCAAAACAGGTAAAGCAAAAGAGTAGAGTAAAAGGTTGGCTAACGCAGCCAAGTGATAAAGCGGGGGTTAAAGTTCATTAAAAGTATGAGAGTGTCCCTCATCTTAGTGTAATAGGTAAGCAGATAGTGAGGAGGCAGGGGAGCAGTCAAAGGCCTAACTCAAAACAAAATATTCTGTAACGGTTTTATTGGTCCTTCACCTTCAAGTAACTGCATATAAAATAATGATCACAGCTTAACTAAAAATAAATGCAAGTTAAACAGTCAGTAGGAAATGCACTCTTACGTTATGAAACCTCAGTTGGTTAAAGTGATTACAGTCTAGTCTCCGTTTTGTGAGACACTTCAATTAAGCACAATCGTGGTTGGTGCAGTGAGGTATAGTGACTTATGTATTTATAGTGCTTCGAGAGCCAAGCCTGACAGAAAGCACTATGAAAATGTAAGACATAATTTCAAAATTGTTATGCAGACAGCATAAAATAGACTGTTGCAAAATGTTCAGGGCCAGACTTAAAATCATTTGATGCAATACAGCAAGACACCTTGTAGCAATGTGTCAAATGGGAAGAGGAGGAATGCTGGTGGACTGTGTGCTTCCTAGTGCCAATGCAGGCACCCTTTCGCCATGGTGTCAGGATGTCTGTGTTACAGACAGGATTGTTTTTGTGAAAGGGCATTTTCCTCTTTCTATGTGTGCTGCATAACACAGCACACATATAAAGAGGAAATAAGGTGAAAAACATTTCTCCTTTGTTGGGATGGCGTAGCATTTTAACCCAGTCCCAGGTTTAGTACCCTTAGTAAATCTAGGAATGCTCCAAAATCCATGGGTGGATGCAAAGGAAAGCCCACACTCCACACATGGATTGTCTGCCTAACACAGACTAACGCAGGGCAGTGATTACATGTTGCCTTGTGTTACTCTGGATTTACGAAGCAATCCAGGAGCATGCAAGGTGGCTTTGCATGGTTTGGTAAATCGGACTTAGGCCCTTGCGATGACAGCAGCACAAGGGCTTAGTAAATGTGGGCATCAATGTTTAAGAAAAAACAAGTATATTTTAGTAATACACAATTAGACTAGCGAATACAAATATTTTATATCTGCCCATTAAAAGGACACTTCAGAACTTAGCTGGTAAAACCATTATGTTCCCTCTCAAAAGAAGAACTTTGTCAAAATGAAGCTTCAAGTAACTGAAATTAAAGCCTACACTAGCTCCTTAGCAGCCTTTAGATTTGCAGTTTACCAGTTGCACACATTTAATTTCGTCAGGTAGCAGGAGCCCTGGCAAGAGGGCTTTTATTTTGACCTTACGCTCTCTGTCACTCCTTTAGTTTCAAAGTGGATCCTCCACACTTCCCTTCTAGTTGCGGATATTTTAAGGTAAGAATCATGGGAATGTGTGGTATTTGTGTAGCACAAACCTAGGAAACATTCTGCAAGACACTACCAGATCAATCACAAGCATACAGGCAACACGATAGGAGGGATAGCTTGGCTCTTTGTGCAGAAGTGTACTGTTATTGTGCTTCGATGTAGGTTTCTTTAAAGAGGTGCATCTTGAATGCTTGCCGAAATAGGTGCAGCCATTATGGATACAGGGATGATATGTTGTCCTGTGTGTGGATGGAAAAGTTAGCCACCCAGTTTTCTTTTATACACCTCTTAGGCGCTAGTCTGATGGTGTCCTGGCTGTGGGTATGCTTGTCTGCAAAAGAAGTGTGGGCAGTGTTCGTAATGACTCTGTAAACGATGTAGCGGGTGTTGAAGATGATTGTGATTCAACAGAATGGAGGTGATGTCATCATATTACCTCAGGCCCTAGATGAGATGAGCAGCAGCCCTTAGGATGCCCATACTGTGTTAAAAAGAATAAAAAGTATTTTGCACAAATTGTTAGTACCAGCTATGTCCCATTTTAGGACCCCAAACATGCACAAACGGCTGGTATTTTTATTTGAGAAAAGTGGCAACCCTAGCTTGAACCCAAAGGTCTGTTACAAAGTGTTGGTGCAAACATATAATTTGGAAATCTTGCCACAAATTTGCACTGAATCCATGAAATCTAAGTACTCTGGACCTTAGACGGAAAGGGATACACAGGCCATATACAAAGCAGGAGGATCTGCAATATGCCTAGAGGCATGTTTGTGTACAAAGTGTCATTGCTACAAAGATGTGCCACTTTTAATCTTCCCATACTCCTGGTAATTTCAATGCATTATTTAGAAGTCAACATTGTACTATTACCCCATTCTGTCTGTTGCAGTTAGTATTGAGAGCAGTATGTAAATGGGAAAATGAAGAGGGAAAAACTATGTGTTATCTATTCAGTATGCACTGTTTGCGCACTTACCACATTTTATTATGAAAACTTATCTCTCCTTTGGGATGATCTCAGTCTGAAGCACCCCTCCTCAAAAAGGCAACTTTCTACAACTAAACTAGAAAGTGGATTGGATAGTACCAATATGGGTGCAATACCTGGTGCAGCTATAATGACATTCAATTTCAGAGACACCCCCCCCTCCACCCCAGCTCAGCCACATGCCAATTAGCACATCAAACTGACCTAAAATTATGTGCATTTTTCAGGATACCATCAGAAAATGTAATGAATAATGAGCCCAAAAATATGAGACAAAGTGAGAAGAGGAAAGCAGAAAGTGAAGCACAAAAAAATCAATCTACAAAAAGCCTTATGAAATGTTTACGACTTGGTGGACCATCTAAAAATGATGTGATGGAGCGGGGTCATAGTTTCAGTGTCTGGATTCTACACAATTTGAACTAAAATCATCTTTTGCTTCAACTGAAAAAGAAGATGAAGGCAACGTGGCAGCGGTGCTTTATATCCAAAATGCTAGCATCCGGTCTGCTGAGCACAATACCTTGTCATCCTCCTCAGTGTCAGGATTCTACCATTTTTGAGTTGGAGTCATCTCTGGCTTCTTTTGAAAAATAAATTGAAGATAACTCAGCTAATGCTCCAGATAGTCAAACTAGTACACTGTCAACTGAGCACAATACCTCATCATCCTCCATATACAACAAAGCACATCCAGCACTTTGACAAGAAAATTAAATTCTACATTTGTCTATAGTATTTTAACTTCTGGATCACCGGAAATAGAGGATATAACATTCCCTTTAGATAAAAATAAACAGTTTTTCTAAAATCTTTCAGATGAGGAATCTGGACAAAGGTGAAATAATAAAGCGCAGATGGCTGGTTCATTCATAGACTTCAGACTGCGTATTGTTTTTGCAGCAAACTTTCCATCCGAAAAGTCACAAACTTCTCATAGAAGGACAGATTTTCATGATAGGAGTCACATTAGTGTTCGTTTGAAGGAGCATGAAAAAAAAAATCCACAGGATCATATGACATCTTATTGTGTTTGGATTGAAACAGACGTAAGACTTCAGTTAGATAAAGGTGGAGATGTGTCACATTAGCAAATGATAAGCCAAGAAACTATTCATTGGAGAGGTGTTCTAGAAAGGCTCATGCTTGTAATTTTATTTTTATCGGAACACAACTTGGCCTTTAGGAGATCCTCTGATAAGCTGTTTACTCCTAATAAAGGAAGGTTCTTGGGATTAGTACAACTTCTTGGCAAGTTTAATGTTGTGACCCAAGAACATTTGAGACATGTTTGTGCTAAGAAGAACAACCATTTCTTGGAAACATACAGAATGAAATAATCTTTTAGAAAACTAAATGCTTAATGATATTTTACTTCCAGCAAAGACAGCACAATATGTTTGTTATATTATACTGCATACCTGATATAAGCCATTCTGAAAAGCTGTCACTGACCATACAGTTTACTGTGAAAAAGAACATTTCTGTAATGGAGCATTTTATTGGTTTTAAAAGATTTGAATGACTAACAGAACTTATTAGGAGTGCTGAAAGAGCAGGACTTGAATTTACAAGATCAAGGCTATGAAAACGGTGCCCACATGAAAGGTCAAAATAAAGGTATCCAGGCCAGAACTCTCCAAATGAATTCAAGAGCATTTTTTCTTTCATTTGGCTGTCATTCCCTTCATTTGGTGCTATTGGATGCAGCATCTTTAGAAGCGGTTTCACTTTTTAGAGGACTGCAAATAACTTAAACTCTGTTTTCTGATTCAACTCAATGATGGAAGATTTTACTAAATGATGTACCTACCCCAGCTCTAAAGCCAGTAAGTGTAGCTTGTTGGAAAAGCCACATCGAAAGCGTAAAAGCGATCTGCACCCAAACAGAAATGTCTGATGCCTTAATAGAAATACATGATTCAAATGCAGTAGATGTTGGTATCTGACATGAAGCATGTTGCCTGTCTGATCAACTTATGGACTTCCAATTTCTGATAGCCATTTCTGTTTGGTATGACATTTTATATCAAATCAATATTGTCAGCAAGCAATTTCTGAGTGAAAAAGTAGATGTTGCAACAGCAACAGCGTTCATAGAGGGCACTCAACTTTTTTGTCCTCATACAAAGAGAATGGATATGAACAAACAGACAAAAGCAAAAATATTAGCCAAATCTCCTGAAGCAGACACTAGCTTGAAAGATACACGTAAAAAAAAGGGTTGATTATAAAGGTTTTGATGAAATGAATAAAAACCCAAAGGAAACAGTTGAGAGAATTTTTTCCTCACCACTCTCTTTACCGATTCAACATCTTTAAAGGAAAGTTTCCAGCAAATATGTGATCTTAAAAAGTTGTGCGGGGTGGGTTGTATAATTTGAAATCTCTACCTGAAGGCCTTTTTGCTTTTTACAATGATTTACATTTAGCCCTCACAGGTGGCAAGTCTTCTGATTTTAATGCATCAGGCTTAGAAGAATTAAAGCACTTTCAATTCATTCTCACAGAAGGTAAAATTATTCCTTGTCAAGCATTGCAGTTTCTTCAAGACATGAGTATGCAAGTTATCTCTACTAATATTTGGTTGTCTTTGCCCATACTTCTAACTCTTCCAGTGACAGTGGCTAGTGGAGAGAGTATTTTGTAAGCTAAAGTAAATTAAAACATATTTAAGATCCACAATGACAGATGAAAGGCTATCATCTTTGGCAATCCTATCCAGTGAGAGGATATTGCACAGCAGCTGGACTTATCAATATCAATCTTGACATTTGCAAAAATGGAAGCCCATAAAGTTACATTTATTTGAATTTTGCGAATTGTATTTTACAAAATGAATACAGTTAGAAAACATTAATTACATAAACATGATATGTATATTATTTTAGGCTATAAAATGAGATATATTTGACTGATGGTGTCTGAATATCTGTTTCCTATATAATCGTTATTTCATTTAAATCGTATTCAAGCATACATTTTATATACTTTTAATTTACCCTGCATATATATAATATGTGGCTGAGAAGGCATACAACTCTACATACAAAATAATGTTTGTTTGGTAGGGGGTTGCCAACAGAGGTTGTTGCACAGGGCACCACAAACTCTAAAGCCAGCCCTAGGTCAGGAACAAAGCCTGCTTTGGCAAGGGTGTTACACACCCCTTCCAACAGGATGGCCTTCGAATTAGCATTCTGAGGCAAGGGGCTTCAACTACCTCACCACCTTTGGCATGTGAATATGGCTTCCCTCCAAGGCGAGGAGATGCCAACCCCCACTACCCCCTTGCCCAGGGCCCATTTGGTGCCTACATACAGGCAGGAAAATCAGTAGTCAGTGAGGCGTGTCCACCTTCAGACCAGTTCCACCCCTAAGATGAGCTACCTGATGTGGACACAAAATGTAAACGTCTCCCATCTTGGTGATGGCAGAACTTGGAACTCGGGGACAGTTATGCCCACTTCCCACAGGATGTTGTCATGTAGTGGGCATAGTGACCCCTACACCCCCTTAATGTCCCTAAACACAGGATTTGTGAGCCCTCGCTCCCGAAAAATCAGAATCCTGCTGACCTGAAAGAAAAGAGACCCTGAAGAGTTGTAAAAGCAAGAACAGAAGACCAGCCTCTTATTTGGCCCCAGGCCACTGGCCTTCCAGCTGCCCTGACAATTGCACTAGAGACAACCTGTCCTGCAATTGCCTGTGCCTCCAAAAGCCTGGGAGGACTGTCAGCCTTCAGCCCAGACCCAGGAACACCTTTGGAGTAGTGGAACTGCGTCCCTGCATCCACCCCACGAGATCTGTGGGGACTCTGGACCACCAAAACCAGACACCCTAACCATCCCTGCACTGGTGCACCCTAGCCCAAGGTGAAGTGGGCCAGCGGTGCCAATGCAGACCCCTGACCTTCCAGAGATTAAACTAAACCTTGGATTTGCCAACTGTGGACTTCCAAATGGTGCCCTGCAGCCTCTTTGTGCAGGCCCCTCCTCTACTGAGAGTGATCCAGTGACAAAAACCCAACATCTTAGGACACCTCTGCACCCGGCCGCCCCAGCCTGAGAAGAGGTCCTAAGATGCCTGAGCACTGTGAGACCTGAGCCCTCTTGTTGGTTAAGCTGGACTGGTCCCTCAGCCCCAACATCTTTCTAACCAGACCGTGCCCCATATGATTACATAAGGGCACCCGAGGCTGAAAAGAAATCTGCACCTGAACTGCCCAATGCCTCCCGAAGTGACCTGTTGGTGCTGCTGTGGACTTTTGCCCTATTTTTACCTTAGCTTCGGAAGTACAGTCCTGTAAGTTGTTGCTAAATGTCCGAAATCATTATATGTTCCTTTTCCCATAGGATAAGATTATGGCACCGGACACTGAAAAGAACCTCTGCATCTGGACACCTCACTGCCTCTCGAAGTGACCTGTTAGTGCTGCAACCTGTAAAAATTCATAACTCGAATCATACCTCCCTGATCATGGTGCCTAAAATTATATAAAGATGTGTTATTTTTATAAATTGCCGTGGATCACCTTATTGAGTCGTGGGTATCATTTATTGACTGTGTGCATGTAGCAAATGTCGAACACTACTCTCTTATAAGCTTAAGGCTGCTTGATCACACCACCCCCTAGGAGAGCACCTTGAGATTGCTAGAGCAAGCCCCTGTCCACATATAATGTAACCCTTGGACTCTGCACTGTATACCTCATTTTGGTATACCATATAAAGAGCCAGCATCCTATAATATCTATTTAGGTTTGCCAGATAAACAGAGAACTCAGTCACATTCTACAAAATGCAAGCACTCCAATACATCCAAGAGATACAGGCAGAAAACACCATCCAAAAGGTAAGAGAATATAGTCTTTGAAGTCCGTTATATCTACAGGAAGGCCTCGAGTCTCTTAAAACACTGCTGTATAAGCTAAAAACCCATCCCTGTAGCCAAAGCAACCTACATCACTGTAGCAACAAATTGAGGAAGTGTGATCAACTAGATCAACTTGCATTGTGTTGACATCACCCCTGATCCTCAAACAGTCCATTCTATACACATGTGCAACACATTTAACCTCTTCAAGCAACTTGAAAAATTGTTCTGATCCTTGAGACAAATTCTTCCTAAATCAAAGAAAGACAGCCTTAACCCTGATTACTTCAACAGCCTCCCAACCGCCCTTTCTAAGCAAGATCATACAGAAGGCAACTGCAAATCAGATACATCAGCAAATCAAGACCAATAAGCCCTGCATCACTACCAATCAAGCTTCAGACCAGTGCTGTGGAGAGCCACCATTGATTACCAACTTTGGTAATCCCCTCTCTCTGAAAGCATTCATCCCAGTCCAGCATTTCCATCCCTGCTGCTCTGCCCGAAATGCTGATCTGCAAACTACAGCTTTTCCAAAATGGAGCTGTTCAATTTCTGAAAAGGTTAGTTTGTGCACTAGTGAAAGCCTCCAACATATCATGTTAAAGGTAGCGAGCAATGACTGCATAGAGATGTATTTATTTTATTTTTAAGGTGACCCCGATCAAGATCTTAAATGCCTTAATGCAACAGCTGGGCAGTATCAACCACAACTGAATTTAAAATATAAAGGGAAAGGCTTTCCATTGCTAACTGATAGATGTGTTTACCAATGAATAAACACATCAGTTAGTGACAGCAAGCATCACCAATGGGAAGGAACATAGTTTGAATTGGGTGGTTATCGCCACTATCTTGAGCTCCTTGAAGCCATTTTACCCTTACCTGTATTGATTTAACCAACTATAACACAAACATCTCAGTAGAACCTCTCTACTAGGCCTGTCCAATGTTTTTCAAATCAATTAACTCTTTTGTTTCCACCATTTCCCCATGGACATGTTCCTATACATTCAACATAAAACACATTTTCAAATATTGTATGACCTAAGACAATATTCCGAGTAATCAATGTAAGGCTTCAAAAGAGTATGCACCACATGTTTCTGGCTCATATGTCTTCCCTGGTCCAAACAGTATGACTCAAAAATAATAAGAAATTAAATGCATGGTTTGACCCATTTTTATTTTGAGTGCTATTTCATCTGTTCTATGTCTGAAATTTTAAACCTGTAGGACCACAAGTGCAAATAGCATTTTTCAAAACGAAAAACAAGCTGCAAGAAAATTAATAAATGCATCGATTTTGGTCAACTTGTTTTAAACCATAAATTACATTTCCCACTTTTGCTTCAAAACAACTTTTTTTTCAAATTAATAAAGGACCAACGTGTTTTTGCCCAACAGGGATAACAGCAAAATTGTTTGTTTTTACAAATATAAAAAAGAAAAAGCAGTTATAAATTCACTTCATTGTGACTTTGTTCAAATATCTTAAGTATTCTTTTGAATTATTGAATTCATGTAAGAGAACACGTTTAGAGTTGGACAATGGGGGGTTGTCCCTAAACCCGGACAACCTGGAAACTGAACATCACTGAACAAGGAGGGAAGTTGTCCGTTGGACAACCATCTGTTTGGTCTCTAAAATCACATTTAAAACTTCAGAGATGGTCTAAACATGAAACAATTCTAAAACCTCCTTTTGTGTGCCCAGAATCTTGTGGATATAAAAAAAGTCCACTCTGCCAACTTAAAATGTCGTTTACATTGAGAAAAAAACAAAACACATGTACATAGATAACTCAAATTAGCCTATAAGACATCATACAACAGTACAAAGGGCGGGCAGAATCAAAGCAGAAACAGAAGGCAGAATTATAGATCAAAACAATTAACAGACAGAATTACATCTCAAATAAGTTACTCGATTGCACAAGATCTTATTACTCAGGCTCTCTATTGCATACCCAGGTGTAAATAAGAGCTTAGTGGTGGAGTTCGTTCCTTAAAAGCACATACTTTTGGAAATGAATGAGTGCATAGTGTCATAGAATATAAACTGTTAAATAACTGAGTAGGCAGGTACCCCATCAGTCCATTATTAATATTAACATAATAAGATTTTACTGGCCTGTTTTATAGGTAGATAGGTTGGCAGGGGTGGTACTACAGTATTGACTGTTATAAAAAAAAAAAAAAAAAAAAAACAGACTAGGCAATAGCAGCACCTACATCTTACCAGGACAGTGAGATGGGAGCATCGCATCGCCATTGGTGGGGCTGCCTAAACCAACAGCACTCATCAAGCAGCATGGTCAAAGACAATATATCTTACCACCAAGATGGTGAACTCTGCCCCCATCCTATGACAACGAGGAGAAAGTTATTACTTCTGAAAATGATAACAGTATTGATGGCATTGGTAACCCCAGCAATCTCCCATCAAAAAAACAGGTGATGCTATTTTCTGGTAGTACCTTTCCCAACACCAGGCTGCAAATTAGGCCTCTGATGTATGCTGAGCGTGTAATAATGTGTGAAAAGGTGCTTAGAATTAGATCTTGAGCAGCAATAGTTACCACAAGTAATAGGACCTCTTTACAGTACTGCAGCTTATCGGCATGTGCACTTTGTGGCAATCATGTCTTCATATTCTTTGTAGACAATAGATCGGTCTGGCTCTATTGTTAAAACACTCATTGGGCTGTATTCAGAGGGAACACATGAAGGCCTAGGAACAGAAGAATCCACTTTTTCATAGAGGATATTTTGTACTATGGTATGCACAGGAGACCCGTAACGGTGTCCGAGCAACCTTGGGCATTCACCTTTACAATAACGAGGGTTGTATCTGTGAGGTGCAATTATCCATTTGTCCCAGCCTAATTGTCGGAAACTTAACCTGAAGTTATGAAGTTCACACTCATCATTTTGAGTTAACAAAAGCCGTTGGACGTAGGCTGTTAAGTTGAAGGCAGGTGTGCTTTCTTGAAGGTCTTCATTCTGGGGACCCCTTCGCTGGCGAGAAGCCACTTGATCTTGTGAACCAGGACCTAAGCCCTCAATAAGGTTTGTAAGATGGCCGCCCTGACTATACCACAGTGAAGGTTCCTTTGTGGGTCGGAATGAGCTCCACCTGTTGTAGGCTTGCTCGCTGGTGTCATTGAGGTACAGAAGGAGGGATGGAGGCACAGAGGCCATCTGAAGTAGCTCATCTTGTCCATAGTGCTGGTTGTCCCGAATGCAAGTGAAATTCACAGCCATGTGGACCCTTCTCTTATTTAAAGACATCAGTGGATGCAGGAAATTGGTGACGTCAATTTCAACCCATCGTTGCCTTCTTCGGAGGTCAAAAACAAAGGTGTACATGGCACGTGAGCACACTTTATGTGGAGTTGTGTGGTCATGGACAGCCAGATGGTAGATGCAGGTGATGTTATAAGAAGCAGGTCGGCCAACAGAGTAGAGTAAGACTGACTTTAGTAACTCTTCCAGGAGAGTAACACGATCCATGTTGAAGAACAGATCAAGTGACTGAAAGTCTCCTGAGGGACAGAAAAATAAGCAAATTGTAAGAGCTACACAAAACATGCCCTCACAGCACAGTATCATATTAGGCCTCATGTTCAAATCACATATGGTAAAACCCCTTGGTCAATCCTCCTCTTAACCAACTGTAGAATAGATAAAGTAAACTTGTACCCAGAAGCTAAACATGCCCATTTAGGTGGATAATGTAATAATTGGACACTAAGGAGGAATACTACTCTTCACCTCACTTAATCTGCAGTTAAAACCTAGGGCAAACCATGCACTGAAAACCGGTATTAATGAGGGACCAACCCAACTTCATACATTGTAAGAACATATGCATTGTGCTGAGTAATTTTCATTGGGGATAGCAATGTCACTTGCCATCTGCAATTAACATTTTTGCCTCACACCCAAAAAATCTCAATGATTTATGTGCAGTCCACCAAAACTTTAAAGCAGACAACTACTTTTTGAATTTTGTCTTCACTTTGTATGAGCACGCCCACATGCTTCCTGGGAAAATAGCTTCATATTAAAGTACCCACTAAATCTCTGGCTACTTACGGGTTAATAATGTTAAGAAAAACAATAATTCTAATCAATCTATAGTCTTGGGTAAAGTGTACTCCAGACAGATTAAAAAAAAAAAAAAAACACAACACCTCGACTTGCAGCCAACCAGGGTCCATTTCTACATTTTATCTCCAGCGAAGGTCTAAAAGCACCTTGAATGTGCTTCAGTCACGTGATGTCAGTTACTCTGCTACAATAGGAGTTCACCGTCATCAAGCTTTAGGTGCAGCAGAAGTGTTCTAGTGAAGTGCAAAGCCTGGGTGCATGCACATTCTCCTCGGTGAGGCCCCGGAGACATGGACTTCGAAACCGAAGACAAAACTCTGTAGCTATCCCACCCTCCCTAAGCATTTATTTAGGTCACTAAGCCTTCACTGTGGCTTTCAGAACAAATTAGATGTTTAAAAATATGAATATATTGGTCCCATTATACAACTACTGCCACACTTGAAAGCCTCCCTTCTCTCCATGACAAGTCAGACATTTAAGACTGCCATTCAGCTATATTGGTTGGCCTACATAAGGGTTTTACCTTCTCATCACCTCCTGGCCAAATGGAGGTCAGGACAAATCCATTGGTTGCACTGGCCCACTCCCTGTCAAAGCTTTAACATACAGTTATTAGAAGGGCAAGGCATACCAACCCTATACCTTTACCTCTGTGTTACTTGCACTAGTCCTGTACTAGTTACTTCGCCTGTGCTCAAAAGCACCGCCAGCAACATTACTTAACAAGCATTGGCAAAGCCATAGTTTCAAGCATGCCTGTAATACATAAGCAGGGTTGGACTGGTCTACTGGGCAAACAGGAAGTGCCGTAAGGGCTGCTCTAAAAGGTCAGTGTAATCTGTTTTGTTAACTTATTATGGGCCTGTTTTAAGGTCTGCTAGGCCGGTTTTTGCTGTTGATTTCCCTCTTATCACAAAGAAAGCCAGCAAGCTCAAAGGAATACAGCTCTCCCATACCTCGCAAATGACCTATACAGCATGTCTTTACAAGTTCCAAACGGCCCCAATTTTGCTAAAATGGGTCTTTTTCAACCATCCAATTCTCTAATAGGGATAACGTTTTCGGTGTATATTTTATCCCAGTTCGATCCTGTACATAAGTAAGCATAGGTTGGTGCCATTATTCAAGGCAAGAGAAATTGCCGAGCAGCAAACGTTGCAGCTTCACCTACAAGGATTTCAATGACAATGTACACATCTACGATGTGCAGTAGAATGGACGTCATTAGTGCTGCCACAAGACAGTCAAGCACTGAAAAATACTTGTCTTGTTTATTTTGCCCTGTAATACACACAGTAGGCATCTTTACTCTGTGCACGTGAAACTGTGTCCATTCCAGCAGCGACATAATAAAAGTTAATAGGGCAATGTATCCTTCCAAAATATGCCACAGTCCTGTATATGATGAGAAATACCACAGGAAGAACCCATAAACCAGACTAAAACCTGAGTAAAATTTACATAATGCAACAATGTCTAAAAGGGTATCAATAAAAAGGACCTGTATTATAGGTCACTAAATTGTGACAACACGAGGAAAATATGACAACTAAGTTGGAAATCAAAATGAATGTGAACAATTCTAGAATAAATAGTTGAGAGCAGCATCAATAAACCATAAGTGCGCTCAGTATGCAAAAAATGAACACAGCGCACGTGGAACACATGTAAATGGCGTGAACTGAAACATCTAGGAACAATGAATGACAAATAGGACCAAATTAATAAATATTGTTCCTGAATAAGGGCAGTCCAATATTTCATTAAGATATTATAGCACAATGAAGATCAATTTGTCCGCCAGTATATGCTGAAGACGTTTCCATCTTCCTTAGTTCGAGGTCATCATCAGGACAAAAGAAGTACAATGCATTGGATTGCTGCCCGGGAACTAAATAAATAAAAATTAAATCAAGGATATTTAAAAGTGAGAAAGGAAAAACATGAAAGGTTGTGGCCATATCTGAAATTCCTGTAATACATCCAGGAAACCTGTAAAACGGTAACTAGATACAGAGAAGAAAACGGGTTAACTGGTTTATAAGGAATTGATGAAGTGCCCAAACCTCGATATAAAATTGTCGATAAATAAAACACTTACGTTCAATGGTCTGAATTAAGTAGCCAGATAAGTTAGAGAAATCCAGTAAGGAGTAAATGTAGGATGTGCCAAGACATCAGTGGAAAGAATAAACAGTGTCCAAATGACACTTACAAATAAATCGTATCTTATTGGAGAAGGGAGGCAAAGGGGTCACCTCTCGGAAGGTGACTGGGAGAATCAGACCACCCGAATTGTAAACAGGACGGTGAAAAAACAAAACAAAAAGTATCTGCACGAGGGCAACACGGAGGATCTAAATAAATAATTCCCAATTAGGCTTATTTATATAAAAAAAATGAGAGATACAAAGATGTACTGCCCGTACTTGTAAGGAAAGGAATTCCGGGTAAAGAAAGGGCCGCCGGCATGGGAACAACCTGGCGTGTTACACCCGTGAACGCCCGTGATAGTTAACGTTGAAACGCAGAGGGATAAAACTGCTTGTTTATAGACCATAAGTCACGGAATTTCTATCTCTTGGAAGGGCGTACAGTCTGGCGGCAACAGTACACATTCGAAAAAGACCAATAGTTGCGAAGAACAGTATTGAGGTCGTGAAAAATTGAAGAAACCTTTGATATCCAGCTTCGTCATATTGTATTGTGTTGTCACAATTTAGTGACGTATATAATACGTATTTTTATTGCTACCCTTCTAAACATTATTGCATGATATATACAGCCCTGGATACAGTTTAGTGCTTGCACCCACCAGCTAAAGCCACCTGTAGCCAGGCATGTGGACAATAAGAGTGGGGCCCACCACTGAATGCTCCACCATTGATGGATCAGTGCAGAACACTGCAAGTCAGTGCTCCCCTCTGAAAGGGGAGCAGTGTAAACTACTGATCTAATGGGCAATATTTTCTCCCCTGGCGAATTTTTAAAGTAAAGACATTCTTCACCAGCTGAAGCTATGCATCTTGATACTCGGCAACAATGGCTTCCAGTAGTACATTTTGCAAGATGGTTGACCACTGTATCCCCAAACAGGAAGACAAAAAATGTAAATGAAAAAACAATGATGATTAAAATTATCCCAGCAGAATACCAAGGTCCAAAACCCTGGCATGGCAGTGAACATCAAAATAGGAATTCTTACCAACTTGCTCCTTGAAAATTAAGACTGCATTAAAAAAAAAAACATGCCTAAAATTGAAGATGATCTAGAAGACATTGACACCCAAAGGGATCATAGAACAGATAAAGAATGACCAGATATCACCCTATGTCACCTTTACCTATCATCCTTGAAGGTAACGTGGGTATTTGTTGCTTCTCGTAGAGTAGAAGCCTATCAGAAATGTATTTAACTGGTCCCATTTTATCATTTTTATTTTTTAAGATTTGGCTGAACAGCTCTAAGGCTAACTCTCCTAAAATGATTGTATTAAAGGAGCTAAGCGTTACAATAAGGTTTACTTTTTGCTTAGACCTTAATGGATGCACGCATGACCAGAACATTTCACTGTGAGCATGGTACACTGCTCCAATTCCAGGCACACTGTGGTTGCGCTTATCTGATTCGTTCTACAGAGTGCGGCTTAGGAAATAGCTGTTTGTGTAGTTTGACAGGCCAGGCTACATATATGCGTTTCCATGTGACTGACCGAGTGCTGAGCTTAGAGAAGGGGTGATGTTCTTAGAGAAGGACTAGGTGAGCTTCTTGTATGCAGATCATGTGCGGTCAGATGTAATTCCGGCATAACATTCCATCTGTCAGTTTTATATACGGCTCATATCTGGACCCTCAAAGTAAAAATGGTCTGGTGGAGTTTTGTGATGCTCTAGTCCTTTTCCTGAAGAAAGTCAGCTGCTCCTCAAACACCACATGCTGGATTTGATCTTAGGGGGCACTCAGTGCCAGAAACACCCTCAACCCTTTGTAGCCGGCACCCTAGCACCACCTTCTGCATACACTGCCCATTGTGGTCTGTCCGTACCCATCATTCTACAGTGCTATCAGTTACACTACCCCATTCTTCTCTCTTTCAACCCTAGAGTGCCAAATTTTGAAGGATCTTGAGAAGCAGTGCTCAATTTGAGCCAGTGGTTACAGGTGGGGCCCAGTGGCACTAAGGTCCTGGGAACAGCACTATTTTTTCCTCACCAGGCTTTGACTCAGAACAACAGAGGATAAACACAAACAAAAGGAGAAGCAGGGATAAAAGAACCTGCAAGATTGAGATAAAGGGGTTGGGAAGATATGGTGATAGATGAAAGACGCAAGGTGGACTAGAGACTAGGCAACTTAGGTGTCTGCCACCGCTGATGTTCTGAAGGACTAGCAACAGGCCTATAAGCAAAACTATGATGCCTGCCACTTGTTCTTTTACAAATGAAGCACTGCTGTGCACAATCAGGCCCTGCTGTTACACTTCCAATGTGGCGAAATCTTTGCCAGGCACCCTTGGGTGTGAGTATGTTACTGGGGCTGGGTTAGCAGCTAATGGGTGTCCCAAATGTTGCTGCAGCTGTGTTGCTACAAGAATGTGTTTTGTTCCTCTAAATGGTGTCTGGTTATATGGACATCTGGGCGTAAAGAGTCTTAAGGATGCTTAAAGCAAGAACTTTCTTCCCTCACATTGAATGCTACCAGAGTTGGGGCATCACGCATAATGTCTGTTTTGGGATCTGCTCTCCTGCTTAAACCTCCCAAACATGCTCTTCACCTCCCTTACCCCCGAAGCTCAGAGCTCCTGCTTACCATGCCTGACACATTCAGGACACACTTCACATCCTTCACAATACACAGCACCTTTAAATAGCTTAGAGTTTTGCTACCCATGCCAAACACATGGTGTTTGTCAAGAAGCTGGCATTGCAGCTGCACCCCTGAAATGTCAGTGCTCAAGGTCTTGTGTGCACATGCAAGGATGGGTACAAAATGTATGTATGCGTACAATGGTGTTGGAGGGTGTACACAATGGAGGGGTTTTCACAGGTGTATCACATGACCATGAGCAAAATGTGGTTGGGTGGCCAAGTTGCTGATGATGTAGCTTCAAGATATGGGTTTCTGGCACTTAACCAAAGATTGCGAGATTCTGTTCAAATTGATAATGAATTCCCCAAAACTCAATATTCTCTTTGTGCAATTAAATATGTGTAAAAAAAATAATTAAAAAAAAAAATCCCCCCCCAAAAAAAAAAAAAAAATCAACTGTACTATTTTGTAAAGCACCTCCTGTTCTTAAGGCTCCTGACAAATGGTGTATTGTGTAAAGCACCCCGCTGCTTATTATTGAAGGTTTGCGCTATAGGAATTCTGAGAAAATTATGTAAAAAATAAAGTCGTGTTTATGGATCTTTGCACTCTTGGTACTTCCATTGTGTTCGTTTGGTGGGTGTAGCAGGCCTTAGGTGGCAGCCTAAGGTTATTGTGCAGGCCTATTCGCATAAAAGCCTTCTGGCATGCACATATACGCTAGTAGCATGTGACAGGCTAGGCTTTTCCAGCCCAGGACAAGCTACACGGAAAAGAGTGCTTCTTCCACGAGGAGGCGACCAAACAATTGGGAGCGCGCGCTGCCACGGCCTGTGGTTAGAATCTGACCCTTCAGACTTTTGAGGATGAATTACTGTGTCCTACCCTGCCCTGAAAGCAGCATTCCACAGGCACAACATGGTGGGAATACTAGTGTGACCAGGCGACCGGTGTAGTCATGGAGAGTGCATGGAATGCTTTTAAATAGGCCATCAAATGAAGTGTCACAAGAGGTCTGAAAACACAGGAATATTCCAGAATGTCCTTTGGTGATTACTAGTGATAGCGAACTGGACAAGAACATTTTGTTCCCTGCAGGTGGTGACTTGAATCAGCAAAGTAGGAACACTGACGGGAGCACGGTAGGCCACAACAGACCGACAGTGAAGCAGGCAATTATGTGACAGGGAGGTTTGCACGTTATGTGGTTTGACGACGTTAGTGATCTGTCATCTCAAAAAGAACCGAAACACAATATCCAAACTGCACTTAAGTGGGCAGCCAGCAAAAACAAAAAAAAAAATCTCAAAGTTTAAGGAGGTGATAAGTCCATTCTTTGATATGACAAGTCATGCCATTGTTGAAGCAGTCCAGACCACTGAGAATAGGGCACCACCTCCCCACTCAAGATGCACAGCAATATATTCTGGGGAGCGGAATGGCATCACAACAAAACAAACGTACTACAAATTCCAGGATACAAAGGCCTGTAAAAAGGCCAAACCATGCTTAGTATTACTGAGGCTAACGGTCCCTTTAACAACACAAGAAGTGGGAAAACTGAACAGGTAAACTTTCCTGGCTTTCACTTAAAAATGCATTCTGGAAGTTGCATTCTCGGTCCACTTCAGTTATCAAACCCATTCGAAAAGGACACAAGTATAATTGTTTGGGAACAAAAGCTCAGGGTGAGGTCCTAGGTATCAAGTGACACCGAAGCATGCAGTAATCCTAAATCCTGACTGTGTCATAATACAAATTATTTAATTTGGCTACCTGAGAAGTAAAACCACAGGTCCCAGAATGCATTATGGAGTTGAAAGAAGAAACATAAGCTGAAGAATAATTATCTATCAAAAGACCACCTTTCATTTGTGGCACAACAAGGTAGTATTTTCATTCTGGAACTTGAAGTTTCAAAGTGAAGTTAGTTTAAAAAAAACAACAAAAAAAAACAGGACTGGCTAACATGGGTCGTTATGGCAGCTATGTCTAGTTTCTTGATGATATGAAGCATACATTACAGTAGAAACGTCATAAACTGCTTAAGAGACAGACAGTACTGCTGAGCATACTCACTTTGTACTTCGCCGACCTTGACCGGGTGGCTCTCGGCATGCGGGGTGAAGAGCCGCACGGTGTTGAATTGGTGACTCGTGTGCTTCCGGGGGATGCCCTCTCTGGTGGTCGACGTCTTGTAGAGCCTCTTCATGTAGCGCAGCCCCCTGGAATTGGACTTGGGCAGCCTCGGTTGGGGCGCCTTGTCCCTCCAGCCCGGCCTGTCCGAGAGGACCTGCAGGAGCGGGGGCAGGATGCTGTGACCCTGCTCGTGCAGGGCGGTGGGCTCCGCCGGGGGGTCGCCGGGAGAGCACAGGCCGGGGGGCAGCAAGAGGTAGGCCGACAAGGAGACACAGCATAACACGGTTCTGGCCATTTCCATGATTTGGGGTCTGGAGAGCAGGCGAGTCCTGCTTCTCTAGACCGCCCGACCCCCCCGAGCCGGCCCACTTTAAAGACTCTCAGGTGTGTCTGCCTCAGTTCCTCGCGGCCACCTCGTGCTACTTAAAGAAGCAGCGCCGGTAAAACACTTGCAACCAGCAAAGCAGAGCTTGATTGACAGTTCGCTTTTACGAGGCCGCTGTCTCCCGTTTTCTCTGGGGTGCGACGCGTAACTTTGTTTTCCTTTTTCCCTTTACAACCGCCTGTTTTTAAACCTGGATTTATAATAGGACAATTTAGAAATAGCACAATACAAATGAAAACAATGTTAACTAGTCACGTGAGACAAACAGACCTCTGTATGGAATCCTGAAGTGGCGCAGAGCACGGCTGTCACTTTCTGTAAAATAGTTGCTTATTTTCTTGGCTATTAAAATCCTGCACGAGAGGCATAGGCGAAGCTGCCAAGTGTCTCAGGTCAAAGCATGATGCGCTGCTTCAGTCCGGGTGTTTTTCCTGTCAATTATGTGACTTGTGGTCTTGATTTAGAATGGGTTGAACAAGACTACAAGTACCAAACTTCCAATATAACACTAGGACTGGAGCAGCTCATCACCCGTAGACCTTGGCAACCTGACTGCTATGGCCTTTTACTCTTGGAAGGTAACATAGTGTTAGACATTTGAATGCAATTAACACTTAAAAGGACCCTCAAGTTTACCATTTCCTTGTGTAAGTAGCTCATCCAGTCCAAGATGTTTTTTGCCACATGCTGTGATTTACAGTACTGTTTCACTCATTATAAAACCAGGAGTATAAGTCCCTGAATACAATGAAAACATTTGGAATGGATTAAGACCCCATGTGGGGGCTGGAGAATTAAGTCACAGAGTAGACAGGGGATACTGGGCCCCAATTGTGGTGGTTGAGGTAGTTTGCCAATTATGTCCTAGTGTTTGTCCTACTATGGACCAAGTTCAACCAACTTGCTCCTTGAAAATTAAGACTGCATTAAAAAAACATGCCTAAAATTGAAGATGATCTAGAAGACATTGACACCCAAAGGGATCATAGAACAGATAAAGAATGACCAGACATCACCCTATGTCACCTTTACCTATCATCCTTGAAGGTAACGTGGGTATTTGTTGCTTCTCGTAGAGTAGAAGCCTACCAGAAATGTATTTAACTGGTCCCATTTTATCATTTTAATTTTTTAAGATTTGGCTGAACAGCTCTAAGGCTAACTCTCTTAGAATGATTGTATTAAAGGAGCTAAGCATTACAATAAGGTTTACTTTTAGCTTAGACCTTAATGGATGCACGCATGACCAGAGCATTTCACTGTGAGCATGGTACACTGCTCCAATTCCAGGCACACTGTGGTTGGGCTTATCTGATTCGTTCTACAGAGTGCGGCTTAGGAAATAGCCGTTTGTGTAGTTTGACAGGCCAGGCTACATATATGCGTTTCCATGTGACTGACCGAGTGCTGAGCTTAGAGAATGGGTGATGTTCTTAGAGAAGGACTAGGTGAGCTTTTTGTATGCAGATCATGTGCGGTCAGATGTAATTCCGGCATAACATTCCATCTGTCAGTTTTATATACGGCTCATATCTGGACCCTCAAAGTAAAAATGGTCTGGTGGAGTTTTGTGATGCTCTAGTCCTTTTCCTGAAGAAAGTCAGCTGACTGTCAGGATAGAGATGGAAGAGCAGCAGGGTCGGACTGAGACAAAAAATAAGCCCGGGCACAAAAATAAAAGAAGTGACCCCATTAGAGATTCACATAGTTAAAAGCGATTGGGCCACATTTCCAGATCATGCCACTTTTGAACCACCTGCAGAGGCACACTGTATGGGTATGTTACAAAGTATGAGAGACTGCATCTGTGTCTGTTTGTTGCAGGCAATGCTTGTGGTAATATCACAAAACCCAACAGTAAAAAACAGCCCACTTGGCCATAAAACAGGCCTACAAAATGCTAATAAAATGGCCCACACATTGATTGGTCAGACCAGCCAATCGGGCATTACCTGATTGCGTTCTAGGCCAGTCCAACCCTGGCGAGCAGTCACAGCTTCTCCTTGAGGTAGTATGAGGCATAAGCTCAGAACTCAACAATCAAATAACAAACACAACAACATATTGTCTACCCAGTGCTAAACCTTTAGGGCAAATAAAGTACTTTTGATCACACAGTTACATAATGCTACACAATCCAAAACGTGGTTTAGTTACACATTGTATACCACCAATGAGATCTAATGAAATACGGAAACCATTTTATGCCCACTTTAACCACCTCCCTTCTCTCTTGTGTGACTCTGGCTAAGAGTTAGGTGCAAGCTGAAGTGATGTATAGATGCCTCTTTATTGCTTTTGAGAACCCCAACAGTCTTTAGCCAATAAGTCTGTGTTGGCAAGGGTTAATGTTAACAGTCACAGTTTCACTCCCTCATGTTGGGCACAGTCTCTAAGTCTGCACCGATGTGGAAACTCTGTTACCTGCTCAGTGTGTTGGGGAGCTTGAGGCAGGGCCAGTGTAGTCCGTGTCTTTACTTTCAATGCTGAGGTATGGCACCATGGATGGCAGTCAGACTCTCTCTCAGGGTCACAGATAGAGCCACATGCTCGGGGGTTTATCAGCAGTCCCAGCCTTCAGACCAGCACAAGCAGGTGTATGTATTCAGAAGTTGCAGCCTTGGAGGCGTTTGCAGACAAAGGATGTGGCCCCACCATCTTCCCTGACAGTAGACATCACTCACCCACAAACTTTATGGCCCCACTGTGGACATCACATTTGCTCACGTGCTCCACAGTTGCTGCTCTCTCCAATGGAGAGATTTAGAGAAAATCACAGCAGTCCATTACAACAGTCATAATATAAGGTAGGCATTTCACTTCTCCTGCTCATGCTCCCAAGAAGCTAGAAACCTATCACCTCCAGAGCAAAGTCAGCCCATCCACATAAGAAAAGCGATATGGTACTTCCAAAGGGATCATCAACTGGAACTGCATACCCTAGGTTACTTTCACAAAGAATGTGATGTAGTCTAAATTCTTTTAGAGTCCCTCGTGTCACAAAGTCATCAAGATGTGACAGCTTATGTTTTATGCTAATCAAAGTATTAATAGTTAAAAGAAGAAATTGCATTGACACAATTTAAATGAGTATTTGTTTGAAGTGCAGAGTTCAACTAAGGTGGTATGTAAATTAATTTACATATTAGAGGGATAAAACTGATGTTATAATTACATTTAGGCTCTAGACTAACAGTGCATATTGAAACAATATTGAATTTCTAATGATAATGTGATGAAAATGAGTGCAAAAATGAGAGAAATGTACTTCCCTGTTATACTTAATGAAATGCATAAACAAATCTTTTTCGTTGAAAATGAAATGTATCACTCATATCAATGAAGTATTATTAATGCTGAATTTATAAATTTGCATATTATGTATGTTTTATTAAAATGTATTAATATTAATTAAATGTATTGTTATAATTCTCTTGCAATAGCATGAGTGAGGCCTGTTGAGGCTTGTATTTCATGACTGTGCAGTAAATACTTATTTAATTCCATAACATGAATTTTGTTTTCAGCCTACGTTCCCATGAGAAGACTAGATTTTGGAAATAGACCCTATTGTTTAGACAGAGAGAGAATGTATCGTAGTGCCCTTAAGAATAGGACATTGTGGAATATAGACTGACATCGTATACAATTGTTTCAAACTTGCGTGGAGTCAGACAGATGGAAGATGTTCTCATGGAAGGCTTAGGAAAGGATGGGTATGCTTCAGCATGGAGTTGTGTGATCAATTATTATTGGATGATGTCCCTTTAATGTGACATGGACTGATATCTTTGGTGAATCAGAATGCTTTCTGAATTTTAATATACTGCTGATGAGTTAGACTTTGGTCAGATGCTAGCAGATGCTGCCCAGATGCTTGCAGATACCCTGCTGATCCCAGATGCTTTGCTGAAGAAGAGTCCCTGCATGCTGTGCCCCTTGGTCAGGTATTTTCCTCTCTGCCTTTTGCCCCTTGAGATGCCCCTATGATATTTAGAAACCTTTCCATCCCCTTCAATAGACTTTTGATCAAGCTTCTGATATGCTTTCCCTTTTTACCTATCTTTTGCCCACTTTAGTTAGTAGCTTACAGTCCAATATTATTGTCTTCCAAATTATTTTTTCCCTTTTTGTGCTTTTTGTCTTTTGCCCTCATGTGTTTCACCCCACACATGTATTTCCCTGATTTGGTTAGTTGTAGGGTTTCTCACTGCCCAACCCAAATGATGACTCTGCTAAATTCTCCTGCTGGCCCACACTCAGCAAACTCCGGAAGATCTTCAGATGGATCCCAGCAGACTGCCACAGGACAGTCACCCTTGCCTTAGTCATGAGCAAACTCAACTACGGCAACGCCCTCTACGCCGGCACCTCAACTAGAAACATAAAAAAACTTCAACTCACCCAGAACACCGCCTCCAGACTCATTCTGGACCTCCCTCGCCGAGAACACATCTCCCAACACCTGAGGACCCTCTACTGGCAACCGGTCAAGAAGCGAATCACCTTCAAGCTTCTCCCCCAGATGTACAAGGCCATGCACAACTCAGGGCCAGCCTACCTGAACCGCTGCGTCTCCTTCCTCACCCCCACCAGATCCCTCCCAGATGGCCCTGGCCACCGTCCCTCTCATCCGCAAAACCACCGCCGGATGATGATCTTTTACCTACACTGCAGCAAATAACTGGAGCAACCTCCCCCTGCACCTCTGACAAAGCCTGTCGCTCACCATCTTCAGGAAGAACGTCAAGACGTGGCTCTTCAGATGAGGCCCCTCTCCCCCACGCCTTGAGACCCTCACGGGTGAGTAGGTGCGCTTTACAAATACTGATTGATTGATTGATTGAAATTGAATTGACAGATGATCGCTAACCCTGAGCAACGCTTAATTTTTGTATCTCTTTTAATAATATGTATTTTTCTTCTTGAATTCTTAGTTTTGTTAATGTTAGTTTGCCTGAACTTGTATTGTCGCCTTGGGCAACCCTTAGTGATTATATTTCTTTATAGCTTGGTACTGCAAATAGTCTACAGGACTTTGAGCTTATGTGTGTAATAAATATCTTAACTTATTTTTTTTTACTGGAGTTTTCCTTTCCGTGGCCACTTGGTCATGGTGTTTAAATTAATTGGGTTTGTATTGAAATTGTGATAGTGCTTCTACCACACCACTTACTGGGTCCAAAGATTCATCCACTTCAAAGGCCATTGATTCCTGAGAAGGATGAAAACTCTCCAACACATTTACATCTAGAGATGGAAAAGTAGAGGGCAAGTCTGTACAATGTGCACAATGGCTCAGTCATCTTGTTTACACCTCCAACAACTAGGACCAGCACAAATAACCACTCTCTGCAGCTGCCTTGTTGACCAATGCCACTTATAGAAGGGTTTATAAAAACATAATTTCAATCTCGCCACCCTCACCTTGAAAGAGCAGTATGTTGTCCCAGACCTCATCAGTTAATTCCAGTTGGTGGTTTTCTTGCCATCAAGATAGGAAATGCAGTTAATGTAGTGGCAAATTTAGAAGTTTGCGGATATTATTGTTCCTTACAAACACACCACTGCTCTACACCTTCCCCAAGTATGAGGCTATTTCTAAATCAGTGAGGAGGCAGGATTGCGTGGAGAGTTTTCCAAGTATGTGCGTATTTCAAAATCGGTGAGCAGAGAGGCTCATAAGGTCCCAGCATTGTTTGAACAGAGTTTAGCAATTGCTTTGATCCCCATTCCTGTGTAGACTGTAATCTGAATCCTGTTTGTAAATCAGAAAGTGATTTACAGCATCCATTAAATGGCCAGATGCCTGGTTCAGAACCATAATCCCCATGACATTGGGATGAAAGTGGGATCTCCCTCTCCTAAGTCTTACATTTCCTCACAGGGTGTTTTGACATGTAAGTGTGAGTAAAGTTGGAGTGGTTTGGATACCTTCTGCCATGTTTATCATGTGCAGGCTACAGTCAGGGTCAGAGCCTAAGTTGTTCATCTGTCAACGTCATACAGTATTTCGGATTGACTTGGCGTTAATGGAGGATTTTTTCAGTCTCCACCCACACCATGAAATTGTCTTGTGTATTCAAAGTGCATCAGGGATGCTAGTCTGTGTTCCTAGAAATTTGTAAGCACATACGGGATATCACAGACCATCAGAACAGGTCGCAGTGTATAGTTTGAACATTTTAAGTCATGGCCTCCCCCCCACTCCATATGAAGGTCTTGGTTATAGAGGCAATTTCCCTCAGAAGTAATGTGGCTAATTGCAAAGCCAACATAGTTAAAATATGTACTTTTTGCCTCTAGGATAGCGATTTTTAACCTTTTAACTTTAGTGAAACCCGCTGAATCACTGTTGAAGCCAGGGACTCCTGCCTATGCAATTTCTGTGATTTGAACCTCAAAATAATACACACGAATACAGAAATAAGCAGACATCAAACACATACAAAAATATGAAATCCTTTATTTAATTTGCAAACAAAAAAGTGGAAATTGAAATTTTAATTCAATTGGAACACTGTAACTTTTCAAAATGTGGTTATATTTCTGAAAGATGAAGGGCCTAATTAGGAGTTCAGTGGACAGGAAGACCTGCCTGCTGAATTTCCAACGGGGAGGTTGCCACCAGACTGGCTACCTCCATGCCGGACCCATTAAGATTTACTGCTAGGCTGGCTGGCTGGAGGAAACCACCCCTTTTAGGGGTTAATGTTTTGGCCATTCTGGCCCCCATGGGGGCAGACTGGCCATATATTTTTAGGCCTATCTTCCCCCAGGTGGGACAGAAGCCACTAGCCCACCAGGGATTTTTTTTAAAGTAATTTTGTTGTTTTGGAGAGCGGACCGTTGGGCAAGGTTCATCCCCCCTTTTGAGAGTGAATGTTTTGATCATTTCTGCCCCTCTCAGGGGCATATCGGCCATATATTTTTAGGCCATTTGCTCCAAAGGAGGGGGGGGGCAGAAGCTACTAGACCACCAGGATTTTTTTTATAAAGCAAGTTTGTTGTTTTGGGGAGCGACCCCTTGGTCAAGGGTTACCCCCTTTCAGGGTTGTATTTTTTGGGCCAATTCAGGCACCCTTGGGAGTAGATTGGCCATATTTTGAGGCCCTTCTGCCCCCTAGGAAAAGTTCCTGTGTATGTGTGAACTAGAGTTTGGCTGGTGGTCTGCGTACACTGGTGCTTGGCTTGCTGTGTATGTATTGGCACTTGGCTGGTGGTGTATGTGGTGTGTGCTTGACTGGCAGTGTGTATAGACTGGTACTTGCCTGGAGGTGTGTGTGGACTGGCGCTTGGTAGGCGGTGTGTGTGGGCTGGAGTTTGTTTTGCTGTGTGTGTGGACTGGTGCTTGACTGACATCTGGCTGATGGTGTTTGTGTTAACAGACTTCTGGCTGGCGGTGTATAGCTGGCATTTGGATGTTGATGGGCACACTTTATCATGTTAACTGTTCTATTTCTTGTTATCATTTACATCTGTGATCATAATGTTTTATTTCTCCTTTTTATTCTGGTGGAAAGTTCTTTTTTTTTTTTTGCTGTGAATTCTGCTTGCGGTGTTGGCACTGGTAGTTCAGCAGTTTGTGTAGTTGCATGAGTTGGGTAAGAAAAACCTTTTTGTACAGTTTACTCCAAATGAGTATCATTGCCCTGCCTGAATGCATTTTATGTAAATGGTGTAATAATAGCATCATATTTAGCTTCTCTTTTATTGTGTGTGAAATTCTCCTTGGATCTGTACACAATGTGTTTTATATTGTCTTGTGTGTAATCTTCTTTTGTTTTTCCTTTCTAGTGGGAAATCATTGGTGCTTGCTGTGTCTGTGCAGAATAGGTGCAGGTGATTCTGAGTATAACTGTCTCTGGCAAGTGAGAGGTATCTTATTTGAGTATATAGGTTTTTGTGTGCGTTGTATTGATTGACATTTCCTTCCAGATTACTATATGCCAGTAGTTTTACTTTCTGTTTGATAAAGCCACAGTTTGTTTATTACTTATTTTACACAGTGTTGGTTATTGTTGACTTTTTTGTCATGTTACTTTTATTAGTAAGGATTATGGTTGGCTGCATAAGTATCACTCAGCAGGTTGTTGGTATGCTTTTTGATTCTTCCTCTGAACATGATTATGAAACTGACTCTGCATCTGAGGAAGAGGAAGAAGACCAAGATTATGGCAGTGAATTTTCTGTCTGAGAGGAATAATGTGATGATGACACGACTCTCAGTGTGGAGGAAGTGCCTTTTTTAGAGGAGGACACTGAGGTGCCCATAGTGCAGCAAGAGGCTTCTGGATTGCAGCCTGGGACTGAAAGGCTTCCTATTGGAAGTGCTGAACTCTGGGTTGCCCCAAACATGGTCTAGCCAGTGTTTCCTGTCTTTACTGGTGTCGCAGGGTGTAGAGTGAATACTGAAAACATTTTGACAATAAATTTCTTTCAGTTGTTTATGGACAATGTATTTTTGATGAGTTTGTTGACCGGACTAATTTGTATGCTGAACATTATTTGAGGAACAACAGTGCCAAATGTAAGCCCTTCTATAGAGCAACTCAGTGGACACCCACAAATCTGGATGAGTTGGAAAAAGTTCTTGGCTTCAACTTTCTTGTTGGGCTTGATAAGGAAACTGTCATTTCTTCATATTGGTCTTCTAGTCCCCTGATGGCAATGTCTATATTTTCTGCAATCATGAGTCGTGATTGGTATTTGCTTCTGCTTCGGATGCTTCATTTTGTTGATAAGGCTTCAGCATTGGCACAAGATCACCCTGATTGTGACCATCTTTTTAAGATTCAATGTGTCCTTGATCACTTTGTGGATGGATTTTTAGAGATCTGTGTTCCAGGGAAAGGAATAGCTGTTGATGAGTATTTGGTCGTGTTCAAGGGCCATTTGGTTTTTAGGTAGGACATTCTAAGCAAGAGGGCACGTTTGCGCCATGCAAACGGCCTCCCGCAATGCACATTCACAAATTGCGAGTCGGTACCGACTCGCAATTTGTGAATGCGACTCGCATATAGGAAGGGGTGTTCCCTTCCTATTTGCGACTCGCATCGCAATTCAGAATTGCTTTGTGACCGCGAATGCGGTCGCAAAGCAACTCGCAGTTACCACCAGTGTCACACTGGTGGTAACTAATTCGTAAAAGGGAAGGGTTCCCCATGGGACCCCTTCCCCTTTGTGAATGTCGACAAAAATATTTTTTCAGAGCAGGAAGTGGTCCTATGGACCACTGCCTACTCTGAAAAAAACGAAACCAAATGGTTTCGGTATTTTTTTCATTTTGCAACTCGTTTTCCTTTAATGGAAAACGGGCTGCAAAATGAAAAAAAAAACTGCTTTATTTAAAAAGTAGTCACAGACATGGAGGTCTGCTGACTTCAGCAGGCCACCATCCCTGTGAGTGCAGGGACTCGCTAAGGGGTCGCAAAATGCAACCCACCTCATTAATATTAATGAGGTGGGTCTTTGCGACCCCATCGTGAGTCGCAGAAGGTGTCTGAGACACCATTCTGCATATGCTTTTGCGATTCTGAAATTGCGAGTCGCACTGACTCGCAATTTCAGAATCGCAAAAGCATATCTTGCTACATCTGGCCCTAATTGCTGTCTGGAGTGGTACAGAGTGTACACTGGTAGGGATTCCACTACTGACCCCCCCATGGTTGTTTGTCCACTTTCTGAGTTAGTGAGAACATTGTGTGGGAACGTGGTAGAGGACTTTGTAACAAAGATCACCATTTATACTTAGATAACATCTACAGTGGTGTTCAGTTGTTCAGGGAATTGTTCAAAGTGGACACTGTTGCTTATGGCACAGTTGGCTCTAGCCGTAAAGATTACCCTAAAGAGGATGTGTGTAAAAAACTTGAGAGGGGACAGTGCAGTGCCTTGTGTAGTGATGAATTTGCAGACAGGAGAGACGTTTTAATGCTGACTACAATCCATGATGAAAGTACTTCACCTCTGACTGTTTGGGGGTCAGGTTGCTGAAGCACACAAACCTGTGTGCATTGTAGACGACAATAAGATTATGGGTGGTGTAGATAGAGTAGATCAGCAATTGGAACCTTACACTGCTGTTTGTAAGGTTTACATTTGGTATAAGAAGTTGGCTATCCATTTGTTTCATTTAGCAACCTTCAATGCTTTTGTTGTATTCAAGGATTGTTCTCCTCAAAGATGACATTTGTTCAGTTTCTGCAGTCTGTGACAGGTAGCCTTTTTGTAGTGGAACAGGCAAGTGTTCCTAGGTTTGGGGTGGTGGAGGATGTGGCTAGATTGCAAGATCACAACTTTTCTGATCACATTCCTCCCATGCTCAAAAAAACTATCCTTATAAGAGATGAAGAGTCTGTGTCCGAAAGAGGCATGCAGAAGGAGAGACGTATGTACTGCCGAAAGTGTCCCTCTAATTCTGGACTATGTGTGCCCACATGCTTTAAATTGTGCCACACACACCAGAGTTATTGGGAGCAACCTTGAGCATAAAAGTGAACTGACTGGTGTGTATCATGTCACAGTTGGCACTAGTGTGATGTATTTAGTTAGAGCTGTTGCGTTTGTAGTTATAGTTGTCTGTCTACTTCTAATTGGTTTATGTTTTCTTTTCTGTTGAGAAAAATATGATGGTGGTATGTGTGGACTAGCGCTTGGCTTGCAGTGTGTGTAAACTGGCACTTGGCTGGCAGTGTGCATGGACTGGAGCTTGGTTGGTGGTATTTGTGGACTGGCACTTGACTGGCATTGTGCGTGGACTAGAACTGGGCTGGTGGTGTGTGTAGGATGGTGCTTAGCTGGCTGTGTGCGTGAGCTGGCGCTTGGCTGCCAGTGTGTGTGGACTGGCACTTGGGTGACAGTGTGTAAGTACTGACTTGATGCTGGTCACTACACATACTGCTAACCAAACATCAGTCTATACACTCTGTCAGCCGCCAGCTGGTGTGATTGCTCTGTCAGTCATGTGGATGTATGAAAGTGCTGGGCCTGTGAATGAGCCTGTTGATGTGAGTGTTGTAATGTGCTGGGCTTGCCGCTAGCCGTGTGAATGGTGTTGTGTGTGTCACATATGAAAGGTGTGTGAATGGTCTGTAAAGCGGTTGGTCCCTTGACACCGCTTTGCAGCTCACAAACTGTGAGACATTGTTTCAGTATTTTGACCTTTCAAATATTAACAGTGTATTTCATTTTTGAGAAATTAGTTGTTAATAAAATTTTACATTTTTAACCTTTTTCTTACCCTGGTGCCAAATCCAACCAATATGTGTGTTTACTTGAAGAGCAGATAGTTGTGCAGTAATATTTGTCTCTTCTGTCTTTCTCTGCGTTTTTTACCCCCAGTTCCTTGCAAACTTCAAAATGTGACTAAAACCACACATTTTCCTTGTGTTTTTGTGCCATAATCTTCCAGGATCAGAAAGAAACCACAAAATTCCTACCACTCAGCATTTCCTCACTTGTCCCAATAAAGATGCTGCTCCACTTGTGCGGCTGGGTCTAGTGACCATGACAGGAACTGATCAAACTAACATCAATGGGAGTCCTCGCAAAGGTACCCTCCTTGACCCTGGTTTGATTTGTTCTGGTGCAGACTCTGGGCCAAGCCACACAAATGAAGTACCATTTTTATCAGAATACTTGGGAGAATGCCATGTGGAAGGAACTTTGTGGCTACCCGCAGATTCGTGAACATTCCACCACAGAAATGGGAGGAAAATGTGTTTTTTTGTTAAAGTTTAAAGTTTGAAGGGGATTCTGGGTAACAAAACGTGAATAGAGCCATGCAAGTCAGCCCACTCTAGATACCCCTTGGTGCCTAGTTTTCTAAAATTTACAGGGTGGTTAGGTTTCCTTGGTGCCAGCTGGGCTGGGGTCCGAAATCTAGAGCAACCTACATTGGAAAAAGAGGGTCAGTTTTGGTTGGAACAATGTGCTGCGTTCCATGGTGCGTTTTGGGCTGTTTCCTGTCACGAGTGCTAGGTCTATCAACACAAGTTAGGTATTATTTTTATTGGGAGACATGGAGAAATGCTGGGTGATAGAAGATTGTGGCTCCCTGCAGAATTTAGAACATTCCAACACAGAAATGTGAGGAAAATGTGTTTTTTAGTCAAAGTTTGAGGTTTGCAAGGGATTCTGGGTAACAAAACGTGGTGAGGGCCATGCAAGTTAGCCCACCCTGCATACCCCTAGGCGTCTAGTTTAAAAAAATGTACAGGTTGGCTAGGTTTTCCTAGGGTCCAGCTGAGCTAGGGCCCAAAACCTAGAGCTGCTCACATTGAAAAAGATGGTCAGTTTTGGGTGGAAAAATGTGCCGCATCTAGGTTGCGTTTCGGGCCACTTCATACTGTGGACACTTGGTCTACCCACACAAGTGAGGGACCATTTTCATCGGGAGACTTGGGGATATGACAAGTGGAAGGAAATTTGTGGCTTTCCATAGACTCTTGAACTTTCTATCACAGAAATTTCCATGTTCAGAGCCACGAAAGTGAGCTCACCCTGGATACCTGCACGTGTCTAGTTTAAATTAAAAAAAATATATTTACAGGTTTGCTAGGTTACCCTAGGTGCCAGCTGAGCTAGGGTCCAAATTCTAGAGCTCCCCACATTGGAAAAAAAGGGTCAAATATGGGTGGAAAAATGTGCCATACTGCGTTTTGGGCAATTTCCTGTTGCGGGCACTAGGTCTAACCACACAAGTGAGGTACAGTTTTTAGTGGGAGAGTTGGTGGAATGGGGGGTGGAAGGAAGTGTGTGGCTCCTCGCAGAATCTGGTTTGAGGTATGCAAGGGATTCTGGGCAAAAAAACATGGTGAGAGCCACACAAGTCAGCCCACTCTAGATACCCCTAGGTGACTAGTTTAAAAAAATGTACAGGTTGGCTAGGTTTCCCTAGGTGCCAGCTGAGCTAGGGTCCAAAATCTACAGATACCCACATTAGAAAAAGAGGGTCAGTTTTGGATGGAATAATGCACTGTGTCCATGTTACGTTTTGGGCTGTTTCCTGTCGTGGCACTAGCGAGGCACCATTTTTATGGGAGCATAGAATAGTAGAACATCTGTTATTACCTTCTAGATTTCACTGCATTTGTGCCTATCAAATGTAAGCCAGTGTATAAGAAAGATGACATTTAAAAAAATACTCACCAAATCATCTGCTAGTACAGGGTCCCACAAGTTCAGAAATGTAGAAGTAACTACTGCTTCTAAATACTATGGGGGTCATTCTGACCTTGGCGGTCCATGACCGCCATGGCGAAGTGCGGCGGTAGCACCGCCAACAGGCTGGCGGTGCTTCCTGGGCGATTCTGACCGCGGCGGTAAAGCCGCGGTCGGAAAAGGGAAGCCGGCGGTTTCCCGCCGGTTTCCCGCTGGCCCAGGGAACCCGCCATGGCGGCGCTGCTTGCAGCACCGCCATGGGGATTCCGACCGCCTTCCCGCCAGCCTGTTTCTGGCGGTGTCCACCGCCGGAACCAGGATGGCGGGAATGGGTGCCGTGGGGCCCCCTAACAGGGCCCCACAAAGATTTTCACTGTCTGCTTAGCAGACAGTGAAAATCGCGACGGGTGCCACTGCACCCGTCGCACCCCATCAACTCCGCCGGCTCCATTCCGAGCCGGCTACATTGTTGAAGGGGCTGTCCCGCTGGGCCGGGCGGCGGTCTTCTGGCGGTCGGCCGCCGGCCGCGCAGGAAAGCCGGAATGGCCGCCGCGGTCTTTTGACCACGGTGCGGTCTTTCGCGGGAACCGCTTGGCGGGCGGCGACCGCCGACCGCCGCGGTCAGAATGACCGCCTATATCTTGTGCCCATTTCAGAAATACATGTTTCCTTGATACCCATTTTTCCCTCTGCCAATTTCGCTATAAGAATTGGTCTATACTTGATACTCAATGAAAAACCATTGTATGGTGCTGCTCAGTTGTTTGCTCTGGGTACCTTGGGTTCTTGGAGAACCTACAAACCCTATATTTGCCAGCAACCAAAAGAGTTTAGTGGACGTAATAGCATATTGCTTTTGTCAGTCAGTCATCGTGACAAAACGTTTCAGATGGAAATGTTGCCACAAATGCCCATTTTATCCTACTTATTTTCAATATATTTTTTTTTTAAACAGTTATTTCCCTTTAAAAAACCTTGAGGGATCTACACAAATGACCCCTTGCAGAATTCAGATGTTTGTCTAGTTTTCAGAAATGTATAGCCTTTCTGGATCACCCATGAAGTTCACACTGGTTCCCACCACAAACTGGAAGTAGGTTGAGAGCAGAAAAAAATAGGGAAAATAGGCTACCTTTTAGAAAAATGCCAAAACAGTGGTACAAAATTAGTTTTTTTGATTTAGCGCTGCATGTTTCTGAAAGCTGGAAAGATGATGATTTTAGTACAGTAAACCATTTGTGGGTGCCATTTATAGGAAACAAAACAGACACTTTTATCTGGAGCAGTTTTTCTCTGTTTTTCTAAAAACAAAATCAAAAATATGCTATATTTTGCCTATTTTCTTGGTTCCCTCCAGGGGAATCCACAAACCCTGGAATACCCAGGATGTTGGGAGAAAAGGACGGATATTAGGTGTGGATACCTTGTCTAGAAAAAAAAGTTATGGAGGCCCAGCAGCGAAGGGGGTTAGGGAACCTGAAAGTACCATTGTTTTTCATAGTAGCATGAGAACCATGGTGGGCTCGTTGGTGCCTCAACAACCACACTGTAATGGGTTTATCTGCTTTGCCAAGCAGTGCACCCTTTGAAACTCTGAGGTTGAGACAAAGGTTGCTACAACAGATCAGGGAGCATCAAAGACAGAAATTGGAACATATTGGATTGTTCAGTACCATCAAGAATTTTTTGGAATCACACATTATCCTGTTTACACTTTCTTCCAGGAACATGAGCTTCTTTTGGGTATTGCACAATTCTTGCCTCCATACTGGGCTGTTGTGCAGTTGCATTACCACTTCCTGAAGCTTATCAGATGCGACCATCTTCTTATGGAACAAGGCAGTCTCAGCACCGGAGAGATTTCTCCTCTGTTGTCTTTGCAGCACTGTCCTTCACTTCTCTAATGGCTGATTTGATCATCAATAGTCCTTTTATCCACTTGTCCAGAGTAATTTCTACCTTGACAGTCAACAAAGCTACAGTTGGCTTCAATCCAGATTCCCAGATACTGTTTCTAAGAATATGAGTTGCTTCTGGGCTCTCTGCTTAGACATAGAGATGTTCAGTGCAGAACATTATGAGCGATATATAGTTAATGAAAAACAGCCACCTGCTGGCAACAGGTGATCCAGAGGTGGTCCAGCTGCAGTGCAGCAGTAAAGTAGAACATTCAAGCCAACCACTCAGAACTAGGAAAACCAGTTGTTAATGTCAAGCAACTGAGTTGGTATTCCATAGGCTTCACTTTATCCCTGGTAGTAGGTTATTTGTCTCAGATAAGTGAGAAGGCAATAGAGTAGTGGCAAAGACCCAGGATCCACATGGACTCCTAATGGGGAGCTTGTGCCGACAGCTGTAAGGAAGCTGCTCCTAGATCCCCTCTAAGATAATAAAATCAGCAGCCAGAGGTGTTGTCAGTATTCTCAATCCAGTAGTAAACAGAGAGTACCTGAATATTGAGACGCAGTCAGGGATAATGAAGAACGCCAGCACAGGAGGCTACAAAGAGATGTTCGCAGTAGCTCACCATTGTCTGATGACCTTCCCGATTGAGCTCTTTCAGTTAAGTAGTTTAGGCCACCTTGTGTCAATGAGGCGCACACCTCCTCTGCCCATTCCCTCATGTTTCTTGAAGACCATCACAGGAGAAGTTCACGGCTGGCTCATTGCACCTAGGAGTGGTGTTAGAGCTCATCCGTCCTCCATTTTTGCCTGGTGGACACGAAGGAGGCCTGGCATCCATCTGCCCTCCCCCTGATTTACCCAGCAACCTCATTCCAACATTTATCAGCAGGTCCCTGGTAGCACAACTACCACTGCTACTTTGCTGAAGGCAGCTGTGGTGTGTGTAGGGTATACATTTGCAGGCCTTCCTGCTCCAGGTCTCGGTGTCAGTGCCACTGATCCCCATGGTGGTTGTTGTCAGTCTTTCAGGGCTGATTGACCTTTAGCTGCCAGGAGATTGTGGTTATGGGGGCAAAGCGTGCAACAGTTTTACAGACTAAGAGCTCCAGAGTCCTGGTTACGGTGTCTGGACTCATATGCCCCTCCATCTCAGATGGCGTAACTAAAGCCCAGCATTCTCCACAAAATGCTCCAGCTCCCACCCAATGCTTGTTCTTTGGAATGACATTTAGGTGTCACAGAAGTTCTCTGCCACAGGACAGTGGAAGATCGCCTCTCCTAGCCACCAGTTACTCCAAATACATCCACAGGATGACTGGAGCAGTTTTAGAATGCATCGGTTCCAGGCATAGCCAAATCTTGCATCCATGAACAGCATTTGTTATCGCCAATATGTCTTTAAGTGTGGATTGTCACTACACTTGTTAAAGGCTGTAGACACATATGTTGTTACATGGAATCTCACAGATTAACACAGTAGACAAAGGTTTGATGTTAGTTATGCCCTCTGACAAACAGTTGGCATTAAAGATCTGCTATGTGATAATCGTTGGTATGCCCTTTTTTTAATAGGGGATGTATATTGTTTTGCGTACTGTAATTTTGTACATATTTTTAATTTTATGTCTGTGTTACTGATGGTTGCCAGTTTGTGGGCAAGACAGGAGGCCTCAATTGGTTGTGGCAACAAGCCAGTAATGAAGGTTACACTCTTCATTGGTTCACCGGGGAAAAGTTACATCTGATGCCATAAGTCTGATCTGTTTATTATGGAAAGTTACAAAAATGGTAGTAGGCCTGGCTTTCCTATTGTTTTTAATGCCAATAGGTGTTTCAGAGAATTGTTGTTACATAGGTGTAGTCTGTAGACTGGTATTTTATTACACATAATGTCAGTTTAACTTTGTAAGCAATGGATTTAGTGTTGGTTAATCCTTTGGATAAACTCCATATTTGCACTTTGATAATCTTTGTTAGACCGTCATAAATGGGGTTGTACATTGTTTTTCTGACTACAATTTTTATACATATTTATAATTTTGCTGTTTGCCTGATGGCTGCCTTGTGAGAACTGTTCTGATTAAAGTAGTAGGCCTGAGTTAATGATTATGACAAGCAATTACTAACTATTATAGGCCTGTAGGCCAGTATATTTCTTGTGAAAAGCATATGTTAAAACCAATAAGCCTTTAAAATGGATTGTCATGACACTGTATTAATGGCTGTAGCCAAACACTGTGTTACATGGAATATCACAAGTTACTTTAGCAAGCAAGGATTTTGGTGCTGTTTACTTGCTGTGGGTGTTCTTACATTCTTTAGGCGTACATCATTTCCACTGTGCTAATCCCTGCTAGACTGTCTTAAGAAGGCCCGGTAGGTGTAATTGTCTGCAAGGCTCTTGTAATAAAAACAAAAACAAAAACTACACTACATATACATACTTATAGGGTTTTTGGGCTGTCTCTGTCTGTTCAAATGTCATTCATGTTCTGCTTCTTCTCATAACATTACACTACATGGGACAATGTTTTTCCCCTGCTAGAACTGTTAGCCTTAGGGTGTCTTCCCCCAAACTTTTTGCTCCTTGGTTCATATTTTTGCTGATTATTTTTGTTGGCCCTAGAACTCTGAGCATCTTACCACTGGTGACCAGTGCTAAAGTGCATGTGCTTCTCCCCCAAACATGGTAACATTGGTATATACACAATTGGCATATTTAATTTATTTGTAAGTCCCTTTAAAAGTGGTATTTCATATACCCAGGGCCTGTAACTTAAATGCTATTAGTGGGGTTTGAGGTACTCACTTAAGTATGTCTTTAAGCGTGTCAAAGGCCTGACATTGTAGAGCCTTTGTGTGCAATGTGACTGCCATTTCGACTTTTCATTTAAAGCCCCTTGCCAAGCATTAAACACCCGCTTTTACCTTACCCCTAAGGTAGGCCCTAAGTAGCCCTAAGAGCAGGTTGCTGTGCAAGTAAAAGGTAGGACATGTACTTTTAAGTTTTACATCTCCCAGTAGTAATGACCAAAGTCGTTTTTTGCTACTGTGAGCCCTACTCCTCTCATAGGTTAGCACTGGAAAGTCCTTAATACACTTTTAAGCTATAATTTCTGATTAGAAGGAGTAGCTGAATCACAGTTCATATCTTTGGAATGGTAATGATAAATCCTCTTTAATGCTAAAGTTGGATTTAACATTACTATATTAGGAATGCCACTTTTGGAAAGTAGGCATTCCTCTGCTCTTACTACTCTGTGTGCCTTGCAGCCTGTCTCCAATACACATCTGGGATGGATGACAGCTGCACCTTGTGAATTCCCTCTAGACAGCCACAAACACAGGAAATGTAGGTGTGTCTGAGTACTCATCTGCATTCTAATGGCTCTTCCTGGGCATGAAGGGAGGGATGACACTTACACCTGAATAGGCAGTGCCTGTCCCCACACAAAGGACTGATTACCTCCTACTGATAGTCTGGAGCCAGGGCTTTGCAAGACCTTTCTTACTGATAGTCTGGAGTCAGGGCTGTACAAGGCCCTTCTTTGAAGTCACCTCCACTTCAAATGCACTTTTGGGTATAAGTACTGGGTCTCTGACACCACAAAATCAGACACTTCTGCACCTACACATGGACTCAATCAGAGGAACTGCTGTGCTACTTAAAGGACTAATCTGCTGGACTACATAACCACATGAAAAACAGAATGGGAGAAAGTAATGCAGTGTAACCATATACTCAGCCCCTAGAGGTCAAACCTATACCCAGACAGTGTTAAGAAGTGTAAAAATGACAAAATAATGAAGTAATAATATCACAAAATGTGTCCCATTGTGCCGCATAATTTGTCTTTTCTTAACACAAAATTTAGTGAACCCTGCTGCATTACTTGACCCTCCACTGCCATATAATTCCAGTGACCCTGACCATATGGCATAATTGAGCTGTGTTGTATGTATGTGACACGCGTATTTAATAATGTACAAAATATTAACATGCTTACCTGGGACCGTTAATATGAAGTTATGGCAAGCCTTGAGTGTGAAAATGTGGCCAGGTAAGCATGAAATCAGGATGGTCTTGAGAGAGAAGACACTATGTTGATGAGTTAGACAGTACATTCACTTCTATCGCAGCACAGCGACCGCGGCCATTATTTGCCATTAGAATACATTTGGGACAGTCCAAACATCAAAAGGGTGACACTGATTTTATGGGGTAATATGGTCATAACAAATGAGAAACCCGTCGAGGGGGTGGGGAAGGGCCAAGACAGGGCTCACCACAGGGAAACTTCGCTTCCCATAAGGTAGAAAAAGTCAACTTTAATGAGTTTGAGAAAAATATTTGTAGGCTTTATTTGTTACCAACAGGACACATAAAAATACTGCATATGTATACAAATTGTGTCAATAACATTATGATGACAAAGTGTCCACTTACCTAGTGGCCAACTACGATTCCAGCCTGTGAAATGCGACACAGTAACGGCAGGACACAATACGAGTGAGAGCTGTCAACTCCCACTGTTTTTCCTAAACATGACATACCGTGAATATCCCACATTTACAAGTAGGGGCGGTGTGAATTAGTGGGCCTGGGGTGGATTATATTTTACGTGGAGGAGGCGGGTGTGGGTAAAGGGGATGGCAACCCCACTTCTAGACTCAATACTCGCTAGAGATGAAAGCGTCCCTGAGAGATGTGTCTGGTAGAAGTTTGTGAGTCAGCCTGAGATCTGAGGCCACCGGGACCGCACAGGCCCATCTCACAGCCCCCTCGCAGCAGTGCTTACCCGTCTGCTGCTCCTAGCCGAGGAGCTCAGCTGCTGTCTGGACTGGCTTTACGGTGTTAAATCGCAAGGACGCGTGCTGGATTTGGAACATCTGGTTAGTTGGACTGAAAAGTATAAATGTGATGACTCAAGCCATGAGAATAATTTGTAAATGTGCAGGGCTGGAAAAGTGGCGTTTTTTTGTGGACGCGGAGCGATATGGTTACCATTTACTCAATATTATATAAATACTGTGAACCCAGGTCCTCATATCAAAACCGCGAAATCACATTGGCCAATCAGAATTATGAACCCACCTCTCTGCAATGCCATTGCAAATGTATCCTATTAGGTGCTAAGTCGCTCTGGAGGGTGTATTTACTGGACCGGCTTTAACACGCCCAACGGAAGTGGTGTACAAAACAACAGCAGTGGCACATAGCACAATACTGTTGGATGACACCGACCGAAGTGAGTGATTGTTGCATTGTTCAAAGGGGTGTCTGTCCTAAAAACAGCCAAAATAACTCAGCAGGACCTCTCCAGAAACAGAGACCCATAGGACACCAGCTGAATGAACACAAGATTAAAGTCACAGGCGCCTCTCAAGGGGACCAACAGACAAGGCACCCCGAATTAAGCCAGGGCTATGGAAACCTGCAAGGTATGCAGAAATAGACAAGGTGACACGTCACCAAAGGAAGTGACCATTATGATGTCACTGCACTCGAGACAGTACTCAGTGTGATGTCACCGAGGTTAGACCAGCACCCAATGTGATCTCACCACAGTAAGACCAGCAGCCATTATGAGGTCATTACAATAAGGGCAGCTCCCAGAGTGCGATCAGCATAACAAGGGCTAATTCAGGTAAACAGTCGCTGGCAGCGAGGGCAGATCCCACCCTGGCATCACAGCAGCTGGGGCAGCTCTGTGTGAAATAACTGCACTAAGGGCCCCTCCTAGAGTGAGGTCCCTGCAGTGATACAGGTATCTGTGTTATGTCGCTGCAAGAATTTCAGCTCCTGGTGAGATGAGGTGAGGTGACTGCAAGGGACACAGCTTCCAGCATGAGGTTAATGCTAACAAAGGAGAGGATACACTGTGATGCCATTTAAGCTTCAAATAAACGTATGCTTACACAATGAGGCGGGCCCTGGTGTGATGTCATTGTCGGTGAGCAGAAAGTGCAGTATCAAAGCAGCGAGGACTCTTTCCTGTGTGAGGTCACTGATCGCACCCAGTGGGACATCGTTAAGACGAATTCCAGTTACATTTATTATATAAGCGCAAAGAGTAGGCCTCAGTTTTCACTTTCCTTGTATCTACTTACATAAATCAGTATTTATATCCCTCTTGACCTGATTTTTTTTTTTGGGGGGTGGGTGGGCGATATCTGGAAATCTCTTAGACCTCTATGTTTTATGCAACAATGTTTGAGTTTCTATGTCAGCTGTTCTTAGGGTGACCAGACATATATAAAAAACAAACATTTGCAATGCAACAGGTCCCGCATTTTCTTGAGTTAGGGCTACTGGCATTATAAATTCATAACTGTACTTTTCTTGCCACATAAATTGCTGACCCTGTCTCATAATTTAATCTTTTCCTGCCATATAATTCCAGTGGCCCTGCATAAAACTAAAGCACTTCCATGTACCTTCTTCATCTATCTGCAGCAAAAAATTAAAATGTTGCTATTTAGCAGCGTTAAATTGGGCAAAGCTTAATTGAAGCACGCTTACATTGTGTTTACTGAAGGCAAATATGAATTTACAAAATACACAATTTCCACTTTGAAACTATAGTTGGACCACGGAACACATTGGCCACACGGAAAATAAATATTTGTTAAAAGCTAATGCCTGCATATTAATACAATTGTGTCTTTTATTATTTATGTTTGTGTGTTGTTTTACTAGTGTATCCCATATGGTGTTTAGCTGCAATTTACACTGTTTAGGTGTGATTCACTCCACAAGTTTTATAGCATCTGATAACATCGCTGCTGTCTACAGAGCAACCCAGCCAGGCAGTCATTTACACTCATTCATTTGGGTGATGCTGCCCTTTCACGAAAACATGCTAATGTTTCTGCTTTGTGTTCTTGTTTTTCATGTTAAAATTTCGTCTCCCAGCAGTCTTTTTATGTTAATTTGCTGTATTTCACAGTGTTTAAGAATCAAGAGTGATTCATGTCCTTGTATTCAAAAATGTTTTCTACACCGTAATAACATCTTGCTTTTTAAACTTCCAGCCCGGCAGCTTATTTATAGTTTAGAGCGGAAGGACATTTTCACGTTAGAGTTTGCATTTCAAATAAATTATTCCCTAATTTGCCCAGTGAGGCAGAAAAATAACTGATGGCCCTTTAACAAAAATTGTTTGTGCCCTGCATCAGAACACACCGGCTCAAATTAAGCACTGCGAACATAATAAGTGTGCCTTCTTCAGATCCAGCTGTTACTCTACACAGAAGGCTGATTTATTTTTCCTTGATAGCAGAGCCATGAGCTTTAAGTTTTTAACTTATGAGACCCACAATTGCCTTGGTAGCATACACAAAAAGTATGTTTTTTCTAGGTTCAGCTGTCACTTTACACCGCACGCTAATAACTGCTGCATATGCTTTTACTGAATACTAAAGCAGGCTAATTTGAAGTTGCAAAGAAGCAAATTTTCAGTTTTTTGTGTTGCACATTAGTTTTGGTTTTGTTGTGACTTTCCTAACTGTCTCTTTTGGTCACACTAAATGCGGCACTGTAAGCAAGAGATGAAGCTTGGAATTATTATAAGGCAGTGCAGAGGGTTAATGTGGCTGCTGCAAAGAACGTGTTGTATGCAGATCACAGACTGCATTCCATCTTCAAATGTTAAAATAACTCTGGTGATTAATGTTATTTCTGGAGAGAGAACGTACAGTTCTCTATTGGAAGCTTGGACTAATTACAAGGTAGCGCAGAAGGTTAATGTGCCTGCTGTGAGGAACATGAACTAAGCAGATCTGAATCAGCAACTAATGTAATAAGCACACACGAAAGGCAATATTTACGGGCTGCTAGCAAACAGCAGAAACTTCACTAGAAGGACAGATGGGGATTATTTTTGTTAAAGCTCTTTTCCCCTTCTGAGGTCTGTCTGAAAGCGATTGAAACCAGGGGCCAGCTCAGCCCCTTCGCTCCTGATAGCCGGGGAGGATTTTGGTTTGTGCGCCATTTCAAAGCAGTACCGTAGTACCTCCATAGTGAAAAACAAAAACATGAGCTGCTCAAAATGAAATATTCCAAAAACATAAGCTGATCGTCCCGTGCCCTTAAAACCAAGTCTGTTGTGAGAGGAAGAAAGGGAATAAAAGAGAAATAAGTACAACACACACCAAAGACATGATCAGTAAACAACTAATAAAAAAAATGAAAGTCATATAGTTTCACATAAGCGAGCCGACGGCTGCCATGCGCAACCCAAAAAGCATAACAATTTCACAGAAAAAAATATCACCAACTTCGCAAACCTAATGACCATCACTAAAAGCAATTAAAAAAAAAATGATTGCCACTAAAAACACCACATACATCACAAATAAAATAAAGATAAAATCACTGTGTTTGTTACAATGTATCTGCAGAAAGAGGAAATATAAAGCTATAATGTTTGTGACACAAAAAGTTACTACACGTTTTTGCAAAACAGGGAATAAAGCCAGCATGCCAACTGCAGTAAGTGAAAAGCAGCAGATATAAAACAGCATGTGTTATGTTTAAAAGCTTTATCCTAAAAGACACTATCGTCCACAAGCTGTAAAAAACATCTGTACGTGAGTGAAAGATGTAAAAGAAGCTGAAGCCATTGTGCCAACCTCAGTAAATGGAAAGCGTAAAATATAAAACACCATGTGTTATGTTTCAAAGCTGTCTCTTAAAATACAATAAATCATCCACAAACTCTAAAAAAGTCTTTAAACTATGCAAGTGTATTTAAACAAATAGCGCCATTAAAAGTAAGAAGAAGCATAGCAAGCGCACTGCACGAAAAGCTCTAAACACTTAAAAAAAAAAGTTCTATAGCTCAAAGTAAAATAAAAAGTAGCACAGGACTACAAGTCCTGGGGCGATACTCCATGGCAGTAAACAACTTCTAAAAAAGGAGGGTGCTAAAACCCAAATGTACCATTAGCGAGCAAATGAATTTTACAAGACAGCCAATAGACAAATCAAAAGCAAGGGGAGGAGTCACCAGCCCCCTGTTCAAAACAACAGATCACCTGACATCGCAAGCGCTGTCTAGGCTCGACCTAAACAGGACATATCTCTAAAATAGATGAAGGGCTACAATTTTTCATCAGTCAAGGGGCACAGAATGAGAGCGCGCATCAACATAGAAAACCAGATGAGGCACTAAGTGAATAAATAAAGTTCTCTTTTGAAACCCACTATCACGCTTGTTAATTGCTTTCTGACCACCACTGCCAACTAGTCCTGCTTTGGAACATAAAATAACGTGCCTTCCTCGATTTTCAATCGACCCTCTCTGAAAACCGGGACATGAGCCAAATTTGATGAAATCTGCCTGGGCAGCTGCTGAAAAGCCGGGACTGTCCTGGCAAATCCAGAACGCCTGGTCACCCTACCTATTCTGATAGATGGATAAGCCAATTTAGTTTAAGTACCCTGCAACTACATGGGTTTTTGTAAATGAAAGGAGAGAGGACATCCTCTCTGCTTGCCTGCATATCACCTAGTTAAATTGTTAGTGTATTTTACCCTAGATAATTGTAAAGGCTCTGTCGAAATAAGAATCAGTTCGCCAAAAGAACCACATTATTTGAGAAGCTTTTGGAAATGCACATTAAGCAACTCGTGTCTCGCACGAGGAGCGAGTCTCGCACTGTGGAGAAACATCTCACTGCTGTCAGGTGTTAATGCCCTTGCTGACTTAACGGAAACAAAACAACGTTTTAATCTCAGAATCCTAATTATCCAAAAATCATAATTTTTCTCTGCCTTATTTCTGCGGACACTTCGATACAGAAATCTTGCATCCAAGGGGGACAGAAAAGCAACCAGGCCGGAAGGTGGGAGGGGGATGGGAGTTCAGGCCTAGGGTGTGAAAACATCTCCCTTTGTGCTGCTGACAACACCATCACTCAGGCCACTACTTAGGACAAAGGAAGCCCTGTTGGCACCCACTTGAAGGCTTAATATAACACCCTGACAGCACACAGCCCCTTCCCCATCTGTAAAATAAACCAGCAACGAAGTTCACTAAACCTAAAGATGGCGGCCCTGGGAGGTGCCCATCTTGCACCCTGTCCATAAGGAGGGACTGAATGTGGAAAGTTTTATTTTGGGATGTGACTGTTGTAACGAACAAGTTAGTGCTGTGTCACAATATACACAATTGCCGACTTTGGAACCATGTGAACTGGGCTCGAGTCTTGGTGTCGGCTCTACAAAAAAGGAAAATGCCAATCCTAACAACTAAAAAAATAAAATAAACTCAAAACCGAAAACATCTGTACGCAATGGTTGACCTCCCTTCGGAGAACACATACAGGAAGCACAGCCCACACCAAAGAACAAGCCTAAAGAAAAACAAGCATTAAACAATAAAAAAACAAGGGCAAGCCGATTCACCATGGCCGCCATGCGCATTAGCGTGAAGGAGAGACACAAAAGAAAAAAAGTAGTTCGCTCACAGTCAAACATATCGTCAATCATGCCGTAAACCATGTAACAGGGTTGGTTCCCAAGGCGGTAACAAAACCACCCCAGGGTGGAAGAAACGTAAAGCATTTGCCAATGTCATCAAAGGATTTTTGGCAATCCCACGAACGATTGAAAATGATGGGCGTGAGGTGGGTGTGGTTAAAAGCCCACAGACAGATAACAACACATCAGAAAAGCAGCGCTTATGCACTGCTATGCTCAACCTAAAAAGGTGCGCTGTAACTATCTAGTTCAAAAGATGGAGTGAACCTCTAAATCCAGAACAGACTGGATTTCAATGCGCCAACTTGGGGAAAAGACAGCAAAACTGCTTGCTCCTGAGTAGTTTAGACAACAAGATTTTTAATGAAGATCTTCACTGGACTTCAAATTTTACTTATGTGACTTTTGCAGTCATCATGACATAACACTATAAGTGGGCCCACTGCCTGCAGCTGGATTATAGGACGGCCTAAGATGGCATGCCTGTCTGACTGCTGAAAAGTTTCCCAAATTGACAGAGACACCCTGCTAGAAATGGGGTCTTTGGTTGGCAGTTGGTTACCCCCTGTCCAAGCAAGGCCCCTCACACTAGTCAGGGTAAATAAGAAACACACCTGGTTAACCCTCACTCACCCCGTGGAGCTTGGCATGAGCAGACAGGCTTAAATCAGAAGCAATGTGTAAAGTATTTGTACCAACACACACAGTAATACAGTGAAAACTCTACAAAATGGACACCACACCAGTTTAGAAAACAGGCAATATTCATCTAAATAAAACAAGACCAACACAACAAAAATGCAACAGACACAAGTTAAAATATGAATTTTCAAAAGAAAAAGAGTCTTACTCTGTAGAAAACAATGGAAACGATGATTGTGCACAAAGTACCCTGTTCGCGTCAAAACTAAAGTTGCACTGGCGTGTGTACGTCAGAAAGGTCAGCGATGTGTCAATTTCTTCCTTGCAAGGGAGGTCGTGAGTTGTTTCTTCTCTGGTCAGGTCTGCGATGCGTTGTTTTTCTCCCTTTCAAGAGAGCGATGCGTTGATTTCCAGACAGGCACCTCGGTTCCGCGTAGAGTCAGGATGACTTTGATGCCTAGGGAAGATGCATGGAAAATCCGGTTGTACGGTGTTAGAAAACCGCGCTGAGTGGGGTTTGCGTCATTTCTCCAGCTGCATTTCTTCTGCTGCAATGCATCGGTCTACCAGCCGTGATGCAGGTGGAGCGTCGATTTCAGCCGCAAAGCCAGTGGTGCTTCGTTTATCAGCCACATTGCAGATGGTGCATTAAAAATGTCCCCGCAAAGCATTCTGTGTGTGGATTTTCAGCTCTTGTTCTACCAACTTTACAGTTCAACGGCCTAGGGACTGGATAGGACACCACTTGGCAGGGCAGGAGTCTCAGCAAAGAGTGCAGGTGCTGACAGAGGAAGTCTTTGATGGCCCTGAGAGTTCAAAACAGGAGGCAAGCTCACTTCAAGCCTTTGGAGATTATTTTCAAGTAGGAATGCACAACAAAGTCTAGTCTTTGTCCCATTTCACAGGCAGAAGCAGCAACTGCAGGATAGCCCAACAAAGCACAGTTACAGACAGGGGCAGCACTTCTCCTCAGCTCTTCTCCTTGGCAGAGGTTCCTCTTGGTTCCAAAAGTGATCTCATTTTCAGGGGTTTTGGGACCAATACTTATACCACTTTCTGCCTTTGAAGTAGGCAAACATCAAAGGGGAGTCTCTCTTGTTTGCAAGATCCTGCCTTGCCCAGGCCAGGACCCAGATACACACCAGGGGGTTGGAGACTGCATTGTGTGAGGGTAGGCACAACCCATTCAGGTGTATGTGACCACTCCTCCCTCCACTCTAGCATAGATGGCTCATCAGGATAAGTAGGCTATACACCAGCTCCCTTTGTCTCACTTTCTAGAGGGGAAGCACAAACAGCCCAACTTTCAAACTGACCGAGACAGGGAATCCACAAACAGGCAGAGTCACAGAATGGTTTAAGCAAGAAAATGCCTTCTTTCTAAAAGTGGCGTTTTCAAACTAACACTCTAAAAATCAACTGCACTAACAGATGTATTTTTAAATTGAGTTCAGGGGCCCCAAACTCCATATTTCTATATGCTCTCAAAGAGAATATTTAAAGGCAGCTACCATGTTAACCTATGAGAGAGATAGGCATTGCTACAGTGAAAACTGGATTTAGCAGTATTTCACTATTAGGACATGTAAAACAAATCAGTACATACCCTACCTTTAACATAAACTCCACCCTGTCCATGGGGCAACCGAGGACCGACATTAGGGGTGCCATACATGTATAAAAAGGAAAGGCTTAGGCCTAGCATGTGGGTACACTTGCCAAATCAAATTGGCAGTTTAAAACTGCACACACAGACACTGCAGTGGCAGGTCTGAGCCATGTTTACAGGGCTTCTAATGTGGGTGGCACAATCAGTGCTGCAGGCCCACTAGTAGCATTTGATTTACAGGCCCTGGGCACCTCTAGTGCACTTTACGAGGGTCTTCCTTCTAAATCAAATATGCCAATCATGGAAAAGACAATCACACATACATTTTACACAGGAGTACTTGCACTTTAGCACTGGTTGACAGTGATAAAGTGCAGAGAGTATCGAAAACAGCAAAACAGAGTCCAGCACACAGCAACAACCTGGGAAGCAGAGGCAGAAAGTTAGGGAATCTATGCCAAGGATGCCAAGTCTAACACACCTCTTCAATGAGGTGCTAATGTAGAGTTCAGGAATGCATGCCCAGTGCACCGAGGAGATGGTAGATATTGCAACAGATACATAAAGTCTTGGTGGTGAAGCTGATTCAGCGGCTCAGGGGAAAAGGACAGCAATGATGTGCAAAGGTGCAAGTGATGAGCTCTGTGTTAGTGGCTCTGTCTGATGAGCTTGCTTAGCCACAATCCCAAAAGAAACACTGTTCGCACCCTCACAATCGTTTACACTGCCCCTGCCTCTATCCTTTGCTTGGTGCACTTCTCAACGCTATCATTATTAGTCATTAGGCCCTCGCATCCTCATGAACTTATTGCACCATGTTAAGTCAAAGGCATCTTGCTCACAGCATCCTTCCAGGTGTTGTTTACCAACTCTCTCCAGTTTCCACATAAGAAATACCAACAAACATCCTTTACATATATACACATGTGCCCCTGCCTTCTAACAGCACAATAGCGCTTCAAGGGGAATGTAGAGGCGGGAGTGCGCTACATTAGTGGTAATGCCTTTCTCCTAGATCTTTTAGGTGCACGGTGTGAAGTGCAGGTAAATGTGGGAGAGGCATTACAAGTGTCTCCAGGGACAAAGTTATGACCCTGTGTTTGTTCACCTCATTTGAATGGATCACACCTCATTTCCATCTAACTGACGCAAGTACAGCACTAGTGACATCTCTGCCCACAAAATATGCAAATCCTGCCTTTGTGAATCCGGATCAGCTTTACCACTCCCAGCTTTCTACTTCTTCGGCACACGAGTCTGAAAAATGTACAATTAGGTCCATTAATAAATCTAAGACTGAAGCAGTCCCAGGGATCAAATAAGTGTGCACCAACCAACCAAGGGTTATCTGAAAATATGGTGTAATTATCATCATATAATATTTATTTACTGAGCATGCAACCTTCATATCAGGATACATAAGCATTTTTTGCAACCCTCTGGTCTCACCCATCAAGTAACAACAACTATCACCCCCAAATTATTGAAGATGACAAATTCGCCTAGGATAGGGACTTACTTAATCACAGTAGAAATCACGCATCTTCTCAAGCTCTCTCAGACCTGAGTGTGTGATGGAAACTTTGGGAATATTTGAAAAGTTAGCTCAAGCCTCCTATAAACGCTGCAATGCCATCCCTGGGGCAGATTGTGTGCTAAACAAAATCCATTCATGTGACACATCCGATTTAGAAAGATATTACCACAATTGAGTTGACACTTCTGACCAGAAGGTGTAATCAGTTTTACTGTACAATATACATGTCCTTCTTAGTTTAAAGATCTGTTCAGTCCATACTTATTTTTTCTTACTATTTTAATACCCACGGGGCAGGCAATCCAAGTAGCATTACCATGAAAGAGAAAAGAAGAATATACTGCTGGCATCTGCGTGTTACTTCATGAGATGGAATCCTGAAAGGGCAACTTAGTCTTTCATCTTTCCGAGGTCGATAGCCTCAGTTCTATTACATTGGGTAACAATGGCATCTGCATTAACTGTATGAAAAATGCCCATGGGCTGAGCCTACCACGCCAGGTAAATTCCAGATTTTTCTGAAGTATACTAAAAAGGCACAGCACTTTTTAAACTGTCTATTTTCTTGAGAGTATCAGACGACAGGTCAAGAAATGATAAAGAAAGGCGTCCTTGCGAGCTGCACCCGGTCACTGCCTGTCAGACGGCTGAAGAATGCTGCCCTTTTGTACGCCACCGGCACAGAAAGGGTTAATCCAGGAATGTGCTCGGTGAATAGCCTCTTTTGTTGAATTGCCCAATAGCGATGCTTTGTTCCTACAATCCTCAGGAAAGTCCCTTCTTGTCAGTTTTTAATTATGTGGCCTTTATCGGTTATGTGGTAAAATGTCACCTTACATTTCGCAAGGTTTCTGTGGAAACCGAGGAGGGCCCTTCCTTAACTTGGGAAATGACAGCCCGGCATACCTTGGTCTGATTGGAGGCTAATTACAGATCAGGTTGTTAGGAATCTATTAGAGTTGCAGAGTGCTTGCCAGATTCCTGCGGGGCTGCCCTCTTATCCTGCTCAAATCTGATTAGATTATCCTGAGTGGCTGCTGCCCGTCACACGCTCCTCTGAATTACATTGGGCTGTGTACATTAACATCATAGATGCCAATGTTTTAAGGGTGGTGGGTAAAATGTGGGTAGTCTCTAAAAGGGGCATGGCCAAAAAAGAGTAGTGAATAATTTTTGTCAAGTGGCATGGCCACCGCCTATGTAATTAGGGACATGGTTTAAAAGGTGTAACACAGTGTGCCATCTGGGTGTTTTTTAGTATTCCTTAATTGCGTCCCGACACATAAGACATACGCCTAAAAAAGGTACTCTTACTGGCTTTGCCAATGTTTGTTAACAACAGCAGATAAATTATTTACAACAATGATTTTGTTGTGAATAATTCGAATAGAAAAGTTTCAATTATGAAAATAAGACTGTATTGAACATTACCAAGATCTGAGATCTTCGAAGTGTCTCAGATGCTTATGTTCTCCCCTTCACACTACTTTTCTTGGCTGTCTCTCTCTTGTTAAAAATATACTCACTTTTTCTCTCCACATTTTACTGAAATCCTGCATCTATATATCTCACACCTCATCTCTCTCCTCTTCAGAACTACCGTTTTAGTCTCTCCTTCAGCACATATTTCCTGTGTCTTTATTTCACCATCGCCCCACACATAACACACCCACTCACCTGTAAGAACTGCATTTCATTATGCTTTTGCCCTGTCAGTATTTTAACAGCTAGGTACCTCCTTCACTCACTTTGTCATAGAATCACAATAACAATTCGCACAGTATGGATACAGCATTCATTGCTGCCACAGATGAGATTTCCACCCCACTGACCAGAGGAGAAACCGCAGTCCTCATACTGCTGGACCACTCAGCTGCGTTTGATACTGTATTACTCCAGCCTCACAGTGGTGTAACAAAATTGGAGGGGCCCCCCTCCACACTCACTCATGAGGTCTTGGGTCAGGATGCTGTACTGACAGGGCAACCTAGATCTTGGGGCCCCCCCACTGCGGGGGTTGCGGAGACCTTTGTTACACCACTGCAGCCTCATCAAAAGATACACGCAAAAGGCATCCAAGGTTCAGCCCTCAAGAGGACATGCTCCTTCCTCACAGGTAGAAATCAGTGAGCCACACTCCCTTCCTACACATCTGAGCCTAAGGACTTGATCCTCATAGTCCCTAAAGGATGATTGCGCAGTCCCACCCTTTTCAATGTTTACATCACTCGCCAACATCATCAGATCTCACAGCATCTCCATCATCTTTTATGTCAATCACACACAGTTCATTCTTTCAAAGTCAGACAAGTCCTCCACTACCAGATATGACTTCACAAATTCATTCTTGGTGTAGGAAAATGGATGAAAACACAACTGCTTGAAACTCAACTAAGATAACAAGGGAACAAGAACTCCCCCTGGGACTCCACCTGGTGCCAACAGAGATTGACCCAACACCATCGCCCATGAACTACGCATGAAACCTAGGAATAATCTGAGACGATAAATTCAACATGGCCTCACACATGAACGCAGTCAGCTTCTCCTGGTTCCACATACTACATATCCTAAGAAAAATCTTCAAATGGATCCCCAAGAGCACCAAATGCACAGCTACCCAAGCCCTAGTCACCAACAGACTAGACTATGGTAATGCACTCTATGCCGGCATCCCCAACCACTTTCTCTGCCGACTTCAAACCATCAAGATCACCACAGCTAGACTCATCCTGGACCTCCCACAGCACACCCACATCAAGCCACACCTCAGAGAACTCCAGTGGCTGCCAGTACCAATCTAAACTCTTCACACATCCATACACAATGCACAACATTGGTCTGGCTTACCTCAACTGCTGCCTCCACTTCTACTACACCCCCAGACTCCTATGCTCTACCTCACTCTCTCTTGCACACACTCATTGCATCCGCAAAAGCAAAACAGGAGGCCTAGCATTCTCCTACCTTGCACCCTAAACTCAGAACAAACTCCCTCTATACATAAGAGCTTCCTCCTTGCTTCTGGAATTCCGCAAGAAGCTGAAGACCTGGCTCTTCAACAAACACCCGACAGAAGGCCTGCACACTTGCTCCAGCACCTGGATACCATTCGGTTGATATGTTGTGCCTTACAAATCGAAATAAAATAACATAACATAACTCCTGTTACAACGGCTGTGTGCACTCTGTAGAGAGGTTAACAATTGGATGTGAAGTATTCTAAACACTTTTATTACCCACTGTCATGCACTGTGAGAAATTGAGAAACTCCCACTGCCTTCAGGCTCCACTTCAGAGCTCTTCATGGCAGCCCATTGTTTTTTACCATACGGTCAGTGTGTTTGCCTTTAAGATTAAGGACATCAATTTAGGGCTTGGGAGGGACCCTTTCTAAAGTCAGTTTTTAATTATTTTACGTTTCTGAGATGTGCAGACACACCCCACTCACAGCCCTAATGACTACTCGGAGATGCTCTATCCTGTGTGTTCTGCCTGTAACCATGCCCCGCCTCCCACAGGGGTCGGCGAATCTTGAATAGTGAAATTTTAAGGGGCTTAATATTGCTCTTGTCGACCCAATCACAACTCTGGACTGTAAAATATTGTTATTTTATCATTTAGCTCAAAATAATTCTCTCGTAAATCACCTCTCTGGCCTTTCCATTCCTTCTCCTGTATCTGGGAGGTCACCTGTCCCTTAGGAAGACTGTGATGTTTGTCGAGAGGGCAGATCATCTGAAGGTTTAGTAGGCTATGGGGCAGTCAGTTACATCATCAAGTTTTGAGATATGAGTGCATCCTACTTTATTCATATTTGGAGTTGTTTTAGGTAATTTGGAAAGATGGAAACACTGCTCCTCACAGTCATGTATGAATTACGTATGAAAAAGTCAATGATCAGTGGGCCTCAAACCAAAGCAAAGATCAAAGCAAAGATCAAATTCAAGGTTCACTGAACCGTTGATAAAGCCTACTGGGCAAAAAATCCCAAAATACTTGATAAACCTAGCAAGGCTCGAAATTACAAGAAATCTCCACCTATCAGCTGCTGACTTGATCAAGAATGATTGTTCAAGTGGTTGACATATGGAGGCAGTTCCCTGGGAGTACAATTCCGAGTCAGTGTAATGACTCAGACACTCCCTAATTGCTGAACCCAACCTCTTGAGCTTCAAAAAACTGCTGAAAACAGAACTATTCACACTAAAAAGACCATCTGGACACCTTAGGGCACAATCAAAGAACATCAGCTATCGGCACCTACCTTTATTGTTTATTCTTCGAAATGGACAATGGTCCAATTCCTTGAAGCAATTTGACACTAGAACATTTGAGTATGAGACTGTAGCATGCTAAAAGAATACTGGAAAGGAGTGACAGGCACAGTGTTGTGGCTAACTGGTAAAAAGGATTTGAGAAGCCAGTGTGTTTGTTGGATCTGATGCCGAGGTCAAACAAAAAGAAAATGGAGAGCATATTTATAGACTTCGCCTTGCTCGTAGCCATAAGGCAAAAGATAATGGCAAGGGTCGCAACAAGATCCCTAGCGGTCAATGCCTGGTTGTCTGAGTAGAGTATTTGTAAGGTAGAGGAGATGTCAGTTCAACAGCACATATGGGAGGAATATAAAAGACGTACAGAGTGGAACACAATACTGTTGCAATTGGCAGAAATACCAGAATCCTGGCCACCTTGAGCTGATCATAGCAGTGATAAACAATATGGATGAATTAATACTGAATTAATAAAATCATGGCTCAATCAATTAAAAAATTGCAATACAGTCACATAAATAATCAAAATTACTTTCCTGACATTAACCACTCAATTAATTGAAATAATTCCAATACAATCAAAATAGAAGCTGAAATTGCCAGCAGGCACACTACGGAGTTTAAAATGCTATTATTCAGGGAAAAACAGCTAAATACTTTAAAAAATAAAACTCCCACCTTAAATGAGAGCAAATTTAAAATTAGAATCCGCATAGGTGCTTATCCCTTTGCAACACTCTTCTTCCTTAATTATATGTGTTTTTTCTTAATCTTGTCTGTACATTCTGAAAAAACCAAATAACCCTGAAAAGTTCACCAGGTGCTTCGAAGTTAATGTAAAAATGAACTGATTCTGAAAAGGACCAATTATTAAAGTGGGAAATAAAAGCCTAGGCCAATAGCCTCCCTCAGAAATCAAATGATTACAAATATATATAATGTGTGATATGGTCTACTTTGCATCATGGAACAGTCTACAGACAATTTCCTTCCTTATAGAACTAATATGGCTTCTTCTACATCTTATGTCTCATGGACCTAGCCAATGATTTTTCATGATATCCTTGCCTCATTCTTATTTCACATATGGGAATGACATAAGGTGATCATTTCGTGGTAGTTAATTCTTTATAGCCCAATCATCTAAATCTAATGAATTGCTGCTCTGCTAATACCACCCTGAATTTGTTGGTAGAATACATTTCTGCCCACAAATCAGTTATCACAAATTGTGTTAAAAATATTTTCAAATATGTTACTCTTAAAGATCACCAAAGTTGTACATATGTTGCCATATTTGCTTATTGAAACACAAAAAGAGAGTGTCGGGAGTGGTTCAACCCCACACTTGCTCCCGATTAGGCTACAGAATCATCAATACACTAAAGGTGTGGGGGGGGGGGTGTGACTGGAAGGAACTGGACTATTAGGCAGTGTTCAAGAAGCGCTAATTAGGCGCATATTTTCCAGGTCCCTCATTTGTAGACTCCGTGAGTCATCATTCTCAACAGAGTCCTTCCAGTTACACCCCCCACACCTTTAGTGTATTGATGGCCATATTTGCTTATCCTGTACTGTAAGCCCAGACTGGAGACTTGAATAAATGGCAGTGGGTCTTGCTTGCAAAAATTAAATAGTTTCCGATAGTAATTGTATTGGGTTTTATCTAAGCAGAACTCGAGGTTCCCAGTAAAGACTGCAAGGCCTTAAGCACACAAAGTAAGAAATGTTGCTTTGGTGACTTTATAAATTGATGTTAATGTAGCTCTTTCCAATCCAATTTAAAGCCTGAAAAGGGCATATATCTATGAGGCAGATATTGGCTTTAGCTGTGATCAGTGGTGTCTTGGTGTCATCAGGTCCATGTACCTTGTTATTTGAAAGTGTAGGTTACATTTATCACCTCATGCCCAATTGTCCAGTTTCTCAATCTACACTTTTTGGAGAAAATCATTATTACTTTTGTTTTGCTACTGTTGAGCATTTTATCTTGCCAGTTGTAAGCTTCTAGTGTGTTTACTGTCCCATTAATCTTGGGCAAAAAGTAAGTAAGGAGTGCCAATACACATCCCTGTTTTGGTCCACTGTTTCTACAGGGCTGTCTTATAATTTTATGTGTGGAGGCTAGGCAGTTGTAAACATACTGCTAGTAAAATACCTTTGTGAATGGAAATCAATTGTAAACTTACACCCAGTGTAAGTTTACCTTTGTGAATCAGGCCCAGCGTGTCTTTGAACTTCACAATTACATTACAGCTCACAATGTTTAATTGAATTATATTTCACATGTATTTGAAATTCTAGGCACGGGGAGAATAAGTGATATGCCCAGTATCATGGTACTTACAGTCAAATGCTACAGCTGGGATTTGAACCCAGCTTTCCAGGCTCAGCCTCAAAAGCCTAGCCACAAGACCAAGAATGACAACTCTGGCAAGTAGGGATACCACAAGCCAATGATTTTCAAAGCGTACGTAAGAGTTACCACAAGTATAAACAATAAAAATTCATCACAGGGTCAGTAGCAGATCAACAGAACAGACCATTGGCAAAAGGCCTGTAAGAGTACCAGCAGTATTGTAGTCCCTGCGTGGAGTCAAAGCATTGTAAGGCTCAACCATAGTTAACCCACCTCTGCTAAAATAGGCGAAGTATTTTCAAATTGTTAGTACCCTGAGGCTATAAACCAACGTTAGTACAACTTTGAAGGTCCACATTTTCATAATATATGCATTAACATACTCTACCTTGCAAGCTTCTATAATCCTCCTAATCGGCACGCTTATGACTACCTGGGGCCTCAGGTGATGCACTGTATAGCATTGTAATTAAATCTGCATAGATGGCACTTTATGGGTTTCCAAAGAGCCCCTGTAAGCATGTGTGGTACGATTGAAGAATCTGGAGGTGATTCACTTTGCTTCATATTCAGGTCCCATAATGTTCCAGCTGTTATATGTTGGCAGACGACGTGCTTTGCAAATGCCATGCTGCAGAAGGCATTATGGGGGTCATTCTGACCCTGGCAGTCCATGACCGCCATGGCGGAGGGCAGCGGAAGCACCGCCAACAGGCTGGCGGTGCTTCCTGGGCGATTCTGACCGCGGCGGTAAAGCCGCGGTCAGAAAAGGGGAGCCGGCGGTTTCCCGCTGGCCCAGGGAATCCGCCATGGCGGCGCTGCTTGCAGCACCGCCATGGGGATTCCGACCCCCTTCCCGCCAACCTGGTTCTGGCGGTGTCCACCGCCAGAACCAGGATGGCGGGAACAGGTGCCGTGGGGCCCCTGGGGGCCCCTGCACTGCCCATGCCACTGGCATGGGCAGTGCAGGGGCCCAATAACAGGGCCCCAAAAAGATTTTCACTGTCTGCTTTGCAGACAGTGAAAATCGCGACGGGTGCCACTGCACCCGTCGCACCCCTGCAACTCCGCCGGCTCCATTCGGAGCCGGCTTCATTGTTGAAGGGGCTTTCCCGCTGGGCCGGCCGGCCGGCGGTCTTCTGGCGGTCGCCCGCCAGCCCAGCGGGAAAGCCGGAATGGCCGCCGCGGTCTTTTGACCGCGGAGCGGTCTTTCGGCGGGAACCGCTTGGCGGGCGGCGACCGCCGACCGCCGCGGTCAGAATGACCGCCTATGTCTCTCTGTGTACTAGATAATTTATCCGATATACTGGACCACAACCAGATGTTTCAATTCAATTCGCTTTCTTTATCCGACCATTAAAAAACAATTATAAAAGAGCAGATTTAACAACTATACAGTACATTCAAATATTCTATAAAAAATTACAGCCTTGGATTGGAGAAATGAATTGACACAATCAAAAGAGAAAACTGTTCCAGTAACGAATGACTGATTTTAAAACATATACACAAACCTCTGCATAGGGAAGCATAAGTAAACCTAGCAGAGAGGTCCAACAGGTTCCAAACCACATCTTCTTTAAAATTGGAAAAAATATCTCTTTGAAAAGAGTAAATAAAGCGTACAAAATAACATACAATGAAATAAGGTTTGCAGAGACAGTTCATCAAACAGACAAGAATAAATAGATTTTGTGCTAAATTGTCCCTGCGGGAAACACAGCTTACACCTGATTGAGCTCATTCTGAACATTGTTAGGAGAGGGCGCTCCCAGGTGTGGTTAACACACTCTAGGTAGGGCTCAATACCTAACGTCGTCTGTGCAAAAATATAATTTTTACCGATGGCTTTAAGAATTCCAAGTCTCCTGCTCACTTCGTCTGGCATTTATGAAAATACGAATAGCTTAAGCCTGATCTCTGGCAGGTAGGTTATCGGGAGCAGCGGACAGAGACCGTCTGCCCAGTCTCTCAGCAGTAGTTTTAATGTGCTGAAGGGAGGGGGTGGCATAACCAAAGTCACAATAAAGACAATCCTATATGATATCTTTGTTCAGTACTGCAAGTCTGTTATGTCATATGGAGATCCACAGCAGAAGAGGCACGAGTTTGATGCTATCCTCTGTAAAGCCTATTCCCAATTCGGGCAAACAGTAACTAGAAGAGCTTAGTGGTAAATCCAAAATGTGGCGGCAGGCACAATTTTCTTCAATTTGTAATGAGCTAACATTGCAATACCTCCAAATTATGCCCAAACGTTGGTATAGGTAGGCACTTGCATTTATAGATTTCCCAAAAGGGCATAATTGGCTTTTTCCCTAGATTTGTTGCCAGGCAAAATAAGGTACCCTAAGCACGGACAAAATGCTTTTTTCTAGCAAGCAGACAGGGACTCCAAGTACAATTAGTGTCAAAATTCACCCCCAGATGAGAGAAAAAACGGGGTCCTCTCTAGTTATTTGCCCTTGATAGTAAAACAGTGGAGCTTCAGGGTTTTGAGAGCACAGGCCATAGAGACAGTGGGGTAACAAACCTTGAGGGCCCCCCTCTGTAAAGTACATGGAGCCCCCACCCACCCCGGAGCTCAGGAGCCCCAGCACCTCGGGGGCTAATGTTATGCCACTGCATAGTAAATTATTTAGTAAAGATTGCCTCTAGGTCGTATAAACATGATGAATGATCTAAGGAATTTTTAAAGCTGTTAGGGGTTCTAGCCATGATAATTGTGACTTCCGAATATAGGAGGACAAGTACAGGTCTGTTGTAAGCCATAAGCATATCCTGCCCAATCTCCAACAAGGCAGCTTCAAGTCCATTTGTATACAATTAAAACAAAATCGATGTTAAAACTCATCCCTGCTGTAAACCCAAGCTAATCCAAAAGGATCCGTACATTCCCTATCGGTACAAAACACACAGAAGCTGATAAATTAAAGTGTAGTACATACAAGAAACTCACCAACCCAGCATCAATACCATAGTTACTCAAAATCGCCCAGAGCCTGGACTGGTTGACGATATCAAATGGACAAGTACGGTCCATGAAGGCTACATAGAAAGGACAATGTACAGCCATCTGGAGATTAGTAAATAAAGATGCTATCACTTTTCAAGTGTCTCCAAGCCCTTTCTAAAACCGTACTGAATACCTGAGATAATATTTTGCTTAGCGGTCCACCGAAGGAGCCTCTCCAACACAATTCTGCCAGCTATTTCCACAGTCGAAACCAGGACAGATATTGATTGATGGGGTTCTCTACGATTGCCTTTTTTGGAACCAGGGACTATTATTACAGCTCTCCATGACTGATTTAACCAGACTTACAAACCACATGTATAACGTTAGTCAACAAAGCCCCCCAACACTGTGTTGTCTTTATATAGCTCTGACAGAACCCCATCAGGATTTATTACTGGCACTATTATTGAGTGCAGCCACTGCCTCATGAAGTTCAAAAGAAGTATCCAAGGCAAAGGCTCCACACAATCGGAATTATCTTCATGGTGTGCAAGATAGATCCTTTCAAAGTGCACAATTTACACTTCTGAACTAATATTCTCGGCCAAGTCTTGCACAGGGTTCCTGGCCTCCGGCAACCATGGTAGATAGCTCATCCCTTAAGTCTCTCATGCTAAAGAGATTAGGTACAGCTAGCAAGGTAGGAGCCCACAATTTGGCAATAAAATCTTACCCACATCAATACATTAAAAGGTTGACCTGTAATAAAATGCTTATTTCTCAATTCATCAATAAACTCAAAAATTCAAATGAACTTGGGTGACAAAATCATCATTGTAAAAAAGTATCAATGTAAGGCTAAAACTATCAAACCACTGAAGTTGAAAAGCTTGGACCACATCACTAGACAAACGAATAGGGGAAATAGAAAAATGTAGTCTGGCTTTATACCAAGCTGCTACACCTGCCCATGCTCTCTTAGCTGATGAAGGGATTGCAGGTTTGCTAAAACATATATAGCAATCAATGAAGACCTTTTTTTGTGATCAAGTCTCTTGTAGCAACACCATATCATATTGACTGATATAATTTATCCAAGCATCAATTCTTAATTTAGAAAACACCTCTACAATGTTCTAACTGACTAATTTAAGTTCATGAGTCCTTAATAAGGTGGGGCTTTCAGTAGACATATGAACATTGCTGTGCTCCCCTGGTTGAATAGAGCCTACAAATTCCCAAGGTTTAGATCTTAACAGTCATTCATTGTCGGAGTAGCCAATGAGCAAGGCAAATCAATTAGATGTGGATACATGGGCGAAATGCTCTCCAGGTCGTGATGGACCCCTTGGAGGGCGTGCACAACAGAAAAAACAGGAATCCTTTGTAGCCAGATTCAGATGTCTATAAAAGTAAGCCAGGGACAGCAGTTTGATAGTCGACAAATACAATAGTCTTTATTTGGCTGAATTTAGTAAACCACCAGCCAAATAGGGCCTCTAAGTTAACTATGACTCAGTCACCTTCAAATGTCTTGGACATTGGGCCAACCCACGTTGATCTATGCACCATTAAAATAACGCTGTGTTGTTGAAGCTGTTACACTTGACATTTTGTGTTAGCCAATGACTAGCTTTGTTTTTTAGTTGTTCCATGGACTCAGTTGATCATGATGCTAAAATAGGAACATTTGTTAAGATGATGACATAGGGACACGAGGCCGGCAGAGGATGGATGACCATGGATGGATTCCTGAGAACATACAGAAATTGTATTGTCTATCACCTTTTGATATCATGTGGTGGACTGACTCTGAGCATCACATATTCCAGTGTTTCTGTATGAGTGTCTGGATTCCGATACTATTTGGGTCATGACAGTCTTCTAGTAATCAAAGCAAGGACGAGGAACTGCTTTCTATGCAGACAAAAGCGATGTAATCCTATTCTGTGAAAAGGCCAAGCATAGCTAACATCCTGGTGCCACATGCTATTAGATCCAGACAACTGCCACATCAAAAAGTGAACAATCTTGGGTTTATTTTTGATGCTGAGATGACCTTGGATATCACATCACTGCAGAGGCTTGCATCTTTATCTATCAACTCTACACCAATAAAAGGACTTGCAGAGAGAAGTATGCCTAAACCGTGTGACACACTGTGAAACTGTCTGAGTTGGCAAGTCTTTTTCTCTTTCTCGACCACCCATCAGTTCCTCTCGCTCTGAAGTTACTTTTTGCCACAATCTGTATAGTCATATTGCTATTTAGATAGCATGGCCACCTCTCACCCATGAGTTCTTATGCCATTAACCACGTTTAAGCACATATGTAAGCTTGTGATCCACCTTTTAAGATGGAGTCAGTAACTCTTTACTTACCCAACTTCCCCATGCTTGTTATGTGCAGAGGACATCTTTATGCAGCCGGGTGAGCATGTCTGTTACGGTGTACTTGGCAGTAGGAATACTGAGCTGGTATTTTATGGTACCTCAGCTATAACCAGAGATGCTTGATGAGAAAAGCTTTGTAGCTAAAGAAAAGGCTGTGATATGTAGTAATTGCGTTGATATCTAGTGTACTTTGTTGCACTTGGTGGTAGAACGACAGTTCAACAAAGTGGAGGGAGTTTTTTTTACCGGTTCAGGAAGAAAGGAGGTGTTGAGGTATTGAACCCCAAAAAGGTAAAATAGCATTATGATTTGACACCAAACAGAGACCATTGAGGTCCTGGTGAAAGTGCAGAGCTCAATAACTTTTAGGATGTACTAAACTATTTGCACATCGCAAACAACGTATTTTGCTGTTTGCGACATGCAAAAAGCACATCGCGATGCCCAAACCCCTTTTTGCGAATCAGTAACCTGGTTACCGAATCGCAAAATGGGATTGCGAGTCGCAATTAGGAAGGGGTGTTCCCTTCCTAATTGCGAGGCGCAGCGCGATGTTGTATTGTTTTGTGACCGCGAACGTGGTCGCAAAACAATCGCAGTTAGCACCCATTTCAAATGGGTGCTAACCCATTTGCAAAAGGGAAGGGCATTTAAAAAAAATTTCCAGAGCAGGCAGTGGTCCTATGGACCACTGCCTGCTCTGAAAATATGAAACGAAAACGTTTCATTTTTTAGTTTTGTAATGCATCTCGTTTTCCTTTAAGGAAAAGGGGCTGCATTAAAAAAAAAACTGCTTTATTTAAAAGCATTCACAGACATGGTGGTCTGCTGTCTCCAGCAGGCCACCATCCCTGTGAGTGCCGCGAGTCTCAAGGGGGTCGCTAATTGCGATCCACCTCATGAATATACATGAGGTGGGCCTTTGCGACCCCCTTGCGAGTCACAGATGGTGTCAAGGACACCATTCTACATTCCGATTTGCGACTTACAAATTGCAAGGCGCTCTGACTCGCAATTTACAAGTCGCAAATCGGAACCTACCTACATCTGGCCTTTAATTTTTTATTGTCGAGAATCATTTAAACCTTTTCTGTAGGGAAACAACTTATAAATATGACCACCTATCAATATTTCTATAGGGAGAGACAATAACACAACCTAAGTTAACATTAGAGAAATTCCGGAATTCACCATCAACATTCAACCAGTCATTTCACTGCCCAAGAATGATGCTGGTGCAATCTCAGCCAGAGAAAGGGAAGCAGAGGAGGACAGCACAAGGGGTAAATACTGGGGCTGCCAATTAGTAAAAGTCACCCAAGTAAAAATCAGCCCACTGCAACCCAAGCACGAGGGCTAGCCGCCCGAACGATACGCCATCTCGTCATCTTCCACGTGCACGCCGCACCACAGAATGGTGACTCGAGCCCACGTGACAGGGCACGTGACCCACTTACTCACCAGCTGAGCTGTCCAGAAGGCTGTTGTTTTTCTGATAAGGGCTCTAATTAGCACACGTTGTTATCTGTTTGAAACACATTTTGCCCCAGTCCTGCTTTTCAGTGGGAAACAAACCCTTAACTACGGTGAAATGTTAGCTGCGTCAGCTCTTTTTTTAACCGCTCATCAGAGTTCAAGAGGTCCTCGAAGCAATGCTCTTCAGTTTGCAGAGGAAAAACCTTTGAAAGGATTTTGTAACCAGAGAGCTTCACCTTTGAAGATTTCATTATTTCTTTCCTTGTAGTTTTATATTTGTATAATGTCACAACGTAGCCTGTTGAAGGGAGATGTTGAGAAGTTATGTTTGAGCAATTTGCTAATTTGGTGCATTCCTAACAAAACGAAGCACAACACAAAAATAGCCAACCACATAGCATCTCAACATTTAGCATCACAACAATAACCCTAAATGTAACAACCACAAAAAACATACCCATAAAAATCACATAACAACCACAAAACAAAACACCCACTAACATAACTTCACAACAATATAGCAGCCGTAACATAAATTAACTCTTGGTATCCTTGTTCACTTGTTCTAACACGCAGTACATCACACAGTTACTTAAAGGTTTTTCAGACTGAGGACAGTAAACGACCAGTAATTCATTATTCATTATTGTCTACAAAGATAATCTACTGATTTATTTTTATATTTGAAGGCAGAATATGTATTTATCAAGGTCCAAAAATTTGGCAGGGGGAACATCACAGAACGGTATCTGCAGGGTTTCTGCTGGGAATGTAGTCAGAGGGTTATTTAGGCCGTTTACAACGCAAACCTAGTCCCAAATGGCAGTGGTACTCGGAATATAGTGACAAGATGGGAAAATTGTGAACAGGTGGGATCTGAAACACTTATTGAATTGCTCCAATAAGGAAGCAAGTCTGAGTTGCAGGAGTAGGACTGTCCAGAATCTCAGTCCATATCCAGGAAAAACATGTTGGCGTGTTCATTCTGCATGGGCGTTTTGGATTTTAGATTTCCAGCCCGCGATGTACATCGAGAAGACTCGTCGAGGTTCAAGCAAGGTATCGGTGTTTACTGAAATGATACGCTTCTTCATGGAGCTCATATTGAAATGTGTTGTGGCAGGGAGAGAAAGACCCAATGCAGGTCTTTTAAGGTAAGTGTCATGTGCTCCAACTTTCTTTGGTTAGTGTATATTCAAGGAAAGAATGGTTTTGATTGGCGTCACGATGACTCTGTAAGATAAAAGAGTAATTTGTTGTCTTGACCTGTGTGCTCAGTGTCACCGTAGAATTGGGACAGAATATAGGCTCGAGCACTAAAATAAAAGTGCCACCCATTCGTGAATTAGATAGCTAAAAAAAGTGCCCCTTGCTTGCATATTGGGGCAATTGTGCACATCTAAAGTCACTACGTAATTGTTTTGCACGGGATGGAACACTGCAAGGATTTGATCGTGCTGCAGACAATGTTTGTTTTAGTATTAGGGAAATCAACTGTAAAACAAGCATTTGCAATGCAATAGGTCCCACATTTTTTAGAGTTAGAGCTATTGGCATTGGAAATTTATAACTGGACTTTTCTTGCAACATAAATTGGTCAACACTGCTTCATAATTTCATCTTTTCATGCCATATATTTCCAGTGGCCTACCATTTCACAAAAGCACTTCCATTCACCTTCTTCCTCTATCTTAAAACATATACAATTATCATATAAACCTTGATCAGAAATAAACTTTGGGCATTAGAGTGTAATGCTCAAAACACCATAACAAAAATATAATTTGGGACGGATTGGAGGGTAAAAGGAAAGAGGGAGTCAGGAATAAAGAAGGGAGAAGACAAGTGGCCTACTAATGGTGTCATGGCCATTGATTAAGAAAGGAAAATGGTTGACTGGAATTTTGGTAGCAAAACAGGGCAGTAATCAGAGTAGAGTGAGGTCAGTAGGTCTCTGGGCCGTGGTGCCCTGCACCTGTTGTTCCATTGATAACTAGGCCTCAGGAGAGAAAGCAGATGGGGCAGAAAAAGAGAAGCAAAAGGAATACAACAGACAGAAGGAAGAAGGAGAAGGGGTCACAAAGGAATAAAAGAAAGAAGAGAAAGAAAGAAAAAACGAGAAAATGAAAGCACAACACTTCAAGTAACTTGTAGCTTCCACATACAGACGGGAAAAAGATGGATTTATAGTAAAATGTGAATTGACAGATAAAGATAAGAAAAACACCAGACAAAGGAAGGAAGGAAGAAAGGTCTAAACAAAAAGTGAAAGGACGCATACAAAGTCAAAGGAAAGAGCAAATAAAAGACAGAATGAAGAGGAGAGAAAAAATTGTGGAAGAATGAACACCTGATGAAGAAAAAAAGAGGAACGAAACAAGGAAAGAAATACCCAAGTTTTTGTGAGTTTGAAAGAGGAGGTAGCAAGAGGAAGAGGGAAATTAAAAAAGGGAAAGGAGTAGAAATAAACAGTTGAGAGAAAGAGCAAAACTGCTAACGTGTGGATTTTAAGAGCTGGAAAAAGAAAAGTGGGGGAGAAAGAAAGCATTGAGAATAAACAGAGTAAAGAAAAGAATGGAGTGAGATAGGTGAAACAGACCCTCCCAAATAAAGATGACAGCCAAGAAGAGATTTAATTGGCTCCCCCAAATCTTCAAACAGAAGTCAGAGTGTGGAACAGCAGGGGGCAATGCAGAACAGCAGGAGGTGCATTAGCAGAGTTGTATTTGAACCCCAATACAGCAATATTGGGGCGCTTCAGACCAGGATTGGGGGTATAGGCAGAGCTGTGTGCCTGCCCAGTTCTGGAATAACAGAAAGGCAGCGGGTGAGGAATGAGAAACGGAGCGCAGAGTAATTCCTGGTATTGTTATAAAGGATTGAGGTGCACTGACTGGGTTCTGCTGAAGCTACCCATGGGAGCAGCAATGACAAATACAGACCTCAAATGCCAGTACCGGCCAATGCCTAGATTTAACTTCATATCCATAAACTAAGGGTGAATAGGGTGAAGATTTGAATATGTACTCCATCATCCATATTACCATTATGTGGGGTGTGGACAGTGGGGTCTGAATGGAGGTGGTGACATTTTTGCTCCTTCCCAACACAGCACTTTCCCCTGTGGCAAACAAGTGTTAGGGTAGGGCTGACATAGTGAAAAAGAGATGCAGCAGGATTAATTTCCAGCGCTTCCGTCTGAGAATGAGGAATGCCACAGAAACTACACTTGCCACACTTCTTGGCATGCCCCCAGTGCAACCCTTGCGGGGACCGGATGTATATAAGACAAGGCACATTGTGCAACTGCAGCTCATTTTGCTTTCATACCAAGCTGGTGTGTGAATCTTTGCATGTGCAAAAACACTTTTTTCATGATCTGCTTTAGTGAAGATCACGAAAACCTTTGTGGATCAGGCCTTCTCTCTGAAATCATCAATACAGGTGTCAATGCACAAAAATACTATATATCTTGGGCTGAGTATGTGCATATTGCAGAACTGTATGTCTACCAAATTCACAGGACTGCTCACTTTGTGCGAGGGAATTTTTTGCTGTATATTTTCTACCTACACTTGAATTGTATACCAACATGGGTTGAGTGTGGAACTTTGCCAGAGTTCGATATTTTGTGTTTGGTCTTTTTAATACAAAATGAAAAACAAAAATTATTTTTTTCCTTTCCTCACATAGTTGAGGACCAACGGGAGTGTTCTATGCACCTTCCCACACTTTTAGCACCTTCATGAAGCTGTAACATCCGTGGGAAAACTACTTCAAATGTTTCCAAATACGCACAGAGTTATGACTGTCATTGCATTACTTATCAGTGATCACATAGTTTACAGTCTCCTGTGAACACTCACCAGTCTTCTTCCAGGTGTCAATTACAAATGCGAAAAAAGCTACATGCTTTGTATATGCCAATTATATCTCCACACGAAAAACAGTATTGAACCTGGTTATGTCAATAAGGTCACAGTTTTACACGTAGAAACCCTTTCCTATGTGTAAGACTAACTTATGTGTAGGAAAAGGTTTCTGAGTAGTCTCTCAATGGCTCTCATCACAAGAGGGGAGGATGGTGATGTGGTAAATACAGCGCCCACTAAACAGTGAAACCAAGGTGATGTATTTACTGGGTCTCATAGGTATCTACTAGTCCATGCTTTCACTTGCAAAATGTGGGTTAATGGGAAATCTGTATGTCGGGTTATTACCTCAATTTTTCCTCTGCAAAATGTACCTGGGGAAATTGCTGCTGACGCATAATTCATGAGACATAAGTGACAACACATATCTGAATTTAGCACCTGCTCATTATTGGAGTTTATGCTTCAAGGTACACAAAGGGTAAAGGAGACTGTGCATTAACGAGCCTCTGTCAAAAGCATCTTCAGCTGTTTGTGAATAACAGGAATTATACATTTTGTGAAGTATCACTGGTTCTTTCTTCAGTTAATCTCCTAGAGTCATGGTGATATAGCAGACTCCCCTGGAGTGGAGTGGGTGAGATATTCTATTCATAGCCGGGTTGAAGAAACTACACAGACCCCAGTGCACTGTTTGAGCGGCAGACCAAGCTTCTCAGACCAATCCTGATGCTGCTCTCAAACTAGGTATAGCAAGAGAGCAGTGCCAGGATTGCGTGGGGGAGCCTGTGCTGAAGTCCCAAGAACTGCTGGGACATCAACACCATAGAGGGAAGAGGATCGAGGTGGTGGCGGCGTCAGCAGAAGCAGGTACATTTGTTTTATTATTATTATTTTATTTCCCCCGTACCGTCTCTCCCGTTGAGATTTGCAGCGGCCGCTGCTGAGTAGTAGTGATATAATATCAGTGAGTTAGCGTTCACTGTATCTTTCTTTTTATGTAGCTCATACAGTCTCAAAGTGATGTGTAGTATGCATCTATGCATTGAAAATTGAATATCACATAGTTGGCCCATCAAATTGGGTTGCAATTTGGGAAGGAAAGTTGATTTGTTACAATGCAATAGTATTTCCAAATATAGTTTAGGAAATTTGGAATAGGGTTTAAGTAAGGTTTTGGAAATTAGGAATAGGTAATCTGATTTAGAAAAGTACAATGCCAATGTGCTATTGCGTTTGCCTCTGCCTGTCAAAATATTTTCTAGGTGATTAACTGTACCACAAATCTATTTTTGTTATCTTCTTTATTTCTTCCATCAGCACCCAAGGGCAAGAAGAGGACATCAGATGTTCGGGCTGAGGAGGGTGCCACCACTAGTACCCCGGCGGGTGGAAGTTCCGCAGCCCCCACCAGCGCTGCAGCTGACGGCTCTGCTGGCCTCAGTACGTTGTCATTATTATTATTTATTTCTCTAACTTTTACCTCTCCCCTTCAGAATAATCATTCCTGCTTTCTCTTATACTGTGACTTTTTTTCAACTCCTCTTTGTTCTATTTAATGCTATTCTTGTTATCCCTCCCTGCATTATCCTCTTTTCTATATTACTTGTTTATGCAGCTGACTTGCTCCTGTCTGTACTAATATGTAGCTTAAGCTTTTTCTGCTTGGTTATAAATCTGTCCCTCTTCCCTAATGTTTATACCCTGTGGATTGGTACTGTAAGACCAAGACAATAGATTAGGTAGTCTACTGTGAAGATTGCAGAGTTTGCTGACCCAAGCAAGCTCTTCTGGGCTTGTTTGTTGAGAAAACTTTCTATTTCTTACTCATGCTCTAATGATGAGAAAGTATCCATGGTTATGGTGAGCCCTCCAATGCTGTGTTGTATGTATTATTTATTATCCCAGCAGTTTCAATGACAGTGCAGCACGGCAGGAAAGTAGTATGAGGACGGTTCCATTGCATGTGCCAAACAAAACCATATGTCCTTCATTGAACAATTCTACACCTTCATTGCTCTTCAAATGACTCACAGTCATCATCATATCTCTGCCCCTCCATTGTGGTTGGCTTAACTACTGGCTTTTTCAACATTGTCAACCCACAAAATACCAAAAGTGATACTTTAGATGAGAAATAAGATACTGTGAACTGAACTGTAGTAATGTATTGCTAATCTTTTTTGTTAAAACAAATAAAAAGGTGGAGGCGTATATGGCATCTAAAATGTGTTTTTTTTTCTAGCCTCGCAGACCACCAGTGCCCGGGCCAGCACCAGTGTGCCAGATGGCAAAGCTGCACTTGAAGGAGAAGTCTCTGAGGCGGCAGGGACGGGTGGTGGTAAGTCACATTGCTTGGTTATTGACAATTACTAGTATATCCACAGTATTTGTAAGTGAGGCAGATCCCATCCATCATCTTCCATGACCTCCCTGCCCATGGCATTTCCCGACCCATGGGCCGTGACCCTAGCAGCAGCATGGTTCAATTCGGCACTGCAGTGTTGGCTATGCAATGTGCATCTGTTTCTGTTAATGTGGCATTTACACAGTTTTCAATGAATTGCAAACCGAAACAAAAACAAGGTGTCTTTCTCTTCCCTCCCACTGCACACTCATTCACCTCCTAGTACTGCACTCCTTTATTCATTCCTAAGTTCTGTCCCAGTCTACCGAAAAAATTGAAATACATTTTTTTTGGCATGTGCCACATACTACTGGACAAGTGGTTCATATGGCTTCCTTAATGGATTTATACCTGTTCAGATTTTTCCCTTTGACATCCATCAACTTTTAGCTTCAACTACAGTGACTGACTAAGTCTAAACTTAGCCCCATCATCAGAGACCCCAATCCCACTATTCTATAGCAAAACCTCTACCATACCTGCCTGGCCTCTTCCCTGTACCTTAGGGCCTTATTTAGAACTCAGAGGAGAGGTTACTCCGTCACAACGGTGACGAATGTCCCATCTGCTGAAATCTAAATCCCATAGGGTCAAATGGGATTTAGACTGCAGCAGACGGGATATCAATCACTGCTGTGATGGAGTAACCTATGTGCTGAGTTCTAAATCAGGTCCCAAGTCAAGTTTCCTCCACCTACTGCCAAGCGAATGTGTTTGATTGAAATAATTTGTGATTGAGGGTGAGGCCAGGTAGTAAAGTGGGATTAAGTATCTGTTTTTTCGTGTTTTGCAGATGGGATACTCTGTGAGAACATGCCCAATAAAATCTATATAACTTGCTCCTTTCCCTGTACTGCAGTCCATCATTTTTCACATCGTCTACTTACCGCAGACAGGATATTGATTATGCGCATGTTTTAAATGATGCATGTGAAATATTAAACATCTGCATCTGCCTCTTTGGAGTCAGGGTAGAATTGAGAAGCATTTGGAGAAGATCAGGGCCATTGTGATCAAAGATAATTTGTGTCCATTGCATCTGCCCTTGCTACAGACCTCAGAGAGGAGCAAATTTGGACCTGATGCACTAGCTAACATGCTTCTAGCCATTTAGCACAACAAGAGTAGAATACTTGTACTATATAGTGGAAGATGCCTTACTCATTAATAAGAGTTATTTTTCTTTTTTCCACACAAAGGGCCTCATTAAGTGGTTGGTGGGTGGTGGAGGCTGTCCCCCAAACACACGGGCCGGAAAACTGCCACTCCAGTTTTCTGCCCACCGGTCCCATTACGTGTCTCCTGGGCTACAGCGTTTCCACCTGCCGGCCCAGCGGAACTCTCAACACAACATTGTAATTCGGGCAGTGAAAAGTGCAACGGGGCTGTCCATGGGGGCCCCTGCACTGCCCATGGCAAGTGCATGGGCAATGCAGAGGCCCCCATGGGGCCCCCCGACCCCCCCCTTACCGCCATCCTTTGCATTGCAGTAAGACCGCCATGCAAAGGCTGGCGGAAAGGGGACTCTTAATCCCCAGAGCAGCGTTGCCCTGGAGGATTGAGACCGCAGGCACCTCCAGGACGTTGGCTGGCAGCAACCTGGCAGTGTCGACAATCCAACCACCAACATGACCCTGGTGGTTTTAGGACCGCCAGAGTCGAAATGAGGCCCAAAGTGTCCATGTGGTTTAGTTTTTTTAGGAAATCCATTAAAAGAAAAGAAATCACTCTGTTTTTTTAATCTTATGCTGCCTCCTTTCAGCCAGTCAGTGCTTTTATGTGAGGCATGTGGTGGTAAAATTATATCCCTGTCCTAATCACATAAAAAATTCCAATGGTCCTCGGGGACCAGCAAGTACTTATACTGTGCCATTATATAATTTAAAAAAGTACAACTGTTTGTACAGAGCATTCTTTACAATTTGTCTTTTTTTAATTTCTTTTTCTATCTTGATATAGCTACTCCGGTTGGTCCACCACTTCCACTGACCCAGCAGGAGTTAGTGGCCCGGCTCTGGTGGCAGAGGCTGGAGGCCACCAGTGCCAACTACCAGCAGCTGGTGGACGAGGAGGGCCAGGCACATCCCCCTGCTCTGGGACCCAGTTCCACCAGCCAACTGCCTGCACATCCAGGCCATCAAATCTACATTATGTGTGGAGATTGTTTTTGTGTGTTTTACTTTAACTTGGTACTGATGCTTTTTTACTCAGCCTTTTTAATATACTTCTCAAAGTGTATGCCAGTTAGGAGGGTATGCTAGCATTCCCTATAGTGCGTACAGAAATCTAGATAAACAATAACTTATCTCATCCGCAGAAGCAATTAGTTACATACTAACCAAAGTTGTTCACTTCACCCATAGTTCTCTTACCTGAACAGATGAAGTGATGGCTGCCGGTTGCTCCCTTTGTTCATCTTCCAATACCTTACTAGAGGGTTTCCCAAGGTACCTTTTTTATGGTAGTGGTATTGTGCTAACAGGGAAGTTATCACAACAAAATGTGAGGTCCCACTCCCACCTAGGCGATCTCCAACTGTAGGATTCATCAAAAGGATTATCCACCACAGACAAATAAATTGAAAGAAAAACAGAGTTAGTAGGTTATACATACACATTTCTATTATAGCTTTAGTAAGACTGAGGACAGACAACTACCACCATGACACATCAAAGAATACCACATGTCATAACAAAAACTTATTCTGAGCAATGGTAAGCATGTAATTTAATGAAAACCAAATTTATGAAATCCTCAAGTCAGGAAAAGTGTACTAAAAGTCTGTACTCTGTAGTCGACAAGGGTAAATGTTTAATTATGCAAAACAAATGCCTGAATGATGATGCTGACGTTGAGTAATGACATTCTTACTTATACCTGGTTGGTAAGTGGGACTGGGTGGGCTATTTTTCAGGTAACAGAAGATCCCTGTGAGTTTGTGTTGCATTAACCACATCCGCCCCACCAAGTGTGTGGTCTATTTGGTGTGAATTAAGACACGCCTCAAAAAAATCACACAGCCTGGGGGAAGAGGGATAGGGTTTAATGAACTAGAAAGAGGATCTGGGGAAAGATGTGGTAGAGACAAACACAGCACAAGAACAATATTCAGGGTGATGAGCAGCACATCACCATCATCATTCTGTGGTGGAAGGAAACAAAGGAATGAGTACGACACAGTTCAGTCAAATGGATTGCAAACAGTCCTTCTGCCCCAGAGATCAAAGTTATTAGATATCTAACTGTTCTGTCATCTAGGTTTGAAAACATCATTTTATGAAGGAGTGAATTGAACTGACCAAGTTCTAAGATATACGATTGTTAAAAGAAAAATTATACTGTATTGACAAATTGGGCTGTGCATTTGCATTCTCCTCAGGAATGTCCGTCACTCTTGGGTGCCTGTCTGAACCAGTCTGGTGGGTAAGCTGGAGTGTGCAGCTCAGCTTTTGCCTTTCAGTCGTGCAGGAGAGGAGAAGGCCTGACAGACTGTAAGACAGAAATTGTATTGTAGAGTCATGGAGAAGGACAGAAGGAGAGTAACCTTCATGAGGAGTGTACCAAGAAGACTCAGAGGCAGAACAAAAACAAGAGGAGTTTCACGTTTGCCATCAGTGCAACACACACACTCAGCAGCATTTTCCAAATCAATAGTGTAATAGGCCTCAGAGTCCTCATCATCAAGGTTTCCCTTTACAGTTGGTACCTTCAGTCTTCTAGCTGATGAGTCCTACCATCCTGCTTCTGACTCCAACTAACTCTGTCCCAGTCCCGACCCAAGTGAGATAGACCTATAGTGCACTGCTGTTGAAGAACAAGTAGAGAAACAGAATTGCATTATTTTTTTATAGATTTGTGTTTGTTAACTAATGTGACTGGTCTGGTGTCTGAAGAGCCAGAGAAAAGGATGGACCCTCTAGGTACATTTTTGCTAAGTAGGTTTGTAAAGGCTAATCAACTTCAGGAAAAATGATCACCCATCAGGCCCCAAACTTTGCAGTTCATCAACATCAAGTGTTCTACTAGTTGAACACCCCCTCACTGTCTGCCACTACATATATTATCAATCATCTCTCACAATCACTCACTCATTGGTTCAGTAGTTGTAGTTACGTCTTCCATCCAAGCACGGTGGTAGGTACACAATTGTATCTTTGATGCAAGCAAAACCTTGAAATTTGGTATTGGCAGTCTTGTAAATCAACGATCTTCTGGGGCAACCCTGCTAAGTGATGCAAAAAAGGATAGGCATGCGAGGGAGGCAGGTATTGTCTCCAATGTCATGAAGGAATTGTGGAGGCTTCTTCACTACACATGGGTTCAACTCCAATCTGGCCATACATGTGGCTAAAAAATGGTGGGGCAGTATAAATCGGACACAAACATAATGTTCCACTAGCTTCTTTTTTGTGCAAAGAAAGAAGCTCAATGATAAATTATAAAAAAATTGTATGGTGGCACTTGCATACTCAGTCAGAGAAGTAGAGTTCTCCCCCAAAACCAGGTAGTTTGGAGAGAAGTTGGTCAGCTAACGCACTCATGTGTTGATTCAGGAACATAACCACGTGGTATGAAAGGTGAGAGACTGGTCCTTCTCACTGTGACAACAGTGCCAGCTGCACTGAACACATGCTCAGCAGATTTAATGACTTCAGGACAAACCAGGGGCCAGATGTAGCAACCCTTTTGCGAGTCGCAAACGGCGAAAATCGCCGTTTGCGACTCGCAAACGTGGGTTTGCAATGCACAAATGCATATTGCGAGTCGTTACCGACTCGCAATATGCATTTGCGACTCGCAAATAGGAAGGGGTGTTCCCTTCCTATTTGCGAGTCGGAGTGGTATGCAACTCCAATTGTCGCAAATGGATTCGCAGTTACCATCCACTTGAAGTGGATGGTAACCCACTCGCAAACAGGAAGGGGTCCCCATGGGACCCCTTCCCCTTTGTGACTGGACCCCATATTATTTTTTCAGGACAGGGAGTGGTCCAAGGGACCACTCCCTGCCCTGAAAAATCCGAAACTAAAGGTTTCGGATTTTTTTTAAATGCAGCTCGTTTTCCTGTGAGGAAAACGGGCTGCACTTCAAAAAAAAAAAATGCTTTATTTAAAAGGCAGGTCGCTAACATGGAGGCCTGCTGACGTCAGCAGGCCTCCATGTTAGCGAGTGCCTATACTCGCAATGGGGCCGCAATTTGCGACCCACCTCATGAATATTCATGAGGTGGGTCATTGCGACCCCATTGCGAGTTGCAGTCGGTGTCTCAGACACCGTACTGCATAGCAATTTGCGACTTGCAAATTGCGAGTCGCAGGGACTCGCAATTTGCAAGTCGCAAATTGCTTTTTTTGTACATCTGGCCCCAGATGTTTTATTGCCAGCCTGCTGATCTCTGACCATTGGCACATCTTCCCATACCAATATACCAATGGATTTTGATCCACATAGACCTCTTTTGGGTCATCAATATACTATTGGAACATCCTCTGAATGGTCATTGGTGCTGCCACTTGCTTGACCTCTTTTTCCTTTGCTTTTGCCTCTGCACTTGACTTATGACCTGCCACTTGAAACCAACCCAATGCAGATGTTGGCTCCTATCCCTCTTGTTGCTGATGTCGGCTGCTGTGAGACAAGACTTTACTCTATGGAAGTTGAAGGCCGCACCCCAGAACTAGGTAGTGGGACTTTAAGTTCCTGCCACTCTTCTTCCAGGTCTCTGGCTTGCTCAACCACCATCTAGCCCTTGTATTTGAAAACATTACCTTTAGAAAAAGTAATTAAAGTGGGCAGAATTGTTTTGTACCGTGGATCAAGTAGTGTGGCACAGATGTACTCTTTGGATGAGATTATGTCATTTTGCAGGCTTGCTTTATAAGCCAAGCAAAGGATTGGGCTCTCAATCAAGGCATACGCTTCTGTGTTTTCATTCACACCTGTGACTGCAAACCATTCAGACACCTTCTTTAGCTGGTCCTATAGCAGATGCAACAACGGGATACCTTGGCCCTGTCCTCCTTGCTAACTTCCCTAGTGAAAACCTCAAAAAGGAGTAGCACCTTTGTCAGGCATTTAACTAGGCCCCATTTGTCCACATCCATAATCATAGCTTTCCAAATTACACCCCCTCCTCTTTAAATGACAGTCACTGATCTGTCTGTACTGCTTAAGCAGATGTTGCAACATGTAATATGCGTAGGCATCTCCTATATCAGGGCCTTAACTGATACTCTATTAGCATGCTGAATAATCTGCAAGTGCTTCTGGGCTGTAAAAGAATGGCTGAAACTAGTGCAATGAGTGCAGATTTTCTACAGGGGATCAGTATGTTGCTGACTATGTCTTCATTTTTGAGAAAATCGTGCACAACCAGGTTGATGCAATGCACCAAACACAGGACCCTGAAATAGTCACCATCTGCCATGACCTTGACTATGTTACTGCCATTATCTGTGGCAATAAATCCAATTTCAAGACCTCTGGGTCGCAGCCATTCAGACACCTTGCTGTTAAATTCATCCAAGATATTTGCAGCTGTATGCGATTTCTCTATGGCGAAGATGATTACTGTTGCATGCCACTGAACCTTCTTAAAACTGTCTTAAGGGCCAAGGCCTGTAGATAGCAGTTGCCTTACCCCCACAGAAGAGATCCAGTGTGCAGTGATGCACATGTAATCAGTCGCCTGACAACTAGTCCACATGTCTGTCGTTAGGTGGATAGTGTGAACAGCATTTTGCTCTATACCAACTGCAGCACATCGTGATGCAGCACTGAAACAGCAACTCTGGCAAAATAGGTCTGAGTTGGAACCTTCCTTTTTGGGCAGATGGCCGCTACAAATTCTAAGAATCTCACTCCTTCCACAATAGGAAAAAGAAGGAGGTCCAGCACTAACATTTTTTGCCAGCTTCCCATTATACAAACGTGCCATTTGGTGGTTGCAGTCGTGGGGCCCCTCTTGCCTAAACATGCCCATAATAGTAGGCTAGATTTTCTTCTTTTCTGGGGCCACTGGCACAGGCGACTTTCGAGAAGTAGGTGGCGGTAGACTGAATGTGCGTTATGGGGCAGTCACTATATGCTGTGATATCTCCATCTGACTCTGAGTCTTCTTGTGCCATTGTGAGGTCTCTAAGGCGGGTGATTCTGGTGTACTGCTGGACACAGGGCTGCTTTGGATGAGAAGGATGTCACTGTCTACTTCCTCATCATCTTCCACTGTGATTGGATGTATAGGTGATGTTTTCCTCGCCTTCCCCACAACCTAGTTCAGCAATTTTTTTAAGGTGCTCCTTCCATGGGATTGCGTGATGTTGTTTCATATGGTTAATTTGGCCTCTAGTACCATAGAGTGAACCAGGCGTACTGCAGCAAACACTCGTGTGGCAAATAGAGCATATTGCAGTGTTCTCCTCCTGCTAGGTAAACGTAAAAAAGTCCCTAACTGGGAAGATGTATTGTTTTTTGTGGGCCACTGCCAATGTCTGAAGAAGAAGTGGAAGTAGGTGGGTATGTCATTGGTTGCCTCTCTGCAGTGCATACTTCTACTGAGGTAGGGGGTGGTGAAGATCTCAGCTAGGCGTTTTATAAATATGGGAGCTGGTTGTGCTTCCTGTGTCAGATCCCTTGGAGCAGGAGTAATGTTGGACTCAAAACTCAGGAGCACGAGTCCTCACACACCCAAATGGGTGTCATGCTTCATCATCGGACAAGCTCCTCGTCAGACTGGCGCTGCAATGTCTGACGGGCACCACGACGAGCGCGACGAGGGTAGGTCTTTCCACCCACAACTAGATACCTTCAATTTGGTATACACATCTGGTTGTAGGTCCGCGTGATCCCAGGATGCCCCTACTCTAAATGGGAGGGGCGACGAATAGGAACTGAACCTATGGCTACAATGAATGATTGTAAGTGACTGACGTTATCTACTGTCTTGACTGTCAGTTCTGATTTATAATTAGCTAATTCAGCTCATAGTTGGAGGAGTTTGATTCATACTAGGTCCTGAGGAAGCGTCACTGGATCCATATGGACCACTAAGACGCGAAACATGTCGACCCAATACAGAGATAGGGTCCTGTAGTTTCTTGACCCACCACCATGACATATACAGTTAGAGAGTGGTTGAGCATTACCTCTGTTTCACTCTTTTGTTGAGTTTTTTAATCTTGGCCTCTACCCGACATTTATAGAATAAAGTCAAAACGAGTCAGGGTTCAGAGCCAATTTTAGATTCTTTCTTTTTCTAAACCCTCCGCGGTGTCTCTCCCCTTTATCTATCTGAGGGCGAGAGCGGCATCATCAAGAAGATCTCCGGCAAAGAGCCCCCCATTGGGTGGTGCCCGTCAGACATTGCAGCGCCAGTCTGACGAGGAGCTTGTCCGATGATGAAGCATGACACCCATTTGGGTGTGTGAGGACTCGTGCTCCTGAGTTTTGGGACTCTAGAGCACTCATCCTATAGTCCCCTGGACTTTCTTAGGAACAGTGTATCACGTTATTATTTAGCTTACATTGGAGGATATACACTGGACCTTTATCCCTCCCAATCCCCCCTTCTCTTGGACGTAATGTTGGACTCCACTGTGTCAGATTCCACAGTGATTGGCTCGTCATTGTCATCCTCAACATCATCCCCTTCCATTATTCTAAGGCTTTCAGGATCTTTTCTTTTCACTTAACTCTCCTGGCCTCTCTCAGAATCTGCCGAGTGCACTGCATGTCCCCAACATTATTATCAGAAGTGGTTCTTGGAGAAGATGGTGGAGTAGACTTCCTTTTCCTTGCTGGAGATCTGGGTACCAATGATTCTAAAAGAGGAGGTTCTTTCTTGACAGGAAGGTCAACTTTCTGTACCGCTCCAACTTCAGGAAGATACTATTGCTGGCTGTGGATGCTGTCCACTTTGTTCTGTTTCCTGAAACGATTGGGTACTTTTATCATAAATTCATTATTCAGTTCAAAGAGTGTCTTAAAAGTCAGTAGCAGTAAAATAATACAAACAGACAAATAATAAAGCTTATCACAGTCTATAATGTCATCACTTATAATGGTTACAGATTCGAATGGAGCTTAGTACAAAGTTCAACACAGCATAGGCAATAGCTTCACATCCCAATTTGTGAAGATATGACAAAGCTATAAGGCTATATCTAATGCCTGAACCCAGAAACACTGGACCTAAAATCTTCTCCTCAGGATGCAATATAAACTACAACAGAGAAAAAAAGTGCATTGTGCTTTGGGAGGTGTTACCATCACCCGGACATGGTGGAAGTTTGTTATACCACGAGCCTCTAACAGGAAATGCTGCCAAATAATGTACAGTATTAAGGCGAAATCTGGTCAATAGAAATCTGTGCCGTTCAGAAGGAATAACTGAAAGATGTAGAGCAGCATATACTGATATCATCTGCAATTCTTCAGCTGACCAGAAAGCCCCCCACACATATTCAAATCAGGGGCATGGTCCTATTCAATGCCGCTGCCAGCATGGAGTTGGGAGCACTAAAAACTCCACTAACCCCAGGCTGGCAAATGTTTTACTGACATAGCTAATCCAAGGGCTGTCCATAGCCTGGCCTAATGCTAGGTAATCTGCTATCACTGCTCGGCAGAAATGAGCTTCTGAATTCCTCCAGAATTTAAGCCAGAGAGCAAAGGTTGCACTCTAATACGATTAACTATCAACTATGGGCTGCAAACCAACTTCTGCATGACAAAAAGAAGACAGGGTGGATTGCTGGACTGCTAGCAGGCATCTTAAAAATATGTTTCCGCTATCTTTGGAATTGTAAAGTGCGTACACTCATTAAAAATTTCCAGTTAAAATCAACAACTAGGAGCACAACAAGATAGGTAAAATTAGGAACTTTTAACATCTCTGAGCCCTCAAGCACAAATCTTTTTAGTTTTGATGAGCTTGGGGGGGGGGGGGCGCATTTCATCACAAAAGACTTGGCTTTATTTGTCCTGAGACAAAGGTTGCCCTTAAAAACATTAAATGTGTCCAGTAAAGATTGAAGACCATTAGCTGTTCTTGAAATGAGGACAGCATCATCTGCATAAAATGGCATGGGGATTGGCTGCGAGTTGATCACTGGCAAATCTTTACCCGTGCTATGCAGATGATCCTCTAAACCGTTTATATAGAGAAGAAAAAGGAAGGGAGCCAAAACACATCCTTGCCTTACCCACTTCAAAGAGGGGAGCTCCTCCATCAAGTTGCCCTCCTGGCTGTAGTGCACCTTAGCAGAAGTTTGTGCATTAAGTCTACTAAGGAGGGATATAATGGCTTTATCCACCCCCAGTTGTGCAATTACAACCCACAGTTTAGATCTACCAAATGTGTTGAATGCACAGGTTAGGTATTTAAAGGAAACATGGACACAACTATTATATTTGTATATTTTTTTCACTATTAGAGTTAAATTAAGAGTCTGTTCTATTGTACCTAAGACTGGGTAAAACCCAAATTGAACTTCAGACAGGCAATGGGTCTCTGCAGCCCACTTATCTAGCTTTGCTAATAAGACTCGCCCTAGAATCTTCACTGTACCTTCTAAAAGTGAAAATGGGTGATAACAATCTGGTTCAGCCTTATCTCCCTTTAAAAAAAAATAGGGACAATAATCACCTCCCTCCAGGTCTTGACCAAGGGGCCAACCACAGCAGATCTTAGAACATTGGTGATTAAAGGCCCCCAGAATTCTGGTAGTTTTTTATATTAATCAGCAGGGATTCTAACTGGCCCAGGGGCTTTTTCAGAGGGACAGCCTTGAATGGCCTTTATTACATCAGTGACTTCAATTGTCTTACTAAGGGCTATAGCTGTGGTCATTTCCTCTATTTCCCCAAAGACTACATCTTCAGTACTAAAAATGTTCGAGAAATATTCCTCCCATACCTGAGGTGGTATAATAGTATCTACGGTGCCAGTGTCCTCAGCAGACAAAGGGATAGAGTTAACCACCTGCCAGAAGCTCTTGTATCTTTCTTACTACTTGCTTCTACTAGCTCCTCCCGTGCCTTCTCCCTCAATTCTTTCCTCCATGCTGCTATAGTCTCCTTATCAGACTTTCTGGCCAACCTAATACTGCCCTGGTTACAGGGAGAGGCACAAAGGGCCTTCTTTAGAGCTTTATGAGCTACTGCACATGAATGATTAAACCAACGAGGGTTTCTATTTAAGCTGGAAATCTCTCTTGTTAGTTTTTCATCCATATAGCCTGTTAGAGCAGAAAATGCCTGGATAACATAATTCGCAGGTGCACTTTCCTCAAGAGCTACCATAATCTGTTCCTTTATATATACCATTAATTCTCTAAGGAAACTGGTCTTATCCACATTACTCCATTTAATATTTAGACCTTTCCGGCTATTGAAGCTCAGCTTGGATTGCTGTTCCTCAACACATGAACCCTCTTCAAGACCCATCCACATTTCTAAAGTGAGAGGATTGTGGTCACTTATACAAATTAGCATCACATTAAACTTTCCAACATGTGGAGATAACTCTTTTGAAAAAACTATAAAATCAGTTATGGAGTTTGCTCCCCCACCCAGATAGGCAGGAACCCCCTTATCTTCAGGAGTTGGAAAAAGTAAAAGAAATTGTAGTGATGGTTCTGTTTAGCGCATCCCCATAAGGGGTGTGTCTAAAATGCCCCAGGGGATATACAAACTCATTTGTAATGCCACAGGATTCCATAGGTTCAGGGTGACACATACGAATGATAAAGTCCCCTGTCCAGACAATCAGAAGGACCTTCTTACTGTCATTTAATAACGTATGCACCAAGTCCTCTAATTTGTCGACCACCTTAATCACAGATGGGTCAAAAATATTATGATAATAATTTATCACCAAAACATTAAAAGGCTTGCAGTGTTTGAGAAGAAGAATCAGGTAATGTGGTATTGTGCAAACAACCCGTACTCCCACCCCCTTTGGTGACACAGAAATAAAGATAACCAAACCCCCTCTAGCCCCTCCTGATATGGACTTCACAGCTGGAACATTGTAAGTATAATATAAGGTGGATCTAATAACCAGGTCTCTTGACAACAGATAAATGATACCGCTTCACTGTCCACGTCCAGTCTGGATTTACCAACTTAGTCTGAAGTCTTGCTACATTCCAGGAGATAAGCCCAGAGATCCCATCAGTCTTAAACGGAGAAGTTAAAGTCATTCCTGATGGCTGAGATTCAATTATGGGGTACAATACAACATGTGTCTTTTCCAATGAGACATCACCACCTAGGGGTCACCAATCTAGTTGCTCAAGGACCCCAATTTGTGAACTGACTGGCAAAACCGTGGATAAGGCACGGACTACATTTAGGTTCCTAAAATCAACAATAATACAGTCACCAACTGTAGCTTTACGAATTGGACAAAACCAGGGGACCCTTCTTACGGTTACAATTTCTCTGGACAGATCCGGCCTCCAGCCCGAATATTTCCTTAGCCAGTGCAGAACGTTATTTAGTAAGGAAGTATAAGATTCGAATTGTGGTGCATCCAGTTTTGGAACATTTTCCAATTTAATTAAATATGGGGTGCAGGGTGGGGAATATGAGGATTTGGGGCCCGGGAGGTCAGTTTCTAAAAAAATAGTCAGCTGATTGGCACCTTTATTAACTGGCGCCTGTTTCCCATCAGCCCTCTGTGACGCGTTTCTACAGATGTTTAGTGCTGGAGCAGGGGTATTTAAGGTTACAGTCTGATTAATACTTAACCCTCCAATATGCTCTTCTGGTCCAATCACTGGTAAAGGTTGTACCTGAGCAGGGGGACCTAATCATCAAACCATCCCCCGATTGTAACATTACACAGGTGGGACTTTTTTTTTTAGGCCTTTGTCCAAACTGATTTTATGCCTGTCGACCTAGCAGCAGGCAAGGAATTAACATTAACAATAGGTGACGCAGAACAGATAGGTGGAGTGCCTGGGACAGAAGGGTATTTTGTCTACTCTTTTGTGAAGGTCGACTATCAGTCCGTGTGGGAGTAATAGGCACAATCAATATATCGGGATCTAGTACAACACAAGGATTTCCAGACTTACATATGAAGGTTACACCTCCCGCAGCCACTTCTGCTGAAGACTCTACATCTTCCCCCCTTGAATCGTACTTCTTCAGAGTGGAATCCATGCTTGCTTCAACCCTCCCTATCTCAGTCTCAATGGCCGCCATGACAGACGATAGATAACTTGTTATCAAGTTTGTGCCGCGTCCCCTTTACTCATATTTGCAGCTGAGTGGGCGCTCTTCTGTTTGCCCATTTAAAATCCTGTGCAGCAGACGATACCAGTTTACAGGCCAAAAAAGGTACCTACTTGAGTCAGTCACTGGTCCAAAACAGGGTCTGTGAATACCTGAGCCAAGATACAAGGCCCAGCCACTTCCGTGCTCCGATCAGGGTAGACGGGCCAGCTTTTTGCCAGGTATGTACCCGGGTATGCACCCAGGCGCGTCCCACATGCATCCCGTGCAGTGGGGCTGGTGAGGTGCTTTTGTAGCTCCTTGTGACTCCTGCTCCTCTGTCCTGGTATGGCGCTGCAAGTCCTGTTGGGGGATGAAGTCACACCCCGGCAGGCAGAGAAGAGCAAACACAGTATTACGCCTCCCGCACAGCTGGGCTGGTGAGGCGCTTTAGTAGCATCTTGTGACTCCTTCTGCTCTCTCCTGGTATAGTGCTGCAAGTCCTGCTGGGGGATGAAGTCCCACCCCAGCAGGCAGGGAAGATCAAACCCAATACTGGGTATCCTCTCCAGCGGGGCTGGTTAGGCACTTTAGTATCACCTTGTGACTCCTCCTCCTCTCTCCTGGTACAGCACTGAAAGTCCTGCTGGGGGATGAAGTCCTACCCAGGCCGGTGGAGAAGAGCAAACACAGTACTGTGCGTACTACTTTGCGAACAGTACCAAATGCAATTCAACGTCACTGCTTGTCAGAGTTGCCATGACTGCAGTGGGTACCTCGCTGACAGACATGGGCTAGGGTTTAGGTTGGGGTGATGCTGTGATGTAAGTGTGCTTCTCCCAGGTTCCTTCCCAGAGGCACATGTCTTCTGAAAAAGGTTGTAGTCGACACACCTCCGGGAAAGCTGCTTCTGCTCACTGGCCACTTTCTTGGCAGCAACGTTCTTTTGGGCCATCTTAAAGCTCTCAGTTGGCAGTGGCACTAAGCTGCACAAGCAAAAGAGATTGGAGCACTAAAGTCACTGTACAGGCCTTCTGTTTGGCTGTACTGTGGGTGATGCTCTTCTTCTCTTGTGCAACTAAAAGCACACAAGCAAGAAAAGTATTTAATTAGTGAAACATGGCATTGTTGCAGTTTGAATTAGTACAGACAAAGGCAATATTAGTGTGCTTCGACAGCTATGCATGGGTAAAAGGAATAATCCTTAAACAAATGAAGGTTAGTCTGTGCCTGTGGCAGGCAAGGTGGTCAGGGGGGAATGGAATAATCATTAAAAAATGAATGATGCTGATGAGTCTGCAGTGCACATACTGTATGGCAGGCTGGGTGTCTAGGAGGAAATAGAATTATACCTAAAAGAATCGCATCTATGGTGGATGGAAGGATAGAGGAAGAGGCAAAATGCAAAAAAAAATAAAGTAAAGAAATTAAAATAAAGAACAATTCAAATAAGAAACAAAATGAAAATAATTAAATGAATATAAAAATAAAATAAAAAAGATAAATAATTGCTGATGTTTATAAGGGACTAGGAGAAACCTGTTTGAGAGGTAAGAAGGTGCAAATGAAAAATGCATGTAATATAAAGCACTGTTCATCATAATCATTCATATATACATATATTACAATGATCCTCAAGCATATTATTAAACTGATATCACATCGAGCCATACAAGCCTATGGCACAAGCATAGTGGCTGGATGCACAAGATGGCTGCCAGCCACATGGTGAAAACAACAGCGAGCAAGGCGGCATGGGAACAAAGAACGCATGCAAGCCTATGGCAAAAGCACAGTGGCTGGATGCACAAAATGGCCGCCAGCCACATGGCCAAGCAACAACAGCGAGCAAGAAGGCATGGGGAACATAGAGCACATGAACGCCTATGGCAAAAGCACACTGGCTGGATGCACAAAATGGCTGCCAGCCACATGATCAAACAACAATAGTGAGCAAGGAGCAATGGGGAACAAAGAACACATGGCAGCATATGCCAAAAGCACGCTGGCTGGCTTCATAAAACGCCCACCAGCCATATGGTCAAACAAAAACTAAGATCAAGGAGGCTTGGAGAACAAAGAACACATTCAGGCCTATGGACACAGACTACACAAAGGCCCCCTGGCCACATGGCATAGGGAACAAAGACAAAATGTGGCTGATGACAAACACAGTCACACGCACACTGGTGAGAAAAAGGAGGTATGGTAACACTGAAGGAAACACTACCATAATTCAGCAATGCAAAACACAAACATTAACTAAGTTATAAACATTTTACAACAACACACTTCCTCCTGTGGCATGAAATGTTACCCCACATATACACTTTTTGCAGAAAAAAATTATGAAACACAAACAATAGCCAACATTGTTAAATTAACCCAATGAAATCCCTGTCCTAAATGATGTTTTAAAAACATATACCACAGAAACATTTCTTTCATGCACTGATGGCTAGTACTGGGCCTAATAGCTGGATGGCCATTGGAAGACTAGGGCACATAATAAAATAAATTAATATTGCAAATATAACAAACATGGAGAAAAGGTACTTAACTGTGCATCATTTCTCCTCTACAAAAGGTGAAAAATGAAATGATAAAAAATAACACCCATATACAATAGTTTTTTAACTTACTCATGTGATATCCCAAAAACACAATCCTTAAATCCTAAGGTATATATCCAGCAGACAAAGAGAGTGATCCTTCCACCGTGAAATCCAAATGAAAAGTGACCAAAGAGATGGATAAAGCACTGGGAGGAGCCTGCTGGACAGGAACAGGAAGTTGGGGTCTCTGGGGCACTTCCTTCCAGCTGGGATAAAAGTAAAAAAAAAAGGCTTCTTGCACTAAAAAGCAATGGTCCATTGGAGAAGAAAATCCACTAGAAAATGTCTTTTTGAGTAGATTTAGCTGCTTCTCGAGTAGAAAATCTACTCAAGGGGCGTTCATGGTCCCGAGATGCACTATATTGGTGTGGTCATGGCTGCGAAGTCTCGTGCACGCTCACTTGTGGGCTGAGAATATCATGGCGCAAGCAGCGCCAAAAACAATTCTCGTGCATGCAAATGGAAAGAAAAAATTCCACTTCTTGCCGGATAGCAGAATTTGGGAAATGTGCACTACTCTGCATAGCGCGCAATGTCCAAATTCCGAAAACTCTTCCAGTGGAGCGGCATTTACTGCCCAGGCCTACTTATGATGCAGGTGCTGTGTCGCTGCTGAACCTCGCAGTAGTGTCTTCAGATCAGAGGTGTGTCGTCATTGAGCCAACCTGTCGGGACCCTTCTCATTGTCAAATCAGCACTTCATCAGTTTCAAAGGTCACTGCATCAGTTCCGACCAGCGTAAAAGTAATCACTCTATCGGTTCTTACAGAAAAACAGCTGCAGAGTCCATCTTCAAGGCCCAAAACTGGATTGGCACCTCTTGGCAGGGCGAGACTCACAGTTGGTAGAGGCCAGCAGCTGAAGCAGAGTTGAAGGAAGTCTTTGATGACCCTGAGACTTGAAGAACTGGAGGCAAGCCAGCAAGCCCTTGGAGAAATTGGCTTCAAGGTTGTAGAGAGTAGGGCCAGTCCTTCTCACTCCCATGCATGAAGCAGCAGACCAATACAGCAAAGCAGGTAGCAAAGTGGCTGTGCCTCTTTGTAAGAAAGTGCCTCTTTGACATGGTCACCCCCCCACTTTTTGCCTGGTTTCTGGTGCAATTTTCACTAAAAGCGCACTGGGTCCATGCTAAACAGGCTCCCAGTGCCAGATCTCTTTCCCTAAAACTGCAGTCATTTTTTTCACAATTGGCAAACCATTAGCTACCACTATAGGTCCTTCGTAAATGGTACCCTTGGTACCAAGGGCATGGGGCACTAAAGGAAGGCCCCTGAGGGCTTCAGCACGAATTATGCCACCCTCAGGGACCTCCTCACTAAGTGCACACTGTGCTGCTTTTGCAGACTGCATGTCTTGGTGCAGAACAAAACTGAAAACACGACGTGGCACGCAGCCAGTGCGCCCTGTCCTCTTTGCACTGCATGCAATACATGAAAGTCACCCCTCTGGCAGGCTTTACAGTCCTAAAGGCAGGGTGAATTATATAGCATGTAGGGGCATACCTGCTTGAGCAGATATACCCCTCCTATGCCTTTGTTGATTCTCATATATAGCCAGTGAACAGTGAAGCCATTTTAAGTGCATGTGCTGGACACTGGTCATTACGAGTTCCCCAGCTACATGATGGCTTCACTGACAATAGGGATGTTTGGTATTGTAGGACGCTGGCCTGGTGTGTGGTGGGTACGTTTGGTACTTAAACCTTATACAAGGTCCAGGTATCACCTCTCAGTGACGTGTAGGCAGTGTCTACAAGCCAGGCTCTCTAGAGGTAGCTGTGGATGAGCAGCCAAGGCTTATATAGGAGACATGCAAAGCTCATGCAATACCACTACAGTCACACAGTACTTACACACAAGAAAGAAAACGCTTGGTTGGACACAGTATCAGAAAATACTAGAGAGGCAACCCTCCAATAGGAGGTAAGAAAATACACTATATATATATATATATATATATATATATATATATATATATATATATATATATATATATACACACTAATAATAAACAGTAAGAGGCATAAACAGGTTAGAAAACAGTGTAAAATAGCAATATGCAATAGTAGCCCTAGGGGAACCCCAAACCATATTTTAAGAATGCGAACACAAGGCCTCCACCTAGGTAAGTAAATTGTGTAGAGGGGAGCTAGGAGTACTAGGAAATCACACAGCTAAGTAATACAGTACCCCCCAGCGACCAGGAATGCAGGAGTGAACACCAAGAACAGCCTGCAAGGAACCAGCAGTGGAAAACCGAAGATGGAGACCTGTGGAGAGAGGGGGGCAAGTTCAGAAATGTCTGGGGAGTCCAGGCGGGGTAGGAGATACTACCCGCCCAGAAGTACCTTTTGGAGTTGGTCGATGAAGAAGGAAGACAGATCAGCACTGCAGCACAGAAGCTGGAGAAGAGTTCCTGATGCATGCGGAAGGTGTCCCACGCTGGAAGCTGGATTGCAGATGGGTGTCAGTGAAGGATTTCCACCAACAAGCCTTGGCAAGGGCAAACTCGCAGTTGGAGGAAAAGGGGTACTGCCCGGGACCAGCAAGGTCCAGGAGGACTCTACCCAGGAGGGGGAGTCACAAGGGATCCTCTGTGACATAGTAGGCCCACAGGAGCAGAGGCAGCACCCACAGGACAGGGCCACAGAAGTCACAGAAGCAGCCCATGCAGCACCACAGAAGTTGCTCCCACGTCACCGGAGGACCACGTGGAGGCCCAGGAGTTGCAGGAGGGAGTGCTGGGGGCTGGAGCTAGACGTCACCTGAAGTCCCCCTTGGAGGTGAAGCAAACAAGCCTTGGCAGCTGCAAAGATGTGGTGCATGGGGTATTGTCTTGCATGGAGTGGAAAGGACTTACCACCACCAAAGTGCAACAGCTGGTAGAGAGGACCAAGGGAGACTCTCCGGACCACCGCCATGATGCAGGACCCACACCACTCAGGGTGAGGGGAGCTCCATGCATTCGAATGTTGATGCAGCCAGGTACCTGTAGTTACGCCAATCATACCTATTTCCAAAGGGAGAGGGTGTTACCTCTTCTCCCAAAGGAAATCCTTTGTTCTGCCTTCCTGGGCTTGCTCAGATCAAGCAGCAGGAGGGCAGAAACCTGTCTGATGGGTGGCAGCAGCTGGGCTGCCTGGGAAAACCTTATAAGACCTGTGGTAGCAATGCTGGGGATCCTCTAAGGAGCCCCCAGAGTGGATGGAATCATACTTTCAATACTTGCAACAGTATTGGGGTATGATTCCGACATGTTTAATACCAAACATGCCCAGGTTCAGAGTTACCATTGTGTAGCTGGATATAGGTAGCGACCTATGTCCAGTACATATATAAAATGGCGTCCCCGCACTCACGAAGTCTAGTAAAATGGAGCTGGAGTTCGTGGGGGCAACTCTGCTAGCCCAGGGGTGCCCTCACACACAGGTACCTGCACCCTGCTCTCTGGGCTGAGAGGGCCCAGCATAGGGGTGACGTACAGTGACCTGGTGCAGTGACCTGTAGTGAAACCAGGTGTGTGCACCCAGGTTCACGCAGACTGCAATGGCCGGCCTGCAGAATCCTTTGCATGGGCTCCCTATGGGTGGCAGAATAACTGCTGCAGCCCATAGGGATCCCCTGGAAACCCAATGCCCTGGGTACCTAGGCACTATATACTAGGGGCTTACATTGGAGGCACCAGCATGGGGAGAAAAGGTTAGTAGCAACCAGATTTGGAGGAGAGAGCATAATCACTGTGTTATCAGGATTCCAGTGAACATAGTCAAACACACTGACAACAGGCAGAAAATGGGGGTAACCATGCCAAGAAAGAGGGCACTTTCCTACAGGTATCAAACATCTCATATTAATAAACTCTCACTGAATCCAGTGATGGATTTATTAATACATGCACTCAGAGGGTACCTTAGAGGTGCCCCCTGAAAAACCTACCAACTACTAGTGTGGGAAGTAACTGCTCAAAGCCAGTACAGCCACCGTAAGACAAGGTTCTGTCCCCTGAGGTGAGAGCCAGTGCTTTGAGGGCTGAGAACAAAGGTCTGCTTTGTTCAGAGGTGTGACCTCCTCTCCCAGGCAGGATGGACATTCCAGGGTGGGGAGCTTCAAAGGCCTTACTGCCTTTGAAATGTGACCCAGGCCTCGCTAAATGATTGAGGAGTCCGACCCTCAGTTCCTGACCCCACGTCTGGTGGCAGGACTGGCAGGAAAATTAGGTAAATAAGTAGTAGTGCCCACTTTATGCCAGTCCCACAGCAAGGATGGACGAGCTGAAGTGGATACTACTTTTTAAATTCCTCCATCTTGCATGGAAGGAATTAAGCCAATACGGTTAGGACAATGCCACTTCCTAGAGGAAGTGGTCATAGGAAGGGTGTAGTTGCCCGAAAGGTGATTAGCCCATTGGCTACTACCTGGCACTCCCTGTAAAACCCCTAAAGTCAGCATTTAAGTGGCACCACTGAACCCTAGAACCAGATTCCTGTCCACCTAAGAAGAGATGTACATCACAGAAGTCGCCCAGCAGAAAAGACTGAAGACTGTCTGCAGTCTTCAAAGAACCTGCACCCGGAAGACAACTGTCCTGCAGCCCAGCAACCTCCAAAGCTTCAGGTGGACTACCTGCCTTCAATAAAGAACAAGAACTCCTGTGGACAGCAGACCTGTTCAAAATAAACCATGTCCAAAGAAGAAGAAGCCTGCCTGAGGAACTGCAAAACTGCCTCCTGGAACCACCTCTGCACCCGACTCCCACGGCCCGAGTCAAAGTGGCTCACCAGTCCAGTGAAAATTCCCCAGAACTTCTGACCCAGAGTCCACTGGGAGCTGACCCCTGCCGGACTCCACAGCAACGCCTGCAGCCTGAAACTGTATGGTCCCCCTAACCACGACCCGCCCGGTATGCTGTTTCTAATGCCAAAAGAAACCCCTGCACCTGAAGCCCCTGAGCTTGGGGAGCTAGACCGTTGGTGTCACAATGACCACTGGCATTTTAACTTACCTGGGCAGCTGTGGGTTGAGCACTCCCGGCCTCCTGGACAGAGCCTACAGCCCTTTTCTGAAAGGGATCTCCTGCTTTCATTAGCTTTGGGAGCCTGACACTGTGTTGGCAGTCTGCACCCGACTGCCCCTTATCGCTGAAGGTGTAAGCTTGGTGCTGCCTTGTGGCCCCCCCTTGTCCTTGCTTCAACCCCAGGAGATCCATCACTGACCCCGGTCTACTCACCTGTAAGCAGTGCTTCAGCAGAAACCCCCTTGTCTCCATTAGATAGCATTGGGTGCCAGATGTTGTGTTGGCACACTGCACCTGGCCGCCCCTGTGCTGCTGAGGGTAGGGTGTAAGTTTGGTGCCGCCTTGTGCCTCCTCGCTTCCCTGGGTGCTTGCCTCAGCCCCAGAGACCAACCTCTGATACCGCCTGTACTTACCTGGGAGCAGCGCAACTTCAGTCCCTCCCTAGACTCCATTGACTAACATTGGGCACCGACTCCAACTTCGACTTTGGCACCCAGCAACTCCCATGCCGCTGTTGGTGCACACTTGGTACCAACCTGAACCTTGCCCGATGCTAGCCTGAAACCCCAAAGACTGAGGTTTTAAGTTGGGTACTTACAGGAGAAACTGCATTCTTGTTTTCCTGCCATAGGTTAACATCGAAGAATCTGAAAATTGCACTGTCGATTTTTGAAACAGCAAAGTATTTTTTATTTAAAAACTGCTTACCTTATAACAAAGTTTTTTTGATCCAAAGCACATATAAAAGTAACTGTTAATTTTCTAAATTGGCCTTGGATTTATTCTTTGAGTGTATGCCTCATATATTGCCTCTGTGAGTACAACAAATGTTTAACATGACTCCTGATAAGCCTGACTGCTCGGCCACAGTACCACAAATAGAGCTCTAGACCTATCTGTTTCTGCCTCTGCACATCTTTGGGGATCCACTGGACTCTCTACACAGTGTATTTCATTTTAGTACACTATGGAGAGAGCCAGCGTCCTACACTCCTACAGCACAGCAATCATCAGGCCAACACAGCAATACAGTTAACAAACTAGCAGCAGCAGTTTTAGAAATAAAAATGTTAGGGAACCTTCATTTGATTCTAGAAATCTGCACAAAGTTGTCCCTCCTTACAAGGATGGTGATGACATCAACAAGTTGTTTGCTGCACTTGAGAGGGCCTGTAAAGTTCAGAGGGTACCTCAGGTACAATGGGCTGCTATTCTTTGGTTATCCTTCTCTGGCAACGGTAGAGACAGACTTCTTATTGTCAGAGAGGATGATGCAGATAATTACCAGGTTCTTAAAAATGCACTCTGAGATGGTCTGGGCTTAACCACTGAACAGTACATACTTAAGTTCAGAGAGACCAGAAAAGAGTCATCACAGGACTGGACAGACTTTGTGGACTGTTCTGTGAAGGCCCTAGAAGGTTGGTTACATGGCAGGAAGGTGACTGATTATGAAAGCCTATATAACTTAATTCTGAGAGAGCATATCTTGAATAATTGTGTGTCTGACTTGTTACATCAGTATCTTGTGGACTCAGATCTGACCTCTCCCCAAGAATTGGGTGTGATGGGTTGCTCCGACCCGACCCACAAAATTCCATTGCTTGTGCTGCCTCTGCCACATCTGACCTAGAGGCTAATGGAGATACCGACGCTCTCGTTGGTTGGTTACAGCAACCGCGGGAACTGCCGCGGGTTAAAGGAGGGGTTTCTCTTCTGCCTGAGGGAGAGGTCGTGAGCTGGAGCCGGAACATCCCGGAACTTTTGGCAACAGAGGAGTGGACGGATCGAGAGGACGCGGAGCCCGGTGTCACAGAGACCGCCGTCAGGACGAGCGTGACGACGGGCCAGTCTGGAGTGGAGGAGCCCCAGAGAAGAACCGAAGACCGCTGGCCCCGGGGAGACTACGCTTGAGCCGCCACGCTTCAGGAGAAGCGTGGCCACTCCAGGTACTGAGACGCGAGCGGGGAAAGGAGCGGGGACGCAGGAGGCGGGAGGTGGAGAAGAGTGGGGAAGGGAGGGAAAACGAAAACTGGCACTTTGGGGGAGCGGAGAAAAGAAGCACTGATTGGGAGGGGTAAGATAACAGGGACACGGAGTAAGAAAGCATCATTATACACAGGTATATAGAGGAAAGGAAAAAAAAAAGACAGAAAAAACAAGGCACCAAGAAGACAGAACAGATGCAAAAGAGAGAAAGGGGATGAAGACAGCAGAGAAGTCTACCTACTTAAGTTATTGTAGAAACAAATAAGAGGGAGAGAGACGGAAAACCACATACAAGAGTAAAGAAGACCTAATCAGGACACAAAAGAGGGAAGGGCAGGAAAGAAGCATTCCAGGAGAAAATCAGAAGAGAAAGAGCAAGGGAAAGAAATAAAGGAGTCAAGAGGAAAGACGAGATAGGGACAAGGAAGGAAAAAAGAAAAGGGAAAAGAGATAAGAAAGAATAAGCCTAAACCTCTTCCCCACTTACCGTATCTATTCTCTTTTGTTTTTCCACGCTCTCCACGAGGTCCTGGAAGAAAGAAGAGAAGAAGACGAGCTAAGATGTCAAACAAGAGGATATCACCACAACCAACCTATTCTCAACAACTTTTTCTCTAATACTTACCGTTTATACTGTTTCAAGAACAATAAAAGACAGTTCTCTGAAACCAAAATATTGCCGTCTGGAGTCATAAATCAGCCATCCTCGTACATTGGGAAAGAAGGCCGACCAATGGGCCAGAACAAGGGTGAGCAGAAAAGCTCATGAAGAGGGTGACAAGGATTTCAAAAACAAAGATGGTGAAAAATCTCAGGACAAGCATGGGGATAAAAGTAAACGTAAAGATCCTTCTTCAGGTCCAAAACACTCTTCTGGGGGCGGGGATAAAACTTCTTCATCTTCTTCAAACTCTTCACACAATCAGAAAAAGCCTTGGTGCTATGTGTGTAGAAATAAAGGCAATTGGCCAGGGGATAAGTAGTTCAAGTTTATTATGTTATGGAACTCTGATGGAGATCCACATAAGAATAAAAACAGATGCACAAATGAAGAAGAAATATAAGAAATAACAATTGAATTAAACTTTGATAAATAGATTGAAATAAATTAAAAAGCACTTAAAATAGTTAAAAACTCTAGCACAAAACATTTCATTAGGTGGAATCAACAAGGCTTGAGATAAATTAGAAGCAGATCTAAGTGAAAGAGATAGACAAATGGAGCGCAACCGCTTACGACGACAAGGCAATGAGGTCGAACAAATTAAGACAACATGCTTCAAATACTGAATGCCGTTGTAGCATAGATTACACATGGCGGAAGAGCCATAACATTTGCTTGAAGTCTGTTCAGGGGGAGCTGCCCCTGTCGCAGCAGGAGCCAGAATCTTCTCACCCCATGAGGCAAGTTCCAGATAAGGTATGGCTGTGTGACCCCTGGCCTTAAAGAGTCAGTTATTATATGGAAACTCTGTCTATGTATACAGGCCTGACTATCCTGGCTGAAACTCACTGCCCAACTTGCTTTCCTGAGAGCAAATTTAAGTTGTGCTGGTGAGAGGGCAAAGATTGCAGATGGATCTAGTTGTAAGCGATCCATGGCGTATAAGAAATTCCTACTGATGGTATATTTTACTTTGCGCCCAGCTAATATTTATTTTTTCAAGCAGTGACCGCAAAGAGTCATCACAGCTCGACATCAGATTAAACATCCAAAGGATGATTGCGGCCAATCCTTGTATAAAAGAGCTACGCAGGCCCAACTCAAGTCTTAGTAACGGTGCAGAGAAGGCAGAGTTTACAGTTAAAATATTTCTTAAAACACGTCCCTCGAGTTTGTCGAGAAAGATCCACTTAGAAACTGCAATATGCTCAATACCATACAGTAATGATGGAGGTATCTTTACCCCATATACCTCTAAGAGATGTTTAAAATGCCTTCTGCCCGTTACTCTATAGAGGGTATTCAAACCATTGGCTTGAGATTGGGCCTTTTTTTGATTATGCTCAATATGCTCTCTTTCTTTGAGATTCCCACAGGCAATTTTACCCAGATATGTGTAAAAGGTTACTCTTTCAAGCTGTTGAGCTCCCATGGTCCAGATAAAATTGCTGTACTATAATTTTTTGTTCCTGTGAAAGCATAAAATTTTACTTTTTGAGTAATTTATCTTTAAAAAGTGCGCTTCACTATATTGCTCGAGGGCTTTTAGCCTGTTATTAAGCCCCGTTGGGGTAAGATCTAAAATAATTATGTTGTCTGCATAAAGTAGACAGCATAACGATCTGCCTTCCAATTTTGGAGCAAACCCCTCACATGAAGTTAAATGTGCTGGTAAGTCTGAAAGATACAGGGAAAACAACAGTGGAGCCAACATACATCCTTGTTTTAGGCCATTTTTAGTTAATATAACATGGGATAGACCTAGCTCACCCCCTAGCAAAACTCTGCACCAGGTGGAGGAGTAAAGAGCAACCACGAGGTCAAGGAGGATGCTAGGTATGACTAGTCTTAAAAGCTTCTCCCAATACAGAATACGACCAACCTTATCATATGCCACGGAGAAGTCTATGAAAGCTGCATAGATCTGCTCCTCTTTCATAGAGACATATTTTTCATTAATTACTTGCAAAATAGAAATGTTGTCAATTGTGCCATGATTTCTCCTAAAACCTGACTGCTCTAAGGGAATAATTTTGCACTTTTCTGCCCAGTAATTAATCTGTGACAGCAAGAATTTAGCAAAAATATTTCCAACCGCATCCAAGAGTGCAATCTGGCGATAATTCATAGGACAGTTTTTATCCCCTTTTTTAGACAAGGGGACAATAATGTTACCCTTCCAACAATGAGGGACTTCCCTGACTTCATAACAACACTGGAACACTGGGAATAAAATCTTGCACCAGGAGGATATGTCATGTCTTATTAACAATATTGGGATTTCATCTGGTCCCACTGCTGCAGAACTACGCATTCCTTTTATTGTACTCTCAATTTCTTTTAGGGTTGGATATGAGTATGGGGAATCTGATCTGGTTTGAGGGATTTCCACAGTGGTCCCATTAGAGGCATTAAGATCAGATAGAAAAGGTGACCAGCTTAACTCACTGACAGCTGTTGGGAGGGGGCTGGTTCTAGTACCACACCCTTCGGCAATCAAGGACCAAAACCTCCTGATATGGCCGGAGGAGGCTGCTTCTCTTATTGCAACCCAGGATCTATCTGTGGCGTCCTTTTTTAGGTGCTCTCTTAATCTCCTTCTTTTTAGAATGTCTAACTGAGATTGCCTTATGGATGTATGATCCCTATACTGTTTACGGGTTAGAGCACTTATTTCTCTGTTTACTAATAAAATGGAGCGGGGTTTTGGTATATTTTTATTCATAGGCTTTTGACTAGGAATTGAAGCAACCAGTTGCATAAAGCTAATGAAACTCTCCATTTCATTCCCTACCCAGCTACCAAGGTAATTCATGGGATTTTCCAGAATTCCTTTAAGCCCTTTAAAACTATTCGGGGACCAATATGTTCAACCATTCTTAAGGCTTAACTGGGGGTGCTGCCCTGCTAGACCCCATGAGTCAGTACGTTGAGCCTTCAGATCAAGAGATACTACCAAAACATTATGGTCACTAAGGGTAGTTTGTACTCCTAATAAATCCTTTAATATAAAGAAAGACTGATAACTTGTTACCACATAGTCCAGGATTGCAGCACCCCCAGGCGATTTATGGGTCGGATGGGCTGGGGAGTCAGATGGAAGTCTACCATTAGCAATAACACAGTCATTCTCTCTCAAATACTCTAGAAAGAGCCTCCCACGCTTATCAGACTTTATTTTGTGGGGGAAAAGGCAAGGTGGTAACCTAAATGCTTCTTCCTTTTCCTCATCCCAGAAGGATACAAGCCCCGGTTTAGAAATCTTACAATTTAGGTCTCCTACCATAATGATTTGGGTTTCTGGATCCCTGTCACAAAGTTCCTTAATGTAAAGAAATACCCTAAGTAGGAGATTATTGAAAGGGACATCGGGCGGAACATAAAAGTTAATCAAAGTGAGGGAGACTACCTTGTCTCTGACTCCAGTGTGGTGTAGTGTTACTGCTAAAAACAGATTGCTAGAATCCCTAAAGCATTCATGCTGCCAATACAATCTATTCGACAGCAAACATGCAACCCCCCCCCTTTGTGTGACCTCTCCTTGAGGGGTAGGCCTTACTGCAAAAGGAATAGTAATTTTTAAGCTGAAGCTCCCCAATAAGCCAGGTTTCTTGAAGAAAAATTATATTGGGATTGAGAGAGTTCAGAAAGTCATATTTTTCCCCTTTAGACTTTATACCTGCCACATTCCAAGATACGAGGGTAAGCTCATTGCTACATTAGTGGAGCTATTGGTCTAGAGGTTGTAGTAGAACTCTCAAAACTGATGGTAACCAATTCCAAGAGTGAGGATTGATACTTAAATCAGGAGGTGGACAAATGGGAGGATCCCTAAATTATACTTCTCGACCATAGGTACCCAAGTGAACTTTTAGGTCCTGGTAAGTGTGAGAGTTTGAGTCCTGTTTAACCAAAGGGGAGCCTAAGGGGAGAGGTTTCCGCACACCATCGGAAAATTGGAGATCCCTCTTGGTTGACCTTAATGCCGTCTCGCTCAAAACTGGAACTACATCAATACCTTTACGTTGTAAAAACTCCAAATTGCTTAATATTTTGTTAACTGTCAATTTAGAGAAAAACGATACACATGACGACAGACCAGAGTATGCAACCTTCAATAAAACCAAATGTATGTCCTTGCTTTCAATCATTCTAAGAGGTTCAATGTCTTAAAAACATTTTAACAATTGAGATCTGTTAAAGAAGAGATCATTGTCAAATAAAAGCATGAAATCTAATGTTAAGGTGTCCACAGGGTAGCAACCCTGTCCTATTGTAATAGGTTGCAGCCAGGTCTGAGCGGGTGTAAGGCCTGTGGTGGCCTCAAAGGTTTGAGCAAGGGGATTCAAGGATAACCTAGTTGATTGAGAGGTAGTTGGCTCACAAGTTGGAATTTGGTTGGCTATTTCTGAAATGCCGATAGATGAATGGAAGTCGCACTTTGACGAAGAGACAGAAGGTGCGAGGCAAGAAAGTGAAAATGGGGCCTCCTGGATTAAGGAATCTTGCAGGCCAGATTGTTCTTTAGAAAAAGGTATCTTTCTCTGACATTTTTTAGGATGTCTCCAGGTTGATTTTTTAGGCCTTTTTTTCTTCTTTTTATGTGTTGGGGGCTGCTCAGGAATATCCGAGGAACTAGTTAAGATGTTAGCCTTTGAACGAGCTTTAAAGATTAGGAACATAGCCGTCTCAGAATTTTGGCAGATCGATTCTAAGACTGTCTCTGTTTTAAAGTCTCTTAGTACAAACCTAATGGAGTTAACTGGACTTTCAATTGGCATGAGGGTCTTGGGGGGTTGTCCCATCTGCGGTGCTCCAGCCTGAGAACAAAAGTCAATACCGGCGGGTGTTTCACTGTTTACAATAGTGTGATTCCGTGCTAGAAGATCGTTGCAGTGCTGCGTGCAGAAACCAGGATGTATTCTATTGCCAATTGTAAATTATTTTTAAATGGCCGTTACTGAATCGAGAATACAATCGGACCCGCCGACCAATTTTTCTAAAAGGTTCAAAATAGAGGATAGGAGACGCTCTAGACTTGAGAGCAAAGAGGAGATCAAAGAATTTAGATCAAGATTATTACTTAAGGCAGTGGTTCCCAATCTGTGCGCCGCGGCTCGCTGGTGCGCCATCAAAACTAGCCAGGGGCGCCGCACACAGTTTGGGAACCACTGAGCTATTTATAGCCCTTGGGCCAGTTCGTACAAAATAAAACTACTCAGTTGTAGCAGCTCTTTTTTAATTTTGTCCTTGAGCGCCCTCTGGTGGTTAAACACAACTAAAGGGATTCTACATTTCACAATATTTAAACAGTTATGTTATAACTACATAAAAATGAGACCTGCCCATTTTACTAGGGTTACCGTCAACCAATATTTTCCCCTTACTAAAAAACCCTATGCATGCTGTAATTAAACAACTGTTACATTTTTATTTTTTACAGTTATATATAGAATTACAATACCTTCATTGGCGTCATCCCAATTCTTTTCAGGGAGAAAAATGGATGTACTCCCTAGGCCAGGCTTACATCCCCCACCCGCCAACAAAAAGTAACATAATGGGGAGCCGCAGCCAGTGGCCAATAGATCAAGGGAGCCGTGGGTCAAAAATGTTTGGGAACCACTGACTTAAGGGATTAATGTTTCGACTCAGATCAGGTATTGTTGAAAGGTGAGAACAAAGAGAGGATTGATTGGAGGGTGTACTACTAAAAAGCTGGAATCCCTTGGGTAGAAGGAGAGACAATGACGGGGGATAAGTTGCTTCCTGATGAGAACCATATCTTTGGATGAGTTACAAACCTAGATCAGGGAGGGTGAAGTCCCCAGGAAGATTCTCCTGGTTGGTACATGGAAGAAGTGCATCAGTGCCACGATAATGAGAAGAAGTTTCCTTTGCAGAGGGTAAACTGTTCACTTTATGATTTGATGGGGGAATTATAGCTGAAGCGGATGAAGAGATGTTGCAAAAAGTCAAAGGCTCACGAATAGAGGAAGATGCATGAGACAAAGCTAGGCTCTTATTGAATTCTGCTAAGACATGCACGGGGCTGATTCCATGTGACATAGACAAGTGGGAAGGGGTTCCACTGATACAGAAAAAACATTTTGATGTAAAGAATCTGAGTTTGAAGAAATATGGGGAGCCTTCTTTTTATCCAATAGGGAAAAAATTTGATTTCGGCACTTTGGGCCTAAAGTATTTGAAACTTTGTTGTGCAATGGATTAGATTTTGTTTTTGAACATGATCTCCAAAAAAACAGACGTCCGGATCTCAATTTTTTGCCGTCATTTTGTCCACCGAACGTTAGATCCCAGTCCTTACAGTGTCGAGCCACCAACACCTCTCTCGTGGCCTCTACGGCTCTTTAAAGTGAGGGACTGAAAGTCTCCAATTTACTACACTGTATCGACGATCTATCACCCTCAGCCTTTGTGCAGCCTTTAAGATTTCTTTAAACGTGGTAAGGAGAGGCGGTGAAAGTAAATACGGCAAATTCGCTATGCTCGTGATCGCCAGCTGCAATAAAATATGGTGTCGCCCCAGGATGCCAAAAACTCTGCTCCAAACCACCGATCAGCAGTGGTGCGGCCAGGTAGTATGATGACCGTGGGAGAGCCACCTGCACTCCCCCAACAACCTCCGTGATCTCCTCAGCCCCTTCCGTAGGTACCTGAAATGGGCTCCTTGCCCACAACAGAACATCGAAGGTGCGAGGCGGCGGGGCAAAAAGAAGGCCCCCCAGTGGGAAGTGATAACTCACTGTCACTGTGGCCCTCTCCGCAAGTTCTTGATGAGCTCCTTGCCTACTGCAGAACGGCTGAGGTAAAGGAGGCAAGGCAAGGGGGGAACGGCCCCACCAGAAGACTGTAATAGGCCGTACTAGTTTTTCCCCCGCTGCCCCCCTCCTCTGCCCCTCCGCAGGATCCTTATAGGCTCCTTGCCCGCTGCGGAGGGACGAGGTGGAGAGGAGGTGAGGTGGTAAAATGGCAAGGCAGTCATGTGCACAAAGAACAAAAAAGCGGAGAAAAAAAATCAATTTTTTTTGCAGTTTTTGGGCTCCTTTCCCGCAGCATAGAGACTAAGCGATGAGGGGGTAGGGAGGCAAGGCAATCAAGGGCCCACAGGGCAAGGAAACTGTACAGTACGATGATCTCCAACAGGAAGATAGCCCCCTAATGTCAAGCAATAGTCTCCGATGGCTTACCGCACTAGTGGACCAGGTGGAGCTCCCCTACACCTGGGACGATCCAAAATCCGCAATCCCGCTTCCGCGATCCTGCTCCAAGAGCCTACGGGACCTTGCTGAAGATAAAAGGCTGGAGGACCGGGTGGACCCGGTAGCCGAAACTGCCCCTCTACTCCCGAGATGGTCTGTGATCCTGCGGGTCGATCTAGCAAGACATTGATGGAGGACGACCCTCCACTGGGGAGTGGTGGCTAGCAGCGGCGGCTAGCAGCAGCGGCAGTAGATCAAACCATCACTCTTTTCCCCTGCGATCCAGTGACATCAGACGTACAAAAGTCCTGCACAGGTAAAGCCCCTGAGCCTACCACCACTAAGGCATCAGACTTTAGTGCCCCTAGCAGTAGTTGTAATAGTGGTGGGACTACTGGCCATAGTCAAACTAAAGGTGTAGTTGGGTTCACTTTTGGGACCATAATAGAAACTGGGGTAGACAGTCCCAAGACAGTTTCTGTCACACCTGGTGGGATTGGCCTTGCCACATTGGCTGCTTGTCCCATTAACATGGATAAGTACAGGCAGTCAATCTTAATAAATGGTGTTGAGGCCCAGGCCTACAGGGACACAGGTGCCAGTATCACTTTGGTGACTGGAAACCTGGTGTCACCTGCACAACACCTCCTTGGACAGAATTACCAAGTTACTGATGTCAATAACTCCACTCAGTCTCTCCCCTTAGCTGTAGTTCAACTTAGTTGGGGTGGAGTTACTGGCCCTAAGCATGTGGTGGTATCACCTAGCTTACCTGAAGATTGTCTCTTAGGGAATGACCTTGAGGCCTCAGGTTGGGCTGGGGTAGAGTTTAGTACCCATGCATCCATGCTGGGTATCCCTGATGAATTGCTTCCTCTCATTTCTGGTGATATGAAAATGCACAGGAGAGAAAAAGGCCTGAAATCTCTGAATCCCTCTCCACCAACAGGTAAGAAGGGTATCAAAGTATCTCTTCCCCACCCTACCACTAAGGATACCATTCCTGTGGTGGGAGAAACCTCTCCTGGGGTGGAACCTGTATGAATGAAGCCATCAGCTACCACAGCTGGACACAAAAGTACCTCTCTATGGAACCACTAAAGCAGATGTGCAAAATTGCACCATTTTAGTAATATGGAGCATCCCTCCAGCCCTCCCAGAGAAACTATAGTGCAGCAGCCCTGCACTACCTCTAAACACTTAAGACAGCAGCCCTGTCCTAGTGTGGAGCTTTTAGGACAACAGCACTGCCCTGCTCCAACTCAAGAGAAACAGCAACCCTGTTCTCTCTTACAGCCATATGGACAATGTTTTTGCCCAGCTATGGCTTTATTGAGATAGCATCCCTGTCTGGCATTTCCTGCATTTGACATAGGCCCAGTGGACCAATCTCACTGCCCAACTTCAAAACATACTCATAGGAACTCTGAGAATTTACACTCACACTGTTCATTAGGTAAAAATCTCCAAACAGGGTGGTTTGCATCCCCACAGGGAAGTAACCATATAGTGGATGATAAAGGGAGTAACCACTCTATTGCAGATCCACTCTTCACTTATCACCACTTAGATAATAAGGTCTCAACTGGCCAAAGTTAGCCTTATTGTCCTTCGTTTGGGGGGTGGCGGGGTTGTGTGAGAATGTAGCCTCTTTCTAGCATGGTTATCCCCACTTTTGGCCTGTTTGTGAGTGTGTGTCTCTGGGATCCTGCTATCAAGGACACCAGTGCTCATAGATAAAAAACGATATGTCAATGTGTTTTGCCTGTCTCACTGGGATCCTGTTAGCCAGGACCCCAGTGTTCATAGTTTGTGGCCTAATGTGTATGCCTGTGTAGTGCCTAACTGTGTCACTGAGGCTCTGCTAATCAGAACCTCAGTGCTTATGCCCTCTCTACTTTTAAATTTGTCACTGTAGGCCAGTGACTTAATTTACCAATTTCAATTGGCATACTGGGCCCCCCTTATAAGTCCCTAGTATATGGTACCCAGATACCCAAGGGCATTGGGGTTCCAGGAGATCCATATGGGCTGCAGCAAATCTTTTGTCAGACATAGGGAGCTCAGACAAACTCTTACACAGGACTGCCATTGCAACCTGCGTGAAATAGTGCACACACTATTTCACAGCCATTTTCACAGCACTTAAGTAACTTATAAGGCACCTATAAGTCTAACCTTCACTTGCTGAAGGTTAGGTGCAAAGTTACTAAGTGTGAGGGCACCCTTGCACTAGCAAAAGTGGCCCCACATAGTTCAGGGCCATTTCCCAGGACTTTGTGAGTGCGGGGACGCCATTACACGTGTGCACTACATATAGGTCTATACCTATATGTAGCTTCACAATGGTAACTCCGAATATGGCCATGTAACCTGTCTAAGATCATGGAATTGTCCCCCCATTCCAAATCTGGTATTGGGGAGCCAATTCAATGCATCCTGGGGGGTCCACCATGGACCCCCTGTACTGCCAAACCAGCTCTCTGAGGCTTGCACTGCAGCTACAGCTGCTGCCACCTCACAGACATGGTTCTGCCCTCCTGAGGTCAAGGCAGCCCAGTCCCAGGAAGGCAGAACAAAGCTTTTCCTCCGGGAGCAGGGTTTTACACCCTCTCCCATTGGAAATAGGTGTTATAGGCTGGGGAGGGGTAGCCTCCCCCAGCCTCTGGAAATGCTTTGAATGGCACAGATGGTGCCCTCCTTACATAAACCAGTCTACACTGGTTCAGGGACCCCTTGTCCCCTGCTCAGGTGGGAAACTGGACAAAGGAAAGGGGAGTAACCACTCCCCTGTCCATCACCACCCCAGGGGTGGTGCCCAGAGCTCCTCGAGTGTGTCCCAGACTTCAGTCATCTTGCTTTGCAAAGTGGGGGAGCACTCTGGAGGGCTCTGAGTGGCCAGTGCCAGCAGTTGACGTCAGAGACCCCTCCTGATAGGTCCATACCTGATAAGGTAGCCAATCCCCCTCTCAGGGCTATTTAGGGTCTCTCCTGTGTGTTCTCTTCAGATTCTGCTTGCAAGTTTCCTTCAGGAATCCTCTGCAACAACTTCAGACTCCTCTGACCTCGAATTAACCGCAGCCTGCTCCAAGAAACGCAGTAACTGCAACAAAGTGTCTACAAGAGACACTTTTCTTCAGCAACCTCAACTCCAAGTCAGCATCTGTAACAGTTTCCACAGTGTGTACGCTCTGGGGACTCCCTGTCTTCATCCTGCAACAGCTGAAGAAATCTGTGGAGTGACAGAGTCACTCCCCTGCTCCAAGCAGGCATCTTCCAAGACAACGACCGGTACCCTGGGACTCCTCTTACAATGATGAGCGTGCTCCTAAGGACACAGAGGGTGGACATCATTGACATAGACGGGCCTGAGGTCCTGCTGACGCAATTTGGAGGAGGTAAGACCTTGCCTTCCCTGAGAGCGACGGTACCCCTGTGTACTGTGTCTTCTTCGCCTCCTGAGGCCTCTGTGCACTCTTTGCAAAATTCCTTCGTGCACACCCTGGCCCAGGTCCCCAGCACTCCATCCAGTGATGCTCAACTCACTGAGTTTTTCTCTGACCGCATGGGACCTTCTTTTGTTGCGCTGCATCTACCGTGTTTTGCACCTCCTTTGAACCTGGGTCCTGCGACTCCTGGGGGTGCTGGCTGGCATCCTGAGGGCTCTCTAAAGTGCTGAGAGCCTCCTCTTCCTCCTTACACAGAGTTGAGGCCCCCAGGTCCCTCCTGGGTCCATCCAGCTCCATTTTGATGCAAAACACACTTTTGTAGTAGCCAAGGCTTGTTGGTGACTTCGGACACGAGATCTCGTCTGCAGTGATCTTCACGCCATGGGACATCTTTTGCATCATGCATAGACCTGATGGCATCTTCCTAGGGTGCATTCCTGCCATTTTTGACTAACCGGGGACTCTTCTTTTGCACCCTCTTCTGGGTTGGCAGGGGCTCCTGTCCTTCCTAGAACTTCTTTCGACTTTTGGACTTGGTCCCCTTCCTTCGCAGGTCTTCAGGTCCAATAATCCAACAGTTGTTCTTTGCAGACTTGGTTGGCTGCTGCAAAGTCCCCAAAACGAGGTGCAGTGTGTCCCAAGGAAACATGCAGTACTTTAATCCTGCTATTCTGGGCTCTGGGGTGGGGTAATTTACTTACCTTTTCTGTATTCTTACTCTCCCAGCGATTCTGCACACACTACACTTGTCTAGGGGGGAATTTGTGATTCACATTCCACTTTCTTACTATATGGTTTGTGTTGCCCCTAGACCTATTTTCTCCCATTGCATTCTATAGGATTTCCTACCGTTTGCATTGTTCTATGACTATTTACTTGTCTAATTTTTGTGTCTAATGTATATATTGTGTATAATACTTACCTCCAGAAGAAGTATTGTCTCTAACATATTTTTTGGTACTGTCACCCAAATAAATACCTTTATTTTTGGTAACACTGAGTATTTTCTTTAATTTTGTATAAGTACTGTGCAATTATAAGTGGTATTGCATGACTTTTGCATGTCTTCTACTTCCGCCTCAGCTGCTCTGCTATAGCTACCTCTATCAGCCCAAGCTGCTAGAACACCACTACTTCACTAATAAGGGATAACTGGACCTGGTATAAGGGATAAGTACCCAAGGTACCCACTACAAACCAGGCCAGCCTCCTACAGCAATGCACAAAACACAGCTGTCACTAACCCCAGATGTATATTCAAAGACAGGCAGAGGGACTTAACGGTTAAAGTAAGAAAATGCCAACTTTCAAAAGTGGCATTTTCAGACTTAGAATTTAAAATCCCACTTCCCCATAAGCTGTGATTTTCAATTGTGAGTTCAGAGACACCAAATTCCAAATTTCTATATTTTCCTAATTGGAAGTTATACTTAAATGTTGCTTCACGATAACCCCAAAGTTAACCTATGGGAGAGATAGTCCTTGCAGTGGTGAAATACAAATGTAATGTTTTTTTACTACAAGGACATGTTAAACTTAAAACGACTTGTTCCGCATTTTAATTACACTGCACCCTGCTGTGGGCTAGCTAGGGTCTACCTTAGGGGTGACCTACATGTAATAAAAAAGGAAGGCTTGGGCCTGGTAGGTGGTACACTTGCCAGGTCACAATGGCAGTTTAAAACTACACACACATGCTCTGCAGTGGCAGGCCTGAGACATGTTAAAAGGGGTACTTTAGTCGGTGGCACAATCAGTGCTGCAGACCCGCTAGTAGCATTTAATTACAGGCCCTGGGTACATATAATGAGCTTTATTAGGGACTTACAAAAAAATTAAATATGCCAATTGTGGATAAGCCAGCATCACCATGTTTTACAGTACAGAGCACCGGCACATTAGCACTAGCTAACAGTGGTAAAGTGCACAGAATCCTAAAGCTGCAAAAATGAAGTCAGAAAAACAGGAGGTCAGAAGGCAAAAAGTTAGGGGAACCACGCCAAGGAAGCCAGGTCTAACAAGGAGCATATTTTCAAAGAGTTCCCACAAAACAGCGCACAGAGTGACATTTCTGAGCTGTGTTGCATCAAAGTGAGAGACAGCAAAATTGTGCCACGTCTTTAAAAAAATAGAGCAGTGCTGCTCTCTCATGTTCTGGTACACTCGAGGTACCTAGAACCACTGCAGGCATCATTGTGTCTGTGGTAATGGTGTCTGTTGTATGCTTAGGATAGGCACAAAAACTAGCCTTTTAGGCTATTTCCTCTATGTATGTTTGCTGCAGAATGCAAAGAAAAAATAATGAATGGAAATACAGATATTTTTCTTTGTTATACAAGCCCCAGGCACATACCATTTTGGTGCAAACCCATGCCTACAAGCCTTTGTAGGTAAGGGTGTGCATCAGAAACCATGGGTGGATGCCATGCACCACTCACAGAATCCCTACTTGACACAAAGTAACTCAATAGTTTTTATTCCAAACAGTAATCAGGAAAATGTTTCTTTATAAATGCATTCTATAATGGCTTACTGAGTGTGAGTGAGAATTGTGCTCAGTGCTTTCTCATCGGTGATATTCACACATGACAATAGTGATCAAATGTGCATATCTACAGACAAGAATAGCACAGCCCATTCTTGGCAAATCAACAATATAGGTAAGGGTCCACAATTTTAGTCAATGTTTCGATGCCTAATGAGATAATGTGATTCCCATTAGGCCTCTTGACTCAAGGTAGCCTGGGAATCATGAATACAAATTGTCTTTGCAAAAGATTCAAGGGTTAATGCAAAATTAGCAGCTCCTAAAACATGATTCCTGAGGATAATGGTCCACAATTCCAGGAGAAGGACCCTGTCAACCAAATGGAGGCATCCCCAAGCAAAGAGAGATGATCCTCCATTGCCTGGCATGTATCCTGAGCCTCTACATGCAAAACCGGTCCCAAATTGGGATGCGAAAACACAAAAATCTGGTGCCACCCATTTGAAACAGCATCACAACGGCAAAGTGTACAGTGTCACTGTGAATGGAAAAAAAGCGACTGCTCGCGCAGTGTCCACACGAGAAGTCACTTTTCTTTCCACTCATGGTGACACTGTTCACTTTGCTGTAGGGTCGCTGCTTCCATCACACCAACGTAGCTTTTCTTTCCACTTGCGGTGACAACAATTACTTTGCCGTAAGGACACTGCTTCCTTCGCTCGTGTCTGATTTTCGTGTATTCTCTCCCCATTTGGAACGGCTTCTGTGTGGAGAGGCTCACACTAAAGATTTGTCAAACTTTTTTCAAAATCCTGCTGTCCAACCATTTATTCTGCAAAAAACGTTCACAAATGTTTCACAATCACTATTAGAGGTTCTTAACCTGTGGGCCGTGGACCCCCAAGGAACCACAATGCCTACTCAGGGGATTTGCCACTATTTAGAAAACTAATTTCCTTGGAATTAATAAAGTATATATAAATAAAGAAGCAAATGCTAAATTTGAATATTTTAAAATGTTCGGTAAATGCGAAGGAATTTTAAATTGGAAGTTAAAAGTTAGGTTGGTATCCTTCGCTCTATTGTATTCCGTGGAGCAGCGCAAGTATATCAAACAGACTATAATATGGGCGACTAGTGGTCTCAACTGAAGCACCAACAAAAAGACAGCATGCATTAGGAACAAAAAGGCAAAGTGATATGCTAGAAGTTGGCATATTGTCTTGTCTTTTAGAATTCAAAAACGAATTTAGAAAAGATCCAACTTCCCATTAAAATTAAAATGCTTACTTTTGGCTTAGTCACTGCAACACCCTCCCATAGACAATAATGGTGGTAGTGAATTGAAATAAAACAAGACAGGAAATAATGTTACCTTAAATTATTTAAAATAGTTAAAAATATAAATAAATATATCTATGTTAACAAAAACATAAGATAGTATATATTTATTATGTACAAAACAATAATTCCCTATTTTGATTTTTAAACTTAGGGTAACAATCCTTCGTATTTAGATATAGCTATTTTTAATAATTCTACACATCACTTCTTATAATTAATAATGCCTATTTTTTTCTTTAGGTGGGAATTTGTTTTTTTATATTAAACTTTCAAAAAGTAATCTTTGGAAAAAATCTTTGGACCTCAGCATGGTAAAGTATAGGGAAAAAATAAAAATGTTTATTTAACTCAAAAATAAATAAAAATATTTTAAGTTAAATATACAAACACTGCAGCACTATTAATTGAATTTTGAATTAAAACTTTAATACATGGAAATATATTAAACTAAATTAAAATTACTTTTCTGAAGTTTAAAGACCATAAAAGAAATGCCATAAAAAATCTTCTCACACACCAACTGAAGTCTCACAAGGTTTATTGAGAAAAAAATAAAAATCATTCGCCTGTTAATCAGAGGTCCACCTGGCTAGAATTTTCCTTAGAAAACTGGGATGAAACAAGCTCCATATACGTACACAAGGTACATATTTGTAGTAACTCATACATTGTTCTACAATGGGAACACCTGATAGAGTTAAACAAAGATTGCTTACAGTTCCCTGAAGAGTAATATCATGGGGAAAAAAGAAGACGAAGTTCAGCTTGTAACAAACATGTAAACAATTTTGGCTTTGCAAGCTAATTAATACTTTCTTGTTTCAGCAGCCAAGATGTGAAGGAGAGGTTAAAAATGTCAGAGATGGCCACTTCCTTTAGGTATTTGTTAGCATAAGCAGAACAATATGGTTGAAGCAAGGTACAATGATACTAAGAAAAATTATTCTACAGAAAGAAAGAAAGAAATTATTGCCAGAAACCCCAACAAGAAACTATTTCCATCCTCCTCAATGCTCATTTTTCACCCGCCGCGATTCGTACTGCTAATACAGTCAGATTCTTATGAACATAATTAAAAAAAGCTTCAGTTCATTCCTGTCTATGGGGTCACTTATAGACCTTCCTCTCCCACCTTTGTGGTCCACCTACTAAGCTGAACCTTCATTCACATTCACCTTGAGATCGCTAGAATGTTCAGGACTGAGAAGCGATACAGGCATCAAAGCTCCCAACAGTCTCTTGTCTAGTCCATCACACATGCTTGTGGAAGTCCTGCTACTTCCACTGTGCTGTTTGAATCATGTTCACCTTACCTATGGGCCACCAAAATTAGAGCAGCCACACTTCCCTCAAGGGAAAATTTGTTAATATGGCTTGCTTGGTTACCACGAAGTGGCATGGCATTATTTTGCTCTACCTTGTATATCACAGATAAATGGCACAGGAAAGACTCCCCAACAATATCACCTCTGGGCAGTCTGTCAGACATGATCCTGCAACACCCTCTGTGGTATTTTAAGAAATTCATGAAGAGGGGCAAGCCCACAAACCATGAGTGAACTGCCTTTCTCTGCACATATTCTTGTGCATTCACTGATGTTTTTCTTATCAACAATGTGTAGTTTCAATGGAATATAGTACCAGTGGCAGAGAATCTTACATAGGGTGTCTCAACGTCTATTACAGGGATCAGAGCTTGTTGTTCTGCCCATTGATGGAGGTGGCATGGGCTAGTATGTCAGACTCTAACATTGATACTACTGCTAGGCTCTGTAATTCTCTAACGCAGTTTTAGAATACCTCAGCTCAAGTGCATATTAAAAAGTTTAGCCTTGTGCATCTATGGTGGCGCTATGGGAACAGAAAGTAGTGGTAAACCTTGAGTTGGGGTTAAGATCAAGGTTTAAAAAACAGCTTGATTCATTGCCTGCTGCCACTATGTCATATGCCAAAGGTTTCATGCATCATTCTTTTTTGATCGTATAAATGAGCAGTGTTATGTTGATGCACAGACAGACTGCATTGGGTTAATTTGGTTGGCACACAGCTACAATCTGGGAAAATCCCTGGTAATGGAACACCTGCTCTCAATTATTTCTGATTACTCTAGCTTGTAAATTTCCTCTTCCACTTTTGTGCCAGAATGAAACAGCTTTCTGTGCCTTTGAGCAGCTTTTGTTCATGTGATGGGCCACTTATTTGCATTTAAGTATCATACACCTGAGACAAAGCATTTGTTTTTGTGTAGGAGGCAATCCGGCTTGCACTCTAGCACACTCATGGCACATTGGATGAGTTACAGATATCCCACTGTTCTACAGATGAGGAGCATGCCAGTGCCCTACTTGTGAGAAGGATGCCAGTTTTTACATGTGTGGAGCTGTGACTGATGAACGGCAAGAGGACACCTTTTAGTGGCAGAGACGAGCTGTTACCAAATGCAGATTACTAGATTTTCATGGCTTTGATTGCCAGTTGGATGAAAGGCGAGGAACTAATCAAAAGCCATGCGTTTCATGGCGGCTATTTTGTTAACTTGGTGGTGGCCCCATAGCCTTGAGTGAGAATTTGACATTTTGGCTGTACCTTCCTGTGCTGCAGTTTTCTTAATCACATAGATCAATGGTTCCCAACCTATGGCCTGGGGACCCCTTAGGGTCGGTGAAGCCTCTTCAGGAGGTCCGCAAGTGCTTAGAGAATTAAAAAATATTAACAGATTAGGTCCCCAACTTTCAGTAATGACTTAGTGGGGATTCCCTGGATTCCAGTAATGATAAAGTTGGGGGTCCACAGAAGTCTAAAGGTTGGGAACCACTGCAGACAACAAGGGTAGTCACTTTAGGTTCATCCTCTTTCATGTCATGAGCTGGGTTTCAGGGCTGACTGACAGCACTGGTATTACAGCTTGGGTTATTGTAGTTTGGATTCTTTAAGACTGCACAGATGCAAAGTGACAACTAGTTACATGAAGAGCTTTTCTTGACTTCTGCAATAAGTCCATCTGAATGAATAGCTTGAAATGGAGATGCTTACTACTAATTCAGTCCAGTCAAGGTGTTTACTGGAGAGCACCATGATTCATCGTCAGAGCCTACAGAGCACCAACCCAGAACTTCCAACCTTAGAATACCTGAACTCCCCCAGTTGTAAAGATTCTGTAAATGGAATGGCGTGTGCCAGCATGTTCCTTTCACAAAAAAAAAAACAAAATGTAACATGTTTCTCATTCTTAACAACAAAGATTAGTAACAATAAAATACTGAAAGTGAAAAATATTATTTTAGAGTATTACAATGATACATTGTTTAATTAGAAACATTGAATACGGTCATATTGCATTAACATAAGAAGAAGAGTCATATAGTATTAACATAAATAGAATTCCCACTTCACAATAATGACCTTTAAGGAGCAACATAATTTTTCATCCAAATAGTAAATCTTCTAAATCTTTTTGCTACCGTAGAGGATCTTATTTGGATTTATCAGGAATCAGGAGATAGCTTAGCCTTCTGGCTTGAGGGGCCTGTGCCCCGTCATCTAGCTACTTTTGACCTACTTAGCCTACTCTGTTTTAGCACATTTATTTAATTATTTCTTCCAAGAAGACTGCTATGTTTATAGTTAGGAAGTTGTTTTGATTTCACATTATCAGTGCCACTCTGTAAAGGCGTCACTATCAGCATCAAAGACAAGTGAGATACGTAGTTATTAACATCATGCATTTTCCCACTTATGTGTGACAGTGACACAATGTACTTTTTCTGAGAATTGTTTATATAATTGCAGTCTCAAGCATGCCTTCTTATCTATTGTTTGGGAACATGCCTGCGTCAGGGGTTCATGCAGACAAGGTTATCAGAGGGATTCCTACCAGTTGCCATCAATGCTATCTATGCTACACGTCACCTTTATGCAGACCCAGCCTTCGTGTCACCACAAGTCTGATCTAGAGACGTCATTATAAGGTAATGAGGGTTGGGGAGCTATTCTCATGGACATGGTACTGGGAGATTAGGTTTATCACACCTAGCTCTCTTTGGGTTAGAGATTAGATTTATCATGCTAGGGTATTAGGGTCTATTCCACACCTATTTCACATCTCATGTTATTCCAAGATGGTGGGGGTCTTTGTAGTTATGACTCTCATTTTTTTACAATTCTGTTTCTTGCATTGTTCATTATCCTAATCATTGCAGCCCATGCAATTTATAGTAGATTTCAGTCTTGTTAATAAAACCTATTGAAAACTTTAGTGCATCTCCTTTATTGCCTGTGTGTGACTGAGACTTGTTGCTCGTGTGAGAAAAGGGTAATCTCAGTTTAGCCACGACTCCCCTGAGATGTTGCACTCTTGAGTCCATGCGTAAAGGCTGTCACAACTCACCTTTTACTATTTAGGCTTTTGGTGAGGTACTGCTTATGAGTGGGCAGGCTTGGGCCGACAGTTGTGACTTGTTGTAGGACTGGCATAGACACCTATAAACAAAGCTGGTGTCATCCCTAAACCAGCAGTCTTGATGGTGTTTTGGCACTAATTTACAGATGCCCTGAGTATCTCTGTCTCACACACAACAGGTACCCTATGTAACATTATATGGAGACATTCGTGCTCTTTGGGAAGGTCCTCCTCAGCTAAACAGGAAGCACCTAACTAGGGTGTAGGTTGTTTGAGCGAAGGATGGTATATTCCACCCTCACAATACCTACATGTAGATCCTGGGGGACTGCACAGCTAAGCTAACTGAATTTAAAGCACTTATCCTAGAGCTGGAACACACAGATCCAGGACAACTCAAATTGATTGGCTGTGATTCGTACTACTGTGTCTAGCCCTACAATGATTATCTTAATCATTGGCGATTGAACAGGTTCAGAGACTCAATGGGGAACACCATAAAACACAGAACTCTGTGGGGGAGGGTGGCTGATCTTAAGGATAAGCTCCTTAATGCTCATATAGTCCATACATTGGGCCAACCTCGCCCAAAAGCATGCCCTACAAAATATTCATACCACATCAGTGCACAGAATGTTGCCTAAGCAACAATTCCTGGGGTTGGAGCCCGAATCAAGACCAGAAATTAGATCTAATAAAAGCAGCGCATGAGGGTGTCGCCTCTGCACATGCTGGTGTTGCGACCACAATAACACTCTTACAGAAACGCTTCTAGTGGCCAGGTCTATATATACAGACCAATCAATATGTCCTTTGTCGTGACATTTGCCAGCAGATAAAGGGCTCAAATAACAAACGTCCTCTGCAGACATCCCTCTTAGTGTCCAACAGGCCACTACAACGTGTGCACCTGGACCACTGTGGTCCTCTACAACCTGATGGGTGCATACAAATGCATCTAAGTCGCTGTAAATTCTTGTTCTGAGTTCCTGTGGGTATGGCCTCAGTGGTCAGCTGATGCTTGATCTGTTATAAAAGACTTGCTGATCTTTATCGGTACATATGCAGTTGCAGCATTCCATTCAAGCCAGGGCCCTGCCTTTGCCTCTAAGGCATTCAGGACACCAAGAGGATGATAGGTGTTGAACTCCATTGCGCCTCACCCTACCATCCTGAGGGATATTCGGTTGTGGAGAGGAGGAATTGAGATCTAAAGCAGTCCCTAACAGCTAGAGTATTAGGTTCTGGTCAGAGTTGGCTTCATCACCTATATGGGGTCCAGAGAGCACTGAAAAATCTGCCAAATCCGTCCTCAGGAGGATGCATTCCCTATGAGGTTCTCTTTGGGATACCTATGTATGTCCCAGATCTAAATATCCCTGGTTTTGCGACAGCAAATGTTCCTTTTGACATAAATGAGTGTCCCACTGTCTTACAAGAGCTTCAGCAATTTAGTGATGATAATTCATCCGCCAGTGCTGCCACTTTAGGAAAAGGATTTGCCAACAACTTCTACTGGCTGGATTCCTAATGTTGGGGATCTGGTTCAAGAGAAGATTGCTGTGTTGAAGGAATTTGGCCCATCCTACAGAGCACTGGTCCATGTCCTGTGAATAGAAGGTACCAGAACTGTCATCCTACCACCGCTGCCTGGTTCCAAAGCAAACAGATTGTCTCTATTGACAACATCAAACTACATCATGTGGCCGATCCTGCACAGTAGACCCATAGGTCCCTTGGGTAGTTCCTGGTCCCCTTTCACTACCCAACAGGACATACCTCATCAAAGAAGAAACAACAACCCTTCTGTTTACACAAGCATGTACAACGATGCTATGAATGCCTTCTCGAGCTTGGGGAGGGCAGAAAATTAGCTTTTGCTGATTCCTGTTACCACTTCAATGACAACACCTGTCCAAGATGCAACTGTCTTCTACTCCAACTCAACACAAACAGCCGACATTGTCTACTATGAACATCCACGCAAAGTGGATCCATCCACCAGTAATGCACTGACTCCTGTGTTTGCAGAGACTGCTTCTGGTTATTTCATCGACCTTGATGACTTTTGTTTGGCTTCATCCGCACCTGCAACTGAAACTGTTTCAAAGACACGTAAGCTGTACATATGGCTTAAACTATTTTGTTTATCCATGGAACCATCTGTGGGTATTTCTGACATTGCTTGCCTTTCTATTGTGAATTGGTTTTGTGACTGTTTTCTTTCTCCTTATAAATGGTCATTATCTTTCTGTACACTCTTCAGTTTAGCCTGTGGATGAAGTTCTAACTCCATATCTTTCCTCACATAAGGTCCAAAAAGACTTGTCCCTTGTGAACATTTCAGCAATACCAATTCCTGATGGGATTGTGTGGGATAAAGTTCAATTTGATATATACAGGTCTACTGAGGTCATTCAAATTCCATGTCTTTAAAATCTCAATGACTGATGTAATTACACCTGGTGTTGTTTCAGATGACTGGAATGTTCAAACAGTTGATTCCATGCTAGCTGAATTGCAGGAGTATACTTTATTTGAAAGTGATGATATGTACACGAACACAAAGAGTTATGGGGAAATGTTCTGTTATAACAATTGGGGACATTACTACCTCACCGAACAACTAGACACAGATCAATATTCAACTACACACAGTGGGAACATGGAAGTTTGAGAGTTGCCCTTTGAATATAAATGGCTGAGGGGTGAAAGAGAGGCCTTTCTCAGCAGAAGCGAATGTGAGACTACTGTTAGGCATTCAATGATTTGCAAACAAGTGTCCCTTCATGGCCTTTGCAAGGCAGGGGTCGTGAACTTGGCCTGTTTTCTCAAGGGTACTCCCGTCCCTTTGATTCATTTAGCATTTCATATACTTCCAAATGGAAGTTATGTGGTCCTGAATGAATGACATTGTTGCTGTATGAAACCAGGAATTACCTACTCAATTGCAGCCTCTAAGATAGTAACTTGTTGCGGACATGTTTTATTCCACCCCACACAGTAGATAAGAGTAGCAGAAATGTGGCCTGACATTGATACTACTAATGTAAATAATGACAACCTGAGCAGACTAAAGGCACTACTGTTCCAGAAACAAGTTGCATTAACATCGGCTAGAGAGACGTGTACCCTCCAGATAGCAAGATCATAAGCCACAATACAATCCCTAGTAAATACCAACATCCCAAAACACTTTGGAGAGCTGGTATCCAGAATATTCAGTGCTTCAAGCACTAAATGGATTGTTCACTTCTTTTAGGCTGTCGGGTCTGGATTCATGTCTGTCTTCTAGACTGTCTTCGGAGTCATTCCCTCAGCCATCCATTCACTCTTTTCAAGTGTGTTTGGTGGCTTTGCTGTGACTTTTGCATTGATCGGCTGGATACTGCTGCTGCTGTTCCTGATACGCAGTGGTTGTGCCTTCCCAGCTAGCGGAGTGATGTAGCTACTACCACCAGCCCAGCTGTGCCGTGATTGCACGGTACAGGTCTTTGGTGCTCCATTTGCTGGAAGAATTTGAACATGATTGGTCACTGTCCTTCCTACCAATCCTATGGTGTGTGCAACCAGTCTTCCATTGCAACTGGTGCCTCTTTGAGCATCTTCCTTCAGTCAGCCTTGCTGTTCCGCCAGTGCCTCCTGTGGACCAAGAACTGCTAATGTTCCCGAGGAGGGATTATTCAGGGTCGTGCTCCATAAGACTGATGCTGATTTGCGAGGCCACTTACAACCCACTCTTGGTGGACTATCAGGCTCCTTTTGGCACTTTGGGTGGTGCTGCTCTCGCGGGTGACCCTGCGCTTGAGGTTGCTGCGCACTACTGCTCCGTGGATCCGTCTTCCAATCCTGTCATCAATCTAACATCTGACAATGTGGTTTCCTTCCTGGATGACCTTCCTTTCGATGGCTTTGAAGAGATTCTTCAAGATCATGACTACTGTTAAATAAATTTGACCATTGGCGTATTCTAAAGTTTAAAAGTTATGCCAAGATTGCTGTTAACTTTGGCCTGCTGTGCTTGTCATGGTCGAAATTTTGTCTCTTTGTATGTTGTAGCTCGTTTTAACTGATTTGTAATTAGATTTGTAATAGTATTTTAGCTTGTTTTAGTCCAGAGCATTTTAGCCTGGGTTCATACACCTTCTCTGGCATCTTCATTATGGCTTCAAACTTATTCCGGCAATGGGGAGGGTGTAGGGAGGGTGTAGTGGATCCTATTTGGTTGTATCGGTAATCAGACGATAGCTTAACCTCATGGCTTGCTGGCCTGTGCCCCCTTCACCTAGTGACTTTTTACCTACTTAGCCTGCTCTGTTTTAGCACATTTTTTTAATTATTTCTTCCAAGAAGGCTGCTATGTTTATAGTTAGGAAGATGTTTTGATTTCATGTTATTAGTGTCACTCTGTGAAGGCGTCACTATCAGCGTCAATGACAAGTGAGATACGTAGGTATTCATATCTTGTACTTTCCCACTTATGTGTGACAGTAAATAATGTACTTTTTCAGGGAATTGTTTATATAATTACCACACCAAGCATGCCTTTTTATCTATTGTTTGGGAACATACCTGCGTCAGGGGTCCTACAAGATCTGTATAAATACATCTCACACAGAGAAAGTTATCAGAGGAATTCCTACAAGATGCAATCAGCGTTATCTATGCTACATGTCACCTTGATGCAGACCCAGCCTTCGTGTCACCACGGAGTCTGATATAGAGACCTCATTCCAAGGTAACGAGGGTTGGGGGAGCTCTTCTTATGGACGTGGCACTGACAGATTAGGTTTATCATACCTAGATCTCTTTGGGTTACAGATTAGGTTTATCATGCTAGGGTATCAGGGCCTATTTCACACCTATTTCACATCTCATGTTATTGCAAAGTGGTGGGCATCTTTATGTTCATAACTCTTGTTTTTACAATTCTGTTTCTTGCATTGTTCATTATCCTAATCATTGCAGCCCATGCAATTTACAGTAGATTTCAGTCTTGTTAATAAAACTTATTGAAAACTTTACTACCTTTCCTTCATTGCCTGTGTGTGACTGAGACTTGTTGCTCATATGAGAAAAGGGTAATCTCTGTTTAACCGTGACTCCCCTGAGATGTCACACTCCTGAGTCCATGCGTAATGGCTGCCACAAATCATCTTTTACTATTTGGGCTTTTGGTGAGGTACTGCTTGTGAGCTGGGAGGGTTGGGCTGGCAGTTGCGACTTGTTGTAGGATTGGCCTAGTCGTCTACAAACAAAAGTGCTGTCATCCCTAAACCAGAAGTCTTGCCCTGAGCAAGAATCCAGCTATGACACTAGCAACACATCTTTAATCCTTAATCACCACACCAAATAATTTTTTCCTTGAGAACAATTTAATACACACTTCGGCACAAGCATAGCCCCCTTCACATTCCACACCTTTCCATTGGATAACTACACCACCTATTCACCTATGCTCATGACCTGCATTGGTTCTGAGAACCAGGAAAACCCCTTTCTGACTCTTGCCCAAGCTTTACTCTGACTCAGTCCTTGATCTTGTTGGACATGCGAACAACACTCTCTCCTAACAGGTCTCTCTTGCCTTAACCAGTTTGGCCTTAGATTGGAGCAAAGTTCCAGCATTCGTCACTGTGCAAGATACATCCATACAAATCTTTTTATGGTTTCTCTACATATACCTCCATCACATATAGCCAATTGCACTCCTTCCTTCAACACCCTGTTCCATCTCTCCATTATTCCGTTACCTTAAGGATAATAGGACAATTTACAGATGTCAAATAGGGCACATTCCTGAATCCTCAAAAAAATAGAAATTATTTACAGTTAAGTGAATTGTGCACAGTTTCTGCTAACCATTTCTGCAGGAACACCCTCCCGGGTGAATAGCCTTCTAAGAAATCAATAGCACCTTTAGGTCAACCTGTTTCACAAACTTTATTAGGGACAACAAGAGTAATAATCTAAAAGGACCAACGTACACCTTGTCCCGGCTCCCAGGTTGTAGAAAGGACCCATAATTTCCAATGCAATTTTATCCCAGGGATGACTGCTTACCACAGATTTGTCAGGATACTGATGATGGTCTGAATGGTACTGACGACGGATAGACTGGAGGGACCTGGTTTTGACGGTCCTTGTCTGCCAGAGGTAGCAGCGACCCCTTCTAGTAGCCATGATGCTGCTGACACCAGGTAGTGCCTAGCAGATAGTGTCTTCAGAAAGGAGTGCCAGGTGGATGAAAAAGCCTGAGGGCAAGAAACCCTCTGACGGTAGCAAGACTCTGGTAGCAGGAAAGCTGGGAGAGAGGACTGGAAGATGCCAAAAGATAGCAGGAACTCTTTTACTGGAAAAAAAACTCCTGGAAATGAATAGAGAGTGAGGAAATACACAAAGCACAAGGAAGTGTTGCGACTCAAGGAAAAAAAGGACTACCTCCTTATATGCCTTGCAAACCACAAAATTACATAAAGAAAAAGGGTGCCACCGTTGCAGTTTGGGAGTCCTCAAGAAAGTAGTGAAGGCAGGGGGGACATTTTGGATTGGGAATGATATGTTCTTTCAGAGTGAATTCTGGGACCCAGATTTCCCCAGATACGAGCAGATGCTGATGGCCTCTCCAGTGCAGCCCCAACATCCCCGATCAGGGAGAAGAATGGCGGTGCCGGGCATTATACCAGCTGTCCGGCCACTTGCAGGTAAGACTAATTAGGGAAGGGAGTGGCCCGCAGGCTCTGCCCCAACTTTGACAAAACGAACCACTTTCTCTCAAAACACATAGTACTTTCTCTAAAACAAGATCCTAGTCTTCCCACTCTTTTTCATGTACAATGATGTAATCCTGGAAAAAGGTCACACACACACCATCCTCCCCAACAATTTTTGCATAGCTCTCTGAAATACTGCAGAGCCAGAGGCAAGTTCAAAAGGCATGCGGTGAAACTGAAAAGCACCTTTTGGGGGAACAAAAGATGCTAAATGTTTAGAACTGTTTTCCATTGCTTTCTGCTGATTTGTGGGAAAAATATCTAAGGTGGAAAATATTGTTGCCCTTTTAAGAGTCTCTAGCACTTTGTTTATGTAGGGAAAGGAATGCCACTTCAACCTAAACACTTTGATTCAGATATCTCAAACCCACACACATCCTAATCCCCCAGGCCATGCCTTCCTTGATCGAACCACAGGGGAAAGCCAATAAGAAGCTTCAATAATTTCTTTAACCCCTTTCGTGCACATTGTTCTCAGTACAAGCTCCAATTCCTCATGCACCGAGAAGGGTACAGATCAAAATTTATGAACATTTGGGGCTACACCTTTTCACAAAATTATCTCGATTTGAATCCCTTTAACAAACCCAAACCTTTATCGAACACATCCCGAAATTTTACACTACACTACTTCAACTTGCTTTGCACGCTCCCTGCATTTAAGCACAACACTTAATCTGATCTGGGTGCTTATAATCCAACGTGATTCTTAGGTCTCGATGCTGTGGCTCACATTTTAAACATCCTCCATTTTTAACTACATACACCTTCTATCATATGGTGAGACCCTTGAAAGTAGTGGTAGCATCATAAAAACCCAAAACATCAATTTGTTTTCTTCTGTAGGCCATTAACTTAACATAAGATGGTTTGAGTTCTTTACTCCCATATACGTAGACATAGTCATACTCATGCCGTCATGGACCAAGGTGCATCTAGCCAGAGAATTTACCATTACCTTTACATTTATTTCATTGGTCACAATGTCATATCTCTTCTATGCCACAAAATAAACTCTTTGGAATCTTGAACTCCTCCTTACCTAAGTATTCTACCGCACTAACGTTTCTTCCAACAACATCAGCACCCAAGATCCCATCCTTATGGGTATAATGGGTATAATGCACCTTTTACCTATATTATCTGCATACATGAATACACGGTTATGCATATTTTATTCATTGCTAAATTAGCTTTTATGCCGCATTGGAAAATAAATTGCCCTTTCCCAGTGCATCCCTACAGTTAACATTAATGTATCTACCTGTATTTCTAGAACTTTCCATCTGACCCTTGCTTTTTTTTAGTTTTCACTGCTTGAGTATTAGTAAAATCTTTAGAATTAGATTTCAGTTGTTTTATGTCATGAGACATATGTTCAAACTACTTGGCTATTTCTCCAGCTTTATACAAGGTGAGATTGTTAATTAAAAATCTTTTCTCATGGTTTTTTCTGGATATTGTTTTCATTGAGTTATTGCTTCCGGTCTCATCATGGAACGATCCATAATTGCACGCGGGAACCAATCTACTAATGGTGCTACAAAGTCATCAATTGTCTCTCATTGTACTGGTCATCTACCCCCCAAAAAATGGCTACCACTTAATTTTTCTTTTTCGCACACAATTGGTATCTCTTTTTCCTAATAGGTAGCTAATATTCACCGAAATCTTCTTCTGTTCCATAATCCTTCAACACAGTTGGGGGAAGATGTTTAAATATTTGTTTTCTTTCCGTACCCAAAAAGTGCTCGACTATCCCTAATTTGTGTTTGCCAGTATATATATTTCCTCTTACAGCTTAGATATAAGCCCAAAGCCTTCTCTTCACCTTTCCCACTCTTGTGAAGGTTGACCCGCCACTCGTAAAAATGCCAGGAAAGCTGCTGCTCCTTACATGACGCATAATGAGATGAAATGCAGGATGGGTTGGTTGTAACTGAGGTGTGAAAATCACATAAATTCCGCAAAGAAATATCTATCAGATATAAAAGAATTTTTTTTACTAATATCACAAAATACCTGGTGTGTGTGTGACCCCATTGATCCTTAAACACGCTAAATATATACCTTTTTTCCTTTTTTTCAAACACAAAATGTGTGCTTTTTCGTGGTTACACAGAAAGCTTTGATGCTTGTTGGGTGTCGCTAGGTTACCCACGCGAAGTGGTGTGCATGTCACTGTTAAACATGTACAGCATCCTGTGTCGTTCCTATAAGTTTTTCCTTGGTTCGTTTGTCCTGATGCAGGTACAAGCTAACAGCGTTCACATGTGGTGTTTCTGCTCTTTTTAGTCGGGTTTTATGCCTTTCCTCAATAGAAATACACCCAAGAATTTCCCAAATTCCCACCATGTGACAGATCAATTAATTCCACAACAATGTCGCCAGTAATTGTCTGGGAATAATGTGCTGAAGGAAAATGTGTGATGTTCTCTGCATATAAGTCAAAGCAGTTTCGCAGTAATACAGTCTTGTATAGGTTGCACCCTCATGTCATCACCAGCATCTTGTACTAATCCCTGCACTCTGACATGAAATACATCAATCGTTTCTTTCGTTTGATTGCTTCCCATAGTTGAAACTTTCTTAGTGGATTCAAGTGTGTGTTGAGGGCTGCTAACACTGTAGCCTAAGTGGCCTTTGAGTCAGTAATCTGAATAATTTGCCCACTTTGGCTCCTGCTGTATGTGATGGCAGTGAATGTTTGACCTCAACATTAGACTGTGCTGGGGATCTTTACCCCAGATCCTGTGGTTTTTGGGGCCCCACTCTCCTGTTACCTTAAATCTTTAAATAATAAAACAGAAGACCTGATCCATTCCTTCTTGTGGCATCAAATGCTGTGTTTGACCCTTCCCTAATATACAATCCTTCTTAATTACTAGTCGGTTCCTGGATCAACCAAAAAGAGTCCTGCAAGCCCCACAAAAATTAGTCCTCTCTCCACCTGAGTGCTAGCACCATGTGCTCTCCTGCCAAGTCATGACGGTGGTGTTATTAATGTCTGTCCTGTTTTTTGGTTGTGCTTCTAACTTTCAATCTTGGGACAGGGTGATCGGCTGTAATATGCCCTATTGAGTTTTTATACTGTTCCTTTGCTATGATAGGGTTTCATTTTGCAACCATCACCATGGAGCGAGCAGCTGCTGTGCTGGTGGTTTGTGTCAGATTGGTGCGCTGCACCTTTGTGACCTACAGTCGCGCTCCAGCTGTTACTTTTTAGGGTTGAGCGGCGCAAGCACTCTGGCCTGTTGTAATCAGTGGGCTTTTAAACATTCCCGCTACTGCTATTGTTCTTTGTTGGGTTTGTCTTAAATGCTTCATTTTTATTGGTGCATTTAGTTTAATGTCCCTCCTTTGTGTGCTGAGTTGCCTCATAGGCGATTTCACTAAGTGAACATTTTTGTTAACCATCACACTACATCACGCTTTCTCCTGTTACCGCATGTGATGGCCCCTCCTCTGGTTTCGGTTTGCCCTTCATCCCAGTAGCAATGCTCTCTAGACGTTCAAGCAGAGAACTAACTCTTGTGCTTATGCTCACCCTGGCCATGGCGCTTTGTATTGACTTGCTTATGTCAACTGTTTTACTTTCCATTTTCAATTTATGTGGCACAAAAAGACCAGTTAGGAATTTACAACGCTAATAGCTCCAACTCGAGCAAACGGAGTACCAGTTGCATGGCAAATGCTTGCTTTCTTGTGCTAGGCCTGTGTGGCGGGGGTCGCTGCGGATTGCTTAGTTTTTGTTAGGTTTCTTGCTCACTTCTCAGAGATAGGGCAAAATGCTTCCCTTGTATGCCATTTGTAATGTTCTAGAAGCTAGGCCACCGCACGTGCTGGGTCACGGCAAGCCTAACAGAAGACAGGTACAAGGCTCCTTTGTTAAACCATAGAGCACCTGAAGCTAAAACCATCGGAACAGGGGTGGTCGACTGTGGGTCATAACAATTTACCAAAGCCATGAACCTGCAGGACATAGTGCTGCTCAGCCTGCCTCATGCAGCACGAAGTGCCCTGTGACTGAATAAGCGGTGATGTTTCGGGCAAAGTTCTTCACCTGGCTTATTATTGTGTTACTCTGGGGCGCTGGCAGAGTGCGGCAGGCGGTTGCCCACTGTATTAGGCCCAAGATGCAGAGACCTCGTAAACCTTCTACTGAACTTTCATTCAGCGGATTTATGACTTTCGACTGAGATAAAATATTTAGCCTGGCCTAAAATTCCTTCTTCCGTACCGCCTGCATGGCAATCTCCAGTAACGAAACCTGAGCACCCCCCTCCCCCCCTCCCCCGGGCAAAGTACATGTAGCGACCCCCAACCCAGTCAGGAGCATTCAGGGCAGGGGCTCGCCACCCATGCATAGTGCAGCGTGGAATTCGCTACCCCACCCCCGCCACCGCGGGGACTGCGAGGGGCTATTCTTACGCCTGTGACCGACCATACTTGCTGCAGGAAGGTGGCTGCAGGAAGACTGCAGTTACTCTGCTATGAGGAAACGCACCGTGCTGACGCTCACAGTGTTAACCAGACACGTTAAAGAGAAAGAGATACTGGCCCAAGTTCAAACACAATATTTGAATAGCAACGGACTGAGAAAGAAGGAAGTGGGACACGTAATATCTATTGTAAAAGAGTGAGAGTTGGCGTCTCTCGACTGCACAAATGCAGCCTTCGCCATTTTTCCCGAAACCACACGTCAGCACTCATAAACGCCTTTCTTTAATTTCACGACGTGTTTCGCCACCTCCATAGTTAGCAAAAAATACAATTTGTTGATGAGATTTACACAAGACGGCACTCACACAGATTACCACAGACGTGTTCACGTTGATAAAATGCCGCTTTAATTGGGAGAGAGCATCGTTTACAATTATAAACATACTCAGCGTTTGGCAATCTAAATGAACACAATTCTAAATAGTAAACTAATACACGAGTTTGTCTTTGCCGGCTTACCCGGCTAAGAAACATTCTGCACCTTTGGCTCTGATCCACTCGCTTCCTTAGGAATAAGAAAATATCTGCTCTTCCCCTGTCAGACGTAACAGGGCAAAGAGCCCTTTTGTCAGTCACATACTGCCCTCTTGTATCAATCTGAGGTCCCTGGACGCCCCCTCTCAGTAGCGGCCGGTGATCTATGGAAAGACCTTTCCAAAACCTTTCCACAACGTTCAAGTGAGTGAGCCTGCCTACCGTAAGACGGGCTCAGGTCGATTCTCTAGCTGAAAAACATTTGATAACAAGCATTGGCAACGCCAATGGGTCTCGCTCTTAGGACTTATTTGTTTTGTCAATGTTTTAGGCAGTTTGGTATAGCTAAATAGGACAAAAAATTGCTATTGTTTCATTTTGTAGGTACCAGGTTTGTGTGTGGTTATATAATAAACCGGGCACTTTGTTTTATATTTGTGATTCAACTTGGATCGGCAAACAAAAAAGAAAAATGTGCATGAGCATCACGGAAAGAGGTTGAAGCAACATGGTGAGCATGGGAGGGAGAAGCAACACAGAGGGCAAGTGGGTCACAAACAAGCGAGGGCAGGCAACGTGCAATGTTGATGGGAGAGCACACAAGGGCATGTGCATCACAGAGGGGCGGGGCGAAGCAGACTGGTGAGAGAGAGCAGCATCGAGAAGGGGATAGAAGTACTTTAGGAAGACAGAAACATATTCACTCTCATGCAGTACTTAAAAAAAGAGCAGCACCCGAAAAGATAGCAGTGGAAGGACACATAATGCATCCATGCTCCAGTGTCATGAAAGCATAAGAAGTGCAAGCTTACAAATAGGAAGCAAGCAAAAGAAAGTGAAAATGAAGTCAACCAATGGAGAATAAAGGGCGGGCTCCAAGCCCACTGTAAGATGCCCATATGTCTCACACCAGGCAGCGCGAGCGCTGTCTAGTACAAGACACCTAAAGAGGGGGGAGGCACAGGGCGCTGCAGCAGGACGCTATCCAAAGTCACACCAGGCCGCCCTCTGGTGCGCCAGGGAGGGAGGAGACAGGGTGCCTGACGGTGGAGAAAGCCGCTAGGACGATGATCCCAAGATGGGCACAGAGAATACAAAGAGCAGATATTGTAAAACACCACTCCATTTAGTAGTTAGCAGCTGCTAGCTGGTAATGCACCATTTCATCTAGATAGAAAAAGCAACCGCAGGATGGTAATGAACTGTTCCGTATGGTATCCACAGCAGCCACGGGCTCGTATTCCACTCTTCCACACGGTAACCAAATACTTCCCCTCACACTGCCAGACCTGCAGATAAGAAGTACTTTTGGAGTCAGCATGCAACATGCACAGGTTTACTGAGGGCAGCGTGGCTGCCTGGTGTGAAAGCGCAACACATTAAAGAGGAACTCTACAGAGATGCCTTAATTTGATCCGTTTGACTAAATAATAATGCTCCACGGGGAAGTGCCCTCCAATCTCGGTAGAGAGAGGCTGTTTAGGAGAGAGACAGCTGGGTGACGAGTAGGAGGCAGGAAAGTGGCATGCGCTTCAAAGAAGAAAGGCTTAAGGCTAGGGGCTAACTGGGTATGACTGGGGGGGAATAGGGCGCCTTCACCTCCTGCAGTTACAGCAGGCACTCAGTGGGTGCTCGCCATTGTGTGAGAGGGCGGCACCATGTGTTACAGGATATTATCAGCTCTGAGTCACCCGGTATCACACGACACATGCATTCAAACATTCAGGCGATGCTGTCAAATATACACGCTGCACTCCTGTTTATTAATGTACTTGGCTGTAAAATAATAGTAAAACACTTGTTCACGTTCTTCCATAAATTTTCTCTAAAGAACAGGTATTGCTCAGTGATCTCTGTCCGATACTAACGGTGCTGTGCGCAGCAATAGAACACTTGAAGGTCCACTCAAATCATTCTTTTCAAAAATCCTTTTCTTGTAACATTTATTTCCAACTTTATTGTGCTCAGTTGTTATTAAAAGTATTCCAAATGCTGACAGAAAGTGGAGGGTAAGCTTTTATCTATACATATAAACAAGGCACCATACGCAAAGTACTTATAGAATGAGGCGCTTGCAGCGGTACCGGAGTGAAAGCAGGCATGTTTCGGCGCGGGAAGTAAATATTAAATTAAAAGCAAAGAAGAGGGATGCGGAAGAGAGGGGCACAGGAGTCCAGGGCAGCCATCAATATGCACAAAGGTGAGGCAGGAAAGAGGGATAAGCAGGGAGAGAGCGATATTCAGGAAAATGTAAGCAGGAGGGGAAGAAAGAGGGAGGACAATTTGGGGCAATGAGACAGTGACTGGGCCCAGTAGGGGAGTGCCATGACAGGGAAACAGAAATTAACAGAGGCCAAGCAGCATGTCACACCAAGGCGCGAGGCAGGAAAAGATGTCTGGGCAGGGAGAGAGCAATTGAATCCCGAAGGAAGACAGTCACAGGCCCAAAGGAGAAAAAAGAGAGAGGGGTGCTCATGAGGCCGAGAACAACACAGAAGGGGGAGAGGATGAAGAGAGAGCAACGGAAAAACAAGGAGGGGATGGAAAAAAGCACAAAAGGGGCCCAGCTGGGAAAAGCATGCACCCTTGTAGAATGTTTAGTCAAAATGAAAAAAGTAGCTCCCGAAAATGTAGCAGTGGAAGGACACGTACTGCATCCATGCGCCAGGGGAGGGACAAACACAAGAACAGGACAGGAGTTTCTTCCAGCTGACCAATGAGAAACAAGCCAATCAGAGCAACAATGAAGCCATCTAATGGTAAATAATGGGCGGGCTGTAAGCTCACTGTAAGTTAACAATATGTCTTGACGAGACAGGGCATGCGTTCTCTAAGCAATACCTAAAAATAAGATTAAATAGTGCATTTTACATCACCTGCTTCACATAAATGTGCTATAAAAGGTAGGGTCTGAAAGGGCGATCATTAAATATTCTAATACTTCATGGTGTGCCTCACCCACTCCAGGAGGGTTGTAGGATTGTCAGCTGTAAGACAAATTTGAGAACACAGCAGCAAAATAGTGGACATTTCAATAAAATTGCGCTAAACAATGGTGGCAAAACGGTGCATATTTCAATACAATTGCCCTAAAAATAGTAGTAAAATAGGTGCTAGGAAAATGCAGTTTTATGTCACCTACCATATATGACAGCATCAAGCTACAATTCCACTTTTCATTCCTTTTTATTTTCCATCTTGCCCCTTCTAAGTACACTGTTCATCGTATATTTTAACTGATAACCTACTTAAAACATGGAATGATGAAAAAAGAAATAGATTTTTTCAATCTCAGGCAGTATATATCAGAGTTGGGCAGATTTTACAAGCTCAGACAGCAGTACTGATAGCCACTCAACTATATGCTTTAGATATAGATTGCAAAATTCAATAATTATGTCCCCAAACATACGTTTACTGGTTTATACATACATTTTTCTGCTAAATCTACACTTTTCACCGTGGAACAATAAACTTGGTTCACTCAAATAAAAACGTAACATTTTCACGAAAACGAAAAATAGTTTTATCTTGAAATACCCCTTTTTCACTTTTATTAAATAAATGTTCAGCGCCCAAACATCAATTTATCATTTCCAAAAATTCCTCACTTGTTCTACTGCCACACAAGCATTAACTCAGCCCTATATGCCATGTATCACCATCTTTTGACATGGAAGCCCAATATGCTGGGAAGTACCACTATTCTGATAGGGTTAGCAGTATGCCACATGAGTAATAGAGAACCATCATGAATGATCCCAATATGGCAACATGTACCGTCAGTATTCCAGGGCCAGCATGGCACTATCCTGCCATGAATTACCTCAAAATGCCAAGAATTACCACCAGCATGCCTTCGGTTGCCCAAAAATACTAAGACGTGCAACCAAAGTGCTAGGACCACTATTCCTTTCAGTGAGGGCACCATCCTTCTATGGATGGCCCCGAAATGCTGATAATTACGACTAATATGCCTTGATTGCCCCCAAAATGCTTAGAATTACCATGAATATGCCAAAGTGTTTCATCCAGTGCGGACAGCATCATTGCCATAGATGATCCCAAAGTTCCAGGATTTACCACCAAATGTGCCAGGTTTAGAAGAAAGCCTGAACTCTTGCTTGCACCTACATTTATTTATTTTTGCAGGGAACAAGGCCTTAGCTAGCATCAGCAGCATATATATATTATCGGAGTTGCTGAATTGCTTACGTACGATTGGTTAGAGACATAGGGCCTGATTCTAACTTTGGAGGACGGTGTTAAACCGTCCCAAAAGTGGCGGATATACCACCGACCGTATTACGAGTCCATTATATCCTATGGAACTCGTAATACGGTAGGTGGTATATCCGCCACTTTTGGGACGGTTTAACACCGTCCTCCAAAGTTAGAATCAGGCCCATAGTGATCTATCAGCATCACTGCAACACAATTCTAGAATAAAAAAACGAAGCAGAAGATCAGAAAACACGCTAAAATGAGTTTGCATCCTTCTAATTTAGCACTTAATATGCCTTTAAGGTGCGTACACTGAATTGTGAGCATGCTTCTTGAGATATTAACCTGACAAGAAATACATCTCTATGAAACCGGTTTCAAGTTTGTTTAGTGTATAGCAATACATAATTCATGCTGCCAGAGACTCAAGACTAAAATAACAGGTATTGTGCTCCATAAGTAGTATACATTCAGCAACATCGGAAAGATGAAAGGCTGAATAGGTTTCCTTTAGATCAAAACACCAGCCTACAGGAATGAATCCACTGAGCTATCCCATTGGCTTTTTTTAGCTTCTCCTATCACCCGAAGCAATTGAAATCAACGCCAAAGACACAGCGAGTATCCCATTTTCATAGCCGGGAGCACCGTCTCCTTTTCCGCTACCAACATGGATGTTTCAGTTTCACAACACCCAGTTCTTGAGGGGGGTCACATTGCATTCTTGTGTGTTTTGTTCAAGGGATGGATCTGAAAATAGAAATGAACATAATACAATTTCAGTACAATCACTTTTAAGGTTACATATTTTAAAGAGACACACATAAACACCTTGGTGTCTGATTTTATAAACCAGGCCCAGGGATTGGTTGGTAAATATGTGAATCTTTCTGTAAAGCGTGTGAGAAACAAATATATTGTATTGTAATTGATTTGTACGGTGCTTCATACCCCGTTGAAAAATGTTGGTGCACTTATTGGACAGATGGCATACTCCACCACTGTGAAGTGTTTGGTTGGAAGGGAATACTTGCTGTGGACCTATGTATAGGAAAGTGACCCTTTTTGACATGGTCTCCACCATGGTCTTTTTGCCCCAGTATATGATGGAATTTTAACAGAAAGTGCACAGTGCCAGATCTTTTTCCCTAAAGATGTACAATTGTTCACCCATTTGGTAATACCTTTGGCACCCCTCTAAGTCTGTAGTAAATGGTACCTCAGGTACCTAGGACATGGGTACCAAAGAGGGTCTCTAAGGGCTGCAGCATGTATTTTGCCACCCTACGGGGTCCCTCAAATAGTTCATGCAGGCTGTCATTGCAGGCTGCGTGTCTTGGTGCAGGCAAAAGTGAAAACACAATATGGAACAAAGGCTGTGTGTCATGCTCGCTGACACTGCATTAAATATAAGTAAGTCACCCTTAAAATAGGACTTCAGTCCTAATGCAGGGTGCCATTACATTACATGCGTGGGCATATTGACAAGAGCAGATAAGCCCCTGCTATGTCTTTGTTGATTGTTCGACATAGTAAGTGACCTTGGAAGCCATTTTAAATACATGTACTGTACACTGGTCAATACGAGTTCATCAGCTACATGATGGCTTTACTGAAACCAGAGATGTTTGGTATCAAACTTCTTGTTTTACTAAACCCACATTGATTCAGGTGATGGATTTATTAATACATGCACCCAGACAGCATCTTAGACGTGCCCTCTGAAAACCTACCAACTACTAGTGTGCAGACCAACTGGTTTCACACATCCTGGGACCAAGATGAGTTTCTGACTCCCAGGGATGAGGGTCCATGCTCTCGGGTGGTCAGGAACAAAGTCTGCCCTGGCATGGGTGTTACACACCCCTTCCAACATAATGGCCTGCAAATTAGCATTCCAAGGCAGGGAGCTTCAAAGAGACCACCACCTTTGGTATGCAAATCTGGCTTCTCTCAGAGGTGAGGGAATGCCCTCCCCCTCCCCCCCCCTTCACCCCAACAGGGCTCATTTGGCTCTTGAACAGACGGGAAAATTAGTAGTCAGAGATTTGTGTTCCTCTTCAGGCTAGTTCCACCACTAAGGTGAGCTACCTGATGGGGATACTAAATTTAAAACTCTGCCATCTTGGTGATGGAGGAACTACGAACTCTGGGACAGGGTTATGCCCACTTCCCACACAAAGTGGTCATATAGGGGTTGTAGTGACCCCAGGGGAAAGAAGCCCATGGGCTCCCCACCTTCTCTCTCCTAACACCCCTAAATCTAGTATTTTGGGGAGCTCCTGGTACCACAAAATCAGATGATGGCCTGAAAGAAGAAGACGGACACTGAAGAGGCAGAAAAGCAATAACAGAAGACCAGCAACATACTTGGAGCCAACCCTGCCAGCCTGCCTGCTGTCCTCGAAAATTGTGCCAAAAATGACTCATCCTTTAGCTGCCTGTGCCTGCAAAAGAAAGGGTCGATGGCCAGCCTTCACCCAAGACCCAGGAATTCCCATGGGGTAGCAGAGCTTCTGCCCTGCATCTTGCAGGCACCTCACAAAGAACTGTGAGGGCACCGACCCACCAAAACCTGACACAGGAAAGCACAACTGCACCTGTGCCCTCTAGCCCGAGTTGCAGTGGGCCAACGGTGCAAGCGTGGTCCCCAGACCCTCCAGAGATGAAGCCCTCCTTGCGATCGACAACTGTGGACTTTCCGATGACATATGCAGCCTCTTTGTGCATGCCCCCTCTACTGTGAGAGATGCGGAGACAAAGACCTGATGCCTCAGGACACCTCTGCACCCGACTTCCTTGGCCCCAGGAGAAGAGGACCAAAGGTGTCCCTACGTCCCTGAGCCTCATGATACCTGAGCCCACTTATTGGGTCAGCCAGACTGGACCCCAGTACCAGCCTGCAGCCTCTTTGTGCAGCACCCCTCTACTATGACCACCGCTGGTGACAGAAACATGACGGCTCAGGACACCCCTACACCTGACCACCATGGTCCCAGGAGAAGAGGACCAAAGTTATCGCCATGTTCCCAAGCATCATGAGACCTGAGCCCTCTTGTTGGTGCAGCCGACCTGGTCCCCCAGTCCCAACCTACAGCCTCTTACTGACTTGACCGATCCTCATTGACTTCAACAAGGCACCTGACCTGAACTGCACCTCTGCGCCCGACCACCCCAGTGCTGCCAAGGTAACCTGCTGCTGTTGTCTAGGACCTTGACCAATACGGACCTTAAGTCTGGAAAATTGGTCCTCTAAGTCGCTGGATTGAAGTACCTGTTTGCAGTATATGCTTTTTATCCATAGGTGAACATTACCGCTTCAGAAATTGCACTGTCAATATTTTAAACCTGTGAGAATTTCTAATTCAAAACATACTCACCTGTTTGTGGTGATTTTGGTGCCTAAAACTATATGTAGATAAGTGTTATTTTTATAAATTGGAGTGGATCGCATTGAGTCATGTGTATCACATACTGACTGTGTGCATGCAGCAGATGTCTAACACTCCTCTCTGATTAATTTAAGGCCTCTCAACTACACTACCCCACTAAGAGAGCACCTTGAGATTGCTAGAGAAAGCCGCTGTCCACTCATAAGGGATACCTGGACTCTTTGCACAGTATACCTCTTTTTGGTAAATTATATAAGGAGCCAGCATCCTAGAGTTCTGATTTTCCTTGCGTAAATCCTACGTATGTACCTATGTAGGATGTGTTTTGTTATTGTGCATTAGTGAAGGGGCTGGTGCTCTCATCGTGCCTTTTGGTTTCAGTGATCATCCGTGTGGTATAGGACGATTAATGAGAGACAAGGGCCCATTTTAAAACTTTTTTAGCGCCGCATTTGCACCGCTTCTTGACGCAAAAGCGGCGCACACTAACAAAATACAATTGTATTTTGTAAGTATGCGCTGCTTTTGCGTCAAAAAATGACGCAAATGCGGTGCTAAAAAAGTATAAATATGGGCTAAAGTGTGCTAACATTACCATATGTAGCTGCTATAAATTACTCTGCTGGTCCCATCTTGGGCTTTAAGCGATCAATAAAAACCTACTCTCTGTTAGTGTTCCTGAAGTCTCACACCCTCCATCGCCATAGGCTACCTTTGCAGCCTCAGACTCATGAGTCTCCCATACCCCACGGAGCTCTTGATGCTCCTCAAAACCCACACACCCTGCTCCTTGGGGTCTCACCCCCTTGTCTCCACAAGCCTTCACAGTCTTACCATGTGTTTCTCTGGATTCTTAGGACCCTTTACTTCTCTGTCCCATGTTCCTGACTCCTCTCCCTATACACTCCTCATGCTCACCCATCGGTTCTTCCTGCCAGTTAAGCCTCTTTCTTTACCTTGTGAGGTGTATTTGCATCATCTTTGAGCTCTTCAGTTCCTTCTTAGCCAGTACTGTGCTCCCTCTTCTCCCTCAGTTTCCTCATGCCCCTTATGCCTCCATTTTTGACCTACCTATTGCTCTTCATGTACCAGGCACCCCTCAGCTCCTTCACCAGTTACAACAGTGTCACAACAACCCTTACTCTCCAGCCTTTTCAACTCATGAGTTACCCTGGTGCTCTAAATTCTCTGTGCATTTGAGCCACCAGTATACCTCAAAGCACTATATCCTGCCTGGCCACTCACCAGATACATTTGTTCTTCATGGAGTCCCTTCAATGGCAGACAATCTGCCCAATGTCCCGGGTTCATTGCTCAGCTACGAGCCCTTACACTTGCACGATGGTCATATTCTCTCTCACTCACTCACTCTCTCACTCTTATTCTCTCTCATTCTATGTTACTCTTTCCCACTTTCACTTCACTCTTTAATTCTCATGTACCTTCTCTCATTCTCATCTCATTTTACTTTCTCTCGCACTCTCTCTCCCTCACTATTCTTCACTCTCAATCTCTAATTTTCAGTCTCTCCTTCTAACTTGCATCTAACTTGATCATTCTCACTAACTTTCTCTCACTCTCACGTTGTCTCTCACTATGTCTCTCATTCTCTCCCACTCTCATTCTCACTCACTCAGTCTCTTTATGTCTCTCAAAAGTACTCTCTTTTTCACACACTCTCCCATGCTCTCTGACTTTTTCTCACTCTATATTTCTGACTGTCTCACTTTCACTCTAACACTCTCTCTCTCTCACACACACTAGTGCCCGTGCATTTACACACATTACTTAGCCTGATAGTGTTCCATTTACCATTCTCTTCTGCCGACAAAACAGATCCTATAGACCATAAGGCTCCAAGTTATTATACTGTGATGCCTAATGTGACATGTACAGTGTGACTGCTGGCACAGGACCTGATTTCGTCCTTTGGTGTCAATCACAGTGTGGGCGTGGAAGGCCTTACCATTAGTAGAGGAGCTGACAGCCACTGCTCCATTAGAAAGTTTTTGGGCCTGCTAGGAGCTGACCTCCTCTCAAAGAGATCACTGCCTGTCACGCTCTAAATACACATTCTGACCATGATAGGCTGGGCAAGCTCTTATGTATGTTTTTTTTCTACTGTCACTCTCAGGGCATGCAGCTGTGGCTGACAGATGAAAGAACAAAGATTTGCAATGGGTCTTGCGTTTTCTCGAGTTAGAGCTATTGGTGTTGTAAATTTCTAACTAGACTTTTCTTGCCATATAAATTGAAAATGAAAAGTAAAACAGTTGACATAAGCAAGCTGATTCAAAGCACCACGGCCGCCATGAGCATTATGGAGAAACACAAAAGGAAAAAGAAGTTCACTCGCAGTCAAACGTATCGCCAAACAAACAATTATCCATGTAACCTGGTCTATGGCCACGGCAATGACAAAACTGCCCCAAGGAGGGTCAAACGTAAAGCATTTACCAGTGATAACAAGGTATTCTTGAAAGGCAAGCCCAGAAAACGAGCAATAGTGATGATGGGCATGGTTAAAAGCCCACAGATAGATTACAACAGGCCACCTCCACACACACCCGAGACACGGATGGTGGAGAAGGGAAAAACCGGAAGCCCCACCAACACTGCAGGTGGAAGTGGCAACGGTGGGGGGCACGACGCAGAGGTGAGAAGGAGTACTCGGTGACTGTTGTTGACGGGAGAGGAGTCCTGCTTCCCCGTGCCACGGACAGAGGAGGGTGACACCACAAGCAGACGGGGCACTGGGGGGGAAGACTGTGTGCAACCAGGAGGTGAGAAGGCGCCTTCGGTGCCTATTGGCAGACGGAGAGGGATCCCCCTTCCCTTCTTTCCCTGCACGAGCATGAGCGACGGAGGAGATAGCCTTTGAAACAGGCAAGACACCGTGCCCCATCCCACCTTGACAGCGCACAGGTACCAAAGACATGGGGCCGGCACAAGGGGAAAGTGCATCGGTTGTCGCCCTAGCCGCAGTAGGAAGACTACAATGCACATAGGCCTGAAGCGCAGCGACGTTGAAGGATGTAGGACCCTCGGCTGGAACATTGCAACACAGAATATAACAGTACGAAGTGGCCCAAGAGGCAATACCCAGATAAGACACATAACAAAATGGTGAGACCCCGTGCAGGGGGGAAAAGCATACCACAGAGAACGGCAGATATGGGCAAAGCGAAAGAATCAGGTGCAATGGAAACCAACACAGCGACTATATTACAGGCGATCAAAGACACACAAGAGTCCTTGGAGACCTAACTAGCAGCGGTGGTGAACAAAGTGGGTCTGCTCCAAGAAAACCATCGGAAATTAACAAACCGGGTCAATGAAACGGAGGAGCAGATAGAGACGACCACTCCCAAAGTAACGGATCTTATAAATGCAAGACACTAGAACTGGGGTTACACCAGGTAACAACCAGGCTGGAGGACGCAGAGGGAATTTCAAGACACCACAACGTGAGACTAGTGGGGGTACTGGAAAAAGTACACAATATGGAACTATATGTGGAAGACTGGCTCATAAATAATGTTCTGCAAAGCAAGCCATCCAAAATCTTTTCTGTAGAAAGAGGCCACAGAATCCCTACCAGGACTAGGCAACCAGGAGCGCCCCGAGCCAATAATAGTAAGGCTGATGAATTTCAGGAACAGAGATGTTATCCTGCAGATGGTGGGAAAACATGGTCCGTGGACTATTGAAAATGCTGAAGAACACATATATCCAGATTACACAAATTTGGCACAACGCCAAAGGGGGGAATATGTACCAGTAAAGAAAGTACTGCAACAACAAGGAATAAAATATTCCCTAACATCCCCTGCAAAACTACGAGTGGAACTAAACGAGAAAACATATTTTCTGCAATCTGCGCAAGACGCTTGGTCATGGATAGAAAACCAGGGTCTGGGAACAGGGTCACCACCGAGGATAAAAAAAGGAACTGGGAGGAACCCCACACCAATCCAACCGTGGGAGAAAGAAAAGAAAAAGAGTGCTGCAACACCAACTAAAGAACAGATTAAAGAGATGCAGAAACAGGCCATCAAAGAATCGGAGGTGCACATGCGGACCCCAACGGATAATAAATGGAGAGTACTGCCAGTTTAAAGAAATGACAGTGACTCAGACTGCACAGAAACAGGCCTGGAAACAGAAGAGGAACTATTACCTATAGTAACACATATGACATCAGATCACATAGGGTAAAAAGGTGACGAGAACCAGAATGGATGAAAAGGGCCAAATCAGGCCTTGGGCTTCGATACCCTTGCCGAGAGACCGGTTGGTCCACATAGACACTTGTGGCAAAATGGGGGACCAGAGGACTTCTCCCTATGGGCACGGCGTTAATGGGTGGCCACCACGCCCAGGTGATGACAGCACTAAAAGTTTGTTAGGTTCCAAGGTTGGGGATAATATATACTGTAAGTTGGGGGTCGGTTAGTTCAGGAATCACTGCATGGTAAGGTAGGGTGGGGGAAGGTTACAAAGGGGTGCAGTCTCGCTACAAAACAAAACATGGTCCCACAACAAAACACAGAGGTGGCCACGCACACACACACAGACTACATCCATCATAATGCAGACACAAAGCGTATCAATCCAAACTTGGAATGTTAACGGGTTGGGAAACCGAGTTAAACAGAGCATTGTTCAAAGAGCACTCAATAGACAAAAAACAGATATAGTACTTCTTCAGGAGACACACCTGCTAAACCAACAACATCAGTGCATGGGTAGAGGGAAATATAGATTGGGCAGCTGGGCACATTTCACCTCTGGCCCGAGAGGAGTTGCTATTTTGATTAAGAGATCACTGCCATTTCACGAAAAATGAACCTGGACGGATAGACAGGGTACACACACACACAGCTATACTGGGGGAACTGAATGGCGAGGATATACTACTAGTGAATGTTTATGCCCCACCAGGCCTTCAAAATGGAGTGCTTTAAAAGGTGGGAGACTTTCTAGCAGAGGCCCCAAATGCGCTGGTGGTACTCAAAGGAGATTTCAACCTAGTAATGAACACCAGTAGAGATAGAAATAGTGCCCGTCAAGAGGGAAATGGGACGAGAGGAAAACTAGAAGGGTTCACGCATGCAACATGATTATGCGACCTATGGAGAAACCTGCACCCAAAGGAAACATGCTATTCCTTCTACTCAGGGGCACACCGAATGCACTGATGCTTAGACTACTTTTTTCACCTCAGGCGATACACTCAACAGATTTATGGATGCAAAATATTTAGCTAGAGCTATAAGCGATCACTCCCCACTATGGATGTTGCTCGATCTCCAAACCCGAAGGCCCAAACAACCTTGGAGAATGGAAACATGGCAACTCACTAACAAACAAGAGGTCAAATGCCTGACCATGGCCTCGGAGCTCTAAGTTATGGAAAATAGAAATTGAATGCAAAGTGAAACAATATTATGGAAGGCGTACAAGGCAACAATAAGAGGCACAATTATCCCCGGGGAGATACAGGATAGGCAGGAGAGGAGGGCAGCACTGGATAAACTTGAGGAAGAAATTAAACATCTTGATGAGACATATACAGAGAAGGGAGATCCCAATAGTAAGCAAGCCGCTGACTTGAAAAGAGTTGAATACCAAAGGTTAGCAAAAAATGAGGCAAAACTCTCCTACATTTCAAAGCAAAAAAGAATTTATGAAGGAGGTAGTAAAACAGGGAGACTTCTGGCATGGATGTGAAGAAAGGAAAGGGATAAAATGACGATTAAAGAAATTAAGCAGACACCAGGGAACCGGATCTGTACCAGTGGAGAGATAGCTGAGGAATTTGCAATATATATGGAAAGATTTTATGACTCTCACATAACAGTCCCTGAAGGGGAAATCCAAGCGTTTATTGCTGATTGCCCAATAAAGAAACTAAGCGAAACCAAGAAAGCAGCTCTGAAAGAAGATTTCACTGTAGAGGAAACTACACAGGCCTTGAGGCAGATGCAATCAGGCAAAGCACCAGGACCGAATGGCCTCCCAATAGAATTATTTAAAAGACTGCGAACAAAGGTGAAGGACCCACTGCATAAGGCCCTGCTGGAAGCATACAGAATAGGTACATTGCCAGAAGACATGCACACACCGACAGTGATATTGATTCCAAAGGCAAGGAAACCGCCAGATAGGTGTGACTCATATAGGCCCATTTCGTTAATCAATGGGGATATAAAAATACTGGCTAAGGTATTGGAGAACAGGTTAAAAACAATGATCTTAGAACTAGTACACCAGGACCAAAATGGATTCATACCAGGCCAATTGACCCGGCTGAACCTTAGACGCCTCCACAATAACACAGCGCTGACACAAGAGGCACCAACGGGCAAAGCAATTGAATACTTAGATGCAAACAAACCATTTGATTTGGTGGAGTGGGACTATCTGTTCGGGGTTCTGGAGGAAATGGGCTTTGAGTCCAACTACATAAGATGGGTCAGGCTCCTGTATGACTGCCCGATCGCTAGGGTGTGGATTAATGGTCATCTTTCCAGGAAGTTTGCTATCAATAGAGGCACCAGGCAGGGATGCCCCCTATCACCAATGTTGTTTGCATTGGCTATTGAAGCGTTGGCACCCTGGATACGAGTGGATCCATTAAATTGGTGTTGGCCGGGAAATCAGGGACCAGAAGACTGCATCTCGTTGTATGAAGGCGATATCCTATTATACTTATCCAATATGACGCAAACAATGGACAGGCTCCAACAAATATTCAATATATATGGTAGGCATTCAGGCTTTACAGTTAATTGGGATAAATCGCTAGTGTTCCCACTGGCAGATGACACAAATGGTATACACCCCAGACTGCCATTTCGGGTGGAGCGAACCAAATTCAAATACCTGGGGATATGGATAATGCACACTGAGGCTGAGTATTATGAGGCGAACATGACACCCCTACTGCAACGACTAGGGCAAGATGTGGACCATTGGCAGGTATTGCCACTATCTCTCTTAAGGAAGGCAGCTATATTTAAAATGATAGTGCTCCCCAAAATAATATGCGTCATACAAAACACACTATATAAAATACCAGATAGGTTTTTTACTAAGATAGACAGCTTGGTATGACAGTTACTATGGGCAGGAGGGCCACCCAGAATATCTCTGAAAACATTGCAAAGGTCAAGGGCTGAAGGGAGAATTGCACTGCCCAATGTGCGGAAGTACTATGAAGCAGCGCAACTTAGTGTTGTAAATGATTGGGCTTATGCGGAGACATACAACCCAGCGTTCTGGGGTGATAAACTAGGGATGGGGACACACAGTTATTTGCACGCATTGTACGGAGTGGGAACTCCTCTGAGTATGTACCCAGCGACTCAAAGGGTGATTGACACATGGAGGAAACTGACGAAGGAGATGTGATGGAATGGGAGACTAGCCCCCAAAATCCCCTTATGAGAAGGCACTAGACTAAAAGAGGTCTCATCACTACAGGGATTTAAGGGTCAGGACGACATTGGCATATCCACTTTGGCTGACATATGGGATTCAAACGGGATAGTCCCATTTTCATACTTACAGAAAGAATATCAGATGACCGGGTCCCAGTGGCTCCAATACAGGCAACTAACTTGTGCCCTGAAATCCAGAATCCCCCTTGATGAGGAGACACACGAAAACTCCCCATTAGAAAACAGACTGCTGAACGGGAAGGTAGACAAGAAACTGATCTCAATTACATATGGTACCCTGATGGGGAATACACAAGACACACTGATTAAATTACGGGAAAGGTGGGAAATAGATGCAGGGAACTTAGAAGAGGAGGATTGTGCAGAGGCAATATAATTCCCAAAGAATGTAGCAATAAAAGCTAGCTTTCAACTTATTCATCTTAAAACACTACACAGGTGTACTACACTCAGACTTTTCTATATAAGATTGGGTGGATAAATAGCGTGGGAGTGGGATGCGAGAGAAACTGTGGATTGGAAGGAACCTTTCGACATATACTGTGGAGCTGCCCACACCTACAGGGGTACTGTGGGGAAGGTAGAAAGCACACTGGCAACAGTAATAGATGAAACCCTTAGACTTACACCCAGAATAGCATTATTAGGTATCTAGGAAACATCGGATTATACACGACATCAAAAAACACTTATTACCACAGGCTGTATGGTTGCCAAGAGAGATATAGCCCAAAGATGGGGCTCGGCAATGCCCCCTACATATCAGAACTGGGAAACAGGAATGGAATACTGTAGAATTATTGAGAAAGAAGTGTACAAGAGTAGGGGATGCATGAAGAAATATGAAAAGATATGGGGCAGATGGGTGGCAGAAATATAAAAGATAGAGAGACAGAACACCGGAGCTCTTTTATTGATGTCCGACACAACCAGACAGAAAACTTGGCATGAATAGCAATAGAGAATTTATGTGCCTCTGGATTAAAGACAATTGTGAGTGGGAGCAGGGTGGAGTAGGAAGTGAGACGAATTGTTCAAGTTATTGCTCATTCATGAATGTGTTAACTGTTAATAATTGGCAATAAAATTATAAATAAACTTTAAAAAAGGAAACCCTGTCCTACCCATTGGATTTGTGCTTGTGGTATTTCCTCCCTATTTCTGCTTTTAAACAAAATCAACTTCCTATCTTCCTAGTAAACCTTAAACACTTGCAATGTTTTTTCTTGTTTCCTAGTTCTTTAAATATCTGGCTCCGAAGCAAATTCTTCACATGCTCCCTTCATCATTCCCTCTTTAGCCACATAAAAGTATGGGGTTGGGAAGGGAGATCATCTCCAACTGTAGCTCTCATTTAGCTTTCTTAATTCTCCACTATCGAATCAGTCAGTAAGAACATTTCCCCTCTTCTATCCAAAATACCCTTAAGCGCTCCGATCAAACGTGATGGCTATTCCTTCCACAGGGACCGGTTAACATGCATTTTCTTCATTTCAGTTCACTGAATCCCCGCCCCATTTTCCCTCCAAACCACAGTAATAATGACAAACCTGGCAGCTCCAGCATATGGCGCCACCTAGTGGTACAGTTGCGCGAATCTACTTATCGTTAAACAGGAAGGCTTGCCTTAACATCTATAAATTATTTTTGCAGCCGGGGACGCGGCCTTGAGAAGGCACCTTGTATGGGGCCTAATGCCATGGACTTCAGTTAGGGGTTGCTGCGACCCCTGGTTTGCCCCTTGCAACACCTGGCACTGCCTTTGCGCCCCCTGGCCTGAGAGGCCAAGAACACAGGGGTAGCTCGTCCTTATGGACGTCAGTTGGGTCTCCACTCTCTGTTTTCTGTCAATTTTTACATATTATTCACGTTTAGTAAAAATGGAGTACATTTAGTTGGACCATGGCAGCTGAGGTAAGTAAAAAAAATGCTTTTGAATGTTTCTTGTGTGTGCTTGAGGGTGATAGTGGGTTTTTGTGAGAGAGAGTGTGTGAATGTGTGTATGGATGGGTAACCATTAGTGCTTTAAATGGGCCGGTACTGTCTGGTACTGACTACAGCAGTTATTTATTTTGAGATGGGAGTACCGGCACATCTCAAGAAAACCGTAATACTTTTAATTGGAGAGTACCGGCACTTAATTTTTCCATTTCAAGCTCTGGTGAGTGTGTGAGTAAAGGTGAAAGGTCGTTTGATGTCACTTCCGGTACCCCTGGCATTTCGGTGAATTGACGTACTTGCCTAATGCCCCTAGCCCTCCATTTTTGATGAGGTCGTCTTACGGGACCTAAAAGGGCTTTTCTGAGGGGATATGGTGATATTCTGTTCGTTGTCTCTCATATTTGGACCTGGCTGTGTCAGGAGCATCACACACAGTGAATGGTTGCATGAACTCAAACATCCATCGGAGGACAACTCTGTCTACCTGATAGAGGGCTGCGTGTCTTAGACATCTCTCGATTGTAGATCGATTAGGTAAGTTAGACATTTACCGTGTATTCATCATTAGAAAGATGGATGAGCGCTTCAGCGGATTGATACATTGGTAGAAGATAAATGCTTAGATTCTGTCGACGTGGGACACAGACATGTCTCAGATTTGGGGCCCTACAACAGTGTTGTCATTGTTTTAAGTCAAAAATGCAGTATCTGCGCTCGTGGCCAGTCACCCTTCCCCTCACTGAATCTGATAGAGAACTGGGAACTTGCACGTGCAGGAACTGCCAGAGTATATGGGTAAATAATTTGCCCCTGGGGGCCCAGCCTCGATGGGCATAAGTAATTATCGTGGCTATAAGTCATTAGATGCAGGTGCATAACGCAGGCCCTACAGCCCCTGAGACAAAGCCTTATCCATTTAGCGGGTCCTCATTCAGCCCAAAGTCTGGGATCTGGGTGTGACACCTCATCACATTCTGCAGGGCAGCCAATCGGGTAGCTCCTGGGTCTAGGGGGCAGTTTGTATGGGCGACGCAGCCTCAACTTTATCGAACAACCGTAAGAATGGCAATGATTTGTAATCACGTTTACTACTCAGTCTATCTTAAAAACTTCTGCTCCCCTACTTGTGCTTTTAGATGTAAATCTAAGCTTTTGTGGCATTCGCCATTTTTGAGTGTTGATTTATACCTTTGTATAGACTTACATGTCTCCACCTACTCAGTTCAGGGAGTGGATACACTGACACTGAATTTATGGGTATAAAGGTACTACTACTAACTTTTCACATGCAGGTGGGGATATCTGTCACCGTGACACATAGCTCGCTATCGGAAAGTATTAGGAAAATTACTGTAGTTGATTATTCTTAAAAAAATGAAATTATTTCAATCTAAATATAAATATTTCAGCATATTTATTATTAACCTAGAATTAATTAAATAAAATGTTACAGAAATGTAACTAATTAAATTGCATATGTATTAATTTATAATTTTTAAATATATATTATTTGATTCATAAATAATATTTCTTACAGAATAATTTAAAACAATCCCGCCCACAGTAAAATTTGTATTTAATAGAATATATATTAACTTTTGGTAAATGTTGACTGATGAATTTCTTTAAATCACTTTAAAAAAAGTCTGATTAATTTGTTTAAATTACTTTTAATAGAACTTTAATTTTTAAATTAAGTTTCTAATTACAATAGTATAATAATGAGTTTAAAATGTATTAAATTATTTTAACGGTAGGCAAAATAAATCTAAACATTTTAAAAGTCAAATTAATTTTAATTATTTTCTATTATTTCCTATGACATGCTATTTTAAGTCCATCTCAATTATTTTCTGAGCATCTATGCAAGAGTGTTGCAGGACCTGTGAGTTGCCAAGGCTGGGCTGGAGTACATTTTCACTGTTATGTCGTATTTAGAGCTGTCGTAGCTTTAGAAGCGTAGTTTGTGTCTAGCAATGGGCTTAAACATTTGTGTTGGGTATTTGTAGTAGCCTGTGCATCCATACACCCCCTTACTTTTACCTAAACCCTCACATTTTGTAGTAGACATTTGTCATTATCACACCACTCTCCATGGTCCCTCCCTATCATACTGCTAAGTAGTAATCTTACATGTGTGTGGATCTTCCTATGCTTAAGCTAAGAGAGGTGGAGAATGAGTGCTCCACCCGCAAGTTTGCAAATTGCATTCTGTAGAAGATAAGTAATTCCTAGTAGTTGACTATGCCCTCTTCATCAATGACAAAAACAACCCTTGCCTCCTGATCTTACTTGATCTCTCTGCAGCTTTCAACATCATCGACCATCCTGCATTGAGCTAAACTCTAAACACTTGCACAAGCTTCACTGGCATGATTCTACAAAGGCTCACACCCTACCTCATCGACTGAGGGTGACTTGTTCAGATAAGTACTACATCCTGATCACTTCTCTAACCTCATGTGCTCACTCACATACACTCGTGCACCTTCCTTGCTCACTGAAATGCCACCCACAAAGACACACAGCCATCCATCTCCAGTCCTCTTTTGCCTTGCAAATCCCTATTACTTGCCCATCTCACATACTTCAAACTACCTTGCATACTGCCATCTCTCATTCATGTTCGTCTTTTATATCACACACATTTCGATTTTTTGGTTCTCTTGTGTGCACAGACACGGCCATGCCTATATGACCATGATATTTACATCGCAAATATTGAACGATCATATTTTAAATGTATGTTGGTGAACACAAATCACTAATTTAGCAACATTAAAAAAGAAGCCCTTAATTCAGTAAATCAGAGGGTTTACAAATTCTGAAACTCTTTTTGAAATGTAGTAAGCTGATTTAACAAATAGGAAAAGAATTGCCAAAATGCTAAATGGATTTAGGTAAACCATAAGGAATCAATATCTGGAAGGGGCATGTTAATGGCATCCCTTGTAAATACCGATTTCTTGTGGTATGTGCTGGACCTGGCCCTTTATGCAGGGTTATCCCCATATTTTTTTGCCTTCTTTCTCCTATTTTTTCTGACCTGTTTTTATTGGCCGTAGGACTCTGGACACTTTACCACTGCTGACCAGTGCTAAAGTGCGAGGGATCTCTGTCTAAATTGTATTGGTGATTGGTTTATCCATCATTGGCATATTTGATTTACTAGTAAGTCCCTAGTATAGTGCACTATGTGTGCCCAGGGCCTGTTAATCAAATGCTATGAGTGGGCCTGCAGCACTGTTTGTGCCACCCACATGAGCAGCCCTGCAAACGTGTCTCAGACCTTCCACTGCAGTGTCTGTGAGGGCAGTTTTAAACTGCCATTTCGACATGGCAAGTGCACCCACTTGCCAGGCCCAAACCTTCTGTTTTACTACTTTGAAGTCACCCTGAAGGTAGGCCCAAGGCAGCCCCAGGTGAAGGGTGCAGGGTATTTAAAAGGTAGGTCATGTACTGGTGTGTTTTGCATGTCCTGATAGTGAAACACTGCTAAATTCGGTTTTCACTATTGCACAGCCTATCTCTCCTATAGTGTAACATGGGGATTGCCTTGAAATATCTTTTAGGTGTAATTTCCCATTGGAAGCAGATGGAGATATGGAGTTTTTGGTCTCTGAACTCACAATTTTAAATACATCTTTTGGTGAAGTTGTTTTTTGTACTGTGAGTTTGAAAATGCCACTTTTAGAAAGTGGGCATTTTCTTGCTTAACTATTCTGTGCATCTGATTGTCTGTGGAATACATATCTGGGTCAGGATGACAGTTGGGCTGTTTGTACATTCACTTTTGACAGCAGTTATACAACGGGAGCTGAGGTGTGCCCTGCATATCCCGATGGCCCATCACCAGGGTGATGGGTCTTCCTGAGCTAGAGTGGGGGGAGGTGCTGACACCTGCACCTTAATAGGGTTGTGCCAATCCTCACACAAAGCAGTCTCCAACCCCCTGCAGTGTGTCTGGGACCAGGGCAGGGAAAGACAGGGTCTTGTGCACTACAAAGACTTCTCTTTTAAGTTTGCCTACTTCAAAGACATAAATGGGTATAAGTACTCGTCTTCTGACCCCACATAGTTAGAACATGTCTGGACTGAGGATATTTTGTGGGAAGAAGAGCTGGATGCTGTAGGAGAGACAGCCATTCTGCCTGTTGCTTTGTTGTGCTGGCCTGCTGCTTCTGCCCTCGGAGTGACAGAACTAGACTTTGCTTTCTACATCCTGCTCTCCCCAAGGTTCTCCAAGGGCTTGAACTGAGCTAGCCTCCTGTTAAGAAGTCTCACGGACATCAAATACTTCATCAGTCAGTGCCTGGGCTCTTCTGCTGAGAGTCCTGACTTGCCAAGTGGTGCCAACTCCGGTCTTTGGGCCCTTCGAAGTGTAGGTTGGTGACCTGAAGGAGAAATCCACAAACCGATGCGGAGCAGCTGAAAAATCAATGCAGTTCCAGTCCCACAGCTGGAGAACTGATTAAGTGCTTATCTCACGGCTGCAGATTTGACGCAGCGCCTGTTTCAGTGCAGTTCTATCAACACACCGCATCTGGGTTTTCCACACATCGTCCTTGGGTGTCAATTTTTTATCGACCCCACTTCATAGTCAGAAACTGAGGCTGTATGTCTGGAAATCGATGTGTCACCTTTCTCGCAAGGAAAGAATTGACGCATCACCTCCCCTGCCAGTATGTAACCAACACATCACCTCTCCTGCGAGGAAAGAATCAACACATCACCTCCCCTGCGCAGTAGGGAACTTTTCTTTGCTTTTTCGGCACCTCATCTCCCTGTGGCCCGCATCTTCTTTGTTTTTGACACACCCAAGGTACCTTGTGCTGAAAAGACACAATCATTGATTCCTACGGATTAAGACTCATTTATACTTTAAAAAGTGGTATCTTTACTTGCGTATTTTGGATTTTTGTCGTTTTGGTCTTGTTTTACTCAGATAACTATTGGCTATTTTCTAAACTGGAGGGAGTATTTGTGTGGTGTTTTTACAATGTTACTGTGTGTGTGTGTGTAGAAATACTTTGCACATTGCCTTTGAGATAACCCTAACTGCTTGAGCCAAGGGGGTAAGCAGGGGTTATCCTAACTGTGTGACTCCCTTACCCTGACTAGAATGAGGGTCCGTTCTTGGACAGGGTGCAAGCCACTGTCAACTAGAGACCCCATTTCTAACAGTGTGTATCATTGTTTTGCGACATTTGTCACCACCTCAAAGAAGGAGGTAACTCATTCGTAAAGAAAAAGGGGTCACCAAGAGACATCTTACCACCGCCTGCTCCAAAAAACAGTTTGTAAAAGTTTTCATTTTCATTTGCAGACACATCCTGTGAGGTAGGATGTATTGCAGCCCACTACTTTTGGGTATTTTGTGAACTGGCATATTGTTACATAGGTCGGTTCGCAAAATATAAATACATTAGAAAAATGTTGGTGTGCAAATTGGGACCACTTTTAGAAAATCTGTTTTTAGTACATGAGGACCTACATGTCTTCAGTGTCACATGAGGGAGGGAGGCATAATTAGGCTCACATTTTGGATTGCAATTTATTTTGTGCAGAGGAGGATGGAGACAGCCACAGTGCTGCATCTGCACTGCAGGGATTTTAGAAAGGCTGCTTTTTTAAGCTGTTTTTTGCCCCACAGTGTAGCGCGAGACTGTTCATATAATTGGGAAAAACAAAACTGTACTCCTGTTTTCAGGCCACAGCGCCTTTTCTGTCACAATTCCCCCATAAAAAAAGACACTTTTTTGCATGTTCAAGCTGGGCCCACACCCAGCTTGGACCTTTGGAGGCCCCAAAGCACAGGTGGCCCTCGCTGGGCAACACCTGCTGCATGAGCAGCACTTGTTCAAGCAGGGCATATCATAGTAGTGATGCACCTAAATCCCACTTTGTATGAGGCCGAGGATGTGTTCGGGAAGAGCAGTGACAGGGCATTTTACTTCCTTAATCTATGTCTTTAGAACCTCTAACTGTTGCTGCTTGCATTGTTCTGGTAAATGACATAAATTGGAGGCTTTCTAAGAAGTGTCTAAAAGTGATCTCTGCCCACTCATTCACTGGGCTGTTTAGCCCTTCATTGTCTGCAATAAAAAATCATGAAAGCCAGAAACTAACATTTATTTTGCGTTTCAGCACTCTGTACCTTAACAGTAGGACAGAGAATACCATCATCTAATTTTGTTTTCTTCAACCAAGGGCATGTTGCATTTTGGGGCTTATAGTTTTGCTTTGCAACAGTTTCAAAATGGGCTCCAAAGCCCCAGTATACAATGTGCTGTTGGCTAAAATCCCAGAATTGTTCACTTGTCTACTTTGTTTTCAATATTTTACAAAGTCGTCAGCTATGTTTTAAAATTTTACAAACTTGTCAACTCCATCACAACAAATCTTGTTTCATATGTAAATTCAAAAGTAAACTCTGATTACACATTTTGTAATCATGCAATAAATCAAGTATTGGCATTATGTTTTTTTTCTTTTGCAAAGCTATCACACAATAAAGGTACAACATGGATAGCAGCACCACAACATTCTATAACACAATTAATAATTCAAGGACATGTGGCAGTAGTAGAAGGATCATAACACAATTCTCTCACACACACAGGACTGGTACAACGCAGATAGCCTCCTGCAAGTGTTGCTGACTACCACTTTATTTATAACAGGCGTGTGAAACTTTATATAACAACAGTATACTTTGGATTGTTTCACTTTAGCACCTTCAATTATATCACTGCACTGAGTGGCCTTTATTATAAGTAATGTACCACAAGTGGCCTTTATTAGAATGAATGTGCCACTCCCTTTCTATCTACACATTTTTGTTAACAACTCAAGAGGCAAATCGTTTGTCTTGTTTCTCCTATGAAGAAACATTAGGGAAATTACCCATATACAAGACAGACTGCTAAACAAGTGAAGTGTTTGAATGTGCTCTCAGTTGCAATGAGCATGGTAAAGGAGGCACAGGAAACAAATGTAATTTCCTACGGTCACACTGCTTGTTCAAGTTTCGAAGCCAGGACTGAAACCATGATTCCTGATTTCATTGTGCATGCCTATCCCAGATGGGTATCACCAGATTTCCTCTATTGTCCTAATGACAATTTTATTAGTGAATGAATGAATTCAATTTTGTTAGGCACACAGATACTTTTAAAATAAATGTTCCAGTGTTGGAATCGAGAGTAGGATGGGCCAAGAAGCAAGTCAGTTGTCTAGTGCTACCTATGCAAGGCTTTTTTGTTGTTGTTATTGATGAAGCAACATTATGGTATATTATATCATATGTAAGAGGGGTTTTTGTACAGTGCATATCCTGAATTGAATTATTTCAACATGCCCTCAAATATAATGGTCATGAAAAAGGAGGCAGAGAAAAGAAAAGTAATTGCCCAGGGTCACACAGTTTTGGACAAGCCGGGAAGCTGTGATTGAAACCAGAGTCTCTGGGTCACATCTAGTGTTTGCACAGTGTCCAATAAAAGCTTGTGACTGCCCTGGGCATGTTATGCAAGTGCATTCAAAATATCCTATGTGTTTTTATAATGAAGGGCAGTAGCACTGCAAACACCCTTCTCCATAGAACAGGTGAACCTTGCGCAAAAGCTGCACGCTTCACAACGTCTGAGGACAGGTGCAGCTGAGGTAGCATCAACAAAAACCCTTGCATCACAGAACAGGTATAATTCAGGCAGCGTGCGTTTCCTTCCTCACAGAACATGGACAGTATGGCAATAGCAAAGCAAGCTTCTCTCGCTCCTAAAACGTATACAGGTAAGGCATGAATGACATGTAGGCTATAGACAAATTTCAGAAGTGGATGTTTAGCTCACTGATAGGAAGGTACAGGTGGATGAATTATTGAATATGTGACTTCTGACACCAGTCTTGTTTTGGTGCTATTCCAAGTCATTAAACGGAGACTTCTGTTGCTATCAGTTTGAGACCTGCTGTTTGTGTTGATTCTTTGGTGTTCTGTGGATTGAGAAGTAGCCATTACATTGTGGATCATTGTTATTTAAAGCAGCCCAGCCACTATATAAGACATTTTGCTCCAAACAGGCCCACAGGTAGCAGCCTCTTCTGAAAGGTTGTGGATACGTGCTCTCACAAGGCGCTGTACAATCCCAGGCTTGGTGCTGCACCTGTTCAAGATGTTGAGGACATCTAGTGCTCCAAAGAAAAGTGCATTTAAATAGTTTTTTAGGGATGCTGGTGCTTGTGCATTCATTTTGTCTGCTTTTTTTAAATGGAATGGGGTGACAAAGTTAGTTTTGTCAAAGGCGCTCTCTAAGTTGAGGCCAGCTCTGACCCAATCAAAATAATGTTAAAACCTGTGGCAGCCACTTTTCCACAGGGGTGGCGGGTCCGGGGTATTAATTAAAAACATTAAAAAAAAAAAAACCTTTTATGTTGGGAGAGACGGTTTTGTGTCTCCTTCCTCCTCGGACTTCCGGAAGCACACAAGCTTCTAGACCCCTCTCCAATCACGATGCTGCTGTCAACAGCATGACAGCAGTGTCGTGATTGGTCTGAGCACCCTGCTTCAGCTGTCAGACAGGGAGTAGGGCCCTATGCACTTTCTCCTCCCGGATGTGAAATATTGCTGGGAGGAGAAATGCAAAGTGCGCATGACTGTTTGGCCTGCCCAACATGGGCGGCCAAAGCATCATGGGCACCTATGTGCACATAGCCCTCCTCCAGCCCAGACCCGCCCCAACCCTGCTTCTGAGGAAAAATAAAATGATAATAACTTTGCGTTATTATTGTTTTATTTTTCCCTTTCCTTCCCTGCATAAAGCAGTGGGGCGACGTTTCTCCGCCTTAGCGGAGAAGCAGCCGCTGGTTAAAAGGTGAATCGCATGCAACTGTGCTACTATTCCAATCCAGTTTGCGATCGGCGGGTTGGGTTTACAAATAATCATAGGCAGTGTTTCTCTTTTTACCATTGTGGCATAAGGATTAAATACCTGAAAATACAGTAGGGCATAGTTTCGAATTTGACATTTTTAGCATTCCTGGAGCAAGGGGGAAGTAGATCACCTAATTCTAATTTTAACCGAGACTTTTTATCAGCCAGTGGCGAAGGCTGCTCTTATCTGACTCACATTCCCAGACAAATTTAATCTACAGCTATGTCAAGGACTTTTAGTAAACACAATTTTCGCCATTACCATCATAAACGTTCAAATTCTTAAAATATGAAATTAGCTACTTATACTTGTCCTTTTATTGCATATTTATACAAGACCCACATTCTGCCTTTGTTATTTAATCATGTAAAACCTTTATTATTAACCAGGAAATAATACATTAACATTTAACCGCAAATTAAGTTATCAAATGAAATGTTTAATAAATATTAAAATATTTTAAACATATTTTGTAATTTATAATAATTAGTCTTTTAAGCAATCATTAACAAACATTTTCACCCTCTTTTACTTTTAATTACTATTTAGTAATCACGATTTAAAAATATATACATACATTATTATATAAAAAGGCATCAGTGGAATCCCGATACAGATCCAATGGTGGGGCCTGCTTTGAAACTACTGCACAGCAAGGCCAGGACATCTGAATCATCGTTGTGTCCTCATTGGGCACTGGAGGTTTGGGTCTTCAAGCTACCAGACAACCTCCAGTAATATGCCTCACTGCTATTGTCCCCTGGCTTAGGGTGGGTTGATAGAAAGCCATCAGGGAAACAGACTTCCCAGATCAGGAGTGACCTCGCCTCAAGTGGGTCCCAGAAAACATCAAAGCTACGTGATAGCACACTGCTGGGGTTGAGTTGAGCTACTTTCATGCTGCTGCGTGGTGGCTAATGAAATATCCTGGAGAGTGTGAGTGCTAGTTATGTGTAGCCCAGCTATGACCACTGCGCATTAATGTTCCCTCCAACTTTGACGATTGATTACATTTTGCTTTGTAGACAGTGAGGTGGTCCTTGTGTGCTCCTACTGTGTCAGAGGTATAATTTATTCATTGTAAAAAATCCTACAACCACAAGTATTACGCATAGCTACCAGAGTGCCAGTCATTATTCAGTAGTGGAATTTGATGCTGGTAGCATGAGACACCAAATGGAAGTAGAAGTACACTTCATCATGATTGGTTCCTCAGTTTGACTGGGATTAGGCGGGGGTGGTAACATAAGTAACACAAACCTATATGTTTGTTACTCAAATCTAGGTTAGCACCTGCTTTTTAAGTATGCATACCCATTTTGAAACTCATTCCCCTTACTTATCTTAACATCTAACTTGCACCTGGGAGATTGAATGGAAAATGCTGCAATAAGTGTTGAAAAGTGCATCCTACTATGCAGGAGTATGGGTCTAGGGAATGTGATGCAACTGTGGGTGAAAGTCAGCAAGCGAGGCCCCTTCCGGTGGTACACATGCCCCCGGCTGACTTACCCCATGTTATAGTTTTTTTCAAATGTCCCCTCATTGGCCACTAACGCTACTGAATCCTGTGACCAATTGAAAAATAAGGTACAACATTGGTTTCATTGGAATGCTGGATTTCCCTTTACAGCTCCACATAAAACGTTGATAGTTTGTAGGGTCCAATAAAAATCTTAGCACGATTGTTTCATCTTTAGCTTTCGTCCTGCTAGCATTCTCAAATGCTTATTGACTAGCCAGACTTGGTATCCTGTGTGCTCTGGATCAATTATGATTTTACCACTGGGCTATTTCTACCACCATCATATGTTTGAGCCCTGGAGTCCTGGCCTTGTTCCATCCCCTCAGTCCCACTTAAATCCCCATTGGAAACCGCTTTGCAGCCCTTGCGCAGCACACCCAAATCCATGAGCTCTCTCCTACCTCTTTTTTTTGCTCCAGGCCCCCAACTCTAGCACATACTTAAGACAATAAAGTGCCTTTTGATCCAGTAGCGGTGGGCATGGAGCACCTAGGTGCACATCACTTTGATTTTGGGGCAGAGCCATTATTACAACTGATTCCTGGAGAAGATGATTGAGAATAAAGGGCATTCTAATGTATTTCTTGAGGCACATAATTACTTATTATCGCAATTAAAAGGCTGCTTTCAAAAAGATTATAAAAAATAAATAGACCCTCTCAAAACCAAGGAGTGACTTTCACCAGCTTGCCAGACTTGAGATTTAGTGGCTCATTTTCAGCCACTTTATTTTTCCCTTGCACATCGGTATCCAGGCTGACTTGTGCATCTTCAGGAATTGACCAGTTGCTCCCTTGCTTATGTTTTCTCCTGCCGATACAAATGAGGCTGTCATGTCTCAAAATGTGGACAAGGCCTTCAGGTTAGACAAGGTCCCTCTTAAAGTGTTTTGCTCTGACCCTGCTGCCTGGCTTCCTTGCATTATTCTAGTTTCTAATGTGGTAGCAGATGGAGCGTCAATACCATTGACTTGGAAGGGAGCTGAGATTGTTCTGCTTTTTTTTTTTTTAAGTGTGTTGTATTCTCCCTAGCAAATATCACCCAATTAGGGCCATATGTACGAACACTTTTTCCCATAGACACAGAATGGGTAAAAACCTTTGCTACATCTGGCCCTTAGTCTCTTAAATAACCCCCAAAAGATTTTTTGAAAGCAGGTGCTTGCAAAATTATCTGAGTGAATTGTGGAAAATGGTGTCTTAACCAAATTGTAAGCGGTTTTGAAACGAAAACTGGAACTGTGAACCAGGTCTTTAGGTTTTTGTTGCTCAAGATGAAGACTATTGATATTAGTGGAGGGTGACCATTTTATTGTTTTTGTCAACCTTTGCGCTGCCTTTGACTTGGTCTCGAGAGCTAAACTCTGGGAATTATTGCTCAATATAGGCATGCCTAACAGCCTTTTTAACATTATAATGTACCTCCATATGGATAAATATGAACAGATCCGGTGAGGAACCAATGGTAAACGTATGGAGAACGTTGGGGTTAAGAATGGAGTCCATCAAGGTTGCCTCCTGGTCCAGACCCTTTTCCTTTTGTTTATCAATAGTTGCATTGGCTTCAGTACAGATTGTGCAAACCATTAACCTACTTTAGCTGGCCAGAAGGTGCCCGTGTTACTTTTTGCAGACGACGACCTCTTAACCTTTAAGACTTCTGGGGGCTTGCAAAATTTTGCTAATAAGATTTTCGAGTGCCCTTGCTTAGAAATTAACACCTTCTGAAAACTAAAGTAATGGCCTTCAACAAGGAAAGGAATTTCAAGGGAACATATGGACGGGTTCAAATATTTTGTACTGGGTTGAAGAATTTGATTATTTCAGCATTGGCTTCTTCGATTTGGATTCTTTAACCTCCCAAATTACTAAGAATTGTTGGCTGATGAAGCACAGAGCTTTGATTTTAAATAGGTTTTGTTAGCCCGAGCATCCTTGGCGTGGTCTCCCCCAACCTTTTGCCTCTGTATCCCAGGTTGTTGGTGTGTTCTAGATCTCTGGTATTGCTGTTTTTGTTACTCTGGGCATTTTAACACTGCTGACCTGTGCTAAAGTGCATGTGCTCCCTATGTAAAATTGTATGTGTAATTGGCTTTTCCACGACTGAAATATTTGATTTACTAGTAATACCCTAGCAAAGTGCACTAGAGGTGCCCTGGGCCTGTAAATCAAATGCTGCTAGTAGGCTTGCAGCACTGGTTGTGCCACCCACATGAGTAGCCCCGTAAACATGAATCAGACCTGCCTCTGCAGAGTCTGTGTGCGCAGTTTTAAACTGCCAATTTGACCTGGCAAGTATACCCACTTGCCAGGCCCAAACCTTCCCTTTTTTGTACATGTAAGGCACCGGACCCAGGTATCCCCAAGGGCAGGGTGAAGTGCATGTGAAAGGTGGGACATGTATGGACGTGTTTTACATGTCCTAACAGTGAAATACGGCTGAATTCGGTTTTCACCTTTGCAAGGCCTATCTCTCTCATAGGTTAACATGGGGGCTGCCTTTAAATATCTTTAAAATGCAATTTCCCTTTGGGAGCAGATAGAGATATGGGGTTTTGGGTCTCTAAACTAACAATTTAAAAATACATCTTTTAGTGAAGCTTGTTAGTTTGAAATTTGCCACTTTTAGAAGTGGGCATTTTCTTGCTTAAACCATTCTGTGACTGACTCTGCCTGTTTGTGGATTCCCTGTCTGGGTAAGACTGACAGTTGGGCTCTTTGTGAATCTCCTCTAGATAGTGACACAAAGGGAGCTGGGGTGTAGCCTCCATATCCTGATGAGCCATCTAAGCTAGAGTGGAGGGAAGAGTGGTTATTTACACCTGAATGGTCTGTGCCTGCCTTCACACAATGCAGTCTCCAACCCCCTGGTGTGTGTCTGGAGCCTGGCCTGGGCAAGACAGGATCTGGTGAACAACAGAGACTTTCCTTTGAAGGTTGCCTACTTCAAAGGCAGAAAAGGGCATAAGTAGTGGACCCAAAACCCCAAACTTTTAGATCACTTCTTGATTCTAGAGGAACCTCTGCCAAGGAGAAGAGCTGAAGAGCTTAGGAGAAGTGCTGCCCCTGCCTGTGACTGTGCTTTGTTGGGCTATACTGCAGTTGCTGCTTCAGCCTGTGAAAGGGGACAAAGACTGGACTTTGTTGTGTATTCCTGCTTGAGAAGAATCTCCGAGGGCTTAAACTGAGCTTGCCTCCTGTTTTGAAGTCTCAGGGCCATCAAAGACTTCCTCTGCCAGCACCTGTACTCTCTGCTGAGACTCCTGCCCTGCCAAGTGGTCCCTGGGCCCTTGAAAGGTGAAGCTGGTAGAACAAGGACTGAAATCCACGCACAGAACACGGTGCGGGGTAATTTGCGACGCACCACCTGCAACGTGGCTGAAAAACGATGTGCCTCCTGCTTTGCGGCTGATATTGACACTCCATCTGCATCGCGGCAGTGAGATTGATGCATCGCGGCTGGACAAATGATGCAACACCTGCTTGCGACTGCTGATAATAGTGCAAACCCCATGCAGTGCGGTTTTCAAACACCATGTGACCGGATTCCTCATGCATCATCGCTGGGCATCAAAGTCATCATGAACCTGCGTGGATCCAAAGTGCCTTGTCGGGAAATCAAAGCATTGCTCTCTTGCGAGGGAAAACAATGACGAATCGCCTACCCGATTGGAGAAGAAATGACGCACGGCCTCACTTGCGAGTAAGGAATCGACACATCGCTGAGTTGTCCGATGCACGCTCGCCTGGGCAGCTTTTTTTTTTACACAATCCAGGTACTTTGTGTAAAATCACCGTTTCCATTGTTTTCTATGGAGTAAGACTCTTGTTCTTTTGAAAATTCATATCTTGACTTGTGTATGTTGGATTTTTGGTGTTTTGGTTTTGTTTGATTTAGATAAATAATACCTATTTTTCTAAACTGGTGTGGTGTCCTTTTTGTAGTGCTTTCACTGTATTACTGTGTGTTGGTACAAACACTTTATACAGTGCTTCTGAGTTAAGCCTTTCTGCTCTTGCCATGCTACCAAGGGATGAGCGGGGGTTAACCAGGTGTGTTTATTCTTTGCCCTGACTAGGGTGAGGGTCCTTGCTTGGACAGGGGTTAACCTGAGAGCCAACCAAAGACCACATTTCTAATATTGGTGGCAACGGTGGGGTTGGACTTATATTTGTACCTACAGTGATTAAGTGTACACTACTGTTTTCAGTGCAGACCATTACGTGCTCACATACCACTTGTTTTTGTGTTTTTGCTTTTTCTCTTCTTGGGCTTCATCTGCTTCCATTTTGTGACTTTTGAACTTCTCACTGGGAACTCTTTTGTTCTGCCTTGGAACTTTGCACTTTTTTCAACTTGCTATTGTGTCTCAATCTGGAGATGCACCAACTGGAGCTGTTTTTGAGTTGGAGAAGCTCAGAGAGTTATGCAGTTGCTCAACTGAAACAGTTCAGTAAGGATCTTGCCTGTCCCATTAGGAGCTCTGCCAGGAAGGAGGAACTGCAAAAGGCACTGAGGGCTTGGGTGACAGCCAAGGAGTTTGGGGGGCACACAGAGCAGGAGAATGAGGGTGAGGAAGTGCAAAACAGCCATGAGGGCGTAGTAGAGGTACCTGCACTGCCTGGGGGGAGGGTCTCCAGGGCAGGTAGCAGTGTGTCATCCAAGGGTATAACTCCTGAAGAGCTGCAGGATAGACAGGTAGCTGGAGTTAGAGAAACTCAAAATGGAAATGGAGAAGAGGAGGCTGACCATTGAAGAGAAGAAGATGCTCTGGTCTCATGAGCTTAGTTTGAGGGAACTAGATCAGAGGAGCCAGTCTAGTAGAAATGGTGGCAGCAGTACCACACTGCAGCCTGAGAGGAGGGTGCACATTCCTAAAGACCTAGTGAAGGATTATAAGAGGGAGGATGACATATATTTGTGGTTTAAGGGGTATGAGTCTGCTCTCCACATGAACATGGTCCCTAAAGCACGTTGGGGGGGGGGCAGCTCTGTAGAAGCACTTTGAGATAGAGGGGAGGGACACTCTGACATCCTTAGGGGATCCTCAGGGACTCACCTACTCTATTATGAAGGACACCCTACTCACAAGATATGATCTTACCTCTGAGCAGTACAAGGACAGGTTTAGGTTCAATAAAAACAAAGAATCCCAAAACTTGACTAGAATGTGTTGACTCTTTCTGCAGGTCACTGGATGGTTGGGTGAAGGGCAGTAAGGTAACAACGTCTGAGAGGCTTTACAACCTTTTAGGAGCACTGGTACAGTCTTTGTTTTCCAGAGATGCGCCTGCACCTGATTGACAACAAGCTGACTGACTCCAGGCAGCTTGCGCAGGAAGCAGACCATTGGGATAGCACCAGGGTCCAAAAGAGGTATGGGGAGACCACGCCAAGGGTATTTCTCAGAAGAATTAGGGGGAGTTTGCTAAAGGGCCCCAACCTAGGTCCCAGGGTAAGGATTCCCAGCCCCTAGTGAATAAGAAGCCTTGGTTTTCTAAAGGGAATCCTGCAGAGGGGGGTTCCCCCAAATGGCATGTGACCAGGTGAGTCATATGAGAGGAGACCCCAAATGTCCCAAGTGGACACTGGCACCCTCTGGTGGTCAGTCACAGGGTTTGGCTAGTGTAGGGTTTGGGAAGGAGTTGGTTTCAGGTGGGTGAGAGCCAGCTGAGGTGACCCTTGTCTCACTAGGGGACAGTGAGATGGTCCAGAGTACCCTTGTGCCTCTTTTTTTTAATCCTTAATGGTCAGATTCATCCATTTATTCAGCAAAGCTATTTCTCATTAACAAAGCAGACAGAAGGCTGTGGGTCCTTAGTAGGTACTGAGAAGAGATAAAATGTGTAATCTGAAACTGTTGGGATCCTAATTTAAAGCTTTCACTGTATTACCGTGTCTGTTGGTACAAATACTATACACATTGCTTTTGAGTTAAGCCTTTCTGCTCGTGCCAAGCTACCAAAGGGGTGGATAGGGGTTAACCAGGTGTGTTGCTCCTTTGCCCTGACTAGAGTGAGGGTCCTTGCTTGGACAAAGGGTAACCTGACTGCCAACCAAAGACCCCATTTCTAACCGGTTTGAAAAAAGGGCACCATCTCACCCCATTTCCCAGGTAGTGGAAATCTATACTATCCACATCAGGAGTGCTGCACTGTATGGTGCAGACCATTGGGGTCACTGTAACACGTCTTCTTCAGGGGTAGGCGAAAACAACTTTCTACGGCCCTCCTGAATCTTGGTCGAGGTACTCTCTTACTGCCTCTGTAATTTGATCTTGCACTGAAGCAGATTATGGATCTTGCTAAGCTACATCCTATTATACACTGGATCCGAGTCTGGAGTACACTTGAACAGAAACCGTATAGAGATTCCCTGAGAGATATCGCTAGAAGCCAACAAGCCCAGAGGATACCCTGACTGGCTTACCTTAAACAGCCTCTGACTGATCTAGGTTTGTGCAATTGTGCACCTTTGGCAACTGTGGTAAAGTGTAAATTCTGGGCCAAGTTCATAGACTTAAGTTAACTATCTGATAGCATGTTAGTCAGTCTAAATCCTCCCCCCTCCATAAACATGTATTTAGGACAGAGAAAGTTTTTGACTACATTAATCCCGCTCTCAAGAGTGCATATGATTTGAAGTTTAGATATGGCATTTTAAAAACTGCTGTTTGCACTTCATCTTGGCAGTCTTCTGTGACTGTTTACAAGTCCTGCCCAATATGATGTTATGAGAATGAAACAGAGGAACACTTGTTCTCCTGCCCGGCCTATTCCAAGGTTAGATCTAAGTGGATTGTGCCCGTGGGTCGTGTTTTGGGGCTATTCTTATTCGGGCTGCTGCACGAATAATCTGTAAAAACTATACTAGCAAACTTGTGATCACTTCTGTATCAAAATTTATGTACGTTGAGTGGTTGATTAGGTCGCACAAATTAGCTAAATCCCCCACAATGCCAGTCCTACAGTTTTGTTGAATAAGTGGGGGATTTGGGTTTTAAAGGAAATTTTATATTAGATTTTTGATATGTGATTTTTCTGATTTTAAATAATTAAATTTTAATCGTTCTTACCCGAGGCAAATGTACTGCTGCGTTCGATTTGTACTGATATTTCACCTGTGAGTATTTGTCAATCAGATTTTAAAAATATGATCAATAAAATTGAAACTGCATCAAACTTTGCAAATCAGCTGATTAGGGGGTTGAGACATTTAATGTAAACATTTGTATTGAAAAATAAATCCTAACTCTGTGTATTGATACCCTTGGAAAGCAACCATTTCTGTAAACTATGTGTACTTACATAGGTCATTTGCACCATTAATCAAATACTCTAGTTTATGGATCAAATCTGTTTATTATTTTCAAGTTATTAACATGTCAAGTACAACTCTTCACAATAAGACAGTCACAATGCAGCAGTACTAGTCTGGAAGCGTGGGGGTAGTCCATAACAATCCACTCCTGGTCAACCATGCCCAAATAGGCCACCTCCTCGCCTCCTCTATGTACTCCCACCCCTTGGGGGGTCACCCACCATCATGTGCTGCACTGTGAAGCTATCTCCATGCATGGTAATATACAACATACTGTAGAAATGATTAGTAAAACACCAACATTGTTTCCCTGAAATGGCCCGCCATACAGCAATCACTCGAATCCCCCGCCCTACCCCTGCATGGTCCCGGTTCTCCCAGGAATCTCTCCAAGCAAACACACTCCGAAAAGCTCAGGTCAAACCCAGCACTCTCAGGTAAGCCGGGCATGTCAACTCCGTGAACTCAGTGGATAAGATCTGCAAGAATGGTTGCCACAGGTCCCTGAAATCACCGCCCTGCTGCTGTGAGGTCAGAGTAAGCTTCTCCATAGCGAGAATGAACCACAGCTTATGAAGCCATGATGTAAATGTCGGAATCCTGTCAGTACCCCACATCGCTAATATCAGCTGCAACGCAGCATTGAGGGCCAGGGCCACCTGCCGCCTTTTCAATGATCTCAGGGGGAAGGTGAGCGGGTTGGGCAGGCCCAACAAGATATACAATGAGAATCTGGGGATCTGAGTACCAAACGCTGCATCAATAGTGTATAACACTCTCCCAGTATCTATGAAGTTTGGGGCAATGCCAGAGTACCCCCACTCCTGCACCCCCTCCAACAGAGGCTAGACTTAGTGGGATCCCAAGCGTGAATCCTTGCTGGGGTGAAGTACCAATAGGAGGCCACCTTATATGCTGTCTCTGTGCCTGCCGCATTGTAAGCCGTGTGGTGTGTCCTATAAAAGATACTATCCCAATCTTCGTCAGGCAGTTCCCTTTCCAGTTCCCTCTCCCATCGCAATTGACCTTTAGATTTAGGCGGATGACCCTCCCCCTGCAATATTCCGTAAAGCTCCGAGATCACCCGTTTATCATCCTTCTTCACTAGGAGCCATTTTTCAAATGGCGTTAGCGGCCTATTAATTAATGCTCTATTAGCTGTCAACAGGGCCCAATGCCATATTTGATAGTACATCATCCTGTCTGCCTCTGTTAAGCCATATGTCTCCCTCATCTGGTCAAGGAGATCACCCCCTGCTCATCAAAGAGACACCCCACCCTTTTACAGCCCCCTTCATACCATCGGCGCAACGCTTCCACTTGCAGGCCCGGTCCAAAGTCTGGGTTCGCACCCAGAGGGGTCATTGGGGATGGGAAGGTCGTCAGTCCCAATCGACCAGCCACCACGTCCCATACACGCAACGTTACTTTCGTAATCGGCGATGAATAAAGACCGCTCGCCCTGTGCCGGCGTCGGAGCCAGGGCTCCTTCCATATATGGGAGCCCGCCACCGCTTGGTCCATGAAGCACCAATGTTTCTCAGTAGACTGGCGACTCCACTCTAGTAAAAAACGCAACTGCGCTGCCTGAAAATATTGTAAGAGGCAGGGAACCGCTAATACCCCCATCCCCTTGGGGCGGTACAGAACCCGACGTGGAAGATGCGTCGTTCTACCCTCCCAAATGAATCTCAGAACCGCCGTTTGAAGGGTTGCAATCGTTCGGGGCGGAGGCGTCAGGGGAAGCGCCTGGAACACATACAGGACACGTGGCAGGATAGTCATCTTCACCGCCGCCACCCTGCCCAACCAAGACAGCTTAAGTCTCCCCCAGGTCTCTAGATCTCGCTGCAACTCGCGAACCAATTTCGTGTAGTTCAGAGTCGCCGTTCTAACAACGGAAGGCGCCAAATCAATCCCCAAATAAGGAAGTCGCGAGGACGACCATATAAAATGGAATCGGGCCCTCAGGTCCCTTTCATGCTCAGTGCTAATAAATCGACTCAGGGCCTGTGACTTCTGCATATTCATCCGGAATCCCGAGACCCAGCCAAATTCATCAAGTATCCCCATTAGCGCAGGCAGCGAGGTCGCGGGCTCCGCCAGGGTAAGAATCACGCTGCCCGCATACAGGGAAATGAGATGGTCATCGCCCCCGAATTTCACACCAGTGATCTGAGGACTATCACGCAGCCGCTGCGCCAGGGGCTCCATATAGAGCGCATACAATAGAGGTGAGAGCGCACACCCCTGCTGAGTCCCTCGTTGGATTGAGAATAGCAATGATAGCGTCCCATTGACCCGAACTGCCGCCCGAGGCGCCTGGTAGATACAACGGATCCATGCCATAAAGCCCGGGCCCAACCCAAAGCGTTCAAGCACCCTGAACAGAAATGGCCAATGGACTCAATCGAACGCCTTTTCGGCGTCAATAGAAAGGAAAAGCGTCTCCCTGCGTGAACGATCTGTTTTGTCCAGCAGATGAAGCAATCGCTTCGTATTATCGCTGCACTGCCTGTGCGGTATAAAACCTGCTTGGTCAGGATCCACAAGGCCCGGCATGTAGTAATTAAGGCGATGAGCAAGTATTCTTGTAAATAATTTGGCATCAATATTCAAGAGCGAGATCAGCCTATAGGAGGCGCATTCCTCGGGGTCTTTCCCCGGCTTAGGAATAACCACAATAGTGGCATCCAACATACTGGCTGTTAGAACTCCCGTCGCTCGGAAGGAGTTGAAAAGCCGCACTAATATCGGTACAAGTTCCACACAAAAGGTCTTATAAAAAAGAGCCGTGAAACCATCCGGACCAGGGGACTTCCCCACCTGAGAACGCGAGATTGCTGATATGGCCTCTTCCGCCCTTACAGGTTGATCTAATGAAGCAGCCTCCCTCTCGCCTAGAGGAGTAATTGCTATGCCCTCTAAAAATGCATCAGGAACCACATTACCCCGATCATCAGCCTCATACAATCCCCGATAGAACTCCGCAAACGCCTCCGCAATTTGGTCACTCGTTCGCGCTTCCGCTCCTGAGGGAGAACGGACCAGCTTTATCGTCGACGCTGCGCGTTGCGCTCGTAACCGGTGTGCCAAAAGCTTCCCACATCTATTACTCCCAATATAATACTTGTGCTTAAGGCGTGCCACTGCATACTCTGCCGTGTCCCAATCTAGCCGTTTCAGCTGCTTCCTTACCTTCTCCAGCTCCCGCCAGACTCTAGGGGCACCCGTATGTTTATGGGAGCGTTCCAGTACCGCCACCCTCTGTTCCAGCTCCTCCCTCATCAGTCTCTTTGCTTTATTATCCCTAGCGGACAACGACATCACCTCTCACCACCGCCTTCAGTGCCTCCCACAGCGTCGCCAAGCAGGTGCTCCCATCGTCATTAAAACTAAGGTAGTCCGCTATTGCACGTCGGATCGACTCCACTGTTGCGACATTCTGGAACATCGAGTCCCTGAATCGCCACCCCGATGCCCCCACCTGCTCCATGGTCATAGCAACCTCTACAGTGACATGAGTATGGTCCGACAGGGCCCGAGGCTCAATCGCCGACTCCCTAACTCGGGAAAGGAACTCTTGCGAAGCCAAGAAAAGGTCGAGCCGAGCATATGGTCTCCACTGGGCGCCCTCTGGTCCGCGGCACCGCTCACCGTCCCTGGGGGCCTTAGGCCATCCCCCTGCTGGGCAGCGCGTCAGTGTTCTGGGGCCAGGGCGGCAGAGCTCGGACAAACACGTCCACTCACGCCGCCATCTTGGCCACGCCCCCCCAAATACTCTAGTTTAAGTCAGAGCCATTTGTGAATAAATAACAAGGCCAAAGGGTTGGCCAGAGATAATCATATTGCAATTTACTCATGTTTTTGTGACCGGGGAAGAGTCTGTGGTCGTACAGGGTTGTGGAAAAGTGGGCACATTCACAAAAGTGTTTTTCAAAGTGCTGGTGACAAATGTTCCTGCGGATGTATGTAAAAGTATTTTTCGGATATGGGCCTTTTCACAAACAGTATTTGCCCCTGCTCAAACTAATCTACATATGCACAATTTACGCTGTGCACGAATCTGTGGGTCATTCAAACAGTCGTATTGCTGGTGTGCCTTGTGTTACTGTGGACACACACACAGGTGCCTTCTGCTTTCACCCTGACTTAGCTTTCCACTGTGCAAGCTAGGGGAAGGCATAGTGAGAGTGCCGGAGAAGGCACAGAGGGGACGGCTGTCCGATCGAGAATAAGCATTTGTGTATCTGATGTCATTCGTAGCACATAAAAAAATGTACAAGTGAAGTTTCTTCCATTTCCTGAACTGACTCTTCTGAGAGCATGCAGGAAAATACCCCCGCCCCCGCTCAGCCGTTGTAAAGCAAGGAGAAGGGGGCGACCAACGCAGCACTTTGCTAGGTCTTCTCCTCCCCACCACCTGCTTGTTCATGTGTGCAGGCCTTGCTTGTTAGAATCAAGTCGAACATATGCGATGTTTACAATATGCATCACAAACATGCTACGGGCTGTCACAAACCTGGCTGCTAGCCGAAAGATGCATTTACGTGTGGACATTTTTAGGACACGAGTCTGGACAGTTGGCGGTCATTACAACATTGGCGGTAAAAGCCGCTTACCGCCGTGCAGAAGACCGCCAGCACACCGTAGCGGCCGCGGAATTCCGCCACAGCTATTATGACCCACATTTCGGAATCCGACAAAATTCAGACACCCACACAAGTCCGCCACACCAAAGGTGAGTGATAAACTGGCGAAAACAAAACCTCCACCGTCACACCAACAGAAATACGCCCACACTATCATGACCCACGAATCCACGCGGCGGTCTTTCAACTGCGGTATTCCATTGGCAGTACACACAGCCGCGCTCAAAATACACACACATCTCCAAAAAACAGCCACATTGGACAATTCGAAATACACACACCTGATACACATACACACACCACTCCCACACACCCAATACAATATAAAACACACACCCACATCACCCACAAATCCCTACGACCACAATTACAGAGAGAAGGCCAGAGAGAGACACCACCATCAACAAACTAGCATCCACAGGCACACAACACCATCACCCACATATCTTCCACACACCTCACACTACACACCACTACATATCACCACACTTATCACCACACACCCCACCCCACCCCACCCCACACATCACCTACACCACCCCATGGCACGGCAAAGACACCCCAGGTTCTCGGAGGAGGAGCTCAGGGTCATGGTGGAGGAAATCGTCCGGGTAGAGCCACAGCTATTCGAATCACAGGTGCAGCACAACTCCATAGCTAGGAAGATGAAGCTATGGCGAAGAATAGTCGACAGGGTCAACGCAGTGGGACAACACCCAAGAAATTGGGAGGACATCAGGAAGAGGTGGAACGACCTATGGGGGAAGGTGCGTTCCGTGGTCTCATGACCCCACCTGGCGGTTCAGCGGACTGGCGGCGGACCCCCACCTCCTCCCCCACAACTAACAACATGGGAGGAGCAGGTCTTGGCGATTCTGCATCCTGAGGGCCTTGCAGGAGTCGGTGGAGGAATGGACTCTGGTAAGTCAAATCTTAACTATTGCATCCCCCACCCTACCTGCATGCTATCACATACCCCCACCCTTGCCCCCACCCCTATCACTCCAACTCCTCACAAATGTACCAATATCACAATCCACACATCCCAACACCAAGCCCTGCACGCAACAACAACGCATGGACACCCATCACTAAAGCATGCCCACTGCACATACCCATACACCCCCCTAAATCATCATCACACAAGCTCCCACACAGGAATGCCAGCACTGGGGTACACAGTCACCCACCCATTGCACACCATGACACACACAGATGCAATAATCATGCCTTTCCACACCTGCAGGACCACTACCCAATGTCACCAGACAGGAGGGTCCAGACATGTCCACTCCACCCACAGAAGAGGCCCACAGTGATGACAGCACCTCTGTCCACCTGGATCTAGATGACCAGCCCGGACCATCGTGGGCCTCGGGACAGTCGGTTCCCCTCACACAGGCACAGGCCACCACAGACCTTCCCCCTCTTGAAACACCAGCACAGCGCCCACCCAGCGGACCCATACCTCCGTCCCCAGGACACGTCAATCAGCTTTGTGTCCACCACTACAGGGAACCCAGGATAACCCACCACCCCAACAACAACAGGGACCTGGGGGCAGTGGGCACACGGTCCAGGGGACGGAGGCCCAGGAACACAGGGGAACTGGGAGGGCTGCTGTGCGACAGGGGGCGGACAGGCCAAGGGAACCCACTTTCCACTAGGCCCTCTCCTCCATCACGGGAGCATACCACCACTCCCAGGAGACGATGGCAACGGTACTGGCCAAGTTTCAGGAGACCCAGCGCATGCAGGAGGAACAGTATTTGGGGTTCAGAGAGGAATTCAGAACCATCAGCTCCGCCCTGGGCACCATCGTAGGGGTGCTGAAGGAAGTACTCAACACCAGGAGGGACACTGTGGCACTCCAAGGGGCCCCTGACACTAGCATGGACGATGAACTCCCCACCACCTCCGCTGGCGCTAGTGGACAGGACGCCCCGCCACAGGATCACCACACCAGCACCCCACCCCCTGCAGATGGAGAACCACCCCGCAAACGGTCCCTGAGATCCAAGAACAAGACAGAGCACGATGCCAAGACCCCCGACAAGAAATGAGACCACCCTGATTGTCATCCCACTGTCCCACTTTGTCACCCTGTCCATATTGAAACTGCCCCAGCTCCACTTCCTATGCCCATATGGGCAATGCACCTGTGAGACTAATAGACTGGACTCTGCCATGGACACTCCTCCGCCATTACCCCTCACCAATTAACTTCCCCCTCCAATATTTTGCATTGAAATAAACACACCTAAAGCACCAAAAGATCTGGAGTCTGTCTGTGATTTCGAAATAGTGTATTTGCAAATACAGTGACAAAATGTTCATGAAATAGTAATGTCAACATACCTATGTCACACAGCTCTAGTCCATGAGGAATCTAAGCAGATGACACACGTTGGGACCCACACCTGTGAAACCGTAAGGGAAAGTGACAACTCAGTGACCATACACTGGGTGAAATCGACTGACAGTAGAGAGGTAGAAGTGTAAAAGTACATGTAGTAGGCAGGAATGTATTCTCACCTGTGTTTCACTGGAAATATTGATGGATGACTGAGTCCCTGTTCTGCATGTCTTCTTCCTCTGCTTCCTCCTCATCACTGTCCACAGGCTCCACAGCTGCCACAACACCGCCATCTGGACCATCCTCCTGCAGAAAAGGCACCTGTCGTCGCAAAGCCAAGTTGTGAAGCATACAGCAGGCCACGATGATCTGGCACACCTTCTTTGGTGAGTAGAATAGGGATCCACCTGTCATATGCAGACACCTGAACCTGGCCTTCAGGAGGCTGAAGGTCCGCTCGATCACCCTCCTAGTTCGCCCATGGGCCTCATTGTAGCGTTCCTCTGCCCTGGTCCTGGGATTCCTCACTGGGGTCAGTAGCCATGACAGGTTGGGGTAACCAGAGTCACCTAATAGCCACACACAGTGCCTCTGGAGTTGACCCATCACATAAGGGATGCTGCTATTCCACAGGATGTAGGCGTCATGCACTGAGCCAGGGAACATGGCATTCACATGGGAGATGTACTGGTCTGCTAAACATACCATCTGTACATTCATCGAATGATAACTCTTCCGGTTCCTGTACACCTGTTCACTCCTGTGGGGGCGGAATAAAGCCACATGGGTCCCATCAATGGCACCTATGATGTTGGAGATATGTCCAATGGCATAGAAGTCACCTTTAACTTTGGGCAAATCCTCCACCTGAGGGAAAACGATGTAGCTCCGCATGTGTTTCAGCAGGGCAGACAACACTCTGGACAATACGTTGGAAAACATTGGCTGGGACATCCCTGATGCCATGGCCACAGTTGTTTGAAAAGACCCACTAGCTAGGAAATGGAGCACTGATAGCACCTGCACTTGAGGGGGGATTCCTGTGGGATGGCGGATTGCTGACATCAGGTCTGGCTCCAACTGGGTACACAGTTCCTGGATTGTGGCACGGTCAAACCTGTAGGTGATAATCAAATTTCTTTCCTCCATTGTCGACAGGTCCACCAGCGGTCGGTACACCGTAGGATTCCGCCATCTCCTCACATGTCCCAGCGGACGATGCCTATGAAGGACAACAGCGAGCACAGAGTTAAACAACTCAGAGGTATGTAACCACAGTCTACACAGAACACCATTCATACACAAAATGTGGCCTGTATGTGTGTTCAGACTAGGCCTAGGTATGTGTGACGCAGTTGGTAATTAGGCCATGTGGGCCCCTGAAATGGCGGCTGCCTGACCTGTAAAGTGGGACAATGGGATGTGAGGTAACTGCGCTGGCGTTATACACCGACGCGGTAGGCGGTCGAAGACCGCAGCGCAATGCTGCATTGGTTAACATTGGACCCTATGGGTCCCAGGAGCCAATGATGATGTACGCCGGCGGTGATGGTACGCACCGCCGCGGACGTGACCGCCATTTTCTATCTGTTAAATCACTCGATACCTGATCTTCGACAGGAGAGGACCTACACTGCAACTGCTGCTGGAAGAGACAATGGCTCGTGTGTCTGGGTAAAGGGCCCCTGCCTTCACATCGGAGGAGTTGGAGAAGCTCGTCGATGGGGTCCTCCCCCAGTACATGCTACTCTACGGTCCTCCAGACCAACAGGTAAGTTCACAGGGAGCATGTTGTATGGGCTATGCCTGTGTGGAGAGGGCTGGTTGTAAGAAGGAAGGGGGCAGAGTTATGCGTGCATGAAAGACGGTGGGTGCATGTGCCACATGGCAAGGGTAGGGATGGGGGCTACTCACTTTGACAGCGCAGTTGGTAATGATTTCTCTTCGTACCCTGTACATTTCATGTAGGTCAGCGCCAGAAGAAGGATATTTGGCATGCAATCGCCAAGGACGTCCGGACCCTGGGGGTCCACCACAGACAGAGCACCCACTGCCAGAAGAGATGGGAGGACATTCGCCGCTGGAGCAAGAAGACGGCGGAGGCTCAGCTGGGGATGGCCTCCCAACGTGGGAGGGGTGCCCGTCGAACCATGACCCCCCTGATGTTCAGGATCCTGGCGGTGGCCTACCCGGAGTTGGATGGGTGCTTGAGGGCATCACAGCAGACACAAGGGGGTGAGTACACTCTCATTCAGCTGACTTTGTGCGCAGTGGAGGTGTCTGGGTGGGGGAGGAGGGATGTGGGTTTCCCTAGGCCAGGGCGAGTTCCGTAGGCTAGACCCCTCCGTAAGGCATGGCCCTGTGGCCCCCCACCCCACCTCTGTAGAGTGCCAAGTACAGCTATTCATGCACCTGTGTCATCTATGTGTGCAGATGTCGTCCATATCCTTGTAGGCCATTTCCCAGGAATTGCACTGTAGAGCCCAACAGCGCGAAATAGTGCAGGGGGCTTCTGTGTCTGTCTTGTCCGCCAACAGTAGTGGCAATCCATGCACTCAACATGTCTTTCTTCTGTTCCCCCCCCCCCCTTTTTGTGGTCTCCCTGTTCTTGTGTGCATTAGCATCATCAGGTGGAGGAGCAGTGGCACCGGAGCACGAGGGAGCTGCATCCCACATGGCCATGGAGGGCCACACTATGGACTCAGAATACACCAGTGGGACAGAGGGCGAGGGGAGCACCACGGCGGGGACAGGAGCTGAAACCAGCGACACGGACTCGTCCTCCGATGGGAGCTCCCTTGTGGTGGGGGCAACATCTGTGCCCCCCACTTCTACAGGTACAGCCGCCACCCCCCCACCAGCACTGCCCTCCCAGCAGCCCCTCAGCCTTCGCCCCGTGCCCGCTCACCCAGGAGGGTGGGCATCACCTTCGCCCCAGGCACCTCAGGCCCTGCCCCAGTCACCCATGCTGCCCTCAGTGAGGAGGCCATTGACCTCCTCAGGTCACTCACTGTTGGGCAGTCTACCATTTTGAATGCCATCCAGGGTGTAGAAAGACAGGTGCAACAAACTAATGCATTCCTGGAGGGCATTCATTCTGGTCAGGCGGCCCTTCACCGATCCTTTCAAACTCTGGCCTCAGCATTGATGGCAGCCATTGTCCCTGTGTCTAGCCTCCCCCTCCAACTTCCTCCACCCAGACCCAATCCCCTGTACCTCGGCCTATCCCAAGCACACCATCAGACCAGCCTGCACACACCTCACCACACAAGGGAAGCTCAGGCAAACATAAGCACCACACATCCCACAGGCACTCACGCAAGCATCACACACATACAGACACACCAACATCCACTGCCTCCACTGTGTCCCCCTCCTCGTCGTCTCCCTCCTCCCTCCCAGTCTCGTCTACACTCACACCTGCATGCACTACCTCTACAGCCACTACGTCCCGCACCAGCACACCCACCAGCACACCCGCTCACGTGCAGTCACCACCCCCACTACCATTCACACGTCCCCTGTGTCCTCTCCCAGTGTGTCTGTGACGCCCCCTCTGAAGATACACAAACGCAGGCACACACCCACCCAACATACATCCACCTCACCACAGCCTCCAGCGCATGCACCTGTACCCAAAGCCACAAAACGTACACCTCCTACAACCACCACCTCTTCCTCCACTCCCAAACCCCCTCCAGCTACCCGTCCCAGTGTGTCCAAACAACTTTTCCTGTCCACCCTTAACCTATTTCCCACCCCCCGTCCAACTCATAGGTCCCGAACTAGCACCTCAGCCACAAAATCTCCGGGACCAGTGGTGCCTGTTGTCACAGGTATGTGGAGTGCACCGGCCACCAGGACAGCCAGTGTGTCACGGAGCCACAGCACAGCCAGTCCCCCCCCTGTGAAGCACCAGAAGTTGGCCAGTGCCCGGCGGGAGAGGGGGAAGACTCCAGCCACCCAAGCTGCTCCCAGGGGTCCCGGTGGGAGTGTGGACTCAGCTGTGACTCCTCCCAAGGTGGGGAAGGGCCACAAGACACCAGGCAAATCTGGGAGGAGCAGCACGGCGGAGAAGCCCGCCATCATCCCCGCTGCCCAGGAGGGCCCCGCCAGCCACATCGTCGCTGCCCAGGAGGCCACCGCCAGCCCCATATTCGCTGCCCAGGAGGGCCCCGCCAGCCACAGCCCAGCTGCCCAGGAGAGCCCCGCCAGCCACAGCCCAGCTGCCCAGGAGGGCCCCGCCAGCCACAGCCCAGCTGCCCAGGAGGGCCCCGCCAGCCGCAGCCCAGTGGCCCAGGAGGGCCCCGCCAGCCACAGCCCACCTGCCCAGGAGAGCCCCGCCAGCCACAGCCAAGCTGACCAATGAAGGACCGCCAACTCAAGCACTGCTGAACAGGGCAAGCACCGCTGAACAGCGCAAGGACTGCCAACTCAAGCACCGCTGCAAAGGGCAAGCACCGCTGAACAGGGCAAGGACCACCAACTCAAGCACCGCTGAACAGGGCAAGGACCGCCAACTCAAGCACCGCTGAACAGGGCAAGCACGGCTGAAAAGGGCAAGGACCGCCAACTCAAGCACCGCTGGAAAGGGCAAGCACCGCTGAACAGGGCAAGGACCGCCAACTCAAGCACCGCTGAACAGGGCAAGCACCGCTGAAAAGGGCAAGGACCGCCAACTCAAGCACCGCTGCACAGGGCAAGCACCGCTGAACAGGGCAAGGACCGCCAACTCAAGCACCGCTGAACAGGGCAAGGACCGCCAACTCAAGCACCGCTGCACAGGGCAAGCACCGCTTAACAGAGCAAGGACCGCCAACTCAAGCACCGCTGAACAGGGCAAGGACCGCCAACTCAAGCACCACTGCACAGGGCAAGCACCGCTGAACAGGACAAGGACCGCCAACTCAAGCACCGCTGAACAGGGCAAGGACCGCCAACTCAAGCACCGCTGAACAGGGCAAGCACGGCTGAAAAGGGCAAGGACCGCCAACTCAAGCACCGCTGCAAAGGGCAAGCACCGCTGAACAGGGCAAGGACCGCCAACTCAAGCACCGCTGAACAGGGCAAGCACCGCTGAAAAGGGCAAGGACCGCCAACTCAAGCACCGCTGCACAGGGCAAGCACCGCTGAACAGGGCAAGGACCGCCAACTCAAGCACCGCTGAACAGGGCAAGGACCGCCAACTCAAGCACCTCTGCACAGGGCAAGCACCGCTTAACAGAGCAAGGACCGCCAACTCAAGCACCGCTGAACAGGGCAAGGACCGCCAACTCAAGCACCGCTGCACAGGGCAAGCACCGCTGAACAGGACAAGGACCGCCAACTCAAGCACCGCTGAACAGGGCAAGGACCGCCAACTCAAGCACCGCTGCACAGGGCAAGCACCGCTGAACAGGGCAAGGACCACCAACTCAAGCACCGCTGCACAGGGCAAGCACCGCTGAACAGGGCAAGGACCGCCAACTCAAGCACCACTGCACAGGGCAAGGACCGCCAACTCAAGCACCGCTGAACAGGGCAAGCACCGCTGAACAGGGCAAGGACTGCCAACTCAAGCACCGCTGCACAGGGCAAGCACCGCTGAACAGGGCAAGGACCGCCAACTCAAGCACCGCTGAACAGGGCAAGGACCGCCAACTCAAGCACCGCTGCACAGGGCAAGCACCGCTGAACAGGGCAAGGACCGCCAACTCAAGCACCGCTGAACAGGGCAAGGACCGCCAACTCAAGCACTGCTGCACAGAGCAAGCAACGCTGAAAAGGGCAAGGACCGCCAACTCAAGCACCGCTGAATAGGGCAAGGACCGCCAACTCAAGCACCGCTGCACAGGGCAAGCACCGCTGAACAGGGCAAGGACCGACAACTCAAGCACCGCTGAACAGGGCAAGGACTGCCAACTCAAGCACCGCTGCACAGGGCAAGCACCGCTGAACAGGGCAAGGACCGCCAACTCAAGCACCGCTGAACAGCGCAAGCACCGCTGAACAGGGCAAGGACCGCCAACTCAAGCACCGCTGCACAGGGCAAGCACCGCTGAACAGGGCAAGGACCGCCAACTCAAGCACCGCTGAACAGAGCAAGGACCGCCAACTCAAGCACCGCTGCACAGGGCAAGCACAGCTGAACAGGGCAAGGACCTCCAACTCAAGCACCGCTGAACAGGGCAAGCACCGCTGAACAGGGCAAGGACCGCCAACTCAAGCACCACTGCACAGGGCAAGCACCGCTGAACAGGGCAAGGACCGCCAAATCAAGCACCGCTGAACAGGGCAAGGACCGCCAACTCAAGCACCGCTGCACAGGGCAAGCACCGCTGAACAAGGCAAGGACCGCCAACTCAAGCACCGCTGAACAGGGCAAGGACCGCCAACTCAAGCACTGCTGCACAGGGCAAGCACCGCTGAACAGGGCAAGGACCGCCAACTCAAGCACCTCTGAACAGGGCAAGGACTGCCAACTCAAGCACCGCTGCACATGGCAAGCACCGCTGAACAGGGCAAGGACCGCCAACTCAAGCACCGCTGAACAGGGCAAGCACTGCTGAACAGGACAAGGACCGCCAACTCAAGCACCGCTGCACAGGGCAAGCACCGCTGAACAGGGCAAGGACCGCCAACTCAAGCACCGCTGAACAGGGCAAGCACCGCTGAACAGGGCAAGGACCGCCAACTCAAGCACCGCTAGCCCATGAGCGGCAGGGGCACTGACGCAACAGGGACCGTTACGGGGTGAGTCATGCACTCTGGGCACCAGTCCCCCTCCAGAACCAGTGGAGAAAGCCATCCACTACCTCAGTCCTTGGCAGGATGAAGCACACTGGGCACAAAGCCCCCTCCAGAACCAGTGGAGAGGGCACAAAGCCCCCTCCAGAACCAGTGGAGAGATCCATCCACTACCTCAGTCCTTGGCAGGATGAAGCACTCTGGGCACAAAGCCCCCTCCAGAACCAGTGGAGAGATCCATCCACTACCTCAGTCCTTGGCAGGATGAAGCACTCTGGGCACAAAGCCCCTTCCAGAACCAGTGGAGAAAGACATCCACTACCTCAGTCCTTGGCAGGATGAAGCAATCTGGGCACAAAGCCCCCTCCAGAACCAGTGGAGAGATCCATCCACTACCTTAGTCCTTGGCAGGATGAAGCACTCTGGGCACAAAGCCCCCTCCAGAACCAGTGGAGAAAGACATCCACTACGTCAGTCCTTGGCAGGATGAAGCACTCTGGGCACAAAGCCCCCTCCAGAACCAGTGGAGAAAGACATCCACTACCTCAGTCCTTGGCAGGATGAAGCACTCTGGGCACAAAGCCCCCTCCAGAACCAGTGGAGACTGTTATCCACTTGAGAGACTGTGGCTTTGCACTCCCCAGGATTGATCAGTGGGCAAACCACCCACTGTAGAGACTTGAGAGACTGTGGCTTTGCACTCCCCAGGATTGTTCAGTGGGCAAACCACCCACTGTAGAGACTTGAGAGACAGTGGCTTTGCACTCCCCAGGATTGATCAGTGGGAAAACCACCCACTGTAGAGACTTGAGTGACTGTGGTTTTGCACTCCCCAGGATTGATCAGTGGGCAACCCACCCACTGTAGAGACTTTAGAGACTGTGGCTTTGCACTCCGCAGGATTGATCAGTGGGCAAACCACCCACTGTAGAGACTTGAGTGACTGTGGTTTTGCACTCCCCAGGATTGATCAGTGGGCAACCCACCCACTGTAGAGACTTTAGAGACTGTGGCTTTGCACTCCGCAGGATTGATCAGTGGGCAAACCACCCACTGTAGAGACTTGAGAGACTGTGGCTTTGCACTCCCCAGGATGCAGCAGTGGGCAAACCACCCACTGTAGAGACTTGAGTGACTGTAGCTTTGCACTCCCCTGGATTGATCAGTGGGCAACCCACCCACTGTAGAGACTTGAGAGACTGTGGCTTTGCACTCCCCAGGATTGATCAGTGGGCAAACCACCCACTGTAGAGACTTGAGAGACTGTGGCTTTGCACTCCCCAGGATTGATCAGTGGGCAAACCACCCACTGTAGAGACTTGAGAGACTGTGGCTTTGTACTCCCCAGGATGCAGCAGTGGGCAAACCACCCACTGTAGAGACTTGAGTGACTGTGGCTTTGCACTCCCCAGGATTGATCAGTGGGCAACCCACCCACTGCAGAGACTTGAGAGACTGTGGCTTTGCACTCCCCAGGATTGATCAGTGGGCAAACCACCCACTGCAGAGACTTGAGAGACTGTGGTTTTGCACTCCCCAGGATGCAGCAGTGGGCAACCCACCCACTGTAGAGACTTGAGAGACTGTGGCTTTGCACTCCCCAGGATTGATCAGTGGGCAAACCACCCACTGTAGAGACTTAAGAGACTGTGGCTTTGCAATCCCCAGGATACATCAATGGACATGGAGGCCCCTCGTGGATCTGGCGTCGTGCACTCATCCGGCTGAGGTGCCTGTTGTATTTCTATCTGATGCCCCTGCAGTGTTCTCTCTGTTTTGATCTGGTATCATGTGTGGGCCTCGCACATGCATTTTGGGCCCAGTGGTCCACGGACTATGAATGGTGCAATACCTGGACTAATAATCTTGGTGTATATTTTGTTAATAGTGTATATATGTATATTTTTGCTTACTGAATTTTGATATATTACAATGGTTACACTCATTTCCTTTTGTCTTTGCATTCTTCTGGGGGGGCTGGGGGTGTAACTATAATGTATAAATATGTATTAGTGTGTGTGTTGTAGTGGGTGAGGGTGAGGGTGGGAGTGTTGCGTGTGTGTGTCACTGTTTTTTGCCTCCTCTCTCCCCTGTGTTGTAGGTGCAGTACTCACCGTGGTCTTCGCCACCGGCGTTGGTGCTCCTGGTACAGGAGCAGGAAGACTATCGCAGGGAGAATTTGGAGTTCCGGGTCCATGGTGTCCTCCTTCCTCGTGGAGTGTGTAGAGGTGAGCGTTTTCCCTTTGAAATTCCTGTTTCCGCCGTTTTTTTATCCGCAGTGTATCCGCCCCGGAAAAGGTGGCGGATTGGCCTGTCATATTAGTGTGGGCGGTACATTGTCCTCCGCCTGTCTGTTGGCGGTGACCGCCGAGCTGTTTGTTTGTACCGCCGTGGCGGTAGGAGTGTTAAAGTGGCTGTCTTAGTTGGCGGTTTCCGCCACGGTCTTAATTCCAAAAAATTTCCGCCGGCCTGTTGGCGGTCTTACCGCCGCTTTAACACCGTCCGCCAGGGTTGTAATGACCCCCTTCACATCTTATTCTTTAGACATGTACGATAATAGCATGCATGTTTGCCCAAACGTATTCTAAATTCTTAAAAAATAATGGGTAGAATTATTAAATAGATATGCTTTCATTCCTTATCTGTCAGTAATCTAGAAGAAAAAGTTCCATATGATTCTCCGTACACTAAATTTATATGATTTGTTCACTTTTTTGCTAGTTTACTAGATAATCCGCCTAAGCCCAAGTATGTTAACATGTATAGATATTTCTGACATCTGTTGCACATATATATCAAATGTCTGCAATCTATGTCTATTTAAAGAAAAAATATATATTACCATACAATATTAATTAAATAACAAGAATAATTGCATATTTAAAATACTGATAAAGTAATACCTAATTGTATTAGTTTACTATTAAACAGAGCAAAATTGATTAGTAATGATGCCACAAAAAATATTCAACATGATATGTAGACTTACGTACCTACCGTTGCTACAAATGTACAATAAAAGCATATAAATCACTGGGGCATGTGGTCGGAACACCGGCAAGGTGGCCACCCATCTTTTGTTCTCTCTGAGCCCCGGAGTTTCTTAATGGTCTCCTGTTGGATTTAAACCTATATTGAAGTTATGATGCACTGTAGTGGTATTGGAATCATTGAGAAGCGGTCTGGTGAATTTTCAGATCTCAGCAAGGTCTATAGCATGTTTAACTCTGTGGCGCTGCTGCTTCTCACACAGGGTCACCACAGCTACCATTTTGTGCTGCTGTACACGAGCTGACACACTTGAAGGTTGCAGTTCATAACAAGTTGGAAGAGATGTATTTTTCTTATGGAACTTTGTTGAGCTAAGATTCCTTTTCACCTAGGTGGACTGGACAAACCCCTGTCTATTTTTTGGTGGGACATTGTGTATTGGGCATGACGGTTGCTCTCTATATTTATGTTTTAGAGGAGCGGTGTTCTGTATTCCAACCAATTCAAAGTAGCACTCTAATTAAAGAGCATATTGAACTTTGTGCGCTTGTAGAACACTTGAGATCAATGGATTTTTCGCCTTTACTTTTGTGAGGAAATAGGATGGTTGCTATCTAATGTTATTGACTCAATCTGCAGTCTGTTCCACGTAATGCTCTGGTATGACTATTTTTCCATGGCACTCGACCTAGAGCACTAGTAAAGAAGACAATGACAATCTTCTATGTATTCAAATAAACTAACTTTTAGAGATTCTTGGTTCTGGCAAATTTGGCGGTCGTGTCCTAGGTGACTACTTCACAGATTATTTACTCCTTCTAGCTGTCTTTAAACAGCCTTCTTTCTGTCTTCTGCAGCCAGTATTAGATCAACCCAGCATTATTTATAAGTGGACTAAAGCAGCTCTTCTAACTTGAAAGCTTTTACTTCATTCATGACAATGATTGCTTCTCGAAAGGACCACCATGGAAATCTCAACGAATACACAATAAAGATCTGGTCTCTCCGACAAAGTCTCCTCTGCCCCTCACTGTAGAAGATTTAATGAATGAAATGCAATTTAAAACCCTTTATTGTAGAGACAAAGCCACTCTTCAAAGAATCAAAATAAAATGGTTGAACCTAGAATCAAGAGTTTCCGAGATGGAACAAAGACTAAGGGGGTCATTCTGACCCTGGTGGTAATTACCGCCAGGGCGGAGGTTGGCGGTAGCACCGCCAACAGGCTGGCGGTGCTCCGCCGGGCATTCTGACCGCGGCGGTACAGCCGCGGCCAGAAGCGGAAAGCCGGCGGTGTACCGCCGACTTTCCGCTGCCCATGGGAATCCGCCATGGCGGCGCAGCTTGCTGCGCCGCCATGGGGATTCTGACACCCCATACCGCCATCCTGTTCCTGGCGGTTTGCCCGCCAGGAACAGGATGGCGGTATGGGGTGTTGAGGGGCCCCCGTAAGAGGGCCCCACAAAGATTTTCACTGTTCCACTGCACCCGTCGCACCCCTTCAACTCCGCCGGCTCAATTATGTGCCGGCTTCCTTGTTGACGGGGCTTTCCCGCTGGGCCTGCCGGCGGTCTTCTGGCGGTCGCCCGCCGGCCCCGCGGGAAAGCCAGAATGACCGCCGCGGTCTTTTGACCGCGGAGCGGTCTTTCGGCGGGAACCGCTTGGCGGGCGGCGACCACCGACCGCCGCGGTCAGAATCACCCCCTAAGTGATGTCCAAGATATGACGATGAAGATTGAGTCAATGCCCAGGGAAATTACTCTACTTAAAAAGCAAACAGAAGATTTAGTAAAACGCAATCAAAAAAATAACCTGAACATTTATGGTATTCCCAAAGGTGCAGAGGGATCCAACATGCTATCCTTCCTCAAATAGCATATTCCTAAAATTGTTGGTCTTAAAGATGGAAATTATCTTAACCAACATGTCTTATGAGTTAGCATCCTCCTCAGATTGACTTCAAGGTATCATAATTATTTTTCTACAATACTCTGACCTTATGAAGGTTTTGTTGGCTGCTAAACAATAGAGAATGCTGTGATCAGGTCTTTTTACAAAGGATGTAGCTAGAGCAGCTGCTATTAAACAGGAGGAATTTCTTTTACTGTGCCTTGTTTTGCGCTACATGAATGCACACTATGGTCTTGTACACCCTAGCCTGATTAGGGTCACATGAAAGGTTAAACCTAGGGGCCTGATTTAGATGTCGGCAGATGGAATATTCCATCACAAACATGACTGATATCCTGTCTGCCCTATTACCATCCCCATAGGATATCATGGGATCGTAATACAGCGGACAGGATATCCGTCACATTTGTCAAGGACTAACCCGTACCGCCGACATCTAAATGAGGCCCTATGTCTTCTGACTCTCCAGCTGAACTGAAGCGATTTATACACCTTCACAAGGGAGTGGACATGGACCTTGAGAAAATTTCATATTTTTGCTGTTTTCTTCCATCAGTTACATTTATTGTAGTACTGGTTGATGTGATGATTTTCATGATACTTTGTTTTCTTGTTTCTGTGTTTGACAGGAGTTGGAATGTTATTATATGGATCCCTGCTCCAGGTGGCTCATGTGTTCAGTGTGTCGTCCCACCCTTAACCACATGTAGACGAGGGCCTGATTTAGAGTTTCGCTGACTGGTTACTTCATCACAAATATGACGGATATACCATCCACGATATTACGATCTCCATAGGCCATAATGGGATTGTAATATGGCGAACTGGATATCTTTTACATTTGGGATGGAGTAACCCTCTCTGCTAAACTCTGAATCAGGCCCTATGTTGGTGAGTGCTCCTATTATCATTATTGATCGTCTGTTTTGAGTCTTGTTCTCTATTAGTCTTCTCATATGTTTCTCTGAGGTCTCTCTTGCAGATTGTCTGTCTTATTTATGTTTCATCGCCTCACTATTACATTGATTTTTTCCTACTTTATTTCTGCACATCATGGTTAAAACCTCTTGGTTTCTCACCATCTCTTCTTTTATTATCATCTTATGCTTAGATTTTTAGACTTTCTTCACCTTTCCTTTTCTTCTCTTCCCCTATTTTGTTATTCTTTTCTCTCATCTTACATATGCCTTATATTTTTCTTTGCCACAATGATTGTCTTTGAACTGCAGCCTGATCTTTCTTTTACATGGTATAATGTTTTTCTTATATATCCTTGTGATTCTGTATACATATGAAGAGTAACATCAGCTTTGTATCATGGAAATTGAAAGGTGTAAGTAATCCTAGTAAGAAGCAGAGTGTTCTCACACATCTGCTTAGGCTAAAATGTCAGATTTCCGTTTTGTAAGCAACTCACCTTGTAGGCAAGGATATTAATTCTCTAAAAAAGAGCTAGATCTATCAAGCTATTTGCTCCCCTCCAAACAATAATAAAAATGGGGTTGTTGTTTTGTTCCATAAGTCTCTTTCTTTGGTAATGGAGAAAGAAGAGAGGAATGAGGAAGGCAGATGAGTTCTGCTACCCCTCAATATAAATATTATTCCTATATTCATTTTTAATGTTTATGGTCCAACAGGTATAGATATTTAATTTTAGGAACAGATTCCACTAAGTTCATGTTATGTTCAAGTAATAATCTTATTGTTGGGGAGACTGTAATCAATTTATGGATACCCTCATAACAGAAGCTCAATGGTACAATATGTCCACAAAAAATGCAAAAACCGTTCTGAAGTGCATTTTGTCTAGAGGGTTAACAGATGCATTGGAATACACATTCTATTCCCTGGTCCATAATTTTAAATATTGAATGGATTATATTTTCCTGACCCTTAATTTACTTACCTCTTTAGTCAATGCTGAAATTGGTCCTATTTTGATTTCAGAACATGTACCAGTCATTATTGCTCTGGGTCTATTACTGGGTATTTCCTGCTTCAATAGATGGCGTTTTAATAACAGTTTCTTAAGAGATAACATTTTGTGGAACGGTTAAAAAAACTTTCAATCAAATTTCTTGCCACAAATATTTGTCTGAATACTACCTTTACCTTTGTATGGGATGCCTTTAGAGCAGCAGCCAGGGTTTATATTATCGATTATGTAGCCACTAAGAAAAAGAATGCCCTTAAGGAATCCTCCTATCTACTACGTTCCCTCCAACAACTCAAACATGAATATTACAGTTCTAACTGGGAAACTATTCTAAAACGCCTCACTTGAGCTGTTAGACCTGGGATCCTTGGTGTGGTTTCCCCCAACTTTTTTGCCTTCAGACCCCACGTTTTGCTGACCTAGTTTTTGCTGGCTTTAAGGCTCTGGACAATTTACCACTGTTAACCAGTGCTAAAGTGCATGTGCTCTCTGCTCTATGCTAAAACATGGTAACATTTGCTTAGCCACAATTGGCATATTTAGTTTACTTCCAAGTCTCTAGTAAAGTGCTCTACCTGTGCCCAGGGCCTGTAAATTAAATGCTAATAGTGGGCCTGCAGCACTGATTATGCTACCCACTTAGGTAGCCCTTCAACATGTCTCAGACCTTGTCATTGTAGAGTCTGTGTGTGCAGTTTTAAACTACCATGTCAACCTGGCAAATTAACCCTCTTGCCAGGCCCAAACTTTCCTTTTTGATATATATATATATGTCACCCCTAAGGTTGCCCCTAGACAACCCAAGGACAGGGTGCAGTGTATTTAAAAGACAGATCATGTAAATTTAGGTTTTACATGTCCTAGTAGTGAAAAAAACATAAATATGTTTTTCACTACTGCAAAAACCATCACTCCCATTGGATAACACTGTGCCTGCTTTTTACATTTTATGAGTGTAATTTCCAATTGGAAAGAGATGGGACACCCCCCAGGTTTGGTGTCTCTGGAATCACAATTTAGAATCGCAACTTATGGTGAAGTCAGATTTTAAATTGTAACTCTGGAAATGCTACTTTTAGAAAGTTGGCATTATCTTACTTTAGCCAGTTGGTGCCTTCTGGGTGTGGTGGCAGCAGAGCTTGTTCATTTCCTCTAGACAGCCACACACAAAGGGAGCTTAGGTGTGACTGATGGGCCATCAACAGTCTAATGGGCAATCCTGTGCAGGATGGAAGGGAGGGGCTGGCACTTACACCTGAATAGGTAGTGTCCTGTTCTCACACGCTGCATACCCCTAGTAGTGAATGGGGAGCCACGGCCAGAACAGCAGAGACTCTGTGCCCTTCAAAGGCCTCTCTTTGAAGTATCCCCCACTTCAAAGGCACAACTGGGTATAAGCACTGGACCTCAGACACCACCAACATAGTACACTAATGGACCTGTGGATACTCTGCCAGAAAGAAGTACTACTGTGCTGCTGAAACGACTGTCACACTGCTGGACTCGTGCACTGCTGTGCTGACTTGCTGCCTGCCGCCTTCCTTGCCTAGTAGTAAGAAGGACTGGACCTGAATCTCTCCAACCAAGACCAAAGTGACTCCAATGCTTTACTAGCTTGCCTCCTGTTCTTCTCAAGCCTCAGGGACACAAAAGGCTTTTGACTCATCACATACAGCACCTGGAATCTGCCATCTGTGAGTCTTGCTTGCCAAGTGGTGCTAATCCAGTCATGGGCCCTTGAAAGTGGGTATAAAGTGCTGTTCCAGTAAGAATCGATGCATCAATGCTTTTGCAAGGAACAGAACTGATGCATCACAGGTGTTGCGTGGATCGTAACTGGTGTATTGCTTCTACTGTGGGGATCAACTCCATTGCATCATCACTGCTGCAAGGCCAGAACTAGTGCATCACCTTCAGAACTGCTGCGCCTCAGAGCCACTGCATGTCCTCTGCTGCAGGGCTGACACCGGCGCATTACCTCCTTTTCTCCCAGCATCTCCATTGATGCAACCAAGATTAAGGTACTTTTGTTCAGACAGCCTCAGTGGGTCCCTGTAACCAGCCTGGGCTCCATTGCAGTTGGCCTGAACTCTAGACTTTGTCTCGGACCAATGGGACCAGATATCCCAAGTAGATGGTCATTGCTTTCTATGAGCTATTTTACTGATTCATCCTTAAAAAATCATATATCAAGTTGTACTTATTGGATTTTTTACATTTTGAACTTGTTTTATTTATTAGATTAAGTTCTATTTTTCTAATCAGGTGTGGTATCTTTTTGTGTGGTGTTTTCACTGCTTTTGTGTTTGAAGTGTTGCACATATACTTTACACATTGCCTCTTAAGTTACGTCTGATTGCTCTGTGCCAAGCTGGCAAGTGTGTTTGTGACTTACCCTGATTAGGATTGTGGTTCCTGCTTCGACAGGGTGTATACCTCTGCCAACCAGAAACCCACTTTCTAACGAAGGCCAAATTGAATTTTATTAAAATGTCAGTTGAAGGTGCGTTGAGTATGTTATAAAAAATTAACAGAAAATATACTGGTTGCAATTAAGGAGGTAAAATGCTAGCCACTACTTGGAAATAAAGAAACAAAAGTAAAAAATTGACATCATTATTGATAAAGAGGGTAATAAGCATTTTAGGGATTGAGAAATCCTGACTTGTTTTATGGATTATTGTCAGACAATATATACACCAGAACATTATCCATCATTAGAAGATTTGGGCAATTTTGTTACCCCCTTCCTACACATCAACATCAGCAAGCAGATCATTCCTCTTTAGATAATGATATCTCCATTCCTGAGATACAGGCAGCTCTCACCAAACTCCCTAAAGACAACACCCCAGGCCTAGAAGGTTTTACAGTTTAGTTCTACACTCAGTTTTTATGCATTTTGATACTGCAATAATTATCTTTCAGTATTTCATCCATAAAAATGAGGCTAGTGGTTCCCTTAGGAAGATATGCCTTGTTTAATTCTCAAGTAAGATAAATATTCATCTAATTGTGGCGCTTACAGGCAATTACCCCCCATAAATTCTGACTGCAAGATTTTTGCTAATATCTTGGCTCTACATATTAATGATTTTGGTCCAGATTTAGTTGAAACAATCGGGCTTTGTGAAGGAAAGAACATGACAGATAAATCTAGTGCATTCTTAGATCTCCTACACCTCACATCAAAAATTATGTTGATGGTCTCCAGTCATCTTATTTCACCCTTCATAGGGACACCCAACAGGGATGTCCGTTGTCACTGCTTTTGTTTATTTTAACCTTGGAGCCATTTTTAGTAACCCTTTGCCAGTCACCTTCCTTTTATGGTTTTAACCATAAAGATATAGACATTAAATTCACTGCATATGCTGACAATGTCTTACTTTTTGTCTCGGGCCCACAGTCCTGTATTCCTGAATTTTTTAATCTGTTAAGTAAATACTCAAATATATATGGATATAAACTTAATAGTGCAAAATCATAAGTACTGCCCTTAGATGAGTATTGTTTAAAGGAAATGTTTGCAGATTCTGGATTCATTTGGAATTCAAAAGTATCAAATGTTTGGGAATTAAATACTCTAACTCTATTAAGGACACAATTCATCTTGAAATGTCTGATGTTAACCATAACATCTTCACCATGTCAGGGAAATGGTTGTCTTTGTATTTATCCTGGTGGGGCAGATTAGACACCATCGAAATGATGATGTTATGCATTGTCAATTTTAATTTTCAATGCTCCCAGAGAAACTTCCGCAGACATTATTTAAAACCCTTAGCAGTTTGATGGGTACTTTTTTGCTTTTGCTATATTCATTACTGCAATCTAAAGACCTGAGCTATGTACATTTTCCTGATTTTTAGTGGTATCACTCCGCTTTTGTGCTGAAACAAATTTGGCCTTTGTTGTCTGCAGAGGATGGCGTTGACTTCCAGGTTTGATGTGAATTAGAAGACTCATTGATTTCGCCTTTTAAATTTAGAAATGTGGTTTATAGTACATAGCCTCCAAAATCCTTATTATCTCTTATTATTAGTAACTCAAATCACCAGGTACACCCCATTCTTATTCGTTCACTATCACCCATGCAGGTGTTTCTAGAACCCCCTATATGGTTTAACAAAAATATTAAATTATCAAACCAATACATTTTTTGGAAGGATTGGGTGGCAAACAGCATTCTACAAGTCAAACAATTAATATTGGGTACTGTTTTTAACTCCTTTACTGAACCTCAGCATAGATATCATGTTACCTCCTGTCCTACGCTCAAATATATGAATTGTTGAAACTGGCAAATTAAAAAAAACATGTCAGTTCTTACAAATGCAGATACCTTTATTTCAAAAACACCTCCTGATATTTCAATTTTTCTCTTGCTGTTAAAGCTTCTTATACTTACAATCATCTTGAATGTAGCCCAACCAGCCGATCCAATTCTAAAGTGGAATTACAATGGGAATCAGAATTAAACTGTGCTTTTTCACTTCAAACCTGAGGTAAGATCTGGTCTAAAATTCATTCCACCTCTTGTTTGACTAGCACCACACAAACGTTGTACTATTTCTATAAAATATTATTTCTAACCCCTACTTCGCTTCATAAATTTAATCACACTATACATGATCAATGCTGGACATTTGGAGTTGAGACTGGAAATTTTATGCATATGTTTTTTCACAGTCAAGCTATTCATACCTTTTGGTTGCAACTTTGGGCAAAAGTTTCCAACAGTTGCTCTATTATGCTCCCTTTAGATATACTGCATATTTTTAGGAAGTTCTTCACATATATGGTTTGGGAAAGGTACACCTGAGAAAATTGTTGATTTACGTATTGATATTACTCTGCAAATTATCTCATCCAGTTGGAACTGGTACTAGATGGTGGAATTTGTTATGTTGGGCCTACATTATTTTGTCAAATACTAACATGTCGAAAAGTAATGAGCACAGTCTATAAAATGTCAATAATTTAACAAGTAACATGAAGGAACTGGATACATTCTTTCTTAATATACAATTAGCAAATAATAGTTTGTTTAGTTGCCTTTTGCAGTATTTTATTATTGTCTTAAATTTTAGTTGCTGTGAAAAGGTTTTCTGGAGGGGACTCCCTAGTAAGAAATTGAGGCAGTGGAGGGACCTAGACAGTGGCATAACACAAAATGATGGGATCCGTCTGCATGATCAGACAAGGAATCATTGAGGCTCCCATATCACAGATATTCATAGGGCTTTGGTTGAATGGGGGGTGCCCAGAGGTTGGAACCAGCTGCACTGCAGGGGCTACAGGTGCATGTGCTACCCCCCTAGATGTAGATTATCTCCAATCCACCGAGTTTCTTCATGAGTCACCTGGGCTCCTTTGAGCACTTCTCAGGTCTGGTATAGAGATAATTTTACTTTGTGCACTAGCCTCATGTAACAAAAAATACAGCCCTATTCATACATTGGTCTGCTCCACTGACATTCACATTTTGCTTCTGCGCATGATAGTGGACACCATACAGCATTGGGTCAACACACTTCAGCTACTAGCTCACTCTGAGGACAGCTTTCAGCCTGATCATATGTTCATATCTCCTTAAAAAGAAATGTAATTTGGTGGGCTGATTGCCAATACGTTTCTTTGCCAATACTTTTTTATTTCAATTCTTTATCCTATATTTTTGAAATAGTCACCCTTGTGTAATTAAACTATTTATTCAGGTTACAGTAATTCAAAGACAAGAGTACCTTTTCTTTGTGCTACTAAAAGTCATATTTTCTTGTGGTGAGCATTAAAACTCAAAAGGTTCCTATACTTGTTCTAAGCACACCTACCGGCTGGGAAACTCCTGTACTATTCCATTAAAATTGTATGCAATTTTTAGGTCGCGCCTAGGCAGCATTTATGGGCTGTGTTTGACATGTTGTAATCTACTACTGTGTGCTTTCAACACGCCCATCACTTTCATTCATTCCTTGGCCTGCCTTTTAAAATTCCCTTGATTTTGTAGGTCAATGCTTTATGTTTGTCCCACCCTAAGGCTGCTTTGTTACCACCTTGATGACTGACCCTGTTACTGTCACGACTCACGTGCTGCTTGCGCCTGGAGTTTGCAGATCTTGAGGCGTGGATCTTGAGGGTTCGACTTTGTCCCAAAAAGGGGCGACTCTTTCTGGTAGCCACGGTGCTGTAGGCGAGGAAACGCCAAGGACAGACCGTGACCGTGAGAAAGTAGCGCCAGAGGGAAAAAAACCCTTCAGAAGAGAGGAAAAAACCTCCCAGAAGATTCGCAGGGGATTCCTGGAACAAGAACAGAGGAACAGGAATCAAAGGAACTGACGTAACACAGAAATGGCGAAATCCAGAGCCAAGGGCTAGGAAATCAGGAGCGAGGACACTAACTGAAACAGAGAGTGTTGCAGCGCAAAGAGGGAAAGAAAAAACACCCTTAAATACCATAAAACAGGAAGTGACCCACAGGAAGAAAAAGGACACCATCTTGCATAGGGAAAAGTAGATAGAATAGACTGGAGCAGAAACCATAGAGAATAGGGAAGGAGGAATGCTGGGAAGACAGAGGTAACCTGGGAAGGGGAAAGACATAAAGGACAGAGGAGAAAACAGACCCAAAAAGAAAGAAAGACAGAAAAGAAGAAAGAGGAGTCCCCAGACAGGTAAGAGGGGTCAGGAGACCCCAACAAGACGGAGGGAGAGCGCAGCGCGAGGCCCCTAGTAAGTCCTGGGGCCTCGCAAGGTGCAAGAAAGGCTCGGGGCGCGCCGCGTCTTAGAGACGCGAAGCGCGGCCCGAGCCGAACGCGCGGCTTGTGCCGAACGCTCGGCTCGCGCCGCGCGGTGCGGCGCGACAGTAGGCCCCCCTCCCGAAGGCCCTGGTTTGAAAGGAAATAAACGGTGAAAGCGCTGAGTCAGAAGAGGAGCATGAACAGAAGATGCATCTTCCCAAGAACACTCACTGAGAGGATAACCCTTCCAATGAATCAGATACTGCAGACGGGTGTGAAAAAGACGAGAGTCACAAATCTCCTGAACCTCATATTCAGGAACATCATCCACTAAGACAGGAGGAGGACAGGAAAACTGACGGGAGTACGGATCTGGTACATAAGGTTTGAGTTGGGAGACATGGAAGACTGGATGAATCTTCCATGTGTGAGGCAAGTGAAGACGGACAGTGACGGGATTAAGCAACTGGAGAATACGGAAAGGCCCGTAATAGCGAGGTGTGAATTTGTTCTGAGAAAGACGTGAGGGTAAGAATTTAGAAGAAAGCCAAACTTTATCCTGTGGAAGGTAGTCCGGAGTTGCCCTACGTTTCTTGTCTGCTACTTTCTTCATATATCTCTTGGTGTGTAAGAGATTAGAACGAATCAGTCTATGGATTTGTAGAAGACGTTTGGAAAAATGAGTAATAGCGGGTAAGGGAGTGGGAGACAGAGAAGAAGTAGGAAAAGAGGTAGGATGAAAACCATAAGAACAGAAAAAAGGAGTGGTCTTGGAGGCACTATGGACTGAGTTATTATAAGAGAACTCAGCGATAGGGAGATAAGTGTTCCAGTTGCTTTGAGTTGAGTTGCAAAAACAACGAAGGTATTGTTCTAAGCCCTGGTTCAGACGCTCGGTCTGTCCATTGGTCTGGGGATGGAAGCCCGATGACAGAGCTCTATCGATGTTTAGTGTCTTACAAAAATACCTCCAGAACCGGGAAATGTACTGAGGACCTCTATCAGATATAAGAGTATGAGGGAGTCCATGAAGACGGAAGATATGTTCAATGAATATCTGGCTTAATTCTTGGGATGTAGGTAGTTTTTTCAAGGCAGTGAAGTGAGCCATCTTAGTAAAAGAGTCCACAGTGACCATGATTACTCGGTTTCCTGCTGAGAGTGGTAACGAACACATGAAATCGGTGGAGATGGTGTGCCATGGAGTTGGCGGAACCGGCAAGGGCTGTAGTAAACCCGCAGGCCTGGTTCGGGGAATCTTGACTTGAGCGCATGTGGGACAAGCCTGAACGTATGTTTCAATGTCTTTTTTCCAAGTAGGCCACCAGAAAAATCGGGATAACAGTTCTTGCGTGGCCTTGATGCCTCTATGACCAGCAACCGGTGAATCATGACACATTTGTAATGCCTTTTCTCTCACTCTGTTAGTGGGGATGAATAACAGATCGTGATAATAATAGTATCCTTGTCTCTTATGTAAAAGAGGCCTTAAGTCCTCTATTTCATCATCAGATAGATTGGGGTACTCCAGTTGTACCTCCTCCAGAAAAGACTGGGCTACCCCAATGATCTTACTAGGTTCCAGTAGGGGTTGAGCTGGGACAGGAGTACAATCTGGATAACGACGTGATAGAGCATCAGCCAGAATGTTTTGGGAGCCAGGAATATATGTAATGCAGAAATCATACTGGCTGAAGAAGAAGGCCCAACGAGCTTGACGACTATTTTGGCATACGAAATTTCGTAAACATTGTAAGTTTCGATGGTCTGTTCTCACTTCAAAAGGTTCCTTGGAACCCATCAGAAACTGCCTCCATTCAATACAAGCTGTTTTCAGAGCCAACAATTCTCTTTCCAATACTGAGTAATGTTGTTCTGCAATAGAGAGTATATGAGATAAATAGAAAACAGGATGTTCAAGACCATCGTCTTCTTGTTGTTGGAGTAGAACGGCACCAATGGCTTTTTCAGAAGCATCGGTGACGACAATAAATCGTTTGTTGGTATCTGGATGTCTTAAGATGGGAGCTTGTGTAAATGCCTTCTTTAATTCTTGAAAAGCTGTTTCAGCAGTTTTAGTCCAGACAAACCCTTTAATAAGATTTTCCTTCTTTAAAGTGTGAGTTATGTGGCTAGTTTGTTTAGCAAAGTCTGCGATGAATTGTCGATAGAAGTTCGCCAATCCTAGAAAGCATTGTGTTTCTTTAATGGAGGATGGAGAAGGCCAATCTAGGATAGCTTGCACCTTTTCTTGATCCATGGCTACTCCGGTGGTACTTAAATGATATCCTAGATATTTGACTTCTGTCTGGTCAAACTCACACTTTTCGGGTTTGCAAAACAGTTGATGTGCCCGGAGTCGTTGAAGAACTTGTTTAACATGGGAAGAATGGAGTTTGGGATTTCTGGAATAAATAAGAATATCATCAAGGTAGATTACAACTGTCTGATTCAGGAGATCCGAGAATACTGAGTCCATAAATCTCTGAAAAATTGCCGGGGCATTAGTAAGACCGAAAGGCATTACCCTGTATTCAAAATGACCAAATGGAGTCCTAAAGGCCGTTTTCCACTCATCTCCTTCTTTAATGCGTAAGAGGTGATAGGCTCCCCGTAGATCTAGTTTGGTAAACCGTTGAGCCCCTCTGACTGCCTCTAAAATGTCCCTTATGAGAGGCAAAGGATAACGATCTTTAATAGTTATTTTATTCAGGCCTCGAAAATCCAGGCAAGGGCGAAGGTCCTTTGTCTTCTTGGGTACGAAAAAGAGAGGAGCCCCAGCCGGAGAAGACGATGGAACAATAAGCCCACTTTGAATATTTTCATCCAAATACTCCTTTAGTACTTCCTTTTCAGTTTCCGTGAGGGAATACATCCTGCCAAAAGGAACGATAGTGCCAGGTTCCAAGGGAATAGCACAATCGTAATCTCGATGTGGAGGTAACACAGGTTTGGAAGGTTTTTGGAAGACATCTTGAAATTCCAAATAGTGTTCAGGAACTCCTTGGACTGTATTTATGGTCGAACCGGTGGTGCCCTCCGTGATAATTGACCTCTTAGGCGACCAATACTTGTCTGAAGCAAAACAGTGCTCGTGACAGAACTGTGAAGACAAGGAAACCGTCCGGGTAGCCCAGTTCACATATGGATTATGTCTGATGAACCACGGGATTCCAAGAATGATGGTATGGTTGGGGGAAGTTATAAGATCAAAGGAAATGTGTTCCTGATGGTTACTGATCTGTAGATTTAGCATCAGGGTAGTTGTATCTACTGGACCCGATGATATCAAAGATCCATCCACCGTGTGAACTTGTTCTGGAACCTCCTTAGGTTGTATAGGAACTTGTTGAGTGGTGGCCCACTTCTTATCCATATAAATGCCACTAGCTCCACAATCTAGTAGTGCCATAGTCTTCTCTAGACGGCCATCAGGTAATTGTAACATTACTGGTAAAGTGAACAAGGATGTGGTATTGTCGTTGAAAGAACTGATGGAAGGTATGGCTGCTAATCCCGTCCCCTCCCTTCTTACAGAGGACGGGAAGCGGCGTTTCCCGATGGCCTTGATGGACGTACTGGACAGGTACGCAGTATGTGGCCGGCAGATCCGCAGTATAAACACAACCCCTTCTTTCGTCTTTCTTCTCGTTCGCTAGGGGAGAGAGGGCCTCGAGTTGTATCCACCTGCATGGGTTCTCCTTCGGTGTCTCTGACAGGAGGGCGAGGTTCCTCAGAACGATGTGGAAAAACTCGTGAGGTGCTTGGTTGAAAAGACCCTCTGCTTTTTCTCTTCTCTGCTCTCCGTTCCTGAAGGCGATACTCGATGGAGAGGGCTTGATCCATCAGGCCACGAAGATCCTCCACTCTGGTGGAATGTACTAGTTCGTCTTTGATCTCTTCTTTGAGTCCTCTACGAAACAAAGTCACCAAAGTACGTTCCACCCAGGTGGTCTCTGCCGCTAGTTGACGAAAGCGTGTAATGTATTGAAGGACTTCTTGTGAACCTTGATGAATATCGCATAAGGCCTCTTCTGCTGAAGCCTCCAATCCCGGGCGACTAAACATCAGCTTGAAACGGTTCACAAAGGCAGAATAGTCCGACAATACCGGATCGTTAGATGATACCATCGGGGTTGCCCAGGCCAAGGCAGGACCAGATAGGGCACTGATGAGATAACCCACCTTTGTTCTGTCATGGGAGAATTGGGTGGGTCGGAAGGCAAAGTACACTGTCAAGGAGTCAAGGAACTCTCGCAGCTTGGTTGGTTCACCCGAAAAACGATGGGTAGAGGCGGAGAGCGTCGGGACATCACCACTACGGAAGGCCAAGGCCTGTCGCAACGCAGCATTCTCACTGCGTAGTTGCTGTAATTCTTGAGCTTGTTGCTGAATTGTAGTTAGCAGAGCTTGATCCGGATCCGCAGCAGCTACCACAGTGTCTTCCATGGTGTTAGAAGACGTCGGGATGGTTAGGCGCTGCAATCTGTCACGACTCACGTGCTGCTTGCGCCTGGAGTTTGCAGATCTTGAGGCGTGGATCTTGAGGGTTCGACTTTGTCCCAAAAAGGGGCGACTCTTTCTGGTAGCCACGGTGCTGTAGGCGAGGAAACGCCAAGGACAGACCGTGACCGTGAGAAAGTAGCGCCAGAGGGAAAAAACCCCTTCAGAAGAAGAGGAAAAAACCTCCCAGAAGATTCGCAGGGGATTCCTGGAACAAGAACAGAGGAACAGGAATCAAAGGAACTGACGTAACACAGAAATGGCGAAATCCAGAGCCAAGGGCTAGGAAATCAGGAGCGAGGACACTAACTGAAACAGAGAGTGTTGCAGCGCAAAGAGGGAAAGAAAAAACACCCTTAAATACCATAAAACAGGAAGTGACCCACAGGAAGAAAAAGGACACCATCTTGCATAGGGAAAAGTAGATAGAATAGACTGGAGCAGAAACCATAGAGAATAGGGAAGGAGGAATGCTGGGAAGACAGAGGTAACCTGGGAAGGGGAAAGACATAAAGGACAGAGGAGAAAACAGACCCAAAAAGAAAGAAAGACAGAAAAGAAGAAAGAGGAGTCCCCAGACAGGTAAGAGGGGTCAGGAGACCCCAACAAGACGGAGGGAGAGCGCAGCGCGAGGCCCCTAGTAAGTCCTGGGGCCTCGCAAGGTGCAAGAAAGGCTCGGGGCGCGCCGCGTCTTAGAGACGCGAAGCGCGGCCCGAGCCGAACGCGCGGCTTGTGCCGAACGCTCGGCTCGCGCCGCGCGGTGCGGCGCGACAGTTACATGGATTATTGCACAAGCGGCCATTTACCTTAGTGTGGCGCACTACTTTTTTCTTTTTTTGTTTGCCTACCCGCTTTGAGCTCCGTGTCCGGATGTTGTTTCTTCCTCTTCTTTGTTTTTGGGCATGCTGCTATTTCTTCGTGTTGTCTGCGCCCAAAGCCTGCAAGCTGGAGCGGGGTTCTTTTTTATTTACGTATTGTTTTTTTTGGAAGTTTCATATAGCGCAAACTTAATCGGAGGAGTGCTTTACATGAGTATCAACTACGTCCGTGAAGTTTCATGTAGCGTGGACATTATTGGAGGAGCGCTTTACATGAGTACCACTTACTTACAAGTTTAGAAGTTGAAAAATATACAACTGGCGCATTTCAAACAGAAAAAACACAGAAATACTAAACGCGTCTCTCCCAGCACAGTGGGAGAGCCGATACTAAAGTATTCACTGCTCTTGGAAAACTCACCCCATATTGCTTTGCAGAGCATTTCTTTTACAAAACATTTTGGCCCATAACTCAGCATAGTTCCTCCAACGTGCTCTTTTTGCCTAGGTCATCTCTGGGGCCTCACACAAGGTTGGGGGAGGGGGACAAAATAGTACCATCTCCTACCATTTATGGTCTTTTTAAGCTGTCATGGCTGGAACTTTTGTTTTACAGCTGGGAGTAGTTTGTGTTTTAAGGGCCTTGTTTGTAGTATTGTTCTAGTAGGCCTGAAAATGTGTAATGGACTACACCTTCTAGGGGCTAAATATATGGTTACATTGCATTACATTCTGTTATTCTCTTTTCAGGTGGTTATGCTCTCGAGGGCCTGACTATATGGTTACATTACCATGTTTCTTACAAATACGATTTTTATTGTGGTGCCCTCTCGGGGCTCTTCTGAGCATTGCAGTCAAGATTCTAGAATATTCGCTGCACTCAGAAACTCGCCACATAATGCTTTGGGGGGCATTCCTTTTACGCAACATTTTTGCCTGTAACTCACTGTGTGGTGGTCCTAGTACAATGGGACCACCATAAAAACTGTCAGAATGACGTGTTCTTTCTGTCTATGTCATCTCTGGGTCCCTACAGTAAGTTGGAGGGGACGCCAAAATAATAATACAAATAAATGTAATAAATAATAGCAATATTTTCATTTTTTTCTGCAGATAGGGGAAGAAGGTAAATGGAAGTGCTTTAGTTATATGCAAGGCCACTGGAATTATGTGGCAGAGAGGACCAAATTATGGGGGGCATTACGACCCCAGTGGTTGGTGTAATAGTGGTGGTATTACTGCCAACAGGCTGGTGGTACATACCACCACTATTATAACATTGGCGGTTTGGCCAAAGCCAAACCGCCAAGTTAACACACCGACCGCCACGGCGGTAACGACCACCGGGGTGGAGACAATCTCCACCCGGCGGCCGTCACTAGGCGGCCCATGGAATTTTGACCCCTCCCACCACCATGGTTTCCGTGGTTTCTGTACCGCCACAGAAACTATGGCGGTAGGCACTATCGGTGCAAATGAATTCCTTCCCTGGCACTGATAGGGGTCTCCCCCTCTCTCCTCCCTCTCCCCCTCCCCAGAGTCCTCCCTCACCTTCCCCCCTCACTCCCGACCCCCCATATACACACATACACGCACATACATACACACCCATACACACACGCATACACACATTCACCCACGCATACATACATTCATACACACTCCCAGCAACACTCACAAACATACATCCAGGAACACACACAATCACACGACACAACATGCACGTACACACACAGCCACTCATGCACACACGCATTACACATGCATGCATGCATTCAAACACAGTCACAGATACCCCCACACATGCACACAACACCTCCCCACCCCCCTCTCCTGTCGGAGAACCCAACTTACCTGCTTGTAGGGGGTCCTCCGGCCGGAGATGGGACGCAGCGCTGCTGCCAGCAGCAGTGTCCGCCACCAGAACACCGCCAGGCCGTATCATGGGACATGATACAGTAGGCAGCATTCTGCAGGCATGGCGCTGCTGCTGGCAGCAGCGCCACCTTACCACTGTCCACCACCATGACCTTTGACGGAATCCCTCCAGCCTTCTGGCGGTATTCCGCCTAGGGTCATAATTAGTTGGACGGTCGGTAGCCACGGCGACAGTATCTTGATGGCAGTCGTCATGGCGGTAGACGGTATCTGGCATACAGTAACTTTCAGATAAAAGCAAATTCTAGCATATTATGCCTGTACTTAGTACACTGGAGCAGGACCTAGACATATTGGCCCTCATTACAACCATGGCGGTCGGTGATAAAGTGGTGGTAATACTGCCAACAGGCCGGCAGTAAGAAAAATGTAATTTTGACACGGCGGAAACCGCCAACACATACAGCCACTTTAACACTCTGACCGCCACGGTGCTAGCAACAAGCACCGCGTCGGTAAACGCCAAAAGCCAGGTGGAAGACAATGTACCGCCCACTGTATTATGACACACTAATCCGCCACCTTTTCCGGGGCGGTACCAACGCCATCAAAAGCACGGCAGAAACAGTACACAGAAGGGAAACGACTCGCCTCTCGACACTCAAGGAAGAACCACGATGCCATGGAGCCTAAACTGCACATATTTCCAATGCTGATCTACCTCCTCCTACACCAGGACCATGAATGGCGGTGAAGACGACCACGGTGAGTACCGCACCTAGCACACAAGGGAAAGGGGGGAGGAAAAAGAGAGTGACACACACACGCAGCACGCAACACCCCCACTCCCACCCCCAACATCATACACACAAACAGATGGAACAAAATCACATATACACCCCGTAACCCTTAGGAATAACGCAACGACAAAAGGAATTGATTAAAGTGAGTGTAATATTAAAATTGTTGATAAATACGTCCTTAAAGCACTAAACAGTATGTACAATATATACAAATGGAGGGACAATGCCCACTCCAAAATGTCCGTGGCCCACAGGGCCATAACACATAGGCCAAGGCCACACTTGACTCCTGCCTCAATACAGAGAGAACACTGCAGGGGCATCAGTTCGAAAACACACAGGCACCTCAGGGGGACGGGAAATGGGGGGGCAATCAGCCAGAAGATGGTACAACGCCACTGCTCCTGGAGGGGTTTACATGCCCCCTGCGATGTCCTGGCATGTAGCCCCCTGCGATGTCATGGGGAGTGCAAGGCCACAGTCTCTCTAGTGGGTGGTTTGCCCACTGCTTGGTCCTGGGGAGTGCAAAGCCACAGTCTCTCAAGTGGGTGGTTTGCCCACTGCTTGGTCCTGGGGAGTGCAAAGCCACAGTCTCTCTAGTAGGTGGTTTGCCCACTGGTTCTGGAGGGGGCCTTGTGCCCAGTGTGCTTCATCCTGGCAAGGAGGGGGTGAGTGGATGCCTTCTTCCACTGGTTCTGGAGGTGGCTTTGTGCCCAGTGTGCTTCATCCTGGCAAGGAGGGGGAGAGTTGATGCCTTCTTCCACTGGTTCTGGAGGGGGCTTAGTGCCCTGTGATGCTGATCCTGGATGGTGCTAGGTCACAGTCTCTCACCTGGGTGTCACACCTACAGGTGTTGCAAGGACCAGGACGCACTACACCCCATGTAGTCATGACTACACACTGCTCGCCGGCGGTGACTGCTGCTCAGTGGATGGCAGTTGTGGGTCTGGCGGCGGTGTTGTCAGTAGTGCGGAGAGGCTCCAGCCCTTCCACTGCAGCCTTGGACGGCTGCCCACTGGGGCTGCTGCTGCTGGCAGTGGTGCTGCGGGCGGTGCAGGTGGCGGTGCTGTCAGTGGTGGGGAGAGGCTCCAGCCCTTCCCCTGCAGCCTCGGATGGCTGCCCACTGGGGCTGCTGCTGGCAGTGGTGCAGGTGGCAGTGCTAGCGGTGGTGCAGGTGGCAGTGCTGTCAGTGGTTGGGGAATGCTCCAGCCCTTCCCCTGAAGCCTTGGATGGCTGCCCACTGGGACTGCTGCTGCTGGCCGTGGTGCTGCTGGTGGTGCAGGTGGCAGTTCTGGTGGCGGTGCAGGTGGCGGTGCTGTCAGTGGTGGGGGGGAGGCTCCAGCCCTTCCCCTGCAGCCTCAGACGGCTGCCTACTGGGGCTGCTGTTGCTGGCAGTGGTGCAGGTGGTGGTGCTGGCGGCAGTGCAGGTGGCAGTGCTGTCAGTGGTGGGGGGAGGCTCTAGCACTTCCCCTGCAGCCTCGGACGGCTGAAGTACCATGGCTGGTGTTGTTTGCCCAGATGCTGCTCCAGCCCCAGGCACCAGATCCATCCTGCCTGAGGCGTCTTTTCCTTTTACATTGGCCTTGGCAGCTGTTGTCCCCTTCCTGCCCTTGGCAGATAGTGGTGCCTCCTTGCTTCTGCCAGCTGGTGTTCCTTTCCTGCCCTTGTTGGTTGGTGGTGCCTCCTTCCCCTTGGTGGCTGCTGGTGCCTCCTTCCCCTTGCTGGCTGGTGGTGCTTCTTCCCCTTGCTGGCTGGCTGGTGGTGCCTCTTTCTCCTTGCTGGCTGGTGTTCCCTTCTAGCCCTTGCTAGCTGTCGGTCCCTTCTTGCCCTTGGCAGGTGGTGCAGGCACACTGGCAGTGCTGACGGGTGTCTCCTTGGAGCCTCTCACACATGTAGTAGCTGCAGAAACTACAGTGGCCGTGGACTGGGTGGCTGAGGTGCTGGCCTGGGTTCCGCGTACCCTGGCCCGAAGTGAAGGACGGGGGGAGGGGCAAGGAATAGGTCAAGGGTGGAGAGGAAAAGCCATTTAGGAACACTGGAGCTGGAAGAGGGTGAAGGTTTGGGAGAGGAGGAAGAGGGATTGGTTGTAGGAGGTGTCTGTCTGCTGTGTTTGGGTGCAGGTGCATGGGCTGGATGCTGTTGTGAGGTGGATGGCTGGTGGGTGTCTGAGTGCTTGTGTTTGTGTACTTTGGGTAGAAAGGGCTCAGACACAGTGGGAGAGGACACAGGGGACGTGTGCATGGAAGTGGGGGTGGTGACTGCCAGTGAGGGGCGTGTAGTGATAGGTGAGATGGTGATGGGGGTAGTGGATAGGGATGTAATGCATGCAGGTGTGAGTGGAGATGCTACTGGGAGGGAGGTGGACGAGGAGGAGGAGGAGGGGGACACAGTGGAGGCACTGGATGTTGGAGTTTCTGCATCTGGATGGTGTTTGTGTGCGTGCCTGTGGGATGATGTGTGGTGCTTGTATTTTCCTGAGCCACTTCTGTGTGTTGATTTAGGTGCATGCTTGTCTGAAGGTGTGCTTGCGATAGGCTGGAGTTGAGGAGAACGTGGCTGGATAGAGGGAGTTGGAGGTGGGAGGCTAGAGACAGGGACAATGTCTGCCATCAGTGAGTTGGCCAGAGCCTGAAATGATCTCTGTTGGGGCGCCACGCAAGAGTGAATGCCCTCCAGGAATGCATTTGTTTGTTACAAATGCCCTGCTAGACCCTGGATGGCATTTAGTATGGTTGACTGCCCAACAAAGAGGGAGCTCAAGAGGTCAATAGCCTCCTCACTGAGGGCAGCAGGGCTGACTGGGGCAGGGCCTGAGGTGCCTGGGGCGGAGGAGATGCCCACCCTCCTGGGTGAGCAGGCACGGGAAACTCGCTGAGGGGCTGCTGGGAGGGCAGTGTTGGTACGGGGTGGCGGCTGTACCTGTAGGGGGGGTGGCCTCAGTGGTGTCTGCCACCGCCAGGGAGCTTCCATCAGAGGAGGTGTCGCTGTCAGAACTGTCCCCTCCTGTCTCCGTCGTGGTGCTCCCCTCGCCCTCCGTCCCACTGGTGCCCTCACCGTCGGTGGATTCGGCCTCCAGTCCCATGTGGGATGCAGCTCCCTCCGTTGCCAGTGCCTCAGCTCCTCTGCCAGATGATGCTAATGCACACAAGGACAGGGCGACAAAACATAAAGGGTGGGGAAGAGACAGAGGATACACTTGGTCAATGCCAGCAACAACACCTCAGTTGGCGTACACAACTCACAGGCAACAGCCCTATGCACTAGCCCATGCAATACCAGTTACAATGTTAGTCACCAGGCCATGGGGTACAATGCCTAACGCCATTAGCTGCAGACCTGAAACCCACGGGACCCTGCCCAGAAGTAGATTCCCACTAGCATTAATGGTGTTGGAGTGCATCTGAGCCTGCCCATTATGGAACCTACACTGCCATGTTCGTCCTAGCCTAGGGGCACCCACAGACCCCCATCCCCCACCCAGGTTACACCTCAACACGCGCACCTTCATGATTCTGAATCTGTACTCACCCCCTTGTGGCTGCTGTGATGCCTTCAAGCGGCCATCCAACTCCAGATAGGCCACCGCCAGGATGCAGAACATCAGCGGGGTCAGGGTACGACGGGCACCCCTTCCTAGTTGGGAGGCCATCCCCAGCTGGACCTCTGCCGTTTTTCTTGCCCAGCAGCGCCGGTCCTCCCACCGTTTGCAACAGTGGGTGCTCCGCCTGTCAAAGACCCCCAGGGTCTGCACCTCCTTGGCGATGGCACGCCAAATACCCTTTTTCTGATGGGCGCTGACCTGCAGAAAAAAGATACATAAGAAAAGGTATTAGTCATACTATCCGGACTGTTACACTCATGGCCCACCATATACCTCCTAACCCCTTACGCACAGACATTGCCCAACAAACATGAAGCACACTGGCCAGGAGCCCTCAGCCCCCCCCACACGAGGCTTACACACACAGCACTCCATACATTCATGCCCCATACATCATGCTCACAGTGTATTCACCTGTTTGTCTGGAGGACTGTAAAGTAAACAGTACTGGGGAAGGGCCCCATCCACTAGTCTCTCCAACTCCTCGGAAGTGAAATCAGGGGCCCTTTCCTTAGACACTTGAGCCATGGTCGCTTCCAGACACAGGTCACAGCAGCACTTGCAGTGTATTTCCTCTCCTGTTGACGGTCAGGTAGCAAGTGAGTGAACAGATAGAAAATGGCTGTCACATCCGCGCATACCGCCACCGCCTGCGTACATCACTATTGGCTACTGGAACCCTTAGGCCCCAATGATGTGTTGCACAGCGGTCGTCGACCACCTCCTGCAATGGCGGACAATGTCAGCGGAATTACCTCATTTCCACTTGTCCCTCCTCACAGGTCAGGCGGCCGCCATTTCAGGGGGAACAGACCATTACACCTAACTGCATCACAGCAGACATGGGCACATCAACAGACCTACACGTTCACATACTGTTTCTGTAAACAAAATGCAAGGCATATTAATCTGAGGATATGTTTGAATATGACTATCTGCTCACCGGTTTTCACCCTAGAGTTCAACCACTGAGGATAAATAGGAGATGGAGACATACCCCCGTGTACAGACCCCTGGTGGGCCTGGCGACAATGGAGGACAGGCACATTATCCTAACCTACAGACTTGATAGGGCCACAATCCATGAGCTGTGTGCCCAATTGGAGCCAGACCTGATTTCAGCTATCCGCCACCCCACTGGTATCCCCCCTCTTGTGCAGGTTCTGTCAGTGCTCCATTTCTTGGCAAGTGGGTCCTTCCAAACGACAGTGGCCATGGCAGCAGGGATGTCACAGCCTATGTTCTCAAACGTGCTGACCAGAGTGTTGTCTGCCCTGATGAAACACATGCGCAGCTACATCCTTTTCCTCCAGGTAGAGGATTTGGTCACAGTGAAGACTGATTTCTATGCAATTGGACATTCCCCAACATCATTGGTGCTATTGATGGCACACATATTGCCTTTGTCCCCCCCCCCCCCCCCGGAAAAATGAACAGGTGTTCAGAAATCAAAAGAGTTTTCACTCTCTGAATGTGCAGATAGTGTGCCTGGCGGACCAATACATCTCCCATGTCAATGCAAAGTATCCTGGGTCTGTGCATGATGCCTTTATTTTGAGGAATAGCGGCATTCCATATATGATGTCTGAAGTGCAGAGGCACAGGGTGTGGCTAATAGGTGAGCCCATGGTCGACACCCACTGTCTGTTGGTATATGGGTGTGTGGTTGGCCCTAAGGGTGAGTGTCTGGCTAACAGGTATCGCTCGATATTTACAGGTGACTCTGGTTACCCCAGCCTCTCATGGCTACTAACCCCACTGAGGAATGCCAGGACAAGGGCAGAGGAACGTTACAATGAGGCACATGGGAGAACAAGAAGGGTCATTGAGCACACCTTTGGCCTTCTGAAGGCCAGATTTCGATGCCTCCATCTGACAGGTGGATCCCTGTGCTACTCACCCATGAAGGTGTTCCAGATCATCGTTGCATTTTGCATGTTGCACAACCTGGCCTTGAGACACCAGGTGCCTTTTCTGCAGGAGGATGAGGCTGGAGATGGCTGTGTGGCAGCGGTGGAGCCTGTGGACAGTGAGGCAGAGTAGGCAGAGGAAGAGGAGGTGGACAACAGATCAATCATAATTCAACAGTACTTCCAGTGACACACAGGTAAGACACTGTAACTTCACCTTCCATTGCAGTTTTGGGTTGGACATTGTGCATGGCAGCCTGATTTTCCTATTTCTATGGCCACTTACTGTACCATTTAGCATCTCTATTTTCAGATATCTGTGCCCCACTCTGGCTCCGGGTGTGTTTACTGCTGCCCACTACAGGTCATACTTATGTATCTATAACTGTACATTTGAACTGCAATGTTAACAGCTTGTTAAATGAATACATATTTCAATCAATTGACAGACTCCATACTTGTTTTAGTTCCAAGGGTGTTTATTTAAGTGCTATGCAGTGGAGGGGGTAGTGGAATGGGCTGGGTTGATGGTGGAGGAAAGTCCAGGATAGAGTCCAGTCTATTTGTATCACAGGTGCATTGTCCAAGGGGGCATAGGAAGGGGAGCAATGGCAGTTCAAGGTGGACATGGTGACAGGTGGGATTCAAGGGTGACAATCAGAAGAGTCTTATTTCCTGGTGGGGTCCTGGCAATAGTCTCTGGCTTCTGCCTGGATTGCAGGGACTGTTTGATGGGTGGTTCTCCTTCTGCAGGGGGTGGGGTGCTGGTGGCCTGTTGTTCCTGTGGTGGGGCCTCCTGTCCACTAGCATCAGCAGAGGTGGAGGGCTGTTCATTGGTGTGGCTAGTGTCAGGGGCCTGGTGATGTGCCACTGCCTCCCTCATGGTGTTGGCCATGTCTGCCAGCACCCCTGCAGTGGTGACCAGGGTGGTGTGGATGTCCCTCAGGTCCTCCCTAATACCCAGGTATTGTCCATCCTGCAGCCGCTGGGTCTCCTGCAACTTGGCCAGTATCTGGCCCATGGTCTCCTGGGAATGGTGGTATGCTCCCAGGATGTTGGTGAGTGCCTCGTAGAGAGTCGGTTCCCTGGGCCTGTCCTCCCCGAGTCGCACACCAGTCCTCCCAGCTTCCCTGTTGTCCTGTGCTTCTGTCCCCTGAACCGTGTGCCCACTGCCCCCAAGTCCCTGATCGTCCTGTTTTTGTGTGGTTGCCTGGGGTCCCTGTAGTGGTGAACTGCTGATTGACGTGTCCTGGGGACAGAGGGATGGGCCTGTTGGGTGGGTGCTGTGGTGGTTTCCTGAGGGGGGAGGCTCTGTGGTAGTATGGGACTGTGGGGGGGTCACCAACTGTCCAGAGGTCCCTGATGGGCCAGGTTGGTCATCCTGATCCAGGCATGCAGAACTGCTGTCATCACTGTGGGCCTCTTCAGGGGGGGGACTGGATGTTGCTGGCAGCTCCTCTCCAGTGACGTTGTGTTGGGGTTCTGTGTGGATGTAAACGCAGTGTTATTGTTACTGCGTGTGACATCTTGTGCATGGGTATGTTCCCCTCTATGGTTGTTATTACAGCTTTGGCTTGTGTGAGTTGTGATTTGGTTGGGTAAGTGATTGTCACTAGTGTGCATGCTGTGGTTATGGGTGTCCGTGCATGTCTGTGAGTGGTGTCCATGCATTGGTGTGCATGCAGGGCTTGGTATTGGGATGGGTGAGTTGTTATGGTGGGGTATATGTGAGGTGGTGGAGTGATGGGGGTGAGGGTGGGGGGGTGAGTTCGTGATGGCATGCAGGTAGGTGGGTGGTGAAAGTAGTAAAGATTTGACTTATCAGAGTCCAGTCCTCCTGCTACTCCTGGCAGGCCCTCAGGATGCAGTATTGCCAAGACTTGCTCCTCCCATGTTGTTAGTTGTGGGGGTCCACTGCCAGTCCTCTGTACAGCTATCTAGTGTCTTGCAACCACAGAACACACCTTCCCCCGTAGGTCGTTCCACCTCTTCCTGATGTCATCCCTTGTTCTGGGGTGCTGTCCCACGGCATTGACCCTGTCCATGACTCGCCGCCATAGCTCCATCTTCCTAGTAATGGAGGTCTGCTGCACCTGTGATCCGAATAGCTGTGGCTCTACCCGGATGATTTCTTCCACCATGACCCTTAGCTCCTCCTTTGAGAACCTGGGGTGTCTTTGTGGTGCCATGTGTGTAGTGTGAGTGGTGTGTGTGAGGGTGTGTGGGTTGATGTGTTGAGGTGTGTACTGTAAGGTGTGTGGATGGTGTATGGGTGATGGTGTTATGTGGCTCTGGTTCTGGTTATGTGGGTGCTCTTGGTGTCTCTCTCTCTCTCAGTAGTCAATTTTTTTTAGTCGAAAGGGTTGTGGTAGTGTGTGTGTGTGTTTTATAGTGGTGTGGGTGTGGTGTGTGTAGTTTGAATTGTCCAATGTGATGTTGTTTTGTTAGTGGGTGTGTATTTTGAGCGCTGCGGTATGTACCGCCAATGGTTTACCGCGGTTTAATGTCCGCTGCGGTGATTTGTGGGTCATAATGCTGTGGGCGTATTTCTCTTGGCGTAATAGTGTGGGTTTTGGTACCGCCAATTTATCACTGATCTTTGGTGTGGCGGACTTTTGTGTATGTCTGTATAATGGCAGATTTCTATGTGTGGGTCATAATACGCGTAGCGGTATACCGCCGCAGTCGCAGTATGTTGGCAGCAGTCACCATGGTGGTAAGCAGCACTTACCGCCAATGCCATAATGAGGGGCCATAGTTTATTTATTTATTGAAATTTATATTTTTAGCACTTTGCAAAAATGAGTGTTATATGTGTGTTTTGCAAAAAAAGATACGGGATGGTAGAGTAAAATGTGAAATTTGTATAAAAGATAGGATTAGAGGGTAGATAAATAGCATGGAAATAGAGGATCTAAAACAAAACTATGGTGGAAAGAGTGGCAATAAATCACACAAAACATGATCATTAATGGTATACCTGTAGCATGCGCAAAAAACGTTCACACAATAAATCATAGCTAAGCTACTTAACCCCAGAAAAATAAAGAAGGGGAGAGATCCAAGCAACTGTTATAGTAAAAACTTATGCCGCAAATTTCTTTCCTCCTGTCACAGCAGATAAAATGTTATTTTGCTGCATAAACTGTTCGATACAGCTTCTAATGTGCAACAGTAAGTAAAACCAAGCAGATGAAAGAATCATGTGTGAGAAAATGCCCCATTGTGGGTGGTATCCCCTATTTGTCTGCTAATTTTATTGCTGGTGTATAGATTCTTCACACAGGGGTGCTGCCGTCCAGTGCCCAGTGTATGTGATATAACCTCTAAAACAAATAAAATTTGCCTAATCCCTGATCTGCATATTTAACTCTCCTTAAGATGACAGTGGAGGGTGTAGAAACTGCACTCATGGCATTGAGAGTTAAATGTCACCTGTAGACCGCAGCACTTTTAGTGCCATCCACTAGTGCAACAAGGAAAACATGGTCTCAGGCCTACCCATGTATCCTGACTGCTGCAGTTTAAACCTGCATTCCGACTTGTCAAGATAACGTTTTTGCACAGTGAAAACCTTCCTTTCAAATACTGATAAGTCACCTGTGTAGGAAGTTGGCTCTGTATGTGCTATTTCAAAGTAAGGAATAGCATGCACAGAGTCCAAAGGTTCCCCTTAGAGGTAAAATAGTGGTAAAAATAGATAATACTAATGCTCTATTTTGTGGTAGTGTGGTCGAGCAGTAGGCTTATCCAAGGAGTAGTGTTAAGCACTTGTTGTACATACACATAGACAATAAATGAGGTACACACACTCAGAGACAAATCCAGCCAATAGGTTTTGTTATAGAAAAATATCTTTTCTTAGTTTATTTTAAGAACCACAGGTTCAAATTTAACATGTAATATCTTGTTTGAAAGGTATTGCAGGTAAGTACATTAGGAACTTTGAATCATTTCAATTGCATGTATACTTTTCAAGTTATTCACAAATAGCTACTTTAAAAGTGGACACAGTGCAATTTTCACAGTTCCTGGGGGAGGTAAGTTTTTGTTAGTTTTACCAGGTAAGTAAGACACTTACAGGGTTCAGTTCTTGGTCCAAGGTAGCCCACCGTTGGGGGTTCAGAGCAACCCCAAAGTCACCACACCAGCAGCTCAGGGCCGGTCAGGTGCAGAGTTCAAAGTGGTGCCCAAAACGCATAGGCTAGAATGGAGAGAAGGGGGTGCCCCGGTTCCGGTCTGCTTGCAGGTAAGAACCCGCGTCTTCGGAGGGCAGACCAGGGGGGTTTTGTAGGGCACCGGGGGGGACACAAGCCCACACAGAAATTTCACCCTCAGCGGCGCGGGGGCGGCCGGGTGCAGTGTTAGAACAAGCGTCGGGTTCGCAATGTTAGTCTATGAGAGATCAAGGGATCTCTTTAGCGCTGCAGGCAGGCAAGGGGGGGCTTCCTCGGGGAAACCTCCACTTGGGCAAGGGAGAGGGACTCCTGGGGGTCACTTCTGCAGTGAAAGTCCGGTCCTTCAGGTCCTGGGGGCTGCGGGTGCAGGGTCTTTTCCAGGCGTCGGGACTTAGGTTTCAGAGAGTCGCGTTCAGGGGAAGCCTCGGGATTCCCTCTGCAGGCGGCGCTGTGGGGGCTCAGGGGGGACAGGTTTTGGTACTCACAGTCGTAGAGTAGTCCGGGGGTCCTCCCTGAGGTGTTGGTTCTCCACCAGCCGAGTCGGGGTCGCCGGGTGCAGTGTTGCAAGTCTCACGCTTCTTGCGGGGAGTTGCAGGGTTCTTTAAAGCTGCTTCTTGAAACAAAGTTGCAGTCTTTTTGGAGCAGGTCCGCTGTCCTCGGGAGTTTCTTGTCGTCGTCGAAGCAGGGCAGTCCTCAGAGGATTCAGAGGTCGCTGGTCCCTTTGGAAGGCGTCGCTGGAGCAGACTTCTTTGGAAGGCAGGAGACAGGCCGGTGAGTTTCTGGAGCCAAGGCAGTTGTTGTCTTCTGGTCTTCCTCTGCAGGGGTTTTCAGCTAGGCAGTCCTTCTTCTTGTTGTTGCAGGAATCTAATTTTCTAGGGTTCAGGGTAGCCCTTAAATACTAAATTTAAGGGCGTGTTTAGGTCTGGGGGGTTAGTAGCCAATGGCTACTAGCCCTGAGGGTGGGTACACCCTCTTTGTGCCTCCTCCCAAGGGGAGGGGGTCACAATCCTAACCCTATTGGGGGAATCCTCCATCTGCAAGATGGAGGATTTCTAAAAGTTAGAGTCACTTCAGCTCAGGACACCTTAGGGGCTGTCCTGACTGGCCAGTGACTCCTCCTTGTTGCTTTCTTTGTTCCCTCCAGCCTTGCCGCCAAAAGTGGGGGCCGTGGCCGGAGGGGGCGGGCAACTCCACTAAGCTGGAGTGCCCTGCTGGGCTGTGACAAAGGGGTGAGCCTTTGAGGCTCACCGCCAGGTGTCACAGCTCCTGCCTGGGGGAGGTGTTAGCATCTCCACCCAGTGCAGGCTTTGTTACTGGCCTCAGAGTGACAAAGGCACTCTCCCCATGGGGCCAGCAACATGTCTCTAGTGTGGCAGGCTGCTGGAACTAGTCAGCCTACACAGACAGTCGGTTAAGTTTCAGGGGGCACCTCTAAGGTGCCCTCTGGGGTGTATTTTGCAATAAAATGTACACTGGCATCAGTGTGCATTTATTGTGCTGAGAAGTTTGATACCAAACTTCCCAGTTTTCAGTGTAGCCATTATGGTGCTGTGGAGTTCGTGTAAAACAGACTCCCAGACCATATACTCTTATGGCTACCCTGCACTTACAATGTCTAAGGTTTTGTTTAGACACTGTAGGGGCACAGTGCTCATGCACTGGTACCCTCACCTATGGTATAGTGCACCCTGCCTTAGGGCTGTAAGGCCTGCTAGAGGGGTGTCTTACCTATACTGCATAGGCAGTGAGAGGCTGGCATGGCACCCTGAGGGGAGTGCCATGTCGACTTACTCATTTTGTTCTCACTAGCACACACAAGCTGGTAAGCAGTGTGTCTGTGCTGAGTGAGGGGTCTCTAGGGTGGCATAAGACATGCTGCAGCCCTTAGAGACCTTCCCTGGCATCAGGGCCCTTGGTACCAGGGGTACCAGTTACAAGGGACTTATCTGGATGCCAGGGTGTGCCAATTGTGGAATCAATGGTACATTTTAGGTGAAAGAACACTGGTGCTGGGGCCTGGTTAGCAGGGTCCCAGCACACTTCTCAGTCAAGTCAGCATCAGTATCAGGCAAAAAGTGGGGGGTAACTGCAACAGGGAGCCATTTCTTTACACAAGCCCCCCCCCAGCCCACAGGCCAGGAGACTCAGCCAAAGCTGGGAGAGTCTTCCTAGTCTGTCAGGCGAGGAAGGGTAGAGGAAATAGGCTGGTTTGTTGCAGGGCCTACTCTGCCTTACATCCTCCTGTTCAGGTCATTCCCTCTGGGGAACTGACCCACTTCCACAGTGATAGGACCTAGTCTGAACTGCCTCTTGTCTGTGCTTTTTATGTCTTCACCCATTCTCTCTATTTTGGGGTTAGAGGTATCCACCTCTGCTAATCTTATCTTAGCCAGGGTCACCCCTAGCTTACCCAAAGAGGTTACCCAGAGCTGGAGTAACCCCACCATGACCAACAGGGTCAGGGGGCCTAACTTGTTATTTGGCATGGGGTCAGACCACCATGCCAAGGATGGTGCAGCCATAAAGGCTAACACCCAGCAGAGGCCACTGACAGCTGTCAGTGCCCAGAACCACACCTTTAGCTCTTCACCTACAAGGGAAGGGGCTAAGTTACAGGCTTCTTTGGGTTCAGGGTGCCTGTCTGCTGTATTAGAGTGGGGGGTTACCACAGCTTGTAGTAAACACCCTTCTTCCACTCTTTCTTCTGTTAGCTGAGGAGCCACCCACTCAAGCTTAACAGTTGCCTGACTAGCCAGGACTTCTTGTGGGTCAGGTTGGACTCTATCAGAGCCACTTTTGGAGTTCTCCTCTACTGGAGCAGAATCTCCTTGGCTTGCTGGAACCTTGGCTAAAGGTTGTCCACCTTTCCTACTCTGTTTCCTTTTCTTTTTCTTCTGGGGCCTACTTGCATTTACTGCAGAGGCAGGCACTCCAGAATCCTTGGGAGAGGACTGGCCCTGGACCAGTTCTTCTCTTAGGCTCTGACTAACCTCTGGGTAGTCATTTCCAAGGAGACAATCAAGGGGGAGGTCTGTACTGACTACCACCCTTCTCCAGCTAAAAGTTCCACCCACTTCTATGGGCACAAAAGCCACAGGCCTATTAGTGACCCTGTCTGGGCTAACTCTTACTCTGGCCATCTCACCTGGGATGTACTGGTTTGAGAACACCAGCCTGTCATGCACAATAGTGTGACTGGCACAAGTGTCTCTCAGGGCAGTGGCTGGGATTCCATTCACCAGTAGGTGGTGGAAGTGTCTACTTCCCTCTGGAATCTCCAACTCACCTGTTGGGCCCTTTTTCCAGTTGAAGGCTATGAAGCCCTCCTCATCTGAGGAGTCATCTCCAATGGCTACACTGGTTACCCCTTGAATTTTGCTAGGGGGTTTGTTTTTGGGACAAGAAGTGTCCTTGGTGTGGTGCCCTGTCTGTTTACAGTTATGGCACCATGCCTTAGTGGCATCCCAGCTCTTACCCTGGTACCCACCTTTGTCTTGGGTTGTGTCTCTGGGCCCACCCACCTGGTCTGGTTTTTGGGGGCCTACAGGGGACTCTTTTTCTTTGTTTCTAGTGTCACCCACTTTCCCCTGGGGAGGCTTTGTAACCCCTTTCTTTTGGTCACCCCCAGTGGAAGTTTTGGTTACCCTAGTCTTGACCCAGTGGTCTGCCTTCTTTCCCAGTTCTTGGGGAGAAATTGGACCTAGGTCTACCAGATACTGATGCAACTTTTCATTGAAGCAGTTACTTAAAATGTGTTCTTTCATAAACAAATTATAAAGCCCAACATAGTCATACACTTCATTTCCAGTTACCCACCCATCCAGTGTTTTCACTGAGTAGTCAACATAATCAACCCAGGTCTGGCTCGAGGATTTTTGAGCCCCCCTGAATCTAATTCTATACTCCTCAGTGGAGAATCCAAAGCCCTCAATCAGGATACCCTTCATGAGGTCATAAGATTCTGCATCTTTTTTAGAGAGTGTGAGGAGTCTATCCCTACACTTTCCTGTGAACATTTCCCAAAGGAGAGCACCCCAGTGAGATTTGTTCACTTTTCTGGTTACACAAGCCCTCTCAAAAGCTGTGAACCATTTGGTGATGTCATCACCATCTTCATATTTTGTTACAATCCCTTTGGGGATTTTCAACATGTCAGGAGAATCTCTGACCCTATTTATGTTGCTGCCACCATTGAGGGGTCCTAGGCCCATCTCTTTTCTTTCCCTTTCTATGGCTAGGATCTGTCTTTCCAAAGCCAATCTTTTGGCCATCCTGGCTAACTGGATGTCCTCTTCACTGGAGTTATCCTCAGTGATTTCAGAGTTGTTGGTCCCTCCTGTGAGGGAACCAGCATCTCTGACTATTATTTGTGGAGTCAGGGCTTGAGAGGCCCTGCTCTCCCTAAATAGGACTGGTAGGGGGGAATTTTCCTCCAAGTCACTATCTTCATCCTCTGTGTTGCCATCCTCAGAGGGGTTGGCCTTTGCAAACTCTGCCAACAGCTCCTGGAGCTGTAGTTTGGAAGGTCTGGGGCCCATTGTTATTTTCTTTATTTTACAGAGTGACCTTAGCTCCCTCATCTTAAGATGGAGGTAAGGTGTGGTGTCGAGTTCCACCACATTCACATCTGTACTAGACATTATGCTTCTAAAAGTTGGAATACTTTTTAAGAAACTAAAACTAGTTCTAGAATCTAATTCAAACTTTTAACAAACTTTTAAACTCTAAAAGAAATGCTAACAGGGACTAACACAAGGCCCTAGCAGGACTTTAAAGAATTTAGAAAACTTTTCAAATTGCAAAAATCAATTTCTAATGACAATTTTGGAATTTGTCGTGTGATCAGGTATTGGCTGAGTAGTCCAGCAAATGCAAAGTCTTGTACCCCACCGCTGATCCACCATTGTAGGAAGTTGGCTCTGTATGTGCTATTTCAAAGTAAGGAATAGCATGCACAGAGTCCAAGGGTTCCCCTTAGAGGTAAAATAGTGGTAAAAATAGATAATACTAATGCTCTATTTTGTGGTAGTGTGGTCGAGCAGTAGGCTTATCCAAGGAGTAGTGTTAAGCACTTGTTGTACATACACATAGACAATAAATGAGGTACACACACTCAGAGACAAATCCAGCCAATAGGTTTTGTTATAGAAAAATATCTTTTCTTAGTTTATTTTAAGAACCACAGGTTCAAATTTAACATGTAATATCTTGTTTGAAAGGTATTGCAGGTAAGTACATTAGGAACTTTGAATCATTTCAATTGCATGTATACTTTTCAAGTTATTCACAAATAGCTACTTTAAAAGTGGACACTTAGTGCAATTTTCACAGTTCCTGGGGGAGGTAAGTTTTTGTTAGTTTTACCAGGTAAGTAAGACACTTACAGGGTTCAGTTCTTGGTCCAAGGTAGCCCACCGTTGGGGGTTCAGAGCAACCCCAAAGTCACCACACCAGCAGCTCAGGGCCGGTCAGGTGCAGAGTTCAAAGTGGTGCCCAAAACGCATAGGCTAGAATGGAGAGAAGGGGGTGCCCCGGTTCCGGTCTGCTTGCAGGTAAGTACCCGCGTCTTCGGAGGGCAGACCAGGGGGGTTTTGTAGGGCACCGGGGGGGACACAAGCCCACACAGAAATTTCACCCTCAGCGGCGCGGGGGCGGCCGGGTGCAGTGTTAGAACAAGCGTCGGGTTCGCAATGTTAGTCTATGAGAGATCAAGGGATCTCTTTAGCGCTGCAGGCAGGCAAGGGGGGGCTTCCTCGGGGAAACCTCCACTTGGGCAAGGGAGAGGGACTCCTGGGGGTCACTTCTGCAGTGAAAGTCCGGTCCTTCAGGTCCTGGGGGCTGCGGGTGCAGGGTCTTTTCCAGGCGTCGGGACTTAGGTTTCAGAGAGTCGCGGTCAGGGGAAGCCTCGGGATTCCCTCTGCAGGCGGCGCTGTGGGGTCTCAGGGGGGACAGGTTTTGGTACTCACAGTCGTAGAGTAGTCCGGGGGTCCTCCCTGAGGTGTTGGTTCTCCACCAGCCGAGTCGGGGTCGCCGGGTGCAGTGTTGCAAGTCTCACGCTTCTTGCGGGGAGTTGCAGGGTTCTTTAAAGCTGCTTCTTGAAACAAAGTTGCAGTCTTTTTGGAGCAGGTCCGCTGTCCTCGGGAGTTTCTTGTCGTCGTCGAAGCAGGGCAGTCCTCAGAGGATTCAGAGGTCGCTGGTCCCTTTGGAAGGCGTCGCTGGAGCAGAGTTCTTTGGAAGGCAGGAGACAGGCCGGTGAGTTTCTGGAGCCAAGGCAGTTGTTGTCTTCTGGTCTTCCTCTGCAGGGGTTTTCAGCTAGGCAGTCCTTCTTCTTGTTGTTGCAGGAATCTAATTTTCTAGGGTTCAGGGTAGCCCTTAAATACTAAATTTAAGGGCGTGTTTAGGTCTGGGGGGTTAGTAGCCAATGGCTATTAGCCCTGAGGGTGGGTACACCCTCTTTGTGCCTCCTCCCAAGGGGAGGGGGTCACAATCCTAACCCTATTGGGGGAATCCTCCATCTGCAAGATGGAGGATTTCTAAAAGTTAGAGTCACTTCAGCTCAGGACACCTTAGGGGCTGTCCTGACTGGCCAGTGACTCCTCCTTGTTGCTTTCTTTGTTCCCTCCAGCCTTGCCGCCAAAAGTGGGGGCCGTGGCCGGAGGGGGCGGGCAACTCCACTAAGCTGGAGTGCCCTGCTGGGCTGTGACAAAGGGGTGAGCCTTTGAGGCTCACCGCCAGGTGTCACAGCTCCTGCCTGGGGGAGGTGTTAGCATCTCCACCCAGTGCAGGCCTTGTTACTGGCCTCAGAGTGACAAAGGCACTCTCCCCATGGGGCCAGCAACATGTCTCTAGTGTGGCAGGCTGCTGGAACTAGTCAGCCTACACAGACAGTCGGTTAAGTTTCAGGGGGCACCTCTAAGGTGCCCTCTGGGGTGTATTTTGCAATAAAATGTACACTGGCATCAGTGTGCATTTATTGTGCTGAGAAGTTTGATACCAAACTTCCCAGTTTTCAGTGTAGCCATTATGGTGCTGTGGAGTTCGTGTAAAACAGACTCCCAGACCATATACTCTTATGGCTACCCTGCACTTACAATGTCTAAGGTTTTGTTTAGACACTGTAGGGGCACAGTGCTCATGCACTGGTACCCTCACCTATGGTATAGTGCACCCTGCCTTAGGGCTGTAAGGCCTGCTAGAGGGGTGTCTTACCTATACTGCATAGGCAGTGAGAGGCTGGCATGGCACCCTGAGGGGAGTGCCATGTCGACTTACTCATTTTGTTCTCACTAGCACACACAAGCTGGTAAGCAGTGTGTCTGTGCTGAGTGAGGGGTCTCTAGGGTGGCATAAGACATGCTGCAGCCCTTAGAGACCTTCCCTGGCATCAGGGCCCTTGGTACCAGGGGTACCAGTTACAAGGGACTTATCTGGATGCCAGGGTGTGCCAATTGTGGAATCAATGGTACATTTTAGGTGAAAGAACACTGGTGCTGGGGCCTGGTTAGCAGGGTCCCAGCACACTTCTCAGTCAAGTCAGCATCAGTATCAGGCAAAAAGTGTGGGGTAACTGCAACAGGGAGCCATTTCTTTACAACCTGCATGTAGGCCTTGTAACCTACAAGTTAGGCAGCATACTATTTAAAAGTGGAATATATACAAATTTGCCCCTGCAGTGACAACTCCCGAAAAGCTTTCATCAATGTAGGAGGAAATGGCTATCCTATGAGAAATCAAGGGTGCAGGTGAAAATATTAAAGTCTGCTATCTTCGGCATGGGAGCAGCTAGAAAAATGACTCAACTACTATTTTTAATATTTAGCACAAATACAATCTAATGATAAAGTTGAATTTTAAAATAAACATTGGATTGCAATACCTCTCCATCACTGCCCAGCCAGTAATTGACCTTAATGGCTCCTGAAGTAGAGACAATGGCCTGGATAAGGGGAGTTTTTGTTCTTCCTCTTGCTAGAAGACCAGTTAGATGGTGCCCTGGAACTTCATTAACCTGTAAAGGACCTGACCTTTCATATGTAAATGTTAGGTGAATCCAGGGGGAAGGAAACCCCTTGTTAACCAGGCCCACACCAGGCAGACTGGTTCTAAGCCCAGTGGGAGGGAAGCTACCCCCATAACCGATTTTGAGTGACCACTAAACCTCTGGACATGCACAAAGGCTCTGCAGAAGAGAAAAAAGTATTTCCCGATTTTGGATTTTAGGAAAAAGGTGCACCAGGGCAAACAGGAACTGCTAAGAAAGTTGGTAGTGGTGCCCTGGGAGCTTTTACTAGATTGTTTAGGGAGCTGCCACATGTCACTCTCACCTACTGGCCAGTGCCAACCATAAATATGAAACCTCAGGGCACTTTCTGGACCTGTGGATGAAAAGAAGGACTGCACCTGTGAGGAGACTCGAAGGGATAGACCTGCTCCCACTGGGCTGATGAAACAGGTTGTCCCACTTGGAGCTTTTCAGAAAAGGAGAAAATCCATTTCTGTGGTCCCTTGGAGAGAAAGTATCAGGCCTCGTGAAACTCTGATCTGCTGTACTCCTCCGATGCACATCTGCTGGTTGTACTGTAGGTCACTTAATGCCGTACAAGAGGCAAAGCTGTCTTCAACTGTGTAGCAAAACTGTGAATGAGCTTCCTGTTCATCTGTGGAAAATCTTCTATTTACTTTAATTCAGAAAAGCCCTAACAACTTGGCTCTTCAGGGTCTCATGTTTGCATTAAACCTTTTGTTTTTAAGTATCTCTGTTGTGAAAACACCTTATAGTTGCCCAGGCTCTGCTTGTAGCCATGTATTTGTTGACAATCTTTTATTTTAGCACCAGGGCACCCTTCGGGGTATTTGTTGCACTCTATAAAATAAATAGCATACCATAACAGAGCTTTTCCTGCCAAAACCAACGGCTCCAGCTAGACCTCGTCCAATGGCTATCGGCTTTGAGAGCTTGCTTTGCAGAAGGATTTTGTTTTCCATTTTAGAGTCTAAGGGGGTTATTCTAACTTTGGAGGAGTGTTAATCCGTCCCAAAAGTGACGGTAAAGTGACGGATATACCACCAGCCGTATTACGAGTTCCATAGGATATAATGGACTCGTAATACGGCTGGTGGTAAATCCGTCACTTTTCCGTCACTTTTGGGACGGATTAACACCTCCTCCAAAGTTAGAATAACCCCCTTAGTCCTTATTTAGACTTTGGTGGAAGGGATACTCTGTCTCAAAAACAAAAGATATCCCTTCTGCTGTATTACAAGCACCACAGAATATAAGCCCTCATTATGACACTGGCAGTAAACCCCGCTTACCGCCGAGGTGATGGCCGCCAACATACTGCCGCAGTGGCAGATATCCGTTTGCCATATCATGACACACAAGCACCAAACCGACAGAATACTGCCACATACACAAATCGACCAGCCCAAAGGTCAGTGGTAAACTGTTGGTACCAACACCCATACATTTACGCCAACAAAACAACGCCCACCACGTTATGATCCACAAATCACCACGGCAAACATTCAATGGCGGTAAACAATTGGCGGTACACACCGCCATGCTCAGAACGGACACTCAAATACTAAACTACACAAAATTGGTCAATTAAAAAAACATACACCTGACACCCATAGACACAACACACCCACCCACACCACTATAAAACACACATCCACATTACCCACAACCCCTTGCAAATACAAATCACTGCCACCAGACAGACATCAAGACCACTGCAACAACTACACACACACTCACTCATACATCCCTCACGCACTCCAATTTGCACACCCAACGTCAGTACCCCACATCCACACACTTACACATACCACATAACACCCATAGCCCCACGAAGGCACCCCCGTTTCACAGATGAGGAGTTGCGGGTCATGGTGGAGGAAATAGTAAGGGTAAACCCACAGCTCTTTGGAGCACCGTTCCAGCAGATATCCATTGCAAGGAAGATGGAGCGATGGCGGAGAATCGTGGACAGAGTGAACGCCGTGGTACAGCATCCAAGAACAAGGGATGACATCAGGAAGAGGTGGAACGACCTATGGGGGAAGGCACGCTCCGTGGCAGCAAAGCACCAGCTCGCCAACCAGAGGACTGGTGGAGGACCCCCACCTGCTCCTCCACAGCTTACAGCATGGGAGGAGCAAGTCTTGGCAATACTGCATCCAGAGGGACTCATTGGAGTAGCCGGAGGACTGGACACTGGTAAGTCAACATTTACTACTTATCACCCCCCATACCTGCATGCCATCCCACCCCCTCACCCTCACTCACATCACTCCACTCTATCCCACACACTGCACAAACTCAGATGACTAACCCCAATGCCAAGCCCTGCATGCCATACCAATGCATGGACAGCCCTCCAAGCCCTGCATGGACACCTATCACCAAAGCATGCACAGCATAGGGGAACTAACAAGCCCACAATACATCACCATACATATTCATAGGTGGCAGGGCAACAGCAACGATAGAGAGGAAGCTAGGGATGTACAATATGTCACAGGCATAAAACATAATACATCACTTACATCCCCACAGGTGCCCCAGCCAGTCTCAGCGGAGAGGAGGTGCCACGACTATCCAGTTCCCCAACAGAAGATGCCCCCAGTGATGACAGTAACCCTGGACTTCTGGATCTGGATAAACTACCAGGCCCATCAGGGACCACTGGACAGTCAGTCACCCAGCCCACTCACAGTCCACCACAGAGCCTCCCTCATCAGTATCCAACACCACAGCATCCACCCAGCGTCCCCACACCTCTGTCCCCAGGACACGTCAATCAGCAGTGCGCCCAGCTGTACAGGGACCGCAGTCCACATCTTGCCCCCAAGACAATCAGGGACCTGGGGTCAGTGGCAGTGGGCACACCGTCCAGGGGATAGGGGCACAGGGCAACTGGGACACTGGGAGGACCTCTGTGTGCCGGGGGGAGGACAGGCCCAGGGAACTGACTCTCCAGGAGGCCCCCACTAATGTCCTGGGGCCTTACCAACAATCCCAGGACACGATGGGCCAGATTCTTGACAACATGCAGGCGAACAAGCGGCTGCAGGAGGAACACCATCAGGAGATCAGGGAGGACTTGCAGGCCCTCAACACCACCATGATATCCATAGCAGGGGTGCTGGCAGACATGGCCAACATCATGAGGAACATACAGCACAGCAGTGGGCCCCTACCACTAGCCAGTCTATTGAGCAGCCCACCACTTCCACTGCAGCTAGTGGAGAGGAGGCCCAGCCACAGGACCCACAGGCCACCAGCACCCCTCTCCCTGCAGAAGGTGAACCACCCTGCAAACGTTCCCTGCGACCCAGACAGAAGCCAGAGACACTTGCCAAGACCAAGACCACCTCCAGGAAATGAGACTCTCCTGATTGGTCCCCTTGTGTCCCACCCTGTCACCTTGTCCACTTTGAACTGCCTTTGCTCCCCTTCCTATGGTCCCTTGGACACTAGACCTGTGCTACCAACAGACTGGAACAATACCATAGACTTTCCTCTACCATCACCCCATTCCATTGCACCTTTCAGTCAATGATTTGCACTACAATAAACACTCTTGAACACAAATTGAGTGACACTGTTTTATGTGTTGAAAATGTGCATTTTTGGGAACAGTCACATCTAGTGCAAATGATGAGAACACTGTGATAGCATACAATTAATGACCTGTAACTGTCTGTTATGATCACATCAGAACATTGTTCTCATATCATATCTGGAAAATGAGAAGCCATAGGTGACAGGAGGTTGAGATGCAAAGGAAGTGAATGTCATCATGCTACAGTCACACAGATGAAATCAATATTCAGAGCAATGATCAGTTCCACTGTCTCCCCTGTGTGTCATTGGAGGTATTGACCTATAACTGATGTTCTGTTGTCCACATCCTTATCCTCTGCCTCCTCCTCCTCACTGTCCTCAGGGTCCACTGCTGCCACAGGGGCATCTCCAGTCTCGTCCTCCTGCAGAAAAGGCACATGTTGTCTGAGGGCCAGGTTGTGCAACATGCAGCATGACACTACTATCTGGCAGACCTTTCCGGGTGAGTAGCACAGGGATCCGCCTGTCAGATGGAGTCACCTGGACCTGGCCTTCAGGAGGTCGAAGGTCCTTTTGATTATTCTTCTGGTTCGCCCATGTGCCTCATTATAATGGTCCTCAGACCCTCTCCTGGCATTCCTCACAGGTTTCAGGAGCCACAATAGGTTTGAGTAGCCAGAGTCACCTGCAAGTATTGAGGGACAACATTTAGCTTTACACAATGCTATGGGGATAATACCTGAAGGCATACACTGACATGCAGTGGGTGGGGACTCTGGCTCACCTATTTGCCACACCCTGTGCCTCTGTAGTTGGGCCATCACATTTGGGATGCTGCTATTCCTCAGGACAAAGGCGTCATGCACCAACCCAGGATACTTGGCAGTGACGTGGGAGATGTACAGGTCCGCCAGGCACACCATTTGCACATTCAGTGAGAGGAAACTCTTACCATTCCTGAACACCTGTTCATTCTGGTGGGAGGGGGACAAACGCAGTATGTGTAACATCAATCACCCCAATATTATTGGGGATATGCCCCATTGCATAGAATCCTGCCTTCACAGTGGCCAAATCTTCCACCTGGGGGAAAGCAATGTAGCTGCACATGTGTTTCACCAAGGCAGACAAAACCATTGCCAGCATGATTGAGAACATTGGCTGTGACATTCCTGCTGCCCAGCCCACTGTTACTTAGAAAGAACCAGTTGCCAGGAAAAGGAGCACTGATAGCACTTGCACAAGAGGGGGGATCCCAGTGGGATGACGGATAGCTGATATCAGGTCAGGCTCCAATTGGGCACACAGCTCTGTGATTGTGGCCCTGTCCAGTCTATGTCAGTATAATGTGCCTGTCCTCTAGTGTAGCTAAGTCCACAAGGGGTCTGTACATGGGGGTTTGTCTTCTTCTCCCATTCATCCGCAGCGGTAGGTATCTAAGGGACACAAGAATGAGTAGGCCATCACAATTTGAACAATGGAACACCCACCTCAGTGTACATAGTGCATTTATGTGATGGGACATGGGAATGGCAAGGTATGTGCAAATCTAGGCAGTGACGCAGTGAAAGTTAATCTGATCATTGTCCACCACCATCAAATGGCAGCCGTCTGTCTTATATGTAAGGACAGGTGGAAGTGAGGTAACTCCGCCCACGGTGGACATCGTGGCGGAAGGCGTATTTTCACTCCTGTGCAATTCCTCATTGGATAATATGGGGCTCTATGGAGTACAGTGGCCAATGGGGATCAGCGGTGACGGTGCACACCGCCGTGGACGTGACTGCCATTTTCTATCTGAATCCTCACTTGTTTCCTGACCTTCAACAGGAGAACACCTACACTGCATGTGCTGCTGTGACCTGTGTCTGTAACTTACCATGACCCGGGTGACCGGGGAACGGGCCCCTGCCTTCACTGCGGTGGAGTTGGAGTGATTGGTGGATGGGGTCCTACCCCAGTATGGACTGCTGTAAGGGCCTCCAGACCAACAGATGAATACACCTTGGGCACTATGCACGTGGGAAGGATGCATGGAGATGTGTGTACAGGCATCGTGTCATCGGGGGGGCAGTTGTCTTGTGGTGGTGTACATGGTGGGCACCGGGCGATGTGTGTGCCAATGGTGATGGAAACTGGATTGGTGGGCCATATATGTGAAAGGCTGGATTGTATGTGTAATGGTGTCCTCCCGTCTGTATCGACTCTGCAGGTCAGCACCCATCAAAAGAAGGGATATTGGTGTGCCATCACCAAGGACGTGCGGACCTCATCCTGATCCCCGTGTGTGACGATACTGTGTATCCATGGTGGATTGGCGGCCCAACAGAGATCAATTCAGGCTCTGGCCTTCTCTCTGATGGCAGCCATTGTCCCTGTTCCTACCGTACCTACTCCAACTACCACTTCCCAGTCCCAGTCTCCAGAACCCCAACCCATCCCATGCACACATACAGACGAGCATGCACACAAGACATCACACAAGGGCAGCACAGTCAAGCACAGGCACCACACTTCAGCCCAAAAGCACTCATGCAAGCACCAGACAGTTGCAGACACAACCACATGCAATGCCTCCACTGTCTCCCCGTCCTCCTCCTCCACCTCTCTCACAGTCACATCCACACTCACACCTGCCTGCACTGCATCAACATCCAGCATCACCACACCAAGCAGCACACACACCTCACTAGCAGATCTCCACAACATCCATCCACGCGTCCCATGTGTCCTCTCCCACCCTGTCTGTCCCCCCTCCTAAAGGACACAAATGCAAGCACTCAGACACCCAACAGCCATCCACCTTACACACGCACACTGCCCATGCACCTGCACCCAAGTCCGGCAGACATACACCTCATACAACCACTCCCTCAACCTCCACTCCCATCCCTCCTCCCTTTTCCCACCCCACCGTCCCCAAGAAGCTTTTCCTTGCCCAACATGACCTCTTCCCCCCGTCTTGCCCGTAAGAGCAGGGTCCCAATGATCCACCCCAGCACCTCAGCCAAACAGTCCACGGGGACAGAGGAGGCACCTCCTAGTCGTGGAGGCAAAACAGTGAAGGATCCCACACCTCCTGCCATGAAGGGAATGAAGCCCTCGACTCCTGCCATGAAGGGGAAGGAGCCCTCACTTCCAGCAGAGGCTGGCAGGGTTCCACCACCATTACCACCACCAGTGGTTACGGAGCCTTCACCTCCAGCTTAGACAGTGCAGCCCTCACCTCCAGCAGAGGCTGCCCAGGAGGCACCTTCCCCAGCTGACGCAGTGCAGCCCTCTCCTCCTGCAGAGGCTGCACCTTCACCTGCTGGGACAGTGCAGCCCTCACCTCCAGCAGCGGCCACCCCCACAGGGACTACTGTACAAAGAGACCCCTACAGAACCAGTGGTCAAGTCACCCACCTGAGAGATTGTGACCTTGCACTCCCCAGCATAGGTAAATGGGCATGGAGCCCCCTCCAGAACCAGTGGCCAAGTCACCCACCTGAGAGACTGTGACCTTGCACTCCCCAGCATAGGTAAATGGGCATGGAGCCCCCTCCAGAACCAGTGGGCAAGTCACCAACCTGGGAGACTGTGGCCTTGCACTCCCCAGCATAGGTAAATGGGCATGGAGCCCCTCAAGAACCAGTGGGCAAATTACCCACCTGAGAGACTGTGACCTTGCACTCCCCAACAAAGATAATGGGCATGAAGCCCCCTCAAGAACCAGTGGGCATGTCACCCACCTGAGAGACTGTTACCTTGCACTCCCCAGCAAAGATAATGGGCATGGAGGCCCCTCCAGAACCAGTGGGCAAGTCACTCACTTGAGAGACTGTGACCTTGCACTCCCCAGGACAGATAATGGGCATGGAGCCCCCTCCAGAACCAGTGGGCAAGTTTCAGACTTCGGCTGTGGTGCCCCCTGAGCCCCATCCCCCTGAGGTGCCTGCCCACTTGCAAAATTATGCCCCTGTAGAGTTTTCTGCGGATGATGTCAAGAAACAAGTTGAGCCTTGGACTGTGCCCTGTGGCCATGTGGGCCCTTTGTACTTTGGATTGGGCATTGGCCCTTGGTGGACATTTGTACATATCTCTTTGTTATCCAATTGGTTCATTTGGTGGCTGTTACCATTCAATACATTCTCATTACTGCCTTCTTGTTGTCCTTGCATTATTATTCCGTGTGTTGGGTGCCATTGTTTTTCATCTGCAGCTGGTTGTGTGTATGGTGTGTGTGTGTCTGGTGTGTGTTGTGCGTGTGTGTGTATGTGTGTCACTCTCCTTTTCCTCCCTCCCTCCCTTGTATGCCAAGCGGCTGTACTCACTGTCCTTGTCTTCGCCGGCGTTGGTGTTCCAGGTGGAGCATGGCATAGAAGAGCATCAGGAAGACTTGCACTTCCGGTTCCATGGCGGCGTTGTCCTTCTCTGTGTCTCTGATGGTGAGTCTTTCATCTTCTGTGTTCCCTTTTGATGGCGTTGGTTCCGCCCCGGAAATCGTGGCGGTGTGCTGTGATATGGTGGGTGGTACTTTGTCTTCCACCTGGCTGTTGATGGCTACCGCCGTCTTGCGTGGTGTTAACGCCCGGGCGGATGGTCATAATTTGCTGGCCTGTTGGCGGTATTTCTGCCACTTTATCACTCACTGCCAGAGTCATAATGACCACCATAATGTACTTATAATATGGCGAACGGGATATCCGCCATGTTTGTGATGGAGTATCCCGTCCTCCAAAGCCTAAAAAAGGCCCTAAGTCTTAAGGTAAATTCTTTTACTGGGACAAATCCGTTTGGTTCATCCTACCTGCGCCCATTGCGGTCAGTGTGAAATCACGCCTAGGTCATGGTCAACTGTGAACAGTGATTACCGATTAGATCTTTACTTTTTCTTTGCATTTTTTTCATAATTCTTTAAAAATTGATTTTATCTTGTTCCCATTATTGGATTTTTGTAATTGTTGCATTATTTTGCTCATTATATTTTCCTTTATTTTTAGAAATTGGAGGGGGATTTGGGTTTCTACTATGTTGTGTTTTGGGCTTTTTAACTGCTTTGGTACTTTTAAATGCTTTACACATTTTCACTAAATTAATCCATTCGCTCTGTGCCATAGCTACCAGGGGTTGATGTCAGGTATAAATTATAGAAACCTTTGTTTAGACTGACAGGTTAGTTACTTCATTGCTTGTGGTGGAATACCATCCAACCCAATGTATAATTCACTTTCTTACACCAGACATGACAGACTCTCAAATGGACAGTAGGCCTAACCAATGAAGCATGAAGGAGGAAAGGACCTAGACCATTGACTTGAGAAATAAAATTGTTTCAGAGTATAGAGCAGTGGTGCCAAATAATGTACTTCCTGTCCCTGAAATGAAGGTGTATGGGGATTTAGGAACAAAATAATTCATTGGTTGACTGCACTGCTTGATGACACAGCATAACATTAATATGTAAACACATTATCTGCTACAGGATGGCTGTACTTAGCCAGAGCCTCCATTTGGCTTTCTGAACACCTCTTGGGTGCTGACCAGCATGGACCCAACTGCTGTTGTTTCTTCCAGAGCAAGGTACTTGGTGCTGCCCATTAGTCACAGAGCCCCTGCTATAGTTGTGTTGACTTCTCCGCTTCTGACCTTCCCAACATGGAACTCTTTAGCCAGTAAGAGCAGTCCAGAGATGCAGACACTGTGCCGTGAAGCCCCCCCGACCCCTCCCAGTGACCAGGGCTGCATGAAGAAATTACTGTTATAGGTTGAGGTGAACTGAGCAGTGACTTTGCCACCGAGAAGTGACACGCCCTCTTTGCAACACCTTTTGTTATGTTGTTCTTCATTTGTCCTCCTGCTTTGACAGCGGTCACCTGCGTGTCGACTCCCCAGTACAGTCACTCAGATGGAGAGATTGGTTTAGAGCAAGCGCTGTGTGCAGATGGCCTTGCGCCTGTTGCTGTGGGTTAGGCTGCATTTTGCCCTCTTTCGTCAGCCAGGTTGGTCACCACCTTCCAAGTGAGGAGCTGCTGACCTGGAGCCCTGATGATTAGATTTCTTCATTTTAAGCCAACACGAAATAAACCTAAAGCGGGAGACACCCTTGCATCCTGGCCACTCTAATTCACACTCGCAAACACTGAGACACTGTTCACTGAGACACTGTTCCTTTGCTTTCAGGTTACTGGTACACTGCATCGTCCAGTGCCCTTGCCTGTTGCTTTCTTCCGGCTTCTATATATTGCAGATGAGCGTCATGATCATCAACAGTAAAGATCCGTCAACCTGTGACGAATTTGTTCAGGTTTGGTGAGAGGAGTTCGGTCCCTTTTACAGTGTTCTCCTAGCGATGAGCAGTACTCATCAGAGCATTGTCTGTCACTGCCGAACCCTGCAAATATTCTAGCAATCACAGTGCTACTGTATCTATTCTCACTTTCAGGCCTGCGCTCACATTCACTGTTATTTAGCGATGGCAAACAGTATAAATCGTGCATAGCTAGGGTCCCCTGCTTGGATCACTTTATTGTGGTGTGTTACCTTCTTCTGTGCATTGTGGTGTATGTACTTTCTACTACGTGATTCTCATGTCATCCCATGCAAATGTGCTTTATTCGCCCACCATGGATTATAAACCTAGCAAACATAAAATACATTTAAGTATCACATTAAAGGGGATTGTACAAAAATCAATTACATAAATTTATGTACATAAAAATACACAAGAATCCACGTCAAAACCGATAATCCACATATAACTTGAAGACCAATCCCTTTATTAATAAAGTGCATAGTTGCAAATACTTAACAAGCATCGACCAGACCCATGCTCTTTCTCATATTAATTGAACGCTGGATATAATTAACCGCTGCCACACAAATATGGATTGAGGATGGTGATTGAACATATAACTTGTCCACACTATCTAGTATTTACATCCTTTAGAACTGTTAATTAAAAAGTTTTCCTTATAAAAGAATAACATTTGCACAAAAACATGAGCACTGGTCACAGCGGCACAGGTTACTGGAATACACAACCGGTTCAGGAAAAACCATAACATTTATTATATTTAATCTCAGCCTAGTGAGTAAACATCCATGATGACTATTTATAAGCCAAAAAAAGTACAATTTCATGGCAAATCCACCTTTTATGGATCTATAAAGCAATTCCATGTGCTTGGAGCTTTCTGTAGGATCCCTGTCATTTTGACACATCATTGGAAAACGTACGTTTAGAGAATGTTTTAAAGAGCATGAAAACTCCTCCTCAGGATTACTAAATAGTTCTGGAATTTGCATTCCGTGGCTGACCTTTTTATAGGCAAGCCATTGAATCTTCATCACATTGTCTAACTTCATACAATCTAAAATTAACATATGATTAAAAACTGTCTTGCGCTTTGTCCAAATAGACAATCAGAGGAGAAATTCTAAAGTCTAATACCAAAGAAGACATGAGCCTGATTTAGATATTGGCGGATGGTCTACTCCATCACAATGGTGACAGATATTCTGTCCGCCAAAATCTAAATTCCATTATTTCCAATGGGATTAAGATTTCGGCGGACGGAGCCATCACTGTTGTGGCAGAGTAACGCATCCGCCAATATCTAATTCAGGCCTATAATCTAGTCCTAATTGAACATTATATATATATATATATATATATATATATATATATATATATATATATATATATATATATATATATACACACACACATAGAGGTCATCTGCAGGACTGCCAATTGTTATCTCAGGAAGTAATTCTCTATCCTTTGCATAGTGGGGTAATCCTGAATTCCCATTAAACTTGTGCCGTAGGAGACAATCGTTAAGCTTTTGCCTTAGATACCTCAACCACTTCTTTGAGGGGGCTTAATGCCTATTTTCGAGGCAAACTTAAAAGGTGCCTCTACACTCTTAACCAATTTGGCTTTCATAACACATCCCAGCGGGTTCCATGTGCATCTACCATCAAATAAAACCCCTAAATAAAGAAAGGTAGAGACAGTAGTGATTTTGGATTTATTTACCTTATATGACATTTTTATTTTTTTGGCCATAGACCATTATATGGGTCTTAGATTGATTGGCCCATAACTCTAGGTCTTTCATAAAAGTGAATTGGTCAAGCAATTTCTGAAACCCAAGTAGCATCCTGGCAATAAGCACTGTGTCATCGGCATAGAGTAACATGGGAGACTAAGGGCCTGATTCCGACCCTGGCGGTACGTGACCGCCAGGGCCGGGGTCCGCGGGAGCACCCCAACAGGCTGGCGGTGCTCCAAAGGGCATTCTGACCGCGGAGGTTTGGCCGCGGTCAGAAACGGAAAACCGGCGGTCTCCCGCCGGTTTTCCGCCGCCATGGAGGATTCCGACCCCCTCACCGCCATCCTGTTCCTGGCGGTTTCGACCGCCAGGAACAGGATGGCGGTGAGGGGTGTCGTGGGGCCCCTGGGGGCCCCTGCAGTGCCCATGCCAATGGCCAATGGCATGGGCACTGCAGGGGCCCCCGTAAGAGGGCCCCACTGAGAATTTCAGTGTCTGCATAGCAGACACTGAAATTCGCGACGGGTGCTACTGCACCCGTCGCACCCTTCCCACTCCGCCGGCTCCATTCGGAGCCGGCTTCCTCGTGGGAAGGGGTTTCCCGCTGGGCTGGCGGGCGGCCTTCTGGCGGTCGCCCGCCAGCCCAGCGGGAAACACAGAATAACCGCAGCAGTCTTCTGACCGCGCAGCGGTATTCTGGCGGCTCCCACCGGCACCGCGGTTACCGTGGCCGGCGGGAGTCGGAATGACCCCCTAAATGTCTCTCTAAGCCATTTATATAAAGTTTAAGCACAAAGGTGTTAGCACACAGCCCTGCCACACTCCCCTTGCTATGTTAAATGGTGTTGTTGCCTCTCCACTTACGTCATATCTCACACAAGCAGTTACCTCAATAGAGAGCGGTCTAAGCAAACTCAATATGTTAAGCTCCGCACCCATGTCTATCATTATTTTCCAAAGGTTTGAGTACTTGACATAATCAAAAGCAGAACTGCAGTCCATGAAGGCCAGGTTAATACTCCCCCCTTACCTACTGAGTATTTATTTATTATGCCATAAAGACTGAGGCACTGTTCTACAGTGACAAACCTGGGATGAAACCCAAATTGCTAGTCTGAGGGTATGCTATTCTCTTGAACCCATATTTTAAGATACTCTAATAGGATCCTGCCCATAACGTTTGCAGTAGATATAAGGGGAGACAGGGGAACATATGTGATCATCTTTATTTAAAAGATGGGGACTATTGTGGCATGTGACCATGATTTTAGAGGGCCAGTCCTACTGAAGGCATTCACAAAATGTGTCAGTGATGGGGCCCACTGTGTAATATTTTCCTTAAACAGATCTGCAGTTACCCTGTCAGCACCAGGGGATTCATCTTTTAGGAACCTATTTAATGCAGCTACCACTTCCTGCAGTTGAACGTTTAGCCCTTTCTCTTGTCCCATTTCTTCATTGCACATTGCCATAATCTGAGCATCTAAGTTAGTAATGTCAGTATAGACCTGGGTGAAATGGTCTTCCCATATATCGGGCGAAATCACATCACTGTGTCAAGGCCTGACACACAGCAGTCACTGAAGTACAGGTAATTAACCACCTGCCAAAATGCTTGAGTATCTTTAAATGAGCTTGCATCCAATATGCATACATCATCTCTAACTGCCTTTTTCCTGTTGGCTAGCGCTCTCTCATAGGCTGTCCGACTATTATGACCAAGTTTGGTATTTCTGGGTAGCATTTTGTGTCCCTTTATGAGAGCTCTCTGAGTTTGTTAGCAGTGGGAATCAACCCTACTGGGCGTTCTTACCATAAAATGTCATATGGGGAAAAACTGTAACTCCTTAGCTAATTCATATAGCATAGTGTAATACCTACTGATGCCAATGGCTTGGCCATCGTCATCAAAACATGCAAAAAATTCAACTCTATTATGAGTAAGGATTTTGTAAAGTAATCTGGGGTAGTCGACCTTGTCCCACCTGTAGGTCACCTTATACAGTAACGATGGGAACAGTGTTACGGCGTGCCTTCAAACAAACAAAGAAAGTGGGCCTTTACTGTAAGAGACTAAGGGTCTCATTATGAGTTTGGCGGGCGGCAGAGGCTGCCCGCCAAACTCTTTGGGTCAGAAGACCGCCACTCTAGTTTTCCGGGCACTGGCTGTATTATTGGGTTCCTGCTGGACCAGTGAGCGGAAACAGCATTTCTGCCTGCTGGTCCAGCGGGAAACTACCCACAAGATTGAAGCGGGCTCGTAATCAAGCTGGTGGCAATGTTGCAGCACGTCGGGTGTGACAGCACCTGTTGTGCTTTTCACTGCCTGCAATTGCAGTCCCACCACCACCGTGAGTCTGACAGTCCTAGGACCATCAGACTCGTATTTAGGGCCTGAGAGTAGGTTATGATCGCTGAATAAATTTCTTATGACAATGTAATCAGAAAAACAATTAGACAATTCATTTAAAAACAGTATAAAATCAATGACACTATTATGTTCCATCCCATATAGGCTGGTGTTAAATCTGGCAGATCATTGAATGAGTGAAGGGCAAACTCTAAACAATATTTGGAGAGGATTTGATCCAAGTGTTTCCCCATATGGAGTTTGAAAAAAAAGTGTTCTAAAACATGCTGCACCACACACAGGGGATCAGGCGGAAACCGCCATGCGGCCGCCAATGCGGCCGCACTCACGCGGCTGCACTCACGTGGCCCCCATTCTGACATTCCCGCTGGGCCGGCGGGCGCAAACCAAGTTTGCGCCCGCCGGCCCAGCGGGAATGAGGCCGCAACACAGGAGCCGGCTCCTAATGGAGCCGGCGGTGTTGCGGCAGTGCGACGGGTGCAGTTGCACCCATCGCGCTTTTCACTGTCTGCTATGCAGACAGTGAAAAGCTGGCCGGGGCCCTGTTAGGGGGCCCCTGCACTGCCCATGCCAGTGGAGGGGCAGTGCAGGGGCCCCAGGACACTCCTTATCGCCAGCCTCTTCCTGGCGGTGCAAACCGCCAGAAACAGGCTGGCGGTAAGGGGGTCATAATCCCCAGGGCAGCGCTGCTTGCAGCGCTGCCCTGGCGGATTATCACCGCCGGGGCATAAACGGCGGTACCGCCACGGTCAGAATAGGGAAGGAAGCACCGCCAGCCTGTTGGCGGTGCTTCAGTCATTCTTGCCCTGGCGGTCTCGGACCGCCAGTGTCAGAATGACCCCCACAGTGTCAACTTAATGATTACAAGACTGAGAAATAAAATCACACTTTCATGATACTGAGCCATGATTTCTGCATTTGAGACAAAGTCCCTCAATTTCTCTGCACAGTGTCTTTGTGATACCAAGACTGATAACATTAGAATTGTCATTATAGAAATTAACACAAATTTCTTACCGCTACATTCTAGCCATAAAAGCTGGTAATATGGTGACGCTTAAGTTGTTTAGATGATTCTTCCTGGAAAGGGAAGAGACGACACCAGTGTTATCAGTCCACCTTTGGCTCTGCTAGAACTTGCAGGGGTGCAGAAGTATGTCATGTAACCCTAGACATGATAAGGATGTAAAAGGCCAAGTTTCTTGGCAACAAATGATGTCAGAGCCATTTATAAACTTTAAGGATTCTAGATTATTCATTTTAGCCCAAAACTACAACATTCCAGCTGGCAATTTTCCCCGTAGGTGCAAATTGAATGTGCTTACATTTAATTTTATAACACTGCATTTTTTGTTAACACTGTTTTGTGATAAACTGGTGGTACTATCAGAGTGTAATGAGCGTTCCCGAACACTGAGATGTTATTCCCCCTTCCTAATTTTTGATGCAGAACTTGGGGCCAAACATTGTTGGTTTTTAAATCTATGATTTGGTGGTGAGTAAGGGGCGCATATCTGTTAGTAACCGAGAGGCAGAAGCATTGAGGATGTGAGAGTTCCTGCATCATATTACAAGAAAGACTAGGCCCAGAGTCGTTCAAGCTCGGATTATAAAAACACCACATGGGACCAGCCTCTTTCCTACAATAGTCCCGCCTGATGCAAGTAAACCTAGTGAGAAGAATTATTGCAGTGGTTTGGTGCCTAAAATGAACAATAATACAGTTGCTTGACTCTATTTTGAGGTCATTGCCACTCTTCAAACCATGTTATTTCTGTATGTAGTGTTTCTCTATCACCTTTAAACCAATTGATGACCTTGTTAACAAGTTGTTCCTGTCCGGGTCTGGGATGTGGAGCTCCTTTCCAATCAATACTATATTGCGTGGCCTCGGGCAGGAGTTGCAAAGCACGTAACTTCACACACTCAATGGTCAAAGAGCATTAATATTGCCTCATTCCTGAGGTTGGAGTTTTTGTCTAGATATAGGATGAGGACTGTGGCTGGGCAGACTTGTTTATTCAAAAACTGGGGCTGCTCAACAACAGAACCATGACTATCACTTTGCCTTTCCTTCAGGGTAAATGTTGCTAATTCCTTCCCAGTATGGGCCACCTGATGGCCTAGGCCAACTTTTTTTAGTCCGATGTGAGTCTTTCAAGTGCACCCAGTTTCATTAGGACAGGGTTCATGAAGGTTGCCAAACGTTCTTCTAATCTCCCCAGCATATCATAAATATTGAAAAGTTCAATAGTCTCCTTCACACCGTTAATGTGATTATGGCAGCTATGAGAAGCCGGAATCTGGGAGGGTGTGAGCCTTCATTTCCTATTTCCTGCGGGATGTACCTTTCGCTCCTCTTTTCTTTTTTGCCAGGGGTGGTGCACACAGCGAATCAGGATTTGATTTTGAGCTCAGGTTTACCATTTGCTCTGTTAATAAAGGAGTGACCTTAACACAAAGGTTAGCCTTTTTTGTTTTATGCAGTAATTTTCCCTTAAGCAGTTCTAATTAGGGCAACGTTCTGTCTAGGATGGCATTTATAATGTGAATATGTATTCTGAGATAAGATTAAATTCTGTATAGGATACCAATAGTGACCCAATTATACCGCCCAATCAAGCGCTGGCCAGTATGGCACTCAATAAAAAATATGCAAACACGAAATTAAACAGATGGGGGCTCAATTCTGTGCTGTAAAAACAAGAATCAGATCTCAAGTATCTTTTCGCTGGATACCAAGAAAATGCAGTTCTCATCACTGACTAAAGGATGCCATATTGATAATATTAAATCACCAAGACAGAAGTCAGAATCCAAGAACTACGACCTAATTAGCCATGGTACTCCTACCAACAGGCACAACTTGAACCCAATAACGTAGCAAGCAAGAAGCCCTACAACACAGGGCGTCTAACTCAGCACCGACCCCCAGCTTGACACCTCCAGACAAACATTTGTGCATTTATCCCTGGGCTCGGAAGACACCCAAGTTGACAGACACACCAAGCACAGCCTCTAACTACTTGCATTCTGAGCTTAGTAACTTATAGGACCACCTAACCTTCATGGAAGAACCGTGAACCAGACCTGAAAGACATGAGGAAGCATTCCGAAGGGTCGAAACGCAACACCTAGACTGATTCCTCCAGGTGGACCCTCAACCATACTACAAGGAATTCTGGAGAGCCAGAAAAGACATCTAATCATGCGTTTGCCTGACTCAACAGTTCCTTGCACTCCAAAAAGTCCCCTGAGTGGACTCAATCTAAATCAGTTCTGACACCTAGGAAAGCTCTTCGCAAAGTATATTAAAAGACTGATATAACGAGCTATCATCATCACCAGGTTCTATACCCTATTTCACCCATGAATAGCTGATAAATCTAACCGGCCTGTGGCTGTAATGCACTACAATGTGTATATATTTATCTTAGTTAAGAGTGATGTGTTTTAATTTTAACAAGTATAACGTACTATAAAAAGATGTTCGAATCATAAAGGCATGAAACACAGTGTCATGATATGTGTTTCCTTTAAAGGTTTCAAACATTTGTAATCAATTCTGTCAGGACCACAATTAATTGATGTGAGATATTCAAGATTCAACCAAATTAAATAATGGCCAATTTTAAACTAGAGCAGAACTGACACGGATGAATGGTCCCTGCTCATGTTACCTTGGTGAGGCTGGTTAGATTCCATGAAAATTTTGCACCCAAAATGTCACACTCAAAAACAATGCTCCTTTTACCACCCCCAAAAAAAATATTTACACAAACTAAAAGTGAGTTGAATATTCATAAACTAACTGCATTCCTCTAAACAATGTGTCACAGTAAAATCCAAAGATTTCCATAAATGTTACCCAGTCTGCAGGATAAAACAGATATCACTGTGCTACCTCACAGACATAGAAGATAGTATACCTACATGGGTCCTTCTAAAATGCAACTTAGTGCAAATATACAGTTTGGTCACAGTAGCAACAAAATCAGACACACCACGGTGCTAAATATTTCTCATAACGAGAAACGTCCAGACACCACATAAAGTTATAAGAAAGTGTCCAGTGCTGGAGACAGATCTCTTTTGAAGAGTGGATCCCAAGAAACACCACCCTACCCCTTTAAGGGACTACTGTTCAATAGTACATCTGACCGGAGAGAGTAAGGGGCCCTCTTCAGGGTTAGGAAAATACCAGTGATGCCAAGGGAGCTGCAGTGATACAAAGGGAATAATGAGTAAGATGTCTTTATGGTAAAATGTAAGTCTATGTTCTAAGTAATTCACCATGACCACTGCTGACTTTGCATCTAAAAAACCTGATCCAGAATGTACTGGTGCAGAGAATCTGAATCCATAGCAGCAACTTCAGAGAAATGGTAATAAATCCCACTTGCGAATGATAACAAGCCAAAACAAGCACGAGCGAGTAGAGTCAGCCGGGGTAATCCTGCCAGGGATAGCTTCACTTGATCAGGAGTGGAATGAGTCAAAATAGGAGGATTACAAGAAACCTATATGCTTTAGGCTTGACAGTCAGTATACAGGACAATTCAGATACATAATTGAAAAGCCAATCTGTATCAATCATTTATCAAAAGAAATGGGCCAATTGTCCTGACCATGATTACTTAGAGCTTCCAGAGATCCCAGCATTGAACAATCTATTTTTTTATTTCCCATAGAACACTATGGTATCTGGAAAACACAGATAAAATTGGTTAGCAAAGAACACTCTCTTGCAGGAGGTGTGCAATGGCAACAGGATAACCTCAACACTCTTTGGAATTATGCACAAAATGTATATTTTGGGGGGGATGTGTTGGTGTTACTATAAAAAAAATGTTGTTTAATGGCAGTTACATGGCCTTTAAATCCAATCTTCCAAAATCCATCCTTAAAACAATCTTGTTGAATCTTATACCAAACATTATATCAGTTTTAATTCTTTAGAAAAAACAATGGAAATAACAAGAAGCCCTATAAGAATCATCATGCTGTGACTTTCTCTCTTCAACAGATGAAATGCAGTGGTCTCTCTCCATTGAACCAAACACTTAAGTGCATTCAACAATAAGTAGAAAGACCTCCACAACTTCTCAAATACTGAAGGCTCAAATTACCGGCCAGGAATATTACAATAAAACTCAGTGAATGCCCCCTCCCCTTTCATGCTTAGCCTGACATGACTTGAATGTAAATTACAGTTGTCATTTTCATGCCATCTTTTATATGTAATAATTGACACCCGGAGCTCTTTGCTGAGACTTTTTTTGGACAATTTTTGTTACATGTTTGGAGTTTCATGATATTGTATCAGTATACCAACGGCATTTTTTGTGATTTATTTTGACATCTTAATGAATGCAAATAAAATCACCAGTCGATGAAGCACTCCACAACCAAGTTTTCAAGTGACTGTTAGATCTGATGTAATATGACTTTTCCAAGTTATGCTCTTATTGACACTTTTGGAACACTAATATCATTGTCTGTTTATCACATGTACTTCTGAAATTGTATGCTGTGAACTCGCTGTTGTGCCATACGTGTTCAAATAGAATCCCTTTACATAAAAAAAGAAATTAGGGGAACTAAAGCTTGTTTTAGAGACTAGATGGATGCTTAGTGACCATTTTACACATTGACTGGGAGTGTTTCATTCCTCTGCAAATATGTTTCCACCGGCCAAGATGGTACATATAGATTCCTGGTGTAAGAACAGAACCATCTCACAGTGCTTCCTGAATGAAGAAGGGACATCAATTGTTAGACCATGTAGGGTTTGGATGGTTCTTGAAGTACAGGTGGTTTGCCCATGTATCTATGCCTGTGGGGAGCATGTTCCACAGCTGAGGTTCTGAAGCAAAAAAACTGTTGACCACTTTTGTATTTGTAGCAAGACGTTTGGATTAGCAACGTGGTCATGGAGCTGGAGAAAGATGTTGAGCCACTAAGTGTTAAGCAGGTGCATCAACTGCAAAGGGAATAAAAGACACCCGTTCATTTGGTGAGAGGCCTCGAGAAGGGTCTCTTTCAGTTTAGGCTGTCTGGTCGATAGGTGCATTCATGATCAGCCTGTATTGTAGCTTAACCCCGGGGCAGGAGGAGACAGATTTGTTCCTTCCGGAGCCCCATTTGCTGGAGTGTTGCACCTCTGGACATTAGTAATATACCATGGAGCACCCCTGTATTCTTAGGAACCTCGGTTTATATTTCATTTCCAGTCACTATTTTCATGACTCAGTAGCACTGTGCGGTTCACATTTTGGAGCAGCATTTGCATGTCATACTCTATTCTCTGACCATAACGTTGAAATACTTCATGTGAGCCGTCCCAATACGTTCTTTAGAATGAGTGTTCTTCTGTGAATATATTCATGAATCACCTTCAAAGACTGAAGTGTTGTATTGAATGACTCAGACGATCCCATTGTTGTCCCAATGGATATTCACTAGTCCGAGTTGCTCCAGTATTTCAGGAAAAACTCAGGACTTACCTATTTGAGAGCCTGCTTGTTTTTGCCTGATACAAATGTAGTAAGTCTTTCTGTGGCCTTTTCCAAGGACACAAAACGTGGGTATAGAAGCTTGTTTCATTGGACTCTGTACCTGCCTGTTTTTCTAAAACACTAGGTTGATGACCAGAGTTATGGGATGGGAGGGAGACCCAGAGTTATGTTACTGAGGCAAAGGTTTGGGTGGGAAGTGAGAGCGCATGCTCAAGCACATGCTCAAAGCCTCCAAAGCATGTCATCATGTTACATTCCACCGCAACCACACCCCTTGTAAAGGGGTTGTGTTGATGGTAACAGCAGCTATGTAGCTGCAGAATGGTGACTCCATTTCCCCTTCCGGTGATCCAATGTATAGCAATGTGATATCTTCCTGCGGGTGCCCGCCTGTCTCCCCAAGGCCTAGTAGCGAGTAATAATGCAGTACCTTTGGGCCTCAACCGGACTCCCTTACATATCATCTACCTGAACCCACATATTGTGGAGGAGAACATTCTTTCATTGTCCCCACCATGTGCTAAATGTTTCCCTCACTCACTCACTCAGTCTCCTCTGGCTGTATCAGACGCTGCTGGGAACTAGCCTCAAAGACAACAGACCACATATTTTAAATCTTAAATTAGGCAACTTACAGGCCACCTCATCTGTATAATGGTCCCTACGGCTGTTAAAAATGTATTTTGAGTGTGATTAATAAAGCAGTGCAATGCAAATTAAATATGCTTGCACAGAACACATTTGGACTGAGGGTCTTCCTCAGAATTAGATAATCTGCAATTACGATTTTAAATATTATATCAGTATTTCTTGCTGTCCTGGACCCTACCAAACACTGGTGTCAGAACGTGTTTACGATGACAGAGGCAATGAATAAGAACCCTATCTAATGTTATTCTGCTCAGCTAGATAATATCACAGCTGTCTGGTGTTTTTAGGTTTTAAGGCAGCGTTTAGTCAGGCTGAGCTTGTGCTTGGCAAGTTCTAGTTAAGAGGTTAATTGTATTTTGATTACAAGACTTCACGAGCATGGATAGTAGCGCAGAAATACTATTAGAGTGAACAGTGCCAAGCTGTTTTTTTTTCCTACTACTACTGTGCACTTGATGTGGTTGACCGCCATGTGTTCTTGGTGATTCAACGGGACGGTTTAGGCGGGACTTATTAGAAGATGACAATGAAAAGTAGTGCAGGTGGTGCCATGTGAAGAGGGGGGTTGTAAATAACCTCCTTCCCTGAAATGTATTAAGCAGGCGAATGAAGCTTGTCTACCTCTGGGTTGAGGCGGGGTGAGTTTGAGGAGATTTTGAAAAGAATAGAGAGAAAAGGTGCAGTTTGCATTGTAATCTTCAAAACAATTTTGGAAAAAGACGTGTTCTGCAGAGGCACTAGTGTAATCAATATTCCAACACTTTCGTGGTCTGCCAGCCACACCTTACCTTGGAATGCAGGGGGTTTACATTCCCAGGAGAAATATGAATACATTGTGGCAAAATAATTATATTTTCAGCCTAACGTGCCTAAACAATAGCTCCAGCGGTCGAGGTTTTACAGGTACAGGTTTCATCAGATCGCCATGTTAGTGTGGTGGGCTTCTGCGTTTCTCTCAGTCTTCCTAGGCATTGCAGCCTCTAGACTCCCGCCACGCGCCAGTGTTCTGTTCTTATGTTTGTCCAACCCCTATAGGCGCAGGGAAATGACCGTAATACTTACCCTCGTGTCCTTAAGAGCACGGGCAAGTATTGTGGTTTGGTAGCTGGTACTACTTTCTACGCTGTGATTTGCTCTGCTACAAAGCTACCCTGGTTGTGTAACAATTAGGCTGTAGGACGTGATTTAAGATTTTTTATGAAACGGATAGTTGGAAGCTGTCCATAACAAATATATATTACTTCGGAATGTAAGCTTGAGCCTGCCCCACTGAGGGAAGAACTCGCGAGAACACATCTCGTCTCCTGCGTCAGTACACAGGCGATGGAGGGCTCCGTTTCCTCCATTGTTCTCTTGGTCGCACGTTCTTCCACTCGCCTGTTGGCTTTACTGTCAGCCACATGTTCTTCTATGACAAAGCAGTCAGTGTTTGCTCTGTGCTGCCGGCTCTCTTTTGCTGTTGACCTGTTCCATCAGACTCAAGCATCCCAATAGAACCGGTCGTTTCCATCAATTAGCAAAGCTAACACAAATCTTAAGAAAGCCAGACCCGTATTAAATCTTAGAATCAGACAAGAGCTCTTTAATTAACATATTCTTTAATTTGTATCTTTTTGCCGAGTGCACAGCAGGTCAAATCTCTGTCCATGCTTAATGTCTTTACAAGCCACAAGGGCACATAGGCGGTCATTCTGACCCTGGCGGTCAAAGACCGCCAGGGCGGAGGACCGCGGGAGCACCGCCGACAGGCCGGCGGTGCTCCAATGGGGATTCCGACCGCGGCGGTAAAGCCGCGGTCGGACCGGCACCACTGGCGGGCTCCCGCCAGTGTACCGCCGCCCCATTGAATCCTCCAAGGCGGCGCAGCTTGCTGCGCCGCCGAGGGGATTCCGACCCCCCCTACCGCCATCCAGATCGGGATCCGGATGGCGGTAGGGGGGGTCGCGGCATGGGCATTGCAGGGGCCCCCGTAAGAGGGCCCCTAAATGTATTTCACTGTCTGCTGCGCAGACAGTGAAATACGCGACGGGTGCAACTGCACCCGTCGCACAGCTTCCACTCCGCCGGCTCGATTCCGAGCCGGCTTCATCGTGGAAGCCTCTTTCCCGCTGGGCTGGCGGGCGGCCTGAAGGCGACCGCCCGCCAGCCCAGCGGGAAAGTCAGAATTACCGCCGCGGTCTTTCGACCGCGGAACGGTAACCTGACGGCGGGACTTTGGCGGGCGGCCTCTGCCGCCCGCCAAGGTCAGAATGAGGGCCATAGTCTTAATACTCAGGCATGCATATGAGATATATGGGTGCCTTGTAGGGCCACCGGAAGTATGCTATAATGAAAGACTAAATTATGCAGCAAGGTAGATTTAATTATGCGGCACGAAAAAGCAATTTACACATCGTAAGATGGTATATTGTCATTTCACTGTTATGCCATGTTAATATTTAATGGTGTCTGAGCAAAGGTGCATCATTAGTATCAGTTTAACATGAATACAGCAATCAGCAACTGAATGGTGATCAGTCAACCTTTGCAAATAGTCTGCCACTCTGCAGCACAACGTCTGGAACTTTTTCTTAGTAACGTTTGATCTCTTTGAATTAGACACTTAGGGCATGATTATGAATGTGGCGGTCTACAGACCACCACACTCACGGTGGCGGTCTGATCGCCACATAACAATGCTGGCAGTCCAACTGCCAGCTCCGCCAGGAACTGGTGGTGGTGGAAATCCTAATCCGCTAGGGCAGCACTGCAGGCAGAGCTGCCCTGTGGATTACGGCCTTGTTCTCCGCCAGCCTTTTCATGGTGGTAACACCGCCATGAAAGGGCTGGCAGAGAACAGGTGCAGGGGGGCGCAGATTGGCCCCTGCACTGTTGACAGTCAACATCACAAGGGTGCACCCTGCAGGGGACAGCTTTTCCGCCAGCTCGATTACGAGTCGGAGACAATGCTGTAGCCTGTTTCCCCCTAGGCCGGCGGGTGGAAACTTAGGTTTCTGCCTGCTGACCTAGTGGGAAACCCTTAATAACTCTGGCGGGGAGGTCGCAGCGTAGGTAGCGGCTACCCTGTCAGGAGTTTGGCAGACACAGTTTTCCATCTGCCAAGCTCAAAATGACCCCCCCTGTGTTGAAATCTGCATATTATGGAACAAATAATGGATTATGCAGGAAGTGTTGTAAATCCACAATTATGTGGGAAATATCAGAGCCACAGAATGGCATAATTCCACACTAATAGTGATTAGCGTGCATGATGCTGCATGAGGTATAGAGCGAGTCTTGAGCAGCTGAGAGAGTATTCGTATTCATAGACGCAGAGACTGCTAGCTGGCTCCAGGGCCCCATGAAGCAAGTCATGTGTAGCTTAATGTCATTCACTGTTCATGCAGTTTGTACTGAGTGTGATAAACACAGTGCTTTAAGTGAAAAAAATAAGTGCTGTTACTCACCAAATTTAATGAAGGGGCGGGGCTAAGAGCGTGGTTAGGAGACAAGCATTTCCTGTGAGTTTTTCTTGGTTTACAATTGTTCACAATAATACGGCAACAGTTCTGCTCTCTGTATTCTTTTTGTCAATGCATGTACAAAAGGGTAACTTTAAAATTTACTTTAAAATTTCATGTGTGCACTTTACTCATAAGACAAGAAAGATATTTGATCATTCACATTATACACTGAGTGATATTGTGGGCAATTTGTGAAAGAAACCTACATAATGATAAAGTATGGTCCCTTTCTAGTTAGGAGATTGGAAGATCTTACAAGCCACCAATAAATTGCCTTAGTGCAAGTCAGGATGAGGAGTGATAGTTCAGAGGTGGAAAAAAGGCATTACCTGTAGGGTGGTAAGTTGGCGAATGTTGTTGGTGAGTTCACTCTTCAATGAAATTCTGAACGAGGTCAAGTTGTTCTGCATAAGTGGGGCTGGCAAAGCAGGCCCTGTGAGACTCAGGATTTCTGAACTCTTTAAGATGTTCAATAGCCTTTACTTTTCTTAGTTACAAATTTGGCTCCGGCCTCAAGTCAAAGCCCTACTCACTGGCACAGGTGTGCGGCAACAGTCATGAGCATGGGGACAGGCACAAGTCTGCAGGTAGGAGAGGTCTTGCCGATGGGGCAGGGCAATGGGTCATTGAAAGGAGCATTGTACAGGACCAGCTGCTTTGAAGGTTGAAGCTGTAGGTCAGCTATTCATGAGAATAAAACTATCTGAAAAGGATGTTTTTCATGTGACTCAGATTTATTCTTCCATAGCTTTGTATACTTGCTCATAGACTGGCATTTAAATGGGAGCTGCAGAGAAGCACCTATTTCAGAAGAGATCGGTTGCACCCCTACACAATTCTTACAGGACTCCTATTCAGACACAGACCCACTTAAATGTTGTTAGAGCAGCCAGAAGCCTTAGCAAAAAAATCCCTTCCCAGAGTCTCCCGTGGTGATGCGTGGGCACAGGGTTTCCACACACATTTTCCTTAGCTTTCACCCTGTCCCCTGCTGTCTCCCCTCCTTCTACCCATCAAATACTCCTTTCCGCGCCCATTAAATCTCACTGCTCGCCTTTTACTTGTCCCACATGTCTAAACCTTTGCCATGTCAATTCCTCCTCTCTGTCCCTCACATCTGGCACCTGGTTTTCCCCTCCTTATATTTGTCCCCCTTTCTCTCCTTTGCCTCGTCTGTCTTACTCTTCCCTGCCCCGTCTCTTCCTCTCCTATGTTTCTCTCTTCCTTCTCTCGGTTGCTTTTCTTCATTCTCTCCTCTTGTCTTTCTAAGGGTTCTTTCATCTCCTTTGCCCATCTTTACCTCTCACTGCTTTCTGTTTCTGCATAAATAGACCCCCAGCTCTTCCCCATGCAAGATTGGCGGCTTGGAATTGTGTGGCTATTTGTTTTTTTATAAATACGATGAACACAATCTTTTGCTGTTCCATTTTCAATACAGTTTGAAATGTCTTCTCTCCCTCTTTTGCGTGGGATATCAAGTCATGCATTTCACATTCGGTTTTGTAATTGCTCAGAGAACTTGCTGGCCGCACACAATAAATACACTGATTGGCTTACTGCTGCGCGTGTGCAGCAGAGCTTGCTCTCTGTGTGCCATTCAAATGACCTACCGTTTAATCGGGGCGGGGGGACTCCGAATGGAACCCAGTACCCGGTAGAGAGAAGCTCCGGTCCTCCAGAAGAGAACATTGAAAAGTTCCAGCGCTCAGTACCGGAGAGTACCGGCCCATTTAATGCACGGGATATACATCAGATTCAGCTCATATCAGCGGTCGAAGTGGATTAAAATAAAAGTATGGTAACTGTGAGCCTTAGTGCAGAGGGGGGCTGTGAACGTGGGGGCAGTGTCAAAGGTATGGTTAAAAAATATATATATATATATATTTTGTAACTATTTTGTTTGTCTTTCACCTTTAAATAACTGCATATATAATAAAACTCACATTATATGAAAAATACATACAAGTTAAACTAATCAGTGGGAAACGCACTATTTTATGTTATGAAACCTCTGTTGATCCATGCAGTGACTTCAGATGTCTGTGTATTTAACCAGAAAGCCACAGAATTCAATCATGGGCCCGTATTATATATCATGTTCATGTTAGCGACAGTGCATTTTCACGCGGGGCACCGGGCACAAACATGAACAGCGAGCTGGGTTACAGTGACTGTGCGGGGCAGCAATGAACTCGGGGGGGCCCTGCTATAATCAGTGGCTCCAGTGCGGGCGGCGCTCCCCTGCACTTTAGAGAGGGGACAGAGATGAATGACAGGACCTGCGGGGGGATGTCTGGGGGATTCATGGGGCCCCTTTTAATCCCTTCAGAGGGCCGAGCTCTGGGGTACACTGACAGTGCACCACCTTTTTGTGGTGCACTGTCAGTGCACCTCCTGATGGCTTCTTTGCCTTTGGATCCACGTCCATAACATGCGCAAAGGCAAAGATTCTCTCATTTGCATGGAGCTGCTCCTCCATGCAAATGAAGGAAACCCCTCTTGAGACAGCACTGGCACTACATGTGCACCAACACCATCAGTATTACAGAAGGGGACACACAATTGTCTGTGGCCCTTTCTGTAATACCAAAGCACATAAAGTGGGCACACATGCCCTTTCTGCCCTAGGGCATTTGTATAGTACCAACACTGGTTGGTGCAGTGGGCAAAAAGCAACTTGTGTAGTTTTAGTGCCATGAGGTCGCAGCTTGTAACAGAAAGTACTGTGAGTATGTCAGTCAATACTTTTATCTTGCAATACCTCTAAAAATAAACTTTGTCATCACAAAGCTTCTAATAACTCCATCATTTGAAGCCAATACCAGTGCCCAAGCAGCATTTACCAGCGGCAACTCCGCTGCAATGGCAGAGGAGTGTCCCCCACTGACTCAGAGCCAGCAGCGGAAAAATAAAACAATATTTTATTGTAGTTTTATTTTTCAGCTGCTGACTGAGCCAGCAAGTGCAGCGAGGGACGGGGCTCGGCCAAGGGAGAGAGGGGGAGGAGTGGAGAAGTGTTTGCTCTTTAGTGCACATGTATGTTTGGCTGGCTGTCTTAGGCCGGCCAAACACACATGCGCAGATAGGTTTCTCCAACCCAGCTGTATTGCAAAGCCGGGTTGGAGAAACAGCACAGACTCTCTGTGCCTGAGTGAGTGGTAAACTGTAGTAATCAAGGCCACACACGAGGTTGATGTCGAAGAAACATATGTAGTTTATTGGTAAGAAATGAACGCAAACTTCCTTCCAAGCCAGTCAACATCGACTGACTCGTTCGGAACCCCCCACCCCAACATTCTGATTCTCCACATTCTGATTCTCCACAGGAGCTTAAAAGAACACAGATAATTTCACACATCCTCCTCCTTTCCAGTTTTCCCAAATAAAAAACTTAACATACACATAGAACAAAAATAAACAGAGGAAAAAAAAACAAATATAATTTAACATCTACTAGCACAGGATGAGATAAAGTTGTGCTGGAAAATAAAAATAAAACAGAGTTCCTAGACATAATTAGAAAATTTTTACATAGTCCTGTAAATAACATGATGGTTTACGAACCCTCTGGCTGCGACCACCATCTGTAGTGCCATCATAAGAGACAGACTCCACATTCACATGTTCAAGTTCTGAACATCTATCTCCCGAAACAGGCAACCGATGCTCTGCTCTCTCCTTTTCATATGACTTATTAACTAAATCTTCATCACTCATCATCATAAAACTGTTGTATCTCTTCGCATTAGCGTCTACCCGGACTCTCGCCCCTTCCTTTGGTAAACTGCCACTTTCCTTTTATTCCATTTATCACCATTTTCCAACTCCACATGACTTTCACCTACCTTCTTAACTCTGAAAGGACCCCAGAACTTAGAAAGACCACCAACAACTCTACCGTGTCTGATCTTAACCCAATCACCCTCCATTACATCCTTTTCTCTTACGGGTTTGTTCACACCATTAGAATCACACACACAACCACTAGACAACCATGCTGGCAAGAGCTTAGAACCTGGCCTCCTGCCACTCATCCTTTCAAATGGAGATGCCCCCATAACTCTATTCACCGTAGTGCGATGGGCCCAAACCATCTCTTCCACCAATCCTTTGACATCTTTCCCACACTGAATACCCATAAATATGGTCCCCTTCACTAATCAGTTCACTCTCTCAACCATTCCATTGGCTTGTGGATTGTAAAGAGCTGTACGCCTGTGAATAATCCCACAGTTCTCCAAGAATTTCTTCATTTCATGTGAGGTAAGTTGGGTGCCATTGTCAGTTATTAAAACTCTAAGAAAACCTTCCTCCATAAATACTTCCTTCAACTCTTCAATAGTACTCTTAGTACTAATCTCCTGCACAAACTTTACAACCACCCATCTTGAGTGCACATCCACCATGACCGCAGCATTTCTGTACAAGTTCCCCACACCTTGCATAGAACCAATAAAATCAAAACATACAGTACTCCAGGGTAAACCAGGATCCTCAATATGCCCCTGAACTCCTTGTGCACCAACTTTCAATCTTTTTTCACTCTCTTTACACATCATGCAATCTACAACCCACTTAGAAATCATGTCGTCCATAACTGTCCACCAGAAATACTCTCTGACTCTCTTCTTGGTCATAGTTTGACCAAGATGGCCATCATGTGCCAATACAAAAAAAAAATTCCTTAGACCCTCTGGCAGAATAAATTTGTCGTTCCTCATCACTAAGTTCAGGTCTAAAACAAACAACTCATCCATCAGTTTTAAATAAGGTCTCAAAGACGGAACTACGGTACTTTCCCTCCTTTTACCCTCCACAATCATTCGCACAACACCCTTGAGAACTAAATCCTTCTCCATGAAAGTTCTCCATTCCTCCGCCGAAAATGTACCTTCACCCCAGTCCTCAATATCACTCAACCAAGCTATGGCACCTTCCTGTTCTTTGAGTAAATCCTCTGCCTTGTCCACACAAACCCAGTCTGAAGATAGCCTCGATAGACAATCAGCTCGAGCATTCTCCCAACCTGGAATGTAACTCTTAGTAAACCAATACTCTTGTAGCCTGGCAGCTAACCTCGCTAGTCTAGCAGAACCTTTACCTGCTCCACCAGGACTCAAAACTTTAAGTAATGGTTTGTGATCAGAATACAAAGTAAAATCGATACCCCACAGGAAAGTCCTGAAGTACCCCAGAGACCACACAGCAGCAAAAGCCGCACGTTCTATCACTGAATAATTTCATTCACAAGCCGTCAAAGAATGGGAAGCAAACACTACAGTTGTCTCTTTTCCTTTAAATACTTGGGCGAGCACCGCTCCTAAGCCACACGTACTGGCATCCACAGTCAGAACTGTCTTAAGACGAGTGTCAAAAGAAGACAAAATACCCACCTCACAAATGTCTCTTTTGATTGCCTTGAATGCAAATTGTTGTTCTCTTCCCCACATGAAATTGGACCCTTCCTCAGCAACAGTCTTAAACTTTCAGTTTTCTGGGAAAAATTTTCAACAAACTTGTTATAATACTCTATCTACCCCATAAATGAACACAATTGGTCTTTGTTACATGGAATGGGTGTAGAGCGAATAGCATTAAACAAATCTTCTTTACGTTTGAATCCTTCTCCCGAAACAGTATGACCCATGTAGTCAATTTCTTCCAACAAAAAATTGCACTTGTCTCTCCTCAAAGTCAAACCAGCCTCACACAGTTTGTTCAAAACTGATTTAAGAATCTGTATTATGTTCGCTTACTGTCTGACCAAAAATCAATATGCCATCTTTAAAATAAGTCACATTCTGCATTCCAGAAAACAAGTTTGACATAATTCTCTGAAACACACTCGCTGCAGAAGACAACTCAAAAGGCATTCTAGTGAACTGAAACGTGCCCTCCATAGTTATAAAGGCAGTGAGCGCTCGAGACTCATCATGTAATTTGATTTAGTGATATGCACTACTCATATCCAACTCTGAAAAGTACTTCCCCCCTTTGAGCAGAGACAACAGTTCATTTATGTTTGGAAGAAGAAATGAGTCTGTGACGACAAATTGATTTAAGCTACGTAAATCCACACAAAAACGAAGTTTACCATCACTTTTCTTGTGATAACAACTGGTGACACCCATGGAGAGGCCTCAACAGGTTCAATTATACCTTAGTCCATCATGTCTTGCAAAATTCTTTTTACTTCATCCCTAACTACATGCGGCACTCTCCTCACTTTGTGTTTCATAGGGACTGCATCTTTTTTTAGAACGATTTTATGAACATAGTTTTTCAGTTCCCCCAACTTTTCATCAAAAACAGCTTTAGCATCTTCAAGAATTTTCTCCAAACACTCATCCTCTACCATTAAAATCTTGCTAGCAGAATGAGGATCAATGATAATGTGTAAGTCAAATTGATGCTCCCACCCTAAGATTAGTTGTCTAGACTTAGCCACGTAGATTTTCCCTTCAACGCATCGATGACCAAACTCTATGCGAGAAATAAAATAACCTAAAACATCAATCTCTACTTCTTGATATCCTCTGGGATTTATGTCTTTAGGTAACAAAGAAACCTTATCTCATAACTCGATCCACAATGATTTTGGAATGATAGTATACAGTGACCCAGAATCCACCATTAATTCCACTTCCTTGTCAGCGATGGTAAAATCTCCTTTGGGCCTGGTCTCTCTTCCTCTTCCTGATACTGGACAACTAAGATACAATCACTAACACCGCTCTCTTCTGCCAAATCCGCTACTGCAACTCTTGAGTTGAAGACATCCTTACACATCCGAGCAAAGTGTCCCTTACGACCACATTTCCTGCATTCTTTAATCACAGCGAAGCACCATTTAGCATCACTGGTATGAGCTGAGCTACCACACCTTGCACAGAATTTAGATTTAGACGAGAGTGGACCTTTGATCCCTTGTTTACTATATGTAGGACCACTGTGCTTAGAAGAATTCCATTTCTTTGTTACTACTGCAACTTTTTCTTCACCTTCAGCACTGCCACATCCTTTTTTGTTAATCTCTCACATGCATATTTCTGATTCCTCTACTATTTTTGCAATAGTAATAGCTTCCTTTAGAGAAGGATTCTTTGCCGCACACAAGCGTTCCTGTTTTTTTTTTTTTTTACTCCTGCACTGCACAATAAGTTGGTCAGGTATTAACTCATCGGTCATAGGACCGAATTTGCACTTCACAGATAGTTCACGTAAGCTAGAAATAAAGTCTTCTAATGACTCTCCATCTTTTTGTGGTCTAGTGTAGAATTTATACCGTGACATTACCATGTTTTCTTCCTTAGCAAATCTCTTCTCCAACCGTAGTTTTGCTTCCTCATAAACATCTCCCAACGGTCGACCATCATCATTGCAGATTTCTGGTAAATACTTGAATATATGGTGGGCTTCTTTGCCAATTGTGCCTAACAATAATGCCTTCTTGCTATGCGGAGAGAAGTTTTGACCATCTAATGCTACCACATAATTCTCAAAAAGATCTATCCATTCCTCCCATTGGACAGATGATTGAGATTTATGGTCCAAAAATGGGGTTGGAATGTTAATGGCAGAAGTCATCTCAAATCACTGTTAAAGCTATCTTCAGGATGAATACAGGGTTTCACTGTATTGTCTTTTATTAATGCTGTCTCCCCCTCTAGCAGTTGCCAATGTTCTTTCCTCTATTCCAGCAAACGAGGAATGAACAGGATTTCACTATATGGTTACCAAGATCCTTTCCTCTATTCCAGCCAACGAGGAATAAACACCCTTTCCTCTAATCACCGTGGGGGTGGGGTTCCCTGCTTCCGCCACCACTCCGATGCATGTTCAGATGCGAAGGGAAGATGGGCACGCACACGATCGTGCAGATGCGCGTGGAGGCAGCACGAGACACTCGAAACGGTGAGTATGTATGTGAACAGTATATGAGCGTGCTCATTCAAAATCGATCCTGTTCATGAGCACAAGCTGTTGGCCTCACCGCACAACGTTGCGATGGCCCTCGACAGGGCACCAATAGCTCACAGCACGCATCTGCCAAAACGCACAAGTCCGATCTGATCACGCTCTTCCTCACTGCGGTGTCCTCGACAAGTGTGGCTGGCGCTTGTTGCCAAAATGTAGTAATCGAGGCCACACACGAAGTTGATGTCAAAGAAACGTATGTAGTTTATTGGTAAGAAATGAACGCAAACTTCCTCCCAAGCCAGCCAACATGAACTGACTCGTTCAGAACTCCCTACCCCAACATTCTGATTCTCCACAGGAGCTTAAAAGAACACAGAGAATATTACATAAACCAGCCCACTGAGGCCAATCCCAGAGATGCTCTCATTCTTGGTAATAGCATGAGAGCAGTGTAGGGATTGCACAAGGAGTCTCAGATGCTGTCCCAGGGACTGTTAGAACTAGGAAGCAGAGGAGCGCCAGGTAAGTGTTTTATTTTTTTATTATTATTAAGCCCTCCCCTGCACTCCCCCATTCCCTCTCCACCAGTCCCACTACTTCTACTTTGTGTCGGGCGCCACAAGCATTTACATTTGCAGATTTACATTTACATTTCCTTCAGGCAGCCGACACCTTGGCCAGAAGACTTGTTTATTGTATAGCTGCCTGTCCCTCCCTTGGCTTCACAGACCAGAAGACATTTTAAAAGTTGGAAATAACCGTCCAGGGACAAATGTCTTTAACAAAAAAGCAGGGGACCTCTATTTGTTAAATTTAGAAAGTGTGGGCATGTCCTTCCCCAGAGATCCCGCCACTTCGCCCTCTGTCTCATATACACTTTATTATCTAGATTACAAACCTCAGTGAATTTTTTCATGTGTGCTAAATGAACACTGGAATAATGGGCAAACTTTTAAATAAAATACTCTAGGATAAATACATATGGGTTTCAGTGATCCAAAATTAAAGAGGTGACCTACGTCCTGGCAATCACACAATGCATAATATTGTAGAATTTATTGTGAAATGTGTTATATCACACGCATGTGGGTATCTGGTAGCAAACTTCTGACATCTGTCAGGCCTCGTAGTGCTCTGACGTCTGGACTCCTTTTCAGGACTCAAAGCCGTGTCTGAAAATACCGAAGGATCTTTAAAACAGTTTCACTCCTCACACTCATATCACACCTCCCTCCACACTCAATGTCAGTCACACCTCCGGAGCGTCCACACATATTACTTGTCACGCAGGCTTATGACCACTTCTTACAAGCTGTGCAATAGTACCCACTAAAGGACTGTGATAGGGTGGTCACCTAGAGTAATTTCATCCAATTAGAATCACTGGGCCTAACATTTCGAATCTGAGGCAGTTGTAAGCCATTATATTGAACATCAATCAAGCTGCTATTATTGTGCCTCCATCTATGAGATATGGGGGTTGCTCTAAACACAGTATTGACCATAACGCCCTCCTGAAGTGTGCCATTCGGTTATCATACTTTAAAGGACACTATAGCACCTTGATGTTGTGCTGCCGCTGTACGTTTGGGGGTATCTGCGAAAACGTTGTGTTACATATTCATACCATTGTACAATGATACTTATGTTACATTTAGAATGTTTGTTGATGGGCACTCTGGAACTCTTCTTCATCAAAGATTTCATGCAACGGCTCTCCTGGACAGTTGCTCTTGGACTTTCATATGGAGGGTCCTATTCCAGTGGGCTCTCTTTTTCCTCAATAAATCTTAGTCATACTTTCCTTGTTCCTGGTTGGGTCGTTCTTTACATATTGGCGATGAGCTGTGGTTGTTTCAGGGGAGTTCACGCTGCAAACCTTGTGCTGAGTCCTGCATGTTTGTGAGCAATCACACGCAACTCTGTTGCTGAGTCCTAGCGGCGTGTGAGCGAACAATTGCTTGGATGGTCCAGATTCAAGCCTGATGAACCCCGGTAACGTTTTAGCACACAGTCTGTTGGGTGACAGTTTTGGTCGGCGCTGTGGCCGTCTGCCCATTTCTTCAATCAACGAAAGTTTCGTTAGTATGCATGTGCAAGTTGTGAGCAGCTCCCTCTGTGATGCACTCTTCAGGTCAGGCAGACGTACATCATCACCCCTCTTGACTCCTGGGGGGCCATCTTTGAAACAAAATGTTCTTTTTGTACTATGGTGTGCTGCTCAGCCTACGCCTTCAGTGACAGGCACGACAGTTCAATTAAAAAAAAAAAGATTTCACGCTTCTGAATTGTCATTGACAGGCACAGCCTGCAGCAGCAATTACGTTTGTACGTTTGCCTGTATATCCAGTGATAGACACACCTATTTCATAAAGCAAACATTACTCTGTGCTTTGTGTTAAGTTTTATTTGCCTGTGCAATCGGCGACAGGCACCACATATATAAACTTCAAGTATGCTGTTCTGGGTGTAAAGTAGAAACTAGACTTCGTTAATATTATTACCCAGGCAGTTTGTTTTTAATATTCTGCTTCTGTTGGTAGTTGGTCTTCTTTAGTGTTATACAGCATGGCTTCAAATCAATACTTAATTCCATTAACACCATTTTTACAACAACCAGGGAAGCCCACCTTGAAATGGAAAAATTGGTTGCGTACATTTGAAATTTATTTAGTTGTTGTAGATGCAACTAAATTTGAACCTAGGAGGAAAAAGGCTTTACTATTCAATCATTTGGGCAAAGAAGGCCAGCCGATTTTTAAAAATCTGCCAGAACGGTATGCACAGTTCGATTAATTTGGTCAATGGGATGAATACACAGAAGCAATAAAAAGATTAACAAACAATATTTGGAGGAACCAAGTGTTCTTTTGGAGAGATTTAATTTTTTCAAGTGGAAACAGGGGACTGACAAGAGCATCAAAGAGGTGTATCTGCTCTCAGACTTTTAGTTTCTACTTGCAACTTCGAGGAGTCTTTAAATATGTACAAAAGAGATCAGCTTATGTGTGGTTGTTGTGAGAAGAAAATTCAGGAACGTCTATTGGGGTGCAGGGATCCCACGCTTATTGAGGTTGTTGACATTACTAAGGGTATAGATTGTTTGATAGACCCAACTTAACGTATGGCTCAAGATCAACCAGCAGTCAAAGTTAGAGTCTGATACTTTAAGTTTAGTGCAGGTTAAAGATAAGAAGTCAAGCATCCAGAATAAAAAGCCAATTCTTGTTACTGCTGCAGATCAAAATCACATTTGAGTAGTAAAGCAAATTGTCTGGCAGTGGGAAAGTGTTGTATTAAATGCAAGAAAATGGGACATTTTCAAACTGTTTGCAGAGGGGGACAGAAACAATTCAGAGTTAATTGTGTAGACATGGAAATGAATGAAGCAGTACGAGATGTTTCAAATTAATTATCCACTGTTGTTTTAAACATGGAGTTGAATAAGGTACAAACCACACAAGTCAAGGGCCCATTATGTGATGTCCTTGTGGGGATGCAATGCTTACTATGATCGCAGATTCTAGATCACCCATCACCATTTTATCTGATGCAATTTTGTTCCATATTGTGGGTACAGAATAAGAAATTGGAGCCTACAGATGTTAACCCCAAAGCATTTGGGGAGCAGGACATCAATAGGCTTGGTTATTTTGTAAATGTTTTTAACATGCATTGGTAGGAAGGCCACGACATTAAAAGGTTGTAATCTGGTAGGATGGGAGTATTTAGCCAAACTTGGGTAGATGTTGGCACCCGGGTCTGACACACCTGTTATGGTAGCCCCGGTGCAAATTTTGTATCCTGGAAAATCATCTGATGATGGTTCACGTTGGAGTTTATGGAGGTGTTCAGTGAAGAAGTTGGTCACATCACCAAGTTTGAACACCACACCAGATTGAAATCTGACATTGTTCCAGTTACATATAAGGTGAAACCGGTTCCACTAAGTGCACAAGATGATCTTAAAAAAGCACTACAAACATTAATTGATGATGGCAGAATTACTGAAACCAAATCATCCGAATGGGTCAGTCCCATTATCATTGTCAGAAAAAATCAGGAGAAATTCAGTTCTATGTGGATTTACGCACACTTAACAAAAATATCAAAATAGATTGTCATCCCCTTCCAAAAATTCATGAGTTACTAGCCAATTTGGGTCAGGCAAAGTATTTCAGTATTCTTGAATTAGGATCAGAATATCATCAAATTCCCCTAGATGTTACCTCACAAGAATTAACAATGTTCATCACACCTTTTGGTACCTACGTTTCAGAGAATGCTGTTTGGTTTAGCATCAGCTGCCAGCGTTTTCTGAAATTTATGGACACTATTCTGAAAGGTCTCAAAGTAGCACAAGCTTTTCAAGATGATGTTTTAATCTCTGCTGACAGTGTGCACAAATAAAATCAAATTTCAAGAGATATTTTAGCTATTTGTAAGAATCAAGGTATTACATTGAGAACAGATAATTGCAAAATTCTCGTGAATTAATTAGATTATTTAGGCCGTAGGATTACACCAGAGGGTATCAAAGATGCACCGTCCCAAAAGACAAGGATTCTCTTAGATCTTTCCTGGGCCATAGTGAATATTACGTTAGATTTGTTAAGGGATATGCTTTTGCAGTACAACTACTTAGGTCTCTTCTCACAAAAGGGGTGAAGTTTATTTGGAGTACTGAAGAAATAGAGGTATTTGTGAAAGTAAAAAAAATGAATTGTCTCTGCCCTTGCCCTTTCTACATTTACTGCTGGTAAAAAAAAAAGTGCATGTTGACTGTTGATACTAATCAGGTGGGGCTTGGTTCCATCCTCTCCCAGTGGATTAATGACAAAGAGGTGTCTGTTGCTTTTGCATCACAATGCTTGAAGACACCTGAAACAATCTATAGTACCATTGAGAGGGAAGCTCTGACTTGCACATAGGCTGTGGAGAAATGAAAAACCTTTTATGGGGTGATAAGTATACAATATATATGGATCACAAACCCCTGGTGCATCTTTTCAATGGTTCTGGCAGTGACAAAGCTTCAACTCATTTGGTAAGATTGTTGTCAAAACTTCAAGAGTATGTTTTCAACATTAGGTATATTTCAGGAGGAAATAATGTGAGAGGAGCCTGCTTGTCAAGAATGCCTTTAGTAGCTAGTGATGAAGATAACAGTCAGGAGGAGGTAGAGTGTGTTGTGGCCCTGGTGGAAGATCTAGTAAAAGGAAAAAGGCAATATTTCATGCAATAAATGGTTGGAAACTCTGAAAGTTGATAATGTGTTGCAAGAAGTCATACGGTTTTCCAAAAATGGTTGGCCTAGAGAAAGACATTTGGGATCAGAGGTAGAAAAATATGGCCAAATTTTCCAAGAATTGTCAATCCACAGTGACGTTCTCATGCATAATGACAAATGAATCCCTCCCAAAATACTTTGGAATAGGTTGATTGAGTTGCCACATGTTGATCATTTAAGAGCGAACAGCACTGCCAAGTTACTTAAACAGTTTTATCGGTGGCCTGGTATGGATTCACAGGTTTCCAATTAGGTAAATAACAACCTGTCTTCTATCTGATAAACATTGGAGAACTTCAGAAATCCATTTGAACATTGTTCCCATGCCAGAAAATGCTTGGGATAAGATTGCCCTTGATTTTGCTTGATTTGAGTGTTTACCTGTAGAAAATAAATGCTTGATTGTGTTGGTGCACTATTATACTAGGTAGGCATAATAGGATTCTGTACCATATCCAAATACAGACTGTGTGATTACGTTTTTGAGAAAAATGGTTTCCATTGAGGGTCCCCCAAATATTTTGGATACAGATAATAGTACACATTTGACTTGTAACTGACTGACACAATTTATCAAATCATTGGACATCGAACAGCTTCATGCCCGCCATACTCTCCTACATCCAATGGTTTAGTAGAAAGAGTAAATAGAGTTCTTAAGGAAAGGGTACAAACAGCTGTTGCTATTAAGGTGGATGTGGAAGATTTTGTGAGGGAAAAGCTATGGAAGTACCTCATCACTCCTCACAACACTACAGGTGCTTCACTTTTTGAACTGATAAGGATGTGAGTTCCTAAGTCTTTCTTGAATCCAGATTGAATGAAGGAATTACAAAACCATAAAGATAAATATGGTCTTCATCCGGATGCAATGTTAAAAAAGGTGTCTGAAAAGCAAGTTAGGACAAAAGAAAGATTTGATAACAAAAACAATGTAAAAGAAATAAAGTTTTGTGTAGGTGATTGGGTTTTAATAAAGGAACCAGTCATTGTCAAGAAAGGTCAATCAAGGAATATGGCTACTGTGGAGGTTAAGTTTCGAAAAACTAATCTTATCCATCAGAAAGAGGGTGGTGGAGTAAAATAAGTTTAATAAAACTTACGGAGTTACAGGCAAAGTAGATACTTAAGGTAAAAGGATGTGTAAGAGAGAATTTGTGGTTTGATTATGAAAGTTCTTCTGTTAACAATTCTTCTTCCAACACAATGATTCAAAATTCTCCAACTGCTTTCTCTTTTGCAGGATCACCAGTATATATTGGCTCTTCTGCTAACAGCTCAGTTGATTCAGATTTTATAATTCATAAGAACTTAAATCCTAATACCAATGAAAATGTAAATGTTCTAGTAACCACAGACCAGTTTGTGAAACGTGTGTAACCACAAAGTTTAAAGATTTTTATTTATATTAGACAGTAATGTTATTCGGTACAGCCATGTGTATTTCTTCTGTTTATAAGGGGAAAGGTGTGTTACATATTCACACCAGTGTAGAATGTTAGTTATGTCACATTTAAAATGTTAGTTACTGGGCACCCGTGAACCCTTATTCATGAAAGATTCCTTGCAACGGCTGTCCTGGACAGTTGCTCTTTGACTTTCATGTGGAGGGTCCTAATCCAGTGGTCTCCTCTCTTTCCTCAATAAATCTTAGTTGTAATTACTGTGCTTCCTGGTCAGATCTTTCATTACACATTGCTATATAATAAGGACGTATGCACCTGAGGTTGGTGGCTGGTGTACAGTTAAAAGGGATTAGATTCTTGATGTTGCACAGCACAAGCCCATATCGAATCTGCTACAGTTCTTTTACCCCTCATGTTCTCCAATACCACTCCCAGTTATTATTTATATCCATGTTTTACCTCAAAGCCCTCCTTAGAGGTCACACCATTGGCCTCCTTCCCACTTAACTCCCAACGCCCATTTTGGGAAACAGTCAGCCTACGCCAATGGTATGCTCATCACTTGGAGTTACCTTTGACCTCTGTATATATCATAATTGACTGCATTACAATTTCCTTGACATTGTGTTTGGGGAAGTCACCACTCTCCCCATGAAAATGCTTTCAACAAAATGTCGACTATTAGGGTAATCAACGGTTTCTCAAAATATAATAGATAGTATAGATAATAATAACAACAACAATTATTATTATTATTAATATTATTATCATTAATACAAATCAACGTGTTATTATTATTATTATTAGTAGTAGTAGTAGTAGTAGTAGTAGTATCAGTGCAAAAGAGCATACTCCTGCCATTTGTAAGAGGTGTAAAATAACAGGTGTTATTGTTGCCCGAGTCACTGACAGTGGAAGCATACAAGTCTAAGGCCCTCATTATGAACATGGCGGTAATGACCGTCACACCGGCGGTGGTGGTTATTACCGCCAACGGCATGGCAGTCCAGACTGCTTTATTCTGAACACAGAAGTGAACTGGCTGCAGGGCAGCCAGTTCAATACCACCCACTGCCAGGCCACAATCAACTGCCGGGCCGACGGCAGGCACTTTCGACCCGGAGGTGGAGGCCAGTCCGATGGTGAGATAATGATCCCATTTCCACCAGGGATTTCCTGGCGGGATACCCTGCTAGGTAATCCCTGGCGGAAAGCATACTGGTATGTGACATGCCAGCCCCCCCTTGCTACTACCCCCACTTACCCTCCCACATGCCCCCCAAGTCCCTAGAACCCCCGCCACCCCCGAACCCTGAAAACCGAACCCCCATCCATACTCCCTCCAATCTCCCTGCAGGGCTCCCCATACCCCCCTCACCATCCCCCACGCACCCCACCTCCATAAAGGTCCCCCCTAAACCCCAACCCCCCATCCACATGCACCCATATTCCTGCATGCACACACACATTCATACACGCAGACACACATCCCCCTACACAAACACTCACGCACACCCCCATGCACGCACTCACTAACTCAACACACACCCCCCTCTTCCCTCTCGGGCAGCACTTAACTGTTCCGTGGCGCTGCTCCAGGAGGGAACGGGCTCCTAGGATGCTGCTCCGCTGGCATCGCTGTGTCTCCATACACCATATTTGACTATATGGTGATAATATTGCCTAGTGAAACCAGAAACATCAGAATATTGATAACAGTTAAAATAGGCAAATTAACCAGAAGGTTGCAGTGATTACGTGACTTTGTTGTTTAAAAGAAAGAGTTGCCAGTGTCCTTCGACTGTCCTGAAGAGGCCATAAGTTTAGAGGCCGAAACGCGTTGACATTTCCTTACGGAACTAAGGGCGTGTAATTAATAAACTAAAGGTTTAAATAATTGGAAAGCACTACATAAATACCTTTAAAGTATGTGAGGTGTTTTCAGCTGGGTGCTAACCCCTTGGTCACCGGTATAAGACAGGATCACTACGAGAATTAAGCTAGAGTGACCTTTATGAACCATTTCGTTGGACATTTTACTTTATTTTGATGTAATTATTTTATTAATTTTTTTTTTTGTGTGTAATTGTGTAGAGGAATTTGTGTTTAGTCATTGATTTGATATGTTTTTTAGACGTACTTATGTCGAGGAATTCGCTGCTATTTTCTAAATAAATAAATAAAGATTTTTGGGAAATTAATTATCCCGATTAACCAGAAGTGGATTGACTGGTTAGTTTAATTAATGCATAGATTTGTCCCTACCTGTTATATATCTTTTGTGATTTTGCTCTGATAGTACCCAAAGCAAGGTGGGGTGACAGGGTACTCCCCTTCATTTTTATAAGCGTCTCCATACACCGCCATGCTTATGACTGCATCAAAGGAAGTTCCACTGGGTTGAGTGATAGCCCACTCAGTGCTACTGCATGCTGATTTAACATTAGGGTGTTCCATACAAACGTAGCTGTTATTACTGCAAATACAAACCGTTAACAAACAAGACCTGGATGTGGCAGTCACACCTATAATCCTGACTCCCTTTAGGTCCAGAGGCAGTGGTGGGGCCGCTGCTGCATAACAAGCTTCTTCCTTGTTTCACAAGTGGCGGCGCTGCTGGTGTTTGGTAGCTTTGGCCTGTAGTATAAAGAGGTTGAACTGGTCTCGAGGGACAAAGCTCAATGGTTAGTCATGCGGTATAATTCTCATAACCTGTAATTTAGACCTGGGAATGGGCTTGGTGAATGGCTCGTTATCTGTTATCCATCAATCCCACACTTCTCATCGCTCTCCGAAGAGTATTCTTCTTTCAACGGGGAGACGTCTTCCTGGCTGCACTGCTAATATGGGCTGAGAATCATCTTCTGCTTCATTAAACCGTTGTTCCTTATGCTTTGTTGTTGACATCCTGCGCCATCTTGTCGAGTCCGCAGCGCCTCTGAGGAGTGAGGCCGCTGCACGGGTTCGAGGCCGGTGAGAGAACCATTGGCGCTCATGACACTATTTTGTAAAACCGCTTCTGCCTTCTCAAGCGAGCTTTTGTACACAAGGGGTTAGTGGCTCGACAAGTATAAAAAGTAACATTTGGGCGACCCGTTTTGTACACATACACTGGCCATAAGGTATACATTTTATTTTTTTAAATTACTGGATATGTTATAAAAATAAATACGCGGTTTGCATAAAGTGCTTTAAATGGTGCGCTTTTAATATGCGGTTATTATCGCCCAATCTATCCTGGTTCCGGTTTGACTGACTTTCGAAGCATTAAAGGCTGAGTTGACCATAGTAGCGCAAGATCCCATCGTGTGACATGCAGGTCACACAGATGTGTGACATAAAAACCAACTGACCTATTATAAAAAGTAATAAGGGTTTCCATGCTCATGTATAAAAAAAATACGAAACACGAGGGCAAACCACTACACAAGACGTATAAACACATTCCATTTAGATGATTAGTTAGAAAGAAACACAAATGAATGGAGGGGTGGCTGTCCAACAAGGCATTCTGGGATTCCCTTGGGAGAAAGATGAGATACAAGCTCCAGGGCTACTACCAGAGCTTCATACACTGCCAATTCAGTTGGTTTGAATCCAGTGTCCAGAAAACAGCATGTGCCCCACACAGTTTGCTTTTTCTTTTTTAGAAGGATTACTCAAATTATTAGGATGTAAAAACTGGTGCCGCAGGGCCCAAGTGGCGTAAGCAAATGCATTGAAAATTCATCTAACAAGAAAACTTCTACTAATTAATAAAAAAAATTTAAAAATCTGTTTGGTGAAAATTTGGTGCTCAACTTAACACATTGCTGCAAAATATCAACAGTTCGGTGCAACCGTGCTACATAAAAAACAAGTTGCCATTAATATGTAGTCATCTCTTCAGCAGTATTACAACTCCACCGGGATTTCATTGCATTATATAGCTCATGAATACTACCAGAAATAACTAAGGTACAAACAGACCCACTTTTGAACAAAAACTGTACTGAATAGTGAAGGCTTTGGCATGATATTCATTTTATCTGGGCGAAGCTTTGGCATGTGGTTGCAGATTTTGCAACTAGTAGATATGGGCTTGGATCCCAGCATCCACCGTTACTCAATCTGCGTCATCCTGGACAATTCACCTCATGCCTTTACCTGTCTGTTCGCTTGTCTGCAAAAAACATATGGGACAGATAAGTGTCAGTTCCGTTTCCAGTGCGCAGTATACAAAAGTGTGTTCATTCCTGTTGGAGCAATGCTGTTACCAGATTCCTTTAACGCAACGTGCCCATCTTCCACAACACGACGCCCCCAATTTCCAAATTGCAAAATAGATTAACACGGATTTAGAATGAGGGCATCACACAGACTTCCATAAGTCAAAGGATTGTCTGTTGATATCCATTCCAATATCTGAGTTGACATCACGGAGCTTGAAGCCTGGTGCTCCACAATAGAAGCAAGGTGGCCCAAGGCTGGCATGGCCTGCTGAGCACATGGCACACACAGTGAGTGGCACTACTCACTCACTGCACATGGCCCACTGTTTATTGTTAGCGGGGCAGCCACGGTGGAAAAGGAGATGGAAGTCCCTAAAGGATGGGGGCGGGAGAAGAGGGGAGTAAGTCGAACCTCAAAATGTTTTCTTTTTAAAGAGTTACTTGCATCCCAGGGAATCAACAACAGGAGTGTGCCTGGAAATGTGCCACGAACAGTGACCTATAGTGACAAGCAGATGCCAGCGCTGAGGGACTAATTTATCATAAACAGTGTGCCAGTCTCCGTGTGACACGACAAGGCCTTCACAGTTCTGCTTCTAATGCAATATAGCCTTTTCCAGTCGTTTGTACTTTCATATTTTGACTAGTCGGTGGCCACAAGTCCCAGTTTTAAATAGACACTGAAAGAAAGCAGACAGGAAAGTGGGTTATGTTGGCCGAGTGGGAAAGGAGTCAGCTTTCTTCCCAGTACTCTTCGCGGACGGAAGAAACGTGAATCTGCTGCTGTGCAATTCTCCAGGAAGATACATGGTTTCATGAGGTCCACAGAGAGAAGCCCACCCCCCAAACACACGGCCAACCTGCGTCTAGAACTTGCTTTTTCAGGGATGTCGGAGTCACCAGCTTGGCGCCGGGGGTAGGGCGCGGGAGGGGCACCATGATCGGAGGATCAACCCCTTTGATGCGGAATTTTCACCCTTTTCTCTCTGACTGCCCCAGACATGCGTTTTGGCTATCAATTTTCACATGCTTACACTGCCTCAAAGCGCTCCGAAGCGGACGACCAAAGGGGAGTCTATGAACGCTACGTGAAACAACTAAAGAACCACTATCAGCCTTATCACAGTGCCAGCAGTGTACACAGCCCAAAGTATTGACTGTGGCGGCCTTGTATAATCAGTAGACCACAAACGGAGGAATTCCTCAATAGCTGAGGCTGTCACTGAGGTGAACCATGAATGCGGCCATTTTCTCACACTCTTTCATGTGATTGCCCTCTCCTCCCTGCTTGCACAGATTGGGGGTATCAGGATTTGTTCAAACTGTGCAAACAGCCCATTGTATTGAAGAGCTAGGTCTTTGATAAGGACCTAAGTTGAAGGAAAGGACCCATTGGAAAAATAAACACTTGTAGAACAGATCTCCAAGAACACTAATGGGGCGCCATCAGAAAGACGCACTTGAGCTCTTGGGCGGCTGTCTAAGGGTCCATACACACTCTAGCCGGAAGTGCCCGCCCCCACATCCGGTGTACTCATAATAATACAGCACACGGGATGACGATTGAACAACATTGTATGTGAAAATAATGAGGAAAAATATTGCAGATCCACAATATAGACGTCTAAATATCGATGACCAAAATATTGTAAAGTTAAGTGCAAATATAGGTAAGTATAGACTTGCTAATCTTAAATCCACATCTAGGTAAATGAAGACATATTCATTGTCAAGTTATATATGTGTGAAGTAAAGTATAGTAAACCTATGCTTACTTATATATACTTACCTTCACATAATTTTTTTCTATAGCTCTCACAAAAAGCCTCTATTGTTATTTGTGTTTCCGAATCTCATAACCTGCTGCTTTGACATAGCAAACGTTAATAACCAAACTGCTTACCCATTTTTGTGAAGTCATAAAGGGCTTAGAGGGCAGGTGACAGGGCTCTCTGAGAGCATGTCAGGACAGCACTGCTCGTCTGCTCTGACTGGAAGCAAAAGCACAGCTACAGAAGGGGGAAGGAAGGCAGGGAGTGTATTCCGAGTTGTTCAAGGATAGCAGGGATGTTTTTTTAACCTGTGGGGGAGGGATACATAACAGAGGCCGTGTTATCTATGGCTCCCCCAGTACTCCACTGTCACTGTGTAGAATTTGAGAGCAGGAGCAGATGATTTTGGAGGCTATATATAGCATAACATTTTAGATGGGTAAAAGGTGAATTGCGGGGATGCTTTTCACCTTGTAGTCCTGCGTGACATTATAGACAACTCAATCTAAACTTTTGTTGACTATTTGATGTCAATCAGAACTCTTTGGTAAAAAAAAAAAATGGTAATTCTTGATATGTAGGCTTCAATAATTTGGTCCCACAATATTTTTCCTCCATATTCTGGTTCAATAGTTCCAATATTGCCACAGGTAGTGGAAGTTTGATTACACACCTTTGACCTCCAGTGTTGATATCTTACTCTTTTCTTAGCCCCTAATCAGCCTCCTAATTGCTGCTGAGGTGGAAGGGCACACGGGGAACAACATCAAATAATCATAGTAGAACAGGTCTCTTTCTGTCCTTGCATCTGACCCCAATACCCTGGTGGGCAAGAGAAGCAAGGACAGTGCCAGGGTTGCAGAAGGCCAAACTCGGGGCAGGAGCTGCCAACCCTGGTGAACCCAAATTGACATCCATGACAACCCCGGCCATCTCCTAGCTCATGCAGCGTCTCTTGATTTTTAGCCTTATTCCCACCATTAAAGAGACAGTTGTGCATTTGCCCGACTTGGTTTGCAATGACGATTACCGTGAACAGTTTCAAAGTGGGGAGTTTTCACCTATCTACAATCACCTGTTTCTCTCAGGTTTGCACCCTCTTAATCACTAATCACACACAAAGCTATTCTAAGCGATCCCTGTAAGCAAAAGAGACACTGTGCAAATGTTTGACGAGTTCTGGAATCAGATGCCAGCTCCATGTAATAATGTTTTTGAGTAAAGGAATTAGGGGGTGCAGAACAGCAACAGCAACTGCTGTGCCGGAGCACTCAGGTAGTAAGTAATGGCCATTTGAATGGTTAGACTTGCCCATAGGGCAATTGAGCAGTGATAGAAAGACTTGTCTTAAAGCTCAGCATGTTGGACAGTTTTTTGGCTGTTTATGGGCCCTTTTTACAGTCTGGTGGGCTGGTTTTTACTGTTGATTTCCCTGATATTAACACAAACATTGCCTGAAGCAGGCACAATTGCTTGCAGTCTCTGATACCTTGCAAAACACTATATGGCATGTGTTTGTTAGTTTATAACTGAACCGATTTGTGAATGTGGGACCTTTTTTTATGTCTCGCCTAAGACAGTGCACAAGCACTGTCACTCAATGAGATATTGTCATTTTAGAGTCTGCACATTGCTTAACATTCATTGGCTTCATTGTCACTCCTATTTGCACCTAATTGGCCAGTGCATGCTAGCTTCACTTCCTCTTCTTTCATATGGAGCATGGAGCACGTACTGATTGCTTCACCTTGATTACTGTACTTTCCCTGTTCGTTTTGTGATTGAGGTATTATTTTCTTCTTCCCCTGTCATCCTTGTCCATGTTGCTTCTTCTCCTCCCACCCTTTGTCCAAGTTGCTTCCTTTCCTCCCACTCCCCTTTGTCATTGTTGCTTGTTCCTCTCTCATCCACACCCTTGTCTGTGTTGGTTCTTCCCTCACACCCCCATTCTCCACCCTCCCATTGTCCTTGTTGCATCTTAACTTCCACCCTTTACCCTCCTTTTGTCAATGTGGCTTCTTCCTTCTACCCCCATCCTTAATGTTGTCTGTGTTGCCCCCCCCAAACCGCCATAACAAAATAAAGTGGTATGATATGGCGAGATCTGGCTGCATCCTAATGCTTTTTCCCTAATGTATAGCTATGCTGCCATTCAGCAGGGCTGCTATATAACATGGCTAAAAGACATTTGCAAAGCTAATAGTTCTTGCATAGGTGAGACTGATTGGCTTTGCCACTGCTTGTTATCTATCTGATTTGCTAATGGCTGCCACTTTTGTCTTGGTTCCTGGATCTGTGTTCTGTTCTAGTCTGGTTAAAGGGGCGATAACTGAGAGATTCCACTGTATAGCTGGTGAAGAAATGGTCCACATATCCACAAAGGCTTCCCCTACTCCACTTAGAACTCATTCTTTACCCTTCCCTTCAATGAAAAGCACTATCACCTGTAATTCACTCCATCCGGCTGACAGATTTAATCCTGGCCAATGTATAATGACACCCCTGATGGAATAAACCATAGCCTTGATTGGTTCTGAGAGAGCGTAGCTTATATAATCTATATTAACATGAAATGTTTATGAATTAATGTGTGATAATGCCACATAGAAATTGTATTAGTATAATTTGATAAAATGTGCACTAGAGATGTGACCACGGGTAGTGGCCGCCAATATATATCCAGGGACTAACGAAAATGACTAATGTTTATGAAATATTGCATTCAAATAGTTTTATACTAATTATTAATGATTATGTTATTAAAGTTAGGCAAAATAAATCTTGTAGGCCTTAGTTAGCATGAGTCGAGGCCTAGCTGCCTGGCTCGATTATTAAATGTGTTTTCTAAACGTGCAGTGTGCTGACTCGCAAAAGGACATGAACTCTTGTTTTTTCCTTCATACTAGAAGCTGAATGTAACTACAGTAGATCCGTTCTCATGAAATTCATATTGCTTGTAGAAATGTTTTAGTCAAAATGCAACAGTGTAGATTAATATAATGTACAAGGTCGCTCAAACCGGTACAGACAATGGAGCTACTGACCGAAGATGTGCAAAGAAAATTACAGAAGGATGAAATCGTACCGGACGTGCTACCTCTGAAGACGTCAATCATATGGACCAATAAACTATCTGGGAACTAGTGTGGGGTGAAAGATTAATTACATAATCTGTTTTTTAATTGGCTAAAGATAGTGGGGTGCAATAATCGTCCAATCAAGTTTTAGGGGAATGTACAACGAAAAGGGATAAAAACCCCTGTCACCAGGAAGTGAATTAGAATTAGGGAGCAGGAGATCAGGAGAGATTGATTAGGGAAATGCTATTGACTTTATCCAGAAACTTTGTCACTCTGTTTGGTGACTTATTTGGTTTATATTCAAACCATTTTCTTCCTTAAATTGTCCATTTCACACTTTGCCTCCTTATGAGGGAAGTGCCCCTTTTGCCCCAAAGCTGAGTTTTGACTGATGGCGAAGCCACTGATGTCCTGAAGACGAAGACTGAATCTGAGTGCTGACCTAAACCTTGGAGGGTAACTATGACAATGAACTTGTGATTTGTCTGTTTGCTTTTCCTTTCTAGGCACCAACTGCTTACTTTTGACAGAGACCGTAGCTAGATGTTTTCCAAATTGGTGTTCTAAATTGTTTTGCATGAAGCCCAACATGCTGATGCTAATCAGTGGTTAGGAAAGGAGTTCACTAAACTGACATGAGTAGACAAACGCCTGGATCCATGCTTTGTTGAACTAATGCGTTAATGACACTCTGCTAAAATTGATCTATGTTCACGCCATGATATGTTTTGATGTTTGTGATTCTTGCCTTAATGAAATCTTATCAGAGTTGCCATATTGTGACTATGCTATTTTGTTTCTTGGTTTTGAGATTAACACACCTGCTCTTAGAATTGTAATCAATAGGGAATAAACCTCATAAATACTACTAAACTGGTTTGGTTATTCATGGCTGCAAGGTCATGGTGGTGTCCTGAGTTGATTAAATGACTTTGACTAAGGTGAAATGCATTGTTGTACTAAATATTGATGACATTATTGACGTACTGATTGACATATTGATTAGCTATCTCGTCCTAAGGTGTCTCTCAACTGGGTCAAAAGATTCATTGACCTAAAACGAGTCCTGATGTGTAATAAATTATCATAGAGGGACGCGTTATCAGTTCCAAAGAAAAGGAACACACTCCTCACCTTCTTGCCTTACCCCAAGATCTTAAAGTGAAAAGTGTCCCTTGGAGGTTCCTGTGTTACTGCCACCTTCAACTGGATTCCACTTACATCAGGGCAATTTATTTTGCAATCAACAATCAAGACACACAAGAAAAGAGTAGGACTGGTTGTATGGCACAATATCATTAGCAAAAATATTGTGTGACAGATATATCATGGAATAAATATAATTTACAATATCATCCCAATGTGTGTAGATTTTATAATATTATTTCCAGTGTGGAGATGTTTTGTAAATTATATTTAGGGCACAGTATTTCTGTCAGTCAATATTTTGGTTATGCGGCAGACCCAAGCAGGAGGCAAAGGGGACTCAGATGATCAATGTTTATAGACAAAAGCGTTAGAGGCTGCCTACTTCCTCTCTCAGCTTTCTTGCAAGCGTTTGTCTGTTTCTTCCCCTGAGAAGCAAAGGTGGCCATGAATCTGGCTTTCCCAAGGAAGCTGGGTAGGCAGCATCTGGGCACCTGGAATCTTTGAAGCCCTAGAGGCGGATGAGCGTGCACACCCTTGTTTGCACCTAGAACCATCAAATTGATGAATTCATATCCCAGTGCACACCTCCGGACACTTCCAGACATGACTAACATGCTGCTGACAAAGTACTGGTGCACTGGTGTGGACCAAGTGTGAACCATTAATTCAAGTGAACCAATAGCGAGGTGGGAGCAGAGCCTATTTCAGGACCAATAAAGATGACCTTGCAAATGTTGTGGAGGAAATGGAAGACAACGCTTTCTCAGCAAGTAGCAATCACATGAGATTGGAAAACCCAAGAAACACATCTGATATTAATTATATTAATTATCTATTGGAGTGTGGTACGATCAAGGATGCCACACAAAATAATGGGTATCCCTTAAGGATGAATTACACACAAAGTGGGGCCATGACATAACCTGCCATACAGACCCCCAGAGCCAAGCACCACTCCCAAGAGAAGATAGCCTTCATAACCCAACATCAGGCACTGAAGGGTTGTGTCAGGGGTATAAACTGGTAGTTCCAAAGAAATGGACCAGGAGGAAGTATGAAGTAAGAAGCACCTAATCATGCAACACTGGTAACAAAGTTGTAAGGTAACACCTCAAATATAAAGAAACACACAGTCGTGGAACATCTGAGAAAGGTATGGGAGTAGAGCAAGCGGTTCTCACAGTTGCCTTCCAGACATGTGTGTACTAGTAGTTCATGTCATGCATTGTATTTACTTTTAGAGCAACCAGAACTATTTCACCACATCTTTCAAGGCCAGAAACAGGCTGGGACAGTGCATGTCTCTCTGCATTTCTCCTTGTGACATGTTACACACGTCTCTTTTCACATTCGCCTTTTGCCCTTGGGTACCATTGTTGGCCTTTTGCATTGTGGCCTCGCTATACGTTCCTAGGAGGACAAGGTGTGATCATCCTGGCGACTCAGCAATGCCCTGTGGTGCACAGTAAGTATGAAACACTTGATTTCTCTTCACTTAGAAGCCCCGAATTTTCCTGCATCTTCAGTTCTCAATCCTCCTTCATCCCAAGCCCTGTTTTTTCTTATTTCTTTTGTATCTTTCATATCTCGACTTGACCCTAGATTAGAGGGCGGAGCTCACATGAAATCCTGGGCCCTCTGTCATCCTTCTACTGAAATTATATTTTCCATAATGCCTTTATATAATTACTTACGATCAGCAATATAGTTCTCTGCTATTTTTTTCGCTGGGCTGATGACGTGGCAGTGACGGCTGCCAGAGTTTGTTCACTTGCAGAAAAACACATTCATGGCATGTCTACTGAGCTTTTAAGAATTCCAGTTATAATATGTTATTTTTTTCTCATATGTTCGGTATATGTTTCTAATATAAAACATTTTCTGTAATTTAACTACTAAGTATATTAAGAGTACATATTTCACATGTGCCATTCCTTATGTTGCCTTTCATGTATGGAATGTAAGTTATACCTATATGTGCACGTTTATATAAATTATGGATTAATTTTTTTCAGAGCAGTCCATGTTCCTTGAAGGAATCAGTCAGTATAACTTTAAAAATAAATTTCCCATTTGGGAACACATTTGAAGAAGCAGACAGTGGATCACTGCCTGCTATCCTACAGGCCATCCGATTCAATTCCAATTGGTGGAGCTGTCCAAAGGGGGTCGCTTTCCCTTTGCACATGGGTTGCCACCTCCTTTGAGGTTTGCGGAATCATTAACTTATGAATGATTTGCAACTGTTCTTGTGGACACAGAACATGGATACATCTCATTGCAGATCACAGTTAGGAGATGATGCCGCTTTCATGCCCCTTACTAACTGAGAATTTAAATGAGTCAGTAAACCATTTTTGCAATTCAGAGAGGGCTTTTACGAATCACAAAAGGCATTAAGTATATTGCAAAATATCATTTTGCAGTTGTAAACTATATGAAATTTGATATCAATTTGGGGTGGGTGGCTGCCTGCTTCCAGAAATAATCACAACCCTTAGCGGGATGAAACCCCAAAATCACTAAATTAAACAGAGCTCTACCCCCTTGGTAGCTATGGCACAGAGCAGAAAAGCTTAACTTAGGGCAATGTGTAAACTATTTATGCAGTACAAAAACAGGAATAAAGACAAGATGTTAAGCAATAAAAAACTTAAACTGATAGAGAAAAATAGACTAAACCTTAGTAAATCAGGTCACATTAAAATTGCAAAAATCCAATAAGGGGAACTGGAGATATGAATTTTAAAAGTTTTACGTAGAAATAGACCTAAACAGCACTAACTACCACTAATAGTTCATGGTTGTGATTGACCGGGACCTAGGCACAATTTGAGTCTGACCGCAATGGAGCACAGTTTGATACACCACCCAGGTTTGTTCCAGTCAAAGAATTTAACTTCTGACTTAATCAACCACTACTAAAGCCTCCCAGGACTTCAGAGAAGGCACTTTCAGACTCACAGGGTATGAGGCAAAGGCCATCAACAGGGCCCTGTCCAGGTCCAGTTGTTTCTGCAGCTGGATACTTCCAGTAAAAGGCCTCTTGCCGCCTTTTGTCTCCCTGTAGCCACACAGGAGATCAGCAATCTGACCATTTAAGTCCACTTCTTTGTCCTAGGTAGACAATGGAGCAGTTCAGAGCTTCTCTCAGGTCACAGGTCTAGAAAGTGTTCTGAAATGGGTACCTGGCCCCATATATGCCTTGCATTAGCTAGCAAGTGGGGTTGATTCCTGGCCACACTGCAACCAATGCAGTAAAAGTTCCAGGGCAAACCCTACCCAACAGGCCTACAATTCCATGTGTCCAGGCGTTTTCAAGATGGCTTCTGTGTGCATTTCTGTTGCCAAATACCCAACTTTTTTGGGGGTAGTCCACTTCTTGAGGTTTGTACCTATTTGACCTCTGTGTAGATAAATTGGTAGAAGGAAATTGAGTGTATGTACCCTTTAGGTTACAAAACCTCAAAGTAGTTATTGTCTTTTTCTGGTGGTACATTTTTATTATTCGTTTGTTCAGTTTTCCTCCCAGGTAGTTGGTACCATAATAAACTTTTTCATCATGTGGTTTGGTACTAAGGTATCATTCTTATATTACATATACATTTTTGGTATGTTGTAGGCAGCCAACACATGTTTCGCCTCTATGTGGCTGAAAAACTACTTCAAGTTTTAGTAACCATTTTCAAGATAGCAAAGGTCTTTGGCCACACTAAACTTGGGCTCTGAGAACCAGGGGTGTGTCCTATGGTAATAATACTATCCTTCCACACCTAACACTAGAATCCAATTTGAAGATGATACTGCACCCACAGCAAACACAGAGACAGAAGCCTGATAGGACAAAAGCAGGGTCTTTCACCTAGAGGATGTACAAGAATTTTCTTGCCATTCTGTCTTCTCCATTTGAAGTGTTCCCCAAGTGTTAGTTAGGGCTCAAAAGACTGGCCAAGCAAGAGTTGACAGTGTGGTGTCACAGGATGCCCACAGCCTCCACTTTGAATATTCTTACTAGTTCAGAGGAGTCATTTCTGCCCATTTAGGGCAGTCTATTGTTAGCTTCTCGGAGCCATTTCACATTAATTTCACAACTATTCTAGGCTGAGCATAGGCTGAGAGCTTGTGGAAGCTTTGGCTAATTGACCTTGTGTCAGTTCAGGCAGGTAAAAGATGACTTTCTTAAGGTACCTTTTCCTTAATATGCATTAAACATTGGACTTACTTTACCATTGAAGTGGTTGTTAAATTATCTTTCTAGATGGTCACTTTCTGTTATCAGTATTAGTATTTTAATATGTACTCTGGTTTTCTGCATAGGACAGCTAGGCCTACCACACTGAAAATAGCTTTTAAGGCCTTGTCATTATGGGGACATGTTAAAATTAATTTCTATATGTCCCACTTTGTTTAATTCCATGCATACTCTGTGACTGCAGGATCCACATAATATTTAAAAGGACTGATTTCTCCTGTCAATAATGGTCATTGTGAAGGCCGCAGTGTAGGTTTCCACCGCAGTAGACAGGCTATACAGGGTAGACCTACAGTGATGTTTGCCCTGGCACTCTGGTGGTTGGCACACTAGATGCTGCAGTCCACAAGTGGTATTTAGCTTTCAGGCCCTGGGTACACTTTTTACACAATATACTGGGGGCTTATAGGCAATTCCTTCATGTTTAAGGGGGAGCACAGGCACTTTATTACTAGACAGTATGGCTAAAGTGCACAGACTTCTAAAGCCAGCAAAGCAGGTATGGCAAAAGTCTGTGGGGAAGCAAGGCGAGGGGGCATCACACAAAAGATAGCCATTTCCTACACAAACTCTGCTTAACAATGTGAATCAAAGGGTTTGCTACTGCAAAATCATCTTGTACACCTGGACCTTAATTGTCTTTTCAGTGTGCTGAATGACTACCACATATCAATTTAGCAAGTAAGGAAATACCAGCAGCATGGTCTTCCTGATAGATTCCAGATGCAGGTGAAGAAATCCACTTTACGAAAATTTGTATGGTCATGAGGCTACAGTAGAGAAACCAGCAATGAAACTATGTAAGTTTAATACCAATGTATACTTATTTTAAAAAAGAATACATGCAGCAGAATTATACGTTCGGTACCATTTGTTACCTTTTTTCTTATTCAGTTTTTAAAATCAGTGTCACCATTTTAGGAGGGCATGTAAAAGGAGTATGTAATACTTGGAGGTGTTACCCCTGTCTACTTTTAAATGGCTATCATTGAGTTTTAAAGCATATGGACATTTGTTGAGTACATCCTATTGTTTTAGTTTTCTACTGAACGTTGATGTCAATGTTTTTATCAAAGTCTATGCTAGAAGAGTAACTGCGGTATTCATACATTTATTTCACATTTTGAGAGGTGGCCTCTGACCACACCTCTGCGTGCCCTTATTCATGCTGCAGCCCAGATCAGGAGGTTGTGGGCTTGCCTTCCACCAATATTACATTTAATAAACTGAACATTTCTGCATCCAAGGAGGTCTGAAATATATATTACCTGGAAATGTCTTCAAACAATAAAACTATGCAAAAACATGGGAAACACAAGCATTCATTGACAATGCCAAATGTCTCACTGCCAACATCTTACTGATTGGCTTTGCCAATGCATTTGAAATTTGAGTTCTGAGTTCCCATTTAAAATATCTAAGGCCACTGAATGCTGCAGGTAGAAATGCAATTGGTACTGGCAGAGGAAACCCTTGACAGCTGTTAAAATACTAACTGAGGTGTAGACTGCATTGCACCTGAGGCCATCAGCAGAGTCAGGTTTCTCTACCAGTCTTGCTTACACACAAAATTACTACTCAGCCTCTTACAACCAATGGACACAGACAATTGCCTCATACATACAGATAGTCTCTTTGTACCAGTGAATGTAATGGAGCCATTGAAATCTCTGAACAGCATTTTTGGAGTGGCTCTGCTGTTTCTGCCCTCACTATAGAAATCTGACTAAAATCGGCCCATTGTATTGAAGAATGATCCATGAATTCCAGTTCTGCTCTGTTTCTAATCCACAGAGACCCGAATATACCCATGTCAATAAGATTTCACTCGATAGACTGCACTTGTATAAAATGCTCTTGTCTCAGAACCAATGACCAGCTGGAAGAGTAGCCTATTGCTCTGAACTCTGGAATCAGGTGATCAAGTGATCTCATGGAATTCTTCCAGAAGACAGGAGGATTACCCAATGGTGAAACCAGGTAGTCAGGTGATCAGTGGCATAACAAAGGCCCCCTCAGCCCCCGTAGTGCTGGGGTGGGGAGGGGCCTGAGCACCAGGGTGCCCTCTCAGCACAGTACCCTGGCCTGAGAGCTCGAGAGGGAGTCCGGAGGGAGGCCCCTCCATTTACTTTGCAGGAGGGCCCCCTCCAGTTTCTTTACGCCACTGCAGCTGACCTCATTTAAATCTGCTTAAAAGAGGGCGGGCGTAAATGGGTGGTGGCCTTAAACAGTGCACCCTTATAACCACCGTGCAGCTCAGGGGCACTATGATTTCCTTCCAGGGTACTAACTGTGATTACCAACTTTCCAGAACTTTGCCAAAGGGGGTTCATCCCTATAGAGGCTGGTATGATATTTGAGGTCGTCTATTCTGCTTGAAAAAGGTTTAAAACTCTGTTGCACTAAACTCACCCTCATCCCACCTGAGACAATAAATCCTAATTGATTGGTCCGTACGTGTGTTTGACTTGTCCTACATACCATGGTCTGCGGTCTTGTTCTACAGATGTCCTCGGTTCTTGGCTGTCTTCCCTTTCAGGTGTCTTCTAATTTATTTGGCCGCAGCTATCTTAAGCCTTGGTAGAAACATTACCGATTGTAGGGAAGCAGAACCTAATATCAGAATAGGAAACATTGCAATCTCCCTTCAAGCGCCATTTTGTCAAGGAACAAGTCAGGGTCCTTGTACCTCTCTGGGTCTCGTGCAATCCTCAAGGAGGCGGCGTGGGAAAGATTAGGGTGTTTATCCTGAGAGCCCACAACCGTGCCCACCCAAGGTACATGTAGAAAGAAGCACAAAAGGATGGCACCTGCAGTTCATTGTGTACTAATATTTTCAAATTGTAACAAAAAACACACCCCTCCTCCAGTCGACTACTTACAAACATCGTGCTTTCCCGAATAAAGCTATTTCATCGGTATTTTGTAAGAAACTTAGAAGCAGATAAGCCAATCTATTCTTGGCATAGTTTACAAAATGTTTTTGTATACCCGAGTGCCTCGCATTCATTGGAATTTAGAGGCATGCACTTTGCCCTGAAGCAATTACTGCACACTTAGCCACCCTGTAATAAAAAGCAAGCTCTGTGGGAACAGGAAAGGCATTTGTGAATGTAGGTATGGCTGATGTTTAAGAGGATCTAGAATTAATGCTTGGATTGTGCAGAACACACCAAAACTGCGGCAAGAAGTTCCAGAGCAGGAACCATCTCTATACTTTGCTCATTTATGCTCCTCATACTAGAGGCCATTCGAGTAGTTAACAGATAGTTTCATAGTGCATCAGTGCTTCATTTGTAAAAAAAAAAAAAAAAAAGTCTAAATATTTATGTATACAGATACATACATATATATATTTAGACACGTAGGCCCTCATTATGACATTGGCGGTAAATCCCACTTACCGCCATGCTAACGGACGCCAACATACCTCCGCAGTGGCGGATATCCGTTCGGCATATTATGACACACACACACCAAACAAACAGAATACAGCCACATACACAAATCCGCCAGCCCAAAGGTCAGTGGTAAACTGTCGGTACCAGCAGCCATACCGTTACGCCAACGAAACAACTCTCACCACATCTTGACCTACGAATCACCACGGCGGACATTCAACGGCAGTAAACCATTGGTGGTACACACCGCTGAGCTCAGAATGGACACCCAAATACTAAACTACACAACATTGGCCAATTCAAACTACACACACCTGACACCCACACACACACCACACACACCCACTCACACCACTATAAAACACACACCCACATTACCCACAACCCCTTACGAATACAAATCATTGCCACCAGACAGACATCAAGACCACTGCGACAACTACACACACACACACACACACACCCATATATCCCTCACGCACTCCACTACGCACACCCAATCACACTACCCAACACCCACACACTTACACACACCACACAACACCCATGGCCCCACAAAGGCACCCCGTTTCACAGATGAGGAATTGCGGGTCATGGTGGAGAAAATAGTCAGGGTAGAGTTGCAGCTGTTTGGAGCACAGCTTCAGCAGATATCCATTGCAAGGAATATGGAGCTATGGCGGAGAATCGTGGACAGGGTGAACGCCATGGGACAGCATCCAAGAACAAGGGGCGACATCAGGAAGAGGTGGAACGACCTACGGGGAAAGGTACATTCCGTGGCATCAAGGCACCAGCTCGCCACACAGAGGACTGGCAGTGGACCCCCACCGCATCCCCCACAGCTTACAGCCAGGGAGGAGCAAGTCTCGGCATTACTGCATCCTGAGGGACTCACTCGAATAGCCGGCGGACTGGACACTGGTAAGTCATCATTTACCACTTATCACCCCCCCATACCTGCATGCCATCTCACACCCTCACCCTCACTCCCATCACTCCACTTCATCACACACACTGCACCAACGCAGATAACTAACCCCAATGCCAAGCCCTGTATGCCATACCAATGCATGGACAGCCCTCCCAGCCCTGCATGGACACTCATCACCAAAGCGTGCACAGCATGGAGATCTAAAAATCACACAATACATCACCACACACATTCAAAGGTGTCAGGGAAACAGCAATGATAGAGGGGAATATAGGAATGTACAATATGTCACAGGCATGAAGCATAATACATCACTTACATCCCCACAGGTGACCCAGCCAATGTCAGCAGAGAGGAAGTGCCACGACTATCCAGTCCCCCAACAGAAGATGCCCCCATTGATCACAGTAACTCTGGACTTCAGGATCTGGATCAACAACCTGGCCTATCAGGGACCACTGGTCAGTCATTCACCCCAGCCCACACACAATCCACCACAGAGCCTCCCCCATCAGTATCCAACACCACAGCACCCACCCAGAGTCCGCACTCCTCTGTCCCAGGACACGTCAATCAGCAGTGTGCCCACCTGTACAGGGACCCCAGTCCACACCTCGCCCCCAAGACAATCAGGGACCTGAGGTCAGTGGGCACACTGTCAGGGGACAGGGGCACAGGGCAACGGGGACACTGGGAGGACCGCCGTGCGCCATGGGAGGACAGGCCCAGGGACTGGGAGGCACTCACTAATGTCCTGCGGGCCTACCAACAATCCCAGGACACAATGGGCCAAATCCTGAACAACATGCAGGAGAACAAGAGGCTGCAGGAGGAACACTATCAGGAGATTAGGGATGGCTTGCAGGCCCTCAGCACCACCATGATCTCCATAGCAGGGGTGCTGGCAGACATGGCCAACATCATGAGGGAATGGACTTTACAGCATCGGGCCCCTACCACTAGCTAGTCTATTGACCAGCCTACCACATCTGCTGCAGCTAGTGGACAGGAGGCGCCACCACAGGACCCACAGGCCACCAGCACCCCTTCCCCTGAAGAAGGTGAACCACCCCACAAACGTTCCCTGTAAACCAGACAGAAGCCAGAGACACTTGCCAAGACCAAGGCCATTGCCAGGAAATGAGACTCTCCTTATTTTCCCCCTTGTGTCCCAGCCTGTCACCTTGTCCACTTTGAACTGCCTTTGCTCTCCTTCCTATTGCCCCAGACTCGAACAATACCCTGGACTTTCCTCCACCATCACCCATTCCATTGCACTTTTCAGTCACTTATTTGCACTACAATAAACACCCTTCAACACAAATTGAGTGACATTGTTTTGAACAGTCACATCTAGTGCAAAGGATCTGAACACTGTGATAGCATACAAATAATGACCTGTAACTGTCTGTAGTGATCACATCAGGACATTGTTGTCATATCATTAACATCTGGAAAATTAGAAGCCATAGGTAACAGTAAGTTGAGATGCAAAGGAAGTGAATGCCATCATGCTACAGCCACACAGATAAATCAATAGTCAGAGGAACGTGTCATTGGAAGTATTGACGTATAACTTATATTATGTTGTCCTCATCCTCATCCTCTGCCTCCTCATCCTCACTGTCCTCAGGGTCCACTGCACTGCTGCCACAGGGTCATCTCCAGTCCCTTCCTTCCTCCTGCAGAAAAGGCACATGTCATCTGAGGGACAGGTTGTGCAATATGCAGTATTCCACTACTATCCGGCAGACCTTTCCAGGTGAGTAGCACAGGGATCCACCTGTCAGATGGAGGCACCTGAACCTGGCCTTCAGGAGGCAGAAGATTTGCTAGATTATTCTTCTGGTTCGCCCATGTGCCTCATTATAACGGTCCTCAGCCCCTGTCCTGTCACAGGGGTCATGAGCCACAATAGGTTTGGGTAGCCAGAGTCACCTGCAAGTATTGAGGGACAACATTTAGACTTAAACAATCCCATGGGATAACACCTGAAGGCATACACTGACATACAGTGGGAGGGGGCTCTGGCTCACCTATGAGCCACACCCTGTGCCTCTGTAGTTGGGCCATCACATTTGCGATACTACTAATCCTCAGGACGAAGGCGTCATGCACCGACCCAGGATACTTGGCAGTGATGCGTGAGATGTACTGGTCCGTCAGGCACACCATTTGCACATTCAGTGAGTGGAAACTCTTACGATTCCTGAACACTTGTTCATTCTGACGGGGGGGACAAATGCAATATGTGTACCATCAATTGCCCCAATAATACTGGGGATATACCCTACTGCATAGAATCCTGCCTTCACAGTGGCCAAATCTTCCACCTGGGGAACAGCAATGTAGCTGCACATGTGTTTCACCAGGGCAGACAAAACCCTTGCCAGCACGATTGAGAACATTGGCTGTGACATTCCCGCTGCCAAGCCCACTGTCACTTGGAAAGAACCATTTGCCAGGAACTGGAGCATTGATAGCACTTGCACAAGAGGGGTGATCCCAGTGGGATGACGGATGGCTGATATCAGGTCAGGCTCCAATTGGGCACACAGATCTGTGATTGTGGCCCTGTCCAGTCTATAAGTCAGTATAATGTGCCTGTCCTCCAGTGTAGCCAAGTCCACAAGGGGTCTGTACACGGGGGTTCGTCTTCTCTTCCCATTCATCCGCAGCAGTAGGTATCTAAGGGACACAAGAGTGAGTAGGCTCTCACAATTTGAACAATGGAACCACTCCTCAGTGTACATAGTGCATTTATGTGATGGGACAGTGGGAATGGCCAGGTATGTGCAAATCTAGGCAGTGACACAGTAAAGGTTAATCTGATCATTGTCCATCACCATGAAATGACGATCGCCTGTCCTGTCTGTAGTGACAGGTGGAAGTGAGGTAACTCCGCCGACTTTGGGCATCGTGGCGGAAGGCGGTCTTGCACCGCTGTGCAATTCCTCATTGGATAATATGGGGCTCTATAGAGTACAGTGGCCAATGGGGATCTGCGCCGGTGGTGACGGTGTACACCGCTGCAGACACTACTGCCATTTTCTATCTGATTCCTCACTTGGTTCCTGACCTTCAACAGGAGAACACCTACACTGCGTGTGCTGCTGTGACCTGTATCTAGGACCTACTATGGCCCGTGTGACTGGCGAAAGGGCCCCTGCCTTCACTGCGGAGGAGTTGAAGTGATTGGTGGATGGGGTCCTACCCCTGTACGGACTGCTATATGGCCTCCAGACCAACAGGTGAGTACACCTTGGGCACGATGCATGTGAAAAGGATGCACAGAGATGTGTGTGCAAGCATTGTGTCATTGGGGGGGCATGTCATGTGGTGGTGTACACGGTGTGTGCCGGGCGATGTGTGTGCCAATGGTGATGGAAACGGGATTGGTGGGCCATATGTGTGACAGGCTGGATTGTATGTGTAATGGTGTCCTCCCGTCTGTATCGCCTCTGCAGGTCAGCACCCATCAAAAGAAGGGATTATGGCATGCCATCGCCAAGGACGTGTGGACCCTGGGGGTCTATGGCAGGTGGAGCACCCACTGTCAGAAACGGTGGGAGGCCCAGCTGGGGATGGCTTCCCAATGAGGAAAGGGTGCCCGTCGGAACCTGACCCCCCTGATGGCCTGCATACTGGTGGTTGCCTACCCAGAGCTGTATTGGCGCTTGAGGGCATCACAGCAGCCACAAGGGGGTGAGTACAGTGGGCATTACAACAATAATTTGTAGGTGGCATGGGATCCGGGTGGTGGGTGTCAGTTAGTGGGTGCCCCTTAATGCCAGCCCAGACATTGCAGCATGATCCAGCTCCGGGGTTATGGTTGAAAGGGAAAAGAAGGTAACCTAGCTAGATTGCATTCCATGTCAGACAGGGCTTAGTGGTTCCCAGGAGGGGTGCAATTGGCGATGGTTGGGCCTCATCTTGCTGTGGCATATAGCCAATTGTTTGGCAGTGCAATGCATAGTGCCAATGGGGATCAGCGCCGGCGGTGACGGTGCACACCGCCATGGACGTGACTGCCATTTTCTATCTGAATCCTCACTTGTTTCCTGACCTTCAACAGGAGAACAACTACACTGCATGTGCTGCTGTGACCTGTGTCTGTAACCTACCATGGCCCGGGTGACTGGGGAAAGGGCCCCTGCCTTCACTGCGGTGGAGTTGGAGTGATTGGTGGATGGGGTCCTACCCCAGTATGGACTGCTGTAAGGGCCTCCAGACCAACAGATGAATACACCTTGGGCACCATGCATGTAGGAAGGATGCATGGAGATGTGTGTACAGGCATCGTGTCATCGGGGGGCAGGTGTCTTGTTGTGGTGTACATGGTGGGCGCCGGGCGATGTGTGTGCCAATGGTGATGGAAACTGGATTGGTGGGCCATATGTGTGAAAGGCTGGATTGTATGTGTAATGGTGTCCTCCCGTCTGTATCGACTCTGCAGGTCAGCACCCATCAAAAGAAGGGATATTGGTGTGTCATCACCAAGGACGTGCAGACTTCATCCTGATCCCTGTGTGTGACTATACTGTGTATGCCTTCTGTGGTGTTGGTGCAGTAATTGACCTAGTGCTCCCTTTCCCTCCCCCCCTTTTTTCTTGTGTCATCCTGTCCATGTGTGCATTAGCATCATCTCGCGGAGGAGCAGGGGCACCGGCGACAGAGGGAGCTGCATCCCACAGGACCCAGGAGGCAGAGTCCACTGACACTGAGGGAACCAGTGGGATGGAGGGCAAGGGGAGCGCCACGGCGGAGACAGGAGGTGACAACACAAACTCAGATACATCCTCCGATAGAAGCTCCCTGGTTGTGGCGGACACCTCTGTGACCACCCAAGCTGCAGGTACAGCCACCACCCCGTACCAGCACCGCTCTCCCAGTAGCCCCTCAGCGAGTTGCCTGTGCCCGCTCACCCATGAGGGTGGGCATCTCCTTCATCCCAGGCATCTCAGGCCCTGCCCCAGTGAACCCTGCTGCCCTGAGTGAGGAGGCTATTGACCTCCTGAGATCTATCTCATGAGGGCAATCAACCATTGTAAATGCCATCCAGGGGCTGGCATCCCAGATGCACAATGCAATGCATTCCTGGAGGGCACCAATGGTGGATTGGCAGCCCAACAGAGATCGATTCAGGCTCTGGTCTCCTCTCTGATGGCAGCCATTGTCCTTGTCCTACTGTTCCCCCTCCAACTACCACTTCCCAGTGTCCTCAATACCAACCCATCCCATGCACACATAGGCGGTCATTCTGACCGCGGCGGGCGGCGGTAGCCGCCCGCTATGCGGTCACTGCCATTTGGCCACTCCGCGGTCAAAAGACCACGGAGGCCATTCTGGCTTTCCCGCTGGGCCGGTGGGCGCCCACCAAAGGAGCACCCGCCGGCCCAGCGGGAAAGGCCCTGCAACATAGAAGCCGGCTCCGAATGGAGCCGGCGGTGTTGCAGGGGTGCGACGGGTGCAGTTGCACCCGTTGCAATTTTCACTGTCTGCCATGCAGACAGTGAAAATCATGCTGGGGCCCTGTTAGGGGGCCCCTGCACTGCCCATGCCAGTGGCATGGGCAGTGCAGGGGCCCCCAGGGGCCCCACAACACCCGTTCCCGCCATCCTGTTCATGGCAGTAAAAACCGCCAGAAACAGGGTGGCGGGAAGGGGGTCAGAATCTCCATGGCGGCGCTGCTTGCAGCGCCGCCATGGAGATTCAGCCCAGACAGGGGAAATCCGGTGGGAAACCGCCGGATCCCCTTTTCTGACCGCGGCTTTACCGCCGCGGTCAGAATGGGCAGGGAAGCACCGCCAGCCTGTTGGCGGTGCTTCCGTGGTCCTCCACCCTGGCGGTCGATGACCGCCAGGGTTGGAATGACCCCCATAGTCTCTGAGTGTGTCTGTGAGTGATTGCATGAGTTTCTGAGTGTGTCTGTGAGTGAGTGCATGAGTCTCCGAGTGGGTCTGTGAGTGGGTTTGTGAGCCTGAGTGGGTCTGTGAGTGGGTGCATGAATGTCTGACAGGGTCTGTGAGTGAGTGTGTGAATGTCTGAGTGGGTCTGAGAGTGGATGCATGAGTGTCTGAGTGAATGTCTGAGTGCGTCTGTGAATGAGTGTGTGAGTTTCTGTGTGGGTGTGCCAGTAGGTGTGTGAGTGACTCGGCCACAAAGGAACCTCACCTATCCTTTTACCCAACAAAAATCCACAGTTTTGCACAGAATTATCTATCCAAGTGGAGTTCTTTCTGCCTCCTCTGCTAAACATCCAGTATGTATTCTACACTTCAGCTCTGTAATGAGCACAAGGAAATGTCACCAGTGCCCTGGTGTGCATAATGGCAATATGATTATTCCTGGTGCATATTTATCCAGAAATATGTGATAACATGAATCCTCCTATAGAGAAGACAGCGAGACTACAAAGAGGTAAATCTCCACTCCTTCATCTTCACTATATGAATTAAGTGCTTCTTTGTTTAGTGGAGATGTCCTCATATTCCTCGGCATCAAGAACTCCTCACCAAAATTGGCGGGTAACACGCAGGGGGGTGCTTGGTAAGCTCTCCATCATCCTGGCAAAAGGCAGGAAGCCTTTTAGATACTACTATGTTGGGGAGGCAGGGCCAAAAAGGTGAAGCTTCCATGTGGTTTGCACATTTGCATACTCATAGTAATTTTGATTGCGCTCCAATAGAACAATGATGCATTCACCTCAACAAAGGCTTTCAGATTGTTTATCAATATGGAATCGCAGAGATAACGCACCTGCTTTGCCTTCGCCAAGCCCAGAAGTTAGAATCATTTGTCCGTTACAGATGTGGAGCTTCAATAGGGGCACCTGTTATGTTTATATTTATAAGTGTTTCCTGATGATTTTTTTATTCCTGTGAAATGAGCATTATGACCAGAACGACCCCATGGTCCCCATCCCCTGAAGCCTGGCCACAACTTAATGGGGGAAGGGGGCCATGCAGTCCCCCTCACTGGGCCGATTTCGGCCAAGGGGACCCCATTCCCCAGGGCTCTACCTTTAAATATTTTTTTTTCATGCAGAAGGGGAGCCATACGGCCCACTTCCCTGGGCTGATTTCAGCCCTGGGTACCCCATCCCCTGGGACTCGGCCTTAAAATATATATATAATTTTGTAATGGGCGCAGGAGGCCATGCGGCCCCCCTCCCTGGGCCGATTTCGGAACTGGGAACCCCGTCCCCTGGGGTCTAGCCACGTCTCCTGGGTGCCTCCCACGGCACCCAGTGTGCAATGGGACTGCAGGGGCAGCCTAAAGGCCCCCACAGTCCTAGCCGTCTCCCTGTCTCCTGCGGGAGCCCGAATGGCTATTGCACACATGCAGTTCCCTGTGTGCAAGAGCAACAGCTGGAATCTCTGCTTCCAGCGGGCAGGAGCATTTTGACAGCTCTCGCCTCCTGGAACCGGAGTGTCTGCTTATGCTTGGTGGGAGCTGTCAAAGCTCCCACCAAGCAAAAGCCAACAGTTATGTCTCAGGGGTGGGCACCCAGACACATAGGAGGAGCCTGCCCTGGGAGGTGACAGTCCTCAGGGCCATTATTGGCTCCATGAACAACCAAAGCCCCAAGAAGGTTGTGGCCTTCAGGGCGCAGGGGGGCAGCACTGCCCCCCCCAGTCCATATTAAAATAAGCCCCGGGGAGGTGGTGGTTTTAGGAAGCTGGCTTTGTATATGCTATTTCAAAATAAGATATAATGTGCGCAGTGTCCAGTGGTTCCCCAGAGGCGTAACAGAGGCTGAAGTGTATAATACTAATGCTCTCTTTGTGGTAGTGTGATTGAGCAGTCAGGATTATCAGAGGGTAGTGCAAAGTATTTGTTGTATACACAGTCAAGAAATGAGGCATACCCTCAATGACTAACTCCAGGACAATTGTTTTTACATAGCAAAAGTATATTTGTTGCTTTATTACTAGAAGCAGAAGACCTTTGTTGCAGGTAAGTACAGTTGCAAGTAGGTATCAAGCATATGTATCAAATGTACTTTGTTTTAGCAGATAAAGCAGTTTATAAGTAAGTAGCAATTTTCTATTTCAAAGGTTGACACACTAGGGGGAGTATTAGTATAGTTAACAGGTAAGCACACGACTTATGATTTCAGTCTTTGGAGAGTAGGATGTCCATAGGTCAAAGTTTAGCTTGCACCCAAAAGTCCACCACCAGCAACACGGGGCCAGCTGGGTGCAGAGGTCAAAGTTAGCGTCAGGTTTGCAAGGGGAATCCTAAGAGGATGGGGTGTTGGGAAAAGATCTTCTTGCAGGTAAATACCCGCTTCTTCGGAGAGCAGACCTGGGGGGTTTAGGTGAGCAACGGGGGGGACCACAGGTAGGCACCAATCATACACCCTCAGCGGCACAGGTGCGGCCGGGTGCAAACACAAGGCTGGGCGCCCACTGCTTTTCAACATGTTGATCCCAGGGGTCACAAAGATGCTGCAGGCTGGGTCCAGGAGGTCAGTTCCAGAAAACCACAGGCTGGACAAGGAGGAGGGCCACCTGCTGAATGCCACTGGACCATTGGTCGGATTCCCCAAAGCCCGGGGGCTGCAGGTGACGGGGTACCTTTAGGTATCGGAAATCTTCATCAGATCCGGTCACGGTCAGGGGGTCCTGTGGTTTCAGGCTTCAGGGGTCGTTGTGTTGGCCAGGAGGGGTCAACCCAGGGTGGACTCAAGATCAGAATCACCTGGGCCACCTGGACACAGGCCAGGGGTGTCGGATGCAGAGTGGACAGGGCTTGTGGATCCTGGGCGGTTATGGAGTCCTTTTTGAAGTGTCATGTGGACCGAGTCGATGTCCTTGGGAGTTCTTGGTCCTCTGCTGGGCAGACAGTCTTGTGGGGTTTGTAGAGATTGCTGGTCCTGCAGGATGCGTCGCCTTTTTGGTGCAGGAGTCTCTGAAGCTGCAGACAGGCCGGTAGGGTTGGGGTCAAGTCAGTTGGTGTCTGGAGTCTTCTCTGCAGGAGTCAGCTTTCTTCTTGCTTATTTCTTCTTTTCTTCTTGAGGTCGCCAGGAATCTAGTGTGCTAGGGTTCAGGGGTGCCTTTAAATCTCAGATTTAGGAGTGTTAGAGTGGTCAGAGGGCAGTAGCCAATGGCTACTGTCCATGAGAATGGCTACACCTTTCCTGTGCCCACTCCCTTTGGGGAGGAGGGACCATTCCTAACCCTATTGGGCCCTGTCCTCCAAACCAAGATGGAGGATTCTGCAGGGAGTGGGGGTCACTTCAGCTCTGGACACCTTATGAGTGGTCCTAGCTGGAGTGGTCACTCCTCCCCATTTTGCCTAATTTTCCTACCAGATTTTCCACCAAAAATGGGGCTTCGTCCGGGGGCAGGCATCTCCACTAGCTGGAGGGCCCTGGGGCATTGAGGCTTGCTGCCAAGTGTTGCAGTTCCCACAGGGAGGAGGTGTGAAGCCCCTTCAGCAAGAGCAGGCTGCGTTTCTGACTCCAGAGAGCACAAAGGTTCTCACTCCCAAGGGGTCAGAAACATGTCTTTTAGTGGCAGGCTGGCACAAACTGGTCTGCCTTACACTAAAGGGTTGGTTAAAATGCAGGGGGCATCCCTATGATGCCATCTGGGTGCATTGAACAATAAATCCAACACTGGCATCAGTGTGGGTTTATTGTGCTGAGAAGTTTGATAGCAAACTTCCCAGCCTTAAGTGAAGCCATCGTGGAGCTGTGGAGTTTGTAATGACAAACTCCCAGCCCATGTACTTAATATGGCCGCACTGCTCTTACAGTGTCTAAGAATGGACTTAGACACTGTAAGGGCATATTGTTCATGCAGCTATACCCTCACCTGTGGTATAGTGCACCCTGCCTTAGAGCTGTAAGGCCTCTAGAGGGGTGACTTACCTATGACACAGGCAATGGTTGGTAGGCATGGCACCCTGAGAGGGATGCCATGCCGACTTTCCCTTTTTCTCCCCACCAGCACACATTGGCCCTCATTATGAACTCGGTGGGAAATCCCACCGAGTTCGGTGCTGGCGGTCGGAACATCGACCGCCAGCACGTTGAGGATCCCGCCGGCCCAATAAAGAACATTCCGCTGGGCCGGCGGGCGGAAACAGTGTTTCCACCAGCCGGCCAACGGCTCCACATGGAGCCTTCGACTATGTAGCATTGCGGCGGGTGCAGCAGCAGCCGTCGCGCATATCACTGCCTGTAAATCGGGCAGTGACATGAACGACGGGGCTGTGCAAGGGGTCCCCTGCACTGCCCATGGCAAGTTCATAGGCAGTGCAGGGGACCCCATTCTGCCAGCCTTTCCCTGGTGGGGGAAACTGCCTGGGAAAGGCTGGGGGAACACAGGTTCTTTATCCAACGGGCAGTGCTGCCCTGTCGGATAAGGAACTCTGCCATCGTCAGGCTGCATGGCGGGGGTTGCCTAGCGGTGACGGAGTTCCGCCTGTGGCTGTCTCCCTGTGTTCAGAATATGGCACTCCGGACCTCCATGCCAGTGGCGGTAATTTCCGCTGGCGTGGCGGTCCAGACAGCCATGTTCATAATGAGGGCCATAATCTGCAAAGGCAGTATGCATGTGCTTGGTGAGGGGTCCCTTAGGGTGGCACAATAGATCAATACATGCTGCAGCCCATAGGGGCCTTCCCTGGTCACAGAGCCCGTGGTACCACTGGTACCTTTTAGAAGGGACTTAGCTGTGTGCCAATGATGTGCCAATTGTGGGAACAGTGGTACGGTTTAGGTAAAGAACACTGGTACTGGGGCCTGGTTAGCAGGATCCCATCACACTCTCAGTCAAGTCAGCATCAATATCAGACAAAGGTGAAAGGGGGATAACCATGACAAAAGGGTCACTTTACTATAGTGGTCCCCAGGGCCCGGGGGCACCATGAGGCTCATCCATTATAATTTACATAAGCCCCGGAGAGGTGGTGGTCCCTTGGGGCATAAAAATGCCCTAGGAAGTGTTCCCTGTGCACCCACCTCCTTTATTTTTTAAATATGTTTACATGCCCCTGGGAGCTGGCCCACCTGGGGGCTTTTGTATGAACAATCAAGGGAGACTGTGCTTGTTTTTTGTTTTTTTTTGGCTGCAAATTCTGCATGAATTTTTTTTAAGTACTTTTTTGCCCTGGCAGGGTCCCTCTGGGACGCCAAGACCAAGGGTTCGGTGGTAAGGGCATTCCTACCCTGCCCCCTTTCCTTTTTTCCATTTTTTTGTGGGACTTTGGTGAAGCCGAGACCCAAGCTGGCTGCCATCACTTTCTGGTTGAAGTGTTGGCAGCCAATCAGAGCTCTGCATTCCCATGCACAAGCTTGTTATTCTTTGCGAAGTCATCATAGATATACAAATTTGGATTCCCTTATATTTCTCAACAGCTACTGAACGGATTTACACCAAATAACAAAAGCACAATCTGTGAAACAAAATTTACCTTTCTGCCAAATGTGGTGTAATTCCGTCCAGTGGTTCGGGGCGTAGTCATGTTCAAAACATCTATGGGAATTAACATGGGAAATGCACTTTTTTGGGCCTCATTTTTCTCAGCCTCCACTTGAAGAATCACCCAGAAACCTTCCATGCACAACAAGAATTACCAGCACACTTTTTGGGGACCATTTTGTGAAGACCCTTCAAATGGCACCAAAGACATAGGCAAGTCAAAAAATGCTTTTTCTATGGAAACATGGTCCTAATTATAACTACCTACCGGCGACCGCCAGTAGGTGATATACATATATATATATATATATTTTTTTTTTTTTTCAAAAGAACCCACAAACACATGCACATACACACTAAGCTGGCCAGCACAAAGTATTAAAGATGTTAGCCTGCAACAAGAGGATGTACGGGGAGGTACTGTAGCGATTAGAACTCTTTGCTGGTGCTGTTTGATCCATTACAAGCATGCATTTTATTGATCATGCTGCATGTCTTCAGCATAAGCTCGTGGAATCTTGAGACCAGTGATGCTGTAGGAATCTTTACGGGAGCTTCATGGCTAACAGTGCTTACTAGGCTCATGTTGTGTCAAGAGGAGACTTTAATCACGCTTGTCCTGGCGCTTAATCTTAATTTTGAGCTGAAACATGAGCATCATGTACACAACTTTAGCACTTGAATCTCAGGGCAACGAAGTTGAGCAGTCCGAGGTCTACTCAAGGAGATAGTGTAAGGTAAGAGACTCAGGGACCTAGCCTAGACCCATTCTGCTGCAGGTCTTTCCTTGGTGTTGCATCTGAAGTCTTCGGCTTGTCCCGTCTCAGCTTCTTCACAATCCCAATTCTTCTGAGCAGTGATTCCCCTGTCCAAGGGAACCACCAGTGGTCCTCTGAGCAGTCAGTTAACTCTGTCCCTTGAAGCAGAGTCTCTACCCCAATTGACCCCCAGTGCCACTGACTACAAGTTGTGGCTTATAACCAGTTTTACTTTAATGACAATTGCCTTCAAGCCCATCAATCTAGGGTCTCTCCTCTTAAGTAGGCGCAGCAGCACATGTGCATCACATACTAATTCATTTTCACCATTTCTGTTGTGCGTATATCTCCCCTCCAGTGTGGCTGCTATAGAGTCAATCTACACAGAAACCTAAGACCGCCTATTATAGTCATAGAGCACCACACACTATGCTCTAGTGTTTTTCCCCAGCCTGCCGTTATGCCGGCGGCACCAGCACATGCATTGCTCTGATATCAGCAAGCTGCTGCTGCCTCTGACTCTGCGCTGACCGCAGTCCCACTCTGGCTCGATTCCCAGCCAGACTCAAAAACCTGCCCTGCTCTATGTAAGCGTGACATCCACTCTTCCCTGTCTCACTCCCGTACATTTGGGCCCACTGCTAACGGCCTTCTCATTTTTGCAGCAATTCCTGATGCTGCATGCTCCAATCCATTCCAAGGCAATCTGTGGTCATCATTTTGATTATATTCCTAGCCAGTCACATGGCTGTCCACACTACAGGTAAGGTGGCACAGGCGCTGCCCCACTTTAATTATGTACTACTTTGCTCCTCCTCTAACATCCAATTCATGGTTTCCCAGCAGTTCCCAGCAGCCGTATGCCCCTCACCTCTCACTTGACTGGCTATCACCCAGCTGGATGTGCAACATTGTAAGTGAACCGGGTAAGCAATGTAGGGCTAGATGTATCATTATCCCGGTTTGCATTTCCTAAATAGCGATTTTTAAGAAATCACCATTTAAGAAATGCAAAATGGGATGTTTGAAAATTGCGATTCGGTAATAGCGATTTCTTAAAAGTTGCAATCGCTATTACCGAATCGCAATTAGGGAATGGGACTCCATTCACGCCCATAGATGCGAATGGTTTTGCATTTCCGAATTTGCGAATTCCTGTTAGGAATTAGCAAATTAGGTAATGCAAATCCCAGGGTGCTGGGGGCCTGAGGCTCCCTTTGATGCACCCCAAAAAAATATCAGTGGACATGTGAAGCGCACATGTCATTTTAAAAAATGCATTTTTAAAACTGCAATTACCACCAAATCGGATTTGGTGGTAATTGCATTTCCTAAATGCCCAATTCGCATTTAGGAAATACATGATACATGTCCTTTGGACATCACAAATAGGAATTCCCTATTTGTGATTTCCTATTTAGAGAATCGCAATTTGAGATTCCCTAAATGTAGTCGCAATTTCAGGGAATAGCTATTTTAGCAATTCCTTGAAGTTGCACTGCGAATGCCTTTCATAAATCTTGAAAGGCATTTTTACATTCACAAACTGTCGAATTTTGCAATTCGCACTGTTTGCGAATGCAAAAAGCTTTGATATATCTAGCCCGTAGACCCTTCACTCATGCCTCACCTTTTAAATAACCTTTCCCATATACACTGTGGCTTGTCATTGACACCTGAACCCTATCTTAGTGTGAATTGCACTTCTTTCCAACAGAAGAACTAATTTGCGCACTGCATTTTGTCATCTGGTACGGACTCCTTCACTTTCCTGGAGATAGGTGGTCCTGGATAATTACACACCGAGCACTTTGCTCCGTTGAGTGGCTTGCGTTTACACAATTCTCATATACATCTCATGCTTCACATGTTAATGATTCATTTGTTTCCTTTTAGCTCACACCTATATCCTTTTTGGGTTCAGGCCCCACGCATATTATTGGCTCTTACTTTGGAAATGATTTTCCATATACTCAAAAGTAATCTTTCATCTTTGTTTGGTGGGTACCCGTGGGGACCCATCTTTGTATGCATAGGACCCATTTATGCCTGGCCCTAGACACATAATGCATCTCTACTTTTTTTAGTCGGATGAAGTCCTTAACTTGTAATACAACTTGGCAACTAATTCTCTTGTTTCCCTTCCCTTTTTTATCCCCTTGTCTTCCTTTCCTTCTTTTCAGTTCATGTTGGTTTACAATTTTTGTAACTCTTCCTTAGGCATATTATTCCATGTCCTGATGATGATCCTATGATCTTCTAAGTATCGAATTTTATTGACTTCAGTTCCTAGGCTCATTTGTAAATGTTGATATTATTGTACACAAGAGCAGTGGTACTTGTGAATTGTGATTACACCTATTGAGTTTTAATTTGTCACACTTAAATGCCTGAGTCTTTGAAGTCAAAATTGACTGTCTTTCCATTTTGTTTTTGCTTCCCACGCTATTGGTTGATATTTATATTAAATAATTTATGTACTGTCCATTGGGCAATAGATATAGATTTCGTTGTGTTCCTATTGCATTAAGCTATTTATATACTTTACATGAGGGACCTTTGTTCCTTTACAAATATGCTTACTCCTCTTCCCTCTATATCCATAGGTTTCCCTTGTTCCTTAAAAACACCTTTCACTGACAGAGCATCTGCCTAACTTAGATTAGAGCATGTAGTGCTAAAATCTATGTGTCACACACACATTTTTAAAATATTTTTTTACCATAAAAGGGAATGACAGCAAACCCACATTATTAAAACTGTTAGGGTATCAAGCTATTAAGCAAATGGTAGGCGCTTTACTTGAGAAAAATGTGATAAGTCGTGGGAGACAAGATAAAAAAATACAAATAAATGCTGAGTTTATAATTTTTCTGAAATAATGCTTTGCAGCGCCTGTTTCAAAATGAAGCTACGCTTACTAAAAAATGCAGGAAAATTTGCAAATGTGTGACACTAAGTACCTAGAGTTCTAAACCTCAGAAGTTCATAAAATTTTAAATACATGTTATGATTAAAATACTCTTTTGGTTAGTTCAAAACTGAAATTCAAGAGATTATTGTATCAGTACATGTTAAGACACTTTCCGATATTGGCATATTTACAATAAAATACTAATATAAAAGCATGGCAATCGCTTATTTCACTTTTGCCATTGGCTGGAAGTTTTTACCTAAGTTTATAACAAAGTTGGAGACAGTATTGCTGTATTTCAGCAATCAGCTCTTAAACCAGTTTTAGACAGATCTTCCCCTTTTCCTTATTTCGCTGAGCCCAGCCCGGCCAAGGTCTTTGTTACAAGGTAATCGCAGAAAGGAGGAGTGGGGTTGGGCGCCTCCTGTCAGGACAGAACCAAATCAACTTAAAATCCTGGTAACCTCTAGAGGTTGTTCTTCCAGGACAAAATGGCCCTGGAAAAACAAAGGAAAAATCCATAAGCTTCAAAGATGTCCTCTTTCTCCTCCACTGCACACGAAAAGTCTGACATGCTACAAGGATACACTTGCATTTTCTAAAATGCCATTATGTTTTCTGTAGATTAATGTATCAATTCACCAAGACAGTCATCAAAGTGTACAAGCATGGTGCCTGTCGGCTTCAGCGGTGTTCTCCAAAGGTTGCACTGGTCGACTTCCAGTCTGGTAAACCATTAACTCCTTTCATTTTTATTTCAATGGACAATAATACCTTTGATACTGGTATATCACTATACCTTCTTAATGGGAACACGTTCACTGGAATTTTTTGGCCATACCCTTTGCTATTTGTGCTCTATATTACTCAGTTTACAGGAGTGGTTTATTAGTACTATTTGCATCTTAGTTCATGTCTACTTATTACCATTACCTCACTCTTACACCAGACACCAATATATTGTTTTTTCATGGCAATCAGTTTAAATCCATGTGTTGATTACCAGGCATATCTGTGGATGCTATGTTCATATTTGCAATGATATTCTCAAACTAGTACTCAAGTATACTCAGTTTTCGGTTGCACTCTTACTTATACATTTGTACTCATATTGCAATTCCACTGCACTTCAGTAATTTAGTCTTGCACTAAAAATGTCAGCCTTTTAGATAGATTTATCTTATTGTGGATAACAAAATGTCAATTTTTTGATAATTTGTTATACTTCTGTAGGTGTTTTGAATATTAACAGTATCTAATTTACATACTGTAAGCTAAATGTAACCATGCATCCTTAGTCCTCCAACAAACATGTGGGAGATCAATGTAATAGTACATTTATGGCATCATTCTTTTATCACTTGCAATGATATGCCCAAGCGGTACTTGTCAATGAGACTTAATGAGAAGTAAATGTTACATATGGTGGGGACTTCTGGTAGGAGTATTGACTTTTCCTATTCTATTCTTCTTTCTTGCACCTTCTTCTAACTACAACATTGATCTGAAGCCTCCCATATTAACCAGGCAAATTGTATTATTTATTGGTAAGAGTTACTCAGACTCCTGTGTGCTAGGGCTCTGTGGTCTCTATGTTATATGAGAAGGCATTACCTAAAACTCAACACCAACAAAACAAAAATGTTGACATGCAGTTCAGCACCTCATACCCTTCCACATTCATTGAAGCCAGCTGAGTGAAGTGGAGATCACTGCATAATAAAGTATTGGGGAAAATTAAATTCATGTATTTAACTTGGAAATAAATATTACAAATATTTCATGTGAATTTTTGATGTAAATGAATTGCATATATGTACTTTAGATGTCAAGCAAAATAAAAATGCTACATAACTATTAACTTAATATTGAATTAAAATGGTAAATGCAACTATATTAGATTAAAATAAAACTATTTTTCTGAAGTTTGAACAAAAGAACTACATTTCTACCTACAGAAATAAATGTTTTTAATATGCCTTAACGAATATTAAAAGTGATGTCTGCTATTAATTAAAATCAATTTTGTTCAATGTAATAAATGGTTGCATTAATTCTTACATTTAAAACATGTTATTAAAATATGTCAGAATTCACAAATCAAGATGAACCCTAAGTCCTACAAAGGCTAGACTTTTTAGCAGTAACATAAACTCAGGTTTTGTGAATAAACAAAATGTAGTAAACACTCAAAAGTTGTAATCTTACTCAAAAGGGCAAGTTACCTTTTTTAATCAAGCCCGTGGTCCTAGTAAAAATTAGCACTCTGTATCATCATTAAGAGGTCACACACTAGATCAGGTCAGGTCAGACATTATTTAAATGGCATACAGCAGCTTGACTGCACTACCCATTGAGCTCTCACTCATGAGCACACGGAAATCACGTTACAGTTGTGCAAGTACCTTCAAGAGTCAATATTTATTTTAAATGACAAAATAAAAATGCTACAGCACTTTTAACTTAATATCTGATTAAAACTAATAAATGGAAATATATTAAATTAAATGAAAACTATTTTTCCAAAGTTTAAATAAAACAACTAAAATGTCCACCTAAAGAATGTTTTTAATATGCATTAATAAATATCAAGAGTGATGCACGTCGTCAACTAAAATTACTTTCATTATATTCAACAACACATATGGTTACATTCACTCTTAAATTGAAAATGTGTTAATAAAATGCATTAGAATTAAAAAATTATGGTGAAACCTAAATGCTGCAAAGGATGGACTTTTTTAGTAGTAACTTACACTCGGATTTAGTGGATAAGAAGAAGTAGTAAACTTATTCCAAACTGTAAGTTACTTGTGAATCAAGCCCATGGTTCTGGCAAACATGAGCACTAGGATATCGCACACCATATCATGTCAGGTCATACACTGTTTAATTGTCCAACAGCAGCTTGAAAACACCACCCATTTTGCTCTCACTCATATGCATATGTGTATATATCTTATTTTCCATTGGTCTGTTTAAGTATTACTCAAATTTTGTTTCCGCCCATAACAGTTTAGCCCACTTGAACCATTGGTTCTCTTTAATGTGAGTGACAGCACTTTACTTGTACACGTGTGCACATCTGCTTACAAAATAGCCCCCTTCAGTCTCAGGCCTGTTGTGGCAATCTCTGCTTTAATTTTATTTATTTATTTATTTTCCAGTTGGTGTTTTTTGCATAAACATGTACTCCACCTTTGGATAGTAGCGTTGTTACTTTTTATTAGTTTTAAACTCTGAATGCCTTTTGCCTACATTTGCAACAAAAAAAAGACAATTTACAGGTTTCCCAAGAACAGATCTATTGACTTTGCTAATACTTGTTTAACGTATTGAACTTCCTGACAATACTGTAAATAAAAGATTACCAAATTATTCCATTTTTTGGTTACTGTATTTCCCATCCTGTTTTTAAATTCTGCACATTATTATACTCTCACGGAATGCTTTAGGATGTTAGATGGCAGTACATGACTGGAAACAGTATGCCTTGTTCTGGGGCGAAACCCTACCAGTGCTGAACAATAGAAGCAGCAGAACATGATATTTTGTCTGCTTTTGTAGCTGAATTCTCAAGTTTTCAGTGACACTGATGAGCGACTCATTCAATTGAGGTTTTTAATCTGCATTCTTGTACTTGTGGTTTTGAATTTATAATGTGATCAACAGGATTACAAGTATCAATGCATAAAATGGACTTGATGATGTAGTTGCACAAAGAGTGGCCGTTATAGAATGTTTTTTTCATGTACTTTAAGATGAAAACCATTCTGTGATTGCCAGGAGTGCATCAGCATGGATTTGAGTACATATGTGGCCATCTTGGAATGTTTTATCATTAAAAAGGTATTCCAAAATGGCCGCCCTAGCCAGCACATGCATGTGCACTGATGCACCAACAGACGTCTTGAAAACGTTTTGTTATACTTTACGATTAATGTCACATTCCAAGGTGACAGAACGCCATTTTTTAAAAAGTAAATTACAAAATATAATATGCATGGGATGCACTGCAAATAAATACAAACGGTAGCAGTGTGCAGCTCCTAGGTCCTAGCTAAAACAAATTAAAAGTCAAAGAAAAATAAAACAGTGAACCCCTTAATACTGAGAAGTGGGTGTAGGGATGAAAGGGACCAGGGGAATATCGAATGAGCCCAGAGGTTGGGTGGTCATCGGGAATTCTTTGAAGCAGGAAGAGAGAGTGGGGGCGGGGGGAGTTGTAATACTGGGGCAATTGTGGATGGGGGAGAGGAAAACCGTGCACTCCCATAATAAAACTCAAATGAAATGGAAACTACAACTTGAAATGTCAGTACCCCCCTATGCCAGGAGTAGAGGACCAAATAAATCAAAGATCAGTCAGAACCCTAAGTGCTTGAGGGGCAGAACAAACACAAGAATATGTTAATAATAACAATAATATTCACCAGGAGCAGGCATTGAAACAGACAAAAAAGTCACCCAATCCTGACCAAAGGGAACAGCCAAAGCCCACGCTAAGTATATGCCAATATATTGTCTACAGTGCTGTCGGCGACATCCAGCTAATGCTTGCTGCAAAAATAAAAGACAGATGTTGGCAAACAAATGTTACAGTGAATTTGAGTTACCCGAGGCCAGGTGCGAGTCTGTCTCCAGCCCTTTTGGGTTTGTTTTCTAAAACACTCGCGGTTGTATTTTTTTCGATTGTAAATAGCTATAAGAGCCAACTTTAGGCAATCTCAGAATTCATCTAACTCACGGAGAAAAACATATATATTTTGTTTTGGTCCCAACGTGCCGCTGATTTCAGCGCACGCAGATTTTTACGAATATCTTAATCCCCTGCCCCGTTGGTGTTTGCATTTTTTCGCATGAGTGGATCTGGGTCAGGTGGAAATGTTTCCCCTGTGACATCAGAGTTTCAGGTTCCTGCCTCAGAGCCGCCCCCCTCTCGCCGATTGGCGGAGCCTCTGGAACTACCCGGTTTACCTTTATGGACACAGAGAAGCTGCCAAGGAAACCGTGGACTCTCACCGATTTATGCAAGTGGGATGAACACACGGAAAACACTGGACTTTTACCCAGGACGTTGCGCTGGCCGAGAATCTTATGGGGCCTCGAGGCGCCTGCTTACCGAAGGTCCAGGTTACAGGATAGGAGAGCAGCAGGTGAGCTTTACTTTTGAACTTGGTTGTAGCCTGCAGCGTGGTGTTATGTTTCATGTTATTTGGATAGCGCCTATGCTGCCGCAGTACAGCTTCTAAGCACTGAAAATTCCTTTGAACGGCTAGGATAAGGAAGGGAACTAGCTTAATTGAAATATGGGCTTTCCAGAAACCTAAAACTGCCGCCGTCAGGTATTAGTATACTGTCACATCTTGATGTCTTCCCCTATGCATTCTGGGACTTGTAGTTTTGCTTTTCCTGTTATAAATGCTGGGGTACATGTATGCAAAGAAAGAACTACAGCAGCCAATATCTGGCATAAACCTAGCCGAGACCTCGGGGTTTTGATGCAGCGATTCCATATGGTAGGCGATTATACTTTCATACATTGAAAAAACGTAAAACAAATATGCCATGGCATGTTGGCTTCTAAGGCCCGAACATATATGGATGTTTTTCACAATGAGGCAACATTTCTGGCCCTGGACTTTACAAACCCTTGTTTCCAAGTGTGACGATGAATTCAGTTCAAGCCCAGAACCAATTATATATTATCATGCTTGTCTCGAGTTAGTTACATGTATAAGCGCTCTGACACCCGATATGTCGAATCCCCTCTGTATGTAAAAAAATATCTTAAATAAAAAGGAACGGGTCCCAGATAGCAGCGATCAAAGGCCATAAACTGGAAACGAGGCATCCTTATTATGGGGTCACATACTAAATGAACTCCTTGATAAAGAGTTCCACGCTGCAAGGTGCTGTAGGGAAATTGCTTTCTTGCAGCCCGCGTGGTGCTGCACACACTCATATTTGGGTAGTGTGACCAGGCGTCCCGGATTTGCCGGGACCGTCCGGCTTGCGCTAGCTGTCCTGGCAGATTTCGGGAAAGGTAGCTCATGTCCTGTTGTTGTTGTTGTTTTTTTTATTTTTTTATAGAGGGTCGACTCAAACAGCTGGAGGTACCTTTTTCTGTTTTCTAAAGCAGGGATAGTTAGCAGGTGTTATAAGAAAGCAAATTAATTAACAGACATTACACTGGCTTTAACAATTGCATTTTATTTATGTTCTTAGTGCCTCTTCTGGAATTCAATGCTGACGAGCGCTGTCATTCTGTGCGCCCAGTTGAAGTAAAACTGTAGTCCTTAGTCTATTTTTTTGTGAAATGGCCTGTTTTTTTGGCTTTAAAATTCTGGTCACCCTATATTAGGGTGGTAATTGTTTTGTTGGTCTGAATGTTTAGCTGTCATTGTTTCATTCGAGGAACACTCTGTACCTCCCACCAGATACCTGTGTGAGCCACTCCTCCACAGACATGCCATCTCAAAATCTGTCTCTTTCATGAAGACAAGGGGCCTTCAGCGCCCAGATTCTCCTAGGGGTGACATAGCTGCGCTTAGCAAATGCTGATTGATTGATCCCACACGATGCCACCTGTGACTTGGTGTAGGCCCTCATTACGTGGCTGCCATGTAAAGACTGAGTTTCACACGGTGAACCAGAAGGTGCGCTGGGAGTAATTGCATGCACCTAGGTGTTCAGCGTGTGGGGAAGGCTATGCACTGCAGGAATACACGTAGGCATAAAAAAAACTGCACAAAGAAATGAAAGCCCCTCCAGGGCGCTTTGTTTTTGTGGCGAGTCGGATTAACAGTGTCTGCCCATTCTGGCCTTGCCGGGGTCCACAGTTGTGGCCCTCTTCTCCGTAGACATGCCGCCCCCCAAGTCGGCACCCCCTTGTTTCTCATACAATCACACCGTGGGAGTGATTCCAAAGTAGGTAGGTTTGTCTACAGTCCTGTATTTTTTTTTCTTCTGTTCTTTTGTCCTGTTCTTGCAGTTTATTGGCTTTTTGTTGTAATTCCAGAGGTTTCAAGTATCCCAAGCCCACGTGTGACTAGCTCTTCACTGCCAGGTTTTTCTTCACCATTCTAATGAAATAAGCACACAGCTGCCAGGTTCCCAGGTCAATGTCGGATGAGCTTCTCCAGGACACACGGATGACATTTAGGTGTCGCCAGGGGTTGCAGGTGCGACCCCTGGCTTGCCCTTTTCTATCCCTGGCACAGCTTTTGTGGGCCCTGACCTCAGAGATGGCAAATTCAGTGCCAGGAACACGGTGGTAGCTCATCTTTATTGGCACCAGTTGGGGCTTCACTTTCTTTGTTTTCTGTCAAATTGTTTATCACACTAATAGTGAATAATAGTACATTATTCACTATAAGTATAATAAAAATGGAGTACAGTTAGCCGGAATATGCTCTTTCACAGCTCTTGGGTTAAGTAAAAATGTTTTTAAACGCATGTTGTGTGAGTGTGTTCTTGTGAGAGAGTGTGTGTAAGTTTGAATCTGTGTGTATATGTATGAGTGAAAGTGGAGGTCAAAGGCGTACGATGTTACTTCTGCTATCCCTGGTATTTCTGTGAATTGACATCCATGCCAGGAGAGTTATTTTCTTTGAATAATGGGACCCGTAGGTCTGGCTTTTTTTATAATCAAATAAACAAGACTGCAAAAGTCACATAAAAAAAATATACATTCTGGAGCAGCTAGCCGAGCAGTGACCTGGACACTTGGCAGGACTGTAAATAGGTATTTTGAGTCCTGAATTGCAAAGAAAAAACCTGGGCTGGATGAGCTACTTACATAGACCTAGGATGCTTGAAGTCTTTTAAATTTCACGTTTAAAAGACAGAACTCACGAGAAAACACTGCTATATGAATCATTCACAAAGTACACACGGCATTTTCAGAGCAGACTCTTCAAATACATTTCCTCACTTGTTTTGAGGAAACAGATTGTATTCAGGGTTTTAAGTGACATAAAAATGTGAGGGGCCCCTGAAAGGGGCATGGTCTGTGTAATTAAGGGTGTGGCTTACATATGTCACTAGATTTCAATGATTCCCACAATGTGCCACGCAGCCGTTACCTCGGTTTCTCTCAGAGCTTTCTGTTAGGTAGTCCGAACATATAACACAACAACTGACATACAGCTAAAACCAGCCAGGACTATTGGCTTTGTCAATGCTTGTTAGCTGTTTAATATAATTTAGTAACAATGATTTTGTTGCAAATAATATTGAAAATATTAATATTTTGGAATTTTGTGACTGAAATAAGCATTTCTGAGGCCCGTGGAAGCTGTAGTGATCTCCAGACTGTCACAATCACTCCTATTCTGTTAGTCATGCACAACCTCTTTCTCTCTGTGTCTCACCCATCTGCATATCTTACACCTCCTCTCTTTTGTCTTTTCACTCTCTCCTTAATGCCGTTCCTGCCATCTCCTTCAGTTCACCATCCCCACAAACACACAAAGCACTCACTTGCTCGTAAGCACTGTATTTTCTTTCAGCTTTTCCTTGTCAATATTTTGACGACTGTGTATGTGTACCCCCTTCGCAGGCACAGAGTCACCATTAGAACTAAAATACGTGACCACTGCTCTGCGCGCTCTGCAGAGGGGCCAAGGTTGGATGACCATGTATTCTGGACACCTTTTTGACCCACTGACAGGCACTGGTAAAAACTGGCACTGCTTTCGGCTATAACTTCTCAGGCATGGTTTTTTATAAACAATTGGAAGTGACTCAGTTCAAAGTTTGCACTATAAAGGAGTAATATGCTACAGGAGAAAGAAATACAGAAACACAACATCCTGGAAATAGCAAACTCTTAGGGGATACAAGATTGAACAGCAGTGTAAAATATAAACAGGAACTACACTGTTAACATGGATTCCTTTAAGGTTTTTACATTTAATTGCTCATATGTTTTTGCCAGTACAGTTTAGGACATGAATATAGAGCCCTATACAGACCCGGTTGAAAGTTGTTTTTAATTACTACTGGGTTCGAGACTGGGAAATACCCGGCCCATTTAAAGCCCTGATTGTAGTGGTTTGCTAGAGTTGCATTCTGCAGTGTTATACCTTGGGGTGGAGTGCTGTTGTGCAATGTTTTAACTCCGATATGCTCCTTTTCTTGTTCGAAAGAAAGTTCAGTTTCATTGAAGTGAACCAAGACTGCATCTCCCAGAATGCATTGGTATGGTAAATGACAGCCTAGCAATGAAGACATATTGAGTGACATTGAGCTGTCTTGTAATCCTGCTAGTGTCAACGTAGATTTTGCTTGGTGACAAATTCTGCTTGTTATTTCAGTTTTTTTTAAACAGCTTCTACCTGACCCCCAGATGCTTGAATGCGAACCGAAGGCTCGCAGGGGGACTCACTAAAACAGGAAAATCGTGAACCCTGGGGTTGGATAGTACAATTTGTTTTGGTAATTTTGAACTTCTTGAGCTGGTAAACAGGGTAAGAAAACGTGAAACTTCCCCTTTTGACAGCACACGCCATTTTGGAAAGGTTAGAGCACGGTGCGTGCCTCCAGGCCGCACCCGCTCCCGGATCCAGACGCGCTGTGTGTGCTGAGGATATGTGCGTCGTCCGAGGCCATTGTTCGAGGCAATCAATTATTTGTGTTTCAGGGTGAGCCGGGTACATAAAGGAACAGGGCAATGAGAGCGGACCGAGGACTGCGGGAGCAGACGCAGAGGCACTGAGACCGGTTACTTGTAGCGAGGCCTCTGTTTCACTGCTTTCGTTGGGAGCGGCAGCCAAGAGATTTTACCAAACCATTGGCAACTTTGTATCACAATTTAGAGACGCTGTTCCGTGCCAGGACCACTGTAATTATGCGGCAGGAGAAAAACAATTATGCGCCAAGGTTAACTAAATTATGTTGTGTTTAAGAAAAAAAAATATATATATTATGCGGTATTAATTATTTAGCCATTTTATTTTATATACATACATGGGGTGTCCTCTGGCAGGGGACTACCTGTGTAGGTCCCACCTATGTTGAGAGCACACGATTGACAGATGGACGGCGTAGGGGACAGAAAGCTGACAGTATCACTCGTGGATTATTGGTAAAACAGAACAGAACTGACAATTATTCCTCCATCTAATAAAGACACGTCACAGGGCTCCTCGCGCAGGCCTGCACCCTACCCTCCTCCGGTATGCGGGGAGCAGCAGCTGGCTGCAGGCAGCGAGGAAGCACAGACATAGCTTCTGGGTTGGGCTCTGCTGTGCCTCGGTGTTAGCTGTCCACTAACTGTTCCTACTGACATGTGATCTATACTTTAGCAGGAGCGTCTAAAGCCAATGTCTGTTCTACACCTGTTTGCGTATGAGTGTGCACCACCAGGAGAGGCAGTGACGGGCACAGCTTTAATGTAGAGAATAAATGGCCACCTCACAGTCTCACAGGCTCGATGATTCTTCACTGCTAGACCGTGGCACCATTATATATCCTTGTTAACGCTCCTTGTTTCACTCTGGCTCACAGGGCCTAATGCATCAAACAAAGGGTTTTGCCCATTCTGTGTCCATCGGGAAATGTGTTGCTAGAAATGGTCCTAAGAGTTTTTTTTTTTTTTTTTCTGCATTTTTTTTCTCTTTACACGCACTTCCTGATGAAAATGACATTGCCCCCGGGGAGAATATAATTTATCATATTTACAATAATTAGTGTAAATTGGATGTACACTGTGCCAGGGCACCCATGGGGTGCCTTCAGGGTAAGCACTGCACAATGGTCTTGGTGCATCTAGAAGAAGGTAAAGGCAAATTCAAGGTCTGGAAGTGTTGTAGGCGATGAGAATTGTCTGAATGGATCACATGGGACAAAGTGAGTGCTGGGCAATTCTACAGATTTTAGCTGCCCTTGAAGCCAATGCTTTCGGTCTCTCCACGCCAGAGTTAGTGTAAAGTGGAGCTGTGTTCTGCATCTGCCGGTATTGCAATGATGGGTGCTTTTTAATGGTCATGCTGGCCTTGCACTGTACATGAGCCAGGGGCCCTTGAACTGTGCCCTGTGTCCCTCTGAAGGCCGTGGATGAAGGCAAGGGCACACGTTGTTGGGGATCAATGAAGATCAGAGAGGATTCAAACTGCTGAGTTCTGGAATAGTGGCAGTTCATTGAGTTTTGCAAGGGTGTCACAATTGAAGTAGTTTAGTTTGTGACTGCTGTGAGGATAAAGAAAAGATGCTCTCCCTTTATAGGTCTGAGGAATGAAGCACAGAAGAGGTTTGTTGCAGGATAGCTTTTAGCTGTATGAGGACAGCTCAGCGGTCTACCTGCCTCCAGAATGTTAATGAAACAGGAATCTGAAAGTGACTCCTTTGTAGATGGAGTCCTCCAAGGAACACTTTCCCTCCATCCGATCTTTTGCACTGTTAGAACCCATTTCCCACAAATAGACAGGGGTCACAATGCCACAAACAGTGTCACATCATAAATGGGACATCGGTAGGTGCATTCGGTGGTTAGTGGAACTCCTCTGTGTGCTCCCCACTGTCACTGAAGCCTCTGTCACCGCAGAAGAGTGTGAGCTGTCACATTTTGACAGCGTACACTTTGCGACTGGTTACCACCTGCTCTTCACAGGCACTGAGCATTTCATGCTTTGCAACCATAAAACAGTCACAAAACTATTGTACATTCCACTGCAAATTGCAGGAGTTGGGAGAACATCCCTTGGCTGTGGCCTTTCCTGTGTGATTCACAGAGATTTGCAATGCTTACCTTGTGATTGCATTTCTTTTTAATGGACTTTATCAATATATTTTTGTGCGTTGTGACTTTGCATTCACAATGCCAGTTGCAACGGGTTTCAAATTCACCATTTGGTGCATTAAGTATCTGATTTCCAATATCCAGCTTTTGGAAAATCTAAACTGGTGGTCATCATTCAGGTCAAGGGGGAGAACATGCGATGAATGATTAACATTCTACAGTAACGTTAAACAGGAAGTGACAACAGACACTGTGTAAAATTCCTTGCGAATTGACTGAGATTGCATAAAGAAACGGAATGCTTGAACACCATAAGAAAGCAAAGTTAAGGCTATGCACCTTGTAGTTTTTCACAAAATACATGAAGCTGTGACAGAGGCCATAACCCAAGTACCCATTTTAAATGAAAGACCAATGCTACTGAATAGAGTTTTGGGGCTGGTTATATCCATCTTTATGCTCTAGGCCACACCCATTTCCTCATTCGTTCAGATGTGATCCCGTCTGAAACGCAAAACCTTGGAATGTTGCACTGTTAAAAATCATTCCTTATAATTGGCTTAGAAGTACTTCTTTTACACCCAGTCTCAGTGGAGGAATTGCATTTCATAGTGCTTATTCACTACTCGGTTATCCAAGTGCGATGATGATACATGTTAATGTTATCCAAACCACTGACACTTATTTTGATGTTTTGTTGTCTGTACAAGCAAGGGCATGTTACAAAAAATACTGGTTCTTTTTGGTTACATATCAACTGGGTCATTGTTCTTGTTATGCCGTATGTTAGCGTACATCAGAGCATTTATGGTAACAATCCTATATTCTTTTCTTAGCAGCATTAAACACTTCCACAAATTCACCTCCATGGACACTAAACCTCTACCACCGCTACCAAGATCGTCTGCGGAGTCCCCCAAGGGTCCTCCCTCAGCCCCACACTCTTCAACATTTACATGGTCCCCATAGCCAACATCCTCCGATCACACAGAATCACTATCCTCTCCTACGCAGATGACACCCAACTCATGCTCTCCCTCACCCGCAACCCCACCACCGCCAAAACCAACCTACACGCTTCTCTCCTCGACACAGCCAACTGGATGACAACTAGCCACCTCAAGCTTAACTCCAACAAAACCGAGATCATCATCTTCGGCCCCAACAAAACCACATGGGACGACTCCTGGTGGCCCACCGCCCTAGGCCCCGCACCCACCCCCGCAAACCACGCACGCAACCTCAGCATCATCCTGGACCCCTCACTCTCCATGACACAGCAAATCAATGCTCTAACCTCCTCCTGCTTCTACACTCCGCACTCTAAAAAAATCCTTCAAATGGATTCCCCCAGAGACCAGGAAGACAGTCACCCATGCACTCATCAGCAGCAGCCTAGACTACGGTAATGCCCTCTACGCCGGCACCACACTCAAACTCAAATGCAAACTCCAGAGAATCCAGAACACAGCCGCACGCCTCGTCCTTGGCTTCCTCTGCCACGAACCAATCTCACCACACCTCAAATCCCTTCACTGGCTCCCCATAGACAAGAGAATCACATTCAAGATCCTCATCCACACACACAAATCCCTCCACAACACCGGCCCAACCTACCTCAACGAAAGAGTGAACTTCCACACTCCCACATGCAACCTCCGATCAGCCGACCTCGCCCTAGCCACAGTCCCCCGCATCCAACGCACCACCACAGCAGGCAGGTCCTTCTCCTACCTCGCCCCCAAAACCTGGAACTCCCTCCCCACCAACCTTTGCAAAACCCAAGACTTCCTGCTCTTCAGAAAGAACCTCAAGACATGGTTGTTCGAACAGTGACCCTCCTTGTCCTCCCCGATCCTCCCCCCTGTTTCCACCCCCCCCCCCCCCAAAGCGCCTTGAGACCCTCACGGGTGAGTAGCGCGCTCTATAAATCTTTTTGATTGATTGATTGATAAACCTAGTGCTACACAAATCTACTTTGTGGTCTGCCACAGTCTTGATGGCAGCCATTATTTGATTTTGTAATTCGTAGACTTGATGTCCCATTCAGTCTACCATGCTAAATCTATATAGAAGCGTACATTGTACAATACTTTGTATGGCTATGTGAGCTCTTTTGTCCATTCTGTATCATACAGGGTCTGGACATGTTCGATTCCCATTGGTTTCACAATTTATTTTGAACAAGGTCAAGGTTTTGAGTAAATCCCTTTTGAGTAAATGCCTGGGTTTTTCCACATGGGATATCACATTCTTGTGCCAATGTTTCAAACTCATACAACACCCCGTTTTGAAAAAAAGATTTCCGACTTTGCCTATGCCACATTCAGACCCTAGTAGCGGAGTTTCTTGGGCATAAAGGTGATTATGTTTTGTGATTGCCAAGTGTGCGCTAAGGAGGACATAACAGATTGCACGAGGACAGAGTGACTTTCAAGGGAGTAGCTGTCGCCATAATGCACCATTTGTTAGGCTTGTTCCTTGTAGTGCTTACCCAACCAAAAAGTGCCCTGCCAGCCAGCCACTCACCCATTGAAACTGAGCTGCCAAATAATGCATTTCCATGTTCAGGAGTCCAAGGCCCCTTGCATCATTCGGGAGGTTTAGAGTTCTTAAAGCTACTCGGTGCCGTCCTTAAGCCCAGATAAAGTTTATTATCATGCAATCCAATTCTTTGAAAAAGGAATGATGTAGTGTCTAAGGGAGGTGTACAAAAAATATAATTCTTACAATAAATAGTGGCACATCGGGTCTCACTGGGATTGGATCCATGAATCTGTAGGTTACACACAAATTTCTACAGGTGGCACACACATTCACCAGCCAGAGCATAACTCCACAGCTGGCATATTCTAACCAACAGCCTCAGCAGTGTGTGCTCTCCAAGCAATTTACTCATTTTTGAGTGAGCTATTAGATTTCAATTCTTCTTGGAGATTTAACTGTAACCTCAACATTGGGTACGAAGCTTAAAATTGTAAGAGACATAGACTGAGATATAGAATAGTGAATTAGAGAGAGTTGATCATTTTTTTCTTTATCTACAGTGGGAGTGAAGTTATAAATATATCGATACATAACTACATAAAAAGTATACATGTATATGGTATATAATAAATAGAGATAAAATTGCATCATATAAAGTCCCATATGTATGTGCATGGATAAATATTTAGAAACTCAGGTTTTCAAGTTTTATGGTTCATAAAGATAATTTATTCATTTTTTATTAATATTTGTTGGTAATTTTATGTCCTTTTTAAAATTATTGATTTTTTATTTTATATTTTCCCTGAGATGGCAATAGTGAAGCTCTTACAGATACAATTATTATGATCATAATTACACATTGTAATAAATAAAATATAATCGAGACCCAATAGCATATAATCAAAAGACCTGTATGTAAACTATGCAGTGGCCTAAATAAATTTCAAGTCTGTGTGTGTGTATATATGTACATATATATATATATATATATATATATATATATATATATATATATATATATATGATAGAGAACTCTGGGTAGTTCCCAAGTTTAGGTGGAGAGCAGCTCTAGTAAGGAGCACTTTGCAACACTCTAGATTTGCTCACCTCAAATGTCTGTTTTATCTAGCAAAGTTTTTAAGCATTGGATCAGCACAGTCCTATCCACGCTGAGCTAGATAGTGACAAAGTCTTTTTTTGCCATTTATACAGCAAAGCCTTTAAGCATAGGTTTGACACAGTGTCAACCTTGCAGAGCTGTAAAATGACAAAAGCCATGGGAACTACCTAGAGTTCTCTATTCTTTTTTACATAATTTATGTACTCTAACCCTGAAAGGGATTTGTTTTGACTGCTCCCTTGTGCCTGGACAAAGCGAAACCTCTCTGATGAGCTCTAATGAGAGTGAAACACGTGTCAGGGGTTGCTTTTACTCATTCCAGGTTGGCTTGGACGGTATTTTACCAGTCCAAAGCTGTAATACTGTGCCTGGAGTGGTAAACGGCTTTTGTCATTTTACAGCTCGGCAAGGTTGACACTGTGTCAAACCTATGCTTAAAGACTTTCCTGTATAAATGTCAAAAGACTTTGTCACTATCTAGCTCGGCGTGGATAGCACTGTGCTGATCCAATGCTTAAAAACTTTGCTAGATAAAGAGACATTTGAGGTGAGCAAATCTGGAGTGTCGCTGGTGTTGCAGAGTGCTCCTTACTAGAGCTGCTCTCCACCTAAACTTGGGAACTACCCAGAGTTCTCTTTTCTTTTTTGCATAATTCATGCGTCACTCTAACCCTGATTTGTGTTTGACATATATATATATATATACACGTTTTAACCGTAAGTAATATATACAATTGTTAAGCAGAACTTTAAGAATATCTATATATTTTTAAACCATAAGTAGTATATCCATTTGTACAAAGAAATGCATATATATATATATATATATATATATATATATATAAATACAGCTACCTTGTCAGGGGTAGTCAGCGCTATATAAATGCAATTACACAAGCACATGATGTACATTTGTGTTTTGAGTATGGTGGTCATGTAGGATAGAGCCAACTCTGGAGTAGTTTCCTGAAGATAAGATGGTTATCCATGGATCTTATGATTGGGGCTAATGAATTGCATAGTTTGGCTGCTTGAATAGAGAAAGATGTATCACCAATATTTTTTTTTCATGTATGCTGGGGTTTTGAGGTGTGACACGAATCTGGAGTGGAATGTCCTTTGTTGCATGTATTTGGTGATTTTATTCCTGATGAAAAGTGGTTCTGTTCCATGTAGGTGGTACAAAGCAGCTTGAAGATGGATCTTCTGGCAACTGGTAAAAAATGTAAGTCCCTCAAGGCAGGGCAAGAGAAGGGCCTGAGGCTTTACATGTAGGAGTATTCTGGCAGCAGAGTTCTGAACTCTTTGTAGTCTTTTCATAGTTGATAAAGTTGATCCGTGGTAGAGGCCATTGGTGTAATCCAGTTTAGACAGTACAAGAGAGAAAATAGCCTGGACCTTGTGTGGTGTGGAAACCCCAGGTGGGGGAAGATGTGTCACAGAGGTTTCATAGTAATGAAGCTTGATCTTGCAAATTTGTCCACTTGGGCATTCATTGGTAACTTGAAGTCCATGGTAATTCCAAGGTTTCTTACTTCCTTGGATACTTTAGTAGGTGGTCCAGAACATCGGGCCAGGCGAAGAAAGGGTGGGGTCATCATTTTTCTAATCACCAAATGAGTATTTCAGTTTTGGAGGAATTCATTTTGAGATGGCAGCAAGTCATCCACTGATTAACCGCTCAGAGGCAACTGAAGATATTTGAGTTTCCAATGTCTCTGGCATACACTGGAGAAACTGCACAGACCCTCAGGCTTGTGTCTGAGCGGCAATGACTGCCGCCCAAACCAATCCTGGTGCTGCTTACATGCTATGTATAGCATGTAAGTAGTGCCAGGATTGCTGGGGAGTCTGTGATGGTGTCCCAGCAGTGAATGCTGGGACACCAGAAGAGGATCGAGGCGGCGGTGGCGGTGATGGAAAGAGGTAAGTTTATTTTTTTTATTCCCTCCCTGCCACTGTCCCTCTTTCCCCACCCCGCCACCCCTTCCCTTGAAATTTGCAGTGGCCACTGCTGCCAACAAATTATATCTTTACAATGTAAGGTGCTATGTTTTTGTCACAAAGCCTTCCTTTTATGCAACGCCTACTTTTTCTTTAAAATTTGCTGCCCAGATAAAACTCCGAGGGATCTTTTCATTCAGACACAGTTAGCAGTATAGTCCCCCTATTTTAGGTTTCATCTAGTCTCTTTGAGACCTCCTGTTTTCTATCACCGGGCTTAGAGACCACCCGTCGCTTACCGCTGGTTGGCTTCAGTGTCACTCCAATTTCATTGCTTCTTATTGTTCAGCTGCCGTAGGCTTCCTTTCTCTTTGTATGTTTGTCCCTTTCCCGGCCCACGAAAGCATCACTTCTGTACTTCTACTACTCATTTTCTTAGGTGCTAGCTTCTTCTTTGGATTTATACACTTTACCAGAGTGTTTCTTTTTTGTCTGCCTCCATAATGTACCTCTTACCCCTCCATGTTCCTCCTTTCTCCCTCTATTCACTGGCTGTATTGGGTTTCCCTCATTCTCATTCTCTCTCTCACTCTCACACTCTCTCTCCATTCGCTATCCATGTTGTTTTGCCCTCTCATTCCTTCTGTTGTTGTCAGTGTTGGACTCTCCCCAGCCTGCCTCCCGCCTTCAATTTGTTGCCCGTGCAGGCTTGCTTCCACGCTCCCTTCCTCCATTCGCAGCCCTTGCTGGCTTGCCATGACACACTTGCACTCCCTCCATTGTTGGTGTTGCCCAGTCCTGTTCAGCCATAGCAACAAAAAAAAACGCTATGATGCAGACGCAGCATAGCACTGTTTTCCCAATTCTCTCCACCATCCATGTTACCTTCCCTCCTCTTTGTTGCCTCCAGCCCCTCCTTCCACCAGCAATAAAAAAAAGTGCTATGAACTGGCCAGATCATGGTATTTATTTAACTTTTATTCATGCTGCACAACATGGCTAAAAAACACACTGACAAAGCCAATACTTTGCGTTGCGGAGACCTATTGGCGTTGTCAATGCTTGCTAGCATTTAGTTTGGGGGAGTGGAATGGCCATCCAAAGGTTTTGATAACACACTTCGGCTACAAGCAGACACTATCAACTGATCTGCCCATGAAGTTAGAATTTTCTATAACTGTATCTTCGTATGCAACCACTTCAGCAAGCCCCCAGTGAGAAGGGCTTAGCCTGGGAAATTTGAGATTCATATCCCCGAATCTTACTGACTAAAAAGCAGTGTGCTGCAGGGTGAATGGGTGAGAAGACCACGGCTCAGGAAGGACTGTTTCCATGAGAAGCAGGGTCTGTACTGTTTTGTATTAAGTGGACTTCTGGGGCTGATTTAGAATTTTGTAGACAGGTACTCCGTTTCAATGGAGTACTTTAAATTGACGCCACATATAATATATTAATTTTTGGTTTGGTATAGTAAAACTGAAAACGAATTGCATGAATATTTTTGTTTAAAAAAAGAACAAATAGAACCCTTCTGAGCTGGAACCGTTATTTTGTGGGACCTCTTGGGTATTCTGCAGCAAATGACAACTCCTGGTACCCCAAATAGATAATGGGTTCTACAAGTGTTTAATTTGAGCTTCTGGATGGCAGCGGGGGCCACCGCACCTATTTATCTACATTACACATTTAGATATTTACAGAGCGGAAGTGAGGGGAAAACACACAAAACCAAAAGACCGGATGAGAATGTCAGAGAAAACATCACAAAGGTAGAAACAGGAACGTGCAAGAGTGAATTAAATTGGCATGAGGTGGATTCCAGACTACACGTTTGGCAACTGGACATGCCACAGGCTTCCAAGTAGAGCTTTGGGCACCCGCACTCGTTCTTCCATCACTGTGTGGTTTACATTTTGTTCCCGTGCCTGAGGTTCTGTGTCTGATCTGCTCAGCTGTTCTCCCCACAGGGGTGGGAGGCACCGTCCTGAGGGGACAGGTGCTCAGACAGTCAGGGAGTCGATTTACCCATCTGAAAAAACGATTCTGTGACTTTCCTCTGTTCCCTTCAGGCTTCCATGTTTCTCCATACCGCCGGCTTGCCTCATTTCCCAGCTGCTCCCTGCAGCTCTCACTTTCCAAACACTAGCCTGCCCAGACTTGGAGGAAAGCTCAGGGTGCAACACTTAAAACGTACAGCTGTTATTTCTCTGCACAATTGTGGTTTTATAGCTGATATTCTTGTGGGCCGGAAGCATAAAACCTCAACTGCTGCTCTCTCTGATCCTGGGGACACAGTCACTGACACACTGATTTACTTAGCGCAAAAGGCCATTTATTTAGGACAGGATTGCATCACATACATAAACATTGTATATACTCCACTTCAAACTCTTAACTTTAAACCCCACCCTTTTGAAACTTCTCCCCAGTCCTCCTTTTCACTCATTCCCTCACTTTGCCTCTGTTCACCCATCTTCCACTTCAATTCACCCACACATCCTCCCCTTTTTCTTTCATCCCCTGCCTGCTTCAGGCATCCCCCACGGTATCACCCTTCACCTGCTTCTTTCTCCCCCCCTGGAAGGGTGGCCAGGCCCGCATCTGACTCTCCACCCTCCCCCATCTTCTGCCACTCAGTACAAACCCTTTAGGTGTTTTGCTGCCCCACCAGTGAGCCTACTGCAACATTGCAACCTTACACCATTTATTTGAGCCATATCTTTTCTCCCCACAAATCACCCATGATCAAACGCAACTCCATCAGATAATATGCATTTCCTAATTCCGAGAGGTGCACACCATCGGCCCTAAACAGACCTGCCTCTCCCGCCGTACTGTCCTCATGTTTCAACACTTTAATACCATGTGCCAGCAGAAAACCCTCATTGCCCTGTTGAGCTTCCCCGAGCCCTCTCCATAGCCCCATGCGTCACTGTCCTTCTCCACTTCTTCTGGGCACAAACTCAGTCCAGACTAAGCAGGTACCGTGCATCTTCTGATGAGTCAACTCCAAATTTTGTTGCAGTAAGGTTAGCCCTGAAAGTTTTACCAGATCATTTTCCCCCAGGTGCAATAGCAGAAGATCCGGGCATCCCCAATTTGGCATCATGGATGTTAAAAAAGGGAGCAGGTTACCCCACCTCATACCACTCTTCCCCCACCACAAAACTTCGTGATGGCTACATGGCAGTCCCAATGACTATCATAGATCTGCCGCTCAGCATTCTTGGCCGTCCAATGTATGAATGAATGGCCAACCATCCAAGTGACCATCTTTCCACTCCTGGGGCCTGATACACAACCTGCAAGTAGAATACATTTTAACAACATTGCCAACCAAGCCCCTCACTACAAACAACAGCTCTCCCTCTTTCCCTACAAAGAGCCTCCCCCACTAGCTAAGGCCGCACGTAGAGCTCGCAGCATCTAGACCTCCACATACCAATCAGTTTTATCGGAGCATCTAGACCTCTACATACCAATCAGTTTTATCGGAGCCCAATCCCATCCCAGCTGCACTGCACCTATTCTGAACGAATGAGTCCCATAGCACTATGCCCTTCTCCCTGTTCGTCACTGCGTCATCCGCAATACAGCCAACAACTGAAAAGCTGTAACCTTCTTGCCATTCGCATGACTAAAAACACCAGCAACACTTGTATGCACCTGTGACTGAAAACAGCGCCACTCAAACACTGTCAACCCGCTGCATTCCCCCCTTTCTCCAACCAGACCCACTTCCCCCACCCCAGGTGATCCGTTTTAGACTTTAGAAGCCATATACCCAAACGCTCCCCCCTCAAACATACATCGACCGGTCTCACGCCTACCGCCTTCCCCACACCCAAAAGTTCACACACGAAAAGCCCCGAATAACATCCACACCATGCACAAACACAACAGCGCAAGCTCACGAGCATTCAAACAACAAACCGGCAACACATGCAACAACTCCAACAATAAGTCAAATTTAGTGGGTTCCCGTGCTTCCTTACCCGGCCCTCCTCTAGTCCTACCCCACCCTTTCAAAATTCTACCCAGAATATCATCCCTTGCTGGATCCCAACCAAAAAACAATTTTCCATTTAAAAAAAAAAAAAAAAAAAAAAAAACACCGGCCAACTTGCCCCCAATCGTAGCGGGCGATAAACCTTTTGTGATTAAAAACAACACAAAATGCAGAGTACGAGACTGTAACGTGGCCTCACTCTGTACCCAAAAATCCCCTTCAAAACATTTGAAACTCTGAAATTCCAACCATAGCAGACAATAACTGCTCCGAGTGGATTCCGCTTGTGACATCTTCACCAGCCCAATGATCATCACGCCCCCCCTCCAATTCCCAAATGTTGGCTAGGACCATCTTGTGCCCCTCTGCTTCTGGTACCAAACTGTGAAATTTTGCCACTGTGAACGAGACGGGGAATCTGCAATAGGATTGTTTACCCCTGGAATGTGTATTGCTTTAAAAATAACATTTAGCGACAAGCATCTGAGCATGAAACATCTCAATAAACGCAAAACTCTCACATCTTTTGCCCTATGTCTGTTCACTAGGTCTACCACCGTCCTGTTGTCCATGTGAAAAACTACTGTCCTGTTGGCAAGTTTGTCCCTCCCAAACAGTCAAGGCCACCAACGATGGAAAAAACTCCAGAATACCAATACTTTTGCCTTGCTTCAACCAAAGCGCCGGCCATGGTTCCGCACACCACCTCCCATCCCAAAAAAGGCCAAAACCAGCAGCATCCAAAAAAATTTGCACCTGCCAGACTGTATCCTCCTCATGAAAACCCCATTAAACTGGGTTACGAAGGTTTCTCACACTCTGACGTCTTCTTGCAACCCTACAGACACTCGAATCCTGTGATGCTGGAGGGGAAGCATCTGACATGGCCAACCCCAGACTCCCACAAAAATTTCTGCCCGCCCCTGACCACCCTGCATGCAAAGTTAAGGTAACCCAAAAGCTGCTGTGCCCTGTGCAAATCAGTCTTATGCAATGACCGAACTTGTCTCAGAAACATCTCAAACACCTTCCTGTGCAGCAATCGAGCTACCAAGTTTTCCGTGTCTAGCTCAATCCCCAAAAAAGTCAGTACGCAACTGGGGCCCTCAGTTTTATCAGGAGCCAAAGGAACCCACATCTTCCCAGCCACTCTCTTAAAGCCTGCCAATGCCTAACCGCAAGAGTTGGAGCCAGCCTTACCCACAAACAGGAAATCGTCCAAATAATGTGTCACCTCTCGATGCCCACACACTTTCACAAAAACCCACTGGAGGAATGTTCTAAAAGCCTCAAAAAGTGCGCACGAGAGGGCGCAGCCCATCGGGAGTACTCTGTCTACAAAAATCGCCCCATCCAGCTGCATGCCCAGTAAAACAAAATCCTCAGGATGAATTGGCAAGAGCCTGAAAGCTGCCTTGATGTTGCATTTAGCTAGCTGAGACCCACTGCCACATCCCCGAACGAGCCGAATGGCACCATCGACGGACGCATAAACCACCCTTGTATCTTCAGGTGCAATGAAATCGTTCACAGACGCTCTTTCCGGCCATGAAAAATGATGGATGAGATGAAACTCACCTGTAGTCTTTTGGGGAACCACACCCAGAGGCGAAATCATCAGGTTTTCAATGGGCCACTCTGAAAATGGTCCCGCAGTCCTATCTTCTGTGACTTCCTTTGCCAATTTGTCCAGTACTATCCGTGGCATGTCTTTGGCAGACCACAAAATGTCCGCCCATCTCTTCTGTCTCTACCCCTGATAACCTATTTGAAATCCTTCCTGAAAGCCCCACTCCAACTTGTTTGTTATGTCCCTATTGGGGTACGTGCGCAGCCATGGCAGCAATACCTGCAGCTTAATTGGCATAGGTTCCCTTAGGCGCAGGATCTCCTTGCATCCCTCTTCCCCTAGCCGCTCTCCACTGCTCCGCTGGGCTTTTAAGCAAGAAGCACTGCGTGACCGGGTGTTTTCCCCCACATTTATAGTATTCGTGCTTGAACTTACTAGGATGTCTCCAGCAGAAACCCTTATTGAAGTTCCAACATGCCCCCGAGGTAGGAATCTGGGGTCGCTGTTCCATACCTGCCGGGACAATACAGGACTGAAAAGGCTTGTAGATCACAGGGAGGCCGCTAGTGGTATGTGTCGAGGCTGCAGAGTGCGATGAAGCCATCCACTGCATCCAGAGCTCGGAGTCCACATCTCCCCAAGGCTTTTCAGGAATCACACTCACCCATGCCCAAAACTCCTCATCATAACTGAGCCATGTTAAACCCCCAAAGTGCATTTGGGCCTTCCTTATAATATCCATGTACTTGAAAAGTGCGATGCCCTGTCGGGAAACTTTTCACAGTAGATACTGGCATATATCCGAAAAGCAGATGTCCAGTAATCCATAGTAATCGGCACCCTGGGCTGCCTAGCTAACTCCCAATCCTCCTCTATCAAGACTTCCTTCGCATGGATATCTTTATGCAACAATTTGAAAATACTCCTGGCACCAAATCCTTGCTTTCATCTTGTCCGCCACATGCGAACCCAAAGGCACCGCCAGACCCACCTTAACCAGTGCTAGCCGTATCCTGCGTTGACAGCAGCTTACCATCCCCAGCCTGTGTTGCAGTAGCACCAGGAGCCTTGTGTAAGGAATGATCACCTACCCCTATAGATTTTGTGCATTTTTGACAAAGCCGTACCTTGACCCCCACCCCATACAGACCACCACTCACCCTTACCTTGAACATGGTGCTCCTCCCCTTTTGACGCCATCGAAAACTGGCAACCACGCTCCTCCTTGCATGCCACTACCTGTGGCATGCTACGGTCCACTATCCGCTGTCACCTGCAAGACGGAAATTGAAGAGGGGGGTTGCGCCGCTATTGCGTCCTTTCCCCCTCCCTTTCTCCCTGCTCACCTCGCCTTTGCGAATCACCCCTTCTTCCCATTCGTCTGACTCATCCTCGTAATCCAATTCCACCACTACCTCTTCGTCCATCTCACCCTCTTCGTCCTCACCTCTCTCGTCCATTACGTCACTGCATTCGTCCTGAACCCTTCCCCCGTGGCGCCTGCCACCTTTGCGACCAACACATTCATGTGGTGTAGAGAAGGCTGCCAGAGACCCCTCTATTGCTTCAGACCAACGTCCAGAGGCCGTGTTGCACCCCGTTGGCGTCACCTTCCTAGTGCCAGTCTCTTTTAGTGGCTTGTACTCTCCGCCCCTCCCATGGCTGTGTGCGCCATTCGTGCCCACCCCTCGGCTGCATGAGCCTCTTGACTACCCTCCTGTTCATTTGGGACCCACACCCAACTACCCTGACCTTCCCTGGGGGTGGAATGCTCTCGGGCTCCTGTCTGCCCACCTTCCTCTTTGGTTGCCGCCCCCTCTCTTGTGCCTCCTCCCTATCCCTGCATAGCTGTGCCCACCTCTCCTCTGCCACTGCCCTCCTCTGTTCTCGAATCCTGGCCTCTATGTCCACAGAGGACCAGTCTTGTGCCATGTCCTGTCCTGCCGAGGCACCAGAAGGTGCTGTGACGGGGCCCCAAAGCTTTCCCTTTCCCCCCACCCTGGCCTTCCCCCACCAAAGCAGTGCCCTGAACCACCCCTGGGGCATGACTGCCCAGGCCTTTTCCCTTCTCTTTGCCAGGGTCCCCACTTCCCCCCCCATGTGTGGGGCCACCTAGCAGCAGCATGGGGTCCATAAGGGGGCGGCCCATATCACAGGGGCCAGCCCCCGTGCCCTGGGTCTCATCTGGAGCCTGCCCTTGCACAGCAGGCTTCAAAAGCAGCAGAACTACTGTGCTGGTATGTGGCCCCGCCCCCCTCCTCCAGGTTATTTCCTGCTTGCCCCTCAGGGCCCATTTTGCAATCTGGGGGCGGAGGTCGCTCTGCGTCCTCTCCCCCCTCCCCGCCGATTTTCTCCATTTTGGCACGTTGCAGGCTGCAATTGCAGCTTCAACGCAGCTGGAGGCCGCGTGCACAGGGTGCGACATCCCTACCCAGGCCTGGTCGGGCACGCCAGGCCTGAGTAGGTTGGCGCGGCCGGCATCACCATGCCGCAAGTTAATATAAACAATTTAACCCTCGCCTACCTAGCTAGAGGGACGGACTGGCCAAACCTCCTTCTGCCTCTGGGCTGGCGCAGAAGAGGCTGGTCCCTCCCTTTCCCACCCTATATATCTCCACCCTTATATCCCACCCCCACGCACCCTTCCACCAAGCCTGACTTACCTGTGCCATTTCCTTTCCCCGGATCATCCTGCGGAGAGACTAGACTGCGTCTGCTCTTCGCGGGACCCTCCATTGAAAACATTTTACCAGACTGTAGTTTCTGAAAGTCATACAGATCCAGTTTTTATAAATAACATTTTCAGTGTGTTCCCAATGCTGTTTACATAACGTTTATAAAGCTTTTGTGATGATTATAAACGTTGTTTATGTGAAGGTTTAAGAGAGCTCTTCATGTTTTAATTAGGTCAGCCAAGTTTTAACTCCAGTTTGCGCCAAAATAAGTGATACATCCTGAGATACTAACCTTTATTTCCTCGTACTTCAGCTCTCGCTTTTCCCTTGCCTGTTAAAAAAAAAAAAAAAAAAAAAAAAAAAGAAAAGGTTCCTGTAAATAAAGCTACCCCTAGAAATAAGTTTTTTATGTGGCGTCTAAGAGGTGTAGTCAGGTGTGTCATGGATTTGCTCGGGAGGGGTAGATTGTGTGTCCGATTCCATATACTTTCATCTAGCTGTAAACTGAGCCTGTGCTCAGGTCAAGTTTTTGATTTATATGCAATAAACATGGCCATCCGAATTATCTAGCAGTGGAGGACCAAATTACGTGGCTGAGTTGAACATGTTACGTGGAAATAAATGGCAAATTATGCAGCGTAATATGGGCACATGTGATAACGATCACTTCATTATTTTGTAATTTGTACACAGATTAACACAATGTGGGCATATGTTTTACCGTTCAATACATGTTTAACACATATTTACAGCAATAAGTAGCAGAACGTGGATCAGTCAACCATTGTACCAGGCCTTCTACTGCCCAGCAACAAGTATTGCTGGATTTTTAGTAATCTTTGATTCTTTTGAGCTAGAAAACTGCAGATTTTGCAGCAAATGATGGATTATGTTTCGAATGCTGCAAAACAAAAATGATGTGTAAAACACCTCTGCTGCAAGATTTCATAATTTTAGAGGCCCAGGCTATGAGTTCTTACATTTAGACTGATGTCTGTGTGTTTGACTGATGCATGCGAGTTCTCCCAGATGGCATTCTAGGGCCAGGACAATGCTGCAGAGTGTGTGTTAAGGCTTGAGTCGGCTGGAAGCGGTCTGTGAGTTGGGCTCAGTGTAGAGCAGTCGCGGCTCGCAGCTCCTAAAAGGGGTGGGTCGGGTGTGGCGTGACAGGGAGGGGAAGGGGGAACAGCGGGAGGTGGAGGGGTACATTAAATTATTTTTGTACAAAAAATAACCTCCGCTCGCTGCTCCGCCATCTCTGCTGCAGGCACAGGCTCCCAGCCTGCCCTGCGCCAATCCTCGCGCTAATCAGAGCAGTGTCAGGGTTGGCTGGGAGCGTCCAGCCAGGGCGCACTCGGGCAGACTGGGAGCCTGTGCAGTTCTCTCCAGCCGGGCAACACGTTTGCCGGGCTGGAGACCGCCTACTGCACATGTGTGTTTGCCTGGCTCAAGACGGCTGGCCAAACAAACATGCGCTCTGAGGGAAAGTGCTGAGCACCCTCCCTCAGTGCACGTCACCCCCAATGACCCGGCCCTTTCAGAAACATAGTTTATCATCCTTTTGTTCTGAAAGGTTTGCAGCTTCTGCTGCTGGCGGAGGGTGGGGGGGCGACTCTCCTCCACCCATATGGAGGAGCTTTACCCGGTAACCCTCTCATGTGAGATACTGAAAAAGGGCTCAGGTTCCAAAATTTTGTAGAACTTCTCCCCCAAATTAATGGAGAACTGTGAAGGTGAGTGGTGGACAAAGTGAACTATGGGACTACTGGTGAACCACAAGGATCACACCTTGAGCTGCATTAATGCAAAGTATAATGAGGATTACTGTGTCTCTTTCATTAGTAAGAATTGCTAATGGTAGCACATCTCTGCTAGTCATCATAAGGAACAAACACAATAAGACATGGGACCTAACAGGTTTCAGCAAACCACATTAAACAAAATTCATCCATATTTTTGAGCATACTTGGAACATTCAGAACCAACTGATGTGCTGTTCATAGCTGTGAAAAACTACTGATTTCAGATAAGTGAAGACGCTGAGTTCTCCGCAATCAGTATATCTGTGGGATGGATAAACAATCCATGCTTGGAGATTTTGGCTGACCCTTTTTATTCATTATGATTTCTGTTGTATATCAATTATGTGTACTTAGTTCAGTTGGTAAACGCACAGAATGCTTCACACCCTGGGTTTGAGGCGGAGGCAGTGTTTCGGTGACTGAGTATATTAAGTACATGTGTGATGTATCTGTCTTTTGCCTGGGTAGCGCATTGTTACTTGACAGAGGGGAGGCCCTTAATGTTTTGAGTATAGTATTTTCTGAAGTAGAAAATACAAACAATATGAAATTATATTGGGTTGTTGTGCATATCCGCGGTGTACAGTTCTACAAAAAGCACAGGTCTACTTAGCGATAGGAGACCGCACAAGTAAGTGCCAGATTTGCAAAAAGGGGAAAGTACAATGAAGGGCTAGTTCTAGGGTCAACTTTGTGCCCATAGACCTAGATACCAGTACATCTGTGATGTGGAGGAGGGTTTGAGGTTGCATGCATCAAACATTGCCAATACATTTTACATCCATGTTATGCACCAACAGGAATTTTGGACAGTTATGCTTTTCTAACCCGCTTGTTGGTGATAACGGGAGACATCTGCAGTCACTGTTAATGATGATGTGGAGGCTTCTCTTGCTGTTTGCTACCAGGGAGTTGCTGCCAATGATATGAGTTTACAAACTTTAAAACTTAATCACTTCTTTTAATAATATGGTTGGAGTTAAAAACAGAAATCCTAAATAGCCCACCAATGTGATGGTGCGTGATATACACTCGAAGCACATACGTTTTGTATCAGCATAATAGTATCTGAAAACTGTCAAAATATCTTGTATTCAGTGAAATGCTTCCTCCATTTTGTTCTAATTTGGGTGCATTTGAGGTCATATAGGTACAAACTCAATATGATAATATTATTCTCCGCACATTGCCTGGGAGTTGTATAGCAGTATTATGAAAGTGCGGAGATCAATGTATTTTTTTTTTTACTTTATGAAGAACCATAATAACAGCAATGGTGGGTGGAAACAGCCAGATTTCCACCAGAGGGGGGTTAACCTTATCCAGTGCTTGCCATGAATACAGCCCGAGATTGTGGACGTACAACAGGACTGTGTTGAGTATTAGTTTTAATTAGTTGTCCTGACCTCTGTTTCAGTCTTGGCAGATGGAGGCTGTGCCACTTCTACCTATGAGCAGCCCCTCAAACGCCTCCCATGAAAGAACTAAATGGCAGGACTCCTTGTCAAATTTTTCACAAGGCTTGTTGGCAAGGGTGGATGTCAGTGTGGTGGACTCCCCAGTTCAGGCATTGCGGTAGCCACCTTGCACCTCCCTGTCACCCTTGCTTTGGCGCAAAGAGTCCCAGGGGGGAGAAGGAGGGGTTCCTGTCATGGTCATACTCTAAGGCACCATGGTAAATTTTTGAATTGCTTCTCCTGATCTCTCAGCGAAAAGGGGGAACCCTTTGGATTTCCTTCAGTGGTCCTAGTAAAGGAATCCCCATTTGTAAGGGGGTACTCGGGGCCAGTGGGAAGGTAAATGTAACCACAGTGTCAGGATATCCTCCTATGTGACTACACTCTACAAATCTGCATAACATAACAAAAATGCCTTGCGTACATAGGGCCTGTGGAATGCATGGCACTGCCTGAGAGGTGTCCTGAGTGTTTCACAGGACATATACAATGTCCACAAAGTGCAAGTTCTTCTGTGTGGTCTAAATGAATGTTTCATTGGTGTGATTGTCTTTGTACAGCCATGCCGGTGTATGTGACTGCCTGCCTTGCTCCACCCGTGGCCTGAGCTGCCCGCCCCTGTAAATGGAAGCAGATATTGCCACCAGATGTGGTGTGAGAATGGCGGCAAAGTGTTGGGGGTTAGTTCTGGGCTCAAGCAGGTCCCCCACCCATGTCTAAAGGAGGAGGGCCTTCCTGTAGTACATGGAGTAATGGGGTAGACTGCATTCTGTTGAGGTGAATTTTTGTCTGACCCTCTTCTATTTCCATTGGATCAGAGTTAAAATCTTTAATTTGTAACCCATTACCATGAGAAAACAACCAGGAAAAACAAATAAATGAACACTGATAAGTTTGGTAATTGAGATATATTATGCTAAATGTAGTGTTTAAAAAATATAATATCATACTAACACAGTAAAACAAAATGTTTTTTACACATTGTAAAATTACCCTAAAATCCAAAAGAGGTTGTACGGCCTGCGACGGGATGGAGATGGCATGAAGGGGTTTTTGTGCGGTGAAGAAAAGAGTTATGAAACGGTATTGTGGAGTGAGATTACCACTGAAATATGGCCCTCAAAATCGGAGACTGGGGTACTGAAGGGTGGCGAATTTGGAGTGTTCAGGAAGATTCCACTAAAAAAGAATAAATTATACTGTGGCATTTCATTGACTGTTTTCTACGTCTTGTTGAGGCGCTTCAGCGCTCTCCAACTCTTTGTGTAGGTGGTTACTCAATCTTCAATTTCATTGACAAAAGTTCTGTTGGTTGCAGTGTCCTCTATTAGAGTTGAGTTTTCGTGTCCTCCATGAAACCCATAGTGTGTTCAGACGTCGTACAGTGGCATGTAAAAACATCTTACGCATGAAGCAGAATACAAAGGCAGTGTGAGGGATAGCTCTGCAGGGCAGGCAGTGTCTAAAAACCAGTGTGAGCTGAGTTCAGGTCTGCAGAGTTTGCAAACATCCATGTTTTACTACCATTTTGAATTTGGATAGCTTCAGGTGGTCATTATTCCCTGTTGGCGCATACTGGGAGACTTGAGTGTATGAAACGGTTGGAGAGCACCCCCCCCCTCCATTGGTGCCTAGTGAGAGTTCACCTAGGACCAGTAGAAGTATAGACTCCCTGATGAACCATCAAACACTCAGTAAACTACTGTGTAGAGTCCACTAGGGGCACAAAACGCCCAAGAAAGTGCCACAAATATGAAAAGGTGTGTTATTTCTGATTTTATTACCTTATTTTTATTGTCATTGTTTATAACATATCTAACGTAACTACACAATCATTGGTAATGCTAATGCGTCTGAAAGTGCATGAATGCTTTCATTATTCCATCCATCCATCCTTGCACTCACTCATAACCCATGCACTCTGTCGCTCATCCTTGCACTCATACATCTGTTCATGCCCATCCACAATACACATATATAAACTCACCAACCACTGAAGAGAACCTTTCAGTTATCAGCCATACCTATGGACTTTGTTGCTAGTCACTAGTGCTACTTTTGAGGGATGTGAAACCACTTCCGGTAGTGTGGGCTGAGGGGTGGGAGGATGTTGTTGGTAATGCGCGAGTGGTAATCTGTGAGGGTTGAGAGATTACTGTTGGTAAAAGACTGCTGGTCTGTTAAAGCTTGGAGACTGGTTATGGAAGGTGTGACTGCTAGTGTGTCGGGGTGCCTTTGCCAAACACACAGTCTTTCTGTTAAAGTGACTGGAAGCACACCAAACTCAAGAAATAGTTTGAATTCATGGGAGAATTTCGAATAGAAATTAAAGAGCTGTTCTTTTTGCTGATGGTAGATTACAAGATTATTTAAGAGCCTCCTGCTTTCATCCGGGAGATTGATGGGCTATTTAAGGTTCCTTTGTCTGGCCATTAATGTAAGACAACACACAATTGTTTATTGTATATCAAATATTCTTGAAGCCAGGAATGCCTTTGGTCTGGACCAGTGCCTAAAGTTTGACAACGTTCTTTCTGTATACCAGGAAATAATTTGTAAACTATTTTTGATTCCTAACTGTATTTCCAAAGTATCATATCTGTACTAAAATAATAAACATGAAACATCTAGACAGGCTCCAGAATAAATGAATTATTCAAAGCATCTTCCTTTTGTGGAGTAGCCAGACTGTTGTGTAATTTATTTAAACCTTGTGCAACAGAGACTCCTTTGCAGTGGATATCCTGAATCGAAAGAAGAGCCTCACTCGAGTTTGGAAAGGGTGTGTGCTTCATGACAACAGATGCTGACAGTCAATGTTATTAATGTTTTTAGTTTTGTACAGTATTCTGGGGCTCGTGTATCACATTGCTATTCTGATGCTATATATTTCAGAGGAAGTACCCAGTAAAACATAGTATTCCTTCTGCAACACCGTGAGATTATGTTACACTGGTTACTGTCTCAATCTTTGAATGGCTTGCTTCTATTTTATTTTGTAACCCTTCCTTAGGACACAAAAACATTCTAAAGTATACAATGGATATTGAAAAATGAATGATTAATGTAGTTGCCAGAAGTCTCTTTTTGTATATGCTCCTTCGGGCCGGGGTACTTCGGATTGAATATCACCTCCAACATAGCCTTTGTTGATGCGTTTAACCATTACTCATCCAAATAATGCACATCTGCTTTGGCTGGCTCAATATTCTGGCGTTTTAAGTCGTCCTGAGATATTTATAGGGGGCTTTGCTGAAATAATGTATTGTTAATTAATTGACAAAAGAACAACAAATACAAATTACAAATTCAATGCCTAAATATATACTATATGATATATTTTGCAAACTGCACAATAATGTGATATTCATTTTTTAAACTAAGTTGTAATCTGTTAAAACTAAGTAAATGTGTTTCTGGGCCTGAAGTGACTTTTACAGAGCTCAGCAATTTTAAATTACCAACAAAACCTGAATCCGTTTTCTTGACTGTAGTTTTATGTATTTGTCCGTAGCTGATTTTTTCCACACCACTTTTGATGTGCCTTTTGATTTGATGGGTTAGATACCTCGTTCTTAGTTTCTTTAGAAACACTGTCATAATGTCATAATTAATATTAAACAGTCCTTGACAAAGGAATAGGTGTGGTCAATAAAGGACGTTAGCCTAACCTTTGGCTTTTCCAATGCTTGTTGTTGAAGTTCAGTAGCATTGGCAGAAAGAATTTGAAAAAGACTTGTTGCCAACGCTGAGAGCAACATCGAAAGTTAAGTGGGTTGGGGATACAAAGGAGGAAGCAGTACATGGGAAGGAGGGCATGAGAACACACGCACATCAAGGGAGTGCTGAACAGAAAAGTAAAACAAGCATTTGCAATGCAGTGGGTCTCGTATTTGCTCGAGTTATAAACTCCTCACTGGTCTTTTCTTGCTTCATAAACTAAAAATTAAAAGTAAAACAGTTTCACATAAGCGAGCCGATGGCCGCCATGAGTGTGAAGGAGAGACCCAAAAGGACACAGAAATTAGCTTGCAGTCAAACGTAACGGCAAAAGTGCAATTATCCATGGTACAGCAAAAAGTGCACTTATCCACGTAAAAGGGTCGATGTCATGCAAAGCGCTTGACTTCTGTTACCCCCTAATCAAAACCTCCCCATAACTAAACCTCGCCGTAAAAACAATCTAGAAATGTATAATTAAACCCACTTGTTTGAAGCTGACAACTACACTACGATTTGTTTACACAATTATGTTTTTTTGTTAAAAGGGAAAACCCACATGTGATGCAGGACTGTCCCAGAACAACGTGTCCCATCTCTATTCAAGTAACTTCCCAAGTAACCCACAAAGGCATCCACAATGTTTTAAAAGCGACCTAAAAAGACAAGAGGTTAAAATACCATGCAACATCATAAAAGTTACAGTTTTTAAATTTGTCATCCCTCCATTTGAAGCATGTTTATAACTCATGTAAGTTTGTTTTTTAAAATGGGGCCCTGACGCTTACAGTTTGCATCAACTTTACACTGTCTTACTCTGGGGAAAAATATACAAGGGTCCCAGTTCCTTTATTGACATCACACAAAGTATAAAAAGTGGGCAAGATGCAGGTTCTGTTCCTAACTCGAAGTGAATTTCAGGCTCTACATGAAGCCTGCTATTTGAATATAGTTGTTTTTTGTTTTGATATTTTCATGGGTGTAAGTGACCATGTTGGCCCTACACCTTAGTGATGCCTCCAAAGTTCCACAATGTTTAAGGGAAGAGGCATCATGTTCCATGCATTGATTAGAAGAGTTTTCAAATGTAAACCATGAAGTTTAGGTCTTGTCTAAGACACCAAATACACTGTTGCTTGCAAGAGATTTTGCTTACTGACAGGGTTTGAGCCCGCCCATTGGTTGGCTTCAGCATTGCTAACATTTCCTTACTTTTTTTTTGGTCAGCATGTGCCAGCTTCATTTTCTTTTTGCATGTTCATCCCTCTCCTGGAACGAGGCCCAAGCACTTCTTCCTGGCCCAGTGGCTTTCCACTGCTCACAGTTTTTGAGCTACTTTGTTCTTTTAATCTCAGCGATCTATAAAAGTGCATGTAATAGCAGGCTTCCCCCCCCCATCCAACTCCTCACTGTTGCTTACCCTGTTCTACATAGTTACTTACCCTGTCCTGCTCTCTGATCCCATGCTGGTGTCTGCCCCTTTGAATCCTCCCGTCCCATGTTGTTTCTTGCTCTGTCCCACCCTCTCTTCCTGCGATATTGTCTCATCTCACCTTTCTGTGTTTCTGCTTGATCCGGTTGTGGCTTGCTCCATTCTACCTCGTATTGTTGCTTGCCCACATTGTTGCTTCCTGTTCTTACCCTCCTGTCCCATGTTGTTTTGTTTGAACCCTTTCTTGCTTACTCTCTCCCATCCACGTTGGTGCATGCTTTCTCCCACTCTCCTGCATTTTTGCTTTCCCCCTCTTTCACTGCATTGTTGCTTGTTTGTGTGCTTTGCTTGCCGCCTTCCCTGTGTTGTTTTGCCTCACAACCTCCCTGTTAGACCTGACTGCCTTAGGGTGGTCACCCCTAACTTTCTGCCTGCCGCCCTCCACTTTTTGGACACTGTTTTTGCTGGTTTTTAGACTCTGCGCACTTTATCACTGCTAACCAGGGCTAAAGTGCATATGCTCTCTCCCTTTAAACATGGTAACCTTGGATCATACCTGATTGGACTATTTCATTTACTTATAAGTCCCTAGTAGTGTGCACTATATGTGCCTAGGGCCTGTAGATTAAATGCTACTAGTGGGCCTGCAGCACTGGTTGTGCCACCCACTTAAGTAGCCCCTTTACCTTGTCTCAGGCCTGCCATTGCGCAAGGCCTGTGTGTGCAGTTTCACTGTCACCTCGACTTGGCATTTAAAAGTACTTGCCAAGCCTAAACCTCCACTTTCTCCACATATAACTCACCTTTAATGTGTGCCCTGGGTAACCCCTAGAGCAGGGTGCTGTGTGGGTGAAAGGCAGGACATGTACCTGTGTAGTTTACATGTACTGGTAGTGTAAAACTCCTAAATTCGTTTTTGCACTACTGTGAGGCCTGCTCCCTTCATAGGCTAACAGTGGGGCTGCCCTCATACAGTATTGAAGTGTTAGCTGCTGATCTGAAAGGAGTAGGAAGGTCATATTTAGTATGGCCAGAATGGTAATACCAAGTCCTGCTGACTGGTGAAGTTGGATTTAATATTACTATTCTAGAAATGCCACTTTTAGAAAGTGAGCATTTCTTTGCACTTAAATCTTTCTGTGCCTTACAATCCACGTCTGGCTGGGCTTAGTTGACACCTCCTTGTGCATTCACTCAGACACACTCCAAACACAGGGTACTCAGCCTCACTTGCATGCATCTGCATTTTGAATGGGTCTTCCTGGGCTGGGAGGGTGGAGGGCCTGCTCTCACACAAAGGACTGCCACACCCTCTACTGGGACCCTGGCAGACAGGATTGAACTGAAAGGGGACCTGGTGCACTTCTTAGCCACTCTTTGAAGTCTCCCCCACTTCAAAGGCACATTTGGGTATAACACAGGGCCTCTGCACTACCTCATCAGACACTGGCTGGAGAAGAAACCTGAACCAGAACCTGCATCCTGCCTAGAAGAACTGCCTGGCTGCCTAAAGGACTCACCTGACTGCTTTCTGCAAAGGACTGCTGCCTTGCTGTTGCCCTGCTGCCTTGCTGAACTCTTGTCCTGCTGCTGAAGTGCTCTCCAAGGGCTTGAATAGAGCTTGCCTCCTGTTCCCTGAAGGCTCAGGACCAAAAAGACTTCTCTTTTTCATTTGGACGCCTTGTGCGCTGAAAAATTTGACGCACAGCTTGCTCCGCAGTGAAAAATTCACCGCACGCCGATCCGGAAAGACGCCGCTCGACGCAACGCCTGCGGTGCGACCGGAACTTCGATGCACGGCCTCGCCTGGACAAACGCCGCCCGACTCCAGAAAGGAAATCGACGCAACGCCTGCCGTGAGGGAGAAGATTCCACGCACAGCCCACCAGAACGACGTGTAGCCGGAAAACAAGCCTAGGATTCCACGCACAGACCCCGGGACATCTGGTAATCCCACGAACCACAGAAAGAGACTGTCCGCGCGCCGGAAAACAACACCCGACTTCCCCGCGTGAAAAATAACGACGCAAGTCTGTGTGTGCAGGGGAGAAATCGACGCACACACCATTTTTCCACGTATCTCTTCTTCTGCGGCCCTTTGCGGAGATTTTCCACTTTAAACCAGGTACTTTGTGCTTGATAGAGACTTTGTTTATTTTTTAAAGACTAAAGACACTTTATATCACTTTTCAGTGATATCTCTACAATTTTACATTGCATCTTTATTTGTTTTGACCTGCAATTATCCAGATAAATATTATATATTTTTCTAAACACTGTGTGGTGTATTTTTGGTGGTGCTATATTGTGTTATTGTATGATTTATTGCACAAATACTTTACACATTGCCTTCTAAGTTAAGCCTGACTGCTCGTGCCAAGCTACCAGAGGGTGGGCACAGGATCATTTTGGATTGTGTGTGACTTACCCTGACTGGAGTGAGGGTTCTTGCTTGGACAGACGGTAACCTGACTGCCAACCAAAAACCCAATTTCTAACCATCCCTTTGTTCTTTTACTTGCCCTTCCCACTGTCCATGTGTTGTTTGGCTTGCCCCACCCACCCTCCTGAAGTTATTCTACTTACCCCTCCCATATTGTTGCTTATATCCCCCAACCTTCCAATCCTGCGAGGTTGATTGCCCACATTGTTGCTTCCCCCTCCCACCAAGGCTGGACTGGTCATACCCGGCATCTGGTGGTTCCCTGGGAGCCTAGAAGGGGGGAGGGCCGCTTTTCTTACTGGGGTGGCGGTTTTGTAGCAGTGCAGCAGCTGTAAAAGCACTGCAGAGTTCCTTGTATAGCCAACAGTTTTCAGGTAACAATAAAATTGCCAAGATAACTCTGGTGATTAATGTACCTGCTGGAGAGCATCTGAGTTTTGTCTAGTGGCAGTTTTGACTCATCTAAGGCAGCCCAGAGGGTTAATATGCCTGCTGCAAAGAATGTGTACTATGCAGACCACAGAACCATATTTTATGTGCAATGCTCAGCAGGATACTGCTTTTGCCATAGAGTTCCTTTTGTTACTGTGCAGTTCATAAGTTACAATCAAAATTTAGCACAGTGAGCTATGAACTGCTATCAAAGAGCTGCATGCAAACTGCATGGTACAGGTTAGAAAGTATATGCTTCTTTCATAGTCTTTGATTATCCTAAATTTGCTAAAAATAGTTTGGGTACAAATTAGTTATTTGTAACGCTAACCCTAATCACTGTGTTACTTTCTGAATCCTGAGTTCATGCTTCCTTGCACCAAGCACTCTTAAAAAAAATGCCCACCAGTATGGATGACATGTGGGTCCTATTCCTTGTAGACTCCTTTGTCTTAGAACTTTTTCTGTACACTGATTCACACGTGTATGATTTGTCTTGGGACGTGTGTGTGATGTAAAGTGCTTCAACATCCTACACTGGTAGGAGAGGCACTATAAAAAAAAAATGAAATACATGTGAAAGAGAGGCTATGGAGAGATGAGAGGCACTGTTGGAGGGTGATGGTGAGAGAATCATTGAAGAGCTCCAATAAAAACTGCCATATCCCATTGCTCCGTAAGCTCATCATTTATTATGCTTTAAAACGAATACAATTGAATATATTTGAAAAATGTGTTGTAAAATGCAGTTTTTGCCATTTTGTTTTCAAATGTTCTTGGGGGGAGTAGCCTCTCACTCCCCATTGTAGTCGTCAGGCTTGCTTGCTATATACCCTATTGGGGCTTGTCTGATGAAATTTGCCGGAATTCCCAGTCTGGCCCTGCCTCCCACCCTCCTTTCCGGCACTGTGCTGCTTACCACGTTGTTGCTTGCCCACTTCCACCCATATTGTTGCTTCCTCACTCCTGTCGAGCCAGATAGATACAGAATTGACAAAGGCAATATGTCTCACCTACACAAGCTGTTGCAGTTGTCGATGTTTTTAGCCATGTTGCACAGCAGTGCACCTGCTGTGCAGAATAGTTGAAATAAGAAAAACAGCTGTAACTTGGCTGGTGCTGGCCACATCATAGCACTTTTAAAAAATTGCAGGAGGGAGGGCAGGGTGTCTGATGTTAAGGAATATATATGTCTTGACAAGACATGCATTTACCATGCATGTAATACAATAAGTTGACCATTACAATGTTTTGCATTATATTGGTGAGCTTTATCCATGCATTTTTGTGGCTATTTATCTGTTAGGGTGGAAATACACACACACACACACACACACACACACACACACACACACACACACACACACACACACACACACACACACACACACACACACACACACACACACACACACACACACACACACACACACACACACACACACACACACACACACACACACACACACACACACACACACACACACACACACACACACACACACACACACACACACACACACACACACACACACACACACACACACACACACACACACACACACACACACACACACACACACACACACACACACACACACACACACACACACACACACACACACACACACACACACACACACACACACACACACACACACACACACACACACACACACACACACACACACACACACACACACACACACACACACACACACACACACACACACACACACACACACACACACACACACACACACACACACACACACACACACACACACACACACACACACACACACACACACACACACACACACACACACACACACACACACACACACACACACACACACACACACACACACACACACACACACACACACACACACACACACACACACACACACACACACACACACACACACACACACACACACACACACACACACACACACACACACACACACACACACACACACACACACACACACACACACACACACACACACACACACACACACACACACACACTGGAGCTTCTTTCCTCCCAAACTTGGGAACTACTCAGAAATCTCTCCCTGTTTTTGCATAATTTATGCGTCACTCCAAGTCTGAAAAGGAATTGCCGTGTGTGTGTGTGTGTGTGTGTGTGTATGTATATGTATGTATATATATGGATAACAGCCTGAGCTGCCGACTACCGTGCTGGGGGAATTAGGTTTGAGTCTCGGCGTCGACTCAACATCCTGTGATTCTGGGCAAATCACTTAATCTCCCAGTGCCTTGAGAGCCTCATTGGTAATTTGCACACTTTACAAATTCTGGATTTTATATATATCAAGGCAGTACTCTTTTTCAGACTTGGAGTGCCGCATAAATTATGCGAAAAGGAGGAGAAATTTCTGAGTAGTTCCCAAGTTGAGTTGGAAAGAAGCTCCAGTATAGAGCACGCTTCAACACCAGCGACACTACAAATTTGCTCACCTCAAATGTGTGTTTTCTGGCAAGGTCTTTAAGCGTAGGACTAGCACAATGCCATCCATGCCGAGCTGCAAAATGACAACAGCTTTTCACCACTTAGGGCACAGTATTACAGGTTTGGAGTGGTAAAATGCCAACCTGGAATGAGCAAAAGCAACCCCTGACACATTTATAATGTGTGTGTTTTTTTTTTTTTTTTTTATATTTTAACTCTACGCACCTGAACCCTTAGATTACCATTTCCTCTCTTTACCTCTATCCACCCCTAAACCAGAAAATTACCCTTACTTCTCTTTCCGCTACCCACCCCTAAATACTACCCACCTATAAACTCTAAAACCGCCCTTGACCTCCATTTACCCCTCCCCCTTTGTTAAAATAACATTACAAATGTTGTATATTTAAAAAAAAGAAAAGATGTTTGCCTGTGTGGTAAAGTTCCTGGTGGTAAAGCAGGCTTGATAAAGGTAAAAACACATACAATATACTTGCCTGCATAGTACCTACCTGTGTAGTACAAACTGCATGGTAAAAGTCATGCGTGGTAAAGACAGCATTGTGAAGGCTGTTCACCATTGTAGAGGTAGTGCTGGCATTGTGTGGGCAAAGGCTGGCTTATGCTTCCAGCAGCTATTCTTGGCTTGGATCTGGGTACAACTCTCTATACCCCACCGACATTCTTTTTCCTGCTGTTCTGTAAATCACTTTTCATATTTTGGTCATTCAAGAAATCATCACTTTCTATCTTTTCATCTAATGAGAACTGCAAGGGTAAACATCTCTTCTGAATGAAACAACCCCTTTATTTTCTGCAGAAGGCAGTACACCTGAATCTGCTGCTCTGGTAATCTTAACATTCTCATCCTCCAGTTTCACCACAATGCCTTTCTGGATTTGCTCCAGTGTACCAGGACGTTTCGTTACCCTTTGTTTGCCTTTCTCATGGAAGGGAGGTCCAGCTCCACTCTTTTAATGCAGCAATTCTAATATTTCTCATTGAGATGGAACAGCAACTGAGAAATATTTTTATGTACTTCTCAAACTGTAGCAACTTTTCGATCGGAAACTGCATCGATGGTTATGCACACACCACTACGGATGGTGTGATTGGCCTAATTTAGACAGTTGTTAAATGGGTTAATTGCATCCCATGTGTGCCTGAGTTCGAGAGAGAGACATACTTTTGTCTGAGGTAAAGATCTATAACTAGCCTGTGCATTGTAAGGGCATGAAAAATACATTTTTTCAGGGAAGCAGGGTATTTTTAGAAGGGAAATTACTCCAGTGGTGGGAAGAATGCTGTAGGGCCACCTGAAACAGTAAGGATGCAGAAGATAATGGTGGAAAAAGGTAAACAATGCATGCACAATGGAAGATGAAGTATTGAAGTACTTGGGGTGAAGGTGGTAGGATAGTGGGACACTCGTGCAGTGGAAGATTATTACATTGTGTTTGATGTGGTAAAGGCACAAAATCAATAAAAGTTTAGATTTTTGCAAAATTACATTATTAGAGGTCGCGGTGCCATCAGTGCAAAGTGTGAATCAACTTTAACGATTTTTTGCAAAGATGGAAACGAGGCAGTGACATGCACACCTGATGTACTATTGGGAAATTGTGGCAGTGGTGATGGAGGAAAGTGGGCAGAAATTAAGAGACCTGAAATCATTGCAGGGAGGTGGTATCGATGGAAAGAGACATTGTAAAACCGGTGTCGGAGAAAGAATAGGGACGGAACTGCCCTCGTTGCAAGTATTCAGACGTGGTAGAAGTAGTGGTGGGAAGGTAGGGAGCTAGTTGAAGAGCACTGGTGCCCCTTTTAGATTTATGAGTTATCGGTTGAGGCAAATGTTTCGAGCGGAGGATACCTTGGACTTGATTCACCTGCTAAAGCTAGGTTAGGCACAAGGCCTCCTCTGGTACTGCTCTCTTTCCTTCTCTTTTTTCAATAACTCCAGCAGTCAGAAGGTCTGTGATCTTGCAAATGCTCAACTGCCAAATTTGCTGAAGAGAAATTGCAGATCTGAATTCAAAGGATATGTTGTAAAATGCGATTTCCCACCCAATGTGGGCTCGGCCTCTGATATTCCTGTTATTAATTTTAAATCCAACTTGTCTCCCATCAGTTCCCACCTTTGGCCAAGAATCCGGGTTCAGCTTCATAAATATTTTGAAAGATCTCCTTTGAAGAAAACCACCCCATTAAAATGCCTGGCATCTGGTCAACGATGGGTTGCCCTGTGTTCCTCAGAAACTGGGTATCTAAAGTTATAAACTAAAACGCGTTCTGTTGGGTATTGCAATTTCTTTGCATGCAAAATGGGTGTTTAAATTATCATACTGATGTAAGAAAATCAGTGTATGTTCTTCAAAAAACTGGGAGAGTGTGGACTTGTACTGACCATTATTCAATATCCCCCAAAGCACATCACCTAAATAAACAACACACAACAACAATTATAATTTCTTGATATATTCAAAGTCATGTGTACAAATAATATTCACCCGTTTTTTCTATTTCATTTAAGGCTGTCGGACACATGCAATGTATTCAGGCGCTGTGGGGAAATGTGTTTTTGATGCAAGCTGTCCGTGAATCACTTGGGGACCAGGAAGAAAGTACTAGTTGTTGCTCTGTTTAATACGGACCCTGGGTCAACAATTTGGTAAGTGAACCTATTGGGAGGTCTCTACATACTGAATTTTGAATTGATGGTTATAGGTACTTGTGGATCAGTCTGGTGGACTCTATCTGGGTCTGGAAGAGTTCATTTTCCTAGAATTAAAATCATTTAGGCTGTCCACAACCTTCTAGACCTGAATAAGACCTGCCGTGATGTCTACCTACTAATACATTCACATAGAGTCGAAACATCAACGGCAGTCCGATTGTTTCATGTTCTTTGTCAACCATCTTACAGAAGTGCTAATAATGACATAGGGTCTTTGTTGAGCTGTTGATACGGGAAAGAACAGGCATCTTTGTAATAATTACTTTATGGATATCATGTTAAAATCATTCTTTGTCTATATTATGTAATGTTAAAGTTCTTTTTTTTCCACTCTGTGTCAACTTATAACTAATTTTTGTCATTTATTATATTTTTTGTGTGTCTGACAGCCTTATATGAAAAAGAAAAAAACATGTGCATATTATTTGGACATATGACTTTGAGTATACCAAGTAATTGTAAATGTTGTGTTCTGTTTATTTATGTGATGTGCTTTGGGGATGTTGAATAATGGTTAGTGTAGGCCCACACACTCCCAGTTTTTTTTAAAAACATACATTGATCTTCTAATATAGGCATGATAATTTAACACCTCTTTTTCATGCAAAGAAATTGTGCTAGCTGACAGAAGTCATTGTAGTTTGTAACACATGGTACCTGGCCTGGTCAACTTTTCTATCCTCTCTCACTTCCCATCTTTTTTTGTACTCCTGTGCCTGAAAAAAAGTGATAGCCGCTTTGTAGGCAATGCTGAATGCATGCAATGTTCCAAAGCGCTGAGACTATACGGGTTAGGATCAATGTAAAATGTGCCCTGCAGAACTCCCTGCCCTTACCTGTTCTTTTCTGGGGAGCTCTCGACTCTAGCCTGGTGTTAAAGCATTACAGGCACAGGACCCAGTGGGTAAATTAAGACTGAACCCTGGAGTACCTGAGATGTTTACTCCAAACTGACCCAACTCTTCCTTTAGTTCAGACTGCCAAAGGTTACACATTCCATGGAACCTCACCCATTCAACAGGGTGGCCTAGTTTGCAGTTGCTTCCAAACCTACAAAGCTGATTTATATGATTGCTTTTATGGTTTCTAGTAGTAATTATAGCTTTATGTCATATATTTTCTTTTTCTTTTATTCCTTTGTATGTGAGAGCACGTAACCTCAATTATTTTTCCAAGGGCATTGGCTGCTAAACCTTGGAGAGAACTATGTGCTGCACTTTTTGTTCTTACTTATCTGTCTCGTGGGGCATTGTGCATTCGTGGAGTCTCTTAATAAGATTGACTGAAATCAAAACATCATTATCGCTTGTAGGTGAGATGGGAGTACTTTTAGCTCTTGGCTCGCACCAAAATGTGTTTTACATTGTTTCTAATCAGTGAGATGTGTACTTTACTTGTTTTTTCATGTGGTTTCCAGTTAGCAGAAGCAGTCCTTTTGAATAAATGAAACAAAATGCATTTACTTGTTTATCTCCATTCATCTACCTTGTTGACACCTATTCCTGCGTAGCAGATTGATTTTCAGAACAAACTTGGAGGCGCTATTAATGTGGTAACTGTTGGTGCAAGTTTCAGAGTTAGATTGTTAATTTCTGCTCACAGGTTAAATGCAAGTCAGTAATGGATGAAAAATACCTGTCACTGTGATGATGTTACAGTCGTATAGATTGACAGAAACAATTAAGGGCCTTTTTAAAAGACGCAAACGCTGAAGGGGTTGACCCATAGCAACCAGTAGCTGAAAGGGGCTGGCCCAAAGCCCCTCTGTTATGAACTTTGGTTCCTCACATGAGAGCTGGAGGACAGGTGTACTAGTGTGTAGGCAAACCTAAGGAGGCCCTTGAGAGCCTAACACAGAGTGAAGAATGCCTTTTCTAAAGTCACTGAGGCTCACATTTTTGACAGTACAAGGAGATGACACAATACAACAGAAGAGAATAGCATCCTAAAATATGAAGATGGAAAATCCAGACAAGATCATTTCTGAATAAAGAATTTTCTACCATTATGATATATCACTTGGGATTAATGCTCTTCATCGCCCAACCTTAAACGCCCAGATCACCCCCAAATAAAGTTAGTTTCTGTTTGATAATAGAGAAGGAAACCTCTCTTCATTCTGTCTAACTGAGAAAAAGTAAGTGATTATTATGAGGTGCACTGTGGAATAAACCCTACCTACTATAGAGAATAAGTCGTATTTACAGCTGGAGATTGATACTCGTACAATCAATCATTTAATGGGGAGGGGTAACAGACCAACAAAAGCAAGTGAGTTCATAATAAACAGAATGTCATCTTGAAGTGATCTGATAACAAACGAATCAAACGGGAAAAAAAGTCTGTGATACTTACCTGCCATGGATAGAAAGATGGAGGCCAAAGAAGCTGGTAAGAACGATCCCAAGCTATCCAAGGAGAAGACCAGGGCAAATCGGTATGTGGGACAGTTATGGGAAATGGCTTTCTGGGATGTAGCAGTTTAGTTTCTTCATCAAAACGTGTACCGAGGCGTTGCAGGTAACAAATTCATGAGGTTCTTGACGTGGATGCATTATTTGAATCCAGCGTACCTTGATAAACTCTTGCAGTTTAAACTCATCCTTGTGACCTTGCGTCTCCCCTTTTGTACAGATGTTGGTATGAGCCAGCAAACCTCCAGCCAACAACAACCATTGGTCAGGTCTAGAAAGGTTCTCGTTTAACCTGCTAGAAATCCAGTTCATCTCCAACGTGACTAGGTGTGCGAGAAGTACAATGGTGATAGATTCAGGTTCTTTCTGGTTCTAGAGTATGTGTCAGGATGATGCCTGTTTGTTTGCTAGTTAACAACCTAATGACACATGTTTTGCTTTAGAAACACAGGGGAAATGCTGGTAGCATCTCTCCTACCCCCGACATGCTAGAGTACCGGTAGTACTTGTTTTCCATGCACATTTGTGCATAAGTGCTGCTGAGAAATACGACCGAACGGCGCTAGAGACTATATTTACCTATTGACAAAAGTAAACGCTTCCTCTCAGATGAATGTATTCTATGTTGGCAATCCTGTTCTCCACTGGTTTCTACTTGATGCTGGTCTGTCATGTGTTTTTGGATACCGGCCCATATTTGTCTAGTAGGGAACACAAAGCGGGCCAAGTGGTGAATGTCGTCAAAGTGGGTCTCAAAGCCTAAGCAGGTATCATCAAACAGAAGAACATTCTGGTATATCTATGTAGGTGATTGTTAGAGAAGCGTGGGGGGGAGTAACTCTTTGTTTTCTCTGCAGTGCACAGTCTCTTTAAGATGGATAGAGCACAAAGACAAAACCAAACAAGAGAAAAGGAAAGGTTAATCATGTGCAGCTCAAACACATATATGGGCATTATGGAAGTCAAGTAGCATCAATGGGCTTTGGGCCGGTTAATCTGAATCCTGGTGCAGGCCCAGGGGCAGGGGGGAGTGCACATAGAGTCAAGGGACCGGTGCGCATTGGTATCGGTACAGTAAGGTGGAAAGGTGAACCTTTCAGTGTGTCTGCAGGAAAGGGTGACTGCCATCTCAGAGCAATGCAGGAGATGTCACCACTGTAAATGGGTGGTTGCTTCTCCTCCGGCGGGCAACACACAAGAGCTCACATCCTCCCAAGATGGACACTATTCACAGACAGCGAGTATAGGTGTAACACGGATCTCTGCAGCCGCTGAGGCGTGAAGTCCCCCCAGCCCTCCAGGGGGCTCCCAAACCTTCAAGAGGCCCCAATTCAGTCCAAGGCCAAGAAGTAACTGCAAGATATGGGCGACTCTGGGTCATCTCTCACATTCTGCAGGGGCCCGATCATTTTGCGTTACATACGGATTGCAAATACTGCCATTAAATCCTTTCTGTAGTTTTAAGTACGTTTACGTCGCTGCTCAGTCGGTATTTCAAGCTTTACGCAGAATGTTGCGTTTGTAGAATTAGTACAGCCATTACTGGGAGCCAGAGATGTGGGCATTCAGAAGACTGAAGTCCTCCGGGTCATGGATCTGGGTGTTACAGGTGACTTTCGGACGGTCCCCTGAATGCCACGCCCTTCCTGTCCGTGGGTCTATACTCTGGCGACCTTCCAGATAAGGAGTTTATTTACCTCTGCTTCAATTAAGTTAAGGTATGTGACGGTCAGGCTACTCGGAAAGGGGTGCTCGGGAAGGCAGGCTTTATAAATGGCTGCAAGGGTTCAAGAAATAATTTGAACTGGCTGGCCTTCTATGATCGACTGAATGCTTCACGGTAACCGCGAAGAGGTTACGCGGAAGAAGGGAGACCTGTTTATTTTATTGGGTGGTATGAATGCTTTTTCACGTTACTACGGACTCCAAAAGTAAAACAAAAAAAAGGAAAAAAAGACTATCGAACACCTCTTCTTTTGGGAACTGGGCACTCTAAGCAGGCGCCCCTAGCACAAACCCTCACAGGTGAGGAATTTTACCATGAAATCCATGACCTCGACTGACTCCGACACGAAAAAGAGTGCTTTGAACCGCTCTTATCAAAAGCTCCTACTTCAGCGAGGTCTGGAATCTACCATTATAAGCTAAACTTTCTAACAGTTGACATAGCCTACAATTTTTAAACTAAAATACTTCATACCTGTAGGTATGGAATAGCTTTTAGCCTGGAAAACGGTAACGAGAATCATCTTGTCGCAGGGCGAGCAACACCACTACAAGGGAAAGGTGCGGTTTTCTTACACAGCTTTATGAACTTGGTGTAGTGTCTGATTTTTGGTGTGCGTGCAAAGTGCTGAATCGACAGATGAGGGTGCGGACGTCTTGCACCATTGCAAGTATCTTAGCAGAGTGTAGCTAAGTGGCCCTATTGGTGAGAGATGTCGACATTCATACCCATTCTATTTTTGGCCTCTCAACTAATTTCAAAAGAAAGGCTAATGTTGTGCCCACTAAGACCGTTTTGGGGGGAAATGTATATGAATGCATGTGCGTGACAACCGAAAGAATCCTTGTGCTCCGTGGCAGGAGGTTTGCTAGTGGCGCACCGCTTCTGTTTAAAGCAGCAAAGCGAAAAGCCTCGGGTACACTCGGACTTAATAAACTACACCAGTTTCTTCGCCAAATTTCTATAACATTTCAGATTTATTTTTAGGGTATAGCTCAGAAAACGACTTGAACTACGTGGCTCAGAGTAGAACCGCTCCGTTTCTGTCAGTGCACAAAGAAATAAGGAATCCGTCTCGATGGTGGCACAAGTAAAGTGTCCGTCTTGTGGGAGATGACTGGGGCGTGTAAATTACAGGCTGCGCTGCTGCTTTAAGAGTAGGCCCGCTCCGTCTCTTCCAGTGTGTACATCAGATGAATATTTAACATGTTTCTGCTCTGACGCAGTGAGGGGCTTCCTTGGATAACCGGCGCGTCGAGCCTGAGCAGTACCGTACTGGCCTGGACCCCGGTGTGTCCCCGGACCCCTTTCGACCCCCGGGCCGCCTTCGCACCTGCAGCTCTTCGGCCTCTGCACATACTTGACCCTGGCCTCAGTGACCTCTCTGGCCAAGTCCCTGGTCCGAAGTTGTCGTGGTGAGTGGGTCCCCATTTAGTTCTGGGTGGCTTGAGAGCATCCCATGTTGTCTCCAAGGACCTGCTGCTCTCGGCGCAAGAGAGCGACTCACTAGTGCATGGTATGTGCGCTGGGTGTTATGTTTCAGGGAGATGTTACCGCTTTTATTTGGAAGCTATTCTGTGCGAGGGCTTTCATACTCCTGCTACAGCTCCTCCCAACCCGGCAGCCCCTCGCTAAAAGCAGAATCACCTTAAGTTTCTCCAGGAGCGTGACAGACTCTCCCTCAGGAAACAACAGCTCCCGGGTCACCTGACACACCTGTACCGTGTTATATTTGAGAGAAAGGGGTGGGGGCATTAGGATGTGTGTTTGGGGTGGGGGGCGTTGTGGTTTTACTATCTGTATGTAGAAGAGCCATCTTCCAAATTTCTTAAGGTCGGGGGAGGACCTTTGCTGTGAGGCACGACCTTGGACCCAGGTGACATCTGACCGGAAGTGAAGGAGTGTCCGGTTTTGGGTGCTGTGAACGAGTGGACGTCTGAGGGCAGGGAGACAGCAGTGTTAGAGGAGGCACTGAGGGATGGGATGGCAGGAGGAGGGCGCTGTAAAATGGGTCCTACATCTATCACCGTATTGGTCTACAGGACCTGGACACCTGCTGGAAGGCGGGTGCTCCCCATCACACGCCGCTCTCAGGAGTGCCCTATAGCGTAGACTAGGAACCCTGGACCCCATAGGGCCAGATCTACCTCACCACAGGGTAATGTGCTGAGATAATGTGTGTGGTAAACTTAAATGTGTGTCGGTGGTTGTTGTGTTTTGTGTGCTTCAGCACTTGTGCTTGTAAGTCTTTGGAGTACATTTGCGTCTATGTTGCGCTATAATAAAAAAAACGGTCATTAGGTACGTGGCCACATGTCATAACCAGCCCGAGCCGACCTTATCGGCAACATTGCCTGAGTAAGACACTGTTACTCTACTGGGGCAGTGTGGAACCTGGCACGGTTGGGTATTTTACCTGAGCAGTGTATGCACTGACATGGCAATTTCAACTAGGACAGTGTGGAAACTGGCACTGCAGGTAGTGCCTTACCTGTTCAATCTGGAAACTGGCAGTTTAATATATGATTTACTGTGACACTGTGTAAATTGTGGTGGCATTGTATGTCTTACTTGGGTAATGTAGAATTTGGGATGCCAATGCATGTTTTGGGGCAATGTGGAAACTGGTATCTTAGAATATGCTGCAGTGAGAAGGGCCACAATGAAGTATGCTTTACTGTGACACTTTGAAAAATGCCATCATGGTCATATGGATTTACCAGGTCAGTGTTCAAACTAGCTTCCTAGCAATTTGTGTCTGTCTTAGTTTCTGGAAACCGATGCTATGCCAACATCTGTAACTTCAGAGATGGCTTTGCCGAATGAGTCCGGATTTCATTAGGTCTGTAAAACCTATGTTGACACACATGAGACTATGCATTTTGTAGCCTCATAGAATGATTACTCTGCTGCTTGAGACCTTATGCTTTATGATCCACAGCGTAGGAATGAACTCTAGACCTAGGCTAAGCGTAGAGCGCGTTTTTTAAATTTCCAGGACATACAGCTGTTAAAATTACATCATATGCACCTTCTGTAATCTGAGCCTATTAGGGTGATTTAGGTGGCAGGGGTGCGGTCCCACCGGAAGCTTGTATTTAGAGATGAAGACAAGTAGATTACTTGAAGACTCACATACAACATAATCTATTCCATGCCACTTAGCAGGCTGTAGTTCCATTTGTGCACATACCCAAACACTATTTTGAGATTAAAGTATTGTGTATTCCACTCAGGACCTTTCTTTATGACTGACTGTTGCACCTGGCCCTTTTTGCATGGTCATCCCCAGTCTTTTTGCCTCCCTCCTATTAATTTTTCTGACCAGTTTTTTTTTGCTTTGGGACTCTGGGTACTCTACCACTGCTAAAACAGTGCTAAAGTGCATATGCTGTCTGTGTAAATTGTGTAAGTGATTGGTTTATCCATGATTGGCATATTTGTTTTACTGGTAAGTTCCCTAGTAAAGTGCACTAGAGGTGCCCAGGGCCTATAAATCAAATGCTACTAGTGGGCCTGCAGCACTGGTTGTGCCACCCACATTAGTAGCCCTGTAAACATGACTCAGACCTGCCACTGCGGTGTCTGAGTGTGCAGTTTTAAACTGCCAATTCGCCTTGGCAAGTGTACCCACTTGCCAGGCCTAAACCTTCCCTTTTACTACATGTCAGGCACCCCTAATGTAGGCCCTAGGTAGCCCCAGGGGCAGGGTGCAGTGTATGTTTAAGGTAGGACATATACTAGTGCGTTTTATATGTCCTGACAGTGAAATACTGCCAAATTCGGTTTTCACTGTGCAAGGCCTACCCCTCTCATAGGTTAACATGGGGGCTGCCTTTAAATATCCTTAAAGTGGAGATTCCCTTTGAGAGCAGATTAAAAATGTGGAGTTTAGGGTCTCTGAACTCACAATTCAAAAATACATCTTTTAGTGAAGTTGGTTTTTAAATTGTCTGTTTGAAAATGCCACTTCTAGAAAGAAGGCATTTACTTGCTTAAACCATTCTGTGACTCTGCCTGCCTGTGGATTGTCTGTCTGGGTCAGTATGACAGTTGGGCTGTTTTGCACCTCTCTAGAGAGTGACACAAAAGGGGATGGGGGTGTAACCTGCATATCCTGATGAGCCACCTGAGCTAGAGGGGAGGGAGGAGTGGTCCTTTACACCTGAAAGGACTGTGCCTGCCCTCACACAATGCAGTCTCTGACCCCCTGGTGTGGGCCTGGGGCCTGGCCTGAACAAGGAAGGATCTTGCAAACACTTGTGACTTTGCTTTGAAGTTTTCCAACTTAAAGGCAGAACAGGGTATGAGAAGGAGACCCAAAACCCCAGACTTTTAGAATCTTCCTGGAATTAAGAGGAACCTCTGCCAAGGAGAAGAGCTGAAGAACTGGAGGAGGAGTACTGTCCCTTTGCTGTGCTGCTTTGCTGGACTGGCCTGCAGTTGCTGCTTCTGCCTGAATAGAGTGCAAAGGGTGAACTTTGCTGTGTGTCCTGCTTGAGAAAGTTCTACAAGGGCTCAGAGTAGAGCTTGCCATCTGTTGGAAGTCTCGGGGACACCAAAGACTTCAGTTTCCTCGACCCGCAGCACTTGGAACTGTGTGTTTTGTGTTGTTCAAGAGGAGAAACCACCGCAATGACGCTGCTGGCCTGCACTGTGACCTGCCGACACCGCACGGAGTCGCATTGCCCCACTTCGCACCGCAACCCTGGTCTCTTTGACACCGTCATCAGACGACTTCACCGAGCCGCTGCTCGCACCACGACCTGTGGGCGCTGCACTCTGGCAGGGCCTGCTCACACTGCAGCCTGGGCATCCCAGACGACGCTAATCCTGCTCACACTGGCACCGCTAGCTGCACCGTGGCCTGTGGACACCGTTCGTGAGGAGCACGAAGCACCGCCCCGTCCCGCTGGCTTTCGCCTACCGACAACAGCGCTTCCGCAACGACAATGCAGTGGACATTGCACGTTGCACTGCCCCATTTCACACCGCAGCCCTGGTCTCACTAATGCCGCTGGATGCTGTCACCGAGCTGCTGCCTGCACTGTGACCTATGGGCATCGCACGTCGCATCGTCCCACTTCGCACCGCAGCCCCGACTCCATCAACACCAGCGCACCTGACTGCATCAGCCCGAAGTTCAAGGCGCGTGACTTCAATGGCCCGATGACTCCTGCCCTGACTCTGAAACCAACACAGCGACGTCAGCGACGCCTCTCTCCAGAGGTCACCGCAAGGGTCACGACGCCTTACAAATCCAAGGTACTGTTTGCAGGTCTTCCCGACCTCGTAGCTTGCCCGCGACGCCATGGCCGGCCTGAACTGTTGTTTTTGTTGCTCACGATGCCGTGATAGCCCCAGGTGGAGCTATTGACTTCAAGGAACTGTATTTTTGAGTAAATCTTGCAAAATTCATATTTTTATTACTGTATGTTGGATTTTTATCGTATTTGGTTTTGTTTTAAATAGATAATTATTGGCTATTTTTCTAAAACTGGTGTGGTGTCCTTTTGTAGTGTTTTCATATATTACTGTGTGTTATGTGCACATGCTTTACACATTGCTTCTGAGATAAGCCTGACTGCTCGTGCCAAGCTACCAAGGAGGGGAGCAGGGGTTATCTGAGCTGGTAACTCCCTTATCCTGAATAGAGTGAGGGTTCCTACTTGGACAGGCCCCATTTCTAACACTGACCCAGAGCATCTGCTTCACATAGCTAAACATTAAGTACCCCCCTACCCTGACTGCTGCTTGATTGCACACTTTTGATCAATTCTTTGATGCTTTAAATTGAGCCTATTGTTCCGCTTGCAGCCATTGATCGTCCGTGATGTGCTCGTCATGTCCTTCAAAATATACTTTATGCTGTGACACTAAGTGACAACTTGGATGGGATAAATCATATGACTTCAATTTATGGAGGTTCTTTGAATTAATATTCTCCTTTCAGTTGTTCTGAGCCTGTTCACAATCTGTGGTTTGTCTCCTCTTTCACCTGTTCCTAGTATGGGCGTTCATAAGCAGCCATTTGCTGGTATTAGGGAAAACACAAGACTTAATAACAGGTCAATTTAGCAGAGATCGGTATAGGCTTATTGAATAGAGAGGTACCTTAATTGTGTTCTGATTGTGGAGTCCTTCTTACCCATAATTGAACACAGTTGAAAAACGGACCCAGTTCATGTGAGAACACCATCTTACACACCCACAGAGTACTCGTAGTGTAGCAAGGCGTTGGTGGTTGCCACGCATGCTGTCTGTTCGCAGGATGTCTACCTTACCGTGGTTGGCCTAGCAATGGATAAACAATCTTGTTGGGGAGGGGATAGGGAGGATCAGGGTTAAGCCTGCCGCAGAGCTTGTAGAAGGTTTCCTTTCCATATTGCCAAATGCAAATGGGGTGAGTGTGCCTCAAATTGGGGCTCATAAACTCTCATGGGGGAAAGAGGGTGGAGAATAGACCTGGCAGGGCACTTACTTACAAAATGAGAAATGGCATAGAATGGCAGGATAAAATCCAATAAGTACTTATTCTAAACTACAGAAACATTAGTAATTATAGAATATAACATAACCTCCCACAATGTTTGATAGTAGTGCATGGCAGTAGGTTGGCTATTGTAGCTACTGAATCAAGTATTATAGGCCGCTGCCGTTTGTTAAAGGCCCCAAACATGAAGTATAGGTCCAAGCCGCAGGCAGAGGCCTTAGCAACCAGTATAGCCTGAAGAAGAAGGGTTATAAGTCTACCCTCACTGAGTAGGATGTTCTCATAGAATGTTCTAAATTGAAAAGGGAGAAACAGAAAGACAAGCATTGAAATGTTGGCGCACCTCTCTGATACTAGCCAGTATTGGTCCTGGGCACACAATATTGGTTTAAGTGGAGCTCTGAACATTCAAAAAGTACAATAATGAAGTTAGCTGGTTTTATCCATTTTTAACATTACATGCTTGCAGTACAAAGAACCCTACGGCATATGTTACAGAGCTGGAACCATTGCAGAGCTAGAAGCCCCTGCTGGCAATTTTGAGCCAATGTGGTAGGAGAGCTTTTGGCTAGGTAAGGTACCTGTGGAACTACATATTTCTGAACTATCAATTTGGACCTGTTTTTTTTTTGTCAAGCTGGCCTATGATACTATGGCTGATGCCTCGATCGCCTCCTCTTGGCTTGAAACCAAAATCCTTCCAATCTATAAAAGGGACAGCCATAGTGACCCAATCAACTGTAGGCCTAGTAGTCTTATTGACAGTGGTCAGAAAATATTTGGAAGCATGACGTAGATGTAGGAAAGTACAATCTTGCCTGGCATGTTACCCCCATTTTTTCACTGTCTTTATGTTGTTTTAGTTGTATGTGTCACTGGGACCCTGCTAGTCAGGGCCCCAGTGCTCATAAGTGTGCCTGAATGTGTTACCTGTGTTATGACTAACTGTCTCACTGAGGCTCTGCTAATCAGAACCTCAGTGGTTATGCTCTCTCATTTCTTTCAAATTGTCACTAACAGGCTAGTGACCAATTTTACCAATTTACATTGGCTTACTGGAACACCCTTATAATTCCCTAGTATATGGTACTGAGGTACCCAGGGTATTGGGGTTCCAGGAGATCCCTATGGGCTGCAGCATTTCTTTTGCCACCCATAGGGAGCTCTGACAATTCTTACACAGGCCTGCCACTGCAGCCTGAGTGAAATAACGTCCACGTTATTTCACAGCCATTTTACACTGCACTTAAGTAACTTATAAGTCACCTATATGTCTAACCTTTACCTGGTAAAGGTTGGGTGCTAAGTTACTTAGTGTGAGGGCACCCTGGCACTAGCCAAGATGCCCCCACATTGTTCAGGGCCAATTCCCCGGACTTTGTGAGTGCAGGGACACCATTACACACGTGCACTACATATAGGTCACTACCTATATGTAGCTTCACAATGGTAACTCCGAATATGGCCATGTAACATGTCTATGATCATGGAATTGCCCCCTCTATACCATCCTGGCATAGTTGGCACAATCCCATGATCCCAGTGGTCTGTAGCACAGACCCTGGTACTGCCAAACTGCCTTTCCCGGGGTTTCACTGCAGCTGCTGCCAACCCCTCAGACAGGCTTCTGCCCTCCTGGGGTCCAGCCAGGCCTGGCCCAGGATGGCAGAACAAAGGACTTCCTCTGAGAGAGGGTGTTACACCCTCTCCCTTTGGAAAATGGTGTGAAGGCAGGGGAGGAGTAGCCTCCCCCAGCCTCTGGAAATGCTTTCATGGGCACACATGGTGCCCATTTCTGCATAAGCCAGTCTACACCGGTTCAGGGACCCCTTAGCCCTGCTCTGGCGTGAAACTGGACAAAGGGAAGGGGAGTGACCACTCCCCTGACCTGTAACTCCCCTGGGAGGTGCCCAGAGCTCCTCCAGACCTCTGCCATCTTGGAAACAGAGGTGCTGCTGGCACACTGGACTGCTCTGAGTGGCCAGTGCCATCAGGTGACGTCAGAGACTCCTTCTGATAGGCTCCTTCAGGTGTTGCTAGCCTATCCTCTCTCCTAGGTAGCCAAACCCTCTTTTCTGGCTATTTAGGGTCTCTGTCTCTTGGGATTCCTTAGATAACGAATGCAAGAGCTCATCCGAGTTCCTCTGCATCTCTCTCTTCACCTTCTGCCAAGGAATCGACTGCTAACCGCGCTGGAAGCCTGCAAAACTGCAACAAAGTAGCAAAGACGACTACTGCAACTCTAACGCTGATCCTGCCGCCTTCTCGGCTGCTCTCCTGGTGGTGCATGCTGTGGGGGTAGTCTGCCTCCTCTCTGCACTAGAAGCTCCGAAGAAATCTCCCGTGGGTCGACGGAATCGTCCCCCTGCAACCGCAGGCACCAAAGAACTGCATCACCGGTACCCTGGGTCTCCTCTCAGCACGACGAGCGAGGTCCCTTGAATCCAGCAACTCTGTCCAAGTGACTCCCACAGTCCAAGTTTGGTGGAGGTAAGTCCTTGCCTCCCCACGCCAGACTGCATTGCTGGGAACCGCGACTTTTGCAGCTACTCCGGCCTCTGTGCACTTCCGGCGGAAATCCTTTGTGCACAGTCCAGCCTGGGTCCACGGCACTCTAACCTGCATTGCACGACCTCCTAAGTTGTTCTCCGGCGACGTGGGACTCCTTTGTGCGACTTCGGGTGAGCACCGTTTCACGCATCCTCGTAGTGCCTGTTTCTGGCACTTCTGCAGGTGCTGCCTGCTGCTGAGAGGGCTCCTTGTCTTGCTCGACACCCCATCTGTCCCCAGACACAATTGGCGACATCCTGGTCTCTCCTGGGCCACAGCAGCATCCAAAAACACTAACCGCACGATTTGCAGCTAGCAAGACTTGTTGGTGGTCTTTCTTCAGGAAAACACTTCTGCACGACTCTCCACGGCGTGGGGGATCCATCCTCCAAAGGAGAAGTCTCTAGCCCTTGTCGTTCCTGCAGAAACCTCAGCTTCTACTGTCCAGTAGCAGCTTCTTTGCACCCACAGCTGGCATTTCCTGGGCATCTGCCCATCTCCGACTTGCTTGTGACTTTTGGACTTGGTCCCCTTGTTCCAAAGGTACCCTCGACTGGAAATCCATCGTTGTTGCATTGCTGGTTGGTGTCTTTCCTGCAGAATTCCCCTATCACGACTTCTATGTCCTTTGGGGAACTTTAGTGCACTTTGCACTCACTTTTCAGGGTCTTGGGGTGGGCTATTTTTCTAACCCTTACTATTTTCTAATAGTCCCAGCGACCCTCTAAAAGGTCACATAGGTTTGGGGTCCATTCGTGGTTCGCATTCCACTTTTGGAGTATATGGTTTGTGTTGCCCCTATCCCTATGTGTCCCCACTGCATCCTATTGTAACTATACATTGTTTGCACTGTTTTCTAATACTATTACTGCATATTTTGGTATTGTGTACATATATCTTGTGTATATTTGCTATCCTCATACTGAGGGTACTCACTGAGATACTTTTGGCATATTGTCATAAAAATAAAGTACCTTTATTTTTAGTATATCTGTGTATTGTGTTTTCTTATGATATTGTGCATATGACACTAGTGGTACTGTAGGAGCTTCACTCGTCTCCTAGTTCAGCCTAAGCTGCTCTGCTAAGCTACCATTATCTATCAGCCTATGCTGCTAGACACCCTATACACTAATAAGGGATAACTGGGCCTGGTGCAAGGTGCAAGTACCCCTAGGTACTCACTACAAGCCAGGCCAGCCTCTTACAGTAGACAAGATTGAAAATTCAGATAATAAATACAAATGTTCTCTCCAGACTGGCTTTTGGTAAAGTGTATTTATTATTTATTTCTAACCTTATATATATATATATATATATATATATATATATATATATATATATATATATAACTGGAAGCCTGTGTGATTTTGAGATAGATGCAGACAATGTTTATTTTAATATCCTGGACCTCAACAGTAAAAGATGGCCCACCAGACCATAAATCAGGCCAACAAAAAGGCAACAACCAGGCCACACACTTCTCTGACAGCCCAGCGGGCACTGCCTGATTGCCCTATAGACCAGTCCAACCCTGGGTGCATGGGCTTTATGGCTGTGGTGATCTTCATAATGGGGAGATTGAGGTAAAAGGCTGCCCCTGGTTTATGTGAGCTATGTTAAGTTTCGGCTGCCAGACGGATACCTAGATGTCTTCATGGAGAAGGCACCACTCATTGGCAGACCCTGCGGCTGAACAGGTGTTTTGTGCCTTCGCTTTGCTGAGTGGGGCAGTGAGTAGCAGTGCCTGCTTTTGTAGACAGTAGACTGGACGTCATTAAACCTGTACACTTGTAGACAGGGTTTCCACAACCTCTCTGATAAGTAGGTTTTTAGTATTGTTCAAATATTCTCTTGCTGAAATTCGAAGATGGATAGCTGGGCTATCTAAATCATCCTTTCTATCCGAGTGTTGGTGGAGAACTAAATTTAGTATTTGCATCTCAAAATGAGCACTGGCTGGCAGTTGGTACGTGGGTGTAACGTCTTGTGCTGGCAGGGAAATGTCTTCCCCTTGTAACTGGAGCAGCTGCTTTGTCAAGGAAATGGAGCGTAGATAAATGTATGGTAGAGGGGAGCAGCTCGGAGGAGGGAAGGGTCCTGGAGCTTAAGCTGTGAGGACGTCTGACGCGGCCACAGGCTGCTGGTTCACCAAGGAGTGACATAGGAAGCCTGCAGTGTGAGAACTTCTGACCCGGGCTCTATGCGATCTTAAGGCACAGATATTTAAATTCCTTAAACGTATGTGAACTGGGGTGAAAATACACGGATGCGCCTTATGTTTGCTTCATAGCTCACTATCAACAAGTAGGCGGGCGACTAGTGATCTCACACCGCAAATGTGGTCTTGCTGTAGCTAGATGTGGATATGAGCGCCTGACACATGAACAAATAAATGGTTTCATTTATGTAACACACATGGTAGCCCTACGGCAGTTTCTAAGCACCACAAATGAGAAGCAGGGTAGTTGAGTGATAGATGATTATTATATCTTTTTTTAATGACAGATATAATGTTTGAATTAATCTCAGTAACTGGTAATTTCTCAATGTGCATGCCTTTCCATCACTTTTTTTTCTCTATATGACACCTCAGATAGGAACCAGCCATGTGCAAGTCTGCCTTGGTCCTGCTCCAGTTGACACATTCCAGCTCCATCTGCCAGTCCAGGTCCTCTCAACTGAAACACACGCAAACCCAGACTGGTTTTGGCCTATTTAGGTTTCATCAATATGGGACGTCGCCATTCCAGAGAGACAGAGAGCAAAGGACCCACACCTGGGCATACACATTGCGCTGAGGAATACAAAAAGTGATGGGTGCTTGAATTAATCTCAGTCACTGGTCATTAGTCTGGACTGCATACCAGCTTATCTTTTTGCCCACAGTGCCACCTCGGACAGGAATCAGATGTATCAGGTGTATGCAAATCAGCCATGAGGAGCAGGTTCCATACTGATTTAAATGACAGCCCTCGGTCTAGAGTAGCATTGATGGCAAAAAAGTATGGACTGAAATTCGGCCCAAGTGATGACTAGTGGCTGTTATTAATTGAACTATTCCATCTATTACCTTGTTGCTGTTGATGCATTAAGTGAGACGGATATGTCCAGACATAGATCCCGTGTTTACTGTGCCACAGGATTTGAGCTACACCCTACTAATGAGACCCAAATAGGCTGAACCACTGTGCTTAATGTGACCGGGTGGTTGCAGGTGAGGCCTGCTGGAACTCATTTTTGGGATCATCACATATTTTTCCTCACCAGACTTTCACCCAGAGCATGAGAAAGAAAAACAACAGAAGAGAAAAATAGTGACAGAAAGCAGGAATGGAAAAGAATCTGCAAGACTGACATAAAGAGGAGGGGAGTATCTGGTGGCAGATGAAAGAGGCATGAGGTGAAATCAAGACGCTTCAGCCTTGGTATTAGGCAGCCGAATATTCGTAGCACCGTCTGCAGGCTTCTGAGCAAAACATTTGGCGGGCACTTATTCTTTTATGAGTTAAGCACTGCCAACTGGGGTTGCTTGTGTTCTCTTGGGAAACAGACCTTGGCTGGCAGTTCTGGATCGACTGCTCCCATTAGGAGCAGTGTCAGTAGAGAGTGACATGGTGGGCAAAAAATGATGGGCAAAAAATGCGTACCGAGCGAATTCCAGTGACATGGATTTATTCTTCCACTTGGTCCATTACCTCGTTGCTTGTTATATTAAAAAATTCAGATCTAAGCTCACACTGACTCCAAACACAGATATATAACTATTTGTTTGTTATTTATTATACCTGGCTACCATTTATTTCCTGCTATCGCTAGAGAGGCTCCTATAGCGGATAACTCAAGGTTTGACTCCAGTGTCTTCCCGAAGTGCGTGGTAATTGCCTCCTCTTTCATTTTTATCCTGGGCATGTAATGATAGCAGAACTGGGTGATGGTGCAGCTGTCCTCAAACCTCCCCCCCCCCCACATCCCAAATAGCTGTTTGAAATTAGAAGCAGAAGAGGCTGTGCTCATGCATGGCACGGATCTGCTTGGAAAGTAACCTCTAATCTTCTACAAACCTAAATCTCAATATATTCAGTTCAATAAAATGTGATGTCAATAAATAAAAATCAGCACAAAACATACTAATGACCGAAGAGCATGAAGAAACCCATCACGTTTTTTTTAAAACCGTTGCAAACCATATTTAACAAGTGCGAGGACTATTGGACCACAGGTTGAGAATCTTAGTTATTAAATCAGAAAACCATGTACAGCTGACTGCCAGGGAACTCCAAGTCTGATTATCCCCAAGCCATTTTTGTTTTTAATCGAAGGAATGTTGGCACAACTTCTGTGCATAAATGTATAGGAGCTTTCCTCGGATCATTCATGCTATTAATTACGGATGTGCGGGGAGCTCTGCTGGCAGAGCTAGCAGAGTTTTTGGAACTCTGCGCTCCTCTTGGAGTGTGGAGTAAGTCCAAAAACTCTGCTAGCCCCGCCAGCAGAGCAGAGCAGAGCTCACCCCGTGCGTGCTGCAGCCAAGTATGGGCCGCACAGTGCAAGCACAGACAGTCTGCGCTGCGCAGCCCATAACTGGGCTGCAGCGAGTACTGGAGCACAGAGGGAGGCACCCGCTGCAGGGAGAGACTCGTTGTCTTCAGATGACGAGGAGAAGAAGACCCCCTGGGAAACAGCTACTTTCGGTGCTTACGTCCCTGGCCAGAATTCAGGCTAGGGCCGTAAGCAGCGAATGCTGCTGTTTCAGGCCTCTTGTGCACCAGCCTGCCCAATGTGTAGTGCACACAGGGCAGGCCGGTGCACAAGAGGCCTGAAATGGCAGCTTTCACTGCCAAGGCCCTCTCCTGAATGCGCCAGATCTCGGAAGTGCTAAGACAGGTCGGCCCTGGCTGACCAGGCCCGACCCTGCTTAGCGCTTTTGAAATCAGGAGCATTCAGAACTGTGTGGGTCACGGAACTCCACCTGTATGGACTTCCACTGAGGTTTTTTGTTTTTTTTTAACTCAGCGGAATTCTGTGGAGTTGGACTCCGTGAACTCCACCCAGACCTACTATTAATATAGTCACATGGAAAATAGTTGTTAAACTCATTTAAAAAAAAAAGAAAAAAAAAATTAAACTCCAAAATAAGTGTGTCTACTCTTTTGACCCCAAAATACTTCTGCAACTCTTGGTCAGGTCATGTTAGAGATAAACTTATAATTGCTACAAAAAATACATTACCACGGTCCCTACTAACAGCACGGCCTGAGGGCTGAGTTTACCTTTGCAGCTTCATTATGTGTGTGAGTAGCTAAGTGCTACCAATTTGCCCTGAGGAGGAGTTTTTCAAGTGCACGTCCATAGCTGTTTTTGCTTCTCCAAGCTTGCCCTGCTCCTAAGTTATTGAGTGCCCAGTGAGAAAATAAAGCCCATGGGTGAGGGCATTAGTATTATTGCCCCTCGGACATTTTCAATGCTGGCAAGGGCAGCTCCTCTTTAAGGGCGGAAGAGCGTCTCTCCACCTCCAGCCCCCCCACCCACCAGCAGTGGCAGCTTCAAATCCTTTAAAAGAAAAGGATAATAAACTTTGTTTATTAACCTTTTGTTTAAAGGGGTGGGGCCACAGGCTGTGATGTGCACACCTCAGAGCGCATGTATGTTTGGCCGACCGTCTCGGGTTGGCAAAACAAACATGCGCAGTGTGCACTCTGCTGCCCAGCAACAGAGGTACCGGGCTGCAGAGAGCCCGCACAGGCTTCTAGTCTGTCTGGGAATGTCCTGGCTGGGTGCTCCCAGCTAATCCTGATGTTGCTTTGAGCTGCGTCTGGATTGGCAGCAAGGTAGGCTGGGAGCCTGTGCCTGCGTGCAGCCAGCCAGCAGGGAAGAGGTGCGCGTTGTGGGACGGCGTGGAAAAGATAAGTGGTGTTTTTTTTAAATGTATTTTAAAGTTTACTATCCCCCCTCACCCCGATACCCGCCCCTCCCCCCCCCCCTCTTCCCCCCCTCTGCCCCTTCCACAACCCGTGAGCAGCTCCTGCATGCTGGGCCTTTGAGCGATTCTCGCTCTCCGTTCCTTGCCCAGGCTCAGAAATTCAAAAACTGCACATACTAGCTCACAGGTAGGTTCACCAGAACAAATTCCAGTCTCACCTGCAATTGTGGAATCACCTGAGAAAATAAGAAAGAAACCCCCAAAAAAAAATCACATTGTGCTAAATCCAAAATACAAGCCGTCCTTCCCACTACCACTCACCCCAGAGGAGAGAGTCAAATAAACTGATTTTATTGCTTAGATCAGTGTGGTTCCCAACCTGTGGGCCGGGGACCCCTGGGGGTCCGCGAAGCCTCCTCAGGTGGTCCGCGACTGCTTAGAAAATTGAATAATATTAAGTACCAACTATCAGTAATGACTCGTTGGGGGTCCCTGGATTCCAAAAATGATTCAGTGGGGGTCCCCGGGCTCCAGTATTGATAAAATGGGGGTCCACAGAAGTCAAAAGGTTGGGAACCACTGGCTTAGATCATAGTCGAGGCCTTCTTTCCTATCAACCAAAATCCTAATATATTTATTTCCTAGGTTTGCAAGCTAAATGTCACTTGTCGCATTTTAGAAACTCTGGGTTTACTTTATATTTATCAGCACCGCAGTAGCATACAGAATCGGTGCTTAATTTGTGCTTGTTGTTTCTGGTGCGGGGCACTGGCACTTATTTTTCTGCCTCAAGCATTTACTGCGCTCAAAAGGCACATATGGGAAAGACGGAGGAAGAGAAAAACGTAAACGCGTCACAAAGGGACAAAGCAGAAAGATGCAAGAGTGAGCTCAAACTCAATGGGCATGGAGTGGTCAAATGGATTGAGGTGGCCAAGATGGATTCAGTACTACGCCGCCTCAGTATTCGGTGTTCGCACATTTTTTATTGCAGCAACCGCGTGTTTAAGAGGAGGGCTTTGGGCACCAGCACGCTTTTATTTACAAATTAAGCATAGTACAGAACTTTTCTCATTAAATGAAATATGATGGATTGAATGCTTTCCAAGGTCTCTGCCACTGGCAATAGCTCAGGTCACATTCCAGTCCATCATCTTTTTTTTGTTTGTTTTGCAAACAGTGTCGCTCAAGACCATAAGCAAATCCGTCTTAGCCCCTGCTCTGTTCAGCTGGAATTTCCAGGCCACTTCCCCTCTGAAAGGCCGATTTTCATTTGACGTCCTAATAGCAGTGGATATGATTCCTGCGCTCACTCCGTCACGAGAGCCAGGGCGCACCACTGATGACGCCCAACGGCGCTGGACCCAGTCTGGCGTTGCTGCTGCACCCATTTGGCCCAAACGGTTGACCGTAGATGGTTGCAAGGATTCGCCCATCATCTGTTGTTGTTTTATAAATCTGTTCTCTGTAGTGCCAGGACGCAAGTCCAGAGCTGTCTGTTCTCTGTAGTGCCAGGACGCAAGTCCAGAGCTGTTTGTTCTCTGTAGTGCCAGGACGCAAGTCCAGAGCTGTTTGCGGCAATAGTTCCTTCTTGACATTTTTTTTCCTAGTAAATTATTAACTTTTTAATTCCCTCCCTGAGTTCTCTGATTCCCCAAGAAAACCACAGTGCCAGCTCCAGAGTACGACTGGGCAAAAATCTAAACCTTGTCCAGCTGACTCATCCCTGGTAAACTACACGTTGTAGCCTTTATTTCACTTTAGTGATGGCGGGGAGAAGGCCTAACTGCATGTTTTTTTTCGCTGATAGGGAGTGGATGCTCCTATTCCTCTGGTGTGGGCCGTCACACGTTCATACCCCCCCTCACAGCACCAGCGCCAGTGCAGCCTTCAGCTACAGCTCCCTGCAGAAGTGCTGTTTGAGAGGTCTGGCTCCAGGGCTGGAGTACATCACCTGTTCCCATTCGGACCAGACCCCGCCCCAGTTGTCCAGGGAAAATATCAACGAATCGTCCCTCCTGTCTAGCTGACGACCTTCCAAAACTGAAGCGAGCAGCTCAGCTAATTGGAGCGGGGCCCCTGTCCAGCTCTATGTGAAAAAAATACCAGACGTTTTGGAAAACTAAGTTGTAGAGTAACACCATGACAACCATTACTGCAACAGGTGTTTGGGCCCTTCCTTGAAGGTTATTTCGCATTATGAACGACCCTGGCTGTTTGAGTAATCCCTGCTGTGTTCTTGCTTAGTATGATAGGAGCACAGTCAAAAGGGCAACTGGGGGCTCTAAGCGTGTGTCACATTTAACATACCCTCACGGAGTGGGCAAGGATAATACCAGGTGCCTTCCCAGACCACCAATGAAGGTGCAAATTACAGCCTGCGCACCACATAGGGGAGCTCCTGACTCCCCTCTAAAGGTAAGCCAAGTGTGCCTATGTACAGGCACCGGCTGTGCAGCCTCCTAAAGGAGACACTGACCTCCTCCACACTGATAGATACTCTTTGTGTCTACACCCATGTTTACAGGGACCTTCTGGACCCCCTTGAAGGATGGAGGGAGCCCCATGAACATGGAAAAACGAGTGAAGAGGTAATAAGTGCTGTATACTCCCAACTGCAAATGTGTTAATTTGTTTAGAGGGCAAATGCAGAATAGATCATATTTTTGGCTCATGTGGAGCATGGCGTAAGGTTGAACAGCATGCAGTCAGTTTGAACTTCTGCTAGTGCAACCGTGGTACGTCCAACCCTGTCTTAATCCGGAGATTGAAAAGGACCTGACTTGTGCTACCTCAATAAGGAGCTGTGGTGTACCCATTTCACGCCAGGGTAAGTTTTGCCTGGCTTTTGACCTGGCTTCACTGTCTACCTCCTGAAGGACTTGTTGAATTGAAGCATCTGTAGTACAAAGGGGACTTCATCTCTCATCCCCCGGGCTCTGTTACCTGCCAGAGACGGTAGCTGCAGTCTAAGTAAGGCCAGTGGTAGTTGTGGTGGATCATCTCATCAAGCTGGTCAGAGTGATGATGACTACCAAGTGCAGGACTGGTGAATCTACACACCAAAACAGGTGCTCTTTCACCCTCCCTGATTTTCTCTACACTAATATTAGACCGAACATCCTTAGGGTGGTCTTACACTAGACTTTTTGCCTTTACCTCTTGTTTTGTTGCTGTATCTTTTTGTTGGCCTTAGGATTCTGAGCACTGTACCACTGCTAATCAGTGATAAAGTGCATGTGCTTCTCCCCTAAAATATGACAACATTGGTGTAACCACAATATGCATATTTAATTTACTTGTAAGTCCCTTGTAAACTGGTATACCATATACCCAAGGCCTGTAAATTAAATGCTATTAGCGGGCCTGCAGCACTGATTGTGCCACCCACTTAAGTAGCTTTCTAAACATGGCTCAGGCCTGCCATTGCAGAGCCTGTGTGTGTGCAGTCTCACTGCCACCCCAATTTGCCATCTAAAACCTCTTGCCAAGCCTTCGACTCCCCTTTCTTACATATAAGTCACCCCTAAAGTAGGACCCATAGGACAGGGGTCTATGTGAGCAAAAGGCAGGACATGTACTTGTATATTTATCTTGTACTAATAATGAAAAACTCCTAAAGTAATTTTTTCATTACTCTGAGGCCTTCCCATCTTATAGGCCAGCATTGGGAAGTCCTTATAATATGTTTAAGCTGTAATTATCATGTTTAGTGCCATTGGAATGGTAATAATAAATCCTCTTTGCTGGCAAAGTCAGATTTATTATTACAATTTTAGAAATGCCGCTTCTAGAAAATGGGCATTTCTCTGCACTCACTGCCATTTGGGCCCACAGCCTATCTCAAATACACGTTTGATCTGGACTAGGTGATAGCTACACCCACAACACAGAATCCTCAAGGGCATTTGCATTCATCTGCATATTGATGGGTATTCCTGGGGCGGAGGGTGGGAAGGGCTCACATTCATACCTTAAAGGATAGTGACCAGAGTCCACACAAAGGGGCAGATTATTGCCCACTGATAGTCTGGAGCCGAGGCTGACCTGAATGAGGGACCTGTGCACTTCACAAGAACTTTTTTTAGTCATCCCTCTCATCAAAGGCACTTTCTTATATAAGTACTGGGTCCATGACCCATTCAAATCAGTACATTTCTGAAAACAAGGACACTTCTGGAGTAAAGACTGCTGTGTGCCAGGATTACCACTTTGCCAGGATTGACTATTCTCAGGAACTGGTGCACGGCCTGGCAATGCTGCCCTGCTGATCTCTGTCTGGTAGCCCAAGATTCATCCACCAAACACTGAGTGACTCTAAGCAGCTTTTGCTTTCCTTTGCCGCTTTCTTTCTTCAGTTACCCCAAGTGGCTTTGCTGGATCTTGCAGCCTGCTTTCTTTAACCACCTGGAGTGGCTCTGCTAACCTTTGCCACCTGCTTTCGTCAATCACCCAAGCAGCTTTGCTAGACTTTGTTGCTTGCTTTCTTCAATCACCTGGAGTGGCTCTGATAACTTTCACTGCCCGCTTCCTTCAAACACCCTGGGCAGCCTTGATGGTCATTGCTGCTGGCTTTCTTCACTCCCCCGGAGCGGCCCTACCAACCTTCGTCACCCGCTTTCTTCAATTACCCGTAGCAGCCTTGCTAAACTCTCCCTCCTCACAGTGACTCCGCGGTCCCCACCTGCTTTCCTGGTCACCACACCCGGGAATCACTCAGCTGCTCCTCAAGAGGGGCGCATCGCAGGCATTACCACAGTCTGTGGGTTCAACGCTCCCTCGTGCTGATGAGTCCCCAGCACCACCTCTTCCATCCCATCATCTATTATCAACCTTGTTTTGCTTAATCCTGCAAAGTGAGTATTTAACCATTGAAGAATTGAATCTGTATCGTTCTAATTTTGATTTAGCCATATAAATGAGCTTTGTTTTTCTACATCAGTGTGGAGTTTTTTGTGGTGTACCTCCTGTGATTGTTGTGTTGCACAAATACTTTACACATTGCTTTCTAAGTTAAGCCTGCTACTCTGCACCAAGCTACCAGAGGGTGAGCACAGGTTAATTTAAGTTGTGTATGTTGACTTACCCTGACAAGGCTTGTGGTTCCTACTTGGATAGGGTGCATACCGCTGCAAACTAGAGACCCAATTTCTAGCAACCAGTACACACACTGTTCACTTTTGACACTGAGCGGAGACATGTAAAGGCTCCCTATGGTACAGTATGAGAAGGCCTAGGGGCTCTTGGTTTTTTCCCCCCATGACCTCTGCCAGGCCTGGCATTGAGATACAACAACCTGGAACCCACAGGCCAGAATCAAACTGCGGCCTTCTGTTTGCACAACCTTGGAGGAGATGAGTGACCCCCGTACTCCTGTTCAGCCTAGACCTTGTTGAACAGGAGTCGGAGGTCAGTAGGCACCCATAGGTGAAAGAATGCTTGTAAGCCAAACAGTAAAACCTGTTGTATGAGTTTACCCATTGGTTATAAATGTTAGGTCCCCATGGGGTTCACCCCGGGACACTAAAATGTTTAACCACAACTGGTCACCTATAGGATGTGCAGCTATTAAGCCTGCCTGGTGTTCTGCTGGTGTAACAATAGACCCTGCAGCCTCCACAGTACAGGGGGGGGGGGCCCGAGTGCCAGGGGCTCTCCCTCAGCACAGTAAATTGCATGGGTGGCATGCCCCTGCCTTAGAGATTCTGACTGGGTCAGAGGGAGCCCCCTTAAGTTTTGTTACGCCACTGTGGTGTGCCAAACGTTGGCCATGTGTAACTGGTACCTCAGTGGCTCAAGAAAATTGATGATTGTTGATCATGTGTTGCTTTTGTAGCCACCTGGTAGCAAACGAGCCAAGAAATGGTCCAGGTCACACAAGTGGACTTGGGAAACTTTTAACTATAAACCTTTATGTATTGATTTTATCAAAGAAACTCCTTTGTGTTACAGTTTACTTAAATAACGTTGAACTTTTGGCCAAGTACATTGCAGCAGAATCCCTTCAGCTGCCCTGGAAAAATACATGCTAGATAACAGTTTGGCATACCGGTCAGCCTTGGTGGACTTGTCTGGCAGGCACTCCTTGGTGCATTGTACATTTCAGAGGACATTGGTTCCTTGACTGTCTGTGTATTTGAAAACAAATAAGTGAGTTCTTGAAGATCAAATGCACTAGAGCTTTGTATATCATGCAACATAAGTTATTTTGAGTTCTAGCATAGGCCTTTTCAAAGTATAGGTGGTTGGCGCTATTTTTTTTTTTTTTTTACGTTATTCTACTTCAAACCGATTTCGGACATATTTTTGAAACTGAAATGATTTTCACCATCATATCTCATTTCTTACTCTAACTCCTCTGTTGTTTTAACTATGTGTAAAATATGTATTTCTTTGCAGGTCACACCTATGACGGAGCATTATTGTCGCTTGTGAGACATTTTATAGTGGGATGCCTGCCCATTACTTACCATTGGTTGACGGCATCATCACTCTTATTAGTTTGCTTCTGAATCTGTGATTAGCTTGCTCATCCTCTTCTTCTGTTTCATCCTCCCCTGGAGTGTGGTCCAAGTACTCGTGTCCTTCCAATGCTCATGTTTACGGAGCTACTTTTTTTTTCTTTTCGTTGAAACAATCTGTAAAAGTGTGTGTTTATAGGCGCTGTTTCCTTCATGGGTCCCCGTCCGTATCACTCTCTGTCCCCCGTATGCTTCAGCCCCTCTCAAGCACTCATGTTGACCCATGAACTGCCAAGTTATTGCTTGTGTCATTCACTCTTTGTTGTTGCTTTCCCCCATGTTGTTACTTGCTCCTTTCTACCATTGTGCTGCTGTTTGCCCCTCTCACTATGTTGTTTCGTACCCCCTCCTTCCATGGTTGGTCCTCTGTTGCTTGCTCCAATGCACTCTTTGTGTTGTTGCTTATCCCCTTACGCTGTCAGTGTTGTTGCTTGCCTCCTTCAGCTTCCTGTGTTGCTGTTTGCCCCCTCCCACCCTCCTCATTGCTGTTTGCCCCCTCCCACCCTCCTCCTGCTGTATATTGCTGCCTGCCTCCCCTGCTGTTCGTGTTTTTGCTTGCCCCCTCTGTGTTGTTGCCTGCCCCCACAATTCCTACTTACACTGTGTTGTTACCTGCCCCTTCCTGCTGTCCGTTGTTGATTGCCACCACCCCTGACAGTATTGATGCTTGCTTCCACCCACCTTCTTTGTTGTTGCTTGCCGCCTCTGTGTTGTTGCTTGCACACTCCTGCCTTCCTCCCACTGCCCATGTTGCTGCCTGCACACTCTGTGTTGTTGTTGCTTGCCCCCCCCGACCTCTTTTTGTTGTCTTTTTGTTGACTCCACCGCCTTCCACCATAACAAAAAAGAGCACTATGATGTGCCTAGCAATGGCTCCATCATAGCTCTAAACTGTCGACCATCCATCAGTTCTTCCCTTCTGTTGTTGTTTTCGCCCCCACACCCTCTGCCTTGCTGTTACCTGGCTCTACCCACCCACCGTAACAATAAAAAAGTGGTATGATGCAGCCAGTGCTCACTGGAACAGAGCACTTAAAAAAAAAACTTTCAGCCATGCTCACTGCGGCTGCACTACTGTATAGCATGGCTTAAAACATTCACAAAGCCAATTCCTCACACGTTCGAGATGTAGAGGTTTTGCCAATGCTTGTTTAAGACATGGCTCTGAGCAGACATTAGGTGTCGTAGCATATATAGAATATGTCTGAAACCAACCTTTACAACACATTCTCTGAGTCCATCTTGATTTCTTGGCTAAAGCTGCCCTTGTAGAGTTATGGACATCAACAGTATCTAATGCAGCTTGTTCAAGGAATAGCATCCATTGTCAGGATCAACTGGCCGTTCTGCCACTTTAGCGTTTTCTTGATATTCTGTAGGCTCCTTTCAGACCAGGAGGAGCTGCTATGACCCAACCATTCCCCCATTGTCCCATTGTCAACGCAGCCAGTGTCATCCAAAGGGTTTGTTTGGGTCCCGGCAAGACATATTTTAGGCCCCCCTGTTTTAAGCAACTTTGAATGTTATTAGCCATATTCTGATAATTCAAGATTGCATGATGCCAAACAATGCTAAAGGGTCAGAAACGGGGTCGCATAAAAAACACCTAAAAAATGTCTCGGCTGGGGCCGTAATTTCCTCCAATTGATACTGGATAGAGACCGAGATTGAAGTAGAGGTGGCAGGTTTGGACTGGAAAAAAAATAGGAAAGGCACCAAAATAAAAGTGGACCCTTTTAACGACCCATACAGCAAAAAACAGTGGACTACATTTACAAATCAGGCCAGGTTTGTACTTGTAAAGACACAAATCAGGCCCGGTTTGTACTTGTAAGATGTGGGAGACAGGTAATATTTGTAGCAAACACATTATTTATATTATTTGTAATAACATCAGGAAAATGAACAGTAAAAACCGGACCACCAGACCATAAAACAGGCTCAAAACCTGCTAAAAAAAACGGGTTCACACACTTATCTATCATACCCTCCCACCGGGCACTGCCAACCATGGTGATAGGCAGGAGGAGGAAAAGAGGTTAAGAAAAAGAAATGCTAAAAGTAATATAGAATAATTCTTTTTTTCGGTGGTTCTCTAGGAAGATGGGGGGACTGGAGCAATTGCACTTTGCACATTCCTTAAAACATCTCTCATCGCTGCCTCCCACAGTGTGGGTCTGGTTTCAACATTTTTGCCTGGACTGATGTTAGTTTTCAGCACAGCCCTGTCCAACATCTTGAGTCTTCTGGGAGATCCTGCAATCTCATATTGCTGGCTGCTCCTCAAAACCAAGATCTGGAGAAAATGCCTGACAGGACAGATTCTAGATTGTAGACTCAACAAAGCACTGAGCCAGGGCGCACTTGGAGTGGATTGGTTGAGCAGCTCACAGAAACGCTTGGGATTATTTGCACATAGGAATTTGTCATGCTTTTTGGACTGGGCAGTAATCTGTGGGTAAGGAGGGTCTGATATTCAGATTACATTCTAGCACTGTTTTGTCACTGCGGTGAGCAAATAAAGTCAAAGGGTCATTCTCAGTAATGTTTCTGCATTTATGAGTCTACTTTTCCAATTTAACATTTTGTGGCTGTCTCGCCTATGCTGCTAGTTAGCAGAAACCTCGACTCTCAGACCTCCGGAACAGCACAAGCACTGGCGAAGCCAACAGGGCTGGCTTTTTGTTAGAGGAAGCATTTGTTTCCAGCTGTCTTAGAAAGAAAATTCTCTAATGAAGAAACACCTTGGGCCACAGCAATATACAAGCTGAGAGTAGGGTCGTTTTGTTGAAAAGGCTGAGTTAGCAGATACAAGGTGTTTCCTCCAAGAAGAGTGTTATGAAAAAGAGTCTGAAGATTAAGTTTATATTGATAGTGGTGAACTTGAAATGCATATTGTCGGAAAGTACCATCTTGCCTGGCATGTTACCCCCATATTTCACTATATATATATATGTTGTTTTAGTCTATGTGTCACTGGGACCCTGCCAGGCAGGGCCCCAGTGCTCATAAATATGTGCCCTGTATGTGTTCCCTGTGTGACGCCTAACTGTCTCACTGAGGCTCTGCTAACCAGAACCTCAGTGGTTATGCTCTCTCTGCTTTCCAAATTTGTCACTAACAGGCTAGTGACTAAATTTACCAATTCACATTGGCATACTGGTACACCCATATAATTCCCTAGTATATGGTACTGAGGTACCCAGGGTATGGGGGTTCCAGAAGATCCCTATGGGCTGCAGCATTTATTTTGCCACCCATAGGGAGCTTTGACAATTCTTACACAGTCCTGCCAGTGCAGCCTGAGGGAAATAACGTCCACGTTATTTCACAGCCATTTATCACTGCACTTAAATAACTTATAAGTCACCTATATGTCTAACCTTCACCTGGTGAAGGTTGGGTGCAAAGTTACTTAGTGTGTGGGCACCCTGGCACTAGCCAAGGTGCCCCCACATCGTTCAGGGCAAATTCCCCGGACTTTATGAGTGCGGGGACACCATTACACGCGTGCACTGTACATAGGTCACTACCTATGTACAGCGTCACAATGGTAACTCCAAACATGGCCATGTAACATGTCTAAGAACATGGAATTGTCCCCCCAATGCCATTCTGGCATTGGGGGGACAATTCCATGATCCCCCGGGTCTCTAGCACAGAACCGGGGTACTGCCAAACTGCCTTTCCGGGGTCTCCACTGCAGCTGCTGCCAACCCCTCAGACAGGTTTCTGCCCTCCTGGGGTCCAGGCAGCCCTGGCCCAGGAAGGCAGAACAAAGGACTTCCTCTGAGAGAGGGTGTAACACCCTCTCCCTTTGGAAATAGGTATGAGGGCTGGGGAGGAGTAGCCTCCCCCAGCCTCTGGAAATGCTTTGATGGGCACAGATGGTGCCCATCTCTGCATAAGCCAGCCTACACCGGTTCAGGGATCCCCCAGCCCTGCTCTGGCGCGAAACTGGACAAAGGAAAGGGGAGTGACCACTCCCCTGACCTGCACCTCCCAGGGGAGGTGCCCAGAGCTCCTCCAGTGTGTCCCAGACCTCTGCCATCTTGGAAACAGAGGTGTCCGTGGCCCACTGGACTGCTCTCAGTGGCCAGTGCCAGCAGGTGACGTCAGAGGCTCCTTCTGATAGGCTCTTACCTCTCTTTGTAGCCAATCATCCTTCCTAGGTAGCCAAACCTCCTTTTCTGGCTATTTAGGGTCTCTGCTTTGGGGATCTCACCAGATAACGAATGCAAGAGCTCACCAGAGTTCCTCTGCATCTCCCTCTTCACCTTCTGCCAAAGGATCAACCGCTGACTGCTCAGGACGCCTGCAAAACCGCAACAAAGTAGCAAGACGACTACTATCAACCTTGTATCGCTTCATCCTGCCGGCTTTCTCGACTGTTTCCAGGTGGTGCATGCTCTGGGGGTAGCCTGCCTCCTCTCTGCACCAGGAGCTCTGAAGAAATCTCCCGTAGGTCGACGGAATCTTCCCCCTGCAACCGCAGGCAACAAAAGACTGCATCACCGGTCCTCTGGGTCCCCTCTCAGCATGACGAGCGCGGTCCTTGGAACTCAGCAACTCTGTCCAAGTGACTCCCACAGTCCAGTGACTCTTCAGTCCAAGTTTGGTGGAGGTAAGTCCTTGCCTTCCCACGCTAGACTGCATTGCTGGATACCGCGTGATTTGCAGCTGCTCCGGCTCCTGTGCACTCTTCCAGGATTTCCTTCGTGCACAGCCAAGCCTGGGTCCCTGACACTCTAGCCTGCAGTGCACAACCTTCTGAGTTGTCCTCCGACGTCGTGGGACTCCCTTTTGTGACTTCAGGTGGACTCCGGTTCACTTTTCTTCTAAGTGTCTGTTCAGGTACTTCTGCGGGTGCTGCCTGCTTCTGTGAGGGCTCCCTACGTTGCTGGGCGCCCCCCTCTGTCTCCTCTTCCAAGTGGCGACATCCTGGTCCCTCCTGGGCCACAGCAGCACCCAAAAACCCTAACCATGATCCTTGCAGCTAACAAGGCTTGTTTGCGGTCTGTCTGCGTGGGAACACCTCTGCAAGCTTCTTCACGACTTGGGACATCCATCTCTAAAGGGGAAGTTCCTAGTCCTCTTCTTTCTTGCAGAACTCCAAGCTTCTTCCAACAGGTGGCAGCTTCCTTGCACCCTCAGCTGGCATTTCCTGGGCTCCTGCCCACTCTCGACACTGTCGCGACTATTGGACTTGGTCCCCTTGTCTTACAGGTACTCAGGTCCAGAAATCCACTGTTGTTGCATTGCTGGTGTTTGTTCTTCCTGCAGAAACTCCCTATCACGACTTCTGTGCCCTCTGGGGGTAGTAGGTGCACTTTACACCTATCTTTCAGGGTCTTGGGGTGGGCTATTTTTCTAACCCTCACTGTTTTCTTACAGTCCCAGCGACCCTCGACAAGCTCACATAGGTTTGGGGTCCATTCGTGGTTCGCATTCAACTTTTGGAGTATATGGTTTGTGTTCCCCCATACCTATGTGCTCCTATTGCAATCTACTGTAACTTTACATTGCTTGCATTACTTCCTTTTGCTATTATCTGCATAATTTTGGTTTGTGTGCATATATCTTGTGTATATTTCTTACCCCCATACTGAGGGTACTCACTGAGATACTTTTGGCATACTGTCATAAAAATAAAGTACCTTTAGTTTTTAGTACTTCTGTGTATTGTGTTTTCTTATGATATTGTGCATATGACACCAGTGGTATAGTAGGAGCTTTACATGTCTCCTAGTTCAGCCTAAGCTGCTTTACCATAGCTACCTTCTATCAGCCTAAGCTGCTAGAAACACCTCTTCTACACTAATAAGGGATAACAGGACCTGGCACAAGGTGTAAGTACCTCTGGTACCCACTACAAGCCAGGCCAGCCTCCTACACATATACAACAAATGACTGCATTGTAGATCCTTTTGACAAATAGAAGCACACATTTTTATAACCCAAAACAAAACCCTATAAATTTAACTTGTTACCATCAACAGAAAAAAACTAAATGGGAAAATATAACAATCCATGAAATGTCCTTACCTTGATGGATAGCCCATTTTAGCAATGGCAAACCGTAAAACATAGGAAAGCCAATGTCTACATGGAGCCAACTCAAAGCCTACTATTCCTTTGTACTCCTTCTCATTATACTCTTTTGAAAAATGAGTTACCCAAGGGCTTACAGACAGCCTACGTTATCTGTAATGAGGCCCAAAAAGGACAGATTGTGTGTGCATATTATTTTACTTATGATAAAATTTTCCGTAAAGTCAAATATACAAACTGTGCTTGCTTCATGTAAAAACCCTTAGGATGTCCACCTTAGGCTTGCATTCATCCTAAGTACTCCTCCTGCAGCTTTCTCATGGGCTGAAAGAACCGTAGCCCCCCCCCCCCCCCCTTAATTTTCATGGTGAAAGAGAAGTATTTGAGGCACACAAAATCTGCAAGCCCTCCTAAGTTGACTTTGGTTAAAGATTATGGATTGTCTGGAGTTAATCAGCCAGTAGCCTCAATCTCAAGAAATGCTCTCAAACCTTCTTCTGGAGCACAAGGTTGGTGAAGCAAAAGCCACAAAACTCTGCTGGGACAAGAGGGTTCCAGGTTGGCCTTTGCCGCTGCAGACTTTGCAACCTGATGGAATGTGAAACATTCAGGTCAATATTTACCCGTTGTGTTTGTACCTTGATAAGGCGCGACTCTCTCACGGCTGGCGTACATGACATAATGTCCATGAGCTGGTAAGGCTATTTGCTTTGCGTTTCACACCGTTATCAGGCACATTCCTTTGAGCGCTATTGCACCTTGTACATCTGCATACTGACTGGCTCTCTTGTTCTGTGGACCCCATCACTCCCCCTGTGTTCCACTGTTACGTCCTGGTAGCAGGAAGGTCTTGGACAACCCCCTTAATCCATATAGTATAAAAACCCTTGCTCTGGATAAAAGGCAATTTTTGTTTCACGAGTCAGTTGGAGGACAGAGGGACGGGAGGAAAAGGTTTGATAATGACCCAGTCGCTCTAATCGTAGTGACTGATATATGCTCAGTAATGAAGGCGTTGTCCTGGCCAGTAATGCCCTTTAGTAGATGATTCAGGCTGATGTGCCACAGCCCTGGGGGCCCCTGCTTTCCTTTAGCATGTTCATAAAGCTGATCTTTGCGTACCCGGCTGCGACGACCAATTCAGTTTTTAAATGTTTAGCTTGTATTAACTTTTGCACTTTTAATTATCAAAGCTTACATTTTAACTTCTTCATGGTACATCAATACTGTTCCATTCGTTTGCTTGTAAAACCTCGTTCGTTGCAGTTTTGGTGCGATGAATATATAAATCAACCTTGAACAATTCGAAGTGATCCAACTTCACTCTGCTAGAGCTTCATTTCTTCTTTCCCTCCATTGGCCTCCTGCTTAGCTCGCCTTCCTCTTGTGGTTTCTGATTCTCTTATACATGCCACACATTCATCCTCTCACACTGACCCTCCTCCATAAGACATCCCCGCTCGTGTTTTCCCGGTTACTTTTCACTGCAGCCCCAATACCATTTGAAGGGGTGTTCTTTACTTTTTTCATTTCCTTGACTTACCATTGAAAAAGCCAATAGGTTTTATTAAGGGAGTAGCCTGGACATTAAAATTACCCCTCTTAGAATTAAATCTCCAGTGCCTCAGAGAGAGCGAGAACGTAAGTTCAACCCTTGCTAGGATTGATCAGTTCACCCTTGCACCCACCAGTCTATACATTCATCCTTTCATCCACTCTATTCCTGAATGCTTCCTCCTTTCCAGCTGTGCCCGCCTCTTCCACCCTTTCACCATTCCACCCATTGGCTGACTATTTCATCCATTTATCTTTTCACCCTTTCATCAATACTTCCACAAATCTCTTCATTAAATGGTCTTTGTGTCTTTCCATCCATTCATTCATATATCCGTTTCATATACCATTTAATTCTTCTTTCCAGACATTCTTTCACAAATGTATCCATCCATCCTTATCCCCTGCCAGCCTTTGTTCTTCTTACCTCTCCTTTCACCCTTCTTTCTTTCAATGTTCCATTCGTTCCTTTTACATTTACTTACTTTCACCATTTCTCTCTTCCTTTTCCCCACTATACTTTCCGATTGCGACTTCCAGTCAGCGCCGGAGTGGGAACCCAAAGCAGCCCTGGCAATTTTGTCCTACTAGCCTCTGTGGAGGGTGGGGGACGGTGCAGCCGTGAAGCCCTGCTGCTGTTGTTAGTGGAGGCCTATACTGTAGCACTGCTGCAAAACCGTCCCCCAGTAACAAAACCGGCCCCCACCGCTGTAAAACCGGCCCGCACTCTTCCAGCCTCCCGGGGAAACTCCCACCACGGCCAGTCTGGCCCTGCTTCCAATCTTCCTGTCTTTTTGCATCATATTTTTTCTCTCTTACCTTTATCTTCTTTAACTCCATTTGCAGCTGTCTGCTTTTGCCATACATAACCTCTTTCTCGGTCTCCTTAAATGAACTTGGCTCACTTAGCAACTCTTGACCCACTTGTCTCAGTCCTTACCTGGTATTAATGGTTATTAGGGGCTTTGCCAGCAGAATCCAAGAATTAAACTATTAAACGTTTTAGAGGGCCGTTTTACCAGGCCATAAGGTCCAGTGGCAACCTCCACTTTAGCTTTTATCAGGCACAGAGTTCACAAAACCACTGAATTTGATTAGAAAAGCCAAAAGGCACTACTGATTAGCTGTGCCAAAACGTATCTTTTTTTTTTTTTTGGTCTTTAGCCTTGAACTTTACTGTGTCGGCCTTGCGTAGGTGGTGCGTGGGAGCCTGTCCTACCTTACCTGGCCTGTCCTTTGCTTCCATGACCGCTGCCAGGACATGACGTCAGAGCCAGCAGTCACTCAGACTCCCACTTCATATCCAAAGCTCTGCAAGAACCCAAGAGGACGATGGCAGGTGGGCGGTTCAATGCCGTTTGCAACCCAGTGCTTTAAAGGAAAATAGAGGGCCTAATGTGTGTCAGTGTTTGCAACTGGTGGCCTCCACATTCATTTTTGGAGACGGGAGCTCGTATTTTTATTAGACTTTTACCCAGAGCAAGCGTGAAAAGGGCAGACCAGGAAGAAGGATGGAAGAAGAGAAACATAGGAAAACAGAGACAAAGGGAGAAAGAAGGCATGAAAAAGAACATGCACAAGTGAAGTAAAGAGACAGAAAGAGTAGGCTCTTGAGAGACTGTGCTAAGAAATGGGATCAAGAGTAGGCAGCCTTGGCATTCGGCAATCCCGGCATCTGTCAGCATCTGATGTGGAGTGCTAAAGAAAAGTTTGGGATATATATATATACATATATATATCCCATGTGTGAAAAATTGGCCGATTCGAGGATTCTCCTCGGGTCCAGGGGAAAAACAAGGCCCTGATTGGCTTGCCGCAACCTGACACAAATAGTAACGTGTGTGTTAAAAAAACCATAGAAATTCGCTGAAAGGTTACATGAACGTTATAGTTAGGTTGATGTTTTACCCATAAAAAACATAGAAATTCAGCAGTTATAGTTCCTTCAGATAAGTATAACTATAACTCGTACTGAAAAGTAACTTTGGACAACAAGTTATAGTTTCTTAACATAAGTATAACTATAACTGCTGTTTGTATGGGTAAAACGTCAACCTAACTATAACGTCCCTGTAATATATTTCTTTTTCAGTGAATACATATTTATATCTATATGTTGTTGTTTATTTTTTTAAGCACTGGTGGGAGGTGAGCACCATTGTGGCCTGGATGTGACAATGGTAAGACCTGACAACCTCCCATAAAAAAAGAAATGAAGAATCAGAAAAACCTCTGCAGAAAAGGCGGGCTGACGCCAGAGCAGGCATAAGCTCCACCACCAAAGAAAGAAGCAGAATCTCTACAACTCAAGGACGAACATGGAGACCATAACTAAGGGAAATGTGACTGCAGTGATATAAATGTACTACTTTTTTTCACAAATGAAGTGAATGTTTCAATATATATTTCCTACATTATTTTGCACTGTCCTAGTATTTATTTTTTTACTCGAGATTGGCATGTGCTATGATGCAAAGCAGACCATGAAATGCCCCGCTCTGTAAGACATCCCAATCCTGGATCTTCAGCCAACAGTTCCTTGCATTCTGGGACTTGAATTTTCACGTTTCCCTCTCTAAGCATTGAAAGTGTTATTGTCTTTATGTGCAATGCATGTTTCACTGTATAGTCGGGGCCAATGGAATAGAGGCATGCCTTTTTTTCACATAATTATAGTTATGAAATTATAGTTATGCCGCATTTGCTACATATTCCATACTCTGTTGCAAATGTGTAGATTTTAACAAAAACAATTTTGTTTCAAGCTTAAAAGATCAAAAGTTACTAATGCATGGCAACATGTGTTCATGTGCAGTGAACGTCCATCACTAAGCTTAACTGGTCATCAATGAGGAATATGCATTCTTCTGCCTTTTTTCACATAGTTATGGATTCATGCCATTTGCCACCACTTGTTGCTGATCAGTGGAAGGACCCCTGCAAAGGCTGGCTGGTCATCTTTCTGTTACTTATAGATGTGTTTGGTTGTCCAATTGGTACAAATAAGGTCAAGCCTGTGTCCAGATAGTGTTAACCTGTGTAAATATTACAAAATAATGAGCTAACACTATAACAAAATGTGCTGCTTTAGGCCACATAATTTGCATTTTGTGTTGCATAATTTAGTAAACCCTGCTGCATAATCCAGCCCTCTACTGACACAATTCCAGTGGCTCTGGTCACAGATCAGCAAGAGGTAAGTTCCAGTGGAGTAACCCCTGGTTTGGAAAAACAGAACATCGAGGTGGCGCATGAAGATTTAGGATGCATTAGAAATGGTTTTTTTAGCCAATAACAAGTTGGGGAAGCATTTGAGAGAGTTAGCTAGAAGAGGTGTCACTAAAATCTGTGAAAACAGGTGTAAGCTAGTTGATTGGAGGAGCCCTTTTCGTGGATGATATTCATTACACCTGGTGGAGAAGGCGAAGCGTGGGAATATCTGGAATGGCTGTTCAAGGTTCTTGTGGCAACGTTTAGCACTTTACCCAGCGAGGAGGAGTGAAGATTGACTGACTGAAAAGCTGATCAAATACTGACTTTGTTTTGGACTAATGTGGCGACTACCAGTTGGGTACTTGGGTGTATCTTGCATTTATACCCAAAACCGGGTACCAAGCTGACATGATGGGAGGTTGTAAATAAAGTCAAGCTCGCACGTAGTCGGTTTGTGGCTGATAGGGCAGGGTCAGTGCAAAGGTGATTGGGGTAGTGGAGACAGGTGGGTGCAGGGGAAGCAGGAACAGTAGCGTCTTGAGAACCGCGGAAGGGGCGGGGCAGGGAATAAACATTATTAAATGTAATAAATAAATATAAAAAAACACTTACCTCCTCCACCGCACATCTGTCCCTCGACACTCCTCTGCAGGCACAGGCTGCCAGCCTGCTCTGCACCGTTCCTGATGCTGCTCAGAGCAGCGACGGGATTGGCTGGGAGCGCCCAGCCAGGGCGCTCCCAGGCAGACTGGGAGCCTATGCAGGCTCTCTCCAGCCCAGCAACTGTGATGCAGGGCTGGAGAGAGCCTACAGTGCATGTGTGTTTGGCCAGCCCGAGACGGCCGTCCAAACACACATGCGCTGTGAAGGGGGAGTGCTGAGCACTCCCCCTAAGTACACGTCACCCCTGTGGCCCCGCCCCTTTTAAAGAAAACAATAATAAACACAGTGCAAAAAAGGATTTGCAGCTGCTGGCGGGGGGGGGGGGAGATGATGCTCCTCCACCCAAACGGAGGAGCCACCACTGAGCAGGAAACGGACATTCTCTCAGTTTCAGGCTCGCTCATCATTAGGGAGCAGAGGACAGTCCAGGGAGGGATTGTTGTGGGGCAGTCAGAATACCTGGTCTTTGGGTGTGTGGTGAAGTTTCAAATGAGAGAAAGCTTTAGATTTGACCAGCATACAGGTTGGGAAACAGGAGCAAATGGGAATGCCTCTGACAGCAATCGACCTTTCAGAGGAATTGAACAGATGGGCTCTCTTTTGATGTGAGAGACGTACATACTTGTTTATTTTACCCTTCCCACTTTTTCCTATTTCTAAAACCTTCAATGTGGCAGCCGGCATGTATTGAAGATTCCTCATTAACAGCTTGCTGGCGATACAGTACCCCAATGTTGCGTTGGAGACAATTACTTCTATAAGCTGTCACTAAACCGTGTGAAAACCTTGACCTGTGCGAAGTGCTGAGGTATTCCTCGGAAGGCATGCATGCACGGGCATGTTCCGCCTTATCACTGCAATGCTCTTCGTTACACATTGTTGTCAGCAAGATGCAACGCGGCCTATTCATTAGTTTACACAAATTAGGAATTCCCCAAGTATTCTCGGTGCTAAATCCTTATTGTAAGAAAGAAAACCGCAATGCCGTTCCTTGAAGACTCCTCACATAGGCCCGGCACAGTCCACAAAGTCCCATAAGAGCCCGCCGCAGGGTCTCGAGGAGACTCCTGTTCGATGGAGTTCTGGCACAAAAGGGAAGCCTGCCACTGCTCTGCCGTTGGACAGTCCGGTTCACCAGGCTTTCACTTTATCTGTAGTCTTCGGAGGAGTGCCATCCCCAGAGCCGGAATGCCTTCCAGAACTGTGTACAGTGGACTCCCCACTGCTCCAGATGCACCCGCATCGAACCTTTATATAGACTTTGTCAACGTAAGCCCAGACGGAACCGGAATGGCAATCCCCAGCGAACTGTAAGGTTGTGGACAAGCAACTGAAGTATCCGAATGTCATCTGCAATGCTGTTCGTGTACAGCGCCATCTGGTTAAACAAGGGAGGCGTGCTGTGATGCCGAGTGCCCAGCTGCACCCATTTCATGCCTCAGGTCAGGCGGACTGCCTGAAGAGACTCAGTGATTGTTTATAGTTGATGTTTTCTCTCCCAAAGGTTGGACTTGGTTGTTTTGATTTTTCAATAAAGTTTAGGAGGAATGTAGTGTCCTTCTGGACATGTTCTAGTGTTCCCACCAGCCACTCTGCTGAGGGCTGGCTTTACACACACACACACACACACACACCACACGCGTCACTGGTCAGGTGCACCTTCCAATAACACGAGCCGGGCACACGTGCCCGCAACCAGTTACCAGAACCCAGTAACTGTGTGTCCGTGTCACCCTATTGCATCATGAGGGCCTAGGTCCCCCAACACTACAGGGGCGCGCACACACACACACACACACACACACACACTCTCACTCACTCACTCTCTCTCTTCTGCCCCCCCCACCAAGCATGCACACAACATACATTTAAAAACCTTTTTACTAATATGAGCTGCCAATGGGGGACATATTCACATTTTATTTTGCTAATAGTGCATACATTTTATTATTCACCATTAGCATATTTAAAAAAAAAAAAAAACAGAGAACGGAACCTCAACTGACGTACATAAGGACGAGATGCTACTGTGTTTCTGGCGCTGAATTTCCCACCTCTAAAGCCAGGGGTCGCAAAGGGAAGGTCAGGGGTCTCAGCTGCGACATCTGAATGATGTCAATGGTGACTGTTTCTCCTCGCTCCGTAGACTGAAGGCGCACGGCCTCAGGAGTGAGCTTTCTCCTATATAAAGCAGACGTTAAACACTCTTCAAGCAACGTCGTCCTCTAGGCCTCTCACACTGAAGGTGCTTCGGGGAGTTCCTGCTGTTTACTCCCACGAACACACATTCCTGTGTTTTACGATATAAGAGAAGTTCAAATGGAGCAGGTCTCTGTGTGGACGGGTTCCGAGCTAGCCTTTGCCACTCCTGCCGGCGGCTGGCTAATTTTTAACCTGGTTATGTTTGTCCTACTGGTTGAACAATTAATATTTCGTACCCGCACTGGGCTGCTTGAGAATAGGAAATGGAGCTGCAGGCCGCACTCTTTCCTGTGAGCGCCGTGAGCTTGTGATGCGATCCAGGTTAAGGCAGGTGGTGGGTTTGTGTACACCGTGGCCTGCTAAGATGGCGGCCTGTCACAGCTCTGGCCTGTTGGATCCATAGGTTTTCCGTTGCTCGTGGTGATGTCTAATTGCCGTATCGTGATTCCGTGGTTATGACTGATGCTGCTCTATTTCCGTCTGGTAAACGACCATGTACACACCTCACAACTGCTGTCTAGCAGAGTGCAGAGCTTTCCAGGTAGGAACGGAGCTGTCTTGTTAAATACATATTTATTCGACGCTGGTGCTGTTTGCTTGCTGGTTGTGTGGTCGAACCATGTAAGTTTAAAGCAGACTGGCAAAGTATGTGAGTGTTGGGGGGGGGGGGGGTAAATTACTTCATAGCAATATGTAGAGGAGTCAAAGATCTGCACCAGTAGATTATACCCGAAGGACCAGTGAATGGTTTGGATGAACTACTCAAGTGGGTATTATAAAGTGCGTTATTTGTGCTTGTGCGACACTCCTTTTTGAGAATGGGACTTATTTTTTCATCATCATTCTTTGACCCAGAGGCAAACAAGGGAGAGGTAAAAGAAAGAGGCATGAAGTGTATTCAAGACTACGCTGTTTTGTTGTTTGGCAACCCTGGCATTTTGATCAGAATCGACGCTCAGATCATTCTAAGGAGCCTCTGAACTTATTATGTATGTATTTATGTATTTCTGTTATTGCAAATTTAGCACTGGTTTATGTGCAAGATGCTAGGTACTATCACCCAGATCCAAAATCAACAATGCTGGGGTGGGAGGTTTACCGCACTATATTAAACATGTGAATGTTATTTATTAACTACAGTGTGGTAGAAGCAAGCAGCGCACCTGAAATTAGTGCTGAAATGAAGCTATAGTGTGAGCTTATTCCATAACGCAGATGGGGTACGATTCACATAACATTTGGTCGATCTATACTTAAATTAGCCATGCGAAATAGATGAGTTTGTGACATAACTTCCAAGGCCTGAGTTGCAGAATAAGGACTTGCAGGAATTCATGTGTGCATTGTGGCTTTGCAAATGTCTTAATTCTGCTAGTTTGGTTTAACTTCTGCATTGACAAATAAAGCATAAGGGATAGATTCGTTTGAGTTTTTTCTTGGATTTCCCTGTAAAACTAGCTGAAGATTTATGAACTCATAAGTTTGTGTCATAAATGTACCTCTTGCAGGTAGTTCCTCGCCCAAGAAACAAATTTCCATTTACTTCCGTTTAGGGCAGATTCAGTAAATTCCCAGGCTGGGAGTGGGTAAAGTATATTTCCACTTTTAGAAGGTTGCTGAGGAGATTGGGGTGGCGATGGATGGGTTATCTGTGGCAAAACAGAGAACAGTATCTTAATGCACACATTTTCCTTTGGTAAGTGGCAGGGAGCAGGCTTAATCATGCATCCTTTGAACATGAACTTTCTTGTGCACTTTTGCATTATAGATGTAAACAGAGTTGCTTGTAATAGGTTTTTTGACTATATGGAAGAGAGAAAAAAACTTTTTGTGCTTGGTTACCTGTTTGCAGCGGTTCACCAGCCCCTCACGATGTCAATCTCGTTGCCATTGAGGATAATGTTTTAAAATCTACATATACATATAGTTAGCCTGATTAACACATGCAAAATATTTCAGTAGGTGGAACGTTTCCATGAATGCATTTTACACATTTTTAGAAACTGGGTCTCTAGTTGGCAGAGGTATGCACCCTGTCCAAGTAGGGACCACAATCCTAGTCAGGGTAAGTCACAACACAATAAAAATTATCTTGTACTCACCCTCTAGTAGCTTGGCACAGGGCAGGCAGATTTAACTTAGAAGGCAATGTGTAAAGTATGTGTGCAATAACTCATACAATAACATAATGAGAACACCATAAAAAGTCCTCCACACCAGTTTAGGAAAATAGATAATATTTATCTGAATTAAATAAGACCAAAACAACAGAAATCCAATTTTCACAAGTAAAGCTATCACTTTTTAAAGGTTTAAATAAGTCTCAAGCCTTAAGAATCAGTGGTTGTATCCCTGTATCACACAGTACTTGGGATGCATAAAAAAAACAACACACAGGGTCGCAGAGGAGGAGAAGCGTAAAAAAAAAATAAGGCACTGCATCGGATTTTCTGCTGTGGCACAGAGGATGCGTTGTTTCTTTCTGTGTTGTAAGGCGATGCATCGATTTACAGGAGCGCAGCCTTGGTTCCTCACTGCGGGGGTATTTTGACGCCCAGAGATGATGCATTGAAAACCCTTGATGCGCTGGTAAGAAGAAGCAGGTGCTGCGTCGATCCGGTAGGCGATGTGGTAATTTTTCAGCTGTGAGGCATGTACTGTGTCGATTTGTGCAGGTGTTGCATCGATTTTTCAAATGCACTGGGATTTTCTTCTCTTTGAAGTTTGTGTCCCTGAGACTTCAGAACAGGAGGCAAGCTCAATCCAAGCCCTTGGAGAGCACTTATGGGGAAGGAAGAGTCCTTTCAGCAGAGTTGGGGTCAGCCGGCAGCAGGGCCACAAGCAAGGTAGCAGTCCTTTTCAGCAAAGCAGTCCAGATGAGTACTTTGCCAGCCAAACAGTGCCTCTGACAGAGTCCAGGTGTAGATCCAGAAGTGTCTGATTTGGTGGGGTCAGAGACCCAGTATATATACCCAAAAAAGCCTTTCAAGTGGGGGAGACTTCAAAGAGTAGTTTTGAAGTGCACAAGTTCCCCTTTCAGTCCTGTCTGCCAGGGTCCCAGTGGGGAGTTATCAGTTCTCTGTGTGAGGGCAGGCCACTGGACTTTGAAATGTAAGGTTCAGGTCCTCCACCCTTCCAGCCCAGTAAGGCCCAAATCAGTATGCAGATGGATGCAGATATGCCTGAGTGTCCTGTGTTTGTGGTTTTCTGGGTGAAATGCACAAGGAAGCTGTCAACCAGCACAGACCAGGTATTGGTTGGAGACAGGCTGTAAGGCACAGGTGACAGTAAGTGCAAAGAAATGCCCACTTCCTAGAATTGGCACTTCTAAAATAGTAATATTAAATCCAACTTCACCAGTAAGCATGATTTTCTATTACCATTCTGGCCCTACTAAACATGACAGGACTACTCCTTTCAGATCAAAATCTACCACTTAAAAGTATATAAGGGCACTTTTAATGCTGGCTATGAAAGCAGCAGGCCTCACATTAGTGGATAACACATTTGTGTGTTTTCCACTACCAGGACATGTATAAAACATAAGTACATGTCCTGCCTTTTTTCTTACATAGCACCTTGTGCAATGGTTACCTAGGGCCTACTTTAGGGGTGACTTATATATGAAAAGGGGGAGTTTAAGGCTTGGCAATTCGTTTTAAATTTCAGGTGAAAGTGGCAATGAAACTGCACACACAGGCCTGGGATATGGTTAATGGGCTACTTATGTGGGTGCACAATCAGTGCTGCAGGCCCACTAGTAGCATTTAATGTGCAGGCCCTGGGCACCTCTAGGGCACTTTACTAGGGACTTACAGGTAAATTAATTATGCCGATTGGTTAGGAGCCATTGTTACCATGTTTAGGGGAGAGAGTGCACATGCACTTTAGCACTGGCCAGCAGTGGTAAAGTGTGCAGAAACCTGAAATGAGCAAAAACAGGGTTAAAAAAAATGGAGGGAGGCAGGAAAAACGTTGCGGGGTGACCACCTCCAGGCTGTCAGGTGTAACACACATTAAAACTCCAGGAAATCTACGAGTCGGTTAGATTTGCTTCAGTACTAATGGCATCCTTTAAAAATCTCAAGAGAATCAGAAATTTGGTCCAAATGTTGGACTAATGTTTTGGTATCAGACTTACGACTTAAGGTGTTCACACTTTATGATTTTGACAATTAGGGTGCAGTGCCTATACTTTACTGTACAGTCCCATCTTGCAGAGCTGCTGATTAGAGGCAATATATTCCACTGGGAAGCTTGAGCAGATAATAGCATGTGCACTACAGATGACTTAATACATGGGGGCTTCCTGAAATCCTTTGATGGTTTTATTCAGGAATTTAAACCTAGAGCCATCACAGAGGTGGTGTCACTGACAAATTAATGCACTTCTTTGGGGTAGGGCATGGAAGGGGAGCAATTGCGATCCAAGCCTCAACAATTCTTTCGTACATGACAAAATATCTTGAGGTCAAAAATGTTGAATCTAGTCTTTACAATACATTAATTTCCAAACTACATTTCAAAACGGTTGAACAAGAAACCAGACTAAGATGGCAGATACTACTGCAACAAGACTACATGCCTGAGGACTGAGCCTCATTTCTTTACATCCATGACTGAGATCTGAGAGAGGCTCACCTACAGTACACGTACTTTAAGATACTTCATGACTGGTACTGGTCACCATCCAAACTACAGCATGCAAAACCATCCCTGACAGATGTCTGTTGGAGGCGCAGATCTCTGAAATGTGACTTACAACATATACAGTGGTCCTGCTCCAGGATCTTGTCCTACTAGATGGAAACCTCGCAATTCTTGTGAGCTACGAATTACTACCATCAGCCAAATTAGCCCTACTATACAACACCACTGAGATGGGGACATAACCTCTCACTGATAGATAGCTACATAAATGTCCATAGCCAAAAGCCTTATCCTCAGACACTGGAAGACGACCAAAACTTCAACTCGCATAGAATGTACGACAAAACTGATGCATATCGTGGCCCATGAACATGTGATTTACAGATATCGAGATCAGATGACACCGTTTGACCTCATATGGGGTTTATGCCTGATCAGCGCAATACCTGGCTTACCTAATGCTACACACCATGCCATTCCGCACACTCTTGACAGGGTGGCTCTAGCTGTGCCTTTGTCTCAAATGGAGTGGCAGCGGTGAGAACGTTCCATTGTGTCAGAGACACGGGACCTACAGCCCATACCACTGACCTCATTTTCTTTTTACACCCTCTACCCGTCCACTCCCACATGCTCCTGTCATCCTAACGTGCCAAGTGGCATGTTACCACAAGATTCAATCTTCCACACTGCCCAGATAGCTCGGACCCCATGTAACACAATTGTGCTTCCTGTTTCCCATCCTTATTCATCACACCTCTGCCCCTCACCAGTCACCACCATTATTGGTGCACTTACGTACATTTTGAATGACAGTAAACCTAGACAATGCAGTCACAGAATCTATACCCGGACACTATATTCTCAAATTGTCCTACAATGGCGAAATGTCATCAACATATATTGTTGTTTGTCACTTTAGCCCGTAGTTAATTGAACTTGCTGACGAGCTGATTGTGCTCTTAGTTTTAAAATCAAACGAGTCGCCCTTAATTGAAAAAATAAATAAAAAGAGACTTAGTGTCCCTTGAAATTTGAGGGATGAAGCCAAGAATGGTAACTGGATGTTGATTGGCCAAGGACCATGCAGCGAGGACTTCTCTCTGGCATGATCTATTCCCTTGATTGTGATGTTGAACTTTTGTGCGTCACAAAACTATGTCCAATATAAGTTAAGTTTCTTGATCTTCTCTGTTGAAGGAGACAATACCTATTGCGTACGTTTTGTGATGGCTGCTCTAGGGTGCTTTGTGTAACGGGACAGAGTACTAGGGTGCTTTGTTTAATGAGATGCTTCGTCAAGGTGCTTGGTTGACTGGCTACAGCATTACGGGCTTTATACTATACAACGTTTAAAAAAAAAAGCATTCACAAAGCCAATAGGTCTTGCCTATCCAAGAGCTATTGTCTTTGTCAATGTGTTTTAGCCATGTTATACATCAGTGTGGTTTCTGTTCAGCATGGCTAAAAGTTAGTGGTTTAGAGGGAGTGTTTTAGAGTGTCAAAGAGTGGAGTAGATTGTCGTGGGGGCACAGATTAGAGTGTCATACAGTGGAGTAGCATAGAGTGGAGTAAAGTGTCGTAGAGTGACTTGGAATAGAGGGGAGTCGCGCAGAGTGGTCTACAGTGGAGTGGACTAGTGTAGAGTGGACTGGCACAGTGCATTGATATAGGGTGCAGTGGCGTACAATGCAGTGCCATAGAATACTATTGAGTAGATTAGGGTGGCATAGAGTGCATTGGTGTAGAGTGCAGTGGCGTTGAGTAGGGTGGTACAAAGTACAGTGTAGTGACTTAGAGAAGAGTGTACGGAGTGGAGTGATACAAAGTAGAGTGGCAAGGAGTGCATTGGCGTAGGGTGCAGTAGAGTGGCTTAGAGTTGTGCAGCAGCATAGAGTGTAGTGGTGCAGGGTAAAGTGGCATAGAGTACAGTGGCAGGAAGTGCATGGTTGCAGAGTAAAGTGTAGTAGAGTGCTTTGGTGTAGAGTGTGTTGGTGTGGAGTGTGGTAGAGTACAGTGGCATAGAGAGCAATTGCATAGAGTACAGTGGTGCAGAGGGGAATAGAGTGTTGTAAAGTGTTGTGGCATAGAGGAGAATGCTGCAGAATAGTGGTGTAGAGTGCAGTGGCGTAGAGTAAAGGGGCGTACAGTCCGTGTCATAGAATGGCGCAGCATAAATAGTGGAGTAGTATAGGGTATATTGTTTCAGAGTAGAGACAGGTGGCGTGGAGTGGTGCAGGGCAGAGTGCAGTATTGTAGAGTTGATTGGGGTAGAGTAAAGTGGTATGGAGTTGTACAGAGTAGATTGCAGTTATGCAGAGTGCAGTTGCATAGACTGTAGTATTGTAGAGTGCCATAGAGTGGTGCAGAGTACAGTAACATAGAATGCAGTGGCATGGCGTGGATTTTCACATTGTAGAGTGCAGTGCACTCTTGCAGAGACATAGAGTAGATTGTTTCAGAGAAGAGTGAAGTGGCATAGAGTACATTGGCATAGATTGGCATTGAGAGCAGTGGCATAGAGAGCAGTGGTGCAGAACAGAATAGCGTAGAGTGCTATTGCATAGAGTAGAGTGTTGTAGATTATAGTGGTGTAGAGGGCAGTGGTGCTGATTAGACTGGTGTAGAGTGGCATAAAGTATACCACTCTATTTTAAACCACTGCAATTTATGCTATACCACTCCACGCTACTGCAATTTACACCCCTCTACCCTGCACCACCCTACACCACTCTACTGTAAACCACTGCAGAGTAGAGGGGTGTAAATTGCATTGGCATATAATAGAATGGTGCAGCATAAATGGCAGTTGGATGAAGTGGTGTGGTGTAGAGTGCAGTTATGTAGGATAATTCAGCACAGAGAAAGATAGAATATAGTGGTGCAGAGTAGAGTGCAGTGGCATAGAGATGACTGGTATATAGTGCAGAGTTCCAATGTAGAAAACTGTATATTATAGTGGCACAGAGTGCAGTGGCATAGAGTGGAGTTTTGCAGCGTAGATTGGAGTGGCACAGAGTGGAATAGAGAGGCATAGAGTGTAGTGAGGTAGACTAGATTGTTTCAGAGTAGGCTGCAGTGGCGTAGAGTGGCTTAGAGTGCAGTGGTGCTGATTACAGTAGAGTGGCGTAGAATGGATCGGCATAGAGCGGGTGGTGCAGAGTAGAGTGCATTGGCATAAAATAGAGTGGTGTAAAGGAGAGTAGAGATGCATAGAGTGAAGTGGTGTAGAGTGCAGAGTGTGGAGGGGAGTGATGCAGAGTAGAGTGGTGCAGAATAGAGTGCAGGGCATATAATGGAGTAGAGTATGCATGTTTTGTTAGTTCACTGTCATTACTGCTAATACATTTTCAAATAAAATTACCCTTACATTTGCGCAGACATACAGTTTTACTGATAAAAGTACACAGCGCACAAATAAGGTGTGGCAATGTAATTACATAGAGCATAGATTTGTTGTGATCATATTAAAATATTTGTTTCCAACCAAACTTCAGAATTACAAAAAAGTGCTTCATTTGTACTTTCCTAATTCTGATATATTCTGAATTATCTGCACAATTAATTTACAGTCATTTGTTTTGTTGTGTGCAAGAAAAACGCCATTCCTTTCACAGCAAGATTGTCACATATCCTTTCACAGAAAGATTGTCACATAAATCCTCTAACTTCGAAGTTGGAGAAAGAAAAGTAAACAACAAGCTCTGTGGAAGACAGGTCCTGACATGTGGCCTCTATCTTTGAATGCACAGTAAATGTGACAAGATAAAAAGAAGATTTAAAGGGCTATTTACAGAAAGTGAGCACTCATTGAAGAATGCAAGGAGCAATGGTAAACGGGTGATGCTCCACAGGATGGGCAAAGACATGCTGGACAGCCTAAAACAAATAAATCCAGCAATTAGAAAGCAAGCAAATATGAGTATCAAACCACAAAGCCAATGGTAAGCAATGGGCAGAATGAATACCCAGGGTAGCTTTCCGCATGTCACCAAGATGTCTTCGCAAACCAGACAGCTGCATTATCTGGTAGGCTTCGACCTAGAAATGTTGCTATTTTTGAATTACATTTTTTGTTGTTTAAACATGCTTTACTTTTCAATTAAAACATTTTTAAAAGATTGCTTTAAATTAGATCAGACGTCTTAATTTGCCCTGTGACACTTGAAGGTGAGCAACACTGGGCGGAGGAGAAAACACAGTTGAAAGCAACACAGAGAGAATGGGAAGCAGGGAATTTGACAAGGAGAGGCACATGAGAGAGAGCTTGCAAAGCAAGCCGGACAGCAACAAGGAGTTCAGGAACAAGTATTTGAGGGAGGGGAGAAGCATTCAGGGGAGAGAGTTGGAAAAGTTTGCACTCTAATGACGTGCTTAAGCAAAAAAGAAAGAAAATAGTTCCTTGAAAGTGAGCAGTAAAACGACTGAAGACATCCAATCAGCGAAATGGTAAGGAGACTATGCTCCAGGGGAGGGACAAACAGAAAATGGATAACCCAGGACAAGTAAGTCCATCAAATAACCAAGTAAATGAGAGTAACAATAAAGCCAACCAGTGGACTAGATGAAAGCCCACGTAAGTTCTTGATAATGCCCATAATAGTTATTTTGCAACCAGTCAGCTTGCGCTGGTTGGTAAGCTTGACTTAAAAAAAGACACATACAGTATCCCGGGCAGTATGCTTGTGGAAACTGGGCCCCCTTATTGCACCAAGTAGAAATTGGTGGTCACCCTTTATAAGGACTGGATTTTAGCAAACGTTGAAATAGCAAAAAGGCACAGGACATATTTCTTACTATTCATGATCCTGGACTCTGGAGCACTCTTAGCTCTTCCTCGACAGCCTAACACAAACATTGGCTCTTAATAATCCCCTAAAAATTTAACCATTCAAGCAAGACTTCCACCCACAACTGTACTCTCAAAAAGGAGTTTTTGATCAACACTGGATGACCAGCCTGTATACACCAGCAGTACCTGAGCAGTGCAAATCGGGTATCTGCACCCCTTCATCTATAGCAATAACTTCCTCACCATTAGAATGACCCCTTCCACAAAGTATCCACATACTCCTCTTACCGGAAACTACAGAGCACTGACCGCATTTTTCATATTAACGTGTGTGTGTGTGTGTGTGTGTGTGTGTGTGTGTGTGTGTGTGTGTGTGTGTGTGTGTGTGTGTGTGTGTGTGTGTGTGTGTGTGTGTGTGTGTGTGTGTGTGTGTGTGTGTGTGTGTGTGTGTGTGTGTGTGTGTGTGTGTGTGTGTGTGTGTGTGTGTGTGTGTGTGTGTGTGTGTGTGTGTGTGTGTGTGTGATAGCAGCATGGCACGTGGTTACATGTATGGCACATATTAAATACCTTAAATAAATTAGTAAATAAAAACTCTTGACCATCCCTTTGCCATGCCCATTCCTGACCCATTTTCTTAGGTTATTTAGGACCCGACCCTCTTCGGAATTTGCTGCCATGTTAATTACACTTAATTCAGGCAAAAATGTAAGCATAGGGATGTTCCTATTAATAATAGGAAATCGTTTGACAGTCAGCCTTTTTGATTTCTTTGGATTTCTTTTTGGTATACATTACGTAGCGATGGTGTTTGGATACTGAAAACCAATATATATTTTCAGGTGTAATGTGTTCCCTCCTTAACCGAAGTAGAAATTAGACATCCACAGTAATCTACAAACCAGACTTCTTTTATTGTAGGATTTTACATCGTGCTCAGATCCTGTTATTGCTTAAATTTTACCTGGAGATGTCCACTTTTTAACTTCAATGGTTGCAAGCAGAAAGTCAGAAGCATGTCTCAATCCAGCGACAGCATCACCTCCCAACTAAGTTCAGGTCTTTCTCAGAGATTTGTTGAGCCCAGAACCCCTCAAGTATTCTTATTCCCACTGTCATTGCGGTGGTGCGGTATATTAATGCGCGATAAGTTCCTACCTCGGGTGTCACTTCCTGTAACCTGCTGCAGGCTTTTTGTTGGCTATCTGTCTCTTGCATTCTTTGCCTAATCCCTTGAAAAGGAGATTACAAGGACAACGTGGGCTCCTCGCCTGGAATGTGCAAAGTGTCCGCGGCTGAATGCTGCCAGGCCATTTCTCAAACCCAACGACGGCATTCCTTGTGGCCGCTTAACCACCCAGCGGCTTACCAGCACAATGCCATCCTTTCACATCAGCTGGTCTGAGAGCAAATGATCCTGTCTTCTGGCACCGACAGATTCCGGCTGCACCCTGCCCTGCCAGCAGAAGGGGTCCTCGCTGTCCTGGTCAGATGCCAGCTCTCCCTGAGACTCGGAGCCCCTCCTCATGTACCTGATGCTATCAACGGAAATGAATGGGAAAGCATTGTACTGCGCGCAGGCAGGAGTGTTCAGAAGGCCGTGCCTTGAGTGAACAGGGTTTTATAGCGGTACCCAGCGAGCACTCAATACCTTCTGGGCACCTGCAGGCTACATAACAGTCTAGCTTTTTTTCTAAAGGCATGTGCTTTCAGCAGGTTACTGGATTCAAGATGCTGAGGTTTGCACACATAAGGGAATTTAGAAACTGTTTTTTGGTGAAGCGGTGAAGTTGCAATTAGAACGCAGGCCCCCTGTGTCCATTTTGGCCACCTACTGTACAGGCCACTCCTTCCGTTCAATGGGGTACTTTGGCGAGGAGGTCAATTTGCACACTGCATTTCTTGGAGAAGAAAGCATCCTTGGATGAATCAAATAGTACTCCAAGTAAAAGGTGGCAAAGGGGTGCTACAAACTGAGAGCAACTGGGTGGATGAGTCCATGGCATTTTGTGACATATAGTTATTTTCAGAAAATGTATTCTCTGGGCTGTGGTTGGCGTTGGGTGCAGGGGTTTGTGCTCTAGTTGGGTCTCAAAGGATGAAGAGGTGTGAGCTGAGGGCCAACATGAACCGAGCCTGGGAGGATTCAGCTCCGTGGACGATGGGGTGGATGTTCCACTGGAGAGGTCTAAGAAATCCAGAAGTCCAGGATTTGGATGCCACACATATACTCAATAGTGTGCCCTGGACGTGTGGCTTGACAAAGCGCTTTATTGCAGTGAGTGTCCAGAGACTGGAATCTGTTCGCCTTCAGGATTCCCGAACACTGTGGATTTATTTCATTCTTGAAATGAAAGAGGCTTATGTCTTATACCAGAGGCTCAGTAAGATAATTCAGCGGGCTGGCCACTGCTGCACAGAACCCTGTCTAGCCTGAAGGAAGGATGATCAAATTCTAGTAGAGCCAACACCTTCTTTTGAGCCACTTTAAAAGGGGGACCTTGGAGTTTGGTAATAGCATCTTTCGGGTAAGTGTTAGTAGACACTTCATGTAATGAAGTGCGCTATATCGTGACCAATGGCTCCGCCAGCGGTATTTCAGTGTATGGTAATCTGGGGCAGAGTTCCTCTCAGCACCTATGGCTTCAGGTCACTGTTTCTTTTAGGTGTGAATAGATCAAGCTGGCTTGGACATTAAAGGTTTGGTGAAAGGGGAACACTAGACATGGAAGCATCAGGAATGTGTTTTCCCTACAAAGTGCTTGGTTTCACGATAAAAGATGAGTAGTGAATGCCACCTTCATATAATGCTTTAGCTAGGTGCTGGGCTCTGCTAAGGTGGCTGCTGGGTAGCTTGGTTACCCCTTCCAACCCATTCCCTTCCTGAAGGTGGACGTGCAGTAGATAAATGCCGTCCCTACCACTACAAATCTGGGCCTCACACTGTCCTATTCCAGCAGTTTATCAGCACATTTCACCTGGAAGTCAAACCTCAGGTGGATGAGTGATAGACCCTTCTTTTAGCGCCTAAAACAAGAAACAGAATATCGGAATAAGTACACAATCCAAGGCACTGTCACTTTAAGTATAATTCTGACAATGTGGCATTTCGCTCAAAAACGTCCCACAATGACAGACACGTTTCACACTGTTCTGTGGAGGAAAGAATGAGCTTTGTGATGCATTGATGCGCTTTCACAGCGATGGCTTGGGACGGGACAGGGTTGTTTATTCGCAGATAATTGTATTTAAAAAAGCACACAGTAGAAAACACTACTCCGTAACCAGCCCTCCTGTCCATCTGACTTGCAAGGCACCTTGGTGACAAATTCTTCTCTGTCTCCTTCACTCTACAGTAATTCTAACGCCTGGAAGAGATAGAAAGTGCCCACGGATTACAGAATTCCATTTAATCTCCTGTAAATCCACGTCCTCGACTCATTTCCGAGGTCGATCTGCATTCAGACTGATTACACAACAAATTTCGCAGCACTGTACCATTTGCTATGCCAAGGTACATAACTATTTAAATACAGTCCATTAATGTAACCCCCATTGCTGGCGTGGAGGTCACGTGCTGTCTGCGTGGCGCAGTTTATAAACCGCAGTCCACGACCAAGGCCACATGAGCTAGAACTGGCAGATTTCCCTGTGACACACACAAAATCTGGCGACTGTAAATCCATCCGAGGACTGCTATATGTCGGGCCACTGGAACTATGTCAGACCAAATTACGTGCCACAGTTGTCAAACTTATGTGGCATGAAAAAACAAATAATGCTGCACAATCTGTGACACTGTTATTTTGTCAGCTCAACACATATTGATACTGTCTGAACAAAGATGCACCTGGTTAGCACCAATGTTAAAGCCTGAGTTCAGCAATTAGCAACTGAAAAGTTAACAGATAACATCAGTAAACAGTCTTCCGTTGTGTAAATCTACGTTTTAGCACTTTTTAAGTAACTTTGGAGCCATTTGAGTCAGAAATATTTTTTGGGCAAATTTTGCAGAAGATGGTGAATTATGTGGCAAAGTCTACAAATTTACAACTATGCAGAAAATGTGGCTACTGCAGAATCAAGATTCCAGAAGCTCTTGATAGATGGCCAAAGGCACACGTCTTAAAATCTTTGAAACCAACGAGGCTACGCCTGGAGGCGAGCAGGCTAAAGGGCGTTCGCTGCAGCTATGTGGAAAAAAATCACATCAATGCCTTTCGACCTTTCACCAAACCTTTCACTCCGCGCTAGGAAATTCGCCGTTTTCTAAAAACCTGTGTCCACCAGTTTATAGAGGACATGGCAAATTGTTGGCTCTAGGCAAGGACAATCCTACGTGGCTGTCTATTTTATCACTCTGTGTAAACTTCCATTTGTTTTCTTATTTATTTATTTTTAGACGGCTTTAGAGGGTGGAGGTTCCTATTTTTGCCTCACTCCCTCCTGTTTGAATTAAAACAACACTTCCCTTTAGTAGAGTCACACTGGGAGTTATTAATCTGCTGATAAAATAAATAAAAAGTGCAGGTGCCTACATTTTTTCTTAAGAGGCTCCCTCCAACTTCCGCCCTTGGCATGCCACACTTCAGATTAGGATAGGATCCGTGTCACCAAAGGTCAAGAGCAATGGGGATTTTCAGGTAGGGTTGTGTACTGAACGGACCTGATGCTGCTGGTGACAACCACTCCAAGGGCTTCCATGTGGAAGGTGAAGTGGATGGAGGTAGGGTGGAACCCCAGGGATCTCCACGGGAGATGGGGAGCTTCTTGGATCTTTGGAACCCATCTGGATGAGTTGGTGGCTGTAGGCAAAGTCAGAGGAAAACAGATAGAGGCCTGTGTCTGAGAAGCCTGTGCATGTTTTCAGTGTGTGGATTAGTGCTTGGTGGTCGTCTGTATCAAAACTTTGGTGAGGTCTAGAGAATTAGGAGGTGGGGGGTCTTTCTTGTAATTGATAAAGAGAGTATTGTCAGCAGGGGAGGATGAGCCCTGTTCCAAGTTTGCCTGAGAAGGTTCCTTGATGGAAGGAGGTGTTGAATAGGGGAGTGAAGGCCTCTCTCCGGAGAACACTGTTGTTCTTACAGGTCCAGGTAAACCCACTTGCCCTAATCATGGGATGATAACCTTCCCTTTCTCTTTTTCTGACAGATGTTTCTCTTGCTTCAGCGCTACTAACAAACAGCAGAAGACAGAGATCATAGCAGGAAGCAGACTCCTTTTCCATTTTGTAATTAGGAGGATGTGTGATGTTGGTCTTTCTTGATTTGGGACATGTCATGTTGTTGTAAAAGTATTTTGGTCAGTTTTGTGAACTGCTAGGATTTTTGAATTGGTGGTTTGAAAATTGCACCATTCAGAAATGAGGGTGCTGTCAAAATGCCAGACTGGGCATACTGAACTGTTCATCCATTTTGGTTCAAGAAGTAATTCCTGACTCCCAGTTCCAAAAAGTAGAGAAGGATATGAACTCCCTTGTTCTGCCATCCTTTCCAAGTGAACATACCTACTGCTTAACTTACCAGCTTCCAGATCTACCCACTGAGCAGTGGGATACTCTGCTGTTGTGTCGCAAGTGCCAAGAAGCCTGTTCTGGTGGGTCTTTGGTCCAGAAACATGCACAAGACAAGACATGCAGTGTAAGACCAGATTTGGCCGGATGTTTGCCCCACTGTAGCAACACCATTTCCTGTGCGGTAACATTGGTTCCCCTAGACTGGAGTGTTAACTGTTAATTTTTTTGACTTTCATTAAACTTGTTAAAAATAATTTTCTCCACTTAACTGATTGTGTCCTACTTTTTGTTGTAGTTGGATACTACGTTGTAATTTTTTAACAACTTAATTTGTAACTTACATCATTTATTCCCTTAGTTGTCTGCACCTCTGAGCATCTTCCTCCGGGAAAGTCTTGCACGTGCCCCTCACAACCCAAGGGAGGGAAAGGATACTTTGAGGAGATCTTTGGTGTGCTTATGTGGAACCTGCTGGCTTGGGTATTGTGGAACGTCATCTAGAGCATGTGTAAAATTTTGTAGCTGTGAGAGTATGCAGTGCCTGAAATAGAACTGCCAGAGTGGGTAGAGATGGACCATCCAACAGGGATAAGGGCATCACTACCACCAGGATAAATAGACCATTGAATATTGCAGGGATAGACACAGTAGGGCCACAAGTAATAAAGTTTGACCCGCCAAGCAGAAAAGACAGCAATGGAAACAAGATGGCTGTTGCAATGGAAGAAGGGAAGGAGGTGGCAGTGCCCACGGAGATGGATACTCCATTCCCAGCTATGCAAGAGACAGCTCTGCTAACAGGGATAGGGACACCAACAGGAACAGATGTACCCCCTCCTCAGAGAGATGGAGACATCACTGGAGTCATTGTCATGACACTACGCGTGATAAATAGCAAATGTGCATGTAACAAACATTCTATAGTAGTGATGACAAGTAATCGTGACAAAATGTGATAAGATTTAAACAGTCTTCTAGTTATATTGCAGCTGACCTGGACCACCTCACTCTTGGACTTGACCCAACACACTTTTGTTCCATCCATGGAAAAGGAAAAGCTTTGGGTCTATGTTTCAAGTATGATTAGTAGGTTACAAACTGCCTTAACCTCCCCTCTACTGGCAGGAACCAATTATATGTGCCTAGCAGAGCCATAAACACAGATCAATACAACTCAAACACAAACCACCATTTGGATGAGTCCTTCTTCGTGGATGTTGACACTTCTGTTATTTCTCCATATCTGCTAGCAGTGGTTGGAGGCTCCTAGAATTGCTCACATTTTTTACTTCAGTATATGAAAGTTTAAATATCTCCCAGTTCTCCATATTCCACTCCCATAAAAATGGGATTTCATGCCACTTCTCCACTTCAAAGCGGGTAGGTCACATAACCATGTTTAGTACATGGCTCCTTCAAATGTCAAGTCAAAAAATGTGAGGGTAACATAACGAGCGTATTTGAGAAGTACTCCTTCATCCATGGGTATATTGGCACAGAGTAACAGATGTTCATTATTCCCCATTCCAATGGGACTTGTTTTATCTATATGTGGGGATAAAGGCTGAGTAGGCTTGCTGGGGTTCTAACCAGTGACCTTGGGGTAAGTGCAGATCCTTGGAGTAGATGCTTTGCCGCATTAAATTGCAGAGGGCATTGCCAGAGGTGCACTTGCCCAAAGAAAACTGGGAGAAAATCCGGTTGTGTGAGTAGTTCTAAATGTACATTTGGAAAGACCTGATCACATGCCAGGAAAGAGCGAGAAAACTTGGAATGTCCTTCAGAATGAGGCTCCAGAGAGAGAAAAGTTTGCTCGACTGTGTGAAATTTTGGAGTGACAGAAATGTGGTGAGAGTCTGATGAAAAGCAAATTGAATATCTTTCACTTCTCTCTTTGCAATCCACGTGTCCTCAAAAAAGGGTTTAACTTGTGAGACCATGAGAGCATAAATATTTATATGGGGTTGTTGAAGTCCATGTTCTCCTCTGCGATCATCCATCACTGTGTTTGATCATTGTTTGGTGATGGTGTTTGGATAGGTCAATTCCTAAATAATGTTAACCCTACTTCCTCTTTGTATATGTCATACTAACCTATTAGGCCGTTGAATAATGTTGATATTTTTTGTATATACTGTGGGGTGCTATCTGCCGAAGCAGTACTTTAAAAATGAATTATGTTTAGAGTTGACTGTTTTGGAAATGCATTGGACTGAAGTTTACACAGTCCTCGGCAGTGTTCGTTTTAGACATTGGACTCATTCCAAGAAGTTGCTGTAACTCTTTGTAAGAGGAAAGACGCTTCTTTACCTGCAAAGGAAATATGTATGAGGAGAAAAATATACATATGTGTAAAAAAAAAACCTCAGAGCCATCAAAATGAGCAGGAGATAACCAAGGGGTTCACTTCATTACAGAAGTGACAGACGAATGTGTTTTCTTGTGTGACCAACACTGCAAGCTAAGTATCATCTCTGAACCTGGGTGCACCATGGCCACTGGTTTATTGTGCTTCAAATGCAGTGGACTGTGGGAACATGAGCTGGAAGTACTCATGGCACTTAGCTCTTCACCAAACCTGTTCTTGCGATGAAGTGTCAAGTGAGTGAGTGGACAGGCGATTACATTTATTAGGACTACTCTTCTTTACACAACATTTCTTTAAGAGGTCGTGCATTATCTCCTATTGTAGACATGGGTCTGTAATGTGTTCCCAGGAGAGGTGTGGTCACTGGTCTGCATTCTTCAGTTATACCTGAGTAGTAGAGATTGGTAATTGTCATATTACTAGCAGCTTCATGGGCTCAAGATAACTGAATTTAATTAGAAAGCTCAGGGCATGTTGTAGAGAGAATATTTATGGACTGAAATAATGACTAAGGCTTGATAAACTCCTAGCTTTCAAGGTTGAGTATAGCTGTGCACTGTGGGACTTTAAATTATCTACATATTCATCAGTATAATTCAGTTTCGTTCTTTACAGTCAAATACTATTGTAAATTCCTGAATACGCAAACCGTGCTGAAGACTTTACTGATAGCCTAACTTCAGATGTTCTCCAGAGGGAAGACTCTTCATCCTAGGACGTGTGCCACTCGTCAACCGTTGTCCTGCCAGAATTTAATGCCACCCTATCTCTTTTCTCCACGAAAGCTTCATCTTGTTGGTGTAACTGCTTCCTTTGCTGACATTTACCTTACACCACCCATGATTGTATGTAAATCCTTGAACGAGTAGGGCCTTATTTCCTCGATTTTTCTCTTGGACATTTCGAGGCTGCTCTTTACACCCTAGATTCAATCTTTATCCTGCTAGTTATCTCTCAACTGATTCGACACAAAATGATGGCTTGTGCATGCAAAATGTGGTGAGCTGTCATGAAAATGTACATAGATTGATTACCTTATGGATAGACAAAGGTCTTGGGTTGAGAACGGACTCTATAAGGGATGGTGAACCCTGACTATCCCGGGTTACATGGCCTACATTACTCAGTTATATTTCCCATCTGACTACCTAAGCCTCCAGTTAGCTAATATTCTTACCCCAATGTGAATCCAACTCGCCAGCGCTGGTGACTTAGTTTAAAATGTCAATCTAGATAGCCGGTGGAAGCTGTAAATAGTCCCCTGCATTCCACACTCACCTCAAAACCATTCTAGATGCATCTGATGGTTTCGGGCAAGTTACACATCGTTGGTTAATTCAGCTAGCAGTGATATCCTCATTCTCCCTTTACTTTTAATGGTCTCTCACATGAAGTGCTCTTACCATATATGAGAACTAGATCGTCTCTGTACCCGCAAGCACTCCAGCATCCAGTCTGGACTTTCTTTTGCTGATTACCTATGTTGTGTCCCTGTGCGAATTGTGATCTCACCATGAGCCATTTATAATTGTGAATGCATTGATGCAAGTGTCCATTACATGACATCTTCTCACAAGCGCCGATATACATCATTGGGCCTCTTCATCAGAAGTTGTTTTCTCCACCTCCTTTCTATTTTGATTCAAGTCTGCATTGCTGAGATTCATATGTACAGCTGTCTGGCTCCCAGTTATGCTGGTCTTTGCTATATAGTACATGAATCATGCGCTATGTGCAGCTGCTGCACAAGGGGCGCATATTTATCGTCACTCTGCATACTGTTCCCACTACGGAGGTTTTTGCTGTGCTCTTTCTTCTTCGGAAACTGGACAGAATTTAAGAAAGATCTCGAATGGCAGCTGAATGGCTGTAAAATAAAGAAGAAAAAAAACAGGCTAGCTGATACTAGAGAGGACGCTTCTCCTTAGAGCCCAAGGTCATTTGATATTTGCTGATGGCCTCGGAGAGACAATCTCTACTACAAATGGAAGGGGGATATATATTTTTCCTTTTTAGCTCGTGGTTTTTGAGAAGGAAGCAAAGTATCTATGTTGCTGCAAAGAATGCCCCTGTGGGCACAGTTCCCTTCACAAAAAACAGCGAATCGCCTTTATTAATGGTTTTAAATTTCTGAAACCGGGCAGGCCCTGAACATGCTGCGAAATGCGTCTAACTGAATGTAATCAACCCACGTTTGGACCCACAACCGGAACTGTGGTGGAAAACTTAATAAAAAAAGTGCATACTTTTTCAGAGAACGATACTGACTTTAATATCACAACCCTGGGATAGAAAACCTGCCGCGTGTGCGGGGAAGGCGTTGGCCTTCACCGCGGTGAGCTCGCAGAGGCGGCCAGGCCTCAGCGGCCTTCCCTGCAGTGAGGAATCCGCACGCATCTGCCCCTGCAGCTTGGCGCGAGGCCACCTCCTGCCCAGGCCCTCTCGAGCCATAGATACCAGGGCACTCTGTCTTCGACACCAGCCAAGAAGTGGCGAAAGGAATCCCTCGTTGCGCCCCTGCAGCCAAGAACGTGCGTGTTGTGAGGAGTCTGCGGAGCCTCGCGCGGACAGCCCCAGCTGTAAAGACCCGGTTTTCTCAGGGGGGGTGCGCAGCTGGAGATTTCGGTGAGTGTTTTCGATTAAGCTGCGTTCGATGGCTTGTCACTCGGAAAGGCCGGTCCGGAGAGTGGCCCTCAAGTGTTAGTCTAGTACTGCCCTGGGAGTCGAGAGTGTGTACACAGGAGCCTTTGTAATTCGCAGCTGGCAGGGGGAGATGAGTTTTTGCAGTGTTGTCGACCAACTCTTCTCGCGTTAAGTGGCTGTCTACTCGGATGTGAAATTGTTGAGACTTTTTCTACGTGCGTGTAGAGTGTAAAGTGTGGTGATTTGCACTTAAAGACTTCAGCACTGAGAGCAAGGTTCTGGGGGGTATAGGAATACATAAGCGCTTTTGAGCATTGCCCTTTCCTCCAGGTAGTCAATGTCTTTATTGAGAGCTAAACGTTAGCAAATGATAAAAAATAACCTGTTTGTTAACTTCGCTAAATAGTGCAACTCTGTGGTATTTATTAGACCAGTTCGAGCTGAGAAGAGGTAATAGTATCTGGGAGGCACGGTTACTTCTCTCTCCTAGATATTAGGTTCTCTGTTACTCAGTGCTTGAAATGGAAAAATTAAAATGCCGGTACTCTGTGCCAGAGTACCTGCTTGTTTCCGAGAAGTGCCGGTACTCTCCAATTAAAAGTATTACGTTTTTCTTGAGATGTGCCGGTACTCTCACTCTCAAAATAAAAAAGTGCCGGTACTCAGTACCGGACTGTACCGGCCCATTTAAAGCACTGCTGTTACTACTAGTTACTACTAGTTCCATGAATTGAATCGTCTTTGTCAACAACTGGTTATTATTTTACAGGTCAGTTCACATGTTTTCTGAAACATGATTATTACACGTTCCATTGTTTCATCTTAAGTATTTTCTTCTTTTTGTACATTGGGCAATCTTGGTTTTTAGGTCGAGTGCACAAGCGCTTTAACCTGTTGTTAGTATTGTGGGCTTCCACACCCACTTCTCGCCCATCATTTTGACTCATTCGTGGGCTTGCCTTTCCAAAACTCCTTTGCGTTCATTGGTAAATGCTTTACATTTGTCCCTCCTTAGGGAGGTTTTGTTATCGCCTTGCAGACTGCCCCTGTTACACAGATAATTGCATGATTGCCAATATGTTTGACTGTGAGCAAACTTCTTTTTCCTTTTGTGTCTCTCCTTTGCACTCATGATCATGGCAGCCATTGCGCTTTGGATCGGCTTGCTTTTGTCAACTAATGTCCAGTTAGGAATTTACAATACCAATAGCTCTAACTGGAGCAAATGTGAGACCGATTGCATTGCAAATGCTTGTTTGTTCTTGACTTCACAATGTGGAATATCTTTTTTTGAAATATCTTCTGCTGTTTCCACAAACCAATGGGTGTAGCCAGTGCTTTTTGGTATGTCTCCAGTCTACAAATGAAAGCAGAAATTTGTTTTTAACAATTGTATTGGTAGGCCCATATGAATAATTTGTAAACATTCTGCTGATGACTGCTTTATTTTTTCTCTCTGCTCCTTTCTTTGGATCAGTGTCTTACACTAGACTGTAAAATAGCAGTAGCATAGCCCTATTCCTTGCTACACTGGCTGTCTATAATTATTACTCCGTTCCACACTATTTCCTCCAATTTCCACCTCCACAATTGTCAGAAATCTGGCAGTCCTATGCAGTCTTTGCAGAGATGCCCGAATGGAATGGTATGGAGTTCGATTACATTCATACCGGAACTGTTTTCACCAAAAACAAATGTGGTGCTAGCACTTGTGGTGCATAGGGTAGCGGGGGCTTGAAGCCCCAGTGCTCTGTCGACCAGCTTTCATTCTTAACAAAGGCACACCCTTCTGCCTCCCAAGCCCCTCAGGCGGATCAGTTCACATAGCACACTGAACTAAAAATTCATGTACTCAAAATGCCATGCACTGCTTGATTTAATGAAGATTGGTGGAGGGAGCTGACTGTCCTGCTCTTTGATTCTCAGTATTTATTCTGTTCAAGTCTTTTCACTCACCCACTATGTCTGATTGTAGGCCTTAAGAGAAGCTCCCTTTGGTGAAAAGCCTTCACATTCAATGGCTGAGGGCTTTATGTGATTTCAATATACACTATCTGAATTACAAAAAAAGCTTTTTAATTGTAATTTGGTAAATACTGATCACTTCTGGGGAATACATTTTTTTTTCTATGAATATACTCTCAAGATACCTCGTGCCTTTTCTGCCGTTACTGAGATGTTGAGGACAGGGTGATCGTTGATGATAGATGATGACACATATCAGGTTTCCAACCACTGCCCTTGCACTGGTCTCTGTAAAGACCCGGGGGCATATTTACTAAGCGGTTGCATTACCCTTGCATGATGCAAGTCATCGTAAGGCAACACAAGTCCTTCAATGGTATTTACCAGGCCATGCAAAGCCACTGCGCATGGCTCTGCATGGTTTAGTAAATCCAAAGTAATACAAGGCAGTGCATACAGCTGCTTTGCGATAGGGAGGCGTTCCATGCGTGGTGTTTGGCCGTTTCTGACACAATCCCAGATGTACTAAACTCAGTAAACCTGGGATTGCGCCAAAATGCTGCGCCTCCCTGACTTTGGTGTAACGAGGAGAAATACCTTTATTTATGTCCGTTTCTTCCTCTTTCTACATGTGCTGGTTTTTGCTGCACACATAAAAAGAGGAAAATGCCCCAAAGGATTGTTTTTATGGAGGAAGGTGTCCCTTCCTGCACAAAAACAATCATGCTCATAATGCATGCACCCATGCAGCATGGCACAAGGGTGTCTGCATTGGTGCTAGGCTGCCACAAGTACTAGCAGACAGAAAAAATGCACCACATCTTAGTAGAAAGGTTGCATTTCTACTGTCTCCCTTCCACGAAAAGCAGTTTCACCCAACACAGTACAGCTAGTTGTCCTGCTGCGTTAGGTGAAATATTGGTATATTTACCCCCGGATCTGCAGGATGGATGCTTTCTTTAGGTGTAAGGATATTTTATAATGTATGATGGACAGCAGACAGTAATCCGCCTAGATGTTCATGCCATACACTGAATTAGATTAGTGAGTTAAGGTATCTTGATTAGGTGCACTAGTCCGACAACTCCTAAGGGAGAAAGTAGTCACTCATTCTCTCCCTGTACAGTGCAAATATTAATTTCACAGCAGTGCCTATTCGGTGTATGCTACAATTCCCAAGTGGCTCCTTTGACTCATGGTGCCCTTAAATAATCTTGTGCTTAGTGGCAAATCCCTCCAAGAAATAAGCATGCCAGTTGGAATAATAAAGCAGAACTTTATCTATATGAAAAAATATAAGATTCTTAAGTGTGCTTAGACATTTTATAGGTTTTAAGATTGTTGGACTCCAGGGTTCGAGAAGATTAGCAAGAGTTCTAGTAGCAGTTCCAAGATTCCAGCATATGTATTTACTCTGTCAGGTACACAGCCTGCCCTTAGAGCAATGGACAATCCGAACCCTGAGTCCTCAACATCACACAGTATAAGGAAAAATTAGAAATGGGCCTGTAGTGCGCAGGCTGCTAGTTTTTGCAGCTCATGGGTGAAAAGACATAACTTCTGCTAATACTTTCCTTGAACGAAAAGCGAAGTGAGTCTGTACACTGTCAGGCAGTTCTTCGTAGGAGTGATGGATTTCCGAGGGTTGAGCAAGACAAGTCATTCAAGGCTTTCACTTCTCCGGTAAAGGTTGTTGAAAGCCTTGAGTCCGGTTCAGGATCTCATGTTATATTAGACTGGATTTGTATATCACTGAATTGAATTGCAGCATTACCCATTTGGGGTATCTTCAAACGTTGTTTTTAAGGATTCTGTTCTTTACAAGAGTCTGCTTTCTATTTGAGTATTATCATCAGGTGTGCGGGTGCAGTGAATCTATCATATATATGTTTGGTTGCTAGTTCAATATAGTGTGTGGTCAAAGACCTTAAACAACTTGGGTATTTTTATGCCTTGTTCTCAGGATTTGGTCACAAACATAGTTTGTTTACAATTGCAGTAGGATCATTAGTAGTATGGGGCAGTTTTTCTTTCACTCGTGTGTCATTGTAAGTAGAGTTTGGTGTGTGGCTGGAGGCCATTACTGATTCTGGTATGTGCCGTCTGAATATTGGGTACAGCTTTTCTACATGTGGTGTAATAGGGCACAGAAAACATAAATAGTCCATATCATCTAAATTCAGAAGAAAGTGAAAGATGTTTTTCGATATATATCAATTGATGTAGGAACTGGAGACTGTTTTACTTTTCTTTTTTTTATCAGAATAGTTATCCCTTTTATCAATTTCTGTTTGTTTCCAGCAGGCTGGTCTATTTTGCTGCAGTTGGATGTTTGCAGGGGGCTGTTGTGTAAGGGTCTTTGCATGGTCTGAGTGTAACCCACTGTACACAACGTACAGTTTTCAGCTCTGATTCGGTCACTGAAGGAACTGGCTCACTTGGATCTGGCCTTATGCATCAGTCATAGACCTGATGTCCTGTTAAATCATGAGAATACAATCTGCACTTTCTTCCCAGTAGTTTTTTAACCAAGTTATACCTGAAGGCAGGTGATTAGGGCGTGACATGCTGTTCACCACCACCACCACCTATCATCCATACTAGCAGGAAAACTCCGACTTCTGAAGAGGTTGTCATTTTTACCACTTTTCAGAAGAAGGTGTGAGAGAGAAAGGATTGCCTGACACGCTCTTCAAAGATTCTCAGTTCAAGGAGGGTTGAACGCAATGATAAGAAGATGCAAATTTCGAAACTGAAGCTTTTGTGTGTTTTTTTTAAAATTATTTAAAAAAAAAATATTTTTAAGAGTAGAAAAATGGTAAGTCTTCCACATATGTAGAGCTCAACAACTCACTGGCTCTTGCAAAATGAAACCACACTTCGGGCAAGCCTATCAGTCTAAAGTGGGTTTAATGCAAAATAGCCGCTGCGTAAGTAAAACAGTGCATGACAATTGCCGCTTCAATAGACCAGAGCTTCCACCTTCAATCCAGCTGGAGTGTACATTGCTGGAATTCATACACTTTGTGCACATTTTATGCAGTTTTTTCTCAATACAAGTGAATGGTACACGAGAACATGTGATCGCTACTGTTATTTAAACGAAGGTGAATAATGAGCAGATAACGGGACCTTTTCACAAGAAAGAATCTGAAAAGTTCTTGAAGTCTAGATACAAAAAATACAAACACGCATGGGCTTCGCTACTTTCTCAAATTCAGAGTTTACGGCACCAGTCTTCAAAACAGGACTATGCATTCTAGGTTTAGCAGAAAATGTGCAATTGTACAATACCAACAAAATGATTTATGTGCTTTGAAAATACATGAAACTTATCATACACTATAATTAGTGTGATATGCAGGTTAATTTAAAAAACACTTTGCAATTCAGAAATAAGATGCATCGGCACAAGTTAAGGCATGTATGAACTTTAGAATAGTCATAACAAAGTAATGGTGGGTAAGGCATGAAAACAAGTCATTCTACTTTCACATGCTGCACTCACGGCAGGGTACAGGGCCTACATCACAATAACCAAACTCATTACTGCAGGCCCTGCTCTTGAATAGAACCCTGGCCTTTGTCTCAGTCCTCTAATAAAAGCGTTTGAAAGCTTTCAATGCCTATTCATCCTAAGTACCTCTGTGCTATTGGCAGCAGACTATCTGATGAGAGGTAGGTGTCATTGACAACACGGTGTGTGCTTTCTGGCTGTCTGCTGGCACAGATTTGCCAGCCTGGAGGTTGTAGGTTCCTCATAATAAGGGCAGGCCTGATGAAGTAAAGCCGTCGGTGTTTATTAGATTTTGTGTGCTTCAAATAGATGTAAATTGGTAAACGTGTGGTTCTCCGAAGCAGGCGGCATAAAGCGTAATGTTCCACGTGCGTGCACTGCTAGCTGTGTAGGTTTGGTATGGATGTCCTATTATACGTTATTCTTCTTGCTTGTGTTGATTCAGGGCTGCTTGCCACCTTTTTCTTCTTCTCACAAGAGTAGTTTCAGCACTGCCCTCCTATCTGTTGGGTACCATGCTGAGGTCTGGGGCCAGGCCTTTAAAATAGTCCATGCTTGATTAATGGGAGGAAAGAGAGCGGCATAGTAGTTCAGAGGTATAAAGTAACAAAGAGCAACAATTGTCAAAGCTGACTCCAAGTAGGAATCAATTGTTGTATTCAGATGCTTCCATTTGGAATGGAGAGAAGCTTCTTATTTGCCAAACATATGAATGCAGAAAAAATTGCATCTACATGTGCTTATTCATCATCAAACCCAATCAAGAAAATTGAAAGCCATTTCACAATTGGACGACTGTTTCGATGATACTGAATGCTTCCCTTTCGTTTGTCCTTTTTCTGACTTTCATATATGTAAAATGTATAGTTATTTCAATACTACGGACATAGATTGTGAGCAACAGAGTGATGCCCGTGTCTGCATCAGTGCATATCAGTGCTGTAGTCAATAATGTCAATTTGCCATTCTCCAGGATCCAGAAAATTCTCCATGCTCCTGCAAACTACTCAGTGGGTGGAACTGCTGAGATGTTTGGGAAAAGGACAGCTGCTAACCTGATTCACCAATACTCTGTCATATGAATGAAACATAAAGGAAGGTGCCTGGTTGAAGACTGTGGAATGCCACAGCCCCTCTTTGAAATCAGACTCCAACCACATGAGTTTCAGGAAACCTTTGAAAACTAAAATGTTTAGACTCTCATTGCAACAGACTGCAGATTTAACATGGAACGTAGAACATTAGCTAGGCGTGGAGAACCTGGCGGCTGCAGGGACGGCAGTGCGCTGAAACACTCACCTGGGTCCTCCTCACTACGGGCGTCGAGGTCGTGAGACGGCACCGCCCGCACCAGTCCTGATGTGTGTAGCCCCCCAAAACTTGGAGGGGGGCTGCCCTTGGAGGTCCCGACTGGCCTCTTGTTTTAACCAGCTGGACATGGGCTGGTTGGGAGCGACAAGTTGCAGAGTGAGTCCCCTTCCGAGGGGAAACCAGCAGAGTCAGCACAAGCGCTGATGGGCTGCAGTCTGTCCGGGGGAATATGGAGACACCGAGGGCAGCAGCAAAGGAGGAGTAAGCACGAAGGTACAGAGGGATGGGGATCGAGGTCCGGCCCTCTCACAGGAAAGGAGCTAATTGGGGTGAAAAAGGTAGGAACTGTCTTGGGGGTGACGGGGGAAACAAGAGGAAACTGACCGGGGCAAAGCTGGTTTTATGAGGCAAAGCAGGGAACAAGAAAGGCAAACCCTACCTAGCACTCAAACTGAAAAAGGGAATGAAAAGTGTAGTTTTAAAAATACCAAAGTGAGGAAAAAAACTGCTGCTGTTAAATTCAGTGTAAAAATCATTACTTCCTTGAAGTCCTACTTTAAGGTAAGGTACCCAACAAGGCTCTTTAATGAACAAGGAGCAGTGGGTTGTAGCTTATCAGGGACCTTTATTATTGAGGGAGCAGGGGACCATCACACAGAGAGCCATTTACAGGGCCAGCTGCCGTTGTCTTTGGCAGCATCCCAGGCAACATTTGGCCTCCCCAAGGGAAGCAGGGAGAACATAGATAACTTGGATCTCTCACACCCTGGACATGGGGTGGACTGTCTGGAGTCAGGAACTAGATTTGAACCACCAGACACTTCAGATCTCTTAGTACCTGCGCCAATGGCTGAGTCGAGAAAGGAATTAGCTAGCTCTCACAGTCCTACTCCCCTGTCTCTGATCCCTACCCCGGGCTCAGTTTCAGCTGCAAACTTATCAGACTCATCAATTGAGAAGGTGTTCTCGGCCCTGTCAAAGGATAATAAAAGGGGTTTTGCGAATTCTGAAACAGTCCAAAGGGAGATAAGGGAGGCGGGTGGAGGCTTGGAAAAAAACTGGGCCTCCTGATGTTAAGAACTTTGGTATTAGAAGAGTCAGTGGAAGTAATGAAGGAGGAAATGCGGGCACATAAGGAAGAAATACAATCATTAAAGGAAAGTTAGTTGGCGAAAATCTCAAATTGTATCTGAGCTCTCTTTTAAAAGCTTCACTCTAGCTCGAGGAAATCTCGGAAGAAATACCAAGTGATATCCAGAGTATTCACAGAGATCCTTTTAAAAGAAACCCCAATAGCAAAAAGCCCTGGAAGATTTTGATAAACTTCCAAACATATTCGCTGAAGGAAAAGATTCTGACTACGGTGCTCAGGCAGAAAACACTAAAAGGTGAAGACTTTTTATTTGAGATCAGGTCAGATTTATCTAGGGCAACTATAAACAAACAGTGGGAGCTGGGGAGACAGATCGATGAATTGAAAAAGTATGGTGCATCAGTGCAGCTTAAAGTCCCAGATGACCTTAGAGTCATGTACAATAATAAAATGTATAATATAAGGGAGATTAAAACAGTGGATGAGTTATTGGAGGTCATTAAAAGAGGGTGTGTTGAGAGAAGCTAGAGGTCCAGGATGTTTCACCTACATAGGAAGACCCAAAGTGCTTCAGAACTGGACCAACATCAGTTCATCATGAAGGGGGTTTCTTCAAGGGAAGGGTTGGGGGGTTGGGATGGTGGCGGTGAAAGTGGATCACTGGATGGAGAGCATGTGGGAGAAAACATGAAAAAAAGAGCCTCATGCACCTTAGGAACTATTAAACCAACCGCAATAAATGGATAGTAAGAGGGTGAGCCAGGGGGCCAGTGGCAAACAAGGCATTCAAATATTGTCATGGAACGTGCTAATTTTACAGGAAACACACCTAACCAGAGATGAGTGCCTGGAATTATTTAAAGCACAAAAGTGGGTCCATCATTGTTTTTGCACCTAACATGATTTTAACTCTAAGGGGGTGGCTATCTTGTTCAAGCATTAGGTCGACACAGCAATACTAAGGGTAAATAAAGTTATAGCGGGTAGGTGGATAATAGTGAAAGCACAAATATCTGGAAGGAATATCATGTTGTTAGGGTACTATGGCCCAAATTGCGATGATACAGAACCAGTTAGGAAGTTGTGCGCTCAGCTTTTGGATTTCCCTGACCCATTTTTAGTGGCAGGAGACTTCAATGTAGTTTTAGATAGTAAACTTGACAGATCAACGAAGAGTAGATCAGTGGCTAGTCCAAAATCCCAGCAATATTTGAGAGGGATGATGAGTGATTGGGCCCTGTGCGATCTGTGGAGGCACAGAGCAGGTGTAAAACAGGTCTTCTCATATAATAATAAAAAAATACAGTGACTCTTCACTATCGGCAGTAGTGCGACTCGGTAGAGGATATAGTGTACCTCCTTGCTCATCCATCAGACCATAGGGCGGTAGTATTAAAAATTAAGCTATCAAAAGATAGAGAGAACAGGCAGTGGACGTTGGATCACACATTACTCTTCGATGAGGAAATTATAACTAAGTTGTGTACAGAGGTAGAGGAGTTTTTTAAGTCAAACTTAGGGTCAGCCCGATTAACGTGGTATGGGATACTTTTAAACCAGTTATACGTGGGGAAATAGTAAATCTAGTGTTTCATAAGAATAAGCAGTACAGGGCTGAAATAGGTACCTTGGGAACAGAGATTCGGAAATGCAGAGATCAGCTAATAAACAGTACTGAGGAAAGCGAGAAGTTGAAATTGCAACAAAAGTTGGGGGTAATAAAACAGCAACTTGAAGGTCTTCTACAATCTAGAGTCATAAATAGGTGGGAGGTGAGCAAGCTGGCCCATTTTGAATATGGCGAAAGCCCAGGGAAGATATTAGCTTGGAAGGCCAAAAAAGGATCAAACGAGGAACTATATCAAGGAAATCGAGTTATATCAGTTAGGGGAATGCACTACAAATAGAGACAGAATAGACAGGACTTTTCTGCAGTTTTTTTCACAGCCCTATACTGAGGAAGCAAATTTTGGGGTGGAAGAGGTTCGAACCTGGCTAGGGAAGGATATACTCCCTATTCTATCACAAGAAGAGCAGCTTTGATTTAATAAATCAAAAACGTTTGAGAAATAACAGCAGCTTTGTGGGGGAAGTAAAGGAGGGAAAGCACCAGGCCCAGATGGTCTCCCGGTGGAACTGTACAAAGTTTTGGGGGACATATTAGCACCTTTTCTGTTAGAACTATTTACTGGGATATTTGGGAATGGCTCCCACATCCCAGCCTCCTGGAATGAGGCAAGTATCTCATTGATCTGGAAATCAGGTAAAAACCCAGCCAGGTGCGAGTCCTATAAACCTATGTCACTGTGAACTGTAATACAAGATATATGCAAAAATATTAAATGTGATAGTGAAATGCTTGATTGGTGTGGCTCAGAAAGGCTTTATTAGAGGCAGATATCTACATGAACCTACTTTTAACCTGCATGGGGCAATAGACTTGGCAACTACGTATAAGACCCCTCTAGGTATCATAACTTTGGATGTTACGAAGGCTCTTGATAGGCTCAATTGGGAATGCTTAACTTTGATCTTGAGGTGTTATAATTTAGGTGACAAATTCTGCAGGGCCATTAGACAGATTTATCGTGCCCCCTCTACAAGAATTCTGGTAAATGGGAAACCAACAGAGTCCTTTGGGATATCCAGAGGTACTAGGCAGGGGTTGCCCTTTGTCCCTGCTGCTGTTATATAGAACCCTTTGCCAGGAAAATAAGGCAGGATCCTGTAATAGCTCCCTTCAAGTGAAAACACTGGGAGAGAAAGGTAGCAATGTATGCGGAAAACTTAATGGTGTATACTACAGATTTGTCAACTGCATATCCAGCCCTGCTGAGACTAGCTGAGGATTTTGGTGTAGTCTCTGGATATCATGTAAACCCGGAGAAGTCGGAAATAATGTCCTAGAATCAGGAGGGTGACACATGGCAAAGGAATGCACAAATGAGGTATCTAGGCCTAGTGATAACTCAGGACATTGAACAACTTATAGTAAGGAATCAGAAAAAGCTCCTGGAGGATTGCAGTAAATTAATGAGGGGATGGGTGCATCTCCCGTTGACGATAATGGTGTGAGTTAATCTAGTCAAGATGACAATTTTGCCCATGATACATTTTATCCATAACTCTATCCCACTCCAAATGAATGGAAGATATCTCGACAAGATCGAACAAGCCATAAATTAATTAATTTGGGCCTTTAAGGGTGCCAGGATTGCATGGAAAAAGTTACGAAGAAGGTGAGAGAACGAAGGTTTATCATTGCCGGACTTACAACTCTATGCATGGGCATTCCAACTGAGGAACTCGAGGGTGTTGTTTGCCTCACCGGATACCACAGCAATTGGTGCTATGTTAGGGGCAATGACAGAAACCGTGCCTGGGGCAGCCAACAATTTCCTTTTAAAATTTGGTGACCCAAAGTTCTCCAAGAAAGTAAAACTAATGATCTTGAAAGATGTGACGAAATGTTGGTATCATGTAAAAATAGCAACTAAAATAGCCTCCTACAGCCAGAACGCACCATTCTGGGACTCCCCAGGCACACTGGAATGCTTAAAAGACGTGCTAGCCAAATCAATTAGGGAAGCAGGCTTTGAGTTCTGGGGCGACCTCCTAAGGAAAAGGAGCGTTACTCCCCTGGGAAGAGTTACGTGACAAGACAGGGGGCATCTTGTCTAGATTTAAATACATTCAGCTGAAAGGTTGGAACCAGAACATTCCAATGAGTCTTGGGGTGGGGGACCCTCTAGCGGAGAATTTGTTCACCGGCTCTCCTAGTATTAAAAGGTGTCAGTCTGGTATTGGGAAATTTTGGAGTTAATTGACGGCGATTGTAAATTGCCTGAGTATCTTTGGGAATGCACTATGCCTCGGGAACAGATACAGGTGGGGTGGCCAGAATCAATGAAAATCTTGTTTGATGTAGTAATACCTGCCTCTTTGAGGAAAAATCATCTGTACTCAATACATAGAGCCTATATCTCCTCGGTAAAGCTTACCAAAATAAAGAAAGGGGGAGTGGTGAACTGCGCCAAATGTGGGGCTCCAAATACAGCAGTTATCAACATGTTTATGGATGTTTATGGAGTGGAGTATCCTTCTGGATTGAGGTGTTGAGAACGCTCTCGGAGATATTGGGGAGGGAGATTTCAGTGAGTCTCCCCCTTATGTTCGGGAAGCCACAAGATTTAAAGGGTTGGACTAATGAAAAGAGGAGCTTGCTGTTTTATTCCATTCTTTTGTCAAGAAAATGATCTGTTTAAAGTGGGTTGCAGTGTCCCCTACTATATATAGGAGATGGTTTGATGCCCTTTTGTATATAGCAAAATTACATACAAAGGCGGGTGGCCCTGAGCTGAGGCAGAAAAAGGAGAAGATATAGGCCCCCTATTGGAGGGGGGGACAATTTAGAACTTGGAGACCTTGGAGGGTTTGGTGAGGATTGGAGTGGGTAAAAGTTGGAAGATAAAGTCCAATGATTAAAACACCAGTTTTTTTTTTCTTCACCTTTCAGCCATGCAAGGCGCTCCCAGAAAAGGTTGAGTGAGATTGGTTTCCTCTGGCTTAGGTCGCCTCCATACCCTTTTGGAAAGTGAGAAGGTTGCAGTGTGGAGGTACGACAGAAGGTTTGAGATGCATGAGGACTTTAAAAAAAAAAAAAAGAATATCAGCTACAGGGCATTTATCAGATGTGTTCTTCCCTCATCCACTTTTCTTCTGCCTAAAATATATTGTATTTCTCATCTAGTGCTAAACCATAGCCAAAATGTTACATACGGCATACTCTAAAACTGCGAAATAAATAATAGGGAGTGGAAAAGATTCAGACCATGAACAAGTAAATTTACGACACACTTGGTTTCGGTTATTAACACTGATTTTTTTATTTTTATTCTGATGGTAGATTGCTCCTTTGACTTATTCGATTATCTACCTGGATTGTTGGCCTTCACCTTTGTTGACTACAATGACTCGGGATCACACTTGAAGTAGAAGGAATGGTCGGTCAGGGTCCAGAGCACCAGAGAGCCTTGAGATAAGGCAGTACCAGCTGTCCTAGCAGTAGTAGTGAGCGTGGGGAAGAAAGCAGCTTGTAAGAGTAGTGTGCCTAGATGAAAAGGATAGCGTAGTGCTTCTATCCGTCGTGATTCTCAAGAAGGAAGCAAGAGTCTTCATGGAGCATGACATCAGGAGAGGGTAGAAGCATCTGAAATTTAGCTTGATAAAGGTTCTGGTCACTGCACTGACAGAGATATCTGTGTTTTGCAATGGAACAGGAGGTCGTAAGGTGCTTCTTATTTGGTCAGAGAACTTTGCAAACGGACTCAGTTTGTGGTTTCCTTTAGTTATTTCATTTCGCAAAAGGCTTCTTGGCTCCAGTAGTGTAGTGGGAGTTCTGTCAGATACTGAACCAAAGAGATTACCCCGAGGATTCCATAAAAAACAGCCACATAGCATACGAACACATCACCCACTAGGAAGAGATTTTTGAGTTAATTACGTTGCGTAGGTCATATTCATCCTATTACAGTGAGGATCTTTGTTGGAAACATCATGAATAAAAATGCGTTTAGATTGCTGTGCGTGTAAATGCACCCCGAAGTGCAGTACAGTAAAGAACATGAAACAAACACTGCAACACGAAGAGCAACTCCCAAGGAAACAGGAGTAGCAATTCTCACCTTACTCTGCCCCATTTTGCACATACCTAAACAAACCATTTATCGGCTATGAATGTAAAGAATATGTCAGCTGTTAGTCTACTGGTGTTCCTCCACTCAAATACTTTAGGAGCTGGGAGGAGTCTCTCAAGTGATCCAAGTGCTAAGAGAGTGCTTTCATTTATCATTTGCAGTAGGGTCAGCTTCAAGATCGCTTAAGCGAGGGGCGATCAGTCTGCTGCGTAAGAAGACCCATCTTGACCCAGAAGCCAAATATCAGCTGTTGACAACACACTGGGAGTGGATCATATTGGCACTGCTCAAACCATATTTTGGGCATTATGATAAGATCGTTAGCCAGGTTCTTTTACCTTTGTATGAATATGAAATAGTCTGTTGTATAGATTTTCCTTGAATGTTACTGCGTAATTTATGACGTATGGTATTTAAGCAGGGTACAAGTTTGTTTACAATGAAGCTTCTTTGACTATTGCAGTTATCGGTGTACGGACGTGAGCTCTACTTTCATTTGCATTGTTGTTCGTGGAAATAGAAGAAGGTCTACTAATACAATGATATGGTGAGGAATCCTATATATATATTCTCTCTCTCTCTCTCTCTCTCTCTCTCTCTCTCTCTCTCTCTCTCTCTCTCATATATATATATATATATATATATATATATATATATATATATATATATATATATATATATATATATATACTAATCTGCTGTATCCCACTGCCCCAGCAGGGTCGGGACTGTACAAGACATAGCAATAGTCCCAAGAAATAAGTGCCAGCTTTTGCCTGCCAGCAACCAGTGGCACAAATGATCCACTGCTGTGTAGGCATTTGTTGACTCGTGCTTTTAATGGTGTACAAATGCACGGTTGCTGATACTTGTGACGTTTAGTGCAATGAAGAACAAAAACAACTTTGTACTTTCTTTGCTAACGGCCCCACTTCACGGTGCTCAACATAAATTTGGAATGGCTTTGTCCAGTAGTGCACGTTAGGACTGTGAAAGTAACTTTTTTGTTCTGTGCACAAATGTGCACCCTCCTTCCGAAAGAGGGTTGGTCAATTTTTCGCCATTTCTGAAATGTGCATCTATTTTATTTAAGTTGTATTTGCATGTAAAAGTTGGTAAAATGTGATGTGGACAGTTTGGATATCTCTTTTGTGAAAATTATCCACATAAAACGGTCCTTGGGAGGTAAGGGTAATTTCTCAAACAAATATGATTGAAATGTTTACTTAGCCTTACACATGTAAGCTTATGTGGCAAACAACGCCTATGCATTGATTAATGAGCTGTACTCCAGGACTTCAAAGGCCATAGATGTAGAATTTCCTATGACAATTGTCATTTAATCTTAAGTTTCTGCATGGAAATATATATCACTGAGGATGTACATTAAAAATGTGAAGGTTAATTTAAGAAAAAGCACCTGAATTTGAGCTATTGGACTCGGGTAGATGTCACTATCTTCATCCTAATACACCACAATTTCATGTTCCTTTGGTGTAGTTTTCCGGTATCTGTGTTATGGTTGCTGTGGGTAGCACAAATCCTACCTTTTTAACAAACTTGTTTTTGCTTCTAGAATCGTGATGTTTGGTTCAAGAATTGAACTTTTCCTGCAGAATCCCCTCTTAACCCCACAGAAGTTGCTTGCTTTAGTACTTGAATTAGAACTGGAGGATTTCAATTCCCCTACTATTTTTTGTGTTGAGTGCATTTCGTCTCCCGCACACCCTGTGTATGTGCTCCTAGCTCCAGGTGTTGGGGTAGGGCCACCTTGCCTCCAGGTAGCCCTGCAGAATTATTTATATAGACGAGTTGCCTGTATCTGGCTCAGCCAATTAAGTGAGCACTTTGAAAAACCCAGTTTGTAAACGGCCAATCAGAGGCTGTTCGATTCACCAGCTGCACTGAAAGAATCACACAAAGTTCTTGGCTGTTCGTGTCTTATTTTGTATTTGAAAATGCAATTCTTAAATAGGTTCTCAAATTTTAGTGCAAAATTGTATGCAGATTTATCGTGTAAGGCCACGTCTGAAAAACGCATCCTCCATTTAAGTTCAACATAACCTACTTTAGATTTATTTCCTACCCTTTCGTATATGCAAGTACTCAGTGCACAGATTTTTTTATAGTGTTTTTCTCTCAAAATGAAAATGCATTACGCAAAATGTATTTCATATTCCAAATGCCCACCAAACGTTCAAAAAAGTTTGGAAAAGATTAATGCATCAGGTAGCAATGGGTTATGTTGGGTAGTGATCCCCAGGATCATTTTATGGAGCTATATGGCACAGTGTTTATATTGATATTTCTGCTTAAGGACTTAATGGTTCCTTTTTTTTGCTGAAGGATGCTGTTGTCTTTTGCTGGGGATGACGTGGCTTTTAAGTCTTAAGACATTGTTGCCATTTACGTACTCACACATTTACGTGCACTCTCACACCCATATATTCACATGCACTAAACATTTAAGAAAAAGTCAAATTTACCAGGCAGCAGTGATCTTGGGTGGCGAGAGGCAAGTCTCAGTAATTCCTGAAAAATATCAGTTGCGAATATCAGTTGCTTGTTGAATTGTCGTGGAGTTCTTCCACAAAAAGAAAAAAATGTAATTCTATTCCTGTGACTCAGACACACATCTCCAATCATTGCCTCCTTGCCATGAGAGGGGAAAGGGCCAACAGCAAATGAAGAACTGGGCAAATGAAAAACATTTGCAAGTCAGAGAACGAAAAGCAAACAGGCGCCCTCGGAAAGCAGTGTTTGACATTTGGCCTCAGTCTTTGTATACACAGTAAATATGACAAAAGGAACAAGATTTACAGGCCTGTTTACAGAAACGGTGTGAGTGAAAACATGAGCGCTCTTGTGAAGTGCTTTAACACAAATAAAATTGTAGTCCCTGCTTTTATCTGCTATGCAGTGGCAGAGTAGTAATGGGGGAGCCATACAGAACATGGACTCTGTTATATATCTCAGTCCCATCGGCTAAAAAAAAAAAACTTACCTGCCATTCTGACCAACCCCCACCACCTTCCCAGCCTTCCTCCCTCCCCCCCCCCTCACACTCTGGCTGTGCTCTTTACTTTCAGTCATAGAAGACAAGCAGCGTTGTGGTGACAAGCTGTCAGGGAGACCTGTCAAACTGGCCTGGGAGGCCTTCAAGACATTACAACAGTTGATAACCAATTTTGTTATCAGCTGTTGCAATGTCATAACAAGGAGTTATGACTTTCAGAAACTGAAATAAACCATTTGACCTTATAGGCTACCTTCTGAACTCGCCATTTGTTGTCATGTCATTTACGCACTATGGAGCATGGATCATGAGCTGCTCTATTCCACTATTCCGCACTTTAGTTATGGGTCGATGTTGTATTTTTTTTTTGTAAATTATGTTCTTATGTTTTGAGGCCTCAGTCTTTTTCTCTCCCATTACATTTTAGCGTGTAGCCCAGCCATACTTTCTGGGGGTTTTGGGTCACGCTTCAACACGCACATTGCCTTTTATTCTACAGCACATTTCGAAAGCCTCTCTTCACAGGAACAGTTTAAAAGCCACCAAACTGTAAAATTGGCCTGTCAATGTAGGAGTGGGACTCTGAAATCCCCGATGTTACGATCTCCTAGTCACGTAAATTTCAATTCAATTAGAACCTATGCAAAGTATGCACTTTATCGATTGGGGGTGTGGCTTCAGTCTTTTGACCATACGTATTTTAACCCTGCGGGGCTCACACACGTCATATGCTGTCGGCCCTGCAACTCAGTCGTATTTGGGTATAAATCTTTATTTTAATGATCAGAGGCGTTGCGTCAACATACTGATTTTTAACTATTGATAGATAGTTTTAATTGTTGTATTACAACACATGTAATTATTCTAATTAATCTGCAATAAGTAAAGTATTAGTTACTAAACGAAAAAAAAGTTGGGTTTAGGGTTAGGTTTAGATTTCGTAATTTAGTTGGAATAATTTTCGTTGCTTTACATTAGGTGCTTTTATATTTTCTTTCAATTCGGTGCAACACAAAAATGGTTTGAAACCTGCATTCCTTACCTATTTGTAACCACTTTAATCTCCCTTTCTTGCAGGCTCCCCGTGTAAGATTTACAGTGAGTAATGAGGAATCACAGAGCGCACCTTGCCGAAGGATCCTGAGACCAAAGATTTAAACTCTGCCCTCGCTGTCACGCCCATGGCTTCCATTGAAAAGGAGTTTGAAAGATGGAATCTGCATGAAACAGGTGGAATTGCAAAGCTGTTGCATCCCATGGGCTCCAATTACACCAGTAGGCTTTCCCCTGTGAAATCCATCAGCAGCATAGACCACCTACTTCAGTTTCCGAGTAAAGCGGACTCTGCTTACAGCTCATTCTCGGACTACTGCCTGCCACCAACGCAAATATCCTACATGGATTCAGAATATGTCCGAGCTATTTATAGCCCCACCATCATGAATTCTGATCTGAATGACCTGTATCCACTGAAACCTGTAGATATCAATAGATTGAATAGCTCTGAAAATAGTAATAAGGTCAGTGTTGGTGGACAGTGTGAAAGCTCTCCTTTGCTTGATTCGTTACAGAAGTGTACCTCTCCTCGACCTCCACCCCTGCCTCCTCTGCCTAATCCCCCAAACCCTCCTGCTAGGCTTGATAGCTACAGAACACTGAGGACTTTTGATAAGCCAAAGGACAGTGGTATTCTTCTCAACCAAAGAGAGTCCAAATCGATTCGTGGTAACAGCGCCCATAGCTATGTTTCTACATTCAGCACCAAAGGAAGGTGTTTTCAAGACAGCTGGAATTCTCAACAAAAGAACCAGAGCCTGCTAGACAAAGCTGAAGAGAGAGACTTATCAGATGATTCAGGGACCAAGGACAAGAGGTCGGCTTGCACGAAACAATCCTCTTTAATTCTTCAAGAATCTCTTCAGACCAGCAGTGTGGCCAAAACGGACAAGCCACTCTGTAGTCAGAACACTGTTTCAAATTATTATGCACTTGGTCCTTCGAATTCTAAAGCTTTGCACCCAGCACATTCCAATCACAATGTCAATGATTTGCCTGAGAGCAAACAGTATTTTTATCTTTCCAACGTCCACAAACAAACCTTTAGAGGTGTACACCAGCCAGGCACAGCATCAGACTCTACAGGTCAAGATAGTCAATTCCCTATGAATCGCCCTGATGCATTGCCGAAAAATAATTCAAAACAGGATGAGAATGTGCCACTTAGCATTACAAGCTTGAAATACGCTAATCGCCTGTCTCAAAGGGAGTCGATGTCTGATAGAGCATGTGGTTTGGCTTACGACAGTCACCTTCAGAGCAAAGGAACAGATGTTGATGTTCCGTATTGCACCTTCCCAGAAGGAACAAGCAAGGATAGGCAGGAAGTACCTCCAAATCCAGCATCAAAACCCTATCACCCATCTCACTTCACCAGTGTAGATGCGACAGAGGCTACTGCGTATCATCATGAAGAAACTGAGATCTGTGGTAAGCGTTTTTTCAACAAGTCCAATCAGATATTTTACTGTGGGCCCAAATCCGAGCCCGCTTTGCTGACATCAAGTGCCTACCAATGCGAGAATCAAAGTAATGAAGGTGGTGGCAAATTACACCTAAAAACAGACAGAGAGATAACTTCAGAATCCATTATCCACAAAGCACAACTGGATTCTCAGCTGTTAAAAACTCATCCCTTGAGTGATTTAACCAGAGAGAAGATCACCAAAGAAAAAACTCCTATGCTCTACCACCTTGCCAGTGGGAGGCATGCTCAGATGGCGGAAATTTTAAGCTTACAGAAGCAGACACCACCACATGAAATCTTGGAAAAAAAGCCAAAGACTATGTCGCAAAGCACCTACGTTTGCACCACTGAAGGGACAGACACGCATGTGGAAAGTAAACCCACCCAAAATATGAAGGACCACAAGAAAGAGTTTACAGAGGGCGATACTGCCTGTCATCATGGGAATGAGAAGATGCCACTTAGCCCTACTACTTCTATGGATGATAGTTTCATGAACGACTACAGGGAAAAACTTAAAACAGCCCAAAAGAAAGTTTTGCGTGAGACGTCCTTTAAGAGACGGGACCTGCAGATGAGCCTGCCCATCAGGTTAAAGGTCAGTACTCCCAAGAGGCCAAGTATTGAACATTTTAAGTCCCTTTCGCTTACCAATGCTAGTGATGATGCTGTATTCACTCCTCTAAATGGGGCACTGGGAAGCAGTGATTCAATCAAGAATGAGGAAACAAAGAAGCCCCTTGTTTCTCGGATTGGAGGAAGAAAAAGGCAAACGAAAGAGGAAAAAAAGCTTTATCATTCGGAACCAGAAAAGCTTGACCAGCTCGGAGTTTTGCAGGATCCCAGGCCATTGAAAAAGGGTGACAGTACGGGAATGGTTTCCTATGAGAGAGCAGAGGCAAGCTTGGCCACCTCCAGGAAACTAGCCTCTGAAAACCGAGAAAGAGCTTGTTCTGCCTCAAATCTTTCAAAAAACGAACTGAAACAAATCCAACAAACAGCCCTTATTCAGTACATTGAACGGAAGACCGCCCAGAAATCCACCAGCATACAGCAAATTCCATTGCACAAACCCACTCAGAGACTTTCACCAGGACGAAGACATTCTGAATGGAGTTCCTACCCAAGCAGCAACCAAACTATCCTGCTCTGTGAGGATTCCCTCCACCCCTCTGCACCAGGAAGAAGCTCAGAGTCCTCCTTTCTGCCTGCTTCCTCTTATGATGTGTTAGAATACAGAACTGAGAGGCTCGCCTCTGAGGTAACACCACCAAAAGCTCAGCTTTTGGTAAGAGAATCTGAGCCAAGCAACACAGGCCTTTCACCATCAGCCGGACATATTGCCCATTTAGAGGAGCTTTCATCCATCAAGGGTCGAGAAAGGATAAAGTCTGCACCTCCTACTCAGGTACTGTTTTGCAGAATAAGGGGCTGACTTATGTGTACAGTAGTGATTGTTTTTCCTACTTATAATAGAATGCCTTGCTGTTTCTCAATGTGAAGTTGTCACTTTTGAAATCTGGGCATTTGCTGCTGGAACTTAGTCTTTTCAATGTTGGTGGGCATGAGAAACAGATTACTACCACCTGCCTAATATCTAGATTTCTTACAGGCCAGTTAACTGTTACATGCATGAATGCACTCCATATTAGGCTTCTTAGCTGCTGCATATGGTATTAAATAAATGGTAATGCTGTACAGAACAGTAAGCTATACATCGTATTCACTCGTACTGGGTTTAGGATTAGGATTCGTGGTCACTGGAACCTGATTACTTGGGCTATAATTCTAGAAGGCTTCCTGGTATTCCAGTTTTTAGATTGCACAGCTCATAAAGTAGTTTTATTTACCACTACAATCATTTTAGCAGTACCTCTTCGAAAATCCCTCCAAGTGATAGTCAGAAGGAACAATTTGAATGCAGCAAAATGCTTACCTACTGTTACTTATGTTGCGAGTCAAACCATATCTTCTCCTTAATCGTTTCATCTCACCCTAAGAGTTTTTTGGCAAGTTTCTTTTTCCCAGAAGGATTGTGTCAATGGGGTGACCTAATATAGCTGCGATGAAGTTTGCATATGTGGGCAACATGTACCAAAGAGCCCAGGAATGTTGCCAAGTAAATGTTGTCCCAACAAGTGAATGCCCACAGTCGCGTCTCTCCTCCATCCGTCATTCATTATACAACATAAGCCAAACTTACTGAATCCTGCTCATGCATTTCATAACTTAATTTCTTGAAAGTTTTTTTTTTATTTATTTTTTAGAAAAACCTTTATTTTTCAGTTTTTTAAAACACCTAATGCAGCAGTTACTTCAGTGTGACGTACAGAGCATTATGTGCTCAACTTAAGAAGGATTTTGTCCAACCATCCATCCCTCAGTTACTTTTTTTTCATCAGAATCCCTCTCAGGTGCAACACAATATTCTGTGGTAGTGTAAGTCTCTTTTTACTGATGTTAACTGTGGCCCTTTACCCCCCCCCACCGAATCACGGTTGTCTCTCACCTGGTATTCTGAGCTGTCACTGTCTATTGATTCTGTGTCGGCATCCGGGTCTAAGAGTTTTTCACATAGATGTCACTAGACTGTGAGGTCCTCATCACTTTTTGGTCCCTTCTGCTGAGTTTCATTTAGGTCTCCTCCACTAGTGACCACTCCTGTACGTCCCTGTACCAGGGTTCAAACATGGGTGCCCTCTAACCCATCCATGCAATGGAAATTCTATGTCTAGTCAACACCAATGCCAATTGTAAACATGTATTTGCTTTTTTGCAGCCTTCTGGCCTTTTAGTGTTGCCCAGCAGGCAGCTCTGAGGAGTGTGATTTATACTAAGGTGCATGGTCTTTTTTTAAATCTGCTACTATGTGGTTCCAATAGCTCTCTATTGCTCGCCACTTCCAGGCCAAATGCAGGAAGTCTGCCCACTAACACCACAACATGAGCAGTTGGCCAGTAAAGTTGGGGACATATGATAGAGGTCTTTATTGGTGATGTAAGCCCTGTGCAGGAAATTGTAGTGCACCAACTTTAAGCAGGCATTACAAGAGACTGTATGTGAGTGGTCACAGATGTGCGTCTAGTCCCTATCATCCAAAGGGGTGTTTAAGTCAACATCCCAAGCAGCACGCACCCATGGCGGGTCCCCCCCACTGCACAAGCTCCCATAGTTTTATACAACAGCGTAATCAAATGTCTGCCTATCCCACAGGACAGTAGCATCACCCAGGGTGTGAGAAGGTGTGGGTGCAACAGGATAAGAGGGCCAGGTCAAATTGGCTATCTCGGCTTGTCTGGAATGACGCTGAAAGTGCCCAGGCCCAAGCGTAAATTCTTTGCAAGCCTCTTTGAAGGTTAAGAAAGTCCCTCTGGTGCATGAATCCCCGTGTAGGGTACACCCTTCCTCCTGCCATGCTGGAAATGACCATATTGTCCATCATATGTCTAATTGGCATCAGTGTCCAGACCGGGAGTTTTCACTGGAAAGGGGTCCGTTTCAGTACTGTCTTGGAGAAGCGTTGCCATATTATCACTGTCTTTTGGACTATGTATGGGATATCTTTTGAGATCCCTGCACCCTCCGTGAATAGTTCTGGCAATCGACTGGATTCCGTCTGCCCAATCAGCAACCTCTTTTCCCAGTTGTCACCTTCATCCAGCCAACGTGCAGTGTGCTGTATGTGTGCGGCATTATAATACAGGTCCAGTCGTGGCACCTCCCGCTTCTTCATACAGTCTGGTCAGTGTGGCCAGGGCCACACTACTGCACCTACTTGCCCATAGCAAGGAGATAAAGACTGAGTCCAGTTGTCTGGGAAGGGACATAGCGAGTTCTGCAGGACATAGAGGCATCTCAGCAGTAGCGCCAATTTGGATATGGACATCCTTCCCATCAGAGAGAGGGGCAACACGTTCCAAAAGATCAACAACATCTTTAGCATGCCCAGCACTCTATGTTGAGGTATATTTTCTGTGCTCTGGTGTGTGCCACCTTGATCCCTAATTATCTAAATTGTGCCAGCTCCCAGCACAAGCTGATGTTCAGGGGCAGTCCGACCAGTGAAAGGAGGGGAAACAGTAGTGATTTGAAGTGGGTGAGGCAGGGCAGTATCATCACTGCAACTCTGGGACAGGGTTTTGGGGAGGTAGTAAAGAGAAATAAAATACGGCATCATCCACATATAGCGATATAACCTGGCTGACGTCTCCCAAGCATATCCCCTAGTCTCACAGCTTCTGACATGCCCATACCTTCAGAGGCCCCATCACAAGTGCAAACAGGAGCTGGGAAAGCGGGCAAACTTATTGTGTCCCATGGCCCAGAATCCATTTGTCTGATCGACTGCATCTCATGTGTACTCCCGCACTGGGCTAATTGTACAGCAGAGGACCAAAACCCATGACTTTCAGTCTTGAGTAAATAAGCCTAGTTCACAGTATCAAAGGCTTTTTCCAAGTCAGTTGAGACCAAAGCCATTTCTTCATTGCAATTCCTGACTTCGTATAAGCTAGACTTCTAAGGTTCATTCCGGCCCGGTATGAACCCACACTGGTCTTGTAAACCAGTTGTGTCATGTGGGCTGTCATTTGTTTGGCAAGTAATTTGCAAAGGATCTTCATGTCTTTATTAATCTTTGTGAGTGGTCTGAATGCTGTGGTTTCAGACTTGCCACCATCCGGTTTAAGGAACATACATATCTCCCCCTCCATCATGGTTGGTGGTAGTATCCCAACTTTGCGCACCTCTAGAAAGACCTCTAGGAGGCACTGTGTGATTGTTGCTGAAAATAATTGATACAATTCAGGTGAGAAGCCATCCGCTCCCAGTGCCTTAGACCGTGGGAGTATATCCAGTGAAGACCTAAACTCCTCAAGTTCTATGAGAGCTTTTACGGCCTTGGCTGCTGATGGACCAAGTCTAGTGTCAGTGGAGCCCCAGTTAGCCTCCAAGTAGTCTATCAATAACTGCGATAGCGTCTCCTGGCCAACAAGGTCTGCTAGGATGTCCACCAGCATCTGCCAGGACCTCTCACTGTGTGTGGAGCCACCCCAGTGGAACACGCAGCTGACTGGCGGGTGATCTGACAGAAAACATGCTGGCTGTCCTCTATTCATGGGAGTCCAGCCACGAGTATCCTATCTAACCTGCTGAAGGTGTTATGTGTTGTGAAATGGCATGTGTATATCCTGTGGGTGGGGTGACTTACCTGCCAGACATTTTCTATGCCCAAATTCTGCATAACCCCATTTAGGGATGTAGTCATAAGCAATTTTGTGCCCGCTCTGGGGTTGTCCTGTCCAAATTGGGGTCTAGGACACCGTTGAAGTCCCCTAGCCATATCAGGCCCTGCGTGCTCTGAAAGAAGGTCCAGTCCGGCCAGGGTCCCCTGCAACAAGACATACCACCCAACCACAGTGACCTCCATGTAAGTTAGGGAGAACGTGGCTCCTGGTGCCACCTAGATTAGAGTGCCCCTGGCATATGTAGAATAGGAGCTGGAAGCCTGTCCCTGCCATTTCTTGGCTGGTGGTGTGGCGCTTGCATCCTCCAAGTGTGTTTCCTGCAAGCATGCTATATTTATTTTATGCCGCTTCAGGAAGGTGAGCATCCTGTACCTTTTTAATGTATTCTCCTTAGCCCCTGAAATTCCAATTTATGACTCTGATGTCAACCCCCATCATCTTCTGTGACTTCAGGTGTGAGCCCCCTATCCCTTCGCCATTCCATCACCCCACCAACTGCTGTTCAATTATTAACACACATAAACTAAACAAACCAAATAATTTTAACAACCCACACATATCCACTGACAAACAATGCAACCGGTTGGACTATCTATGCCCGCATGCTTGTGCCATGACATACACATCTCAGCCTGTCCAACGGAGAAAGACTAACACACTCCACCAGCCTGGAACCCGGCCAGCCACTCACAGCTGCATACAATATACCTGCTACATTTCAATTGCAACTGGTCTCGCTTAGCATGTTCATGCACTCTATCTGGTGGTTCCTGTGACATGCATTCATGTCCAATTAGTGTTGTTGTTGTCTGGTGGACCTGTATACTACCTTACTGCGCTGTAATACAACAGTGTCACATTTGTTGCCAGCCACATTTGATTTCCCCCGACCTCTCCACCCGACACGCATCAAACCAAGCCCTAAGTAGCTACTACTCAGAAGGCAGGCACCTCCAGTCAGTCATTTTCAATCCCCATCCCCATCTCCTGGGAGACCATGATATCTGGCATAAAATCTGATGAGGGGCTCGAGCCCAGGTCTCAGTTCCAGCCTTGTGTGGTTGTGTGCCATTGTCCAGTTCAATGTCTTGTATTTCTGGGGTGCTCAGGTGCATGGTTCTATCCTCACTGATCATCACCTTCCAGAGTCCTAGGGGAAAGGAGTTAAGGTCCTTCCTTGCCAAGCGGTTACGGCATGGGGTCCCACAGGGGAGAGACCCCCTGTTTGGTTGTTAGCTGCTACCCGGTCGGGGCACAGCTGTCTTGTACCAGAGTTCCAGCCATTAATACACATCTTCTGGATGATCAAAGAAGTGTGCCTTCCCTTGGAACATGACTTTCAGGCATGCCAGGTACAGAAACATGTATTGTAACTGGAGCGCTCCTAAGTTTTTACTTGATGTGAGAAAGATTTGCGCTGTTCCTGTACTTGTTTTGTATAGTTCGGGTTGATGGCTATTTTTCTGTTGCCAAAGAGCGGATGGCCTGCTATTGGGCCGCTCAGAGGATACTATCCCTGTCACTGTAGTTAAGGATATTACTATGGTGGCCCCGTGAGGAGCTCCTGGCAGCTTAGGGCACCAAAGCCCTGTGTGCTCTTTCCACTTTGAAAAACTCAGACAGGCCTAGTGGTTTGAGCTCAGTCCTTACCCAGCCCTCCAGGAACTTTTATTCAGAGACCCCATTTGGCCTTTCGGTGAACTACAAGACACGGACATTGCTACGGCGGGAGCATCCCTTTGCATCCTCGGACATGACGTCCCAGCTCCCAGGTGTCCGTGGTCATCTATGGCCATTTCATGCTAATGGACTGCACATTCGCCCTGCAGCTCAGTGATGTTACCTTCTGTTGTAACTTTGTCCCCAATGTCCTCAGATCCACTCATAGGAGGTTAACATCAATAGATACTGTCTTTATTTCATGTTCGAGTACTCGAGAGCCATCTAATTGTCTGTTCAACACTAACACTGTGAAAGCTAACGCCTTTTGGATCTTTGCTGACCTGGGCCAGTCAGCGTTACAGCAGTCAGGATCCAGCCCATTTAGGGTCTCCAGTGCAGTCCCCATGGCGTACTACTCTCTGCAGCTGAGCAGTTGGGGTTTATTGTGGGACAAGCAAACATCAGCCCTCTGCATACAAACCCCAGGAGAAAACAGGCAGGGGCCAGGACAGTCTGGATCCAGGTATGCCGCCCGCGGGCAGCACGGGCTACCACTCAAGCCCACAGATATTTAGTACCAATATGTTTGATGCAGCGGGCCAATGGAGGGGGTGGGGGCACGGGTCCAATTGGTGGTAGGCAGATGGAACGTTGTGTTCCCCTCGGGCTGGTGGAGTATCGTAGGACTGTGTGATCCAACCAGGGGCCTGCACTGGGTATTCCCCGGGCGCTTTGACCGGGTGTTGTCTTCAGTTGTGTATGGGCAACATTCCCAGCTGCACCCCCTCACAGTCCTCCATTCAATGCTGTCAGCCCCAGAGTATATCAGCTGCAGCACTGCCTCACCGGTTGGCGGCACCAATTTTGCCACACAGCAGCATCAACCTTAGTAACCACTCAGGACGGGCTTACTTTGGCCAGGATCTACAGATCTTGGTATCTATGGCGCCGGTTCAGGCCTCCATAGAGGAAGTTGGTTGAGGATCTTCCAGAGATGAACGCCTCTTCAGCCAGCTGGCATTTCGTGCGCCGCTGAGCTGGGTGCACCTGTTCCCCGGCTTGGGGGGGTCATCGAAGGCCAATCGCCCCCTCCTATCCCCAATACACTGAGGAACCTGTGGCCCCTTTTTCCAGGTGTTGGTGCAAGCACAGGCTTAGTGGGAACTGTTGTCCAGCTTGACTGCTACCACCTGACCCTTTCGTCCCTCACGGATCCCACCCTCAGGCTCGTGCCATGTTGTTGGCACTTCAGCAGTCAGGTACAGTGCACACAGGGCACACTCACATCAAGGTTGCTCTGCTCGCTTGCTGTTGTCGTACTACTCTGTGACTGCCTTTGGCTGTTTCACATATTAGGCTGTACTGCGGTGCGGACCAGGCCCTGACTACGCCTTGTACACATTCTGCTCCGCTTGCCCAGTTTCGGTGCAAGTAACAATGTTTACAGCTGGTATTATGTGCAGCTGCCAATGTTGAGTGTAGTTGTGCGGGGTGCAATTTTTCAAGGAAAGAAGCAGGATTATTGAAGATTGACTGGCTGGGAGCGCACGTCCTGTCGGCCATGTCTCCAGGCCACATCCCTATCCTTGAATTTAAATTTAGTGCAGTTTGGTTTTCTCCCCAGCACGGCTCTAGCAGGGGTCCACATCAGACTGGAAGCTAAACAGCTACCGTGTTGGTTTATTGACTTGTTTCACCGCGGAAGTGGTTAACCCCAGCATCAAGATAGATATTTGCAGTCATCCCAGAATCCTGCCCCTGCATCTCAAAAGTTGATCCGTCAATATCCGGTGGTGAGGAGAAGGAAAGAGAGCAAAAACAGGGGAAATGCACCGTCATGAAATCATTATTTAAAAATAACCCTGTTCCCGCCAAGTGTCACCTGTAACTCACCTTATTCAGACGTAGTGTCTGTCCAGGGATGATTGTTTTACCAGCAACCCCACCCAACAGGAAAGGTCGGATCTACCGGATGTCAAGCTGTGAAGCCCCAGGAGACTCCCAAGTGTCTCTTGCCATGCGGCTCTAATCGAGCAGAGAACGGAGGCTTGGCGGACATGGGATGCATTTAAGACAACATTTCACGCTCCCTCTTTAGGTTACATTTTATTTGCCGGTTTTCTGCCAGAGGTGGGATTGGAGAAGTATTAAGTGTGACTCATGTAGCCAAGTTTGCTAGGCCTGCCCAGCAATTGGTGTTGTCTGGCCAGGTCATAAAAACAGAGCTCGATAGGGACCCATTTTGATGCCCCTCTTTTAAAACTGCCAGTGCTTAGCACATGCAGGACCCGGCCCACTTAAAGCCCTGCTTTTGACCGAAAATGAACATGGATGTGAAAGACTGCCTTGTTTTTTTTTAGTAAAGGCCAATCAGAGGGCAGGAGTTATAGCTCATGTAAGCTTCTGTTAAATGTTTGAGCTCCTGTATCTATTTCGGACTACCTTTGACACAATCAAACTACAGCCTTGGGCTCCATGAAGTGTGGACACACATACAGTTCTTAGCTTCCCCCAGTTGCATGGAGAGCACATACTTTGCTTAAGAGGGAGGTATATTTTTATCTCTCACAAATTCAGTGAATCCATCTCAGAACATTGCAGTGTGACAATCCGTCTGTTCCTTGCTAGAAAATCCAAATTTATGAATTATACCTTCCCAGCTGCATTGACAACACACATTGCAGACCCAAAAAGACATGGCTGGTGTCTTTTACCCCAGAAGAAGGGTGTTACCAAGTACAGCAGGGGCTACCTTCCTGCTGAATGCGAGTTAGGAGAAGTGGTCTAGATTCACATGGTGACTTTCTGAGACTGCTGACGGTGTGAAAGTCACTGTGACACGTGTTGAAGGTGGATAGTCTTTTCAGCCATTTCAGTTGTCACCCACTAGTTGTTTGGAATGGAAATGGAGATAATATATTCAGGCCACATTAGCAGCTACTTTGGAGAACTACCTTTGCTTCCACAGAAATTCCTTCTTAATAAACTCTAGGCTACAAACTGAAGGTATGAAATGGAGAATTGACCATATGAGGCCAGAGCTCTGATTCACTGTGCATGCTCCATCTGGCTTCTGGCCTGCTTGATTTATCCCTTGCTATGGCATTGACCCTTCATATGGAAAAAATGTCATTAAGGAAAGAAAGGGGCCCTTTTATTACTGCAAATATTTTCGAGAGTTTGACAAAAATATTTTCAATCTATAAGAGACCAAAATCAGATCAAACCGTTAATGCTGACACAAATCCAGACAACAAGGCATTGAATGAGCTGGTTTCATCATGGCGGATTTAATGTTATGGAAGTCAGACATATGCTATGTAAGCTTCTTGAAATGTACAGGGTTTCTGAAGTTCATATGTTGAGAAGGCACGAAAGTGAGATCAACCAGAGAGGTTTAGAGGACTAAAAAAAACTACATTAGAGTTGTGAAAATCTTATTGACAGGTACCTTTACAAAAACAATTATCTTTTACAAGATTGTAGACATTTTGGGGGTCATTCAGACCTTGGCGGACGGCGGAGGCCGTCCGCCAAGGTACCGCCGACAAATGACCGCACCGCGGTCAAAAGACCGCGGCGGCCATTCAAACATTTCCGCTGGGCCGGCGGGCGCTCTCCAAAAGAGCGCCCGCCGGCCCAGCGGAAATGCCCCTGCAACGTGGACGCCGGCTCAGAATTGAGCCGGCGTAGTTGCAGGGGTGCGACGGGTGCAGTTGCACCCGTCGCGTATTTCAGTGTCTGCAAAGCAGACACTGAAATACTTTGTGGGGCCCTCTTACGGGGGCCCCTGCAGTGCCCATGCCATTGGCATTGGCATGGGCACTGCAGGGGCCCCCAGGGGCCCCGCGGCACCCCCTACCGCCATCCTGTTCATGGCGGGTTTCCCGCCATGAACAGGATGGCGGTAGGGGGTGTCTGAATCCCCATGGAGGATTCAATGGGGCAGCGGTAAACCGGCGGGAGACCGCCGGTTTACCCTTTCTGACCGCGGCTGAACCGCCGCGGTCAGAATGCCCTTGGGAGCACCGCCAGCCTGTTGGCGGTGCTCCCGTGGTCGGTGACCCTGGCGGTCACCGGCCGCCAGGGTCAGAATGACCCCCAAAGTGCTGAAAATGTACATTTTGTGTCATCTGCATTCATATTGAAACAAAGCAGATCATCTCCTCCTAGCGTTGGATGATGAAGTAAGCATACTGGGATCAAATGTTTCCTTGCACATCAGGAGGAGCATATAAGGAATGAGCTAGATTGCATTTATTTATTTAAGCTTTCTTAAATCGTACAATTAAATTATCGCACATTGCATACATCATCTTATGCCCTTTGGCTCTAACAAAGCCTCACAAAAATGGAGTTGGCCTCATTGCAAAAGTGTGTGAGGGGCCCCTAAGGTAACAAACCTTCTATGGTGTATCAACACAACTAACTACTGTCCCAGAGCACACAGCTAGGCCACGTCACATGTATGCAAAGACCTTGGTTTAATAAGGAACCACCCTTGAATGGTCCCTGCAAGTAAGTCCCCTACATGTCTCCAGCCGCCTTTATTGCACCAGCAAGTAGGAGAAATAATTTGCAATGCTTAATTTGTGGCTTCTTCGTAGATCTGGGGTTAGCAATGAGAATCCTTAAGGAAGCCTAAAGACAATTGAGTTTTCACTCTGAGCTAGAAAAGCCTCTCGTTTAACAAGAGGTAACTTCCACCCTCTCGTTTTTTCACTTCTAGCAAATCAGATTGTCCTCTGCTGCTTCAAAATAATGTCATAATATTCTATACTAACTGTGTGTTGTGTATGGTCAGTAACATCCTGCCCTAGTGCCAATTGCCTTTAGGAGGCACAATCATCTTGATTTGCTATGGGCAAGTCCAAGCATAAAGTTCTTTTATTTCTAGGGGACACAGTATTTTCAGCAAGATAGTTTGTACAAGTCCGATACATTTCATTTGACCCATCAGCAGCAAAATAGTCATTGTATCCAACAATGGGTGTTTTTGATGTCAGGCTGGAATTTGCTCCAGTTCTTTTAATTGCTCTTGGCACTGTTGCTTGCAAATGAGCTGGCGGCTTTTGTTTCTTGGCCTACTGTTGCTGTGTTCTCCTGAACTTGTAATAAGGCTCTGCTGCCATTCAGTGCTGTTTTTTCTGCCTATTGCACATCAGATTGGTACTAAAACACTATAAAAACGGACACCACAGTACAATTGTGAAGAGAAGGAGGAAACAGCTTTTCTTGGATATCACTTCCGTCTCCAACCCAAGGAACCACCTGTTAAGTTGAGAAATTGAAACGTGTGTGCCTCTGAATTTAGTTGGAGGGCGACCCAACCAATTCCAAAGCACTGTTTGTTTCCTCATAATCTTACTAGTGTCAAACATCTGATTAAAGAACTGCAGCTTTCTTTCACCGTCCTAATAGATCCTTCATTCTGCTTTTCAGTGCAGATGAAATAGTGATTTTGGAGCATGGTCTATGAAGCTATCAAGAAAACGTAACCGCTGAACAAAGCGTGTCTTTTAACAGTGTGCTACTGTGAGCAGTGCGTGGTTGGTTTCAATATGGAGACGCCCAGCCGACACTTGCCTAAAGAGTTACTTTTGTATCCAATGCCAGAGGGAAATTGAATAACTGACCTTAAAGAACCTTTGCACAACTAATCATAGTATTCTCTTCTTTTCCATGTCAGTGTTTCATAAATCGGTTGGATCAGTGCAGGTGTTTTTTGAAAGGGGTGTTTTTTAGTACCACGTGTTGCCGTGCAACCCTTGTCCACCAAGTGAATTGTAGGATTAGAATTTTGGTCTCAGCATGATTAACCCTCCCTTTCATCTAATCTTGAGGCTGTAGGACATTGACCAGCAGAATGTCCTCCTATTTGAGGGGCTCAGGAGTTTAGCTGAGATAGAAAGGCTCAAACACTATTCTAATTTCCCGGAAACCCATATTTTTTAACATGTACACTGCCTAAGGATTTTGTTACTGGATTCCAATTGTCCTTCCCTGCTGATCGGCTGACAGGCGATTGCGCTGAACATTTTTCTGTTTTTTTTTTTTGTTTGTTTTTTAATAAACATTGCAAATCCTTTCAGTCACCCTCACTCAAGAATATATGTCAGCCAACGATGTACCTGCACTATTGTTCTTCTGGTCTCCTGAGTGTGGGCGTAACTGATATGTATGGATTTTCTATGGGTTCATTGTGGCCACAGGCAACAAACTCGGTACTGTACATTTTTTAAATTTCGAATGCTGACAGCTACTACAAGACAGTAATACTGGTTTGGACTACCTGTCTCATGTTCAGTGGTATAATTGCTGGGCTGTATGTTAACATAAGACAACCCTATATTTTAACATCTACACATCCTAAGGTTAGTATCGCTGGGTGGCGGACTACCGTCACCCTGATTGGCTGACCCAGTGATCACTCTGAATTGTTTTTTGTTTTTTTCCATATTTTTAACATTTAATCCAAAACATGGAAATTCTCACTAATCTCCCTATCACAAGAATATATCTGTGCAAAAGCTTGACCTCCCATTTTTATTCGTCTAATGGCTCCTGAGCATGGGTGTACCTGATATTTAGGGGTGTTCTGTGTGTTCAGGGTGACCACAGGCAATAAACTGGGTGCAGTACAATTTGGAAAGGATCTGCAAGGAAAATGCCAGTTTAGGCTCGAAGTCATTTTGTCGCAGGTATCACCCTCGAGCTCTGTGGAAACGCAGCGCAACCATATGATCTTAACCTATACACATTGTATGGTTTCTTTTGCTAGGTGCCAGAACTGATTCGCAGGCTGAGAGATCACAATGAATGTGACCGTTGTGAGATTTTAACAATTTATTTTCTAAAATAAAAGTCTCTCCAGTCTCACACATGAAGGAACATATCTGTGACAAGACTTTTCCATAAATTTGGTTCCTGTGGGGCTCTTGCATGTGGGGCTACCAGTCGTATGCATTTAAGTCGGATTGGGATGTCCACAGAGGACATATTGGGTACAATGCATTTTTGAAATTATGTAAGCAACCGGAAGGAAAATGCCGGTTTGGGCTTCCTGCCACTTGGTTGAAGATATTACTCCTGTGCTGTATGGAAATATGCCACAAATATATATCCCCACGATCAACGCATCATAAGATTTCTATTGCTGGCTGCCTGCCCACACTCACCCTGACTGACTGGCCAGGACAATGCGCTGAACAAGACATTTGTCAGAGTGTCAGCATTTTTCCCCAAAACATCATAACTTTCTTCCGTCTTCCTCGCACAGGAATCTATCCATGTCAAGGTTTTAGCCAAATCTGTGTTTTCCCATGTTTAAGTGTGAGTGTGTTTTTTCTATGGGGTTAGAAGTGATCCAGACACTGGACACCAGGGAGTGTTTTTGATGAGAGGGGATTCTATGGAGGGTGTCGCCAGTGCATGGCCCTGGCCTCACCAAGCAAAAAGGGTAACCTTCTTATCCCAGACTTTCTGAAAACTGGAGAGACAGATGAGTCCATGGTAATGTGGCATGAATGAAGCCAACAGAGTTTATTACCCAGAATCCTCTGCAAATGTCAGAATATGGGCAAAAAAAGTCTAAATTTCGTTGCTTTTCGGTGACCAGAAATTCCAGAACATCAGGCAAGTGCGAAAGCCCTGCCATTTAATGTTCCCACACTTTTCCTGGGAAAAAGGGTGTATCATCTGTGTGGATGGACTGGTCGCACAGGACAGGAATAGGTTACACGTTTCACCATGTGAAGAACGCATTGATGTTGTGCGCACTATACACAGTCTTAGATTTGGCCTTTTCTTGTTAGATAAAACAGCTAACCCTACACATGTGGGGTACTTTTCCAATTGGGTGAAGTTGAGAACACTGGATTGTGGGAGTTTTGCTTTCCTCATCAGTTTTGGAACTTCCGGTCACAGAAATGTAATGGAATTCTTTTTTATGACAAACATATGACCTGTGCAGGGGATTCTGAGCAAGAGAAAACCGTGACATCCACATAAGCCATATCACTCAGGACTCTTCTAGGTGCTTTTTGTTCAGAAATGCCAAAGGTTGATAGATTTCCGTAGCTGGCAAAAGACACCAGGCCCAGATGTTTGTGTCTGTACCTTAGTAAGGAGGCAGGTGTTATTCACATTTTTGTTAGGCTAAAAAAAAATCCAAACAGCATCTAGATCCTTGCTGGGTTACAGACATGTGTGTCTTGGTTCAATATCAAGAAAAATTCCAACTAGAATCCGGCCCCTTACTCTGACACAGACGTCTGTTTATATGAACCAACAGAGGGCCGGGTGCCGTTTGGATTTTTAATATCCTAACAAAAAATACAAACAGAACATGTCTCCTTGTTGGGCACAGACATACATTCCCTTCTGTTTTTTGGGGCACAACCCTGTGTTTATGTGCCACAGCAAAGATACAGGCAATGGTTCCCCTTTTTTTTTTTTGGTTTAGCTTCAGTCTCCTCGCTGAGGCACTGACAGATAACTGTTTTCTGACTCCTAGCTGGGATATATAAACTCATGTGTATGTCCATGCGAGGAGTCAAATGCTATTCAGCATTTTTCTTACCAATGAAATCATAAAAAATGCATCCAGCTCCTCTTTGAGGCATGGCTTACATGTGTGCCCCAGCAAGGAGCCAGATGCAGTTTGGACTTTTCTGAGGCTATGTGTTTTTCATAAGCTGTGTGTTTGTTCTTCAGAAAGGAGTCAGACACTGGATTTATTTCTTAAGGCAAGAAAAAATCCAAACACCATCTGGTTCCTTGCTTGGCAATAAATCCTAGTGTCTATGCTACTGTAAGGATTCTGGCAATGCTTGGATGTTTTCATAGGCCAAAAAACCCAAACAGTGCCTGGCTCCTTTCTGGGGCACAGCACGCAACTGTTTCTTCACCCAGTGTTTCTCTTAGACAGAGACAGAGAGAGGAAAGAGCTGTGTGAAACTGAATCAACAAGAGAGGCTTGAAAGGGGATGAACTATGATAAATTCTGGTTAATCCCAATACAATTTCCACATCTTGGCTCATCTGAGCTGCTTCTTCAATCCTCGCTCTCTCATCCCTGTGTGCCACAGAAGAAATAATGGCTCGAGCTGGTGGTCATGGTTAGGGCATAGCTGTGAACAGTTACAGCTGTCCTTGCCCCATGCCCCACTAACTTGATTCTTAGATTGACCATGGTTTTTACGGGCTGTGTTTATCCTGCCAAAACTAAGATTGCCTTTTCAGAGAAATGATAGTCTCCACCACCAGCCTTTACTGGAGATTTGTGGCTCCTAACATTTAGTTGCAAAAAGTGTACGTTTCCCCTTGTTGCTGCCTGCATTTTAGCACTTGTCTGTTGTGGACACATTTTTCCTTTAATTACCATGTCTTAGTCATTATGTCTCTTAGTTATACCAATGTCTCTGCCCACTAGAATATTGAAAGGTGATGCTGCAGCCATCTCCATTTATTAGCTGTGCCTCTTCCTTCAACCGACAATTTTAGCTGCTTGGAAAAGATGTGCAGCTCTGCCCTGCTTTTTTTCTTACCTTTTTGGAATGTGTCCACAGTAGATTTGACAATCTGCGAATCCAGCGGAGATGCTTTTCCTTTAGTAAGTGATGTCAGCAGTGGCTGTTATCTCTGTAGAAATGAGACCGCCAACCACAGTGAGTGTGGCTCTGGTGGTGGCGATTGCAGATTAGGGATACAGTTTTTTTTTTTTTTTACCTTTGCTTGTGAGGCTGCCTGCTGCCAGTCCAGTTTCTATAACTGGGGCCTTTCCTTCTGCATGTATATAATCGGTGCATATAGTATTTCCCATACATATGTGTTCAATGACATGAAATGACTCCAGTTTCACACTGGGGTACAGTGTGTGTATTCTACTTCAGATCTTCTTGATCTGGGTGATCGTGACATCTGGCCTGCCCCTTTTGTTCAGGCCCCCTTCACAAAATTGGTGCAGATTTCTGGTCCAGGGGTAGGACTCATCTCATTCATAGTACAATGTTTCCTTGTTTTCCTCTTCCACTGCCCCACTTCCTGTGAAAGGCAAAGGGAGCCTAACCAGTCTGGATCTACTATACAAATGATCTTGATCTTCAAAGCTTGTGTGGCCCACTGAGATTCACTTCCTCTGGCTCAATGGGGAGATTTTCTTATTTTAAACAACTTGATATATGGTTATCTGTAGCATCTCATCTCTGCTCCTGAAATGTGATTAAAACCGGGCCACTCTAGCCTGGAGCTTGGAATTATGTCTGTGTTTAGGGAGGCTCAGCAATTCATTTCTGAGATGTTGTTGTCAGAGACAGTGGCTTCAACAATGCCTGTCTTTCCTAAGTCCGGGGGTAAGCCTTGGGCTTTTTAGCACCTTATTCTATACAGAAAAGAGAAAAAGTGACCACCGGCCAAACACTGCCTAGGGCAGAGGAGCTACATCTACACTTCCACAATGCCAACAGTGGAGAGTCACGGACTTCCCTGGTTTCTGCCTCTGATCTACCTGGTAACCTGAGGTGCCTGCTCCTACATATCCTCGGGGTACTCAGAAGTTCTTCATCTCGACAGCTGTTTGGAATTGTGTTCCATTGTATTAAGCTAGTCACTTCTATCACTGAATCATGTAAACCATCTCTCTTACATGCATGATCCAGAGATATCCTGTTTTGAAAGATGGTTCATAAACCTATATCCCAGCCCCCAGTGGGAAATGATTGAGCGTTTGGGTCTGCTGGGTGCCCCGTGACTGTTTGACTGCTTGTTCTCACCATGTACAAAGTTAGAGATGTACCATTGTCAAGGGCAAGAATAAATCCCTATAAGGTGAATATGGGCAGCCTTTTCAAATTTACTTTTTCTAAGCATTTACCCATTCGCAAATGTACACTTTGAGCATGTAGGTATCTCAGTATAACTGTGACTGTCACAGTGTCTCTGGATTACATTTGAATTTTTTAAGAATTCCTAAATTTCCTTCAAACCTACTGATATTAATTTACAAATTGATTTGAGAATAAACCGTAAGACCCCTGCCTTAGCATCCTGCTTCTATAGCCTTTGTTTGAGTGGAGCCATTGTTCTGTTTAGGTGCTGGGTGTTTGGACTACAGGGAATTTGAACTATTCTTTTTGAAAACACTGCTGATTGTTTTTAGACCCAATGAGCTGTCCAGTTTTGCACCAAGTACAGTAGGCACTAATGCAGATGGCAAATAGAAAGTGTACACTTGGATAAAATCTATCTGTCCACCTCCGTTCTGTTTAGAAACAATGTACTAAACCTGATGAGTTGCACATCTGTATGAGAATAAATGAACACTTGGCCAAAAGATAACACTAGCGTCACAGTTCAATGATATTGAAAATTTAGTGAGTCACACATAGAGGATTTACATACGATCTGGGACATATCTCAGCCCTAGAAGAAGTTTCCTTTTTGGAGTTACAGCATTGACTTGACATTCAGTTTTTGTGTATGCTACTTACTGCTGTACCAACTTCTCTAACTTCTCCCACCTCCTTGAGTTCACTGTTGATCTTGACTAACCAAGGAGAGCTAGACACCCAAATAGGGTTACATTTTTAGCCAACTGAAGTACCAGTATTGTGTTGACCCTCAGATGGTATTGTTAAATGTCAGTACCCACAGAGGGTAACACTGTCTAAACCAGGACCTCAAGAAAAGCCAGTTCACTACTCATTGGCCTCGCAAACCCCACATCCACCACCTGCGAAGTGCCCCAGGGATCCTCCCTCAGCTGGACGCTGTTCAAAGTCTACATGGCCCTGCTAGCCACCCTCGTCAGAAACTACGGAATAAACATCATTTCCTACGCCGACGGCACCCAACTCATCCTCTCCAACGAACCCGACAAGGCCAGACACAACTTCAATGAAGGCATGAAAGCAGTTACAAACAGGATGAGAAACATCTGCCTTCAACTCAACACAAACAAGACAGAAGAACTCATCATGGGCCCTCAATCCAATACATGGAGCGACTCCTGGTTGCCACCCACCCTCGGAAACCCGCCCAATCCCGCCAGCCAAGCCTGCAACCTCAAGATCATCCTGGAGCGCGACCTCAGCATGAACCATCAAATCAACTCCGTCACCTCTACCTGCTCCCGCACCCTCCTACGCAAAACCTTCAAATGGATCCCCCTAGAACATAGAAAGACCGTCACACATGCCCTCATCTCCAGCAGACTAGACTACGGCAATGCACTCTACACTGGAATCAACAAAAAACTCACCTGCAAATTGCAAAACATCCAGAACGCCGCCGCCAGACTGGTCCTCGGCCTACCCCAACTGCCACATCTCGCAACCCCTACGTACACTGCATTGGCTCCCCATTGAGAAAAGAATCACTTTCCAATCCTCACCCACGCACACAAAGCCCTCCACAACACCGGACCAGCCTACCTGAACCAGCGACTAAACTTCCACGGGCCCCTACGCTCAGCCCGGCTCTGTCTTGCAGATGTAACCCGCATCAGGAAAACCAGAACAGGAGGATGCTCCTTCTCCTGCCTCGCAGCCACTGCCTGGAACGCCCTACCCATCCACATCAGACAAACCACCTCCCTCACCAGCTTCATGAAGGAAATTAAGACATGGCTTTTTTAAACCACCTCACCGGTATACGCTACACTCCCCTCTTCTGCTAGCACCTTGAGACCCTAACGGGTGAGTAGCTGCGCTTTAAAAGCACTGATTGATTGAGTGATTGGCCTTGATTCATCTTCAACATCTCCTGGACCCTTCAAATGGGTAGACTTCATTTCATTTCCAGTAAAATAGTTTATTAAGACTTACATCTTTTAAAACACTATACAATTACGTCCTTAAAAAGGTAACATAGTTTTTAAAATACATTTTTTGCACTCATTGAAAACGGAGTTCTAAATAATGTGATTTCTGTAGTTCGTATTTCACATAACAAATTTTAACTACAGATCTGCTTATTGCACTGTATTTAAGAAGCAAGAGTTGTCCCTTTGTTTGATGAAGAGATAAGAATGAAGGACAATTGAGTACCAAAGGGATGAGCTCACATTTTACATTCAAACAAGCAGAACACTTCATGTCCATGGTGATTAATTGTAGGATTATACAACTAGGCCATGTTTGTGTCTTCTGGTTCTCTCTTATTCAAAGCTTTCCTACTTGTTTCAAACCTGCTTTGGATATAGTCTCAGGGCCGGATTTGGAACCCAATGCAGCCCTGGCAAATTTGGTCAGACCAGTCCCTGTAAGGTCCATAGCGAGTGAGGGCAGCGACTTAGCCTGACCACTAAAATTAGACTTTAATGGGTTTCTCCCAATAACAAAATTTGGGAAATAAAGTGGCAAAAATGGTCCATTCTACAGCACATTTTTCATTATCTATTCAATTGTATTAGTTTTAAGAATAGTAAATGATTACCTTACAGTGCAGTGCAGCAGGATACAAGAAACTTTGTTGGGGCTCTTCAATGATTCCCTCACTATCACCTTCCAATAGCCTCTCATCTCGCAATAGTCGCTCTCTCTCTCACATGTATTTCATTTGTTTTATAGCACCTCTTATACCAGTGTAGGGTATTGGAGCACTTTGCATCATGCACACATACCGAGACAATGAGTCATGCATGTGTAAATCAGTGTATTGAAAATGATACATAAGACAAAGAGGACTACAAGGTGTGGGATTCACACGTCATCCATACTTGTAGGCATTTTTAAGAGAGCTTGGTCTGGAGAAGTGCAAATGCAGGATTCAGATCATAACACAGTATTTAGGTTTCTCTTTACTAATAAGAATTTATTTCTACCCAAACAACCCCTTTTTTGCAACATTAGGAAAAGGAAAGACTGGGAAAAAATATAATTTTCTAACCTGTACCAGGCAGTTTGCATGGAGTTCTTTGATGGCAGTTCACAGCTCACTGTGCTAGATTATGACTGTAACTGCACAGTAACAAAAGGATCTTTATGACAGAAGTAGTAACCCAGTGAGCGATGCCCATAAAATACTGTCCTGTGATCTGCATGATTCATGTTCCTTGCAGCGGGCATATTAACCCTCTGCACTACCGTAGGTGAATCAAAACTGTCACTAGGCAAAACTCTGATCTCTTGCCCGCAGGTTCATTAGTCACAAGAGTTATCTTGGCACTTTTATTGTTGCCTGAAAGTGGTGGATATATAAAGGGAACTCTGCAACGGGGGCTTTTAAAACTGCTGCACTACTATAAAACTAGCCCCCAGTAACAAAATCAGCCCCCACCCTTCCAGGGAAACACCTAATGTCCGGTCCAGTCTTATATACTCCTTCCTGTGCCTCTTCATTAACAGAGTGGATATTCATCTTTTCCATTTTCTTGTTGTCTTCACTGCATTGCACTGACAACCAATTGCTGCCTCCCTGCTCTTAAGTCCATCACTCTCCCTTCTCTTAGTGTCTTCAATATATCTCTCCCCACAGAGGTCCCCATCCCCAAGTCGAGAATCACCTGTTTGCTTCTGCTGTGGATCCCTACACCCTTGACTTCTGACTATAGTTGTGATTTGCATCATACTTCAACTCTGGATATCTTCCTTTATGACTTGCTTAGCAACACTCAAACTTTTCTAATCCCACTGGCATCCCTGCTGCATTTATATGGTCAACACAGTCTGCTCCATGATATGGCATCCCTTTTCAACGTCCCTGTATGTACTGTTTGAATTTTTGCACCTTTCACATTTCCCTGCCTAGTCTCAGAAAGGAAACCCATAATTGATTTTCATATTTGTTCCCTTATAGAGGAGAAGATAGTTTGGAGACAACCCACCCTGATCCCTGGGAACAGAGCTTCTGTTCCTGATGTGTATACTTTACCATAAGAAAAATATCTTTTTTGAGAGGGTGTGACATGAAAGGGAAGGAGCTGAGTTTTAAAGTCTGCTGTACTGTTCTTCTTCCTCATTTCTGCTGTGGGATTGAGAGACTGTAGACCTCATGTTGTGGGTTGTCCTAAACCCAAGCAATTTCCCCTTGGTCATACCCAGTCACTTACTAACATACATAGACAGACTCCACAGGGGGATCAACACATCCTCTCCTGTTGATTTTATTCCCACCTAGTCTTGGCAGCTGTTACTACAACCTTATCAACAGTCCAATAATGTAATTCTGTTAAATAACAGATCCTTTCCCTAGGCAAATATAACCATCTAGTCCTGGACAGTCCATGAAATTAGCTTGTTTATGAACAGAAACATCTTGTACCAGAGTCTAGACCAGTAAAGGGATGGATAAGTACTAGATCATCCTGAGTGTTTGCCGAAGAGATCTGCTTTCACACCAAATTAGAAGTTAGCAACTGTATACTGGCAAAAAGGAAACTAATATGCAAATCACAGAGCCTTCAACATGAGTATCCCTAGTACCTCTTGAGCATAAAACTAAAGTTCATAAGCACAGAATGCAAATTGTATTGTTTTCATATACTGAGTTCCAATGGAGATCACGTAATGAAAGTAAAAGAAAGGAAAACAAATTAGCCATACAGGTGCAGGAGCTCAAATCGAGAGGTAATACACAGTTGACCTTCAAAGAAATATAAAAATGTAAACTTTTCAGAGTGGAGCAGCCTATTCAATAATTCTCTTCTACATTGCCAGGCATGAGAGTGAGGCTTTAAATATAGCTGACAGGCAAAACTTAGTATCACTGGATTAGAATTGAGCAAGAATATGGCTGCCGCTATTGTGGTTACGCTTAGGCAATATTTCTAAAATACACAATCTCATCCTTTTGCAGTATCTATAGTGTCATTTTTAAGCAAATCAATTAAAGCCTGTTTACTTTGTGAGACAAATCATTAAGAGGGGGAAATAAGGGGCAGGCTCTCTATTTTCCAGTAAAGCACTTGATGGAACAAGTCAACTCTCATGAGCATACAGAGCAGAATAAGTGCTATGAAAACTACCAAGAGCAGCTCTAGTGTCTTCATTCCCAGTCTCCCAAATATGCCCTGCAAACAAGACCATATACTCCATTCATAAGACCAGTCATCATTAATTTTGTGTAACTCAGCACTATAACAGATGTGATCAATCTGGTCTTGTAAACTCAATAGAATTTTGGTTATGAATGGCAGGAATTCAGATCCTGCAGTGGAACAAACTCCACCACTGGCAGACCGAATAAAATTGAGAGCTATTTGATTTTCCAGAAGTACAGCACTTTCGGCTTCTAATTGATCAAGACTAGCCCTACTTTTGTGGCTGTGGAATTGGCAACTTCTTCTTAAATCTTAGTCACAGTATTAACTCTGTGGGTTGTTAGTCCTATGCCATGGATGGGCAACACGATAGCAAAGAAATAAGTAGCTTTAGATATTTTGGATATTTCTCTGGACAATCTTTTCTTAGCAGGAGCGCGCCACATGGCAGGGATGCTGTAAGCAACTAGATCCAGACAAGTCCTCAGGGAACCTGCTATAGGCTTGGTTACCACAAACAAAGTAAGTATAAGTTTGCTGTTCAGAGTAGCTACAGGATAAAATACTCCTGAGGGACATTCTAAATGATGAGGATCAAGCTCAGAACCAAATTGGGTTTCAGGAAACACATCACAATTATGAGCAGTGTCAATGAGGTGAATAGGAGGAGGCATGATATCTTATTTAGAAAACCTGCAGTCATCTGCCTTTTAAGGGGAACTGCCCTACAAAGTTATAATTAAGACATACTTCTTCAACAAAAGGAACAGGGACCATGCACACATCTCAAGCATCAGTTGGCAAGGGGCACAGGAAAGATTGAGGCTCAGTAGATATTTCTCTAAAAGGTAGAAAAAGGTGTTCTTACTGTGCAAGGATCACTGATCTCCAAGGTGGCTGGCAGGCTCAAGCTGCTGTTGATCCCTGGGTTCCCACCATCTGGTCCATCTACACAGAGCCACACAGTCCATCAGGCAATAAGGGTTGCAGTAAAGAAGGCTGACCAGACCCATTTTTAAATCAGGACTTCCAACAACCTCTGCCAGATACGATATTTGTGGAAAAGAGGATGGGTCCACACTGGTGAGAGAAAGGTCAAGGGAACTTGACTGCAGACATTTCTTCCTCTGCAAGTCTCTGAATTTGTTGTTTTTACCCATTCTTGCATTTTTTTTAACCAGATTTAGTGGCTTGAAATATACCTTCAGAGTAATCTATAATTTTGTGTTTCTCTGGATACAAAGGAATTGCATTAGAATGGGGGTGGAGGAGGAGAACCACATGCATAAGAAAGATTAATATGGAGCACTGAGGAGAGGAGAGAAGTACATAAGGGAGGCAGCTGGAAAACACATGCACTGTCACACAGAAAAACAAAAGTGGAAGGACACAAGAAAAAGAGCTATAAGCTATGAGAGTGAGGCATTACCAGTCAAGAGATAGACATAAGTTGGTAGCATTGGTTTAGCGTTGACCAAGAATATGGCTGCTGCTACTACAGTTACGATAAGGCAATATTAGATACAGTAAGGCCAGCATTAGATACACGAAGAAGTTCACCCTCAGACAAGATTATACTACCCAAACCTGGCCTGGAACGGGAACACAAATTACTGATAAAAGACCTAGAAAATGCAGCACCCAATTCTACTTCCTTGGTTGGCAATGGGAAAGTTGATTACTTTATAGTGGGCCAGTTCCTGAAGCACAAAGTGGTGAATTTCTGAGAAGGAATGGGTGAGGGAGACTCCAATACAAAATCCTGAGTCGTGAATGAAAACTTCTGTACTGGATTCCAGAGCAAATCTGCAAAGACCCACTGCTAGATATTGTGAACTCCTTTAACTGGATATTAGGTAATGAATGGAGGCGCCCGGTACAGTGAGGGTGGGTCAAGAATAGAACCACCTCTACTGGATCATAGGCAACAAAAGAGAACATCAGAAGAAGGTTCTCATTCAAGAAATGGTTACATTTATTTTGAAAGAAGGGTCCCAAAGAAGAACACATAGAACCCATATTTAAATATCATGTGAGGTATCATATTCATTAGCTTTTTAAGACACCTGTGATGTGATTCAGCAAACTTTGAGATCTTAAGGGAGGTAAAGGTAAGTTATAATTGTGTTCCTTTCAGTCCCAGCAACTTAAGAATCCACAGCCTCAAAGACAATATAACTCAATCAAAACTATTAAAGCAGAAGCTGTGAACTATTGTTGGTGTTTCTCTTTATTTCCGTTATACGTGAATGATATCACAGGCCAAATTTATTTTGCTAAACAACATTTTAATCAATATAAGGTAAAAGATCCTTTCTGCGATTGCAATTGCTCTCATTTTGTTGTGGCCTTCTTATACATTGATTACCACAATGGAATTTATGGAGGTTTGTGTACAAAAAAACACACATAAACTGCAAAGAACATATGACTTCATTGTTCTCCTCACTCTCAAAGCCCAAGTTTCGGATCACATAATTCAAGGTTTAAATTCCCCCCTTTTGTTGCCATTCAAAGACCTGAATTTAAAAGTGTTTGATTGATACACAGGATTTTGCAAGGCGCAGTTCAGGATTTTCTTTCTAAACTTTCAAGACTACATGTCTTGAAAGACTTTTATCCTGACTTTAGTTTCTGGTGCCCTTTCTCCTTGTGTAAATGATGGTCTGTAGAGTCCATTGGTCGATAGAGCTAGTTATAAAAACAATAAATAGAATGAAATAGTTCGGTGAGTTAAACTTTGTGTTGTAAATAACCTTTAATTAAGGTTCCAGCTCCACCTTTCATGAGGGTATTTACGTTAAAACAAGTACAATTAAGTTGGTTGACAGCATTACATGTTATTCACATTGGTCTCAAAAGAAAAACTTTCACAGCAATAGTTATACAATAAAGTTGATATTTTATGTAATGGTATTGTTAGTTTTAAGTCTGCATGTGTAACAAACCACTCCTCAATCTGTCTTCTTTATATTTCAGATCTCTCCTAGAAGCTCTGCATTTACAGTATTTGCTCACAATTCTGAAATGAACACCGAAGTGGGGTAAGTTCTAACTTCTGCAGGAAAACGTTACAACCAGAACTATCACTTTTACGGAAATATATATATGTGAACATGCTTCCATGTGACAATGCAGTAATATCCTGCCATGCACACTTGTCCAGCTGTGACACTCGGGCTGTAGCTTTGTCAGTGACACTCGGGGTGGGGGTGTGAGTCTCAAATTTTGCAACCAAAAAAGCAGTGGGTTGCAGGGTGGAAGGGTGAGATGTCTAAGATTCGGGATGGATTGTTTCCATGAGGAACAGGGTCAGTACTAATCTGCATTAGGTGGGACTCTGTCAAGAGTTACAGTGTGTGAAAAGCAGTAGAGAGGAATGCTATCTTGAGCGATTGCCACTGGCTAGACTATTTGGAAGCATTCATCCCATCACCTTTTGGGCGTTAGATTGCCAGTATTATGCCTGGAAACCTGAGACTGGTGCAGCTTTACAAGTCTACTACTGCCAGTTTTTGTGAATTCTAAAAAGTATTATATTTGCACCCATTCAAGGAGTACTTAAATGAGCACAGATTTACTATTTCATTTGTAAACCAGTCACTTTGTGGACCTGATTCACAAAGGTAGCTTACACTTTTGAGTAAGTTCATTACTTTTTGACTATTCACAAAATCAGAGTGTAAATTTACTACAAAAGTGAAACATATATAGCTCCACCAAATTGAAAGGCCTGAGGGCTAGTCACAAACCGAGCTTTGTAGTACATTTTGTGGTACTACGATAGTACTGAAAATAAACTACAAAATACTATTCACAAACTGCATTTCTATAGTACTTCTACAAAAAACGAAGTACTCTAGAAGTGCAGTTTATGGATAGCATTTCGTATGTTTGTACCTCACATTCTTGTTTGGGGTTCTTAAGGATGAACTTTTACCATTGTAGCAATAAGTAACATAGAAAAATGTTTGTTCGTACCTCACCATATTTTAAAGTGTTTTCACTGTATTTTTCTCTTATTCAACCTCTTTGAATCTTGATTTTTGGATTGAAAACTTCAGAAAAGGCTCCCAACAAAGGTTGATATACCACTCAAAAGATGTTCAAAAGAGGTCTAAAATAAAAATGCTTACATTACGCCACCATATTTCTCACTTAGTTTGTGTATTTCATTGTATTTGTTTACCACCAACATGGAGGCTGATAATTGATACCTCGTTTGTGGGGTATGCTGTTAGAAAGTACCATGAAGTAGAAAATCATATGAACCAGTTTACAAAATTGGACCACCTTCATCTTGTTGATCAGCACTCCTCATGACAGAAAAGTGACTCTGGTTGGCCTCCAGGGCATACTGTCATCATCATCTTGTGCACCGGAGGCCAAAGGAAACATAAGATGGCATCCAGGCCTGCATACTCCAACATTATGGAGTTGCAGGAATCCAAGTAGGTTTATTGCCAGGCTGTATCTTTGATGGCGTGAGTAGGACATATGTCAGTAGCCCTTTGGGCCAGACATTTTTTACAGATTTAGTGTTTGGTCTGTTCCATTTCTTGTATATGAATATTATGTTATTTTACAGTATGTGGCATGTGGACAGCTGGCCCGTTACCACTCATGGGGCTACTTAAATGTATTTAGAAAAGTAGGTACCATTTGAAGTCTACAGACTCTTTAATGTCATTTTGACAGTCCCCTCCTGACGGTAATAAACAAGGCAAGCCCTTGCACCCCTGCGATGCAGGAGGGCCCTCAATCTGTCAGGGGCTCCAGCCCTTCAAAGAGGCCACATTTTGAATATCTGTGAGAAATGGGAGACTAGGGGGCGTCATCTCGCATTCTGCAGGGAGCCCTGTCATTTTGCGTTACACCAATGGTAATACATTTTGCATTGATAGAGATATGGTGGGGGAAGCAAAACTACAGTGGCCTGATTGTACGTGTAAACCAAAATGTGTGATATAATGGTAAGTGGGCGTACCTTTGTATTATCACAAGTTTTTATTGATGCAGAAAACAATCACTATTTATAACACTGAGAAGGAATCAGTTTGGAATGACAGTGTGCAGTGAATTACAAGTGCAACACAGGTGTGATGGAAGCCAACTAACTGCAAATTTATTTTCAGTTTTTAATAAACGCTAAATTTAGGAAATACTTGACTACAAACGATCTAGTTTTGTAGGTGTATGAGTGTGAGCATGGTGTGATTGTGGTAAAATTAGCATTTTAGATCTAAGTACAATATCTGGAACCTGGACGGTCCTGATGAAAGCTGACTGAATTGTTTAGGCATTAAATATCACCTGAAACGTGTTGCTTTATGAAAGAATTGACCCTCCTTACACATCCAATCTTCTGTTTTTAATCTTTCCCTAGGAGCCCATTCATTACATTTCCTTATATTGGGGAAACTCAGAGACATTTTAGCGATCTCATTTTTTGCAGGTCCCAGTAACGCATCAGTCATAAAATGAAAGTGCTCCCCCAAAAAGTAGGGTTGACCCCGCCCCTGGCTTATAGTTTAGACTGCCAGGCGAGGACTTGGTGATAAAGAATGCCACATATATTGATGTGGGTGAGAGTCTGTTAAGAAATAGGGCCCCACCAGTCTACCTGTCCTGTTGGTCTGGTCAGTTCATTAGTGTGAATCGGAGGTATCCCTTTTGAGGATGTATTCTCACTCCTTCCTTGTTGGCTGAACATACATTGTGAGTACTACAAGAGTAAGTCACACCTTCTGATACCCCAAATGTTGTGAATTGGGCCATTGTGTCCATGTGTGCAAACTGCTGCAAATGTGGTCATCTCTACATACTCCTTTTAAAATGAAAAATGTGTGTTTATGTATGTGTGTATTCTGACTTTAAGTGACAAGCAAATGTTAAGTTCTGCTGTAGGATTAACATGTTAAATGCGTGTGTACATCAGGTTTATACAGAGGAGCAGCATCCTTGGTACGGTATGTGAAGTAATATTTTGTTTCCTTTCTAGGAGTAACTAATAATGTCTTTGTTACAGATGTACTATTAGGCTGCCTAGTACTGGCTTTCCACAGCATCAGCCTCTGCAAAGAACCATATGCTCTTAGGATATTTGCTCTTGAGTATTGGTACTTACTCTGGATAACAACCAGGGCTATCTAGCTTTCCCGAAACGTACATCACCCATTAGTCTCTAGCTCAGTCTCCACTCGTAACAATAATTTTCCTTGTGACTCTTCTGCCTTTTAAACTATTGTATTGATATTGACCTCTTTCTCGAATCCACTTTCATGCCTGTGACACTCTTTCTGAAGACAATTGTCCTTATGTTTCTTCTAAACCCTCCCCATCACTTATAGGTTTTACCCCTTGACCCCATATCCTAGAGTTGCCCTTTCGCTGAAATATTCTTAACTTGACCACTGTCTTTATACTTCTGTGACATCTCGATATCTTTAGCATAGTTTGGATTTCAGAAGCTCACTTCAAAACACTTGTTGCTTTTACACTTAAGAGTATGTCCAACCAGAAACAGATTATTATAGAAGTTGACTGACATTTCTGCTCACTTCCTCACATTCTTTGGTAACTTTTATTTACTACTTTTCGCTCACCTCTGGTCCTGTAGGTCTTCTTCCTCACTTTGAATGGAATTTCAAGGTCTGGTAAAAAATCATTGTTTATTTTAGATATGCCATTTTATAAAGTGTACTCTTAAGTTCAATGCATTTTATTAAATTTCCAGGTCTCTAGCAGCATCGGAAGAAGGGATAGACCAATTCTTCACTGGAAAACAAAGTGTTTGCTCCAACCGAGGGAGAGGAAAGTCCATGGAAGAAATTGGGACTTCTGAAACCGTGCAAATTTCAGTGTTGAGCCTGAGCACAGACCAGCTCCACCGCACCCAAGACCAGGGTATGTCACCACTATTTTGCCCTCCAAAGGCCAAGCCCTCAACAGCTGAGAACTTTCAAACCAATTTGGAACACAGCACTGAAAAGAGATATGAATTCCTGCCTAGGAAAACCACCAGTGAGGACACAGTGGGACTTTGCAGTCTCAACTTGAGAAATTCAGCATTCCAAAAGTACTCACGCACCATACAACCTAGTGGGACAATATTGAATGCCAACACTTCACCCCCACATGTACCATCTCCTGTATGCATGCCACAGGCTTCAGCACTGGATCCAGGGACTCCAGCTCAGACTCTGCCAATCATTTCTCCTGTTGAAGAAGATGATGTTTTTCTCAAAGATAGCTCACCCAGCAAGGATATCCCCATTGGGACACCTCCTCGCCTTCATACCCATGTTGCAGAACTGTGCTCAAAGAGTCAAGAATACTCACCTCTGTCGCCAAATCAGTTATCGTGTCTCATTACCACTGTAGATGACGTAACTGCAGTCATGCATACTTCAAGGTAATGTTTGTCACTGTTTATTTGTAATGGTTGGTTGCATGCTTTTCTGAGAGATCTGTGTCAATGATGAAATCACAACTTAACAGTGTTTTTTAAATTTTGCATGTTCATCATTAAAATTACATTTCAAGAAAACTCTTCAAATTTAAATACAAAATGGCAAAGCAAGTTAACTTGGCACCCATTCCTTTTTCAGGTCACATCACATATGAATGGTAAGGCATAGTATCAACAAAGAGTGTTTGTGGCAGGGTGCTACTGCACACTGATCCTTTATTAAATATCTGATAAAATAACTATTTGGAGTAAGTCATCTACAGAGTTTCTTCACAGGTCCAAAGGCACCAGAGGATGTTTAATGTTAAAACTGGAGGGTTAGACACTTTAAGCAGGATTTAATAATTTTGAAAGGAACTGGTGGTCTGCTTCTTACAGGATAAACAATACCTATTGCATACAATAACTCAAGAAAATAGTTATTTTCAGACTTTGGAGGCACTAAGAACTTAACAAACTTAGGAAGCATTTTCCCTACAAAAGGCTTAATGTGTATATAGGTTCACATGTGCCTAGATAGTATGCTATTGTTTATAGAATGTGCAAGAGCTAGGGTGTATTATAAAATATGAAAAATAGAAGACAACGCAGCACCAGTTTGTATGTTGTGTGTATTCAGGTGTCTGGAAAGATTTGGTCTCTAGAATTTGAACCCATGTTTCAAATGAAGATGTGATCAATGATTTATAGTGTAGCAGCACAAGCACTTTGTATAGTTATTCTCCAGCACCTTACTGGCTCCCACAATGCTTCTTATCTTGCTAGCTAATTTACCATTTGATAGTGCCTCCTCAGTTCCTTTCTCATTTGTGATAATGAGTATCTTGGGCTCTGATTTGTAATGTGCCTTTCCATTTGTTTTGTCTCAAATATCTATGTTTTCAGTTATTAGCATCTGACCACAAATGCCTACTCTAAACTTGCCGTCAAATATTGTTGTCAGCTGGAAATAGCCAAAATGTGCTTTCCCTGCATTCATGAAGAGTATGAGTACTGGTAATCTTCTCAACTTTCCGCGTCACAGCAGGCAACAATCCTCATATGAGATCTACTTCAGTTTATTACATGGTGTTTGTAATTCAGAATGTTTCAACTGGAGATAATTAGTGCAAAATTCTTCCCAGGCTTATAGCTTCTACGGTTCTCTTTTACTTGGAGCACTGATGAAAATATAAGTGCAGACTATGAAATCTGTAACCTGAGCCATGTGTATTTTTTACTTTGAAAGCTCATAGAATTCTAGCTAGGATGATTTTTTTAAAAAGTAAAGCAAAATAGCACAAGACCCTTTTTCCGAATGAGTGATTTACAATCTGCAAACTTTTATCACCTGAACACATTTGCTTTAATCATCATCAATACATAACTTCAGCTGGATAGAGTATTGTTCCTCTGGATTAGAAGGACAAAAGGTGTAAAACAAATCCACCAGAACTTTTCAAAACTGAAACAGCCACTTAAGAACCAAGAAGAGGAAAAGAAAGTTGCCTACAGGCCTTACCATCATTTATTCAGTCTACTAGTATATGGAAGAAAGTATGAAATAACTATCCTGGGGTTTTACTCTGTATTTATCAATATAACTGTTGATAAATGTGTTTGCAACAAAAAGCATGAGGAATTGTAGCTAGTGTAAATGTTTTTTAGTAAGGGAATAAAAAGTACGAGCAGTATTAGTTCTTTTATAAACCCTGATATTTCATAAATATACTTGCAGCCCAAAACACATGAACATGCAATAAGTATGACTATTCTCTAGCAAGGCAACAAGCCTATTATATCTTACGATGTGAGTTGATCACAGGTAGTTTTGATGGTAATGTTTATTTATTTATCGATTTCTATATTTCTTATTTTAGATTGCTATTTAAGAACAGAGTTGCATCATCAATAATAAAAAGCGCAATACACAATGCAAAACTTGAACTTGAAATGTCCTTGGTAGAAATGATTTAATGGGCAGGTACTGTCAGGTACTCATTACCTCCACTACTTAATGTGAAAAGTAGAGTACAAGCAATTCTCAGCACACCTGCAATGCTGTTAATGGCAGAGTGCCAGCATTTCTCAGTAGCAAACAGACGCCCTGACATGATAAATACCTACACAGTTATGTCTGTTTCATGTACTTCTTGAGTTATTACTTGCATCGAACAAAAATAAATAAGGAAGGGATAGCCACAATAGATTATTAGTTAGTAGGTATCCACAAATGCAAATGGTTACACCAACCTACAAAAGATTAAAACTGTATGATATAAAGTGCACAGTTATACATATTTCTTAATATATAGAATCCTTGAATCACATAGTTTATATACGAAATGCGAATGTACCCCCTATACACGCAAACTAATCATTCAAGTTTCTTGTATAAAATTAATTCTTCATCTACCATAATCCTCCACGAAGATAGGAGCAGTTTTCTGTAATTATTAGGCATGCGGCAAGGGTGTCTAAAAAAATCAAACCTCTGGGTTTTCCCCACCCCTTTCATAGTGCCCCAAGCTGTATAGTTTTCAAATCTGGTGACACAGGTGGAGCTGCTCGTAGCACACTAAGAGATGAGCAATAAATACATGTTTTGTATATTCATTTATCACAACTTGGACATCTGCTACACTGAACTCTGGGTCCATTCTGCTTGCATAAGCAAGAATAAAATAAAGGTGATAAAACATAAGTACTGCATTAAATTTATATTTAAACCCTATTGGTTCACAAGGCACTAATTTAATGCTTCAGTTGAGATTTTTTTTAAATAGAACCAGTTGTTGGTTAGCAGCCCTGTCAAAAAGTGTTTTGCTCTACTTTCATTTATGCTTTTTAAAATTTTCTCAGATTTTACATTGTCCATGACAAAAAGGTAAATACAGAACTTGCACAATAACATCCTAGTGAGGACAATAACAGTTCTACTTTTGTTAATGAACTGTAAAAATGTATGGGCTATAGCGTGCAACAACTATGTACTTCTAACCTCTGATATTTCTTGTGGAATACTGGGTTATTTTGAAAAGACCATTGCCGATTCCATTGAAATGAGCATATTTCTTTACTCTTTTTTTTTTTGTATCTAACATAAATACAATATATAATATTGTTTTAGACTTGAGGTCTGAATTTCAAAATGGCAGCCCCACAATTCCTTAATCAGAAAGAAATGTATTTCAAAATTGCTATACTTTAACAAACACATAAATCAAAGTATTTCAGTTAGCGCAAATATGAAAAAGCAGGGGCTTAATGCTCATAAATAGCAAGCAATATCCAAACACAGTCCTCTACAGTTTAGCTCCGTTATTCATGCCATATTCTGCTGCATCTAGTATCCCATTTGAGTCTGGAAATCATATAGTGAAGCTGATTAAAACATTTACTCTCTAAAAACATACTTCAGCCTGATATAGGACTAACAGACTTTGTATACCACCATTGTTCACCCAGGTTTTTCATCCACTATCACAATAGATTCCATGCTGCAAAATCCTCAGAAGTGCTACTAGTATTTTCATGTGAAGATATCTCTTCAAGCCATCAAATTTGTTACTGCACTTCTGACAGAATACCTTCTGAACTTCCATGCAACAAAAATATCCTTCAGTTTAGAATCTTAGATATTTTGTGATAAAGTGGGCAGTAAATCTTCAGATATGGCCACTGATTGAGCAGTCTGTATTCTCCAATGCAGAGAACTGGCAAAATAATAGTCTTACACATGATCTTGAAGAAATCCTCGTTGTCTGTCTGTCAAGGTTGCGTCATGAATTTATTGTTCCAGTTCAAAGCTTCTTTATTAATCTTTAAAATATTTATAGCACATTGCCTATGCAACTATTAAAGTACTGGTGAACTTATTGCATCTTCTCATGCCCCCAACCCGACAGCAACAAACTACCAAGCAACGTATCATGCTTGTATCCCACCTACTCACAGCAGCCAACTGCAGACGTTTGTGGGGTAGTATCAATGATTATTTGGATACTAGGTGGACGTTAGAAACATTGCTATCCTGACTGTATCTCACATGAAGATGCAGGTCTAAAAACGTAGTGGTGGGGCACCTGCAGCTACTATGGCAGAAGAGATACTGAGTGTGAAAGTTTTGTGAGCTTTGACCAATGCTGACCTCACATTGTACTTAAATATCAAACATGTGACTTATTGGGTCCTGCCTTCTTGTTCCAAGCAAGCTACTATTTAACTTTGTGTCATACAGAGAAGATTTGCTCTACAAAGCTAATCAGAACATCTTGATACAGCTAAATAGGATGAGGTGTGCAGCCCGTTGTCTGTATGAACACACAATTCTAGACACTCAGTAAACGTTTCGTATGATTTATAGCAATTCTTGATTGTTAAATTACACTTGTTTTAGGCTTAAATGAATGCCATTATTTTCATTTCTAAAGTGTATAACAAACACTTTAGAAATGTACTTAAGGATTGAAGGTCTAGAATGGACAGAAAATATTAATAATTCCCACTTGGTCATTTAGTTTTTTTTTTCTTTCAAACTGGCTGAAGTTATTTATTGTATATTTGTATGAAAATACTGCCATATAAAATATAGAAGTTTAATTCCTCTAAACATATTTGTAACATTGTCAAATAATCTAGCAAATTACAAGGCCAAAGTACGCTAGCACCTGGATGTGCCATTGAAAGTTAGTTTCAACAAAGGTAGTTCCTAAACTCTGCAGTCTTAATTACCAGTTGCACTGGAATAGCGCTCTGGGCAATTAAGAGTGGTCTGATGTTAATGGACCCAAAATTACTGGCTTTGGAAAACCACCAGGCTGATTTCCTCAACTGGTAAACCTATGAGTGGATAGGGCAGGTGTTGTTGGCAGAGGCCCAGCCTAGCCACCTCTTCCAGCATGATGGGGGGAGAGCAGACAATGTTCCCCTCAGTTAAGTGACAGGCCCAAACTCCAGATGCCCACCCTGCCCAGCACGTGACCTCAGCAGCCACCAAGACATGTTTAACACCTGCTCAGAGCAGGTGGGAGATATTGGTGATAGACTACTGAGAATCTGGGGAAACCTGCAATTTAGGACCTATTAACTCTGGGCCTGCAGGTTATTCTCATTCTGGAGAATTTAACATTTGATCACTCAAGTTATTGGGAGGATTAATTAATTCCAGGAACTCCAAATAGGGGCATGTTTGTTCAAAGCTTCGAGCCGTTATTTAACAATGAAGTATATGATCCCATGGTTTTTCTGATATTAATGAAGACAAAAAAATTAGATCTGTTCTTTCCAATTAGAAAGTTTGTTTCCTGTAGATTTTGGGTTGCTTCAAGTAGGTGTCATGGAGTCAGTGTCCCTTTTCACTGTTTTAACACGACAATTTAATATATTTTTTGCAGACGAACCAGCTCATTTAAGGATCTAGGATTAGCTTCAACGTGTAGATAGGCTGCTTTAAACAAGGTATTATCTATAATGACTTATTTTATGTCAACCAATAAGATTTTGGACATGCAAAGTGATGGAGGGGCATATATGACAAAGAGATACCAAATACAGTGAATTACTCAGACAAGATATCAACAAAGGATATTCTAGAGTACACAGAACAGAGACTGACTGTAAGTATATGTTTGATTGGTATCTCCAGCAAGTGAGGTTACATACCGCGTGTCAGAGTTCCACACCGTCATGCTGGTGGTGGTGGGGTTAAATACAATATTTCAACATATCTTTTAAGAATGCCCTTTGTCAAACCTTTTTGAGAGGAAATATTTGCTGCTCTGAGGGAGGTCTTGGCATACCCCATTCCAAATGACATCTCCATTGTGCTATTGGGATTATGCTCACCTATGCTATAATATCAATCCAGGTCTGACTGGGTGCTGATGTGGAATTGATAGGGGCAGCAAATCCTACCCTGCTGTCTTCATAGAAGAAGAAACTCCCTCTTCTATTACACATTGTTACCTCTGAATCTTAAACCTAATGCCTGTTGGCAAACTACCTCAAGTCCTCCATGATAAATGCAATGTTTTGGAGACTTTGTGAAGCCCGCACCGCTTTTCTTTCCACAGGCATCCCCACCAATTTGTTCTCATATTATTCTCCCTGAGTTACATCTTTTGTCAAAACAACTCCAACTCACTCCTGAGATGTGGATGGCTTACCTTGAACACATGGTGAATTCATAGATACAGTTTGGTTTGCAGACACGTGTTCTGTGGACAACTCTAAGAACCAACAACATTTATTCCATATTAAAATTAATCAATTTCTACACTTGCATATTTCAAATCAAAAGTGTGCTCAAAAACCAAAACTAATAATTACTTATCTTAACCATCTGGTCTTATCTCCAACAACACATGTATTTATTTAATCTGTAGAAATCCAGAGTGGAAGAAATAAATCACCTCTGCTTATGAAGGTGACATGAGACTGGCAAAGCCGATTACAGTAAACAGAGACTTCTTTTATCTTCTCTTCTCCACTGCTAACACATCTTTCACTCAGCTAGTGGAAAACCCACGAGAGTAAGATAAAGAGGCAAGGTGTGCCTGGTAGTGAATTGTAGAGTCCTGGGCTGGATGTAAAACTGGCAGCCTTGGTATTTGGCGTGCTGATATTTAATGGAGCCAGCCACAGGCCTCTGAGTGAGGCTTTGGGCACTGGTACTTAATCCTTTACGATGTAAGCACTGATGGCGTGTAGTCTTCAAACCGATTCTGTTGGTGAACCAAGATGGTTGTCATCACTGCAGACCTTCGCTTTTATCATTCACCTGGAAATTTAGAAACAAGTCCTTAATATTAAATGACCATTTCAAAGCAATGGGATAATGGGCTTATGACAATTGTTTAGCTTTATATTGTAACAAAATAGCACTAATGTTGGTTGGTTTGAGGAATACTTCAACGTCCATTTCCCCCCCCCCTCAACTTCATACAACCCTAAGAACTCTATAATTATACATGTCATCTTATGAACCGACTTCAGCTTTGTTTCAAAGCAGAGGAAAAAAAGCCATAATAGCTAGAACCATCAAAGGATCATGCTTACATTACTGTAATATCTCTTATTTGGGCTACAGGAAGAATTAGGGTTAGACTGCAGGGAAATCTAAACAATGTACAAACTATTGTGGCTAAGGTTCCAAATAGAGTACAATTGTTCTCAACTAGGCACTCCAGTGGTTTGCTGGAGAAAACAAGCATTTGCAATGCAACGGGTCTCGCATTACATCGAGTTAGAGCTATTTGCGTTGTAAAGTCCTAACCGAACCTTTCTTGCCACATTTTATGAAAAACAAAAAACGAACACAATCGCGCTGTGAAATAAAGAGAAAAAGTAGTCCAGAAACCATACGGAACACATGGAGCCTCGTATGTTTCCAGTAGTTTACCTGTGCTCTCGAGGAGGGCTAAACACTGGAAAAGGCATGACATACGCATGCCTTTCACGAATGAAAACAAGCGGATTTTAAAAGGCAAGCCCACGAACCAATTAAAGTGACTGACGTATCATGGGTGTGGTTAAAATCCCCCTAAAGAGAGATTAGCTCGCCCCTAAAAAGGATTCACTTTACAACAGCTATGTTGCTCCCTTGTGCTTTGAGCATGCTGGGCTCATTATGCTCACATCTGAAACAAATGATCCCACTAATTTTTCGGTTCCAGTGGAGGGTGATGATTTCTGGCCATTTCATCATTTGAACTCACAAGCTATGGTCGTTGTGCATGAACCTTTATAGAAGAGTCAGAATTTTCTGCTGTTTTCTGCTGGACTACAAGAATTATAAAACCAAGATCATTGTGACATTTTTTATTGTGTAGCGTGACTGTTCAACAATAAATACAATACGACTTCCATTTCCAAATTACAATCCATCAAGATCAGACAAGTTTTAACTGTAAATACAATAACATGTGAATTGTGTTATTTCACGGAAATACAACCTATCATTTTAGGACTTAACCTCAACATCACATTTTGGTCAGTCAAACAAAAGACCCTCAAATGTCTCAGCTAGAATGACATGCCTTCTCATGGAATAGCTCCCTTTCCTTGAACAAAGGACTGTATGTGCCGGTCGGTAGTTTATTTAACAAGTAACACCAAGGGCTACAAAGACGATATAGCTAAGACCATTAATGGTGTGTGTTTTTTTTTTTTTTTATTAAAATGAAAAGTATCAGTATGGCTGTGCACTCTAGATTTTGCTGGATGACTGCCTGCCTTTGTTGGTCATAGACCTCTTTTTAATTGAAATCTATTTCAACAGCTACACATCTATCTTCGTAGGAGTATCTAAAATAAGAAAATCAGAGGCATGTCACCGTGCTTTGCTACTCTGCCTGGTCGAGCTTGAATGGAAGATTACTGTGTCAAGATGCCTTTGTTAGTGGATGTCTTCTTAAGGGTGTGCCATTTTCGAAAAATTAAAATCTTGATCAGCTGGTGGATCACTACAGTTTCTGAGAGACCTTTTGAGAAATGGAAACGTTGGGGAACTACCTCCTCCTCTGCAGTTTCTGTGTCCATTTTGTCTGTCCAATGCCTTTTCATTTTTCCCACATTTTTTTAGATGGAAGGGTGGAAGAAGGGAGTTTGGATGTTCTCTCACACTCACTTGAAATTTGTTTTAGTCTCACTCATTCTCACTCACATTCACCTAGCCTCATTCGCACTTGTACTCACTTTTACTCATTGACTTATTCTCAAATACTTGTGCAATTTAATTCGTTCTCATCTGACTCAATCTCACTTAGTTTTACTCATTCACACTCATTCCAGTTAACTCAGTCGCTGTGCTGGCGCCCTGAGGCTAGGGCTGGGATTTCAGCAGCCCTGAACAATCTCTCTGGCAGCTGGTTCAGATGCCTTCAGGTGCCTGTGTCAGCCTTCAGACATTGTCACTATCTCTTTTCAGGCTGTTGCTCGATATGAAGTAGGTCAGCATTTCCTTTTAACTATGTCAACAGTGAGTAATAGATTACACTCTTGGTATAATAAAACCTGGCCAGAAAACATTGAAGGTGTAGCCCTGGAGCCCATAAGAAAGAACCTCCACTGATAAGGGGAGTGGTACAACCATTCAAATTCACTGGTATTCAAGTTAAGGAACTTTAGGCTCATCTAGAACTTACTGCAACCCACAAGCACCTGCAATAGTGAGGTGACATGGCTGCAATAGTGCTTAAATGGGTGAAGGGGACTCCCTACATGCCCTGCAGAGAAGGAAAGGTGAGTCTGTGCATATACCCATGTGGGATGCCATGATTGTAACCCTATAAGTCAAGGAGGACACAAGAACCTCTTGGGTATCTCGGGCTACGTGGATCTAAAGTTTATGTTGTAGACCTTGTTCATTATTCCCTAAGATATCATGTTGACTGTGTTTCCAGCTCACTATTGCACACATCCCTAAAGTATTACTTGGGATTGCCATAAACCCCTTCCCCTTTTGCGGGACCTACTCCTTAATTTATCTCCTTACCCAAATGTAACTGAGTTACCATTATTTTGCTGTTCCCACCCGTGAGAAAATATATTTTTGCTAATATTCATCCACTGAAGCATTGTGTTCACATTTATCAATGCTTACTGTTATTTTTATTACAGTTTTTATTCAAATTGGAGATCTACTTATATTGTATGAATGTGCTTGACTTTGTGGTGTAGCAAAGGACATTTATATATGTGTTCGAAGATGCAACACTGATTGTTGTTACTTTAATGCATGCTGCACCAATTGTTTAAAACAATAAAAACTGTTTAAAAAAAAAAGAAAAAAAGAAAATTGCTGCAACCCACAACCTACATTAAAAGTGTTCATTAGATGCTCATTCATACAGGCATTGCGTCAGTTACCTAGCATCCCAAGGATTGTGCCATCCTCATTTCTTAAATCCAGCATCTGCTTCTTCTTCACATTAGCCCAAGCCTGTCATTAAAACATAGATGTTTATTTTGTCCATAAAATATATATATTCCTCCCAACGCGTTTCAGCCATAGCATTGTTCACAGATCAAATGCTGAAACGCGTTGGGAGGAAGAATCTGTGTGTCAGTAAAACATTTTACATCCCTCTGGTGTCCCGACCTTTTCTTGTGGTTACAAGAATCTGTGGTGATTTAATTTTTATGGGTATTCCCGAATATATATATATATATATATATATATATATATATATATATATATATATATATATATATATATATATATATATATATATATATAATATTTTTTTTTTCTATTTTTTTTTTTTTTTTCTTTCATTCCTTCCTTTTGAGCCTCAATGCTCATTTGGACTTTGACCAAGGTAACAACCCATTCTTTTTCTAACTGTTCAAGAGTTCCTTTGGTAGAAAGAGGACTGCTCTGATGACCATGCTTTCCTGACTTGTATTGTTCATCAATGAGAACCAATACTTTGGATCCTTTCACTTTTCTTTGACCAGAAATTTCATAAGGCATTTGCCAGCACATTGTTATGAGCAGTCATTTCTTGCAGATTCCTGTCTCAAACATTAACCATGGCTGAAGGACTGTCTTGTGTCACAGCCATGGCACTATTTGTTTCGGGAGCTCTGCTGTGTTTTCTAATGTTGAAGACCATAATCTGTATAACGTTGCCATTTCTTTCTGTATCGCTCTTAAAAATTAGTATCCGGGAACATATCCATAACATAATCACGAATGGAGATCAAGGATATTATGAACAGCTTTTAGATCCATAAGGTACTTGATGTTCTTTAGTTTTGTGATGTTCTTCAGAGCAGGTAACATGTTTGGATGTCTAATCAAATGTCAGTGGCTCACCTATGCTGAACTGTCTAGCAAACTTCAACAAAAAGGTACAGAGAAAAGGCATTTTTCTGCCAATCAAGGTCCATCTACTAGTGAAAGGCTCCCAAAAATATAAATAACATTTTTCAGAGTATCATCAGGAAACTGATCGGGCAAAATTCATATTTGCTCTGCCGTGGTTAAGGACCTGCTGTCTCAATTTGGTTAACAGACTTCGTAATTCTTTCCAGAAACAGCAAGGCCCTGGAATGCACTGTGGTGACTAGTCTCTACTTAAATACAGAGCTGAATCCCCATGCACAACCTGAAATCTATAGATCTTGACACATTGTGATTGTGCCAAAATCTTTACACTTTTTTCCAGAAATGCTACAGCGTACCAGAGAATTCAAAATATTATTTTAATCCTTAGATTAAGTCCCATTGCAATAAACATTTTTGCATTAATTATTTTGTATGGATCCTCAATATATTACATTTCCTTACTGAGGCCAGGTTTGTTCCCGGTGTAAGACGTTTATAATTGACTGCATATTATTTAAGGATTTCAGTTTGTCATCTCACAGGTTAAAATTAAAAAGGATCACCAACGTGGCCTGTGTCACGTCGTGTCAAGTGTTTTGTTATGTTAGTTTGTTAAGCACTCTATTACCCGAAGGTCTCCTGGAGCTAGCCGTAAATTAGAAAGATCAACATACTAACCGCTATTAACAGAAACATACTAGTTTTTAGGTTAATCCTGAAAACAAGATGGTTTGAGACGAGTCACAGTTATTTAGGAAGATTGTTGTATAAAGTAGGGGCGAATACTGAAAAGGTTCTGTTCTACTGTGCGGGCCTTACAATAATTAGGGGTGCTAAAAAGGATTATGTTGGATGATCAAAGTGTTGTATCAGGATGGCACCTTTGCAGGCTGGTAGAGCCTAAATGACTGTATCTTGCTATAAGTAGCATAATGAAAATTACACATCGTTTTGAAAATAATTCGCCATTGAACAGGAAGCCAGTGTGGACATTTTCTGAAAGCAGAGGTTTAAATAAAGCTTAATCTCTTTGAAAATAATAGACAGATCCCTACGTATTGATTCACACTCTATTAAATATCCTCTAAAACTTATAAAAGGTAGGTGAAAAGGCTAATGTCCAACCCAAGTCTTTGCATTTCGTTTCTTTAGAAAGTTTGATTTAACAGTGTTAAGCCGTCACAATTATACTTTTATAATATAATTTTATACCATGCTTCTGACACCCGTGCAATCCCATGATTTGTGCGGATGTCTGAGATTACAGAGGAGCTAGTAAACAGGGCCTATAAGTAATAACAAAAAAAAGTGTAAATGAAATTGTTAAAAAAAAAAACATAAAGCCTTGATACTTTTTCCTTGAAAGAAATTATTATGGAAAATGAAATATTTTTTAAAAATGTCATTGCCATAACTCCAGACAAAATAATGTTCCTTTTTCATCTTATTAACTCTCTATTAAATAAGCAAGCTCGCTGCAGTTTACTAGAATAGCATATCTTTTACAGAGAATCAATGGAGAACTAAAAGATCCTTTTAATTCCTTCTATATGGTTAAGAACCATGCTCCGCCAAGTTGACATTTTTGGACTGTTGCCTTTGGACTCATTTAGCGGTGCACCCAGGTACAACCTGTTGCGGAAGTGTTATCTGATAAACAAATGGCTATAATGATGGTAAAGTATGCTTATGAGCTCGAGAAAGAATCAACATGGTAGCTAAATGTCTTAATCCCATTGTTTATTAGGGGCTTTAAAGGGTAAATTATGTTTGAAGAGCACTCCTAGGTTCCATACCTATTCCTACCTGCTTCATTGAAGGCAGGCTAGCATGGTATTACCCGCGGGAACCTGTACCACTGAATTAGATAAGTGGTGGAAACTAGGAAGGACCTCACATACTTTTTTCTCAGAACCCTCAATAAACTCCTTCACATCCTCCCACACCCTGCATGCATTACTTTCATCTTTTCAAACGTTTAGTGTTAACAATATCACCAATGTTTTGACAGTTTGTTTGTTGGACATTTTTATAAACTGTATTCTTTTGGCATTAATTTTGAAGCAGATTGGTGTTCATACTTTATTTTAACTTTGTCATTTTACAGAGGCTTCCCTTATATCTGTCTGTTTAGGTTAGCACTTCTCCTGCCCTCGTTATAATATGTTATTTGTCTTTCAGTACAAACCATGGTCCGGGATAGGCTGCCCGCATTTACTCTAGGGTATCTCCTCAACTCCGATCTCTTCCACAAACCATCAAATTCCTTCAAAGGAAATTTGTATGCCTTCCGAATATGTCTTCATAGTGCATCACTAAGTACCATTAACTCTCTGCTTCCCAACCTGGACCCTGATCTGTTTTAGTTTCCTTAGTTCCTTTGATATATTTGGTGCAGGTAGTTCGGAAGATCAAAGCACATTGGACCATACCCGCATGTTGCTCTTCCTTTGAAAGGGTTGCTGTGATACCTTAAAATGAATCTATATTATTTTGTAACTTTAATATAATTTGCTTTATACTATACAATATTAAAAGCATGTGTTTAACTACTGTTTATTTAAATAAACAAGTTACAGATGATAGTGAATATGTTTAGGCAAGTCTCGTACAGCAAATGTAACCTTACAATATGTCTCAAATGCCTTACTCTACTTTATCTAGTACTCCTGTGTCTGAGGAGAACGATGTTAACCGCGAAGTTCAACCCGAGGTGCCTCCAGAAATCCACACAGACCAAACTGCGGTTTCTGCAAAGGATATGGACACTAAAACCACAACAATGGTTTCCGAAGAAGAAAACTGTGACAATCCTGTGAGTTCAGTTCTAAAGGTAGACGAAACTGTAGCAGGAAGCCAACATGTTGGCACAACAGATACCGTCAACAGCCAGGATAGAGAGGCGTGCAGCCAGTCACTGCCATCATTGCAGTCAGGTCCTCATCAAAATGGAATAAACAGTGACTCTGAAGTCAAAGTTTCTGAGAGCACGGACCATGATCCTGCTGATGGGGAGAAGATAGTAGCCATATCACCTGTGAAGGCAAAATCCCCTGAGGATCAGCGGTGTGAGGTGCTTGCACAAGAAATAATTGCCAAAGACCAGTCTCTTGTGGACATCCTGGATCCCAACCCGTTAAGAAAAACAGCTGTGGATCTAATGGAGGGCCTGTTCCCAGTAGATATGTCGCTACTCGACCAGTCTCGCAGAGAGAAAAACAACAAGAACAAAAACTGCTTCCAAAAATCAAATGACGAGTAAGTACAGAAAATGTTTTGTGGCCTGATGTTAAAAATGTGGTTTATGGGGCATAGCTGAAGATACCGCTGAGGATGGTTATTAAATGGTAGGGCCTTTATCACTTCAATGATATATGTTTTAATGTTATTATTGATATCACTAGTGGGTTTTTTTTTATCACCTTTATCATTCTGTTACCCCTTTATATTTTTAATGAAAATAGGCACACACTCTGATTCAACTGATTTTTTGTTTTGCTATGCATAAAATTCATGTTTGTCACCTTTGTTTAGAGTCTTCCTACATATTTCAGTTTAGAATGCGTTTTTCTTTTTCTACTACAAGGAATAATTTGCCATTTGGTTAAATACTAGGGCAGGGATCTGTTAATAGATCTTTGTGTTCTAGATTACACAACCTCTACAATGCAGTGGTTGAGGAAATGCTGTTTTCTTGCTTTCTCTCTGCAGTGTTTCCATTATAATTGTGATGGGAGAGGGGAAGGCTTGAAATTCTCGAAAGTAGAATCCATCCTGTTCACCTTGAGGGTTGCCCCAATCTTCTGCCTTGAAAGCCTGACTTGCTTGTGCAGTTTATGAAAATGTTTATGTTGATTAATGCTAATTACAGAGAACCTCTTCCCCTCTTATCAGAGTAAAATATATACAAGGATTTACAATTTAGGTTTCTTTTTAGCATCAAGGCTCGGTCTGCTCTGTAGAACAAAATACCCTGAATACAATACAAATTATAGACGTAAATATATCTGTTATCCAGCCCTACAATACCCAAATACAGGTTATAATTTGTTATTCAGCTGCCCAATGATTGATCATGGCAGGTTTTAAATATCACTTGTGCTGCATTCCAAATGATGGTAAATATACTATTGCAACATTGTCAAGTGATAGTTTCTGATAAGAATTTTTTGAGTGCCACCGGAGTTTTAGGCAGGGTGGTATCATGAGTATGAATGTACTTACCTTCTTGGTGTTCATACCTCTATTTGAGTTTCTATGCCAGTCCACCTGCACCTACAATGATGCCAAAATAATGTGACACTATTTTTTTTCTCTTTGACAACAGAGAGAAGGCTGAAGGTCCAATGGAAACGTCTCCAAAGCCTGTCACCCATATTATGCGATACCAAGTGCAGACCACTGAAGGAGAGTCGTGGAAGGAACCCGATGACATCACCAATAAGAAAGTAAGTGAAGATGTGGGAATATGACTTGTAGGGGAACATGGTGAGTTGTCTTAGGTGAACATCTGGGCCCGCATACTGAAATGACTATTTTTAGGATTGTCTACACATATGAATTGCTTCTTAAAACCATCTACTGGAAAAGTAATAAGAAACGGAGTAGCAGAAAGGGATTCTCTCTTATTACAGAAACCCGTGAATAACTGCATTTCACATAACAAGAAGTCATCTAACACCACTCATTCATCTACAATATGCACATGATCCAAATGATGCAATTAATGGAGTGTTTAGTGTGTGTTTCAGCCTGCGAGGTTATAAAAGTGAGGTATTTCTTTTCTGTCTTTGGCTGCATTAAGCCCATGAGAAAAACTATTGGACTTGGCAGTGCTTCTTATTTTCTTAAGCCTGTCTAGATACTGATTCACAACACATTCTGACTTGTTCATCTGTTGCATTAATTGGTCCATCTTAAAAAAAAAATCACTCCGAGATCTGAAATGCCACTGGAATTTTATAAAAAGTGCAGCAGATCACATAGATTTGTAATGGAGTCAAGAACATTGTTCCAGATATCAACAAAAGCTAAGGCCAAACATAGATATTTAGGTGAATATAATGAGATACGGAGCTATCAAAACAACTTAACAATTCAATGAAGTGCTGCATAGCAGAGAACCTATCACGCACCTAAACGTCTCTGACACGCAAGACTTCTACCTGACCCCTGGTGCTCCAGAAGTGTAGCAAATATAGGTGAATTTTTGTTCCATTTAACAGGTGCTTGCCTAATAATCCTGAAATACTGGCCCAAAATTGCTAAAACGCTGGCAGAAGAATTGCAAATTCAGATCACGTTATCCCTGAAATCTACTTTGTTGGGCATTATGAAAGTAGGTGGTTTCCAAAAAAAAATACTTTGAAATAGTTAGAGGTTTGGGATTCCTGTTAGCAAAAGGAGACCTATCCAAAAACCGGGTAACACCTACTGCTCCACCGATGAGTGCCTGGGTATGGATAGATGCCCTGTCACAGGGAAAGCCATGTATTTAGCACAGGGCTGTCTGCACAAACACCAGAAAATATACCGTTCATGGATTGCCTATTTTGACCTGCCTGTGTGTTATAACAGTGAAAGAAACTGATGAGAACAGCAAGAGTTTGTATGCAAGCAGCAGACATAATATACTTTCTATAATCATGATGGTTAGAAATCTGTCTTTGTTAGACGTGCCCCCTTTGTTTGGTTTTGATTGCAAACACTCAATAAAAATATTTTATACAAAACTAGAAGGCAGCATAATGAGTGCACGTGACCTTTCATTTACTTGTCACATGACTTTAATTTAGATTATGGAGAACAAACCGAGCACCCTAGAGCGAAAGGAAATATACTGTCTTCTGCTGACAATAAAGAGCAGTCTTTATCCCTCGAGTTCCACAACAGCTTATCAGGAAGGTAATATGATTACCTTGATTAGAAATTGTTATATTACTATATTAACCTAATTAATTTCATTAGTAAACAGAGGATCTAGGGAGACAATGCAGAAAACACATTTCATAGCATGCTGCTTGCAGGTTATATGAGTAATTAAATATTTGAGATACTCGTTTCAACTGGGGTTGGATTTTAGAAGGCATGATTCCTAAAAAGGCTGTCTTAAAGTAACTGGTGCAAGTAGGGCTGCCCCTGTCCCATCGAAGTTCGATATTGAATAGCTGGTTCGCTATCGACCAATCGCTTTGTTTAATTTCAGTGATGGGGGGAAAGCAGAGTAGATAGCAATGTCTCATCTGAAATTATTCTTAACACCCCAGGCCACTGAACTGACACTCAGGTTTAAGAAAATCATGGCTATGAGATCGAAAGGCTGTCTGAAATCAGATCCTACCAAGCCAGGCATCTCATGTATTATTGGCACCTGGGTTGCATTGCTGAAGGCCTAGTGGTCATTGTGGTACTGTTAGGCCAGAGCTTGATTGAGTATGCAGTCAGCCTCTACCTAGCCACCTGAACCACTTACAGTGTAGTATTTGTCATGTAGTTATAGGTGGGTGGGCCTTCTTGAGTTCAATGCTTTGTTTGAGAAGCTCCTCTCAACTGAAGAGTTCACATTGAAAATCCACTTGTTTTGGAAGACTTGCAGGATTCACCATTTGCATTTCTTTTAATTTCCCTGAAATATTTAAGTTCCAGATACATTTTTGCCTTATATGCAGTAACCATATTACAGAAGTGACATTGACTAAATTAATTAAAAAAAACTCATTTTCTTTCGCCTCTTGAGGGATCAAGTGCCTATCCCATGCCGTTCAGTTGTAATACTGTCTTTTTGTTCACAGGTAGAGCTTGTATCCAATATTCAAGCAAAACTTCAGCGCCTGCGTAAGGATCATGAGCTTCTACTTGCTGACGTGGAGGAGAACAGTGGTCATGGGACAGAGCTGGAGGCTCTGGTGAAGGAAGTCTGCAAACCCAACGAATATGACCGCTACATGATGTTTATAGGGGATCTCGAGAAGGTGGTAAATTTGCTGCTGTGCCTGTCAATGCGACTCGCCCGCGTTGAAAATGCACTCAGCAAAGTCAACGAGCGCACAGATACAGAGGAGCGGGTAGGTGGGAGGAAACTGCCTTTTCCTTTCTTGTTTTCAATAAATTGCTTTTAAAGCCAATGCTCATGTACCCAATTTTGCACAGGCAAATAGGGAATGACCAGCAAATATGTATAATCACTTCATGATATGCTCAGCACTACATTGATATCAGTAAATATTTCTATTCCCATTGCGTGACAGGCCATTCTGCCTCTGGTGAATGTTGATCTGCACCTGGAATTTTGGAATGTGGATCCAACAAATGTTTGCAAATCATAACAAGCATTGGCAAAGCCAATAGGTTTCACTTTTGTTTTTTCTTTCGTAAACGAGTTTGGTCATGCTAATAAACGCCCAAATAATTAGAGGTATTTTGGTCCAGATGTATCAAAGGGTTTTATACATTATGTGTCAATGGGAAAATGCGTTGATACATATGGCCCTTTGGTCCTTAGTGTATTGCTGTGTATCCATTTTACTGTTATTTTACTGTTAGCATGGTTACCATTGTACATATTATTATACCTATGGCACATAGTGTTCATTATTAAGAGTGTGATGTGTAGTGTTCTGGCAGTCTTTCCTCTGTGTTGTTTCTATCACTGTGAATGTCATACAGAATAGAAAGTACAATGTTTTGTTAATAATTTTAGGAAAGTGCCATCTTTCTGGCATAGTTATCCCCACTTTTTGCCTGATGTCCGTGTGTTTTGACTGTAATTTACTTAGGGTCCTGCTAACCAGGACCCAAGTGACTGTGCTCTCTCCCCTAAATGTAATTGTTGGTAACTTTTCACACCCCCAGTTGGCATACTGGTGCACTCATGTAAGTCCCAAATATGTGGTTCCTAGGTACCCAGGACATTGGCACACCAAGGGTCCCCCATGTGCTGCAGCATATATTATGCCACCCGTGGGAGCCCATGCAAACTGTGACTGCAGGCCTGCCAAACCTGACCACTGCACTTAGACATTATAAGTCCACCCCTCTGGTAGGCCCTTCCGCCCAAGGGCAGGGAGCATGTCTCTAAGTGTGAGGGTACCCCCTACATGTGTATGGTGCTCCTACAAACCTACGCCAAATCATGATCTCTGTAAGTTCGGGGAAGCCATCTTAAGGTATGTAGTGGACACTGGTCAGCACGAGAGGTCCAACTACATATTTTTCTTCTCTGAACCCAGGCATGTTTGGTATCTAACATGTTGCAATCATGCACCGTTTCCAGTCTTAGTTGCATGATACCATGTGCTCGGGGGTTCCCTAGGGGATCCCCCAGTTCTGCCTGTGCAGCCTTACAAGGTTCATCTGCCAGCCCATGCTGCTGCTGACCCCAGACATTGTTCTGCCCTCCTGCTGGTGAGCCAGGCTCAGGCCAGAGGAGCAGAACAAAGGATTTGCAAGGGAGAGGTGTGATGACCTCTTCCTGTGTATTAGGTGTTTCTGGGCTGAAGTGACCTCTTAGTGCCACCAGACTGCTTTGAAGGGCACATTTGGTGCCCTATTTGCAAAATCCTGTTTGCACCAGTTCAGGAACTTATGGATCCAGTTCTGGGCCAAAACTACACAAAGGACAGGGAAGTGACCACCCCCCTATCCAGCTCTTGCTCTAGAGAGGTGCCCAGAGCTCTGCCAGGTGGCCACTTGATTCTGATATCTTGAAAATAAGATTTGAAGAGGCCCCTGGGAGCATCTGACTGGTTAGGCCTGGCAGATGATGTCCTTGGCCCCCTCTGATAGCTGGGTCAATGCAGAGAGTGACCAACCCCCTTTTTGGGTTACTTAAAGGCACCCTTGTGTGTGGGTCCTCAGATTCATCAAGAAAGACTCTACAAGGGACTCTCTGCAAAACATCTTCTGCCCCTGGCCTCTGGACCCACTGCTGGACCCGAACAAGTCTGATTCTGGTGGGAAGGCTCCCATTACAACATTGTTTCTCCGGATCTTGCAATAATTCTGCAACGTCCAAGGCTGTGCATCCTTCAGGGTCACAAGGACTCTGTTTGCACCAGGAAGCGCAAGGAAATGCCCCTTGGAGTGAAGGAGTCACTCCCCTGCAACTGCAGGCACCTCAAGACAATGTCTACCGGATGGTGGTGTCTGCTGTCCACAGACATCTGCAAATCCTGCAGCAAAGGTGGTGAGTTTGTGGCTTCCTCTGGGTCCTGCTTTTCTTCTATTCAACTTGCGAGACTGTAGGCCCCCTGCTCCTGCCAATGAACTGGCACTCCTGTTCACTGCGACTGCTGCACTTGCCAAGGCTTATTGCTTCTTCCTCCAGGAGATCTTCAGATTCCAAGAAGCCCCAGCCTCCAGCACTCTGCAAACCGAAGATCAGCTCCTGTCCTGCAACTACTGCGACGTGGGGCTTATGTTTTGCTGGGCTGGACAACTCCCTGTGTCCAGCGCCTGTGGGTCACCCGTGGGGGCTCCACTGACTTCTATTGGCCTTCCTATGTGCTGAGGGCCATCTCTGACTCTCCCTCGTGGGTAGAGTCTCCTGGACCTTACTCGTCCCCCAAACTTTGCAAACTCTTCTGGAACTCATGTTTGCATTTGGCAGTGCTTGTTGGTGACCTGGCTGATCACTAACTCTCCTGCAATCCAGCAACCATCGAGGGACAGCTCATAGACCAATCCTGGGAACTTCTGCAGCTTCTGGTCCCCGGAGTTGGACTTCTTCTTCCACTGACTTGCAGGAACTTCACCTTCAGGAGAGTGGGCATTGCCACCTGCACCACCTGGGCACCTCCAAGGGTGCTGGACTATGTCCCTTTCCTTTGCAGGTCCTCCATGTCTGTATTCTGTCCCTGGGTTGCACTGGCCTGGTCCACAGATCATGACGGCAGCTGGACAATCAGAGGCATCTATCGTCTTCAGAGAGAGACCCTTCTCGTCTCTACATCCGGGTCCAGGTGTAGGTACTCCTGTCTTCTGGGTATCCTGGGGTGGGGGCACTCTTCATCCTTCCTCTTGCCTGCTGGTTTCTTTGGGGTCCTGAATTCTGCAAACTCCAACCAACATTCTCTGTGTTAGCCTATGGGACAACTGGGTGGGAACTGCCTTACTCCTGGATGCTGGGGTCACTTACTGTACTTACCTCTGGTGTCCCTCACTGCCCCTAGCTAACTACCACACTTACCTTGGCTGGAGTCACTATCTCTCATTCCACTTTTTTAGTATATGGTTTGGTCCTCCCCAAGGACCCTGTACAGTTTGATGCTATTTCTGATGGTTATTTTGTGTATATACTGTGTGTAGATATCTCCAAAGGGGGATATACCAATGCTAGTCTAGTAGTAGTGCTGTAATAAAGTATCCTTTATTTTTTAAACACTTGTGGGGTTCTTTCTTGTGGGTGAGTTACTGTCTGACTACTGTGGTATTGCAAATGCTTTACATTCCTCCTGGATAAGCTTTAGCTGTTCACCTCAGCTACGCTTAGAGAGCTTCGGCTATCTGGACACCTATTCACTATCACTAAGGGTTGCCTGGACTCAGCATAGGGTACCACAGAATAGGTGTACACCATAAACTGAGCCATTCTCCTACAACAATGTTTAAGAATTACATAAGGGACAGCTGGAGCAAAGCAGCCTTATAGAGAGACTGCATCAGGCTGTTTTCCAGAGCCAAAAAAAGTATTTACTTACCTTGGTTCCTGAGTTTCTTTGTGACATCGCAACAGTAGTCACCCTACCTGGATGAGCCCGCAACAACTGAGCCCAGATTTTTCCCCAAGAAATATCATGGCTGTATAAAGAATTCTGCCAACGAAGTGTAGGATGAACTCAATTAGTCTTTTGGTTCACAAAGAAAAACATGGTATGGCATGTGCTTTGAGAAAAGTCCAACCCATCGCTTAAGAGAACTTTCAATATTACTAAAAATAAACTTACATTTTTTTTGTTCATTGTGAAAGTTGGGTGGAGGCCTGTTGTGTCACTCATCTGGCACACAAGCTGATGCGCCTGCACAACATCGCCAGATTTGTAAAAAGTTGCCAAGCGATGACTACTACACCGACTTAGGATATGTTTTCTCCCTTTAGAATGTTTTTAAATGAAATATAAATCTGTCCCAAAAAGGGTGCCATGACTGAACTGATAACCAAGTGCGCAGGCACCAAATCAGCCTGCCCTGACATCAGTCAGCAGCGCAATACTCCAAGTAGGGTCCAACTGTCACTCACTCCCACCATCTGAGGCCCACTCCACAGTGTCTTCCACATTTCCTTCTGGAACAACCGGAATATAGCTGTTCTCCCCAAACCAACAGAGGCTGACATCATGGGAATCATCACTAAAGCACCGCACGCAAACCTCTTATAAAATTTTCCCTGTTCCAAAATGTACGGCATTACCCTGTCGACTACAGCTGAAAGAACGGTGTGTGGACCTCACAGCCTCAACCAATAAGCAAGTCGGAATTGTGTATGAAGAAGAGGAGCAAAGATCGGTCTCCATCAGATCGAGCAGCGAGACACGGGGTCTGTGCAGAGGGGCAGGTTGCACCAAGCCTGGCAGGACGCGGGTACTCAAAGAGGGTGGAGTCACTCAACACTGTCCTCTCCTTGCTCCAGCGGCTCTTCTCTGTCCCACTGCACAGCAAGATGGATCACAAACTGAAGGCGACAGTGAAGCAGAGGACACTGGCCAGTGTCCAATGGGAAGGAACCTGAAGGAATACCTGGCCCACAGGCTACTTGACAGCAAGATTGGCAAGAAGACAGTGACAGGAAGTGACGTAAAGACGACGTGCTGGCCAATCCAAAGCAGGTAAATCAAAGCGACGTTGGAGTAAGCCAATGGTAAGTTAAGGTAAGGGGCTGGTTCCAAGCCCCTTTTAAGTTTTTTTTAACTAACAAAAAATGTTGCAAGTATGCATGCAAGCGCAACTTAACAAGCATGTGCGCAAGCACACGTGCAGGCGAAACCTAAAATTGAGCTTGTGTTTCAAATTAAAGGCCGACAGAGCAATGGCTGATACAGTATTAACTCTTTTAAAGGAGGTGAGCAGAGGTGTTGATGTGTAGTAGGTTTCTGGCAATATTTCGATGATAATGAGGTCCTTTCATTAGCCAATGGGGTAGTTAGTAGTTACTCTGCAGGATTTGTGATGGATAATACCATTTACAACTGGTGTTCCCAGGCCTCGGGTTCTATTACCCTTCACATGAAAGTTATTTCACTAGTACACATGATTCTACACGTCAATGCTTACTCCAAGAAGCAGTAGAGGAGTTTGGAACTCAGATACTGTATGACACAATTTATTGCACTCAGTTTGCTGAATGTTCATTCAGTGCTATATACATGGAGTTATGTCTTTGAGTACATGTAAATAAGCGTAAAGTGTAGCACAGTTACTGTATGGAAATGTTCAAACTCCAGAGAGGCCTAGTGCTGATTTAAGACCCCAGACACTATTATAATTCAGTAGTTAAAAACACCAGATTTTAAAATAAAGCAGGATAGTATGGCCAAAAGAAACATTTTGCAACCTTTGTTTGTTCTTTGATTTGCTACAATGTGTATTTTTCGAATCTAACATTTGGGCATTGGTGAAAGAAAGAATGTAATTTTACAAGTTTGGTATGAGACATCCGCCTTAGCATCATGGGATCCTGGGTAAAAGATGGCCAGCACTGTAGGTATTTAGCAAGTGTTGCACTTTTTATAGCACAAAAATACAAAAAGCAATAAGGCCAAAAATCTACTACCTAAAATGGAACCAGCATTCAACCCAATTCCAAATGGCTGTTTTGGAATCTGGAAGGACCATTGTCAATGTCTCATCATACAGTTAACAGGGCTTTCAAGGAGTATATTGTTAGCATCACACGGGCAAAGTTCATAAGGGGGGGACCCTTAGGGGCATAACTTGTCTTTTGTCTATGAAGAGGGACAAGGTGCTGGACTAACACTTGCGCTCACATGGACATGTCCAGTGTGTACCAAACTTCAAAGTCCTGTATCTTGAGAGCAGCTGGTCACAGTCAAGATCTTCAGGTGCCAGGAGATCTCAGGGAATCCGGGGCAGTCACTGGACCCAGTGGTTCTAGACTATAAGGAAACTGCAATCAGCAGAGTCCTGCTCCTACTGGATGTATCTTTGGTCTGTTACACACACAAGTCATCAATAAGTCATGGACAACCTAAAAGTGAGCTACCTTGAAATTTTAACACCCTTCCACACAAAATAACTTGGGTGATTACTTGAGAGACACCATCTTACATGACAACCAACATCTGGCTCTCCACACATGACAACCAACATCTGGCTCTCCACAGTACTACAATAACATTAATAAAAGCCAGCAGAGGAAATGGCAAGAGAACAGGTGAACTTCCTTTTGCCTCGCTCAGGCAATGCAAACAGCAAATCCTTTTACACTTTGCCCATTTCAAAGCCCATGAGTTGCACCTCCAAGACATCAGTGGGTATATTTCACAACCGAAATAAGGTTAGAATCCCCGGGAATGGGCTCCCTCAAAAGAGACTTTATGTGCATAAAGTGTACCTTGGTAGTACACACTTCAGATGGACCCTTGTACATATTGTTTCCCAGGAGCTCGTTAATACTTGAGTTGTTTGATGTATTTTCACTGCAAAGTTAGGAAGTCTTCCAAACTTAGTTTGTCATTCAGGTAAAGAAGTATATATCAGAGGGGTATCCTCAGAGAATCAAATTCCTAAATAATGACCCAACAGATTGTCAAGTCATCGGGCCTTCTTTCGCTAGCAACACTTTTGTCCGAGAGTGAGGTAAACGTAGTCCAATCTCCCATGCTCTCCCTAACACAGATGGTGTAAAAACACTCGTTGAATGTGCTCTATATTAGCAGTGATGAAGAGGCTGGAGGAGGCTGGCCCGGCGGTCAGCGCAGGTGCAGACTAGGTGTGGAGGTTGATGGTACCTGGCTTCCAGATTGGAGAGTACCATTAAAGTGCCATTTAATTGGGTGATATTGATATTTGTTGTTTACATTACTATGGAATGGCAGATTAGTGTCAGCAAGCCTGAAACAGGTTAACATTATTATTATTAGTATGAGCAGCCCACAGCCAGGGTCGCACTGGAAACCAAAAGCTGCTTTCGTAAAAAGGTTCAAACCAGCCCTACTTCCTTACTCCTCTCTCATCTCTCTCTCCTGCCTCCTTCTTTTGACTCTTGATCCTTCCTCTCTCTTACATAAAGCACTCGCTTTGCCTGTTGTAATTACCTGTAGGAGCTGGAAACGTGGCAGAGATATCGGCAGCGGCTCTGTGCCTTCAAACACCAGCCTACAGTGGCCCAAGCCAGAGAGGAAATGCCTGATAGGACAGGCAAGCAGTCTGCCCTGCCAACAACAATCCACCGGGGCCTTGTTTCTTGCCTGGCACCATAGCTAAGGGCGACCTTGGGCCTAAGGAGAAGACCTCAATAAGTGCATCTTGCCCCGTCTTTGTCTCTCTCTCTCTTTCTCCCTCTCTCTCTCTTGCAATAAAAGAAAATCTGTTAAGTGCTCCTCTGCAACCCTAAACCTCGTGTGTGCTACAAAAAAGCGCAAAATTGATAAAACTAGAAATCAGTGAAAACGAAAGGAACCTCTCATCCCCGAAGGCTACAAGATCTCCAGGAAAGACCGCACCAACCAAGTAGGAGGAGGCATCGCCATCGTCTTCAAAGACTCCATCAGCGTCACCACCTCCACTGAAGACTCCCCTCTTGCCGCTGAACACCTGCATTTTCAGATTCGCACCGACCCGAGGACCACCCTCAGAGGATCCCTCGTCTACCGTCCTCCCGGACCTCGCGCCCCTTTCAGCGACACCATCGCCGACTTCATCTCCCCGCACGCCCTCGCCTCACCGGACTACATCCTCCTAGGCGACCTCAACTTCCATCTGGAACAAAACAACGACCCCAACACCACCACCCTGCTCGACAACCTCGTCAACCTCGGCCTCAAACAACTGGTGAACACTGCCACCCACATCGCCGGACACACACTCGACCCTATCTTCTCCGCCAGCAAACACGTCTTCTTCAGCCACGCCTCCGCCCTTCATTGGACCGACCACAGCTGCGTCCACTTCACATTCCGACGCGAGACCCGCCACCTCCGCACTCAACCCATCCCTCACCGACAGTGGAACAAGATCCCTGAAGAGCAACTCTTCGCCGCACTCGCCGCCAACCAACCCACCCTCACCACCGACCCCAACGTCGCAGCCCTCAACCTCACAAACTGGATCTCCAACTGCGCAGACAACCTTGCTCCCCTCAAACGCTCGCAGCGACAGAACAACACCAAGAAACCCCTCTGGTTCTCTGACACCCTCAAAGAATCAAAGAAAACTTGTCGCGCACTTGAGAAAGCCTGGCGCAAGGACCGCACTGCTGACAACATGGCCGCCCTCAAGAATGCTACCCGCAAACACCACCACCTGATCCGCACTGCCAAAAGGAATTTTTTCACCGACAGACTGGACAAAAACAGCCACAACAGCAGAGAACTCTTCAGCATCGTCAAGGAGTTCTCCAACCCCAGCGCCAACGCCGTCACGCCCTCACAGGATCTATGCGAATCCCTCTCCACTTTCTTCCATCGCAAGATCAGCGACCTCCACGACAGCTTCGGACACCAGACCCAACCTAACACCACCGAACCCACATCCCCGACCATCACCCTCAACAACTGGACCCACATCAGCACGGAAGAAACCAAATCCATCATGAACTCTATCCACTCCGGCGCCCCTTCGGACCCCTGCCCGCACTTCATCTTTAACAAAGCCGACAACATCATCGCCCCGCACCTCCAGACCGTCATCAACTCTTCTTTTTCTTCTGCTACCTTCCCCGAATGCTGGAAACACGCCGAAGTCAACGCCCTACTAAAGAAACCTACGGCTGACCCGAGCGACCTGAAAAACTTCCGCCCCATCTCCCTTCTGCCTTTCCCAGCCAAAGTAATAGAGAAGACCGTCAACAAACAGCTGACCACCTTCCTGGAAGACAACAACCTGCTCGACCCCTCACAGACCGGATTCCGAACCAACCACAGCACTGAAACTGCCCTCATCTCAGTCACAGACGACATCAGAACCCTGATGGACAACGGTGAAACAGTCGCCCTCATTCTTCTCAACCTCTCGGCTGCCTTTGACACCGTCTGTCACCGCACCCTAATCACCCGCCTCCGCTCCACCGGGATCCAAGACCAGGCCCTGGACTGGATCGCCTCCTTCCTCGTAAACCGCTCCCAAAAAGTCTACCTCCCTCCGTTTCGCTCAGAACCCACTGAGATCATCTGCGGCGTACCTCAAGGCTCATCACTCAGCCCGACACTCTTCAATGTCTACATGAGCCCCCTCTCTAACATCGTACGCAAGCACGACATCATCATCACCTCCTACGCCGACGACACCCAACTTATACTCTCCCTCACCAAGGACCCCGCCAGCGCCAAGACCAACCTACAAGAGGGTATGAAGGACGTCGCAGATTGGATGAGGCTCAGCCGCCTAAAGCTGAACTCTGAAAAAACTGAAGTCCTCATCCTCGGCAACACCCCGTCCGCCTGGGACGACTCCTGGTGGCCCACGGCCCTCGGCACCGCACCGACCCCCGCAGACCACGCCCGCAACCTCGGCTTCATCTTGGACCCCCTTCTCACTATGAACAAGCAAGTCAACGCCGTGTCCTCCGCCTGCTTCCTCACCCTCCGCATGCTCCGCAAGATCTTCCGCTGGATCCCCGCCGACACCAGAAAAACCGTGACCCACGCCCTCGTCACGAGCCGCCTGGACTACGGCAACACCCTCTACGCTGGGACCACCGCCAAACTCCAAAATCGCCTGCAACGCATTCAAAACGCCTCAGCCCGCCTCATCCTCGACGTACCCCGCAACAGCCACATCTCCGCACACCTGAGACACCTGCATTGGCTCCCAGTCAGCAAAAGGATCACCTTCCGACTTCTCACCCACGCACACAAAGCCCTCCACGACAAGGGACCGGAATACCTCAACAGACGGCTCAACTTCTACGTCCCCACCCGCCCCCTCCGCTCCTCTGGCCTCGCACTCGCCGCCGTCCCTCGCATCCGACGCTCCACGGCGGGTGGGAGATCTTTCTCCTTCCTGGCGGCCAAGACCTGGAACTCCCTCCCCACCAGCCTCAGGACCACCCAGGACCACTCCGCTTTCCGGAGACTCCTAAAGACCTGGCTGTTCGAGCAGCGATAACCACCCCCTTTGTCCCTAGCGCCTTGAGACCCGCACGGGTGAGTAGCGCGCTTTATAAATGCTAATGATTTGATTTGATTTGATTTGATTAGTCTGTGATAAGCTCATCTCAACTAGCGAATTCCTTCAGGTTGGAGTCTGAGTGATATCCTGGTATCGCGTGACAGTGGAAACCAAAGAACGAGGCACCTTTTCCCCATACCCTTTACGCACGTTAACTGGGTGATGATTACCCTGAGGCAGGAGAACTCCAAAATGCCCAACCGTACCTCCACTGGGGCTGTGTTAGGGTCTTCTACGTATGTCAATTCACCAACATGCAGAAGGTAGCTGAAAGGATGTCATGCACTGTGGGTCCCATGATGACATCACACGCAGTGACATTACATTACTGTGTTCCTTTACTCCAGTCAAATCACAGGAAGTGATGTTTTGTGACCTTCGGCCCTGGTTATATCACTTGAAATTACATTTATGTTTTTTTTTTTTTTTGTGAAACATCTTTAAAGAGAAACTTTAATAAAATAAAAAACATATGCTACTATATATTTATTTGCCATAGATTGATTATGTATAATGTGCCAGGTGTGCTGCAGTGGTCTATGATTCTACAATGTACATGTCCCTGAGTACAGCCTTATATGCCTTAACACCACCTTGCCCAAATTCATGCTGTAATGCCAGATCTATCCTAGTGTAGCCATCATGCACCCGGGCACAGCCTCAAATACCCAGGCATAGATTTAAATGCCCATTGATACTCCCAATACCCAGGTACAGCTACAAATGGCAATGCATAAGCAAGGCTTGCTTCCTGTCGCTCTGCCGCCATGGCAGTAGCACCATGCGTGACTGCCAGCCTCAGACAGGGAGGGACAACAGGACCTCATCTTCAAAGTGCCTCAATAGATGCAGGCAAGGTCTGAGTAACAGATATGCACTAGGACAGCTTCTGCCATGGTGCCAAGTAGACCAGTGACGCAAAGCAAGGAGGCTTTTCTCTCAGCCCCCTTCCCTCACGCCACTCAAACAATTACTTGAGGATGTGCAGGTGGGCAGAAGAGTCATTGAACCTTATTCACACCAGATGTCCCAGCAGCCAATGGTGAGCTACTTGGTGGGAGGCCATGGGAGGCCTATGGAGGTGAGGTAGCAGGAACTGAGGAAAGACATCTTGGTTGTCCTAGAGTCCGAGAGAAGTCAACTTTGTAAAAACTTTTAAGGTTCAGGTGATACTATAGGGTAGCAGTATGTTCTGTAAATCATTGATGTTTAAGTCAAATTTCAACAAAGTGACCCAGAAGCAGATTGAGAGACGGGGGGAGGGGGTGAAGGGTTGGTAGAAAAGGGCGAGGGTGTTGGTGGGGAATGTGGTTTCAAAAGCAAGTGTTTTGGTTAAGGGGTCAAAGCCAGAAAAGTGTATGTACGCTTGTACCATCTCTAATCATCCTGTTGCTTCTGTTTTCTCTACCTGTCTCTAGTGGCTATGTTGCACATATCGGAACAAAGACATTTGGTGTGAAATCCCAGCCTCCCAAACTAATCAAATTGTCTTCTCCCTCAGGTGTCAAAGAATGGACTTTTGCTGCCACATGAAGTTTTTTTATTTTATACTTCACCAACATCACCACCATAAAGGAGTTGGTGAACTGTTAAACAATTGCATGTAAAAAAAAAATCCTATAAAGAGTAGATTTTATGGGAGGAAGAAACCCAGAAACTCCGTGTTTTTGTCAGAGCCGCGAGCATCTTTTTGCTGTACATTCAGTGTTATGAGAGATTTTGCGAGCAGGATATTATTTCCTAACTTCATGAGCTTGTTAAGTGTATTACCTTTGCTGAATTGTAGATTGGGTATAACTATTTTTCATCTCTTGGAGACTGATGCAAAAAAAAAAAAAAGCAATTCTTGATAGGAGTCGTTATCACATTATAAAGAAAAGGGCGTACCTGGAGCCTCAGGGTGTCAACGTTGGCTATAAAATTAATGATTAAGCACCATTCGTGCTTGGGTGTGTTGCAACCGCTCCATTGGAGAAACAAAACTAACGCTGGCGAAGAGAACGCTCCTCTACTTCACAGGGTGTTTCGGAGATCTAAGTACTTAGTAGTTTCCCACCAGCCTTACTCTCCTTCATGTGGCGTTGTATAAAATATGTGTCCTTGTAGGTCCCGAAGGTTTCCTCATGCTCGTGCATGTGTCTGTATGAAAGCAGACGTCTCTGAAATGCAGTGGTAGTTGTCTTATGGGCGCATTTAGAGTGACTTTGAATTTGAATTATGATATACTGAGCTGTTGCCTGGAACCCTAGAACCTAAAGTGTGGCTGCTTCTTCTATTTATTATTTTTAACCCTGCCATAGTGTTGAAATTTCTTCGCCGACTACAGATGGAATATGACATCTCTCATCACACCGCCAAAAAGCAAGTTAGTTAAGACTTCGCTCAAACCTGTAGAGCAGGTTTTCTTTGCAGCACTTAGACCTATTTATTGTTGGTTTTCTTCCAGTTTCCGGGCCTGAGCACTTGGCTAAAAGCCAGGGAGCTTGCTTTCTGGTGAACGTCAAGGCTTACAATATCGGACAACCACCATCAAACGGTGTCCTGGCGTGTAACTGATTTTGCCCAAGTACCATTGGCTGGTTTGCAAGTTCTCACTTTACCCATAAAGTGAAAAGCATTGCAAAGCTGTTGCACACACTACTCCTTTCTGTTGAGAAGAAAGTCTAGATAGTAATGCTGTGCGAAAGGCATCTATCTTGTTTAAATGAGGTATCCGTTGCTCAGCTAAAATAATCCTTGGCAGTAACCTACTCACCAAAAATGTTTCCAACAACAGTTGACAAATGTGTAATCTTCTCATTAGAGCAAGATTGAAAACAAGTGCCAATAGATGAAAGAATGCTGATACATGCTGAACCCTCCTATGTTTTGCAAAGAGAATCGATTTCATGAATTCTAAATTTAGGGACCAACACAAAATCTGCGATATAGACAGTGGTCTCTTGCCCAGGAAAACGTAGGTGGGTCCCCATTGTAAAGAGCTCACATGAGAATGCCTTGGACAGCCTGAAGTCGTGTACCACTGCTTGCCAAAGAAATATATTATATTCTATATGATATGTTCCTTTGAAATGTAAAGATTGCATATTACACAACTGAGAAATATTGGTATAATCCATGACGACAGTCTCAAGGGAAAGATTGTATCTGAGGTGGATCCAAGCATCATTAGGTGGAAGGATAATTTCTCTGTGGTGATGAGGATTCTTGTTCTTAATTCTTATATTCGTTTTGCTTCTCTTTTTATTAACTTTTAAAATGAGAATACTGATAACACTTTAAGCCTAATGTGGTGGTTTGTTGTGATTGAAGTTGGAAACATTTTACAAAAAAAGTTAACTTAAAAGTTGTAGCTATTTTTTAAAAAAATGCTGTTCCTGGACATGGCCCTGTGTGACTTGTCTCCTCCCTGTGTTTTACAGCAGTCGCTCAATGAGAGGTACAACCTTTTGTCCAGGCAGCGGGAGGATGCAAAGGACCTTAAGGAGAACCTGGACCGCCGGGAGAAGGTGGTCTCAGGCATCCTGGCCAAGTACCTTAGTGAGCAGCAGCTGCAGGACTACCAGCTTTTCGTAAAGCTGAAGACATGCCTCTTGGTTGAGCAGAAGGACCTGGATGAGAAGATTCGCTTTCATGAGGAGCAGCTGGAACGACTGCAGGACAGCATCCCAGCATGATGAAGCCACATTCATTTGCCCAATTAGGGGCAGATAGGTCCTTCGCGGTTGCAAACAAGGGCTCAAATGTTCTTGCTGTGGTATCTGCTTCTGCGCTATTGATTGCTACTGATGGGATTCTTTGCTGCACAGGGAAACAAAACACTTTCTACTGTGCCACAGGAAATTGAAACCGGCCATCGGCTCTCATATTGCAGAAGTTTTTGTCTTAAAGGAGATGTAACCTAGTTACAAAATCGTCGACCGTGGAACGCAGGACAGATATGTTCCAATTGTGATGTCCTCACTCAACCCAATTGTGTAAAGGTGGGCGAATCACTTTATCCCTGTGTGCCTCAGTCCCCTTCTCGGCAATAATTGGGAGCGCTTAGAAGCAAGATAATCAACAGTATTAAGCGCTGCATGGAAAATAGGGAATTGCTATAGTAGCCCCGGTTCAGACTGTCTTCCAAGTTTGTGTTCTCTAACGTTGTCCCTTATTTTGTATTTCTGTCCTTTCAAAACAAATGGGGTCTTCTGAGTGAGCAGAAGAGATGGTCCGAAAGAAGGTACAAGGTTTCTACTGGTGGTGTGCAGAGTTGTGCAAGAGTTTTATTTTACCACGTGTTCCACCATAAGAGTGACACGGTCTGCATACCAGGAGGAGAGGATACCAGTAGGAAGATGTTGAAAGGTTAAACGAACCATGGAGTCAGTCTGAGGCACTGTCCCTTCAGTCAAGTAGAGTTTTGGAATTGCTAAAGGCTTGCTATTCTCATCAGAGTGTTTCCAGAGTATGATTTAAGCCTTGAGGCATTGTGGGTGCAGTAGTCCACTAGTGGTGTGATATGAATGAAAGATCTACCACAGAAGGACCGACTTCTCGATCGGGCCTTCTCTCAGAAGGAACTTTCCAAAGCCCTCTGCCTTGTGTGTGAGCCTGAACGGAGCTAATGAGATGTTTAGCATAAGAGCACAGCTGAGGATGTAGGGACCTTCTCAGTCACCCCTGCAACTGCTTCAAGCAGGGGTCTTTTAAAAAGATGGGAGCCAGGGTTAGTATGCCCCACCACACCCTTCTATAATTTATTACATTTCTTCCTTTATTCCACACAATATTTATTGGCAGATCAGAAACTCTTCTCAGAAGTGTATTTATAATTTCCTTTCGCCGTGTAGCTTTATTGGAGATCGATGTTTTAGAGGCGTGGTTTTACCTTGTCATTACAGTGTTGCGTTTCTGTTCCGTGGTGATTTTGCCTGAGAAGTGGTGAGCTGTTTACAGTGGCAAGTGGTCCTTGCAGGTTCTCCAGGCCGTGAGTGCCATTTGCGTGACCACCTCTGCCCTTTCACGTACTCACGCGGCTGCTGGACATCGCTCAGCAGCAAAGTCTGCCCCGGACCACCACTTCCTGACACGGCTGGACGATGCCCGGGCCTTGAAATCCGTTCCTAGGAGCAATGGACTCTGGCGCCCTGAAAACCCAGGCGAGTGATGCGTTTACCAGCTTGTGCCCTCTTCCCCTCACTCTAGCACTGAAATTACTACGTTTGTTAATACGCATCCGCAGGCCTTTCCCCCATGCTGTGTACTCCCTAAAGCATTGAGTGTTGTTACAATGGCAGGAAACGTTCACCTGTCAATCAATAATGGTGTAAAGCACGTACATTGTTTTACCTGGAGTTTCACGGTGTCTTGTATCGCGACTACAACTTTAAGGGGCTTGCACCCTTCGGTCCCAATGGAAACGGCACTAGAAACAGACATACCATTTGTAGTACGAGTCGCCTGGATATCGTGATTGATATCACTTGAAGACGAAGTTCGCCTTTCAGGGGCAGGGTGTTTGTGTGTTTGATAGATGAGACCGCGAGAAGCCTTGAAATCCTTGGCACTCTGTACTCCTTCTACTATGCTGCATGCCAGGCGGCGTCACCATGAAATAAATGTGTATTGAATGTAACTGTTTTATGTGGGGTTTTTCGCCATTCAAATCGACCAGTGCCCGATTTTTACAATGCACAGCGGTAGTATGCAGCGTTTCAGTTAATATTTTTGCGAACAATGGTGTTATGTTTAGTAATGTCAAAATATGTTTTTCTTCTAAAACATGGGCATGAATGTTTCAACCCGTGCTTTCTGAACAGCTCATAATTCGGGTTGAAGAACAGCTGTATCTATAGAACCTATTCATTTCAAGCATTTACGGTCCCAGAGCGCTCTCTTGCGGCACAGGACTGTGCTGCCACTGGCGTGAATACGTAATGTCAAACGTAGCAGGTTGAAGCAGGAGACAGGCTCCTCATTCCAATGTTAGCTATATTTGTGTTGTCAGGTTTGGTATGAGCGATAGTTGCTTGGCAATCATTATAAAAATACCGGTCTCAAAAGAATTGTGGCTCAGTTCGCTTGTTCTTTTGTTACAAAACTTTACGATTCTTTTTAACGAAGCCACCGCTCTGACGTTTACGTTTGCGACCAAGCTTTACTTAAGTTTAGGTGATTGCTGTTTGTGTGCATTTCATGGAGCGTTCATCATTTTATGTTTTTACGACAGTTTGTTGAGTGTGCATGTCTTAAAGATGAAAGTATTGCTATTTCTTTTTTTAATGTCGCTAACAGCGTGATGATTTTATACTGTTCAAGCTTCAGGGCTCATGTGAAATACATATGTTTATTTAAAATGCACCACATTGACCTTAATGGAGTCGCGTACATGTGGACAATCATTATTATACCTTATAGCGTGGTCAAAATTAGCTTGGGCTTTGCATGCCTTTTAATGTCTGCTATGAACAAGGTGCCACCTGGGGTAGAAAACCTCCCAGCTGTTCGGTGCTATCCTTCCACGATTCTGTTCATTTCCAGCCTGGCTTCTAGGATGATTGAGGCATGCTACTGTTTTTACCTCGTTTGGCACTCATTTCGTTTAGATTGTTGACGTGCAGTTCTAATACGGTCATCTAGCTAGAAGGTTTTCATCCTGATAAATGAACTTGGTTTTCTTGCTTTTAAAGAACCGCGTAATTTGAAAAGGCTCTTTCCGTCTCATTACCGCTGCTTCTGCCCACCTTACTTTATTGACCCGTTTTTGTTTCCATCCCATCTCCTGGGAAGTCGGTCATGCATTCATCGTGCGTGTCTGTAGGCAGGTATTGGCATGTAGTACAGAGCTCCTGTGTAGCCCGGAAGCTGCCCAGGATAGAACGTCTCTGGGTCGCTTTTCAAGACCTGTCCTGAATGTCATTTCCGCTGAGGCTGGAGGAGCAGCACGCCATTGGTGGTGGATGGGGTATTCCCCGAAGGGCTACGTTTTAGGTTATTTGCTGGAGCGCAGGACGGGTGGGGAAGACTGATGTGTGGTGTGATGGAGTACCAGATTCCAGGCCTAGTATTCAAAAGTGGCTAAACAACATCCTGGCCTCTCCCCAGCCACTCGCTGATTACATAATCTCACCCTCAGTGCCTGGAGTGCTCTTTAAGAAGAAGGGCGGAGACCCGTTTCCCAAGTCTATTGTGTGTGTTTTTATGTGGTAGTGGTGTTTCTCTGCGGCGCACAGGCCGGGTTTCAGTGTAAACAGGCACTGACGAGGCCACTAGGACTGACTTTTGGGTAGAGACACTCACCTGCAGGCATCCGCACCCTCGCAGGCCAGTACACGTGGAGGTACCATTTCTCTCCCCGTCCCTTTCCTACCTGCCAACTCGCGAGATTCCCCCCGCCCTCTGCAGATAGCAGAGGTGCGGCCTCAACCAATAGATCACAATGGCAAGATAAAACCATCCGTGAGATTTCAGTAAAAAGCGACGGGGAGTTAACATTTACCAGCCCACAGAATGGGACAATAAAACCTTTATCTCTATCAAGGGTTGAGAATGAAAGGTGCTTTGTGTTTTTTGTTTTTTTCCCCCTGAAATTTACATTCTCCTTCCTGCATTCACGTGATTTACAACCCCCCAGCCGCTGCACAATGTGTTGTTTTGTTCCACAGCAGCAGAACCTGACAAGATACCTTTGTTGTGCAAGCCTTATGAAGAATCATTTGTAGAATAAAATTGATGGCGAGTGCTGTTCTTCTAGTTAGGCCCTGCTGCCGTTTACAGGGGTGCAAGTAAAGCCGTGCCTGCCCACATCACAGCTCCTCTCCCCCCCTCCCCCCACCCGCCATTTAAACCTACATAGAGAGTCTGAGTGACATTTCAGTGATCAAACATCTGGGAGCTCGCTGGCAAAACTCCACTTCATGCATATCTGCATTCTTCGCCAACTTCCCAGAAAAGACCCCTAGGCTCCTGACCAAACCTAGTCATAGAGCGCCAAAAAACCATGATAACACTCAGTAGGGTTTCTACTCGGAGCTACCAGTGGTCAGATGAACCAATTGTAAAATAACAGTAAGGGTAATACCATTTTGTATTTTTTTGCGCATACATGCTCTCTTCACTGACCCGAACTCCATAAACCAATTTTCAACTACTCACTTCACTGGTATTAGTATTGTTATCCATGTTCTTTCCAGCGCACGTCCCTTGGCCCTGATAGCTAAGTAAGATGATGTTCACAACTCCGCGCGGTTCATTATACAGTAAAATTACGTTTAGAGCCTTTCCGCTTTGCAGCTTGAGATCCTGATTGCAGTTTCTGCTTGTTCTTTGTACTGTACTGTCTCAAAGCAGCTTGATGGTGTCAGCTCAGTGCCCTTCGGGTGAGCAACATGCGCTCATGTGTGAATTTGTGCACCATCCCAACATCAACACATCTGCATCTTTGACACATCTGCAAATTAACTGGATTGTGCCCTGTCTGGGAGATTTAAGGATAATAGAATTGGACACAGTTAAGCAACAACTCTCCTATAAGGGAGAACTCTGTAATTCAAATGGAGTGATGTAAAGTATAGTAAGTGGGGTAATTTTAAGTCTACATAGTCGCAGTGTTCTGACATCCAAAAGAAATGAGCTTTAAAGGCTATAGATGAAGCAATTTGTTCTTAGCACCAAAAATCTCCTCTCTCTGGTACAAACCCTAAAAAGGACAGATATATATATATATATACAGGGAGTGCAGAATTATTAGGCAAGTTGTATTTTTGAGGATTAATTTTATTATTGAACAACAACCATGTTCTCAATGAACCCAAAAAACTCATTAATATCAAAGCTGAATATTTTTGGAAGTAGTTTTTAGTTTGTTTTTAGTTTTAGCTTTGTTAGGGGGATATCTGTGTGTGCAGGTGACTATTACTGTGCATAATTATTATGCAACTTAACAAAAATAAATATATACCCATTTCAATTATTTATTATTACCAGTGAAACCAATATAACATCTCAACATTCACAAATATACATTTCTGACATTCAAAAACAAAACAAAAACAAATCAGTGACCAATATAGCCACCTTTCTTTGCAAGGACACTCAAAAGCCTGCCATCCATGGATTCTGTCAGTGTTTTGATCTGTTCACCATCAACATTGCGTGCAGCAGCAACCACAGCCTCCCAGACACTGTTCAGAGAGGTGTACTGTTTTCCCTCCTTGTAAATCTCACATTTGATGATGGACCACAGGTTCTCAATGGGGTTCAGATCAGGTGAACAAGGAGGCCATGTCATTAGATTTCCTTCTTTTATACCCTTTCTTGCCAGCCACGCTGTGGAGTACTTGGACGCGTGTGATGGAGCATTGTCCTGCATGAAAATCATGTTTTTCTTGAAGGATGCAGACTTCTTCCTGTACCACTGCTTGAAGAAGGTGTCTTCCAGGAACTGGCAGTAGGACTGGGAGTTGAGCTTGACTCCATCCTCAACCCGAAAAGGCCCCACAAGCTCATCTTTGATGATACCAGCCCAAACCAGTACTCCACCTCCACCTTGCTGGCGTCTGAGTCGGACTGGAGCTCTCTGCCCTTTACCAATCCAGCCACGGGCCCATCCATCTGGCCCATCAAGACTCACTCTCATTTCATCAGTCCATAAAACCTTAGAAAAATCAGTCTTGAGATATGTCTTGGCTCAGTCTTGACGTTTCAGCTTGTGTGTCTTGTTCAGTGGTGGTCGTCTTTCAGCCTTTCTTACCTTGGCCATGTCTCTGAGTATTGCACACCTTGTGCTTTTGGGCACTCCAGTGATGTTGCAGCTCTGAAATATGGCCAAACTGGTGGCAAGTGGCATTGTGGCAGCTGCACGCTTGACTTTTCTCAGTTCATGGGCAGTTATTTTGCGCCTTGGTTTTTCCACACGCTTCTTGCGACCCTGTTGACTATTTTGAATGAAACGCTTGATTGTTCGATGATCACGCTTCAGAAGCTTTGCAATTTTAAGAGTGCTGCATCCCTCTGCAAGATATCTCACTATTTTTGACTTTTCGGAGCCTGTCAAGTCCTTCTTTTGACCCATTTTGCCAAAGGAAAGGAAGTTGCCTAATAATTATGCACACCTGATATAGGGTGTTGATGTCATTAGACCACACCCCTTCTCATTACAGAGATGCACATCACCTAATATGCTTAATTGGTAGTAGGCTTTCGAGCCTATACAGCTTGGAGTAAGACAACATGCATAAAGAGGATGATGTGGTCAAAATACTTATTTGCCTAATAATTCTGCACTCCCTGTGTATATATATATATATATATATATTTATTTTAGGAAGAAAAGGTATTACCTTGCACTAAATGTAAACCCTCACACTCCATTGTAAGCACAGGAACTGGATCTGGTAGGTTCTGGTGCAAGGGAGTGGATGAAGTTGATTTAATGACATTGATCAATGCTGGTTAAGCCTGGGTACATAAGCAACAGTCGTTAAATGGGTGAGGGGAATGAGATGCACCCATCTGCTCTCCATACCCTCCAACAAGCCCAGCCACAACAGCCATTCTAGGCCTTAGTCATCTCTTATGCGATACCTGTCATGATGTCTCCGGCGTCACTCCCAAGCCTCCTTTCAATCTTCCTTTGTGCCAAGTTGTATTTGTGGACGCGCAGCGTTAGGCACCCAGGGCAGTCTTATCCCAGGCATTGTCCATGAGTAAATAAGGAAATAAGTATCTCTTTTCTTTGTTCCTGAACTCATCTGTTTCTTTACTCACACCTTAGGTTTGCTGTTGCGTACCGCTTTTGTGAGGTGATACATAGGGCCTTGAATGATGCTGCTAATGCAAAAGGTCATAGGCACACTTGACTTCTAGGGGAAACTTGGGGGGTTTGGAGGAGGGAGTTGCAGGCAGGGTAGTGACACTAAAAGCCTGCTGAAGGCCCGAGTGAAGCATTTATTATAAAATGTTAGGGCCCGATGAATTACTGGCAATGCATCTTTTCTATTACCGTTAATTACTATTTCAACTTTGTGCACTGCTACTTGTTTATTAGATCCGTTACCATTTCTCCACCTCAGGAGTAAAATCTGCAATTTCATCCCCCTGAAGTCAGTAGGGGTTAAAAATTGGTGTTTTATATCTTTATTTTATTCTTTATTGAGCATCCCTTCCTCCACTGCCTTGACTTCCTCTAGAAGAGAAATTGGGCCATGGGGAAGTGAAAAGATAAACATTTGCTAAAGCTAAATACGGAAGTGAGTAAACAGCCATCTTTGTCCAACAGAACATCCTTGACGGTGCAGGGGGTTCTGCTGCCCATGTAAAGATCGCTCATTGATTGCAAAGCTGAAGTGTTGGGATGGACCAATGCTGGGCTAGTAATGCAAAATGTTCACTCACACTACACCCATCCAGTCAATGCAGAGCTAAAATACAGAACCTCTTTTCTGGTGTTTTAAATGGATTGAATGAAAACCCGAAATAAGGAATGTTCAATTCTGTGTTAAAACAGCATTTCTATTATCCAAGTAACTGAGAAGAAAAGACGGCCCAGTCGCTCCAAAAAAGTTCAGCAACACACTTATTTGATCTTGATAGGCAAATAAGCTGGTAAAGAAGTTACAGTATCGATCTATTATTCTCAGCCTATGACAAACTTGTAGAAACAAAGCCCAGAGTATTCGGCTTACGGACAGTGCGTGGGGGAAGGCTGTCACATGTGCATAATGCAGTGGGTCTGTTGGCATCTTAGCATGCCTTTATGTCACTCCCTCTGGCGGATCTCACTGTCAACCTATCTGTATTCTGATTATGTAACAATTTGCACTGTCTCGTGGTACTTCAGAGTTGAGCCTAAGCGAGCACTACTTCTATTTCCAAGATGCATTCGGCAATGAGCACAAACAACACATTTACCCAGAATGCATTGCTTAGGTGACAGTAAACATGGTCCATACACGACTGCACCAGGCCATCTTGGCTCCCATCAGTGACAATCACAGGCTTGACATTTTGCACAGACTCCAGCCCAAATCCTACACAAGTTCATCCTATTTCTAAGGTGCACAGGGCCTTAGAAATTGAAGAAATGCACTATCTAAACGCTGATATTTTTGCTCACATAAATATGATTAGTTGTTTTTCTAACAGAGAATCGTACATAGTTAGCATAATTTTCCACACACTGGGTGTTGCCACTTATTGCCAATTCTCCCTGAGGGTTCCTGGTTGGGTTGTAATTCGGAAGAATCTGTCATATCCCTCATTAAACCATCTGTCCCCTGAACCCGCTGTCCACCATTGTTTGCAGTGGCTTCTCCCTGCATTCCTTCAGACCCCTTGCCCCCCATGAAGCACCAATAAATACAGCTTTTCCAAATATTCTTGAGCAGTGAAAATTCCTTTTTTTCAACTCTAGTACTGTCTTATGATTTGGCAAACATAATACTATATTTCTAAAAACATGTTACACTGCTCAGACCAAATTTTAGCGCATATTTTACCCTTGTCTCTGTTCATGATGATTTACATCACTGTGATCAATTAAACATCTCAGCTGCTTTGATTCTCTTAGATCTCTCTGCAGCGTTTGACACTGTAAGGCTAATACCGCAGCAAGCATGTGTCACCAGTCCCGGCCCTTCTGCACTGGCTACCCATGAAGGAGCAGAGTATGTTCAAGTCTATGTTCCTGGTGCGTAAGGCAGTCTACTCCGTGAATATTGTCCCTCTGAAACATAGACTTAAGTGGTACATTCCAGACTGTGTTCTGAGACCGGAAGATAAATACCTCTTAGTAGTGCGTAAATTTCATCTTCGAGCCCTCATAGGTAGGTCTTTATCACAGCTGCATCGAGATGGAACTCTTAGCTTCCTACCCTCTGTCAGCAACTCAATTTCCTGACATTTCAAAATCTCCTTAAGGCATGCTTGTTTTCTGCTCCTCAAAAAATAAGCCTGTTCTGTTGTGACTGTGACATTCCTGTGAGGTTCTGTAGGCAAGGTAGCCTAGTGAGGGTGGATGTTGTGCTTTACAAAATCCAAACTATATCCACAGAACTGTAGAGTAGCTTTTCGTTACAGTGGACCTCGCTAGCTAAGAGTGGTTTCGCAGACACACACGTTGCATTCAAGAAGTCAGTTGATTTTGTTTTTCTCTTAGTAGGTCAGTGCCTCTAAAAGATAGGTAGTTTTGGCTCTAGTCATAATTCAATGTCCAGCCCTCTAGCCTTTGAGTGAGTTTACCCTCTGGTTGAACTCACTCTAGGCCTGCCCATGTCTGAGCCTAAGGTGCACTTAACCCACAATACGAATTTCGAGCTGGCTGCTGTCAACCAACGATGTAGGTAGGCCGCAATTCTCCAAGCAGCCACTCGTACTTAAGGGCCAGTGGTACCATTGCATTGAAATAACCAAGTATCCGTATTTATTGTGCTTAAGTGCTCGTTCTCTCTCTATAAAGCACTACAGGCCGAAAGTTTTGACTGTTTATTTTAATTTGTTTTTTTCACTGGCGACAACGGATATAGGAACGAACAAATAAAGCACCCTGGATATCATTGAAATGGTTTAACCTGCTGTATAGTCTGTCCGCGTTTTAAGAGGCTGAGGTTGTATGCTGTCACTCACTCTTCAAAAGTGGAAAAATAAAAGACAATTATATTAAATTTAAAAAATGGAGACGTGATATATTTTTTTTAATGGAGCTGCTTATGTACGATTAGCTAACATGTTGTAACCATCAGGGATATGCCCAGGTCAAGAGTGCAAAATCAATGCTAAATCATCAATTATATATTCTGGTTTTAATTTATAGCATTAAACATGCAATATTTATTGCCAGCATCACGCATTGTTAAAAAAAAAAAAAACTTAGTGTGCAGCTTCTCCATTTTTACTGATATGATAGATCCATAATGAATTCTGTGCGTTGACACAAAGTGTGATAACAAGAAAGGCGAGACACTGAACCTGCTTGTAGTTTGTGACGGATGAGTTTTCTTGTAAATGTGGGGGGTCATGCATATCATTTGTTGAGGTCCAAAAAGCGTTGATCAGCAAGCTGGGGACAAAAGGAGGTGTATTAGGTTCAAAGGTACTTACCTGAAGAATAGTATTGATTGTTAAGACGCAAAATTGCAGAAATGTGTTTCGTACAAACTGTATTGGTTATTTATTTTAAGTAGAGAGTTCTGGGTATTTTGTTGACACGCAGCTCGCAAAAGGTGCTTCGGCGTGCCAGAAGAAATTATTTCTACCTTGAAATGCAAGTGCATACCAGCGGCTTTTCAAATGAAAGTGGCAGAAGGAAATAAATGCTGGCTTTTTAAGCATTTGCAAAATGCGCCTTTTATGCTACAAGAATAGATATTTACCAGTAAATCACTTTAAAACTGTGCATCAATTTTAACTTTAATAAAAAAAACAATAAAAATATTTTTGAAAGTTTCCATTTCGAGAAAATCAATTTCTTTATGTTCACATATTTACTTAATGTTTTATTTCCGGCCGTGATTTCGGCTACATTTGTTCGTGGAATACCAAATGAACAGAGACCCACCACGATTCAATTTCCCAACTTTGTTTAAGGTAGATTCTAGGGCAGTGACGCTCAAAGCTGTGGCCCTTCCGACCTAACATGAGGCCCCTGGTAAACAGCAGACCTGGGCTGCTGTTTACCTGAGAGAGCACTAACATGCAGAAAGATGTTAAATACACAGGCAGACATTTATCTACCCGCTGACTGACGTGAAAGAAAAGATGCAAATGAGGTGTTCTGCACCATTTAACAATGGAAACATTCGTTTTAAAGACATATTGCAATTAAACATTCCAAATGTGATAAAATCTTTACAAAAACCGTATTTTATTAACACGCAGAAGTGTATTCACCATCCTACATCAGATTATATCCGTGCATTGAGAACTATTTCTTAAAAGTGATAGTTTTGAAACAATGAATGTAGATACGTTCATGCCTCCTTGCACCCTGACAACAATGTCAATTGTGAACTAAGGGACAATCATTTGTCATGTGGACCTCCCCGTGTCACCAGGGTTGTTATTAAACACGGACAGCAATATCATTTATGAAATCAAACACAAGAGAAGGCTTTGTACAGCACACTTCCTGAACTAATGTATTTCAAGGCGCTCTTACATATGATAATGAAGAAAAGGAGGCAAAGTGAACTAAAACAATTGCATAGGGTCACACAATTTGGCCAAGTGGGGAAGTCAGGATTGATCCAAGGCTTTCTGGTTTCACATTGTGCATTTCTATTTCATTCCAATTCAATAATCAAGTTACTTACTTTTTACACTTGAGTCTGTCAAGGGAGCAATAGCGAGCAGAGAAGGCTTTTACTCCAAGGTGTGGTAGACTGGTCACAATTCAGATACAGCATAACAAAGTATTGTCAAATGTAGACTCGTCTAGAAACTAGTGGCTTCATTTAGAGGCCAGTATGGAATGAAACCCTCAAAATAACTCCATGACTCACTGTCCACCTGATATATGCGCTTTGTTTCCCTTAAACCCCTCTGCCCCCAAAGCCTAATTTCCAAACTGCTGGCATCCATGGAGCCCTCAGTCACACCACAGATCATACTTTTGATCCCCTGGAAAAATGTTTGTGATCACCAATGTTCTAAGGCAATGCAAGACAAGTTAAGATGCCACAAAGTATGTTGGTGGTGCTCAAGGGAACTATAGCTTTTGGCATGCCACTCAGTAGACTTTCATGGCAGGATAACTGGGATGGCAGCAATTTGTAATGAATAAAGTCCTTCTGTGCATTGGAAATCTGTACCTACTGCCTTGGTTAGGCATACTCTGCCCTGGGCCCCCACAGTGGTCTCTACAATCTGTAAGTGCTTGGAGGGACAAGGAGCTTTGCTCTTACGGTTACAGAATGCACACAAAGTGCAATCCTGCTAATAGTTGAAGGTGGCTACTCTCAACTATTATCTTGTCACAGGAAGATTGATGCAGTTGATGGGGATCAAGCGTTTTCACCGAACCCCTGCAGTGGAGATGTCTTACCAGTCTCTGTAATGTTTGTGGAGTCACTCATAACTGGAATACTGGACTTTCCCCTTGAGGCGTGTGGTGAGCAGGTGTGTTGTACGCAGCATGGCATACACATGTGCATGGCAGACAGACTACGCATGGTTGGAGGCCGTCCAATGGTGACACAGTGCCCAAGCAAGATTATTGTTCCTTTCAAGGCTGTTATCCCTTTATGAACATGACAATCTGTTTGCCCGTTGAGTTACAGAACATGCCTTGAATCTCAGTACCTGTCTCGAGGGCCAGATGAACATATATTAGTTTCATACCAGCCCAGTTTTATCTTACATTGGTATCGGACTCCCCCCGTCTCTTTCTGTGTAGTGCTGGGTGTCACCTAGCAAACCAATACCTTGGCCAAACTGCTATGATAACTGCCCAGTGAATACACAAAAAACATGGACTAGTTAATACCAGTTCCTTTCCCCAACACCCCACCTTCTCTGCAAAAGATTAGGAAGATGCACACTCGTCCTGATATCAGAGTATTTTAAAGATCAGTATTGGTCAGCCATGATTTTCTCTATTGCACCAAAGACAGATAAACATTGGCTTCCTCGAGCAGTTGTCTGGTATTGTGAAAGAAAGTCTACCTTTACCAGCACATAGACACATTTTACCAGTAATGGGACACTGCTGTTTCCTTGACTTCTTTAAGGCCTAGAACCAAAACCCTAAACTCTGGAAGAACCTTGCTACTCTGCGTGAGGCCTTTAGTTGGGGTTCTTCAGACTATCAGTGGTCACCGAGCAGAATCCAAAGTGAATCTCTCATTTCTTAGAGGTATCTCAAAGTTGCCAATACTGCTGAACTCTGCCTGGATAACCAAGTTTGTCCCTTTAGGATCTTGACATTCCTTGGGGTTGGAAGCTGAGCAGTGGAAATTTAGTTCAGGCTGGCTGGCAGAGATTGAACACTCAGTCATAGCATGAAGGCATAAAAACAGACGAAACTGAAGGTCCAGTGAATAGTATAACTATTAAGAACATTATTAATTCATTAATAATGTAGGCTTTAACTTATACATATAACCATCAAACTAACGCAACAAAAACCATCTGCTTTCAAAATATCTATCACCCTTTTGGACATAAAATAACATTCCCCGATCATGTCAACAGCCTTATTAGCAATGCACAAGGGCCTCCTCTTTGGTGATCCTAATCCACTTTGGAAATGATTGTCACCAAAATCTGACTTTTCAAAAAAACTTAAAGAAAGCTGCAGTACACATGATCTCTTCTACCTCGCCTTGTTTCCATCTCACAACACAGGGAACACCATTTGCATCACGAGCTCTCTGTCTAAGCTAATAAAAAAACAACTGAAGTTCTGACAAGATCTCTGGAAAACATTTTCATTGAATAACTTTCGGAGGAACAGACCCGTTTAGCAGTTACAGAGGACAGTGCGCCGACCACAAATGAGCTCACAGAATTCTGCAACAAAACCACCCTCACCAAGCTTGCTTCTCAGACGTGTGCCCAGTGGGACACCTGTCACATAAATACAGCCGACAGTGCTAAAGACAGTGTCACAAACACTAGGCACTACAGCACGAAACATTGCTTCTTAGCACACACATATCCAAACTCTTCCACTCCGGTGCTGGGGTAGCTCCAGGAACCTTAGCTACCAGGCAGTCACCCATGGCCGAACTGGAAACCAAACTCAGCCCTGGCAAAAATGTTCAAACCAGCCGCACCCTGCAGAAGGGTAGAATCTGCAGCCCATAAGGAAAAAAGACCGAGTGGATGAACGGCCAGTCCGGCCCTGCAGAAACCCACAAATCGACGACGTTACCCTGCTAACTGAGACAGTCAAGAGGGCACTGGGGCACAGACGCACACTCCGGACTCCACATTTGTGGGAATTACATCTACCTGTGACCTGTGTTTTTGTTTTCAAGTAATGTCAAGGTGGAAGCATTCATAGAATGGCGTGCACAAAAGTGTTATAGAAAGTTCCCAAACACCCAATACATATGAATACAATTTTCGCGCATTTACTTTCAAATTAAAGTGGGCGAATCAACCAACGTTTTTCACAGATAAAGACAGAGCAACAGCCAATTGAGATTAGTAAAAGTTTAACACTATAAAAACTGCAGGAATGAGGATCTACTAACCGCTGCTCCAGGAGCCCCAGTGTTTGACATCACTCATGTTTTTTTGCTGTTCTCTGCGGTTTTTGGATGTCAGCATACCACTCACTGACGTTATCTATGCAAAGATTAATGATTGTTCTAATACAAGGTAAATATTTCTTCATCTTTCATTGGAATGCATTGTTTTTTTCATGTTCTTGAACCTCTTATTTATTTCCATGATCTTGTGGTGTGGGTACATTTTCGGCTTCTTGTGGCGGGGCATGTGCTTTTTTGTGTGCCTTTTAGCAGAATATGTGCTTGTTTTTGGCTTCATGGGATGTTCAATGATGCTTTGGATTTCAAACTTGACAGAAATCACCAAGTGGGTATCTGGGTGACAAAAGGAGAGGATACTTACATAAGACATTTGATTTCTGGACTGTTGTTCAAGGCCAGTCGTGTGCGGGCAGAGAGGCCATTTCCAGCACTCAGGAATCGAGAGCCGGAGGACATGTAAGGAAGGCATGTCAATAAGGGGCACCCAGGATCTCGCGCACGGAATGAGGGACACTTGGGGATGGCCAATGTAGGGGAGCAATTAGTAGAAAGCATGGAGAGAGGCTGCCTGGTTCACTTAGGGTATCTATAGCTGGGAACATCTGTGTCAAGGATGGAAGTGGGGACTGTTGTCTGGGCCGGAGGGGTGGGGGGGGGGAGGGTAGGCAGACAGGGTACCTGGGGCACAAAGCAAGGGTGCCATTATGGATACTCAGACTTTCTAGTTTTATGGTGGATAACATTTTTATACCGGGGAGTGCTGGGGGGGGGGGGGGGGGGGCGCGGGGCGGGGGCGTTTCAGGCAAATTGATTGGGGCCTGGAAAAGAGAAAAAGTGGACCACAAATAAACAGCAATTACTATTGGGGAGTGGGCAGAGTGCATATAAAAACATGGATACCTGGGGGCACTTAATGGGCATAACTGGTAACGAGAGGTGATACTGCGAGACCTTTGTGGATGGAACACAGATCTGGCAGAGGAAGGAGTTGCAGCATTTGAAGGAGCAATTGGGGGTGGGGCACATGTGGGGGTATTTGGTGCCCATAAAAAGGGGAGCAATTGGCGTTGGTGCACAGTGAAAGGGAAACCAGGGCAGAGAGAGAAGAGACCATTTGTGGGGTTTTTATTAGATAATCACGGCTCAGGGCATTTTGCAGCATTTAGATGGAAGAGGGAGTAGGGAAAAGAAAGAGAATGAAGAAATTCTACCAGAATGCCTGGATCGTTTTGAATGAATGATAAAGTACGAGAGAGAGAGAGACGGAAGGAACTTGGAAGTACTTAAAGAAGGTAGGTTGTGGGGTGGCAGTGGGAGCGGCTACTGGTGCACAGATGGGGGCACTTGAGGTATGTAGAGTGAGCAGTTGGGTAAAGGGAATGGAAAGGGGGTAATATGAAACACAAGGAATGGGAAGGCTGTGAAAAAATTGGTTTGGGCATCTGGAAGCACATATGTGGGCAGGAGAGAAACTTAAATGTACTGGAGTACCCACGTGGGGGAGAAATTGATGTTCGCGCAGTGAGGCCCATTGGGAGGGACATTTGTCTTCTGGAAAAAGGGTCTTCTTTGGAGATATTTTTACTCGTGTCTGAGAAATGAAACATTATAGATACTGACTATCAAGCAGTGGTGCCTCCACCCCAGAACAGGAAAACATCCCATTAAAAAGTTGAACTAATTTTCATGCGGGCTGGGTGAGTAGTGTCTGCTGTGTCCCTCCTCCCAAACTTCATTTTTAAGTTCATTGGAACATTGAATTACTTGAATTTAAAGGGTAGTGTTTTATGCAGTAGTCGAGACTGCAACTCACACAATGGGTCCCTCCTACTGCCATTTCCACAGGGTCCCCAAAATGTCAGTTCAATCTGGGATCTCCCCTGGCTTCTCACTGCACTTGTCCTTTCACTGCCACCACCACGACTCTGGGCTTTTCAAAAGTAAGCTTCCATTCATGGAACTTACAGCTCATGGGCAACACATTTCCCTTTCAAAATCAGATTGGGATCATTGTTAGACCTCCATTGACGGTCGCCTCCATCCATCCCTAATAGTATGAAGAATGCAGCCCAGACACCTAATTCCAGTCCTGGTGTTTACGCTACCAAGCCGATGCAGCTTAATCAATCTAGTTTATTCCTTGCTCAGACTGAACCAAGACCACATCCCCGAGGTTGGTTCTGTTTATCAGCATTGTTCCTGGTCCCTACAGGTTTACTGATGCTTACGTTTAAGTTTTCAGGACGTTCCGCTATAAGAGCTGGTTCTGCAGTCTGTTCCTGGTTTCCATGCATCCCTTCTTGTGCTGTCTGGTTTCTCTTGCTCACTCAAGTTTCAGTGCAGCTTCCATCCTATTAGTGGAGCTCGGATTCTTGCGTTTACCTGGCTCTCTCCCGGTGCGTCCTACCAGAGCTGTCAGCAACATCTTTCTGTGACCCAGGGCTCTGGGTTTTTGCAGCTGTCTTGCCACAGAGACATTATGTGAACTGGTCTTACTTCCTGCTTTGCTGGAAGATAATTCATAGTTTAGGGGTGATTTTGAACTTTCATGATTCATTGATTTCCCAGAACCTGTCTTGATGCTATACCTCCCCTATCCCTTCTTGCTGATGCTGTGCCTCCCTTTATTCTGTATTCCTGAGCTCCTTCTTCTGTGTGCGCACTTCCAATTCAGTTCTTGTGAATACTGCAGATTACTTGCCCTGTATTCCAGGGTCCCATGTCATTTTTACATACTACCAATCCTTGCTCCTCATAGCTGAAATTCCTAGTTTCATGTCTTTTACCAGTCGGTTAGGCGGGCATGGCAGAGCACAATGGTCCAGACTCATGGGGTGGTGCATAAGGAGCTTGAGGAGGTGATGCCAAAGTGGAGGAGAAACCAGAGTTAAAGTATAAGCGCTGTCAGGCCAGCGCAAGCACAGCATTACGGCAGAGCCTTCGCCTCCTCCTGATCTGGCAGTGTGTTTTTTTTGTCTGCTCCTCAGACTTGGCTGTATAGTTAAGTTACCACATACTCTGCGACACCTGAACAGGCATAAAACACTTTATAGGACCTTAACAGGACCAGGGGCAGCTGGGCACATTCTGGTGTCACCAACAGGCAGTGAGATTAAGGGCTATTCTCACTCCCTGTAAGTGTGAGCCCGGGAGCCAGTGCTTAATTTGTGCTTGTTGTTTCTGTTGCGGAGCACCAACACTTATTTTTGAGGCCCTGCACATATTTTCCTGCCTCAAACATTTACTACAAGCAAAAGACACATATGGGAAAGACTGAGAAAGAGAAAAACAAAAAAGCGTCACAATGGGAGAAAGCAGAAAGCTGCAAGAGTGAGCCGAAGGGGCAGGGAGTGGCTTTAAATGGATTGAAGAGGCACAAGATGACTTCAGGATTACACTGCCTTAGTGTTCCGTGTTTGCACATATAATTGCAACAGTGGTGTGTTTAAGAGGAGGGCTTTGGGCACCAGCACATTTTTATTTACAAATTAAGCACTTCTGGGAGCCCGAGGAAGCAGCCCAGCTAGGACTGGGTGAGCCTTGGATGGTACCATGGTGAGCTCCCACTCAACTCCATCTCAGGACTTAAAAACCCAAACAACTAACGGATATAAGCTAACACACATGGACAATTGGTCTAAGCAATTTAAGCAATTGTAAGTAACTGTGACTGTCCGACAAGTCACATCTTGCCACATAGACTGGAGCAATAAGCACTGAGCCCTGATCTGAGCATCGACCATACACCACATCAATAGTAGTGGGAAAATCAGTGGCACGCCCGCCAGTGCTTGTGGCAACACTTACGGCAGTGGTAGCGGCAAGGCTGACGTCACGGTTAACAGTTTTTGCCCCAAACTGGAAGCTCTCCCATAGAGTCTTTGAGTCACATAAACTCAACACTAAGATTAGAAGAGAACTGATCAAGCGAAGACTGAGGTTCATGGGGTAGAGAATGAATAACGAATAACCAGGGTCAGCCCCCCTTGGGTTCTAGCAAAGACGCTGCATCCAAGGAGGCTTCGCCAAAGCAGTTGCCACAGACACAAGACAGCCAAGGTGGCGAGGATGAACTTAGCCAGTGGAAAGGTAGGCCAAACAGCCATCACTTCAAGGAACATTAACACTATACACAAATATTTGACGAGGTAAGGTGGCCCCTCAAAACCTATCAACAAGTAACATTTGTCAAGCACCACAAAGCACTGCAAGGCCCACTTCGAACGATATGCTTGCTTTTGATGGATTTACAACGGATGTAGCAGAAATGTTAGTACTGTTCCTCATGTCACAGTGATCCTTTTATGCATTCTGTTAACCAAAGTATCAATAGTTCGACTGTACTTCACTGAGTAGCCATATTAGTGTGCATTCAATCTAGACTGATGAAATCCATGTAGTATAGCTATAAAGTTTCATGTTTGCAGATTTAATTTGCCACTATGTTATATTGTGAGTGTACACTAATAGTCTACATTAAAACGATATTAGATTTCTGATGAGAAATGCTTTAAATTCATACGCAAAAAGTAGAGAAATGTAGTTCTGCGCCACATTAATAGAAATGTATTAGCAGAGTATTTTCCATTTAACTTGGAGCTCATGTAACACGAATGCTAATGGAAGTTTATTAACTTTGAATTTATAATTTGTGTGTTGTGTGTGTTATTTGAACGTATTTTAATGTGATGTTTTATTTCACTTGCATTAGCCTAAATGAGGCCTGCTAGGGCCTGTATTTGTGACTGTGTAGAAATGTCCATTCATCATGCTAACGTTAACCTTTCTTCCAGATTTCGATATTGTTTTACACATAGTTAGCCTGGAACGTCATCCTTGAGGAAGAAACATTTAGGACTGTGGACTGACAAAATATACAGTAGTTGCACAATTGCACAGAAAAGTACAGATGAACACCGTTCCCAAAATTAAAAAAACTGAAAATCTGCATCTGTATTTCAGTTTGAGTCGCATAATTGAATTCCATTGGAAGTTACACCTTCAGTGGCATGTGGAAAGATGGACTGATGATTCATCTTGCCCTAAGATCTTTTAATATACCATTCCCCAGCTGGACTTTGGTCGGAATATGAATCCCAAAGTTGCAGAATCTTTCCTGCCACTCTGAGCTGCATGCTGGACTCTTAAGACTCTGAGAGATATTGTCCTCTCTACTCTTGCCACTTTGAAATGCCGTGCTAGGATTTCGAGATTATTCCCCTAACCCAAAGAAGAAGACTCTTCAATGAGCTCATGAAATGCTGACACCTTCCCTTTTTACTTCTCTTTTGCCTACACTAGTTAGTGACCTGTCGTCCAAGATTTGGTTTTTCATAATTCTTTTTGCCCTTTTTGTCTTTTGCACGCATGTGTTCTGCCCAACACACTTTTTGGAGTGCACTGGTATTTTCTTGTTTGTTTCTAGCACAGTTCAATTGCTTTTGATCAGTGCATTAACACCCGTGGTGGTTGGGTTTTTACCAGTTTGGCACCCACAAGACTCTCAGCAAGCCTTTACCTACCAGTCATACATCTGTATACGGATGCGCGATCATTAATCATCAACCACTAGTTTTGTTTTGTATATATTCTGCCCAACACATGTTAACCTCTGATTGGCTATTCGGTAGGGTTTTTCCTTGCTCAAACTAGCTGAACTTAGATAATTTAAACTGTCTGAATGCTTAATAAAACTGAGCAACACTTGTTTATTTGTACACCAGGTAATTCGGCTTATGTTTTGTATTGTATTTGTAGAGTGCCTAGTTATCCTAATGTTAGTTTGCCTGAACTTATTTTGTTACCTTAGTCAATCCTTGGTGATACTGTGGGCCATATTTATACTTTTAGACGCACAACTGCGCCAAAAGATGTTAACGCCGGCTAACGCCATTCCAAAGTGCCATGCGGGCGCCTTATTTATGTAATGACGTTAGCCGGCGGAGCTGACTGGTGTGCGTCAAAAAAAATGACCCACACCAGGCAGCGCCGGCGTAGGGGAAAATGGAGCTTGGGCGTCAAAAAATGGGGCAAGTCGGTCTGAGGCAAAAAATCTGCCTCAACCCGAGTTGCGCCATTTTTTTTGACTCCCACCCTCCATTGATATGACTCCTGTCTTAGCAAAGACAGGAATCATGCCCCCTTGCCCAATGGCCATGCCCAGGGGACTTCTGTCCCCTGGGAATGGTCATTGGGCATAGTGGCATGTAGTGGGGCACAAATCAGGCCCCCCTATGCCACAAGAAAAAGAAAAAAAAATACTTACCTGAACTTACCTTAAGTTCCCTGGGATGGGTCCCTCCATCCTTGGGTGTCCTCCTGGGGTGGGCAAGGGTGGCAGGGGGTGTCCCTGGGGGCATGGGAGGGCACCTCTGGGCTCCTTCTGAGCCCACAGGTCCCTTAACGCCTGCCCTGACCAGGCGTTAAGAAATGACGCAAAAGCGGCTGGATGTCATTTTTTTTGACCCGCCCACTCCCGTGCCCTATTTTTGCACGGGAGTTTAAATAAGGCGCACATGCCTTGGAGTCATTTTTTAGACGGGAACGCCTACCTTGCATATCATTAACGCAAGGTAGGTGTCCACGCAAAAAAATGACGCAAACTCCAAGATCTTTGGTGCTAGACAGGTCTAACGCCAAAGTATAAATATGGAGTTAGCTTTGCGTCGGATTTGCGTAAAAAAAAACGACGCAATTCCGGCACAACCAGAGTATAAATATGCCCCTGTATCTTTTTTAATTTGTCTTGAGAATTGTCTACGTGACTATGAGTTTAAGCTTGCAATAAAACCCCTTGACTTTATTCCTGACTGGAGTTTTCCTTGTATGACCACATTTATCATACAGTGTAATTGAAATGGTTTGTATTGAGACTTAATGATTTGTTTTCTGCACCCTTATGCTGGGCCCAAAGATTCATTGTCCTTGTCAGGCGTTGATTCCTGCAAAGCTAAAAATGTGCCAGCACATCGAAGGAGAAATCGGGCAATTTAAGGGATTCAAACAACCAAAGGTGCAAAAGATCTTGCCCAAAACTAGGGCCAGTAAGAGGCCACTGAGATTATAGAACTTTCCTCTACAACTATGGGGGACACCAAACCAAAGACATCCAAATAGGACTCTTTCCACAGGGGAGGTCTCGACAGATAGTAAAGGGATGGAAATCGGTGGCTCAAATTCACCAACCTACTAATCGTGAACCTGACCAGGAGAAACAATGGCCTATGGACAGGGACAGAGAAAAATTGGAAAGTTTAACTCCTATAGATACCTGCAAGGAGAGGTGATGGTCACTGCCCAAATGTGCCAACCAGACACTTAGTGGGACCTCCCATTCCACAAGCTCAGGAATATTTGAAAATGTTAAATATGATCCAACTGCAGCTAGCAACATCCCACGCGTAGAGGGAGGTACAATCATCTCAATAAAAGGGAAGAGGGGGGCCACAACCAAGGGGGTTAGTTCTGCATTAACTAATGCACAAATGTACACACAGAAGGAAAAATCAACTGCATCCAATATGATCTTCAACACCATCAACTCCTCCTTACTAGCTAATATCAAAGCCTTAAAATGGCAGCCACATGAACTAGAAGTCCAGGTGGATCTCATACAAATGCTTTCCTACAGTATGCTAAAACTTGACAAGAAGATGGATATGTTTGACCAAAAAATAGATAATTAAGGGTGTAGTGTTAAGTCCCATGGTAAGACAGACGATACTGTGAGCTACAAAGCCATAATAGACAAACTTTGTACCTTACCTGAGTTGCTATCATCAGAAGCAAATCATTTACAAACCACAGGTGTAGGCCAGTACTGGTTAACTTACCTTGTAGTAATGCTACAAAAGAACATGCATTTGAGCAGGTAGGCAATGACACTATTGAAGGCTCCATAGGGACTCGGATGCTTACAGCCTTGGTGAGGCCAGACAGAATGAAACATCCTCCCCCAAGGCCTAGCAGGAACAACCAAGAGCAGAACACAACAAATATCAAAAGGACACTTGCAAGGCTGAGCAGAACAGTGCTTCTGTCCACCGCAGCCTATCAGGCACTTTAAGAGAAAATGGCAAAGCGACTGAGAATCCGCCGGAAACATTGAACATAAAGCCCCCCAAGAGGCGAAAAAGTGACAAAGACCCCTATCAATGTGGGAAAAGAAGAGGTTGTCGAAATCAATGAAAAACATTAAATAAATTGAAGGTACACATACAGCCCTGGAAATATAGAGCACTGACCAACTGGGAGACAACAATTAACAACAACTGCTGAGGTGCAAGGTCAAAATAGCAACCAGGAAAAAAACTGACATGTATTGTCAAAGGGAACTGTAAACGAAAAATCGTTGTGGAGTCACCAACAGTGGCGGCCCGTCCTTTAGGGCGGAGGGGCCACGCCCCCCCACCTTTTGCCCCTCATGAAGAGTGTCTGTCAGGCTGATCAAAGGTCAGCCTGACAGACACTCTCCATGTTCAGCTCAGGCAGCCAGGAGTGATCCATGAGCGTTTTGCGCAGACTCCTGGCTGCCTGAGCTGAACTTTGCTGGGCTGAGGAGATCACAGCTCCTATGGGCGTGACCGCCTCGGCTCAGCAAAGGTGCCTCGAGGCCCTCCCCTGGGTGACGAGGAAAGCGTCACCAATTGACACTCTCCCTGGGCGCTTCAGTTTAAGACCTGAAGTGCCCAGGGCGAGTGTCAATCAGTGACACCTTGTCACAGAGTGGGGTGGGGTCAGCAGTCTCACTGACCCCATCCCACTCTGTGACGAGGCTGGGACTGCTGCCTTCCCTCATTGGCTGGGCCAGCCAATGAGGGAAGCCAGCAGTCCCAACCCTCCTGGAGGCTGAAGGTAAGTGTGTGTGTGTGTGTGTGTGTGTGTGTGTGTATATATATATGTGTGTGATGTTTTAAATTGAATGTTTGGTGCGCGCTGCATGTTTGAGTGTTAATGGATGTGTGTGTGTGTGTGTGTGAAAGAATGAGTGTGTGTGATCTTTTAAAATGAATGTTTGGTGCGTGCATGTTTGAATGGTATGAGTGTTGGTAATGGATGTGTGCATGCGTGACTGTGTGAAAGAATGAGTGTGTGTGTCACCAATGCATAATTTAGGTATAAAAGAGGCCACTGTTCACATCATAGGTGGCAAGCAGGCTCAACGGGACGCCTGCAGGAGAGTTGAAAGCATGATCCAACAGGTGGAAGGCAAGAGAAAGGAACTCCCCACAACAATGGCAATGGAGACTGAACAGGAGCATCGTTTGGACACCAAACAACACGGATTTATCCAATATGGAAGGTCGTAAGCCAACCAAGCATAAAGCGCGCCTGCCACTCTGTGCCCAAGGAGGAAGAAAGATTCTAGAACGGGCCAATTGAAACAGGCGCTTGATTTGTTGGTCCCATTGTGCCTGCAGAGGAGGACAGTCTTTGACTACCCCAACAGTAGGAACATTAGTCTTCACAGCAGAATACATTATGAGAGGGGCATGCAACACATTAAATAGACCGAACTTTTCCTTTGTAAAAGAAAAAAAAAAAATCCCATCATTATCATACCTTACATGTGAGCATCTAAAAACAATGCAGTTTAAAACCCTCACTTGGATTAGCCTTAAGGAATCAACAGTAACTGAGTGGAGGGACATTGGCGATGTAAACAAAATATATATATTCTATAGGAAAGTTAGCAATTTGAGGCCTGGGGCATCCTCATCATTGAGTCAGCGGTGAAAAAGTACCCTCATGTGTTAATGCAAAAACAAAATGTCCGTTTTTAGCCCAGCAGAGCAAGAAGTATATTGAGAGGGACAAAGCAAGTATTGTTTCTAACACAGGAGAGAAAAATAACTGTGCAAATGACAAACAGGGTGACAAAAAGCTAGGCACTTGCGCAAGCGACAACTATTTACCCGATGAGCATTCCAACTGGGGATGGCTGACCGCAGCTCTAACAACTAAGGATCATCAGGGTGCCGAGCAATATGAAAGTAAATAAAACATGATCAGATACAGCATAAGGACAATAAGTTGATATGATGAAGCATTGGCCACTCTTTTAGAGCAGAAAAATGCCCTCTGCTATTTGATCATTGGTGATGTTTTGTCTCTGCAGGAACCTTGGGCCACTGCAGCTGCCTGAATTCTAGGCAATCATGCAATTCACAAAACTGCACAGAAGAAGAACCCCTTTGAAAGACCTGCCAATGGGCTATCTATCTGTGTGAAGCTTGTCCTTCAGCTAAGAGTCAGAGGTACAAATAATTACTCACGACTTACAAGCATTTGAACCAATAGGTCTAGAAATGGGTGGCCAATCAATTTGTATTATACGGATAAACATATGCATTAATCCTTGAAAAGAAAGGGAAAAAAGTTGTCCTGGACATTTGTGATCAGATTTGGGCAATCCTATATCGGCACCCGGACCACAAGGCTATCCTGGCAGGCGATTTTAATATACGAAACCTAAGCCAAGCAGGAAGGGATCAAAAGGATGTAAATCAAAATCTCTTTGAGGCTTGTGATCAGCAAGGAAGCCCACATTTAGAAACATTTCCAACACTGAAATATGTGGTCTTGAGCGGTCACTTGCAAACAAGATGTGCTGAATATAAGATCCCAACAAGAATTGAAAGCAATCATCCTCTCTTGTCAATCAAGATCAATTGGAGTTCTAACAACCAAAAGCTTTTAATACCGGCTCGGCAATTTCTGACAACTGAACCCAATTCCCTACAGAAAAGAGTTAAGTGGGGGCCTGGCAGCAAGCTGTTGTACCACAGCACAAACCACTTGCATTCAATCAGAACTCTACCTTGGTAGAAAAAGACTGGGGGCTTTAATAAGGAGTCCTCATGCCGCATGAACTACTAATAACCCTGGCACAAAATCACGAATGCCGTGGAGACTTATTCATAATTCATATACCAGGAATAATGAATCCAAGCATAGCAAAAGGACATGCCGGCTGGCTGAAACCAAGTATAAAAAGCAGAAAGGAGCAGCTGCGGAAAGAGAGCTAAGAGGGACGAGGAGAAAACACAAAAATTTAGCCTGGGCATTAAAACGAAAGCACAGAGAGCAAGAGTGGTTGTGTATATTCACTCTTCTTGCACCAGGCAAATCATAGAAATTCCAGGGTTACAGAACACGTGCATCATTTATTCCTGGACGCTGTGGTACCAATGGGCACACTGCACGAACCACTTAATCAGGGATTCCCAATCTGTGCGCCGTGGCTCCCCAGGGTGCCGTGAACAAAGATCCTCTACTGTCCTCCCCATGTGTCGACTTGAAGTCAAGAAGAGATTGGGAGAGTGGGGATGGGTACGTAATACACAGAAATTTGGCAGGATAATTCCTTGGTTTAAATGTGCTTCGTTAAACTCAGTGGCTTCTGCTCTTTTCTCTCACATCCTAACTCACAAAAGACAGCCACATAAATCAGTCAAATTTAAAAGCAGGGTGTTCGACCAGTTTCCGAAGTATGAAAGCTACAGCATTTCTGCAGCTCTTCTGGATGGAAAAGGACATCAGGAATAATTTCATTTCCTACAAGAAATGCTATTCCCACACCTACACAATGTAAGTGGTTGTGAAATACTACTTCACAAAGAGTCATGACTTACTGTTCTCATACTTTTCCTCTAATTAGCACTCATGCCTACAAGCTGATGCTTTAGCCAACACAAAAGGAAAAACTTGGTGGAAAAGTTGACAGATTGATGCTAGGATCAGCTGTAAATACCAGTAATTCTACCACACAATTTAATAATTGTCTAGTCAGTAGGTGAAAGGCACAAGTTACCAAATGTGCACAGACTTATGATGCACATTTTCATGAATTAGGTTTGTGGAAAGTTGCACGTATAGGTTACGTAGCAGAGGGGAGAACAATTCACAGTGCAGTGTTCAAGGGTCGACATGTAATAAACAGGTGGGTTTTTCCTGCACAGCACATGCGGCTTACAGTTTTTCAATGAACCTTTATGCCTCCAATTCACGTCCCAACACCTTGTTCTATTGCACGGTGCCTATTTTTTTGCATTCAGAATCAAAACATCAATATTCACGTATGAAAAACAGGAGCACTGTGAAGATTTATTTAAAAGTCCAACTTAGACTGAAAAACACACTGAAATGCTCAGAAATTGAAGTGAAATTCTGATGAGGAATAGACTTAGATTTGTAGCAGTGCCTACATGTAGTAACCGTGTTTTATCGCTCTTTTGCACAATACAATTACGCAGTGGTATTTCTAACTGAAATACAGTTATCATTACCGAATTGGCCTTAAAAACATAACCACAACAAAACAATGCTGTAGGTCTGTTGCAAGACACAGGAGTCCTTGGATCTTTAAGAAATGTGGCAGAAGGTTGGGCTGCGTTATAAGTGCACTGAACTCCAACATGGCTTGCAAGATACTCTTATGTACAGCAGAGAATGTTTTGTTTGGTACATGTTACTCATTGCAGTGGCTCTTTTACCACTTGACCCATATGTCCCTTCAGGCTCGCAGGATTTCCAGGGCATGCAGGCAGCAGCACAGATCATTACTGTTCAACTTAAAAATAAAAATAAAAATAAAGATGGAGCCCTTGCAAATGCACATTTCAATGAAAAATAAGCACTCCCTTCTCCCCATGTCCATTCGTTTCCAGATCCCATGAACCCTACCTGATAAACAAGAAGGCAAATGATCACTTGTACCCGAGAAGTGAGTGACTTGTCTGCAAGTCAGATGGTGCTAATTAACAACTAGCTCTTTGCAGATAAGGAAGATCCTGCAATAGCTGTAAAGCTTCGGGCTCTCGAACAACACCTTACCCTTGACCTACTCTATTGCCCATACCCCCACACTGCCCACTCACCGCAACACAAACATCGATATCAAGCTGGCACCAAGCATCATTAAAGTGGATCAAGGCATGGTGTACCAAAGGCTGAAACACTGCTTTGGGATGGAAACTGGCTTGGACACAGTAAAATAGAAGGGCTTCCAAGCCTGGGACATCATTGGCATCTCCGAATTAGGGGATGTCGGGGGGGACAGCTCCATATGCACATTTCTACACCTCACAGACACATAAAGGATGCTTAGGAAACTGTTTTACTGCTACCTACAATGGAATCATGCACTGGCAGTATCTCTTAACTCTCTACAGGTCTTTCCACAGCACAAACCCTCACTTAACCAATTTTTAAAATTATATAACTAATATTATATTTTTATTTTGTTACATCTATGATTATAATACCTTCATCAGCTTCATCCCAATTATTTTCAGGAATAAAAATTTAAGTACTCCTGAGGGTCGGGCTTACATTCACCAACCCACCAAAAAAAAGTTACAAATTGGGGAGCTGTGGCCAACGGCCAATAGGTTAAGGGAGCCGTGGGTCGAAAAAGTTTGGGAATCTCTGCACTTAATGATCTGACAGAGACACTTAAAGATGACCGAACTGATGTAACGGAGGTGGAAACTGCAAAAATCCTTAAATCATTTCGGAAGCATGGGGCCCCTGGGCCAAACGGCCTTCCTGGTAGTGTGTATAGGGAAGACATGATTTCTGGGCACCCCACAAGTACACTCTCTTCAAGGAATGTGTTCGCTCATCTAGTATTCCAGCCTCGTGGAGGGGTTCCATCTTATACCCTCTTTATAAAAAAGCGATAATACAACACCAGAGAATTATAGACTAATCACCCTATTGGACATGGAAGGGAAATAAATGCTAAGCTGCTCCTGCATGAATAAGAGGCTTGGGTTATGGCCAACAACATAATTCCATACAACCAAATGGGCTTCCAACCAAAGACCTCTAAAACAGATAATGTAATTGTCCAGATAAAGCAGTAAAAAATTGTTGAAATTTGTGTTTCATAGAATACAGTGCCTCATAAAACGGCATTGACCAAAGAATAATATGGGCCAGAGTTGTTGCATGGGGGATAATAGCCCTATACTCAGACACCCGGTTAACCCAAACTCATGCTACTCCACAGATCCACATGAACAAGGGACTGAAGCAGGGATGCGTCATTGCTCCTATAATGTTCAATTTGCATACAGCAGATTTTGGTTGAGCACTATTGAAAGGAAACTTGTTTCTCCCAAGACTCGGGAACCTTAAGCTACCCATTATACAATATGTAGATGACCTGGTAATCACAGACCACACTCGCTTTGGAATGAAGAGGACGCTGCTCGTATTATATAATTACATCGCAAATTCATTAAAGGCGAATGCTGCAAAACCAAAGTCCTAATCTTTGGATAATGAGCTAAAAAACACCAGCTGACATGGAACATTGGGCCCTTAAGCATCACCACAACTGATATACACAACTACCTTGGCATCTGGTTGTTGGATACTGGCAAAGCCTTTCTATAAGCAAGGGCAATAGAGGAGAAGGAGACTAAAACCTCATTTGCCTTAGCAAAACTTCATCATAAACTACAGAGTCCAACAGCAGAAGGGATACACACAGTAATCCGTGCCAAAGTGCTCCCCACCATAAACTATGAGCACCTTGCCCATCCACGAAAGCTTACAAACTTATTGGAGCATTGTCATACTGCTTCCTGCAGGAAAATGTTTGAGCTCCCTAAAACAACAAGGTGCACCTTTATATGGCTGGAATTTGAGTTGGTGAACATGGACGCTGAATGCAAAAAGGACATAGTCAAGTATTACTAGCAAGTAAGTAGGGCTGAAGCTTGCTCAATGAAAGGTGCTCTGCGAACGATTTTTAGTGCTGCAGGAAGCTCTTGGGCAAGATAACTTCACAGCAGCTCTACAACACTGAACCGTATGAAGGAAAACCTGAAACATCAAGCCCTGACTCTACCACACCTAAAGAGTATATTAAAAAAGCAAGGAAAGCAACGGTCAAAAGAACAAGACTTGTCCATGAACAAGCAGATTCCCGGTGCCCTGGGATTCCATAACTCACATGTGGACGTGGCCTGCCAGCCATACCTGAAAGCCACCATGGGGAGGCAGACCTTTAGGAACATCCTACACGCTAGACTCCTGACACTGCCAATCTGCACATTTTGAGCGCATTGGAAAACACACTTGCCAGCATTGCAGACTATGTGCTCACGACCCAGAATCATTCATTTACTGTGTTGCTGCCCAGCACTGTTGCCTCAAATACGTGCCTCCCTAAGACCAATATTTCATCACAATGGCTTTCGACCTTGTAAGGAGGCCAGCTACTATGTTTACATGTGTGTCGTCCCTATGGCATTAGTCAGAATTTTCAAGTTTTATGCAACAACAAGATGGAAACTGAGAGACCATAGCACATAATTTTGTTACTTGGGATGGTCTACTTTTACACACATTAGACACATGCAGAGCCCATGTATGCCTTTTCTTGACTTTTTCTACTGTGCCGCAGTTAAAGTATGAAAAAATCTATTACCATTAGGATGATATGTCTCAATTTTAGAGCATTTACTCCCACCCATGACACATTTGATGCATGAAAGGATCTGGCAGGTGTTTCTGTTGGGCTTAAGAGTACTGATGTCCATATATGACACACTTAAAGCATGAAACATTCTGGCAGGTGCCACCATGGATAAACACATTGTCTCAAAAATGCGGACATGAGGTGAATGTAAAATACCTCCTTGGGGCTTCTGTATTGCACATTGCACTTTCTATGGAACGGTACTACACCTTAAGAAAAATCGCACCTAAATGCTTTGTATTATGGTTGTCTTCTTTTACATCTGCCTTGATTTTAAAGCATTGACTTACATCCATGACACTTGTAATGTGCATAATGAGCTGCTAAGTGCCTCTGGTGGAATTTAGAGCATTGATTGCCACTAATGACACTCTCAAGGTATGGAGTGTCCTGGCAGGTGCTATCACTGATATATAAATTAGCTCAAAATACTGCTATGGGTTAAACATAAAATATCCCCTGGGGGCTTTTGGATTGCACATTACACCTTTTATGAATCTGTATTGTGCACTCAGTGAAAATTCCTTTGAAAGCATCGTATCAAGGTTGGCTAGCTTTAGAATTGTTTTAACAAGGTTGTTAGAAATTGGGTCTCCAGTTGGCAGAGATATGCACCCTGTCCAAGTTGGCACCACAATCCTAGTCAGGGCAAGTCAATTCCACACAATAAATTAGCCTGTGCTCACTCTCTGGTAGCTCAGTCAGTCAGTCAGAATAACTTTATTCGGCGTATTGCCATAAAAGTACACATACATACATATATGGTAGCTTGTTGCAGAGGAGACATGCCTAACTTAGAAGGCCATGTGTAAAGTATGTGCGCAACACACACACATGATAATCACAAGAGGTATACCACAAAAAGACTCGACACTGATGCAGAAAAATAAAGCTTGTTTATCTGGTTAAATTAAAGTCAGAACAATATAGATCCAGTTTGTAAATGGTTAAAAATTAGCTTTGCAGAATCAAAGTAAAACAGGGTTGATAACTAATGATGAGGTCAAAGAGGTGGTGCCGGGGACTCCTCAGCACAAGGGTGCATTGATTCCACAGATTACAGTGATGTCTTGGTTGCACTCCTCTTGGGGAGCGAATGAGTAATTCCCAAGTGCGTGGAGTGCGGGGAAATGGTGCAGCAGCCAGGTTTAGCATGGCTTCTCCAGGTGATCCACGATGCAAGTGGCAGAGTGTGGTAGAGCCACTCGGGTGATTGAAGTAGCGAGTGGCGAAGTCAGGCAAGGCTGCTCAGGATGATTGAAGTAACAAGCGACAAAGGGAACTAAAAGCCACTCAGAGTCACTCTGGGTTTGGTGAATGACTCTTCGGTTACCAGAAAGAGATCAACAGGAAGCAGGATGGCGCAGCAAAGCAGGGCACCAGTTCCTGGAAGCAGTCAATCCTGGCACACAGTAGTCTTTACTCCAGCAGTGTTTCCTTGAGTCCAGAAGTGTACTTATTTGAGTGGGTCATGGACCCAGTACTTATACTAGAAGTGCCTTTGATGTGGGAGGGATAACTACAAGGAGTTCTTGTGAATTGCACAGGTCCCCCTTTCAGGTCAGCCTTGGCTACAGACTATTAGTGGGAGGTAATTAGTCCCTTTTTGTGGACTCTAGTCACTACCCTTTGGGTGTAAGTAGGAGCCCTTCTAAATCACCTCCCCAGGAAGGGCCATCAGTATGCAGATGAATGCAGTTGAGCATCCTTTGTTGTGAGTGTCTAAAGGGAATGCACAAGTGTAGCAGTCACCCAGCCCAGGTCAGTTGTGTATTGGAGACATGCTGTGGGCACACAGAGAGTGAGTGCAGAGGAATGCCCACTTTCAAAAAGTTGCATTTCTAAAATAGTTACTTTACCACTAAATAGGATTTATTTTTTCCATTCCAATGGTATTAAAAATGATGCAGCTACTCACCTCAAGTCAGAAATTACAGCTTAAAGGTAATATAAGGAATTCCCAATGCTGGCCTATGAGAGGGACAGGCCTCACAGTAATTAAAAACAGATTTATGAGTTTTTTCAGTGCTAGGACGTCAAAACTCAAAGTATATGTCCTGCCTTTTATTTACCCAGCACCCTGCCATACAGGCTACCTAGGGCTTTCCTTAGGAGTGACTTATATGTAGGAAAAGGTGAGTTCTGGGCTTGGCAAGAGGTTTTAAATGTCAAGTCGGGGTGGCGGTGAGACTGCACGCACAGACTCTGCAGTGGTAGGCCTGAGACATGTTTACAGAGCTACTTAAGTAGGTGGCACATTCAGTGCTGCAGATCAATTAGTATAATTTAATTTGCAGGCCCTGGGCATATGGAATACAACTTTACAAGGTAATTACAGGTACATTTAATATGCCAATTGTGGGTACACCAATGTTACTATGTTTAGGGGAGAAGCACTTGCACTTAGCACTAATTAGCAGTGGTAAAGTGCTCAGAGGCCAACAAAAAACAGCAGCAAAATGGGAGGTAAAGGCACAAAGTCTGGGTTAAGACCACCCTAAGGATGCCAGGTCTAACAAAGATGCAATGGAAATGCTTTTTTTTGTGGCGACACTGTGAAGATTTTAACTAATCATTTGTTTACAAATTAAGCACTGAATCCAGTTCTTCCTTTCTTGACTTCTGTTGTTGTATTCTTGTCCCATGTTCTTTTTTCCTTTTTCGTTTCTTGTGATTATGTTCAAACCCATAATTATTAAAACAAATGGAAAACAGTGAGTTCTTAAGCTTGGCTCCTCATACTCCGAGATTCACGTGGCACTCCTCTTCCATAAGAGCTGCTGGGTGTCTCTATATACACTGTCAGAATAGTTGTTCCTTGGTTTATTCTAGTTAATTTTTTATGACTGCTAATATCCCATGGATCATACAAACTATAATTTATGCTATTTCTTTATACGTATTCATTGTAGTTTCATATTATTGATGTCAGAATATTAATCATGTATTTTGCCGGCATTAAACAGTTCTTTTCCCGTCTTTTGAACCCAGTACGATGCAACCTGCTTAGTCTTCAGCTTCTCCTTTCAGGCCTTTAATACACCCTCATATGAGCTAAACCTTGTCCCCCCCCAGATGTCTTTGTAATGTGAAGGAGCAAGAGCTCCCTGGTATGTCCCCAGTGCCTACTTTCAGCTCAGGTCCTTGCACTCGAGCTCTGGAAGATGTAGTGCCTGGTGTTGAATTAAGGTTCTATTACCTGCAGCACATCAATGTTCTTGCCTCGCCTGGCTACGATGTCCACAATTTGCAATGCACATCTAAGTGCAAGGGGCACTAATGCAGGCAATCAACTGAACAGTCACACTGTCAGTGTACAGCAACGCAGAACTTAACTAAGCAGGAGTGAGGGAATTAGGATGCAGGAAAATGCTAATTATTAAATATGTCATGTTATTATAGGAAAGTTATACAAAACATGATGCGACCTTAACATCTTGATATTATATGTTAACACACGTAGGTATTATTATAGAATGTATACTAATGCTTTAGAAAAGATTGAAGTTTCTGACTTATTTCAGTTCAAATGGTGAAATATTGAGGTGTGTATGTTTAAAAGTACCTTGGACATAAGCAGCTTCCTCCCACTCATAAGGCAACAGGGAAGAGAGCAGCCCACGCCTCATTTTCCATTTATGGGGATTGAACTGTTTTTCTCAAGCCTTTGTATGTTGGTTTTTCACTACTTGAAATGAAATACATTCTAATCCATAACTTTTAAACTGACACAGACACATCGTGGCTTTTAAACATTTATATGCATTTCTTTAAAATGCCTGGGATAATCCATTCAGGATCAAATTACAATCCTCATGACGTTTTTAGGTTTCACCTACAGAAAGGATGCATGCACTTTATTGTGCCTTAATAAACAAATCTAAGAAGGAGCTTTAAGCCGCCCGCTACTTACCATTGGTTGGCCTTGCCATCATTGTCATTGCCTTGATTCTCATTGGTCATCACATGAAGACGTCACTTCCTCTTCTTGTGTTCGTCTCTTCAATGGAGCATGGACAAAGTACTGTTTAATGTCTTTATTTGTGTCCTTTTGCGGCTTGTGCTCGGATTGAGGTACTTTTATTTGTTCTTCTCCTGCCGTTGATGCTTCCCGTCATCAGCTTATGCTGTTATTGCTCGTTCATCCCTGCCCCCTCCTCGACTGTTTGATATTGCATGCATTTCCTGCACACATGCCAGCAGTGCTTCTAGTCCCTCCTATTCTGTGGATGTCTCTCTCTCCATTTCTTTTACGATTGTGGACCCTGCAGACCCTGCACAGGCTGGAGCTGCTCTCAGCCCACCTTCCAAGAGTATGTCCGTCTGTCTGTGAGTATGTCACTCCGTCCTATATAATATGTGCCTAGAAAGCATAGCACAGTACCCTTGGGACCATCTCTCCTTCTTGACTGCAGATTGCAGCTAGTGACCCTATTTTCTGTAGATCAGCCCTGGAGCTTGTTTCGTCTGATCATACGGCCTCTTGTTAGCCTCTTTTCTTACACCGCCCTGGCAGCGATTGTGCAAGGCTTTCAGATATAAGTCTAAGATTAGCGCATCCAGCCCGTCTGCAAACCAACTCCTTCTGCTGGAGCCATGTTAAGAGAACTGTCTTTCCTGCTGTGTACTTTACTCTGCTTTACCAAAAATACAAATAGTTGGACAAGTGGAGGATGACCAAGTCTCTCATACCATTCCACTCTTTCCTTTCACCTACCCTCATGTTCTTCTTCCTTACCTGTGTCTGTTATAAGACTTGGTTCCTTCCCAGGGTGCCCAAACATGGGCAACTTTCAAAGCCCTGCTAAGCCCAGTGATATTCCTTGCCCTAAGCCCAGTGAGTGTGCTGTGTGAGGTGTCCTGCTTCTTCTTTCCTAGTCCTTGTTTCCTCCATTAGCAGCGGCAGCACAGCATCTTTTCGTAGCTAAATAGCTCTTTATTGCATTTTCAGCATTAACATAGGGTGTAGCTACCATTAGTGCTTATAACAAAAAGGAGTATCCGTGTACCACTGACATAATGCTTGTCTGATTTAGAGCAGATCAGATAAGCACCATAGTGGTGGTTGTATAACTGTCACTCACTCTAGTAGTGACGTGCTTCATCATCGGGTTAATCCTGGCTGCAGAAAGCCAGGATGGGCTTCACCATATTACAGGGGGTGCTTTTTATATAGTTGAGGTCCTGGGGAGGTAAAGTTAAAAATGACAAACCCACTCCTAGGTGTCCCTTTCTTAGTGGAGTGGGTAGGCTTAAATAAAAACAACTATTTGTATATTGGGAGTAACTCAGGAGTAATGATCATATGACTCACAAAACTGTCAACATGATTCTGCCCTACACAATCAGCCACAAATGGTCCAGTGGTCCAGGACATCACCAATATCATGACCAATATGATTGCCCCTGATTTAATTAAACAAGGACGGTGATCTTGAAAAATGCATGCCAAGTATCATTGCATGCTAGGTTTCTATAGGCTACTTGCCAATTGCATTGAGGACGCTCATGTCATAGGGTTATTGCGCCCAGAAGGAGGGTCTGTAATGCTCCTCAAAGTATGGCATAGGTTCGGCCTTGTATTCACACGTACTCCAAGAGTCCCAGAACAGCTGTAGCACCTACTTGGTGCCATACTTCTGGCTTTACCGTTACTGTAACAGGTGCAGTGGTACTAGAGCCCAGAGGGACCAGTTTGACCACGATATTTGCTGTATTTTATTACCACAACAGAAGTCAAAGGGGGAATTTCCTTTGCTTGCACCAGGGCCCATGGCATGCTTGATACACTACTGCATTAATATTGTATAACAGTAGTGTCTGTATGAGTCACATTTGTCATTGAATACAACTCTTAACAACAAACGGAACGTGGTCTAAATATTACAGCTGTCTTTTAGTCACTCTGGTATTGTGTTTCACCTAGTCAGGTAGACCTAGTTTCATTCTGCTGGTATCCCTCTGTAGTGTGATGCTCTTGGACCTAGGTTGGGTCCCTATTATAGCTTTATTTTATATTTTACATTTTACATGTTTTAGCTGCATTGCTTTTTAGCAGTGACATTTTACACACTTTGCTTGCATGATATTATTCAGAGAACGTATTGAATTAGTTGCTTGTTTTAGTTAGCCTTTTCTTCATAAATAATCAGTACATTCTATTTGAGACTAGGAACATAGTACAGGATATCCTAGTGCTTGCATTGCCCACTTGGAGACAACTTCTAACATCTAGGTGTGTTAGTGGTAGAGTAGTGTTGTTGAGCCCTCCCCCCCCAAGGATCTATTCTGTTTTTGGACAGCCCCATTTATTATTAGTGTCAGATTGTAATACGTAAGAAAGGCCTATGCCATTGCTGCACTGAGTTCTGATGTTTTCCAAGCTATAAGAGTCTTGTGCCTCATATATCTACAGTTGAACAAGGGGTGCCTAGTGCACAGTGTTCTCATGGAGGGCGTTCATCCATTTTTGCTTTGAGGGAAATGAGTATAGCCTTCCATGCCTTTGTGCCGCCGCTCTCACTTTTTGTTCCTTTGAGTATGAGTGTGCCATTTCCAGCATTACCCCTTTTTAGGTTCCACCTTGCTACAGAACATACAATTGGAGGACACCCATTGCTTACTATTCGTCGGCTTCATTTTCACTGTTGTTTACTGCCTCCCAATCAGCCAGCGCTTCCCAATGTCAATTCCAATTCAACGGTTTGAAGCAAATGACCAATTACTGATTGATTCACTTTTATTAGTGTCCATCCGTTAATTGCTGGGCTTCAGGTACTAATATATTTCCATCCTTCATTGCTTCTTCACCCTTTGCTTCTTCCCACCCACCCCCACCTTTTTCTGTGCTGCTTCATCCCTTTCACCGGTACCCTCTTATTGGCTGTGTTGCCTTCTCCCACCCCGCATAAAAAGTGAGGCAGTCAGTGTTGGCTACATTATAGCGCTTTTTGGGTCGATCCTGGCAGTGCACATGCGCTGCTCTCTCGGCATACTATAATCTACTCTGTGGGCTTTAACCATGCCCAATTTACACCCATCACTTTTATTTGTTCCTTGGCCTGACTTTCAAAATTCCCTTGAATTTTTAGGTAAATGCTTTACATTTGCCCCATCTTGAGGCTGTTTTGTTACCGCCTCGGAGACTGTCCCTGTTACATGGATTATTGCACAATGAGCCATATATATTAGTGTGGCACACTATTTTTTTCTTTTGTCTCTCCGCTTCGCGCTCCGTGGCTGTATGTTGTTTCTTCCTCTTTCATGTTTTTGGCTATGCCGCTGTTTCTTTGTGGTGTCAGTGCTTAAAGGCTGCAAGCTGGAGGGGGGCACTTTTCTTTTTTATTTATTTTGTTTTAACTTTCATATAACCCAAACTAAATCAGAGGAGCGTTTTACACGAGTACCACTTATCTATAAGTTTAGCAGTTGAAAAATATACACATGGATGCCTTTTAAACAGAAAAAAACACAGAAATCCTCAATGCGGCTCTCCCGGCACAGCGGAAGAGCTGATACTACGGTATTCACTGCACTCGGGAAACTCATCCCATAATGCTTTGCAGGTTTTTCTTTCACACAACATTTTTTACCATAACCCGGCCTGTGGTGGTCCTACGACAATGGGACTGCCACCAACATGTTTAGCACGAAACACTCTTTCTGTCTGGGTCTCCTCTGGAGTCGACACACTAGGTTGGGGGGGGGCACAAAATAATAACCTCTCCCACCATTCCGTGTCTTTTTAAGCTATCTCATCAATGGAAATTTTGTTTTATTGCTGGGAGAAGTTTGTGTTTTTAAGAGCCTTGTTTGTAACATTATTTCAGTAGGCCAGCTAGGCCTGAAAATTTGTAAGGCGCTATACCTGTAGGGGCTAAATATATGGTTACACTGCATTACTTTCTGCCATGCTGTCTTCATGTGATTACTAGGGGCTGACTACATGGTTACATGACTATGTTTCTTCCAAATGCTATTGTTTGTTGTGGTGTCTTCTAGGGGCTGTTCTAAGCATTACAGTCAAGATACTACAATATTTGTTGTACTCGAATACTCGCCCCATAATGCTTAATGCTTTACGTGGCATTCTTTTTACAAAATATGTTTGCCCACAACTCGCTGTGTGGTGATCCTAGGACAATGGGACTACCATCAAAATGTTCAGCATGGTGTGATCTTTCAGTCTTCTCTAGGTCCCTAGGTTGGTGGGGGACCCAAAATAATAATCATCCCACCATTCAGTGTCTTTTTAAGCTCTCTCATGGCTGAAACCTTTGTTTTGCAGCTGGGAATAGTCTCTGTTTTTAAGGGACTTGTTTGTAATATTATTGCAGCAGGCCTGAAAATGTGCAAGGTACTACTCCCTCTAGGGGCTAAATATATGGTTACACTGCATTACTTTCTGCCACTCTGTTTTTATGACATTATGCCCTCTAGGGGCTGACTATATGGTTACATGACCATGTTTCTTCCAAATATTATTTTTGTTGTGGTGTTCTCAAGGGGCTGTTCTGAGCATTACAGTCAAGATACTTCAATATTCTCTGCACTCAGAAACTTGCCCCATAATGCTTCGTGGGGCACTTCTTTTACAAAACATTGTTGCCCCTAACTCACTGTGTGGTGGTCCTGGGACAATGGACCACCATCAAAATGTTCAGCACAGCGAGCTCTTTTGGTTTAAGTCATCTCTGGGTCCTGTACTAGGTTGGGAGAACTCCAAAATAGTAACCCTCCCACCATTGAGTGTCTTTTCAAGCTTCCTTCTAGCTGGAACTTTTTTGCTTTACAGCTGGGAGTAGTTTATGTTTTAAGGGCCTTGTTTGTAATGTAATATTATTCTAGTAGGTCTACTAGGCCTGAAAATGTGTAAAGCACTGCCCCTTCTAGGGGCTAAATATATGGTTTCCCTGCATTGCTTTCTGCCATTCTCTTTTCATGTGATTATGCCCTCTCAGTGTTGACTGTATGGTTACATGACCATGTTTCTTACAAATGCTATTTTTATTGTGGTGCTCTCTAGTGGCTGTTCTAAGCATTACAGTCTAATGCCAAGTATATGAAGGAATGCACAAACACAAAGTTTATTTCTGATAAAGTTTTTTATTGGGTTTACCTGATATGTATATGTTTTATTGATCTTTCCTTTTTGCAGTTATGACCATAATTCATACCAATGTAACATCCTTATTACACTATGACTGTTGGAACACTCTTGATATGTTTAGGTGACCCTTCTAGAGGATCGCCAGTGGTTGCACAATGTCAGCTATGGTATGTTCCATCTCACAGTGTAATGTACTGCATGACTAAATATTTATAAGGGCTCAAAGGTGAGAACCATTAGCTATGCCAGTGATTGTTTTTTTATTTTTTATAACCATTCACTCCCATGTTCATCAGTTCCCTCCCTTCCACTCTCCCTCACTCTTGCCCACCCCCACCTGTAGGGAAAAAAACAGCATTATGCGGCCAGCACTGGGCCCCATCTAAACATTTTTCTAACTTTACTTTTATCCACACTGCTGTACAACATGGCTAGAAGACATTGGCAACCCCATGAGCTCTTGCATAGGCGAGACCTATTGGCTTTGCCAATGTTTGTTTGATTACTGGCAGTAGCGGATTGTGAGCTATACCGTCTTACCATGACAGCTTGATGTACTTTGACACTTCGATGTAAAGTAAGCTTTTTGAGCGCTCCTCACCTTGTGTACTGGATCACTTTATTCCTTAGCTGTTCCCCCAGTACGCGTTAATGTGGAACTATGAACCGCAATACACTTTGACAGTGGTGGCTGGTAATTTTAGAAGGGAGGGGGCGGGCGGGAAGCACACTCACACTCATTCATTCACACACGCACGCACGCACATCCATTCACAACACTTATCAACATTCAAACATATATGCATGTACCAAACATTCATTTAAAAAATACACACACTTACCTTCAGCTCGGAGGTCCCAGGAGGATTGGGACTGCTGCCTTCCCCCAGCCAATGAGGGAAGGCAGCAGTCCAAACTTCGTCACAGAGTGGGATGGGGTCAGTGAGACTTCTGACCCCATCCCACTCTGTGACGAGGTGTCACTGATTGGCACTCACCCTGGGCACTTCAGGGCTTAAACCTGAAGCTCCCAGGTCAGAGTCAATAGGTGACGCTTCCCTTCGTCACTGAGGGGGAGGGCCTCAAGGCACCTTTGCTGAGCTGAGGAGGTCACGCCCATAGGAGCTGTGACCTCTTCAGCCCAGTAAAGTTCAGCTCAGGCATCCAGGAGTCTGCGCAAATCGTGCATGTCTCGTTACTGGCTGCCTGACCTGAGCATGAAGAGTGTCTGTCAGGCTGGCCTTTGCTCAGCCTGACAGGCACTCTTCATGAGGAGCAAAAGGTAAAGGGGGGTTAACCCCTCTGCCCTAAAGGACGGGCCACGGCTGCACTTTGAGCATGCAATGGTGCCCTCCGCACTGATGATGTCACCGACCGGCATACATAATTATGCGACACTCTCACCACCGATCTTAGACCTCGCTCTGCGTGCAATCCGGCGTCTCTTTTCTGGGATGGAAGCATGCCCGCCTGGCACCCAGGGACTAGGTCAGTGGGTGTTTTTGATTGCCATCTCTGCAACGATGCAGCCCGCATCGTCCCGTGCCTGCCTATGATTTCTTCTCCTAGGGATCACACACAGGAGAACAGATTAATCCAGTTGTGTATTACCCATAACTGCCAGTGTATAAATGGACAATCATATGAATTCGGGCTCTAAAAATAACGACATTTACATGCTCTTCCAGTTGTTTGTCCATATTATGGCACATCTGCCCCAATTAGAGATAGACTGCTGTCTTTATGAAAATAACAGCAGAATACAGATGCCTGTGCAAAGTAACTTAGTCATTGATGTCTCCAGTCATACCACGTATGTTTACTTGCATAGCAACCAGTCAGATGAGGCGCTGACACCCTAGTGAAGGGGAACGATTACATGGAAAGTGGAAAATAGGAAAACAAAGTATGCAGTGTTCAGATATTCACTCACGGATTGCCTGACACGTGTGGACACAGCCTTTGTTGCTTGAGCTGTGTTGGTTTGAAGATAGATCAGGCCTATTTTATCTTTTAGATCTGATTCTACTACCCAAGTGGATATATAATTTGAAATTTCTAGACCATCGGTTGTAAATCTTTATTTCATGCTCTTTCACATTACTTGCTTGATATTTTGTTTCAGAGGCACTATGGGATTAAAGAATGCTCTTACCTCATCATTCCATTCACCAATAGATTTCCCTCTGCACCTCAGCCCTTCACCCGAGACGCACACACTCATCCCTCAGCACCCAGTGTGACACAAACTCTGAAACTCTGAACACCTCCCAGGTCCCTTACACAGGTAGTTGCCTCCAACCGGATCTCAAAGACTGATGCCAGGAGGGACCCAATGGTGAAGCATGGCACCTACGTGATGGGTGAGGTCTTTTTGTCCTGATGATTAAAATACCTGAACACCTCAAGCCTTAGTTTACATTCTTTGCTTGTGTCTTAAAGTAAACCTATTATGACTATTAATTAGAATATCTTCATTGTAGCTGGTCTTTGGTATTTGTTCGGAAGAGTGGAGCAGCATAAATGTGATTTAAAGACCCTTTAGTACTCTTCTATCTGCTTCAATTAAATCATAACAAGGTGAAACCATGCCTACACCTTTTGAGATAAAACTTGAGAGCGATGTGAAGTAGAGGGAGAAAGGAGGTACAGACAGGCGATGTAGAGAGTGGTGAGGGAGCGAGAGGTGAAGAGCGGTGATGCTGAAAGAGAGAAGCAGACGGATGATAAATACAAGGGTGGGAGATTGATAGAGAGCAGCATGGTGCAGAGAGGTAGGCGAGGTAACGAGCTGAGGTAAACAGATGGGTCGGGGATGGAGAGGTAGCCCCGGAAGGTGGTAGAGAATTAGATGAGATGAAGACTGGGACATGAAGGGGGGGGCACAGAGAGCTGAAGAGAGGTGAAGTAGGCAGACAACAGCTAGAAGGCTAGGGAGCAGGGACATAAAAAAGTATAGGTAGATAGAGAAGTAAAGGAAGGCATGAGGCAGAAGAGGTGAGGTGAGGTGCAGTGTGGAGGGAGACACGAGACACAGCAGGTGACAGGGAGGAGTAGATAGAAAAGTGGGATAATGATTGGAGAGGTAAAGAGCGATGGAGTATGAAAGGTGTGTTGGAGTGTGACCTTTATAATCAATATTAACATGAAAAGCTTGCAAAATAATGTATAAATGATGCTGCATAGAAAACGTGGTAGAATAAATATTAATGCACGTGTTTGAAATGTGGCCACGGGGAGTGGCCACCAATGTATACGATGACTAATGAAACTGACTAATAATGAATTAATAATGTACTCATGTATAATTCGGTATTTGCACTATGAATTATGTATTAAGGTTTTGCTAAATTAATCACTAGGACTTAGTTAGCGAGGGTCTGGGCCTATCTGCCTGGTCTCATATTAAATCTGTTTTTCTAACGTGCAATGTGCTGTCTTCCTGAAGGATGTGAAGCTGTACTTTTCCAGAAGCTAGAGATGTGGGTGTAACCGTAGTAAATTCTTTCTCATGAGACCCGACTTGCTCAAGGAGACATTCTTGCCGAATGCAACAGTGTAATTCGCAACAGGTACAAGGTCGCCTAAACCAAAGGAAGACAATGGGACTACTGACTGGAATGACTAGTGTAACTTTTCCTACCTGACCTTCTACCCGTTGAAGACGTCAATCACGGGAGCCAATAAACTGCATGAGAACTGTCTTACGTGAAAATTCTAGTAAGGTGAGCAACGGATTATTGGAGAGAGATAACGATGCACCAAATATTGCCCAATTGGAAATTAGAGACTTGTCCGGCAACTTTAATATAATGACGTGACACAAGGAGAAATCATCCATTATTACTTTGCCATTTTTTAGCCATTACTCGCCTTTACCCTGCCACTCTTGAAGCCGTTATTCTTCTTAGCTATCCTGAGTGACTTTGTCTTTAGCTGTTAGATGCCCTAAACCATCCTCGCCTTACCCCTTGCCTGATTTGCACTTCTCCTCCTTATGAGGGAAGAGCCCTTTGCTATGCCCTGCTGAGCCTTACCTGCTTATCCTGTCTGATGGCGAATCGACAGCTGTCCTGAGGACGAAGACTGTCACTGTATGCCGCCCCATCTGGATGGGTAACTATCTGATGATGAATTGAAATTGTATGTTTGCCTTTTCTTTCTAGGTACCAACTGCTCTTTTGACAAAGGCCATAGTTAGATGTTTTCTAAATCCATGTTACTAAATTGTTTTGCATGAAGGCCAACATGCTGATGCTAATTCGAGGTTAGTTAAGGGATTCACTAAATCGGGTGCAAATAGACAAATGACTGAATCTTTGCTTTGTTGAATACTGTACTAATGATACTCTGCTAAAGTTGATTCATGTTGACGCCGTGCTTTGTTCTGATGTTCCTGATTTATGCTTTGATAAAGTATTATTCAAGTTGCCATATTATAACGCTTTTGATGTGCTTATTGATATTGAGACTAATAAACATGACCTTAGAATTGTAACTAATAGGGAATAAATATCTTAACCTTTACTAGATTTGTGTGATCATTTATTGGTTGGAAGGTCATGGTATTTCATTCTTATTGGAGGGTATTGATAAGTAGAATTGATTAGTTACTGTAAATATTGATGAAGTGATTGATCTATTGATTGAAATTCCAAATAGCTATCTCGTCCTAAGGAGTCCCCAATCAGGGTCAAAAGGTTCATTGGCCTAAAACGAGTCCCCGTATAAGTAAAATTAGCTAGGTCGGGATGCGTTATCAGGTGCAGCAGAAAGAGAGGAGAGGAAGATAGAGGCAAGATAGACAGGGAGGGAGGAGTATGTTGGAGGGAGGTATGCGGAGAAGTAGAGCTAAAGGGCTGAACAGGACAGGGAATGGTGACAGAGCAGGAGACAGGTGAGGTAGAGCAAGAGAGCTTGTAGGCAGTGGTGAGACAGGGATGGGGAGATAGAGTCAGGGGTAGGCAGAGAGCGGCTGATGTACAGAAAGAGGGCCAGGAAGCGCGTCTTCTCATTGTTTCCATCACTTTACCAGAGGGAACCATTGGTAGGTGGGTAGCCGGCCAATTACCCCATTCGCATATGTATTAAAACAGTTCTGGGTACACCGCCTGCTGTTTTAAAACATGTCTTGTAGAGTTCACTATCAATATCACGATGTATTTGCAGAGTGAGACTTCTAGGGTCACTCATTTTCCACACAAAACAACCCTACTTAACTGTGTTGTACCTTACATATGTATTTTAGACGTATTTGATTATGGAGTATTATATGATCAATATGCCAGACGTTTAAAAAAAATGATAAGTTCCCTCTTAAATTACCTGAATTGTTATTTACTGGGAAAATGAACATTTTCACTACAAATATTGAATGATCCTTGCCTCTCACTTTGAAGTACGTTTAAATAGATATTGTTTTTGTTTTCTGCTGTAGAGAAAAGCCCCCTACTCTGTCCATTTGCATAGGGATACTAAACAGTGTTGGTAAAACGATTGCCTCTTTGCCATTATTATTAATAAAGCGCACCCCTGCTGCTTGTGTATCCTCAAAGTGCTGCTCCTTTGCGCGGGAAAAGAAGTAGACAGTTGCATCCACGACTGTAAAGAGTATTTGGTAAAGTAACCTACATTTTTAGAGGTGGATGATGTGTGTGAGTGCCATGGATGTTTCCAGTTGGGACATGCCATGGCACGATGCATATAGAATGATTTTAAAAAAGTGGTGAGAGAGGGCTGAGCAATTGCTCCTATGTATGCAGGCACTGTAGGGAAGTTCCAATGGGAAGGTGGGAGGAAGAACCATTCTACAGGAAGCCACTGCAGAGTACAAAGTGCTTGTGTGATTTTGTGCCATGGCTGAAGATGGAGTACGAGTCTTGCTGCTATAGTCTTGGCTCTATGGAATCAAAGCATGAGGTATTCCAGCACACCTAAATATAGCCTGGTAGCCTACTCGAGGCATGGGAGTACTCAAGCATTTGGGCCTGTACCCAATGTGGAAGCCTAGAAAAGTGAAGATTCACCGGAGCATTTTTTAGACCACGAAAGAGGACGTAATAGATAAATGGAACCAGAGAATAAGGTCCGACTCCTTACCGAGATTGGAGAGAAGGTGAGGAACTGAGCTACTAGGCCACCAATGGGAGATCAATTCACGTGTTAAAGATTTGCATTGCTGGATTCAGTCTTGATGGAACTGAGCTTCTGGTGGTTTCTTGTCATTTAGTCATTGATCTGACAAAACAGGCCCCAAGCAGTTAAGGATCAAGGTCTAATTGTGTGTGTGCCCCCTGAATATCAAAGCCACAATATCAATGGCACACAGTATTGAGGGCAGAATATCAATTATTAAATATTGACACATAAGTCTAGATTTTCTATACTTAACTCCCCTTATGGATATCCACATGGTACATATATCAAGCTATATGGATGTGAAGTTAGGAACAGTAAAATTATACTTCCCTATATCCAATTACCTTTTGATACTCTGTCCTTGATATTCTTATACCACAATATTGTTGGTATTGATATTCAGTAGTACAATGTAAATGTGGATTCACTTTCAGGATGAGGTGTGTGTTACCAGCATAACTGTAGTACATAAAACTGAAGAATTCAATCAAGTAAGGTAGGGGCCTTAGTTAAACTTTGATTAGGATAAAATAAACAGCAGGGCCCTGTCTGATGTCTCACGGTGAAGATGCAATTGTGTGCAATAAAGATGACTTGCAGTTCAAGGCTTTGGCGTATATGTCAACATAATATCAACAGAGGGTAATTGTGAGATGATGGACCAAAGTATGAAACTACCAGCTCTGCTTCTATCCATTTACATCATGAGATCATCAATGACTCTGCCCAACTTGACCATCACACTTGTGTATTTCAACGTATGTATTAACTTGCTTGAATTCACCCTTCGTGATCATTACAGGAGTCTTGTAGTTGTCTGAATATCAAAGAAATGCTTCTTCAGGAGATGTCTGATATGACTTATAGGTTAAATTTGAGGTGACCAGTTCACTTTTTCAAAGTGTCAGTAGCTGCATTGTACTCAATTTGCAGTGGTGTTTGAGCTAGTTTTTAGGTTGAGAGCGCAAGCGCTCCGTTGTGTTGTAATCTATCTGTGGGCTTTTAACCACACACACTGCACGCCCATCACTATCACTTGTTCATGGGCTTGGCCTTCAAAAATCCTTTATTATCATTAGTAAATGCTTTACACTTGTCCCTCCTTAGGGCAGTTTTGTTACTGCCATGGACATTGACCCTGTTACATGGATAATTGCATGTTTGCCAATATGTTTGACTGCAAACAAACTTTTTTCCTTTTGTATCTCTCCTTCGCGCTCACACTCATGGCAGCCGTGGTGCTTTGAATTGGCTTGCTTATGTCAACAGTTTTATTTTTAATTTTCAATTTATGTGGCGAGAAAAGTCCAGTTCGGAATTAACAACATTAATAGCTCTAAATCGAGCAAACGCGAGACCCATTACATTGCAAATACTTGTGTTTGTTGATGTCCGACTATTATTAAGCAAGTGCTAAAATCCATGGCAAATGGACTAAAGGCATTGGGGCAGATTTAAAAGCCCCTTGCACCATATTATTGCCACATTAGCATCACTTTTTTTATGCTAATGTGGCAATATTATGGCAAAATCGCCACGCCAGATTTACAATGTGACACAATGCATGCATTGCACCGCTTTGTGACCCCTTGCGCCATATTGTGCCAGACATAATGTAGGCAAGTGGGACGTTCCCCTATTAGGGGGGCTGAAAAAATGGAGCAAAGAAATCTAGAAGATTTCTTTGCCTCATTTGTTTGACATTTTTAACACGCGCTCAGAGCACCATTGGTTACAATGGATCCCTATGTACTGCTCAGTTTTAGCACCAAAATGTTGGTGTTAACCCTGAACAGTACATCAATGGCGTTAAAAATTCTGACGCTATTGCCCCCTAGCCTGTGCCATGGTGCGTCGTATTTTAAATACTGCGCACACATGGTGGGGGTAGTGGGGCGCAAAGGGGCGCGAGGAAAGTGGCATTGCACTGGGTAGAGTGCCACTTTTCTTAAATCTGCCCCCATATTTTTTGGTAAACACCCCCGTTGTAGGATCCCACAAATTCTTTGACCCTGGTTCAGGCCCATGGATGGCAGTAAAAATGCTGAAACACAAAATGAAAAGAAAAACCTTGATGCTGTCCAATCTATATGTTGTCACTTGTAGATGCCATATCTGCATTGTTGCACATAAAGTGCTGTCGTGCTCTTCCGACTTCAATGCAGACACTGTTATCTTTAAAGGATACACTTAGTCACCCGAATACAATCATTGTACATCTTAATTACTTAGCATTTCCTAGGAGGAAGTGCACTCATTATAGATGAAAGGGAAGTTTACAGGGGAAGTCGTGCAGCGTCCAGTGGCCAGCCTGGGACAGGCCAAAAATAGATCTCAGTCTTTACTTCCAGTTTGGTGATGTAAGTAAACTACATAACCGCTTCGAAGCACCTTTTCGAGGCTGCCCAGGAAGCTGCGGAAGACGATGTAGACTCAGTTCATGAAAAAAACGTGTCCTATTTTGCTCAGTTCGGTGGAAGTAAAACAATTATGAACAATCCCCTTGAAAGCCGCCGTCTTTGCAGTTGATGGAGCTGCCTGCGTGCTAAACAAGAAGCAATCAGTGCTGCTTTCTGCACAAACAGAACTGGTTCACAGACTCTTTGAGCCGCTAGCATCACGAGCAGGATCGCGTCCTAATCTCCTCTTGCCCGGCCATATTTTTCTAAAGAAAACAGTTTTGTAATGTGCACGGATTTAGGACGTGGTCTGCAGATAGTTTAAGACAGACTCATACTTTGGAAATTGAGATTTTCTCTCTGTTACTGTGGAACTTGCTCCTGGCTAAGAAATAAAGCGCGCATTGAAGCTTCCAGAAGCATCTGAAGAAAGAGGAGCTACAGACATCAAGGCAGGGTGGAAGCAGAGGAAGCCATAATGATAAGCTAGCCACACTTTATGCGCACGTTAAACATGCACGATAACATGACACGTGAAATTGACTAGTACTGAATTAAGGTAGAACCTCACCTTAAGGGCAGACTAGGCTGGGTAGTGGGTACCCACACAGGCAGTCTTTCCAGGGTAGCAGTCCAGTCATACGGAGCCAGTCTGGTCCAGCCGCTGTCACTCAGTCATTCATGGAAGCGTCTTACTTCTCCCTGTGGCTGAAGTACACAGTAGAGTTCCGGGCTAAGGTCCATGTAAGACAGTCAGGATAGCGACATATGATACATTTAGGGGCATATTTATACTTCGTTTGCGCCGGATTTGCGTCGGGTTTTTTTACGCAAATTTGACGCAAAACTAACTCCATATTTATACTCTGGCGTTAGACGCGTCTAGCGCCAAAGTCCATGGAGTTTGCGTCACTTTTTAACGTGGACACCTACTTTGCGTTAATGATATGCAAGGTAGGCGTTCCCGTCTAAAAAATTGACTCCGAGGCATGTGCGCCGTATTTACACTCCCGGGCAAAAATCACGCCCGGGAGTGGGCGGGTCAAAAAAAATGACGTCCAGCCACTTTTGCGTCATTTTTTAGCGCCCGGTCAGGGCAGGCGTTAAGGGACCTGTGGGCTCGGAAGGAGCCCAGAGGTGCCCTCCCATGCCCCCAGGGACACCCCCGGTCACCCTTGCCCACCCCAGGAGGACGCCTAAGGATGGAGGGACCCATCCCAGGGAACATAAGGTAAGTTCAGGTAAGTAATTTTTTTATTTTTTTTTGTGCCATAGGGGGGCCTGATTTGTGCCCCCTACATGCCACTATGCCCAATGACCATGCTCAGGGGACAGAAGTCCCCTGAGCATGGCCATTGGGCAAGGGGGTATGACTCCTGTCTTTGCTAAGACAGGAGTCATTTCAATGGGGGTTGGGAGTCGAAAAAAATGGCGCAAATCGGGTTGAGGCGATAATTTTGCCTCAGCCTGACTTGCCCCATTTTTTGGCGCCCAAGCTCCATATTCCCCTACGCCGGCGCTGCCTGGTGTACGTCATTTTTTTTCACGCACACACCAGGCAGCGCCGCCGGCTAACGTCATTGTATAAATACGGCGCCCGCATGGCGCTTCAGAATGGCGTTAGCCGGCGTTAACTTTTTCGACGCACAACTGCGTTGGCGCAGTTGTGCGTCGAAAAGTATAAATATGGCCCTTAGATACACTGATACTTAATGTAAATTAAGTGGTAATCAATGGTTATCCTGTAAAATCTTTCAGATGTCCCATCTCGGCTTCTTCTTCCAAGGCCTTTCCCTCTGCCCACTGGCTTGGCCAAAGTTGGCTGTCCTGCTGGTCAGTCTGCCAGCATTTGATTTGAAGGGTAGGCCGCACTGTACAGCGTTTCAACCAGGTGGTGTTCTTTCTGGCTGCACTGTGCTGGTATCCCTCATCAGACGTTCACAAACCCAACACCTCCTTCTCCTGACATACACTTCCCTCATCCTGACAATTTCTGTGTATGCCACAGTGCAGCTGAAAAAAACAAGTCACAGTCACAATACTGTAACATACTCTAGGCTAGATTTAGCCACTGCAAAATCATGATCCTCCCACATTGGATTAGGATGAATATATAGCCAGGAGAGTCGCACCTCATCGTGCTAGGCCCCTCCACAGAGCTTCCCCTTGTGTCAACAGGCTTCTGCCACTAAGGAACACTTTGTTCTACTTTGTACCTTATAGCTATTTTTACTCAAACCAGTGCTTAATTTGTGCTTGTTTCCGGTGAGGAGCACCGGCACTTATTTTTGAGGGCCGGCTCTTACTTTTCTGCCTCAAGCATTTACTGCGAGCAAAAGACACATATGGGAAAGACGGAGGAAGAGAAAAAGGAAAAAGCGTCACAAAGGAAGAAAGCTGCAAGAGTGGGCTGAAGGGGCCGGGAATGACTGTAAATGGATTGAAGAGGTCCGCGATGGCTTCAGGATTACCTGGCTCAATATTCTGTGCTTGTCCATTTAATTGCAGCAGCCGCGTGTTTCAGTGAAGGGCTTCTGGCACCGGCACGTTTTCATTTACAAATTAAGCACAGAGTCAAACAATAAATACAATGCGATTTCTAGTTTGTTGTTCATCGACATTCGGGTTACACTGAAGGAAACACAAGTTTGGACCAAAGAGATTATTATTTATTGAGGGTTTTTGTAAAATACTATTTGTCACCTTTCACTTACATCAGGCACTGAGGTGGCAAGAACGCAGCTAGAATTCAATGGATTAGGTCCCAGTCATATCTGATATTCTTCAGTAGTGACCCCTTAACTGTACAGAGTGTGGTTTAGAGTGGGTCCGAAAAGTTCAGTTTTCAGATTTTTCATGAAACCTTGTGATTCAGTACAGATCTCAAGGTAATGTTGTTCAATAGACTCTGACTTGAAACCTTAGGGATCTGGTTTCGGTTTTTAATTTTTAAAGAAAAGTTGGATAATTAGCTGTGGGACAGCGAGTAAATATTTCTGGATGAAGCGTAGGAGAGGGGAGCCAGTTTCTTTAGATACTGCGAGCATTTGCTCCACTCTGCTTTAAGGCTGCTGAAGAGAACCTTACATGCCACTTTACAATTAGCAGGGACATGGCGTAAAATTAATCTCAAACTAAATCAACCTGGTCTTCGGGGCCAAGGAGCTCTACTTTCACCCATCCAGCTAAAACAGTCCCTGTTGGTTCCAGATGTAGGTGTGACCTGTATAAATATTTTCCTCTAGTAAAATCCGGCCTAGAAATTTCAGGTAAAATGAGGAACGCTGCTGCAAAAACTAAAAGCACAATTCACTCCAAAGATGTGGTAAACATTTAATGTGTCAAACGTTGTTTAGTATGTTGTCATTTTTTCCACTTGATAAAAACCAGATGAATACCATGCTTATGAAATATAGCATTTTTAACCGCTGCTCACAAGAGAAAACTGGAAGGTTGACAACAGATCACACGAGAAACTCGTGTTTTTTAAAACCCCATTGCAGAGCTACATAATGTACTTCAACCAGCTGGTTTTTAAACGCGTTTGTTCGTAGATCGAGTTTCTTTTAAACGAACCCACTTTGCATAGAAAATTGGTTACTTTGAAGAACAACTTTCACTCCCAAATTACCGTCTGATCTTCGTTTCTTTTGAGCAGTGAGGTCATCCAACTGGAATCCACCAGGAGAACTGTATTAGCTGTGCACATCCTGTTTAGACGAGGCACTTCTCTGCTGATCAGATATGTTCCATTTTAGCAGTCATTTCGAGCGGTCTCTGGTACAGCTTTACAGCCTGCTGGCAGGAGCTACATCGGTTGTTAAAGCCCCTCTGCGCCAGACCATAACGAGGAAGAGGGTCTTTCCAAACTGGTATAACCAGAGGCCGAAGGCTATAAGGCTTTTAAAACATTCCACCTTCTGAGGGTGCATTGTCCTAAATTAAACAGGAGGAAGAAAAAGACATACATTGGACTGCTGGAGCAGAAGTTCTGCCAGCCATTATTGGAAATTTGCCACTCCATTGTGTTCAGTGGAAATCCCAGCACCCCATATCTTTTATTAATATAATTTAGCAGGTCTATTTCCCAGTAGAGCCCAGAATATCAGGTCAGGATGACCCAGGCATCAGTGCTTTTTGGCACAGGATCAGCACTACTTCCAGTTATGATGAGAGAAAAAATATTAGCACTATTAAGAATGTGCGTTCAGCCGGCAGAAAGCAGTTTGAGAGCCCCCGGTGTGATGCCTTAAAAATCAGTGCTTAAATTGAGCCAGTTTGCAAGTGGGGTCCAATGGCACTTATTTAGAGGACCTGCGCTTAACTTTCCCCATCAGACTTTGACCAAGATCAACAGCGAAAAACGCATAAGTGGGAAATAGGGAGGGAGAGGAAGATGGAAAAATGGTGACAAAGAAATAAGCAAGGATGAAAAAGAACATGAAAGAGTGAGATAAGTGAGCAGGGAGTGTCTGGCGGAAGATTAAAGAGACATGCGGTGGAACGAATAGTACGCAGTCTTGGTATTTGGGACCCCTGAGGTTCAATAGCGCTGGCCTCGGGCTTCTGGGCCACAACACTTAGGCCCTCATTACAACTCTGGCGGTCGGTGTTAAAGTGGCGGTAATACCGCCAACAGGCCAGCAGAAAAAAAATGGAATCACGACCATGGCGGAAACCGCCAACATAGACAGACACTTTAACACTCCAACCGCCACGGCGGTAGAAACAAATACAGCGACGGTCACCGCCAACAGACAGGCGGAAGACAAAGTACCGCCCATTGTATTTCAAGACGCCTACCCGCCACCTTTTCTGGAGCGGTACCAACGCAATCAAAAGCACGGCGGAAACAGTACACAGAAGGAAAAACACTCACCTCTCGACACCCAACGAGGAACTAGGACGCCATGGAGCCCGAGTTCCACGTACTGCCCATGCTGGTGTATCTTCTCATCTACCAGGAGTACGAACGGCGGCGGCGGCAACGACCACGGTGAGTACTGCACCTACAACACAGGGGTGGGGGGAAAGAGAGTGACACACACACGCAACACGCAATACCCCCACCCACAACAACATACACCCAAAAACATGCAGCAACATTACATATACAACCCCCCACCACCTGGAAGAACGCAAGGACAAAAGGAAATTATTGTAACGATTGTAATCATGAAACATCAGATAGTAAAAATTCAGTATATACAAATATGTACACCAACTACACAAGTCCGGATAGTGTACCAATCATTGTCCGTGGACCACTGGGTCCAAAAGGCATGGGCGAAGCCCACACATGATACCTGACTCAAAACGGAGAGAACACATCTGGGGCATCACACCGAAAATATACAGGCATGGGAGGGGGAGGGAGGACACCTCAGCAAATGAAATCACAACACCACTGCTGCACAAGGGGGCTCCATGCCCACTGCTTTATCCTGGGGAGTGCAAAGCCACAGTCTCTCAAGTCTCTCGAGTGGGTGGTTTGCCCACTGCTTTATCCTGGGGAGTGCAAAGCCACAGTCTCTCAAGTCTCTCAAGTGGGTGGTTTGCCCACTGCTTTATCCTGGGGAGTGCAAAGCCACAGTCTCTCAAGTGGGTGGTTTACCCACTGCTTTATCCTGGGGAGTGCAAAGCCACAGTCTCACAAGTCTTTACAGTGGGTGGTTTGCCCACTGCTTTATCCTGGGAAGTGCAAAGCCACAGTCCCTGAAGTCTTTACAGTGGGTGGTTTGCCCACTGCTTTATCCTGGGGAGTACAAAGCCACAGACTCTCAAGTGGGTGGTTTGCCCACTGCTTTATCCTGGGGGGTGCAAAGCCACAGTCTCTCAAGTGGGTGGTTTGCCCACTGCTTTATCCTGGGGAGTGCAAAGCCACAGTCTCTCAAGCGGATAACAGTCTCCACTGGTTCTGGAGGGGGCCTTGTGCCCAGAGTGCTTCATCCTGCCAAGGACTGAGGTAGTGGATGTGAATCTCCACTGGTTCTGGAGGGGGCTTTGCGCCCAGAGTGCTTCATCCTGCCAAGGACTGAGAAAGTGGATGTGAATCTCCACTGGTTCTGGAGGGGGCTTTGTGCCCAGAGTGCTCGTCGTGCAGTGTGGCTGGTACAATTCCCTCACCTGGGTGTGTGTGCCACGAGATTGCCGAGGTACAGGTAGCATGATACGCCATGGAGGCAGTCATACCCCTCACTGCTGCGGCTTCGCCTTCCACCTGCAGGTGCAAACAGTGATGGAAGTCATGCCTCATGGAAGTTGCCCAGGGTCCAGGAACTCTCCTCCAGCCTCGGACGACTGATCACTGGGGATGGTAGCCATGTCAGCGGTAGTGCCACTGTCCGAGCACATCGCGGGGCTGGTGGTGGTGCTTGCGGCTGTGTCTGTGGCGGCGGTGCTTGCGGCAGTGTCTGTGGCGGCGGTGCTTGCGGCAGTGTCTGTGGCGGCGGTGCTTGCGGCAGTGTCTGTGGCGGCGGTGCCTGCGGCGGTGTCTGTGCCGGCGGTTCTGACGGCGGTGCATGGGTCAGCACCTGCTGAGGGACACAGCAGGACGTCTCCTGCAGCCTCGGACGGCTGCCCACTGGGGAAGAGGCTGGGGGCTGTCGCTGAGGCTGTAGACGTGCAGGTGGCGGAGCAGGTGGCAGTTGTGGTGGCAGGGCAGCTAGCGGTGTTCGCCGCCGTACAGGTTGGTGTGGTCGTGGACAGAAGGTGTGACACTGGTCCCTCAGTCAGGGCCACCATGTCCTCTCCTGACCTGCTCTTCTGCTTTTGGCCCTTCCCCACCTTTGATGGTGCCGCAGTTGTCTTGCCACTATCCCCTTTTATTTTTGCTGAGGCCTTGGTGGCTAGTTGTTTCGGCTTCTCCCTCCGGGATGTGGGCACCTTTTTCACCTTGGCAGGTGGGGGAATGTCCTTGACCTCACTACGTGGCACACTGGCAGCCCTGATGGGTGGCGCACTCGATGACCCCGCAGTTCCTGGCACCACTATGCCTGGGGATTTGGTGGCTGAGGTGCTGTGCTGGGACCTGGAAAGCCTGGCCCTAGGGGAAGAACGGGGGGAGGTGAAGGGAAGAGCTCAAGGAAAAGTTTTTTAGACACACTGGGACGGGAAGATGGAGGGGGTTTGGGAGTGGAGGAGGAGGTAGTGGTTGGAGGAGGTGTACATCTGCTGAATGTGGGTGAAGGTGCATGGGCCGGAGGATGTTGTGAGGTGGATGGCTGCTGGTGGGTGTGTGCCTGCGTTTCTGTACATTGGGAGGAGGGCTCACAGACACACTGGGAGAGGACACTGGGGATGTGTGAATGGTTGTGGGGGTGATGATTGCACGTGAGTGGTGTGTGGTGATGGGCGTGCTGGTGATGGAGGTAGTGGCTGAGGATGTAGTGCATGCAGGTGTGAGTGGAGACGAGACAGGGAGGGAGGAGGAGGACGTGGAGGGGGAGACAGTGGATGTTGGTGTGTCTTCATGGGGATGGTGCTTGTGTGAGTGCCTGTGGGACGTGTGGTGCTTATGTTTGCCTGAGCCACTCTTGTGTGTTGATGTGTGTGCATGCTGGTCTGATGGTGTGGTTGGGATAGGCTGAGGTACAGGGGATTGGGTCTGGGTGGAGGAAGTTGGAGGGGGGAGGCTGGACACAGGGGCAATGGCTGCCATCAGTGCTGAGGCCAGAGCCTGAAATGCTCTCTGTTGGGCCACCTGCCCAGAATGAATGCCCTCCTGGTATGCATTTGTTTGTTGCAATTGCCTCTCAACACCCCGGAAAGCATTCAAAATGGTAGATTGCCCAACAGTGAGGGATCTCAGGAGGTCAATAGCCTCCTCACTGAGGGCAGCATGGCTGACTGAGGCAGGGCCTGAAGTGCCTGGGACGAAGGAGATGCCCACCCTCCTGGGTGAGCGGGCACAGGACACACGCGGAGGGACTGCTGGGAGGGCGGTGCTGGTAGGGGGGTGGCGGCTGTACCTTTTGATGCGGTGGGCACAGAGGTGCCCGCCGCCGCAACGTAGCTCCCATCAGAGGAGGTGTCGCTGTCACTGGTGTATGCTCCTGTCCCCGCCGTGGAGCTCCCCTCGCCCTCCATCCCACTGGTGGTTTCAGACTCCGTTGCTTCACCCTCCAGGGCCAAGTGGGTTGCAGCTCCCTCCTGCTCCGGTGCCACTGCTCCCCCGCCTGATGATGCTATTGCACACAAGAGCAGAGAGACCACAAAAAGGGGGGAAAGACAGAAGAAAAACATGTTCAGTGCATGCAACACCACTACCGTTGGCGGACACAACACACAGGGAGCAGCCCTCTGCACTACGCCATGCACTAACAGTTCCTAGAAAATTCACATGCCCATGGGGTACGAGGCCTTACCCCAATTGCTGCACACCTGCAAGTCCATCCACACCACTCAAAGCAGGCATTGCCCATGCAGCATGATCACAGTGTACTCACCTGTTTGTCTGGAGGACCGTACAGTTGCGTGTACTGGGGGAGGACCCAATCCACTAGTTTCTCCAACTCCTCCGAAGTAAAGGTAGGGGCCCTTTCCCCAGACGCTGTAGCCATCGTCGCTTCCAGACACAGATCACAGCAGCACTTGCAGTGTAGGTCCTCTCCTGTTGAAGGTCAGGTATCAAGTGAGTGAACAGACAGAAAATGGCGGTCACGTCCGCGGCGGTGCGTACCGTCACCGCCGGTGTTCACCGTCATTGGCTCCTGAAACCCATAGGGCCCAATTTTAACCAATGCCGAATTGCGCCGCGGTCTTCGACCGCCCACTGCGACAGTGTGCAACGCCAGCGCAGTTACCTCATATCCCCTTGTCCCACCTTACAGGTCAGGCAGCCGCCATTTCAGGGGGCCACATGGCATGGACATAAACTGCGTCACACCTATCTGGACCGGAAATACAGACAGATACCGGCACATAGCGGATTACTAACGTTTCAGCAAATAACACATTGTGATACCTCAGTGTTGGATGACTCTCTGCTCGCTGTTCTCCTCCATAGGGCACGTCTGCTGGGGCAGGTGATGAGATGGCAGCATCCTCCTGTATACAGACCCCTGGTGGACCTGTCGACAATGGAAGAGAGACACATAATTATCACATACAGACTTGATCGTGCAATAATCCAGGAACTGTGTGCCCAGTTGGAGCCAGACCTGATGTCAGCTATCCACCAACCCACATGGATACCCCCTCTAGTGCAGGTCCTGTCTGTACTCCATTTCCTGGCCAGTGGGTCTTTTCAAACAACAGTGGCCATGGCATCAGGGATGTCCCAGCCAATGTTCTCTAACGTGTTGTCCAGAGTATTATCTGCCCTGCTGAAACACATGCGCAGCTACATCGTTTTCCCTCAGGTGGAGGATTTGCCCACATTGAAAAGTGACTTCTATGCCCTGGGACATATCCCCAACATCATAGGTGCCATTGGTGGGACCCATGTGGCTTTGGTACCCCCGCCCGCAGGAGTGAACAGGTGTACAGAAACTGGAAGAGTTATCATTCGATGAATGTGCAGATGGTGTGTTTGGCAGACCAGTACATTTCCCTTGTCAATGCCAAGTATCCTGGCTCTGTGCATGATGCTTACACTTTGAGGAATAGCAGCATCCCTTATGTGATGGGGCAACTCCAGAGGCACCGTGTGTGGGTAATAGGTGAGCCCAAGCTCCCAATACAGTTAACATAGGTGTCTGGGTCTGAGGTTGTCCCTAAGGATTAGTGTGTGTCTAACAGTTGTCCCTCGACATTTGCAGGTGACTCTGGTTACCCCAACCTGTCATGGCTACTGCCCCAGTGAGGAATCCCAGGACAAGGGCAGAGGAACGCTACAATGAGGCACATTGGCGAACTAGGAGGATAATCGAACGCACCTTCAGCCTCCTGAAGGCTAGATTCCAGTGCCTCCACCTGACTGGTGGTTCCTTATACTACTCACCGAAGAAGGTGTGCCAGATAATCGTGGCCTGCTGTATGCTGCACAACCTGGCTTTGCGATGCCAGGTGCCTTTTCTGCAGGAGGATGGGCCAGGTGGTGGTCTTGTGGCAGCTGTGGAGCCTGTGGACAGTGAGGAAGAGGAAGCAGAAGAGGATATCGACAACCGAAACAACATCATCATGCAATACTTCCAGTGAGACACAGGTAAGAAGATGTTACTGCTTCCCACATCTCATACTATTGTTGGAGCTAGCATAAGTCTGTCATTTTCACTCAGTGTATAGACACATGTCACTTTGACTTTCCATTTCAAAGATCTGGGCCCCACTTTGTGCCCTCTGCTATGTTTACTCCTGGCCTACAGCTGTGTTACATTGGTATGTGAACAAGTACATTGACATTGCTATGTTCCATTGATATTGCAATTACACATTTGTGAAAACACAGACTGACTCAAGATTGTTTTGTGATTGAAGTGTGTTTATTCCTGTGCAAATAAGTGGAGGGGGTTGTAAAATGGCCTGGGGTGATGGTGGCGGCATGTCCATGGCAGAGTCCAGTCTATTTGTTTCACAGGTGCATTGTCCAAAGGGGCATAGGAAGTTGAGCAATGGCAGTTTAAGGATGGACAGGGTGACATAGTGGGACAGAAGGGTGACATTCAGGAGAGTCTTATTTCCTGGCGGGGGTCTTGGCAATGTTCTCCATCTTGTTCCTGGATCTCAGGGACCGTTTGCGGGGTGGTTCTCCATCTGCAGGGGGTGGGGTGCTGGTGTCCTGTTGTTCCTGTGGCAGTGCCTCCTGTCCACTAGTGCCGGCGGAGGTGGAGGGCTGTTCATCATCCAGGCTAGTGTCAGGGGCCCATTGGTGTGCCACTGTGTCCCTCCTGGTGTTGAGAAGGTCTGCCAGCACCCCTGCAATGGTGACCAGGTTGGTGTTGCTGGACTTCAATTCCTCCCTGATCCCCAGGTAGTGTTCCTCCTGCAGCCGCTGGGTCTCCTGAAACTTGGCCAGAACCGTGCCCACGGTCTCCTGGGAATGGTGGTAAGCTCCCATGATGTTGGAGAGTGCCTTGTGGAGAGTGGGTTCCCTGGGCCTGTCCTCCCCCTGTCACACAGCAGTCCTCCCAGCTTCCCTGTTATCCTGTGCCTCTGTCCCCTGAACCGTGTGCCCACTGCCACTGCCCCCAGGTCCCTGATCGTCCTTTGTTAGTGGGGTTGCCTGGGTTCCCTGTAGTGGTGGACACACTGCTGATTGACGTGTCCTGGGGACAGAGGGATGGGCCCGCTGGGTGGGTGCTGTGCTAGTGTTTCCTGAGGGGGAGGCTCTGTGGTGGTTTGTGACTGTGTCAGGGGAACTGACTGTCCAGAGGTCGCTGATGGGCCAGGCTGGTCATTTTGATCCAGGCGTGCAGAGCTGCTGTCATCACTGCGGGTCTCTTCTATGTGGGGACTGGATATGTCTGGCACCTCCTGTCCGGTGACGTTGGGTATGGGTCCTGTTGGGGTGTAAATGCATAGTTATTGTATCTGTGTGTGCCATCTTGTGCAGTGGGTGAGTGACCCTCTACTCCTGTGCTTGCTTTATTGGCTTGGTCCTTGTGTGATTGGTGATTTTGGGGCATGAGTGTGTCTTTGTACTGGACATGCTTTGGTGATGGGTGACCATGCATTGGTGTTACATGCAGGGCTTGGTTTTGGGATGTGTGGGTTGCGTTAGTGGGGTATCTGTGGGTTGTTGGGGTGATGGGCGTGAGGGTAAAGGTGGGGGTATGTGATGGCATGCAGGTGGGGTGGATAAAGTAGTAAAGATTTGCCTTACCAGAGTCCAGTCCTCCTGCTACGCCTGTGAGGCCCTCAGGATGCATTATTGCCAAGACTTGCTCCTCCCATGTTGTTAGTTGTGGGGGAGGAGGTGGGGGTCCACCGCCAGTCCTCTGTACAGCAATCTGGTGTCTGGATACCACGGAACCTACCTTCCCCCATAGGTCGTTCCACCTCTTCCTGATGTCATCCCGTGTTCTTGGATGCTGTCCCACTGCGTTGACCCTCTTGACGATTCTCCGCCATAGCTCCATCTTCCTAACAATGGAGGTCTGCTGCACCTGTGATCCGAATAGCTGTGGCTCTACCCGAACAATTTCCTCCACCGTGAACCTGAGCTCCTCCTCTGAAAACCTGGGGTGTCGTTGAGGTGCCATGATGTGGTGTGGGTGATGAGTGAGGTGGTGTCTGTTGTGATGTGTGAGGAGATGTGTTGGTGTGTGTTGTTTGAGGTGCGTGGATGTTGTGTAAGTGATGGTGTTGTGTGTAAGTGATAGTGTTGTGTGTCTGTGGGTGCTGGTGTTGTTTTAGGTAATGTCTCTCTCTGGCCTTCTTTAAAAGAATTGGTAGTAGTAAGGGTTTGTGGGTGATGTGGGTGTGTGTTTTATATTGGATTGGGTGTGTGGGAGTGATGTGTATCAGGTGTGTGTATTTCGAATTGTCCAATGTGGTTGTGTTTTGTAAATGTGTGTGTATTTTGAGCGCGGCGGTGTGTACAGCCAATGGAATACCGCAGTTGAAAGACCGCCACGTTGATTCGTGGGTCGTGATACTGTGGGCGTATTCCTGTTGGTGTGACGGTGGAGGTTTTGTTATCGCCAGTTTATCACTGACCTTTGGTGTGGCAGACTTGTGTGGGTGTCTGTATTGTGGCGGATTGCGAGCTGTAGGTCGTAATACCTGTAGCGGAATTCCGTGGCAGCTGCAGTATGTTGGCGGTCTTCTGCACGGCGGAAAGCGGGATTTGCCACCAGGGTTGTAATGAGTGCCTTACTCTTTTCCAAATAAAGAACTGCTTAGTATATAATGTGTTATGAGTGTCCTCTGTACCTGCGATGGACGTTTGGATTAAAGTGATTGAAGATGCCAGCTCATGCTGTACAGGCTTATTTACCTTCTTGTTACTGGAATAAAAACAAAAACTTTTGTACTAAAGACTCCACTTTGTAACACTGGTGACGACAAATTTCTCAGGTGTGACAACGACTCTACCTGCCACAAAAGGGAGTGTTGGAGGGCTACCTGCGATGGACGTTTGGATTAAAGTGATTGAAGATGCCAGCTCATGCTGTACAGGCTTATTTACCTTCTTGTTACTGGAATAAAAACAAAAACTTTTGTACTAAAGACTCCACTTTGTAACACTGGGGACGACAAATTTCTCAGGTGTGACAACGACTACCTGCCACAAAAGGGAGTGTTGGAGGGCTACCATGCAACGTAGGAGAGCGGAAGGTGTAATCGGATTTTACTAGTGTGACCTTGTTTGCAGCTCCCTAAGCAGCAACCGGGGCCCCTCCTTATAGACTGAGGGGCCATGCCCCCTCACATTTCAGCCACCATAAAGAGTGTCTGTCAGCCTGAGCAAAGGTCAGCCTGACAGACACTCTTTATTTTCAGGTCAGCCAGCCAAGAGCTAGACATGCACTTAATGCATAGGCTCCTGGCTCCCTAAGATGAACTTTGCCATGCTGAAGAAATCACAGCTACTGTGGGCATAACTTTTCAGCCTGACAAAGCACCTCAAGGTCCTCCCCCTTGTTACAAGGAGGAGCATCACTGACTGCATCGAACCTGGCCCTTTAGTTGTAAATCCTGAAGTTCCCTGGGTCAAGTGTCGATCAGTGACACATTGTCAGAGAGTGGGGTAGGGTCAGCATTCACTTATCCCATCCCACTCTGTAACGAGTGAGCGACTGCTGCCTTCCCCTCGCTGCTAAGGTCAGCCAGTGAGGGAAGGCAGCAGTCCAAGTGCTCCTGGGATCTCCAAGGCAGAGTGGTGGCGGACGGCTTTCCCTGCTAAAAGTGCAGGCCGCCACTGCTAAGTAGGCGTGCAGAGGAACAATACAAGGACATTTACAACAGCACTTGTCATCATGGAGGATACTAAGTTGTGGGGAGTGATGTATTACAGGGACATATTGGAGCCAAACTATTGTTCTCTAGCATGTCAATGAGTAGCTGCAGTTGCTTGAATGGCACGCTATAGGTCAGGATTAGCGAGGGGAGTTTCTGTTTGGTATGTGGTTAATACACATGGTTTTTAAGTGGGAAGTGCTTGCTACGCAAGTATTGGCCTTGTTGAGGGGCCACATTTTAAGCATCTCCAACAATAATAGCAAATAATTATTAGAGGAGAATGCCTAGTCCTAAAGGCTCTGGCTTACGATAACAACGCTATCCTCTGCAATTTATAGACTCAGCACCAATACAGCAGAGCTATACCTCAGGAGATCAAGAACATGCTCCCTTGTGCCTCATACAGCAAGGTTATTGTACAAGTTACAGATCTTCCAAGCATTAGGTTTCAAACAACAGAGCCATATCTCATGTTTCACATGTACCTGGTATTCCCACTGCTAATATGCCCTTACCTCACCCCTCAAACTTTCTCTGTGTGTGAGTAGAGCAAAGTTTTTAGAGCTCTATGGAATTCAAGATTTCTGAAATATTCTTCTAGAAAGAAGTGAGGTTGATATGTTAGCTATTTGTACTAAGGAGTCTTCCCCAGTGAGTACCATTTTATGAGAGGATCATTTGGAGTAGGGCCAACCTAGGTAAAAGAGCTCTCATTTGAGAATTGTGCTAATGGAAAATAGTTACAGAGCCCTGAATGGTACAGTAAGTAATGCACACTGCTTTGACAGTACTGTGTCTAGCCACAGATAGCCAATGTAAAAACTGAAGTGCAGGTTGTGGCATCCTTAGCATTCAAATTGTGAAATTCCATTCGAGAATGTTTAATGGGGAACTTCAGTTGGGGATTCTGAGAATAACACTTGGACCTGATGAGGGCTGTGACTGAGCTGCATCTAATAAATCTTATCTGCATTTTCTGCTAATACCGGCTCTTGGTCATCATCGCACGGGGGATTTGCAAGCCAGGATATCAAGGTTAAGTTGTTCGTTTGATGCATCGTTCTAGATGCTCTTTAGTTTTTTTATTACATTAAGTGAAGATCTAGACACAGGAGTTCTAAGTTTATCATGGCTTGTAGCTTTTTTAGAGAAACCTAGATAATGAGAATTCGACGAAGGCATCTTTTCATGTAAAATGATCTAATTGTAACTTGATTAATACGAGAGTTCCAGATGGTTTATATCCACATCATTCCTCAGTTGGTGTGGTGAGTTAGAGGATGGGCCAAGCTCTTTTATCCGGATGCGGATTGCATGGAATGTGTTTGCCACAAACAAGTTTTTCCATTTTTGTTTAGCTCATGGAGATTTATTTGCATGCAATGGTCAATAAGTATGAGGCACGGGCCAAAGGTTCAGGATTCAAGATCAGAAGGGTTTTCAAGATTTGATGTGATTAGCATGTCATCCAAGTCATTGCAGCGGGTGATGTTGAAGGATGGGATAAGTTCTGTTAGGTTTTGTAGACACTGAAGAGGAGCAAAGAGGGCCAGTGATGATTCTGGGAGAACTCTTGTCATCGAAGGCATAAAAGAGACTCTGATAGTACTAATCATCTATCACCATAGGAGGCAGCAATCTATTGAAGGACAATGCCCAGTATTCCTAAGAGGTCAATTTGCTGATGCAGAATAGTGAAGCCTAACAAAGAATCTAATAATACTGTAAGGGGTGCTTGTCTGTTTGAGTTCACCGAAATCTTGTGGCTGCCCCCATGTTGCAATCTATGTGGATTCCTTGCTCCACCAAAGATGGCATCAAGAGAGAAGATTGTTTACTTCTAGGAAGACTGGTTATTGTGAGTAGAGGGTGATTGGTATCAATTTCACAAAGTAGGAAGCACTGCAAACTGCACAATACTTACAAGGGTCTATTGGTTCAGTGCCAAATTTTCAGCAGTCATTGCCAAAACCTATTTCAACTTTGCCAGTCCTTGTTTTGTTTTGCTGTGGTTTTTGTAAACCCTTGTTGCTGGAGGAGCTGCTTAGCTCTCACCAACACTAAAAAAAAAATAAACATTGCTAAAACCAAAAATGTTTTTTGAGGTTCACAAAGTAAACATTGCCACAGTAGCCCCAGGCCCTGAGGGGAACTACTTTGTGAGAATGTGCTCCATGTCCAGGAGCAGATACCAAGCCTAAAATGGACACAGGCATTTGAATCTGGGGCTCTCATGCCATCTATGGCTGCATGAGTACCCCATGGGATAATCATAGGCCATCCAGCCTCACCGGTGGGCAAAATAGTACAGGAGCTTTCCCCACACCTGGTGGCAGGAGAAAACATCAAAAGCAAAACAGAGAGGCCTCATGAAGTGGGAGTTATTGAGAAATAAATGGTCCTGTGTACATTACTCCCATCAAACGTAGCCAAAATTGAAGGTACACAGTTCCAAACAGAGGGGAGTGAAGAAAGGCGCCCTTGAGACAACTCTAGTTAGAACAAGAGCCCTCACTCACCAATTGGTGACATGCTTTATCATCGGGCTTATGCTCCTCGTCAGGCCGGCACTGCAATGCCTGACGGGCCCATCAAGGGGGCTCTTTGCCAGAGATCTTTTGAGTATAGAAAATGCCGGTTGTTGAATGCTAGAAAGTGGGATTGGTACAGAAGAATGTATGAAAGTGAAAATAAAAATTACTAAGGGTCCTCAAAACTCATATTTAATCAGGATCAGACCCTTGTCATGGTTAAAAACAATGCTATAGGGGAAAAGATTAGTTGTAATGTCTAATCAACCCTCGATCATAAATATATGGTATGCTATCTACAGTCCCTAAAATCAGAGAGTGTGTAGAGTATCAGTACAGAAATCCCTATACTGCCTCAAAAAAGGTCAACATGTTTCTCGCATCTAAAGTAAAAAATGATCGGTGCGATTCGTCAGGACCAAACCTACCTAATCCTCGTATTGCAATTAGCTGGCTATTAAGTCATCTCTCAGGTACCCTCCCTATATTAAAGGATGGGCCCCTTCGGGATAGCAACAGGCATCAGTGGTCCAGGCTGGTCTGAATATCTGCCTGCACATGGTCCACGTGGCGGTACACACCTACCCCTGTTCTGTGCTCCTGGAAAAGTTTTAGTATAGGGATTTTTTGCTTGAGGGTTGATTGGGACCACTGCCTACTCTGAAAAAATATTTTCGCTACCATTCACTAAGGGGAAGGTGTCCGAAAGGGACTCCTTCCTGCTTGCGAATGAGTTAGCACCAATTTGAAATTGGTGCTAACTGCGATTGTTTTGTGACTGCATTCATGGTCACAACACAATCCTACATCCCCCTGTGACTCATAATTAGGAAGGGAACGCCCCTTCCTACTTGCAACTCGCAAACCTATTTTGCGATTCGGTAAATAGATTACCGAATCGCAAAATAGGGTCTATACATACCAAAATGCTTTTTTTTTGTTACAAATGGGCCTTGTGACAAGAAAAAAGCTACATACATCTAGCCCAAAGTGTGAAGTGCAGAGAGAAAGTTATAAAAACAAGTGGAGATTTGTGCAATTAGCATGATACCTAGTGCTTAGTTTGAGCCGGTGGTTTCCCGTGCTTGGCACCAGCACTTGTCAACACAGACACTTATGTAGTTTAGAGATGAGCAAACAATAGTTGTTTGTTAATTTAAAATACATTACAGACAACAAATACCTGCTGCCCAACCCATTCATATAGCTTTGGGGTCCTTGAACAGTCTGAATTGTCACCCACATAGCAGTGTGATGGTTAATAGTTGTGTTGGTACTGACAGTGGCAATGGGGGTGCAAAATGCAGGAGCCTCCTGAAGAGGGCCCCGGCATTTATTTTTTATTTTAACAAATTAAGTCCTGGTGATACCATCACAGATAGCTGCTTTCAAGTGGACTTACAGATCACATACCTAGCAACTCGAAGCTCGATATTAATTTTGGAAACAAATACCTTGTATCACACATTAAAACCAACCAATTTAATTTTGCTCTCTTCGTATATACTAAACTATAGCACTATTTAAAAAATACTTTGTAATTTTCATAATCGCATAGTATCCTAGAAGTCTACATGCTGCAAAAGCCAGATATTAAATTGACTTTGCTGCAGGCACCAAACAATTCTGCATGTTCCTAGTTATATTCTGCATATCTTCTGTCTCACTTTACAAGCCTTGTGGAAATATGTGGCAACTGCACATACAAAAAAATCATTACCATCAGCTTTTAAAATCCTTAGCCCTGCTTTGAAATCACGCACCCCCCAATTCCCTGCAGGCGGGTGCTCGCCAGGATCTCCTAATATTAGCATGAGCTGGACAAAAGAACATGAAGTGAGCTACAGTCGTGCAAGAAATGATTAGACTGGGCAGGTTGAAGATACTTGGTCACTGAGCACCACTTGCTTTGGAACGTGTTGACAGCTAAATTTCAAGAATAATGCCCTCACTTTAGGGGGCTCTGTGGAGCGTTATGTGGAAGTCCTGTGAGAGATCCCATTGATCTATTTTCAGTTATTAAATTTTGACGAGTTACCAAAGCCCTATATTTCAGAACCATAAAGTGCAGCACTGACCACTTTGACTCAATAAATCTACAAGCCAGGCTATAATGGACAGTAAAAATAGTATTTTAAAGCTCTCAGTACTGCACCTTCTCTGTGCAGTAGGAAAGCCTGTATATTGGCAATCTATGCTGACCAGATCATTGAGTCCATACCCCCAGGTTCCCCACAGATGCATCTTCCCTCTAAAGGTCCTGTGGGGGATAAATGCCACAATTTTTTTTTATCCACATTAATTTAGAGTCAGAAGGAATCACAAAAGCTTGAGAATGTATTGTGCGAGGTTTGTAAACCTCCTGGTGTTCTAGGTATTAGTAATGTATCATCTGCAAATAAGAAGGTGGGAATGTTCTGGCCTCCTATCTAGGGAGAATCATTATTTCAATCACCCTGTTAATACAAAGTGTGAACAATGTAGGGGCTCAAACACATCCCTAGTGGATCCCCACTTTCATAAAGGAATTCTATCTGTTACCTCGCCCCTCCATCTTACTTGCACATAATTATTACAATATAGAGTTATAATTAGTGAGCACAGTGGCTCTGGCATCCCCATATTGCCCTAAACAAACCAGAACTTTGACCATGCATCCCTCAGGTATACAAAAAACATGTACAAGTGCTCATGCTTTAGCCAAATGGTCTACCAAACCAGTAAAGAAAAACTGAAGACTTGGTTTATCGTCCTAGTGTTCTTCCTAAACCCTGTCTGTAAATGGGATAGAATCTTTGCTCCCTGTGTCTAATCCAGCACTTTAGCTGGGCTCTGTCTACAAAAGAACTTCTGAACAGTACTGATGAGGCTGATAGGTCTATTATTAACCGGATTGTTCCTACTGCCTTTCTTAAATATTGAAATTATTTCAGCTTCTCCCCAGGTGTCAGAAACACCTGTGCCAGCCGCTAATGTGTTTGAGAGTACATTAATGTATGATCCCCACATAGATGTCTCAGAGTGGTTTAAATCTGCAGGGATCGTATCCAAACCGGAACTTTACCATCTTCATAGCTTCAATAGCTGCTTAGGTCTCTCCTTCAGAGTGAAAATCCAATATTGGAAGATCCACCTGGACATATGCTGTGGGCGTTGGGTGCACAGGGGTCAAGACTCGCGCATCTGGAGTGAGGTGGGAGTCCTTAGTTGTAGGTTACTTCAGACTGAGCCGCTGTCCTTGGGAGTTCTTGGTCCTTTTGGGTGCAGGGAAGCCCTCTGGAGTTGGCAGAGGTCGCTGGGCCTGCTGGATGCGTTGCTGGTCTTTTTGCAGGTTTTTTGAAGCAGGAGACAGGCTGTTAGGGCTGGGGCCAAAGCAGTGGTCGTCTTCCTTCTTCTCTGCTGGGGGTTTCAGCTTAGCAGTTCTTCTTCTTCTTGTAGGCTGCCAGGAATATGGTGAGCTGGGTTCAGGGAGGCCCTTAAATCCGAGATTTACGGGCGTGCTAGGGGTCAAAGGGCAGGAGTCAATGGCTACTATCCCTGAGGGTGGCTACACCCTCCTTGTGCCCACTCCCTTTGGGGTGGGGGGCACATTCCTATTCCCTATTGGTCCCTGTCCTCCAAACCAAGATGGAGGATTCTGCAGGGAGTGGTGGGGGGGGGTCACCTCAGCTTTGGACACCTTAGGGGTGGTCCTAGCTTGAGTGGTCACTTCTCCCTGTTTTCCCTAATTTTTCCACCAGACTTGTCGCCAAAAGTGGGGCTTTGTCCAGGGGTGGGCATCTCCACTAACTGGAGTGCCCTGGGGCACTGTAACCCGAGGCTTGAGCCTTTGAGGCTCACCTCCAGGTGTTACAGTTCCTGTAGGGGGCAGGCTTTGTTTTTGACCACAGACTGCACAAAGGCACTCACCCCATGTGGTCAGAAACTTGTCTGAAAGTGGCAGACTGGCACAGACTGGTCAGTCTTACACTAGCAGTTTGGCTAACATACAGGGGGCATCTCTAAGATGCCCTCTGTGTGCATTTTTCAATAAATGCCACACTAGCATCAGTGTGGGTTTATTGTGCTGAGAAGTTTGATACCAAACTTCCCAGTATTCAGTGAAGCCATTATGGTGCTGTGGAGTTCGTAATGACGAACTCCCAGACCATATACTCAATATGGCTACAGTGCACTTACAATGTCTAAAGATAGACTTAGACATGGTAGGGGCAGATTGCTCATGCAGCTATGCCCTCACCTGTGGTATAGTGCACCCTGCCTTAGGGCTGTAAGGCCTGCTAGCGGGTTTCTTACCTATACCACAGGCAGTGGTTTGTGGGCATGGCACCCTGAGAGGGGTGCCATGTCTACTTTGTCTTTTTCTCCCCACCAGCACACACAAGCTGCAAGGCATTTTGTATGTGCTAAGTGAGCGGTCCCCTAGGGTGGCATAATACATGCTGCAGCCCTTAAAGACCTTCCCTGGCCACAGAGCCCTTGGTACCATGGGTACCTTTTACAAGAAACGTAACTGTGTGCCAGGGCTGTGCCAATTGTGGAAACAAAGGTACAGTTTTAGGGAAAGAACACTGGTGCTGTGGCCTGGTTAGCAGGGTCCCAGCACACTTTCAATCAAAATTGGCATCAACACTAGGCAAAAAGTATGCAGGGGTAACCATGCCAACCGTGGCATTTTCCTACATCCTCTACCTTATAAAGCCCTCTGTTCCCTGGACAAAGGGGTACCAACATTCTTTATGTTTACTTTTTAGAATAGTGGCCAGGTCCTGCAATTGTGTCTCCTCCCAGCCCCTCTTACTCTTGATTTGTACATACTTGTATTCTTTAACTGCTGCTGCTATTAGATCTTTATCAAAACCCTTAACTGCTCTAAGAAGTTTTGTCTTTGTCTTCCTGCAAGACGTGTTATACCATAGGCCTTGGGTGTCTTTACACTTTTAAGAAAAACTATCTTGGAGAGCTGGTCTTTGAGGGAGTGAACCACAGTGCAATTGATCTATGGATGATATTGGGATTGAATTAACACGAGTGTTAGACGTGCTATAAGAAGTGCCATGGCAGCCCAGGTCAGAGAGAACCAAAACACTTTACAAATCACCAATCATGAAGATTATTCTGTCTGGACATATGGGACAGAATGGCAGTCAGACATAGGCTTACCTCTTTCCCATAACCATTTACCCCCTTATGGGGAAATCAGGAATTTGCCCCAGGACTGAATAGAAGCTTCTACCACAAATAACTAAAAGAAAGCTATAAAACACTCAGAGACATGTTTTCTTAAGACACCATGGAGACATTTGAGCGCTGAAGGACGAATATGCCCTTTCAGAGACAGAATGATACCGATATATGCAACTACACCATTGGCTACTCAATCCTAGAGTCAAATGGGAAGCCACCAGAGCCCTCAACCCTTTCGATGAATCTACCTCCTAAACTGCTTGGGAAATTGGCATACCACGTCTAAAATATACGGTATCTTAAATGGGGAAACCACAAGTAAAATATTAAGACAAATTTGGGAAAGGGAACTGGACATTACACTAGCCTAGGAAGTTTGCTTCCCATGTATACGATAGAGAAACACTGCTTAAGATCCTCTATAGATGTCACTATACCTCGGGCGCATCTGGAAAAAATGAGGGACGGACGAAATCCACGTTGATAGAGAGACTGTGAAAAAGATGGGACTTTACCCCGTGGGTACTAACAACTGTGGAACAAATAACTGGCCTCAACCTAGCTAGGTTCTCTGTGGTAATATTCTTGGGACCCCCCCCCCATGGATATCTGCCCTCTATATTGTACCCAGGGCAGACACATCTCCCACCTGCTCCAGGTAGATAAGCGAACAGTCCTTGGGCTATGGGGACATCAACTATACACTACTCTGAACACAAGTAGACTGAAAAGTTGTGGTGGAAGCTACAAATGGAAAAAACGCTCAAAAACAGCAAAGGTGGGGAAAAAAAGACTTTACCAAACAATGGAATTGTCTCTTGAAGTTCTTCAACATAGATTATAAGGAACGCTTTTGTCCCAAGCAACTCCGGGTGGTAAAGATTTTGGACACTTTGGAGTTTGTTTGAACTGTGTCGCAGTAGTCATTCAATGAACATACATCCCTCCCAGCTTAATCAATGCCAACCCCTATATAAGGAAGGTAATTATAACACTCGAGGAAATCACAGAAAATTAGCAGCAGAGGGTATGAGGTAGGGAACAGAAAGGGAGGGACAACGGGGTGGGAAGCGGAAGAATCTTTCCAAATTTTTCTGTTTGATTTCCACTATTCTTTTTGGTTAAAAGAACATTACTGAGATGATGAATTTAAATGCCAATAAAAACGTATTTAAGCATAAATGTAACATTTTTCAATATGAAAATATCAAAGCTTTGAAAGACCATGACAATTTGAAACCATCCACTGAGTCCATCAAATCCTGCCATTCAATAGGCTGCAGTATCATGCTTTCAACCCTTAAGCTTAAAGTAGGTTCTAAAGGCTGCAGACAATATCAAGTGAACCAACCCATTGATAGAGTACCATACATGGAATATGTGACAGAACAACTAGGTCCTAAACAACTATAGCCTAAACCACTACTGCTAAACAACTAAAAAGTCTCTGCAACTAAGTACTGAACAACTACTGTCTAAACAACAATTGTGCCTGAGTAACATTTGCCCGACCAACTAATATATATGTATATATTCTAAACAACTAATAAACCATAAAAAACAAAATGAAAACCTTACCTTAAAATTTGTTTTTCAGGCAATTGTTATTCAGGCACAATTGTTGTTTAGACAGTAGTTGTTCAGTACTTAGTTGTAGAGACTTTTTAGTTGTTTAGCAGTAGTGGTTCAGGCAAGTAGTGGTTTAGACCTAGTTGTTCAGGATGTTTCCCCCATACATGATGCATCAACAAGTTCATCGCAACACGAGACCTAGATATCATGGAAATGCTGGCACAGCACTTAACCCACAAAACACCCAGTAAACAGCACCCAACCATGTGTCAAAAAGAGAGCTGTAAACAACCTCTAAAGGAATGAACAGAATACGTCAGTAGAGCCATTTTTCCAGTCACATAATCGCCCAATGATTGGTGCTGAATAGCTCTGGAATGCCCGTCTTCATCTCTATATTATTAACGGACCTTCTGTGTTTTGTACAGTTCATTTTAGTTTACTTTGTACGGTTTATTGAAGCACTTGGGGCATTACTAGATGAGTGCACTCCACTTTACCTTTTAACGGTCGAGCCTGCAAGTGCATGCGCTAGTGCATATGTCTCGCTTACGAGACTCTGTTGAGTACAGTAAAGGGCTTGGAGCCTACCTGCTGCTCACCATTTGTTGGTTTGCGTGGCACTTTTCTTTACAGCCTCGTAATTCATCCACTTCAGGCCTGGCAATATTTCTGTTCCTCTTTGTTGAGCAGGGACCAAGCACTGATTGATTCAACTTAATCAGTGCTCGTCCGCTGCTTCTGATATGATCGAGGTACTATTTTGTTCTTTTTAACTTCTAGTGCCCTATTAACAGAAGGCTTGTGACTGGCAAAAATGTGCCGAGCAGGACAAACACAATTGTAAAGTTTTAATCTGTATAGCTAAATTTTGTTTATTTTACCAAGTTGTTGTTTCTCACTTTGCACTCATGTTTTGTTTTTGCTCGTGGGCAGTCTTCTCAAAAGATGAGAATTATCTTGTTTGAAATATTTAAATGAGATGTTGTTTCTTTATTATGTGTAATTTATTAAATGATGCTAATTTAACACATAATCATGCAGTACACTCCAAACCACCCGCACTCCAATCCACCCCAATTTATCCCATACCAATCCACTCCAATGCAATCCACTCACCCCACTCCCAACATACCCCACTCCAATCCTACCAACCCACTCCAATCTAATCTGCTCCACCCAAATTCACCTCGCTCTAATTCAAAGCAATCTGCCCCACTACAAAAAAAATCTGTTCCACTTCAATTCAAAACAATATGCCCCACACCAAACCAAAGCAATATGCCCCACTCACATCTACACTACTCCAATCCAAAACAATCTGCCCTAATCCAAAACAGTCTTTCCCACTGCAATCTGCTGGACTCCAACCCAAAACAATCTGCCTCACTCCAATCTGGCCACTCCAATCCACAACAATCTGCCCCACTCCAGTCTACCCCATTCCAATCTGTCCCACCTTAATCGAAAAAAAATTGCCCCACTCCAATCTGCCTCACTCAAATCCAAAACAATCTGCCCCATTCCAATCCGCCCACTTCAGTCTGCGCCACTCCAATACAAAAGTCTGTCCCACTCCAATCTTCCCCACTCCAATCCAAAACAATATGCCTAATTCCAATCCAATTCAATCCACCTCACCCCAATCCACCCCACTCCATCACAATTCACCACACTCAAATCCACCCCACACTAACCTAACCCACCCCACTCCATTCCACCCTAACGCAGTCTGCCTCACTCCAATCCAAAACAATCTGCTACACTCCAGTCTGCCCACTCCAAACTAAAGCAATCTGTCCCTCTCCAATCCACCTAACTTCAATCTGCCCCATTCCACTCCAAAACAATCTGCACCACTCCATTCCAAAACAATCTGCCCTCTCCAATCCAAAACAATCAGCCCACTCTAATCTGCCCCACTCTAATCCAAAGCAAACTGCCCCACTTTTATTCAAAACAACCTGCCCCACTCCAATCCTACCAACCCACTCCAATCTAATCTGCTCCACTCAAATTCACCTCACTCTAATTCAAAGCAATCTGCCCAACTACAAAAAAAATCTGCTCCACTTCAATTCAAAACAATATGCCCCACTCCAAAGCAATATGCCCCACTCACATCTACACTACTCCAATCCAAAACAATCTGCCCTAATCCAAAACAGTCTTTCCCACTGCAATCTGCTGGACTCCAATCCAAAACAATCTGCCTCACTCCAATCTGGCCACTCCAATCCACAACAATCTGCCCCACTCTAGTCCACCCCATTCTAATCTGCCCCACCTTAATCGAAAACAATTTGCCCCACTCCAATCTGCCTCACTCAAATCCAAAACAATCTGCCCCATTCCAATCCGCCCACTTCAGTCTGCGCCACTCCAATACAAAAGTCTGTCCCACTCCAATCTGCCCCACTCCAATCCAAAACAATATGCCTAATTCCAATCCAATTCAATCTACCTCACCCCACTCCATCACAATTCACCACACTCAAATCCACCCCACACTAACCCAACCCACCCCACTCCATTCCACCCTAACACAGTCTGCCCCACTCCAATCCAAAACAATCTGCTACACTCCAGTCTGCCCACTCCAAACTAAAGCAATCTGTCCCTCTCCAATCCACCTAACTTCAATCTGCCCCATTCCACTCCAAAACAAGCTGCCCCATTCCACTCCAAAACAATCTGCACCACTCCATTCCAAAACAATCTGCCCTCTCCAATCCAAAACAATCAGCCCACTCTAATCTGCCCCACTCCAAACCAAAGCAAGCTGCCACACTTTTATTCAAAACAACCTGCCCCACTCGAACCTGCACCACTCTAACCTGCCCCACTCCAATCCAAAACAATCTGTCCTACTCCAATCCAAGCCACCTCATCTCACACCAATCCACCACACTCAATCCCAATTCACCCCACTCCAATCCAGTCCACCCTACTCCAATCCAATCCAGCCCAGTCTACGCGACTCCAATCCAATACACCTCACCTCAGTCCAATCCACCCCACTACAAAACAATCTACCCCTATCCACTTGTCCAATGCAACCCACTCCAGTTTATTCCACCCCACTCCAGCCCAATCCACCCCACTCTGATCCACCCCACTCCAAATTCACCCCCACACCAATCCAACCCACTCCCACACCAATCCAATCTACCCACACCAATCCAATCTAACCCACTCCAATCCAACCTACCCCAGTCCACCCCAACCAAATCCACTCCACCCATCCAATACACCCGACCCCAATCTACCCCACTCAATCAATCCACCTCACTCCATACCACCTCAATCAGATACACCCCACTCCAGTCCACGGCAATACGCCACACACCAATCCAATCCACCTGACCTCAATGCAATCCACCCACTCCAATCCAATCCACCACAATCCACCCCACTTCAACCCAACTCATCCCAATTCAGTCCACTCCACCCTAATCCAATCCACCCCTCAAGTCCACCCAACCCCATCCCATTTCAGTCCGATCCACCCCACTCCAGTCCACCCCACTCTACCGTAATCTACCTTAACCCATCCCAGTTCCGTCCACCGCCCTCCAAACCAATCCAGCCAGCCTACCCCACTCCAATCCACCCCACCCCAGTTCAGTCCCCCCTACTTCAATCCAATCCATCCACCCACTGCACTCCAATCCACTGCACCTCAATGCAATCCACCCCAATACAACACACATCGATCCACCCTACTCCACTCAGTCCACCCCACCCTACTCCAATCCACCCCACTACCTCAATTCAGTCCACCATATTCTACCCCAATCCACTCCATGAAACTCTCTGCCACTGAACTCTACTCCCCTCTACAACTCTACTCCTTCTACTCCACTTTACGACATGCCAACAAATCTACTCCACTCTACTCCCCACTCCACGCCACTAACATTTAGCCATGCTGAACAGCAGCCACACTGGTGTACAACATAGCAAAGCACATTGCCAATGGCTCTTGTATAGGTGAGACTTATTGGCTCTGCCAATGCTTATTTTGGTCTTTTGTTGCCAGTAACACTTGGGCTCCAGTGCCTAAAATGGACTGCCTGTCAATCTGCCTCTAGATTGCTTTTACGTCTTTAAAAAAAAAAAAAAAAAATCTGGCTTGTGCCATTTGATCCCCACAAAGTCTTATGTTCTTAGCACTCTAGAACATGTACACCAGTGTAACACTCACCATTGAAAAACAAGATGTGTAAGACGCTTCTTTGCTATCTTCAGACATGGATATGTTCAGGGCATGAGTCGAGGGTAGAAGGCATCCGCCCACTTTTTTGACAGAGTGGATTCCGTCTACTCTGCCAGGAGGTTGGGCCCCCACAAAAATATGCTAAACTTGTCCTGGTGTCATTTTTAGACACCGGGACACATTCAGCACCGCCTGCACGTTGTCTGCTTTGGTTACAGCAGCAGTGTTAGTTGGGGAAGATGCATATCAGCTTCCAGCTGGGCCCACAAGGGCTGAAGTTAAGGGGCCATCAGGTCTCCTTTTGTTGGAGTATAGTGGCTAGGAGCTATTGGGAGCTTTACGCCTAAGTGCAGTGAAGGGGTAACAAAGGTAGGTAGCTTATCACTTCACAGGTAGTAAAGATAGGCAGGCTTTTGACTTTGTTCAGTCCCTGTATATAAGATAAGACATATTCATGCACTGTAAGAATGTCAGATGTGTTGGTTTATCTCAGTATTTACACTAATAATTTAAATTCCACTATTTTTTACATTTCTTTTATAACGCAATAGCCCTGCTCATCCAAAGGCAGGGTTTCAGAGCACATTACATCACAGATGATTTACCAGGAACAGGAAGATCTTTGCTGCAGGTGTCTTAACGCCATAGGATAGTTTCAAATGCAGACTTTGCAACCAATTGAGCAGAACAGATTTACTGCCATGTGTCTCCTTGTAGCTAATTTCTTCGTGGTAGGGTTAAAAAAAACAAATTTATAAATTGAGGCCCGGATTTTGCGTCTGGGTTCCGTCACTTTTTTGGCACATGCCCGATTCAAAATCTCATTTGTTAAATATTGTAATGTGCGGAAATGTACTCCTGACAGACCTGTTAAACAGATGTGTGAGGTCTTAAGATCTGATGTCACTTCTTGTGAGGTCCTGGGCTGTGATGCCATGTATGATGTCATGTGCTGTGATGTCACTTGCATTCTGCCTAACTTGATTAGTCCCCTCACTTCTTTTTTTAGGACTTATGTACTGGATATAGTGATAACATTTGTAAATTGTTCCTTGCTTCCACAACCCTGTGGCTTCACAGGACTGTAATGAGAGGTCCTATTGTTACTAAAAATAATATACAATGTATCTCCCTTGGAGAAAAAAAGGGTTTCCACAGCCCTGATAGGAGTCCATCAACAGGCTTTAGAGATTTAAGTGGCACATTCAGTAACCTAATAAGCTACTGTTAGTTTAAAAGAGACTAGTGTGACCCACAACCTTGACACAGGCTTTCAGCCAAAGAAACGCCTTCTACAGAAATCCAAATTCCTCCAGAGTTAGCATGTAAGGAAAAACAAAAAGTAGCACTACTCCCCTATTATCATTTCAATGATAGACATAGTAAATAGACTGTCAACATTAACTCCCATTGGGGTTCGTGGGTAGAGAAACAGAAGAGAAATACATACCGCACGTTTCCAATTTGGAACATTGGCCATAGAAAACAAACAATCTCAAAACGACCAAACGCCAATCACCCTCAGAAGAACTGAAATTTGAGCAGAAGGCAATCGCAGTAAAATTTATAAGGAAAATGAAACTTATGGCACGATTTAGATGGACAGGTTACTCCACCACAACGGTCCGCAAAAATATAAATCTCATTACTTCCTGTGGGATTTATATTTCAGCGGACGGGATATCCGTCACCGTTGTGACAGAGTAACCAGTCTACCAAAATCTAAATAAGGCGCTTAGTTTGTCAGTTAATCCTGGAAAAAAAAACAGGTCTGTTTGGAGTCGAAGAATGAGAAACAATTTTCTTGCTTGGAATGACCAAGAAAGCATCAAGACCAACTCAAACCACCACGTTGCCTCCTCAAAGCTGTTAACAGTTGCACACTTGTACAACACGGGAGCCTACCGGCCTGCAGCAGAAATACAAAAATAGGGTACCTGAAGGATTCATTCCACTTTTTCGCTTGATTTAAAGCCGATGGGCGGTATATGTTAAACAAACAATTATATCAGTGACAAAGGAATTCAGAGGCAGTATCAATATATTACTACAGTTTGTCAAATAAAAGTTATTTTGTATGTAAATAGAGAATTCATGAAGTCTTCTATCTATTCGTGGGGGGGCTTGGGGATCAGCAGATGTCTGTAATAGTCGCGCGCCCTTGGTGTGTATTTCTGTCGCTGCTGCAGTATCCGTTTGTAATATCTAGTGATCTTGTCAGGCCTTCAGGAATGCTGAACAAAAGGGACCCGGCTATTTCTGGGCGCGCTGTTACAAATACCCTCTCGTACTTGAAGGCTGCGTTACAATGGAGAAAACTCAGTTCCACTGTGTCGCAAATTCTACAAAAATAGGAAAATGAGATTTCCCAACGAGACAGCAGTTGTGAAAGGCCGGCTAGATAATCTGCTTCTTTTTTGGAGCTGGGTCTTGTCATTCATTGTTCCACGTGCACTCCGATGGAGCTATAGGTCGGGAAGGGTAAAAGCAGGCTCGGGCTGACCAATAGGGGAATCAGGCAGTGCCAGAAGGGCTGGTCTGACAGGTCAGTGTGTGGGCCGGTTGTTTGGCTGTTTCTGGGCTGGATTTTGCTGTTGGTTTTCCTGATATTACCAAGAACACCGACTCCAGCAAGCACAAATCCATGCAGCCTCCCATACCTTTCAAAACGTCAGTGCAGCGTCTTTGCAAGTTAACTGAACCGACTTTGTAAATGTGGGCCCCTTTTTTAGCTATCCGATTCCCTACTGGAGGCCACTTTCATTTCAGGGCCTGGGCTTATTCTCAGTCCCAGACCGACCTTCGATACAGTTGTCATGCATTTTATTACGAAGCTGCTGCGACAAAAGAGCACCTTAAAGTGCTAGAACAGTTACAGTGCAACAGTGCTCAACATGAAAAGCATGTTGTGGGTGAAAATACCGATTCGAAGCATCTTTTCCGATCGATGGAAGCTGACATTACATATTAGAACATTTCCCGTGCGATACTATACTGACATTAAACGCAGATTGTTCCTACTCACAATTTGACGACTCCCCTGTGTTCTCTTAAAACGCCAGGCAGAAGACACCAGGAAGTCAGATTGTATTCCACTGCTCAGGGTACTTGCTGTGCAAGATTCCAGACCGCATTCTGGGAAGTGCTGTAAACAAAGGGCCTGGCCCCAAGCATGTTCCATATAGCTCTTCATGTTTAGTCGGGCGTTTCCGTGCTACTTTGAACCATTATCTACAGGTAGCTAAATTCAGCACAGGTGCAACTGCACCCATGAGTCCTTGCATGATCGATCACCTGTCCCAAAGATTGCTTCTTAAACATCAACTCGCACTTCCGGGCTGGAGATGGGAAGGGTGTGACAACCAAGAGAAAGAGTTTGAAATGTGCACTCTCGTGGAGTGACGAAAGAAAAAGAAACAAACATTGGCAAAGGCAAAAGGTCTCGTTTATACAAGAGCTATTGGCTTGGGCAATGTGTTTTTACATGTTGTACACCAGTATGGCTGCTGTTCAGAATGGGTAAAAGTGGCGAAGTGTCAGAGTGGAGTGGGGAAATAGAGTGTCACAGAGTGGATTTGTTGGAGTGTCATGGAGTAGGAAGAGTTGATTAGAGGGGGTTAGCGCTCAGTGGTAGAGTGGGGTGGAATAGGGTGAGTGAGTTAGAGTGTATTGCGAGTGGGGTGGATTGGATTCGAGTAGAGTGGGGTAGATTGGATTGGGATACAGTGGGGTGGATTTAAATGTGGTTGGGTGGATTGGATTGAGGTGTGGTGTGTTGCATTGGGATGGATTGGATTGGGGTGGCGTGGGTGTGTTAGATTGGGGTGGACTGAATTAAGGCAGGTGGACTGGAGTGCAGTGGGGTGGATGGATTGGATGAGGTGGACTGAACTCAGTGGGGTGGAATGGATTGGAGTGGGGTAGGCTGGATGGATTGGACTTGAGTGCAGTGGACTGAACTGGCATGGGGTGGGGTGGATTGGACTGGAGTGGGGTGGGCTGGGATGGATTGGAGTGGGATGGACTGAAATAGGGTGAGTGGATTAGGATGGGGTGGACTGGACTGAAGGGAGTGGATTGGACTGGAGTGGGGTTGATCAGATAGGGGTGGGGTGAATCAGTGTGAGGTGGATTAGGGTGGGATGGATTGGATTGTGTGTGGTGGATTAGGGTGGGGTGGATTGGACTGTGTGTGGTGGACTGGGTTAAGGTGGATTGTATGGGTTGGATTTCATTGGGGTATGGTGGATTGGAGTGGGTTGGACTTTGGTGGGCTGCAGTGGACTGAGGCATGGTGGGTTGGAGTGTGGTGGGGTGGAGTGGATTGGGGTGGAGTGAATTAGGTTGGAGGGGTGGACTGGATTGGCGTAGATTAAGATGGCTTGGAGAAGGGTGGATTGGACTAGAGTAGGGTGGATTAACATGGATTGGGGTGGACTGGAGTGGGGTTGATTAGTATTGGACTAGGTGGAGTGAGGTGGATTTGGTAGCAGTGGACTTCGTTGGAGTGGGGTTTGTTGGATTGGTGCGGTTGGGATAGGATGGATTGGACTGAGAGGGTTGGAATGGGGGGGATCGGACTGGAGTAGGGTGGATTGGATTGGAGTGGGGTGGATTGGAGTGATGTGGGGTGGATTGGATTGATGTGGGTTAGACTGGAGTGGGGTGAGGTGGATTGGAGTGGGGTGAGGTGGATTGGACTGGAGTGGGGCAGGTTGAAGAAGGGCGGGTTGTTTTGGATGAAAGTGGAGCAGATTGAAAGGGATTGGAGTGGGCAGGTTGTTTTGGATTGACGTGGGGAAGATTGGAGTGGTACAGATTGTTTTTGATTGGTGTGGGGAGGGCTGGAGGGGGTGGATTGGACTGAAGTGGAGTAGATCGGCTGGACTGGGGATTGGAATGAGATGGTTTGGACTGTGTGGGGTGGATTGGATTTAGTGGGTGGCTTGTAATGGAGTGGATTGGATGGGGTGGATTGGAGTGTGGTGAGGTGAATTGGAGTGGATTGTGGTGGACTAGGTTGGAGTGTGGTTGATCGGATTGCAGTGAGGTGGTTTGGATTGGGGTGGGATGGACTGGATTGAAGTGGGGTAGATTAAGGAGGTTTGGAGTGGGGTGGATTAATGTGGGGTGCAATAAAGTGGATTTGTATTGCAGTAGGATGGACTACAATACGGGTGGTGTGGGTGGATTGAAGTGAGGAGTATAGGGTAGCAGAGGACTTGACAGGAATGGGGTAGATTGGATTGGAGTGGGGTGGGTTGGATTGGAGTAGGGTGGGGTGGGGTGGATTGGACTGGATCAGACTGAAGTAGGGTGGATTGAACTAGAGTGGACTGTGCTGGAGTGGATTGGATTGAGGTATACTGGACTGCAGTGGGATAGATTGGACTGGGCTGGGATGGATTGGTGTGGGGCGGGCTGGATTGGAGTGGGGCAGGTTGTTTTGGATTAAAATGGGAAAGACTGAAATGGACTAGAGTGGGGCAGGTTGTTGTGGATTGAAGTAGGGCAGATTTGAGTGAGGCAGATTGTTTGGGTTGAGTGGGGCAGACTGGAGTGGGACAGATTGTTTTGGATTGGAGTGGGGCAGACTGGAGTGGGGCAGACTGTTGTGGATTGAAGTGGGGCAGACTGTATTAGGGTTGATTGGAGTGAGGTGGAATGTGTTGGATTGGGGTGGATTGCATGGGTGTCGAGTGTATTGGTGGGGTGGATTGTATTGGGGTGAGGTGGAATGGAGCAGGCGTATTGTTTTGGTTTGGAGCGGGACAGATTGTTTTGGACTGGAGTGGGGTGGATTGGAGTGGGTCAGATTGGAGTAAGGTGGATTGGAGTGGGTCATATGGTTTTGGACTAGAGTGGGGCAGATTGTTTTGCATTAAACTCAGGCAGATTGTTTTGGACTGGAATTCAGAAGATTGCAGTGGGCCAGATTGTTTTGAACTGGGGCAGATTGGAGTGGGTCATATTGTTTTGGCTTTGAGTGTGGTAGACTGGAGTGGGCAGATTGTTTTGGATTAGAGTGGGGCAGATTGTTTTGGCTTAGACTGGGGCGAATTGGAGTGAGGTAGATTAGATTGTGGTGGGTTGAAAGAATTAGTGGGGTGGGTTGGAGTTGACTGGATTGGTGTCTGTATGGTTTGGATTTGAGTGGGGTGGATTGGATTGGATGTAGGTGGGGGCACAATCATGTGTTAAAGCATAATATCAGAAATTACACCTAATAACGAAACAATGTTGCTTTGCAATTTTTCAAACAAGATAATCGTCATCGTTTGAGAAGAGCACCCACAAGCAAAAACAAAAGAAAACACGAGTGCAAAGTGAGAAAAGACGACTTGGCAAAAGAAGAGAAAGTTAGCTATAAAAAAAAATATACAACTTTGCAATTTTGTTTGTCCTGCTAGGCATGTTTTTGCCTGTCACAGGCCTTCTGTTTGCAGGGCACAAGAAATTAAAAAGAACAAAATAGTACCTTGATCACGTCGGGAGCACCAGACGGGGACTGATTAAGTTGAATGAATCTGTGCTTGGTCCCTGCTACACAGAGATGAACGGAAATGATGCCATGACTGCAGTGACTAATTACAAGGCTGTAAAGAAGAGTGCCACAAAAGTCAGCAAAAGCTGAGCAGCAGGCGGGCTCCAGTCACTTTATTGTAAAACACGAGTCTCGCAAGTGAGACACAATTGCATGTGTTCACAGGCAGGACCCTAAAAGAATGTCAGAATTGGAAGGATGGCAAAGAAGACATGCTCCAAGGGAAGAACACACACAAGAAGAGGAAGGCAATCCATTGAATAAGAAACATGCAAATGAGTGTGATAGTAAAGTCAACCAATGTTAGGCATTGGGCAAGGTTCTAAGAACACTATGTTCAAAATAGATCTTTTGCAACTAGACAGCTTTCTGGTAATTAAAACTTAAAAAGGAAAATACAGTCATCAACGTGCTGAGATACTATGGGGCATATTTACAAAAAAGTGACGCATCAGCTCTGATGCGCCACTTTTCTTGTGTCGCCCTGTGCCCCCTAACGTACCCATGGTAGCACTGTATTTATTATACAGCGCATGTTAGCGCAATAGCATCATAATTTATGACGCTTTTGTGGCACTTTGCTGGATTAGCACCATAAATGTTTACACAAGTCCAACAAAGCACAGGGAGGCCCGTAGGTTATTATGGGAGCGCCACTTTAACACCTGCCCTGTGAGCAGGCGTTGAAAATGACAGAAAAAAATGGCGCAGTGAAATCTTGTATATTTCACTGCGCCACTGTTTTGTGCCTCTCTGTGTGGGAATGCCCCCTTTGCATACATTATACCTGGCACAGGTATAATGTGGTGCAAGGAGTAAATATGGTGCATGATGGGGGCCTCCTTAATGTCTTATTGTAAAAAAATTACACTAGGGTGGCGCCAGGCGCTTGTAAATATGCCCTTACGTTTTGTATTATAATCTCAACAAAATAAAAGTAACTAGATGAGTCACAAATACTGAATAAATGTGCCATTAAGTGGCACTAAAATTAGGAATAAAGGAAGTATACATAGTTTACTACTATGATTCACACGTAAAACTAATCAGAACTCAATTGAATAGCAGACATTTACAAAATGGCCTCTGTGTGTTTTAAAGTGAAGTGGAGCCATAGCTGGGCTGGGCTGTGGCACAGTGGTAGAATCCATCCATCCATGTATCAGTGTTTGTCCCCATGATCACAGGTTCAAATCCCAGAAGATCCACTCAGCCTGCACCTTCCAAGGTCAACATAAAGAGCATCAACAGCATTACTTGTGGATAGTGCTAAGAGACCCTACAGAGTAAAAGAGTGCTCTAAAAATAGGCATTTATGTTATAGGTTGATCATTCGTGTCTACCAAAATGAGACAGCGAATCTGGGTCTAGGGGTCACAGATGGCTCCAAAAGAGTGTGCCAGCAAGTAGATAAATGTGTCTGTCAGATTAGTTCTCTAAATACTTATCATGGCTACCACATGCACTTGTCTGATCGGTCCCAAAAAACTACTAACCTGCTGGGTTTCAAAACTCCACTGCTAACAGACCTTCCCATCCTAGTGAGCCCTTTTCTAATGGTACTTGGGACATACTGCAATAAAAAATATCACAATTCCATATTTTCCTGCAAAGACCCTTCCTCAGAGTGCTTTAGGCAAGTCGTAGGCAACATAACTAAAACAGACAACTACATTTCCTTTTAAGAAGCTTGGAATCACATTACGATTATTTAAAACTCACCACCTTAAACCAACACACTTAAAATAATGTCTCAAACCTATTGAAATGTGTGTAAACTGATATAGAAACATCAGTACTTGAATTCGCAATAAGTAACAAGCACTGGCAAAGCCAAGCTGTCTTGTGTGCCAATGGTGGGCAGACAATGATATATGCTTTGCCAATGCCTAAAAAGATCTCGCAAAGCCAATGGTAGCAACCACCAAGTTAAAAGTATAAAAAAACAATACTTACAAGATGGCTGTTGGATTGTATGATGCAACATGCGTTGACATGTAGCTACAATCAATGTCGTGGCCATTTTGAAAGAATAAAAGCAATGTTTTTTCTACTTTCAAGACGACTGCTATGTTGCACCACAACAATGCAACTGTCATCTGGATGGTATAGAAAACAAATCCATAATTTTAACATGGTTGGTTGCCGCTACTGACTTTGCCAAACCCAGTGCATTTTAAAAATATCCAGTGCTGCCACAATCAACAGTGGCTACCACCATGGCATAAAAGAGGGGGCCCACTGGAGGGAACCAAAGGAAAATGATGACATTCACTCCCATGGAGTGCTGAGCCTCAACTAAAAATAAATAAAAGAAAAAGCATTTGCAATGCAGGGGGTCTCGCGTTTGCTTGAGTTAGAGCTATTAGCGTAGTAAATTCCTAACTGGTCTTTTCTTGCCACATAAATTGAAAAGTAAAATAGTTGACATAAGCAAGCCGTTTTCAAAGGGCAGCGGCTGCCATGAGCGCGAAGGAGTCACAAAAGGAAAAATAAGTTTGCTTGCAGTCAAGCTTGAATTTATCCATGTAAGAGGGTCAATTGCCAAGGAGGAAACAAAACTGCCCCAAACATAAAGCATTTACCAATGATAAAGGATTTTTGAAAGGCAAGACCATGAACTAGTAATAGTGATGGGTGTGCAGTGGGCGTGGTTAAAAGCTCACAGATAGATAGCAACACATCAGAGCACTTGCGCGCTCAACCTAAAAAAGTGAGAGTTCCATGACACCAGCAGTGGAAGGACATAGCCTATCCACTGAAAAGCAACATTAAACAACCTATGCCCTAGGGGTGGGATAAACACAGAATTGAGAGGAAACCCATCAATAAACAGCAGGGAATTGATACCGACAAGAAAGCAGTCTAATCATGAGCAATGGCTGACAGAAAGCCTATTATATTGTATTGCATACAATGCTGTCAGCCACAATTAGCTGGTGCTGTCTGAAGGAGATTGCAAAAACAGCGGAACCATCAACAAAACAATCCATGTGTTTTTATGGGGCTGAGAACCTACGCAGTTCTATTATTACTGAGTCTAACGATGTGTCAACGTAATTATACTGAAAGGCCAATAGTCCGCCTAACCCCCCAGCCCATTTAACTTTTAAACGCATGAACCATTTCTCAAGCCATGTTATACACAAATGCTGATTAGAAAAAACCCTATAGTTTGAACAGGTAGACAAAAAATGATCTTAACATGAAAGTGACAAAGGAAATTTAATGTAGACACGGGCAACAATTCCACAGAACACTTGAGACTTGGGTGCATAAGATGGTTAGGTGTCTCCATATTTCATTCTCAGCGTTATGCACTGTACAGTCGGACCATTTGAAGAACACCACGTGCCCCGTCACACCAGCCCCCGCCCCGGCGGCCACTATGAGCAATCCATAAGAATGTCACCCTGACAGGAGAGGGCGTTTCCCGCTCAGTGACAGGAAGTACCTCACAGTGATAGTGTGCGGTGGCGCTATCAATCCGGTCTACTTAAGCAGCAACACTGGGTCTGACCATTTTACCTGTTCCATTTGTAGTTTAAAAAAATGTTACGTTCTGCAGCTTTTTGACAAAGTAACAAGGGGTTTGGCATTGACCCTTCACACGTGCCTCGAGGAAGTGCACGCACGGACTTGTTACGGAACAAATACTTACATGCACACAGCAAGGACAGCTTTTGGAAAACTACAACCAGGATACCGTTCTCTGGACTTAAACACCCATTAAAAACTAAAAACGCATTGCACGCAGACTCTAGAAACTTTAAATATCTGTTTATTATAAATATATCACTATCAAACATATATACGTACTGCATGGTTAGTTGGATTAAATTGTCATGATCAAGAAATGCTAGATCTTTAACTCCGGAGATTTTTAGAAGATGATTTAATTAGCTTATCAAATGGACAACTGCGCCTCTACTTTAACGCAAACAAGCCTACTCAGTGGTGGGATTGATTGAAGACAAATTGAAACGAAGGAGCCGCCCCCTCCTCCTTGCAATGAGACAGGAGACTACGATCCAGATTTCAAAACATTTATCCCAGAGTAATAGTTCATCCGCATGAACCTGCCAGGCTGTTTTACAGAAAATATTTAAGCAGGTACAACGGACACCAGTCTTGAGAGGGGAGTTGGGGGGGGGGGGGGGTGGAGGGGGTCCTACCCTACAAGCAAGACAAGAAAAATGCCTACACCAGGGAACTTTGAAAGGCTGGTTTGGTTAAAAACGTGTCTACATTCTACACACACAAAAAAAAAAAACGTTAAGTAATACTCAGAAAACAACGAGGAGACTTGGAGATCTGAAAAAACACGATGACGCATATACCCAACGTGGATAAATGAATGCACGAGTTGCAAAGCTTTATCATCTAAGACTGGCCAAAAGACCGTCATCGGAGAGACCCCTATAAGTGATCTGTTTTAAAGGGTGCCCAGGAGAGAGAGTAGAGTGGGAAACACGATCACGGGGAGAGGGGGGCGGGGTGCAGTCTCTGGGGGGTCGATAATTGACAGAAGGGGTAAACCGCGAAGACAAATTTAGGTGATAGGTTTTCAGGTCGTCTCAAACCTAATATAAATCTAGGTCATGTGCATTTCAGACCACCAGAATTTTCGTTAAACTTCGCTCCAAAATCTGTCCTACCCCTTTAGAGAAATGTGGTTGCAAGAAACCCATGGACATAAAAACATTTTGCACTGCCCACGCAACAAACACCGAATTAACTTATTAAGCCGGAACTAAAAAAAGCACAAAAGGTAAGGCAGTTTTTAGGCAGCATTGAGCGCCTCTCTTTTTTTAATAATCTTGGATTGAACTGGAGACCACTCTATTTTGAAAGTGACCAGCAACTACTGCCCATGAGTGAAAAACCATCCATTGAATATATGCAAACAGTTCACAGCACATGATGTACATGTGCTGCTTTAAAACTTCCACCCAAACGAAACCTACAAACCGATGATCGTCTTAATTAACAAGAATCACCAATTAAAAACACATTTCATAGATTAGACGTTACCTTGAGTTTGTAATTTTCCATGTTATTGTATATTACTACCCAGGTAAGTACACTCCTAAATTTGACCACTATTTAAAGTCACCGAACTGAAATTTAAGGCGAAGCTCAATAGTGCTTTGTACAGTTTTCCAAGAAGGCAGAGGGGTGCTCAAGAAAGTGTGCCATTACTGCTAGACTATAAGCAGCCCTTTGCAGAGCATACATACTACTGGCTATAAAATTCTGATCTTGGCCTGCGCTTCCCTACGGAGCTGTCCGGCTCTTCTTCTGCTTCATGAAGGGAGGAAAAAGATGCAAAGGATCCCCTGGTTTTGGGCTTCTTCTTCGGTCCTGCAGGGGCGTTAAAAAGCAGTTTGTTCAAAGATGGCGGTTTCTTGAGGCCCTTGGTGAGTTCATGAAAAGGGATGTCTTCAGATAAGACTCCCAGGAAGGCACTGGTAGACCCCAGGATAGAAGCAGCAACCTTTGAGTTCTTCTTGACGGGAGTGCCCTGACCAGCGATTAAAATGCTTGGGTCATCCAAAATGTACCGTACTGCCAGTGAGGTGCTTTTTTGCAGGTATTGATGAGCCTTTTTCCCACTCCAGTCCCTGAGGTGAACCTTGGCATCATAGTTCCTGACTAGCTTGAGGATGACCTCTTCGCGCCCATGTATGGCAGCTACGTGTAGAGGCGTGTAACCACCAAAGGATTTCATGTTGACATCAACTTTCAAACCTTCCTTTTTGGCAATTTCAATCAACGTTGTTAGCATTTCCGAATTGCCACTCTTTGCTGCCCAGTGGAGTGCAGTGAACCCAGACATGAAGTCCTTCTTCTCGATTAGCTCGGAATCGTTCAGCAAAAGACCGTAGAGGTGATGGGACCAGCGGCCCGCCGTGCTTTTCACCAGCCAGTCGTGCTCTGCAGACTCCAGTGGGACAGTGTCTGAGAACTTGCTCTCCTCATTTGCCTTTAATGATCTGGACACCCTTTTGAGGTGTGGGGATCTGGCCCCAGTTTCATCATGTTGTCTTCTCTTCGTGTGAGGAGATTTAGGCCGAGCCATATTAGCAGAAAGGGATGATGCAAAATGTTCCTTGTTTTGAAGAAAGGTCCTTTCCTGACCCGTGCCGATGTCATGCTGGTTTTCATCCTGTGTGATTCTGATGGGCGGCGGAGGACACCTAAGGGGCAACATGAAAGGTTTCTGAGCAGGTTCTTTGTGTTGCCTCCTCTTTGCTTCTGCAGTCAACATTTGTGGATTGCTTGTAGGCTCTGCCTTGTCTATCCTGGTCACGAGGGTAAAGACAGATTCTCTCATCTGGTCAGGGTCATGAGGGTCTCCACTTTGCTCCTTAATCTTTGCCAATGAAGGGTCATTGGTCAGAAGATCTTGTACTGCCTCCTCATGCTCCTCTGTATGGGCACAGGTTGGCAACATTCTGGCTCGGTTAATTGCTTGTTCCAGAAGGTCCAGGGATCGTCTCCTGGGTGGTGGGTCAGATTCTGGGGAAAGGTAGCCTAGTGAAGAATGATAGTCATCCAGAGCTCCAAGGGAGAGTCTCCGCTCCCCACCCAGACTGGCATTCCGAACACCTCCTGCTGAAGCTTGTGCAGCTGGCATTCTGTAACCAGCTGCAGAGGATCCCTCTTGGGGACTACTGCAACTCTCCTGACAGTCTCTACGAACAGCTTGAGGAGCCCTGCGCCTTTGTGGTGTTTCTCTGTTTTCTAGATCTTGGGCCTCAGTGTATGGTACCACCTTTGGATGGCTATCACCCTCTCTTGGTCCACAGGGCCACTCTCCTTGGCTCCTGGTCTGGGGTTTCTCTTCTGCAGGAGTTGTACTGGGTTCCTCTGTGGAATAACTACTTTGGGAGCTCTCTCCTTGGCTCCTAGTACTCTCTCTGGGTCTCCTGGTTGCCTCTCGCCTACTCATGGGTGGGAGATCGTCTTCTTCATCCTTGGCTCGGGTCCCGTCTCTGGAGCTTCTGAGATGCAGGATATCACCAGTTTTCTTGCTAGAAGAGCTCTCTTCACTGCTGGTGATAGGAGGGGTCAGAGGAGCAGTGTCCAGGCTTCCCACCCCTTCCCCTGCGTCGAGCAGCTGCAGGTACTTCTTCCTGAGAACCACATACTTGGTGCCATCCTCATCCTTCACCACCGCCAGGGTGTTCACAAAGCCCTTGAAGCGCTCCCGGTTGGCAGCTTTTTGGCTGGGGTCTGAGGAGTCCAGAAGGGGTTTAAATCTACCCAGTAGCTCAGAGTTCTTCACTTTTCCTCCCTCCTGCAACAGGAAGTGCAACACAGTCTCCTGACTGACTTCAGTCATGCTGCCAGTGCTGAGCGGGGTTCACTCCAGGCCCTGGGAGACTAGATGCTGAGGGGGAATTCTGGGAAAGAGACTGCTGGTGATAAGCTGGGGGGTGGGGTTACTCCCGAAGAAGAGGGGTGATGGCCAAAAGAGTGGGAGAATAGTCCTAGGGAAGAACTCGGGGTGCGGAAAAAAACGAGCAGTGCGACAGACTCCTGTTAAACAGCAAGTTGGGGCGCAGGAGTTCTCAGGCACAGGAGAAGAGTCAAAAGAGAGGGGCAAGATTTGGCAACGTGGTGCGGGCAGGGGCTGGGCAGACCTAGGGAAACGCAGTGGACAGAGTCTTGGGGCAAACAGAGCAAGCCCCACTAGAAGAGTTTTGGGACAGATACCTAAGAAGCGGTAGTGGAGAAGTGAGTGGAAAGGCAGGAACAAGGATAACAGGAGGGTGGAATCCTCGGCAGGACGAATCCTGAGGGCAGGGGAGAAAGTAAGTGCAAAAAGAAGGAACGAATATTGGGAAAAGTAAGTCCCGCTGGAGTAGGGGAAGTGTTCTGGGAACAGCAGGAGGTCTTGGATTATGAAATGAAAGTCCAAGGTAAGAGCAGATCACAGGGAGCCTTCAACAGAAATATTTTCTAGAGGAGAATCCCGATTAAGCAGGTCGGCCAGGAATCTGGAGCAGTTAACGAGGTCCAGGGGAGTCAATATAAGACCTTGGCGTGCAGGACAGGTGAGACAGGTTCCTCGTCAGAGTAGAACGTATAGGATCCTGGGGGCGCAAAGCACGTACTAAAGAATTAAATCGCAATTCCAGGTTCCAGGGAAGCAGGAGTGGCTCCGTGCGCGGAAGAGGAGCTCCGGTGCTTTTTAGAGAGCCGCCCCGGTGCTGTGATCAGGGCGGGCTCGCGTGGCTCTCACGGGGAAAACTCAAGCAGGTTTTTGTGAAGCGGGATCCCGGATTGCAGGGAAGATCCGGCGTGTTCCCGGGGATCAGGAGAGGGCCTTTAGATACACGTCGTTTTTCTATTTTCGGATCATAGCTCCTGACACCCTAAGGCAGTTTCTTCCAGCTCAGCCCTTCCCTCTGGGACTCTCAGTGTTATTACCTGCGCCTTCCGGGGTGAAACTTTAGCAGCCAATCCGTGGGCGCGCAGCCTGCAGCCGGCGCGAGCAGGAGAGGCTCAGCGCCGGACCACAACTCCCACGAGCACCTGAGCCGGTTGGGCTGGGTTAAAACACACCTAAGCCGCACAAGAATGCCTCAGAAAATGTAGTATCTCATGTTGGACAGTATGCAAGACTAAATTCACGTATGAAAACTCGCCCTGCAAAGAGCTTAGAAATTGTTGCAACATGTCCCTGCAAAGTGCCTAGAAATGGTTGCAAAATGCTCGAGTGCCTTCAAGGCTCGCACACCTAGGTACCCGCAATGTGTAATGCCACATTAGTAATTTGAAGTCTTACATCTGAGAAAAAGGGTGCATAGAACCAGAGCTAGGACGTGGAAACTTATCGGATGTACCTGATCGTATAAATAAGCATGTCAACCACACACGTGGGCTGTCATATGAGATGTATATATAGACCACGATTTTGCAGGTTAAAGTAATGGGTTTTGGTGTAATTCCGTGGACATTCTCGTGAGTTTCACACATTCGTAAATGATTGGGAATTATAGCAGATTTATGGGCATGCGCCTGACATGTACACATTAAAGACATTTAAAGATGCGATGAATATATTCGCAGCCAGCGTAACCCCCAGGTAAGGATGATGATTTTTTTTTTCTATGCCATCAGTGACCACATATTTCTCCCATGGGCTTTACACTTACAAATAATTATTTTCAATTATGTCAGTCAAACTGGATTCATTTAAATCAGGCACGACTAGAATCCCAAGAATGCTTTTTGCTGTTAAATGAAGGTCCAGGACTGGAGCTAATGGTCCCTAGATGCATTGTATAGGTGATACCCCACGCTAGGGCGAATGAATAGGGACATGCATTCTGGGACCTGTAGTGTCTCTGTGATAACTGCACATGTGGGTTTAGTACTTATTATTGGGAAAGGGCTATTGGCTAACAGCTTAAGGCAGCGGTCGAAAAGCATTAAAGAAGTTTGGGAACTGTGATGCTGCATGCAATGGAGGCAAGGTTGGTAAGTGTGGGGGCGGGATAAAAGGTGTGGATGAAAAAAATATGTAAGTTTTTTTGGTCTTTCGGGTAACTACATATAAAATATTGTGCGGCTTAAAATAAATACAAGTGAAGTTAATCATTGGAAAACGCATTACAGTCAGGCTTGATTAAATTACATTATAAAATCCTACTAGTGAATGCACTGCAGAGGTCTGTGTGTGTAACCAGAGAGCCACAGAATTTAGGGCCAGATGTAGCAAAGGTTTTTCCCCATTCTGTGTCTATGGAAAAAAGTGTTCGTACATATGTGTCGTACGTGAGTTAACGTACGAGGCCGCAGGGACAGAACTGGTCTGTCTTCTATGTTTAGGCGCCTCATGACGCCACAACCAATCCGTAGCGAGGACGGTCGTGACGTCAGGGGGCAGCGCGGCAGAAAGGCAGAGGCGCGAACAAAGCGCGGTGTTGCGGCCGGCCGGCTCCTCGTGGGCCTTATTTCTTGTGGCAAGAATAAAAGATATTAACATGAAATCCGGCTCCCTTGCATCCTTCATACTTGCCACTACAAATGGCGACGAGGGTCACAGCTTCTAACAAGGCCCACGAGTGTAGCCCACCTTACCTGGTGTTTCGGGAGGCCAGTGGAAAGCGCTGATATCTCTTCACGTGAGACTACATGCAACCCCTAAGGCGCTGATGCTGCGATCTCCACACGATTGATTTTGACGACTCCTACCGTTCTGCGCAGCCCAGTAGCTTCCCATAGTGGATGCTGCACCTGTATCACGCGGTCCTTCCAAGTGTGGCGCCCGCTTTCCAGCCATGTCGCAGACAGGTCATATCTGCGTACCTCCTCTCTTCCTGGACTCTCCTGGTAAGCCATGCATGAAGTGGAAAGGATGGCTGCGCGCATTTGAGAACTATATTATCTCAATTGATGGTCAGGGGTATAGCCCCGAACGGAAAAAGTCTTTGTTATTCGGACTGTTGGGGAAGGCTGGACAAGAGGTTTTCGATAGCCTGCCGGTTTATGTGAATCCCCATGGAGCCACAGCTCCGCTGAATGAGTACCAGGAGGCTGTACGGCGGCTTGAGTTGCAGTATGCGGAGGAGTGCAACATCATGGTGGGGCGCCATAAATTCGCACTGCGGAAACAAGAGGAAGGAGAGACTATCGAAGAGTATATTGCATGTCTACGTGTTCTAGCTCAAGATTGTGAATTTGCAGCGATGACTGATACGTACATTAGAGATCAGGTGGTGTTCTACTGCCATTCAAAGAAAGTGCAGGAACGTTTGCTTTCATGCAGGAATCCTTCACTGAAGGACGTAATAGCCATTGCAAAGGCAGTGGAACGCTCCATGGTATCTTCCAAGGAACTGGCGAACACTAGTCAGGCTTCAAATGTGTTCTATGTACAGGACAGCCGTAAACATGTGCCCAAGGCTTCAGACAGGGCGGCGAGTGATAGAGGGAGAGGCAGGAGGCAGCTCGTCTGTTTTAGATGTGGGTCAAAGGATCACTTAGCGGATAGCAGGGCCTGCCCTGCCGTGCACAAAAGCTGTTCTAAATGCAGGAAGTTGGGCCACTTTGCGGCAGTATGTAAAGCAAAAAAATATAATACGGGCATGAAAGTGAGCTCGGTAAGCGAGAGTGACACTGATGCGGATGCGGACATTGTGTTGTCCATTGATGGTGAGGACGGTAGAGTGAAGGGTCCCATTGGCTCCGTCATGATTGGTGTGATAAAATTGCCATTTACGGCTGATTCTGGTTCCCCCCTTACCCTGATCTCTGATAGGACATTTGATTCAAAATGGCAAGATGTACGACTGCATGAGACGGATGTGAGTCCAAAGGCCTTCGGGGAACACGACATAGTGATGAAAGGTTACTTCTGGGACTCCCTCACCTTTCGAGGGCGCACTGTGAGAACAAAGATATATGTGGCTGAAAATGGGAGGAGCCTTGTGGGATGGAAGGACCTGGCGAAGCTAGGTGTGATGCTAGTCCCTGGGGCAGAAGATCCCATAGTTCTGAGAGATGACTGGGTCAATTATGTGCAGCCTGATGATTTACATGATGGATTAGCTGAGGTCCTCGAAATGTTTGACTCCGTTTTTGAAAACAAGGTAGGGTGTGTAAGAGGATTTGTGCATGCTATACGGTTAAAAAAGGGTGCCCTACCAATTAAGCACAAAGTCAGAACGATTCCTCTTTCTGTAAGGGGGGAGCTTAAGGCTGTTCTTGATAAGCTGAAAAGGGAAGGAGTAATAGAGGAAGCAGGTGCATCAGAATGGGTGTCCGCAATCGTGGTGTCCAAGAAGAAGAGGACAGGGGACATTCGGTTGTGTGTAGACCTGCGATCACTGAACACAAATATCCTGGTGAACTGCCATCCTCTGCCCAACATTCAGGAGATATTGTCGGCCACAGCAGGATCGAAGTTTTTCACCCTGATAGACCTGAAGTCTGCATACCACCAGGTATGTCTCACAGAGGAATCCAAGGAACTTACCACCTTTATTACCCCGTTTGGAGCATACAGGTACATCCGTCTTCCATTCGGCCTTGCATCGGCCTCGGGCGTCTTTCAAAAGCTAATGGACCTCCTCTTCTGCGATATGAAGGGGGTTGAAGCATTTCAGGACGACATTCTGATACACACGGAAGACGAGAAGGGGCACTTGGAACTGCTGCGCAGAGTGTTGGAGGTGCTACAAAAAAGGGGGATGACAGTCTCCAAAGACAAGTGCAAATTCATGGAAGGCAAGATAGAATACTTAGGGCATGTGCTTACCCCAAATGGCATTGCGCCGAAAGATGATTTAGTGAGGGCCATACGAGATGCCCCTTGCCCAGGAGACAAAGACGCCTTGCGATCGTTCCTGGGACTCAGCGAATACTATTCCAAGTTCATGCAAGGATACGCAACCACTGTGGAGCCTCTAAGGAAACTGCTACGGAAGAACGAAAAATATACGTGGACACAGGAACAAAGCACTGCCTTCGAATCCGTCAAACAGGCAATCGCCGCGGCCCCAGTATTACGACCGTACAACAAGGACCTCCGGAATGTAATCATGGTTGACGCTAGTGCCAAGGGAATCAGTGCAGTGTTTTGCCAATTCCAAGGGAAGAAGGAGAACACTATTGCATTTATATTGCGGTCATTGAGCGAAGCAGAGAAGCACTACAGCACCATCGAGCGGGAGACGCTCGCGTGCGTCTGGGCCGTGGAGAAACTGAGAAATTATTTGTGGGGCAGGGAGTTCGAATTAGTCACCGACCACAAACCCTTGATATACATGATGAACGGTGAAGGACGTGGCAATGGCAAAGCCAGCTCGAGGCTCCTACGTCTACTGTCTAAGTTGCAAGAATATCACTTCACCGTCAGACACATCAAAGGGGGTCTCAACTGCAGGGCGGATTGCCTATCTTGCATACCGATCCCGGATGAGGAGAATGATTCCCTGGACGACACGGAGTGCGTTGTGGCAATGGTTGACGCAACAGCCATGTGCGAGGGATCCATATCAGAGGAAGAATGGTTGACGGCTCAGGAGAAGGACGTGACTATGCGGAGGGTGATGGACCACATGAAGGCTCATTGGCCCCCTATCCGGAACTTGCACGGGGCACTCAGAAGTTTCCAACAGATTAGTTCCGAACTCACCATCGAAGGCGGCTTTGTGAAGAGACACGAGCTGTTTGTACCTCCGGAAAGTTTAAGAGACAAGCTAATCAGGATTGCCCATAAGGGCCACCCGGGCAATACCGCTACAAAGAATCTCCTCAAGCAGTACTACTGGTGGCCAGGGATGTGCAGCGACGTCAGCAGATTCATTGATCGGTGTGGACCGTGCTTAAGGGCCGATAAGCACTGGAAGACGACAAAAGGAAAGTTGCAGCTGGTGGACATTCCTGCTGGCCCGTGGAACAAGATTGCCATTGATTTTGCGGGCCCATTTACAATGCTACCTGACGAGTGTAGACATCTCATCGTCCTTACGGATTACTTCTCCAAATGGATTCACTACAAGTTCGTCAGGGAAGTTACCACTGAACGAGTGATCAAGGCATTGACGAAAATTTTCGCGATTGAGGGACAGCCGAAGATCATGGTGTCGGACAACGGCACCCAGCTAGTGTCCAGGCAGATGACTGGATTAAGCAGGAGAAGGCCCCGCTGTACAGCCCGAAGAGCAATGGGCAGGTTGAGCGTATGAATAGATTCCTCAAAGAGGGCGTGCAACAGGCGATCGCTTCCAACATGAATGTGAAAGCGTTTCTGGCGGACAAGGTGCACACTTTCCACAACACGCCCAGTGAGGTTACTGGACACACTCCGTTTTATTTGATGAGAGGGAGAAGATGCATGAGTGAGCTTACCCCCAAATTCAATAAGTGGTATGACATGAACCGGGAAATTGAGGCAGAATCTGATGAGAGGTTGAGAGTCAAAGCAAGAATAGTGGCCAAACAGGAAAACAATAAGCGGTACGCTGACATGGCGAATAGAGCCAAAACTAAAAATATAGCGCAAGGGGATTGGGTATTGGTGAAGAAACCTAACAGGGTGATGAAGGGGGAGTCTGTGTTTCAAACCCCGGTGCGTGTGCAAGGAGTGACAAGAGGGGCAGTCTGTCTGGAAGGAGCGGGGTGGCGGAGCAAGGACGACATAGCTAGGCTCAAGGCTGGTCAAGAGAAAATCATCATGAAAGATGTCCGTGTGGATGGGGCCGAATGCACGGATGATGTTGACGAGTGGCAAACTCACGAAGCCAGGGATGTAGTCATTGATGAGGAGGAATGTGCGAATACGCCTTCCAGGTGAGGAATAAGTGGACAGGGGAGTGCAGAGCGATGCGAGAAGGCATGGCGTGGCTTGACGGATGCCTCAGGACAGAATGGTTGCAGGCCCGAATCTGTGGAGAGCGACAGTCACAATGTAATGGTGTCAAGCCGAGAGGGTGCGTGCGCCGTCAAGGCGAATTCACTTCAGTATGTTACTCCGAGCAGGCCAATTAGGTGTATCCGAGCCCCCAAGAGGTTCGAAGATTTTGTTATGAGGTGAAGTTCCTTAAGTTTTCTTGTTCTGTTGAAAAGGGAGATGTCGTACGTGAGTTAACGTACGAGGCCGCAGGGACAGAGCTGGTCTGTCTTCTATGTTTAGGCGCCTCATGACGCCACGACCAATCCGTAGCGAGGACGGTCGTGACGTCAGGGGGCGGCGCGGCGGAAAGGCAGAGGCGCGAACAAAGCGCGGTGTTGCGGCCGGCCGGCTCCTCGTGGGCCTTATTTCTTGTGGCAAGAATAAAAGATATTAACATGAAATCCGGCTCCCTTGCATCCTTCATACTTGCCACTACAATATGGCCCTTAATCTTGCACTCCCTTGCACTACCACTCCGAACGAATAAATCTGTGTTATGAGGAAGCTTCAAGTGATTCAATCAATTACAGCCAATACCGGCCTCAAGCAGCCTTTAAATCTGCAGATTAACCAGTTCTGCATACTTACATTTCTTTCAGGCAAGCAGGCACCCCAGCAAGAAGACTTGTTACTTCTTCTGACTGCCCCTCCCTCGGTTTCAAAGCACAGGCGACTCATGCTTGACACTTCAGCTGGAGCTAAACTATCAGAATTACCCGACCCGGGACAGTTGTTTTTTTACAAAAAGCAAGGGGAACTGTTTTTCATCTATTAAAAAATTATGGGCACGTCGTGCCCCTCTGATCCGCCCACTTCAACTTCTGGCTTAATGTGTCACATGAGAGAGGTCAGTGTGGTGCTGAGGAATTGGAATGTCAGGTGGATGATACAGGTCAGTACTGTGCTGTGTATCTTGCCCCAAAGACGACATGTACGAGGTACCAGGACTTTTTTATTAACTTCCTTGACAACGGTAAGGCCCAACCATTAACAATCTTAAGCGCAGTGGTTTATTTCAGCTAAACCATTTGATCCTCTGAATGCTGCGCATGTGCAACATTACGTACCTCTGAAAAAAAAAGAACACAAAATATTAGCACTCTAGAACTTCTGTGAGATAGTCAACAATTTCCTTCTGTGGAAGAGGAAACCCATTGTCAGTTCCTAGCTCTTGGATGATGTCATGAGTTACCATTGATATCTCTAGTTTTGGGATCAGTATATCGGCTAATGTGGTGTTTACCAACTCAACCTTGGGGTATTTGGAATAGCCATCAAGCACACTGGAAGGTGGTGTTTCTCTGGCAGACGTCTATATTCCACTCTGGCCATGACCTATGGAGCTTTAGGGATGTCTTTTGTGATGACAGAGGCTAGTGGTTCTTGGATTTCTGACACTTGGTACATTGCATGCTCTCAACCATTTCACAGAGTCAGGGGAACCACACCATGCTCCTGATTGTGCTCTTAGTTTCAACAATGTATTGATGTTTGTCTGTGATGTGTGAGCTGGACAGCTTGCATGGCCAGGTTCTGAGGAATCACCCACTGATGACCTCTGAGGTGGCGCCCCTTTGAATTATACAAAGATGCTAGTATCTGTTGGGCCTCAGGTGTCTGTCTGGAGGTATGATTTTCATTAACTTCCAATTCCTTTGTCAGACTGCTTGGAGGGCTAGTTGTAGAAAGACATTTCTCTAGCTTATTGGATCTCCTCCAGGAACATCGGTATATGCAGGGATCATTTGTTTTCTAACATAACATATTCCTCTGTCTCCTGGGTTTTGCCTTCTTCTTCTTCTTCTTCTTCTTCTGGGCTGACCTTAATGTTGTGACAGGTAGTCAGACGGATATTGAGAAACAGGCAGGTATAGTCCCTGATAGTATTGATGGAATTGTAGAATCTAACTCTTTCTCCTGGGTGGAGGCTTTGAGGCAGAAATTTTAAACAGGGAATTTACGAGGTGGTCATCAGTGCAGCTATTGAAAGGGTGCCCATACAAATCAAATAACGATACATGTGCCGACATCCCCAAATTATTGCAATGGCTTCCCGTTCGATCCAAGAGTATCACTGTTCAGTGGAGGCAAGGGTTTGGCTGGCATAGACAACAGACACCCATAATTGTCTCTGAGACATACAGCTCTCACCCCACTTTGGCTGGTGTATACAGTTAACTCAGAGTCCTTGGCGAGGTCATAGTAAGCCAGAGTGGTGTCTGTGAACAGCACATCTTTGGTGTTTTGAAACGCTGTCTGGGGTGTTCTGTTCCATGTCCAGGTGATGGATGCTTTTGTGAGTTCTCTTAATGGCCCCGTGAAGGAGCTAACTATGCTGGGAAAACATCTCACCCCAGTAATGGAGGTTTGGCTGGTGCAGACTTGATAGCATGCATTTTAGCAGGATGAGAAACAACTCCTTCACCAAGAAATACTACCCAAAGAAACTGATGGATTGTTTCATAAACTCACATGTCTCTCAATGAAGAGTAAGACCGCAGTCCTGAAGTTGTTGCAGCATTTTGTGGAGCCGGGTGTGATGCCCGTTAAGGATGCAGGCAAGGATGAGAGTCATCACAGCTGTTGAGGACACCCCCTCAGCCTGGACAGTACTTGTTGAATAGTGTTCTGGAAGACCTCCTCCATATTAGAGATACCAAAATGAAACCTTTTGGATCAGCAAAGGCCTGGATGAGTGGAGAAGGATCTGATATACCTTGATTGGGATCTTGCTGCTGCTGGCAGGGGCCTTCATCTGCAAAGCCCTCGCTTTCGATAGTCCCTGTTCTTGAAGTATCTGCTCTATTAATTTTGCTGAAGCAAATCTCTGTATGAACTGGCCCCCAATCGCCTCTGCTTTATAATGCAGCATGCATGTGCTTAAGAGTTCTTTGAGCTCGGTTTAAAAGCCATCTACGGATTCATATGGACAGTGTTGGACTTGGTGGAGTCGGAATCGGGGTTTGCTATGGACACAAATTGGTCACTAAGGACTTGTGGACATGAGGATATTGAAGCAATTGTGGTGTAGTTGAATTTGGCCCCATCTGCTAGGATGTGAGACAGTTTAAAGATTTCTTTTCCAGTAATGTGTGGGATAAGGTACCACTTCCTGTCCTCCACAACTTCTGTGGATGCAAAATATATTTCCCATCTTTTCGTCCCCAGATTCCATATGGGTGTTGAGCTGATGGCAATCTTGAGGTCACAAGGGGGCTGGTGACTGGGATTGATGACATGACTGTACCTTCAATCGTTCTGGCAGCTGGAGTGGATCCCTGTGTGCAATGTAGGCTTTAGTTGATGGCTGGGTCTGGACAACCTGTGATTGCCCACATAATTTACTGTTCTTATTGGATTTGGTATGGCTGGTCACTGTTTGTTTACTAGACTGGTGTATTTAAAATAAAATTGCCCTGGTATAATCGACATACAAAACTGTTGTTACTTGGTGAGCGTCACCCACCCTCTGGTTTTGTGTTTCTGACTTTCATTTTCTGTGCATTATGTCCCTGTGTCTCTGCCCTATGCAGTCGGTCACGAGGGTACAAATGGTGGAAATTGGAGTGCTGTGGAGTTTTCTGGGTCTGTGTTTCATCCTGTCACCCACGTGATGAGGCCTGGCGAGTATCTCAGAGAGCAAGCCCGGTTTCCTTTTCTCTCCGGTGGCTACTGTCATTGCAGATCATTGGTAGAAAACAGCATGGCTAGAGCTGAAGCCAGAGACAGCACTACTGTTGTTGAGTGTTTGGGTTCTGGCTGCCTCCTCACCGCCAAAGTGGTAACGGGAAATATGTAGGCCACATGGATGACACAGGGCACTGTATTGTAGTGTAGAACTTTCTCCAAAGACCAAGTACACAAGATCCATGGGTCTTTTTTTTATTAACTTCTACAATTAAATAGCTTGGGCCAAACTATTAACAATCGTATACGGGTTGGAATACCCTGACATTTGCTCCTAAGTGTGCTGTGCACACTCTGCCTATTTGACAGTCACAATAGAGGTTCTACCAAGTGAATGATATGCCAAGACTCACATATACGGATGGAGGGCTCTGCCAAATAGCCACTTGTCATGCGTGACACTGTCAGACAGTCCCGGACTTGCTGTCGACAGCACTTTCAGTTCTGTGACTTAGAGGCAAATGTAATATATTTAATCGAGAAATCCAACTAACAACGCACTGATACCAGATGGTAAAATGATGCCTAAAAATAAGAATAAGCTGAATGACATTGAGCTGAATGGCTGGTATTCGTTGGCTACTTATCATTATGTCTAGCATCCGGTTATGTCTAGCACAAGTTACACAACAGATCGACTTGTTTTTTCCTTTGTATCGTGTTATTTGTAGCCCTGTTCATTCCAATATAAATTCATGACTGCAAGTACCAGAATTCAAAGACATATTACAAAATAGGAAAATCAGATACTCACACAAGGTGTAGGGAAACCTGAGAGGTTTGCAATGGCACTGTCATTATTTAACGTGGAGCTAAACATGTGACCACATACACCCATCCTTTCACAGCATGAAATATGATGAAATGTGTCTGGTGACCAAATTCTTTGTTCCAACAAAGCAGGAAGTCTCGAATTCCTTACAATTACATCTCTCTCAAACCCACAGTGATGATCTTTCTGGAGAGAAGTTCCCTGATGAGAACTGCAATTATCACCAACTCTGTGGCCAGCAAGTCGGAGCAATCAGCAAAAAGCAAAGATACAATTCAACACTTGGAAACTGAAGAAACAAACAATGCACCTAGCATCCACCCTAGGGATTTTGAACTCACAGAAGGTGGACTAAAGTTTGCCTAGTTCTTACATGCAGTCAGGTAAGTCTCTCAGTCGACCTCCAAAGTACGAATGTTAAACAGGGTATATCCCAGGCGACCTCATCTTCTCAAACTAGACCCAGAATACCTCACAAAACAAAACCTGGTGGTCACAGAAAAAACTCATGGGTCTGACAACTTTGCGCCTCAGTGCACTGCAATGTGGCTGTATTTTTCTGAAACCATAGCATGACCCTCCAGACCAGATTCTATCCCACAAGACAAACACATTCGGGGATTACATTTTGTGGATCAGTGAAATAAATACAACTAATTAATCCCTTGGATAAATGGATCCATGTTTAAGGCTGGAGACACAAATGTCTCGGTATTCTCGTACAGCACATAACATCATTAGGTAGTTTCGATAGGCCTGATCTGAATGGACATCGCGCTGCTGCACCCTGTGCAACCCAACTCACACCCGGCCCATGTTTTCCGTTTCGTATGAAACCTAAACATCTCACTATTATCCGCTGGGACAGTGGTGGGAATGGCTGTTTTTTCTGCGGATCAGACTCATGGGGTGAGTGACCTCCACAGACACTCTATTGGTGGGCAGTAATGAAGTGGTCATGGAGGTCACAGGATGCATTGTGCACATGATCACACAACCAAAATGATGACAGGGTAATCCAGTGGACTGCAATTCTGAATAAAGATAGGCCACTCAGGATTTTTATGACAAACGTTCACATACAAGACAGTGATGGTGGAACAATAATTCGATTTCCGCACAGCTGAGGTCAACTATCTTATAAAAGGAGCACTTAAGCAAAATATTTGGTGTCACAGTGTCATAATGCTTTGTTTTGCATTTTTACTACTGTTCTTTACCCTCCTGGGGCTTTAATGTTTGTCATTTGTTTTTGTCACAAGCTTTATTTTGATTGTTCCTGTCACACTTTCTTCTGTGTTTCTAGTCCGAACTCTTCATACTTCCCTTTTTGTAGTACGAGCAGGTGCTGGATTTTCCTCATCTGACGGACCACTGCCTATCATCACGTTTAGGAGTTTTTTTGTGACGCCGGGGTTTTCCTCTTCTTCAGACATTTGTCCCGTGGAATCTTGACAGTTTCCATGGGATCTCTAAGAAAACTGCCAGCTTGACTTCTAGTATAGGGTTTTTGCTACCTGGTATTTCACAAAAGAAAGAAAAGAGCGGCCATTGTGACCTGTCCTTGACATGCACTGATATTGACCCAGATGCCCAAGCCAAAGATCACATCTGTACTGCAAGATAAGCAAAAACAAATATTCAAGTGAGTTCAGATAACCCTCAAAAAGGTATGTCCTTTGGCCTGGTGCTGAGCAGCCCTGACAGTGTCACCTCAATGCTGGATACAGTGCTATATCCACAGAAGAAGAATACAAAATCAACAATAAAGCCACCAACAAACGATTCAATCATGGCTATGGCTGGGGGCGTGGTCCTGCAGCTGACCAAGATGGCTGCTCGGTAGACAGGCTCCAGAGGGGTAAGAGATTCATACACAGTTATCTGGCACAAAATTCGATGTGATGTGCAGCTCACAAATTAAGGACCGCAGATGGTGGAAATATTGATGAAGGCCAAGGCCCAAAAAAGATGGGACAAGGGTTCTGTATATATTGAGCCACTGATGATCGAGGTGAGGCCAGGAGGAGCGACGCGATTCCCCAGCCTGGCTTTGAATGGAGTCGGTATTGTAGTGTGGAGATGGTGAGGGTTGGCCAAACTAGCCAAATGTTTTGCCGCTGAGGAGCGGAGTGTGCACCTTCATTGCCTCCACTGAAAGGAGACAACGAGGTGGCAGAGCTGAGAAAGGAGGTGAGGCTGTTTATTGGAGATCGAAAGTAATTAGCTGAGGAAAGGAGCGGAAAGAGTGGGCTTGGGCTGCCACTGTTCCTGCTGTTGAGGAGACCTGGCAAATCGGGGATTCCTCCTCCCCGTTCGACCTAAAACCCAAAAGGCAACAAGAATTAGATGCCAGGAAGGCCTGGCACTCAATCACAAGAGATAATGGCGTTAGTGAAACTCAAGAGGCTGCACTGTAAGGTGGAACATGAGAAACAAGAGAGGAGGGTTCCCACATCCACCCATTTTTCCAGTGGCAGGCGGCTGCAAATAACTCCCCCCCTTGGACATCTGAACTTGTGAAATGGGTGGCATTCTCTTGCACCCTGAGGGAATGCAAATCATTTACTGCGTAGAAGTGACTTCCTGCGCTGCAGCAAGATGCTGGATCATGGTATTTAATTTACATGGTGTGTCGCGCAAGTGGTAAGGGGTGGCACAAACCAAAATGAGGAATTATGCATTACTAAAGGCTCTCAAGAGATCATTTTCCATGGCCTACCCATGATTGCCAGGGCTTTGAGGGATAGTGGGGGAGGACATGGCAGACAAGAATACTCCTTGAAGGTGATCCATTATGTTAAGAATTAGTTGGAACTAAAAATATATGCAGTGACAATCAGGCTTTTAGGGTCAGATGTTAGGAAACTGATTAACAGAATCAAAGAAATGTAAAAACCAGTAGAGACCCTTACAAACAACACAAAGAGCATGGGAGGATTTGTGGATCGCCATTGTAGGGAAAACAAGCAGATCATAGCAAAGCTTGAGGGCTACAAAGGGCTCTAGGCGAGGAATAACCTTAGAGTAGTGGGACTTCCTGTAGTGGTGGAGGGCTCTGGTGCTAAACTCTTCTTTGGGGACAGCCTTTAGAACACCCTTAAACCAAAAGGCATATTTAAATTTTGTAACAGACACATCACATAGATCCCTAATTTATTCACCAAATCCAGGAGCTCTACCCACAACTATGATTACAAACATTTTTATTCATAGAAAAAGAAATACAGTCTTTCAATCAGCCCGACAGAAGGAGCAGCTTCAATTGCAGAATGCGAAAATTCGAATCGTTTCAGACTTCACATTTAAAGTTCAAAGGTAAAAAGAAGCTTTGATGAGATAAAAAAACCTCTTGAGGGCAGAGAAATAAAGTTTATATTGATGTTTCCAGCCCATATGCGGCTCATCAATGAAGGAAAAGCGTGGCACTCTGGCCCTGCAGATGAGGTCTGGAGCTGGCTTGACTGCTGGAGACCAGTACAAACCAAACTCCGGTTCGAGGAAAGAGCTAGAAGAAAGGGCCTGTAAATCATGGGAGAAATCAGAAAAGACAGTATTCAGAGGAAGGAGAGCGGGATCAAAGCGACAGGACACTCAAAGAAGAGGTCAGAATGGAGGATTAAGATGAATTGTGGGGTAACAAAGTCAGGCAGACAGGAGACACAATGGAGACATTTAGGTCTAGAAACTCAGCAGAGGCCCACCAATCGGGAGTGTGACATGGGGCTGATGGAACTCGCAGAACAAGTTATGTGTATTTGATGCATAATATTATGGTGTATTATGGGGATTTCTAAAGTTGGAAAGGCACATCCAATGGGGGCATATTTATACAGTGATTGTGACACCAAAGTTATGGCAACAGGCACTCTGCAAATTGTTGGAATAGGTAGTTTAGAATCTGCAGTGTTGGGTAGTGGTGCACGGGGTGAGGGGTTGTGGAGTTGGATGTTAACATTCAAGATTTTTTTATTTGTTGGGTTAGTGTGCCACCTAAGCACCAGGGAAGGAGAAGAAAAGATAGCTGAACAATAGGGAAGGCAGACATGCATCAAAAGTAGTTGATCCACCCTGCTGGGAGGACACTGACTAATGAAGCAGACACTAATAGTTAGCACTGCCACACTAAAGTTGATGACTTGGAGCATAAATGGTTTGGAAAATATAATATAGAGAGGGATGGGCATGCAGTTTCTTAAGATACATAGATCATATATAGTCATGAGTTAGAAGACCCACCTAAAAAAGAACAGCTGCAAAGTGCAACAGATAGGGATATAAGATCCTAGTCCACTCAGGATACATGTCAGAATTACGGGGAGTAGGGATATTGATTACAACAGTTATACTATATGTTCTTAAAACGTAGACAGATGATACAGAGAGGTACTTGATGCAGACGGATGTGGCACGGGAAGATATTCAACCTATGTTCAGTATATGTACCACCCAAATTGCACTCTATTGGGCTAAAAGACACAAATTTCCTGTTGCTGCACCTACCAGATGGCATCATCATGCTGGGTGGGTTCTGAACCTGGTAGGCCGTGAGAGTTAGACAGAGACAAGGTGAAGTTGGGAGGTGGGAAGAGAGGGAAATAGATTCAGTTTCTGGAAGCTATGAACTTTGCTGACATGTAGCGAACCCTTAATCCCTCTGAAAGAGAGTTACGTAGTCTATTCAAGTGCACATAATAGCCTATCTCAGATCTATTCTTTTTTTACAACCATCTTTCACATAGGACCCTTTGTAGCAGCAAGGCATATGGCCAGGGGAATATCGGACCACTCCGCAGTGTGGATTGAGCTCCAAAGAGGTACAATCAGGGCCAAGAAGGGTGGTATATAGACCCGTGGTACCTAAAGCACAGGTAAATTACAGACAAACTACTTAAAATCACAGATCACTACTTTGCTGAAAAACTGGGGACAAGAAATTCAGAGATTAATCTTTGGGAAGCTTATAAAACGGTGGTGCAGAACAGGTGTTGTGTTGCCCAGCCTGCACTGGGACCCTCTCACCCACGAAAATCGATTTGCCCCATTATCCGGTCTCTCTGATACTGACTGTCTCATTCCACTGTTAGATTGTAGCCCTGAAATTGACATCAACGCAGAACCAGTTAGCATTGATGGAGCTCCACCCCCTCCCTCATTATTTGTCCATCATCCATTCCAACTGGTGCTAGTGATTTGCGTTTTCTCTCCTGGAATATGGCTGATATCCGGAAGAAATTGGACAATCCAGACAAGATGAGAATTGTAAATTTGATGTGTTGTGCTGTCAGGAAACCTGGACCACTAATTATATTTATGTAAATGATTTCCAGCCGCTTTGGGTGACAGCTACTCCCTTGCCATCAGGTCAATCTAAGGGTGGCTTAGGACTCCTTGTTTCTATTAAACCGTCTAATATTGTCATCACTGAACTCCGGTGTTCCCCTTGATGCCAAATTCTGTTCATGAGGTTGCCTTGCTCCTTTTTTCTTCTGTTTATTAATTTGTATTTAAAAATGTTCTCAATTATCCATTCGAATTGATTCAGGAATTGAACAACTTCATCTCAGAATTTTTAGAGAAATGCCCAGATAGGTTACCTGTTCTGTAGCTTTAGGATTTCAATATATCCAAATGTTCCTTACAGAGAGACTGTGTTTGTGGCTTAAATGATTGGAAAGGGGAGGATTTATCCCACTTCCTCCACAATCCCTATGGGGAGTCACTGAATCATATCGTTTTAAGCACAATTTATTGCTTAAATCAGAGATCATTGGCCTCCTCAACCTACACTTGGATGGGTGGGAGATCTATCATTGATTTTATTTTATTTTCTTCCATGTTATCCTCTTTAGTACTAGAATCTAAGATATTGCCATCTAATATGAGTGATCATAGTTTAGTCATCATTCATGTTGTGTGTCCTGTTATGGAATCACCTGCCTCAGTCGGTCCCGCTAATTTGCAATATAGTGACAACAAGTGGATTTGTATTGAATTGAAAAATATGGATCAAGAAAATTTTTTGGTTGACTTAGTGTCTGAGAAAAGAGATTAAGTCATAGGTTGTCTCTCTGATACAGCCGAACCACAAACAGCTTCGGGTAGTTTTGTTGCCCTGTGCAAAGCTGTGTCTAGCCTCACGATAATCAAGAAGACCTCTACTGCACTTCCCTTCCATAGGTGGTTTAATCATGCCTGCTCGGCTGCTCACAAGAGTCTCAAATTGATCATTAAGGCCCTGATTTAGAGTTTGGCAGAGGGGGATACTCGGTCACAGACATGACAGCAATCCCATCTGCCGTATTACGATCCCATTAGAGTCTATGGAGATTGTCTTAGGGTGCACAGATTATCCGTCCTGTTTGTAACGCAGTAATCCGTCTGCCAAACTCTAAATCAGGCCCCAAGTCTTCCCCCAGAAAGGTGGATGATATCAGGCAAGTAAAGAGATCTTATAAGCTAACTCTTGACATTAGGAAGTGGGAGATGGGGGAAAGGGCCTGGGAGGATTTACTAGAAGCTGCTCAGTTCAAGAACTCCAAGGCTTTCTGGGAGGTAATCAACCATCTGTTTTTTTTTTTTAGTTTAATAATGCTTTATTGAATAAGTTAGCATACACTGGTACAGTAGAATAAATACATTTGCAACCAGAAGAAAAAACAATAAAAAAAAGGATTAATCATAATCATAAAGATAATTATATCTGTAAGAAACAATTTGTATACACAACCAGACTGTAATATTGTACCGTAGAATAATAGCATTTTTTGTTATGTTTTAGTAAAGAAAGAAAGAGAAGAGAGAAAGGAAAGAAAGAAAAAGTAAAACAATGCAAGTTAAAAATCACATAGTTACAATGAAGCAACCATTAAGTATTAACAGTAGTATGTAAAGTCTTGTGTTGCGAAAGGAAAGAGGTGAGGGGGAAACCAAAGCATGTCCCTTTTAATTAACAGTTGAGTAGTATTAGCATTTGCTCGATCCATTCTGTGAATATAACAGATCAGATTCCACCAAGTTACAACAGATATTTTCATAGTATCTTTCCAATTAGAAGTTATAATTTGCAGTGCACCAGCAATGAGCAAATCAGCCAATTTACCAAGCAGTGGTTGGGAATACCAAATAGATGAAGTACTACCCAAAAAAACATGTAATACATTGAAGGGTACATTGATGGAGAAAATCTGATTAACTTAATCCCAAACTTGTTCCCAAAAAGTATGAACTGCGGGGCACTCAAAAAACATGTGCATATAATGACTGTTTTCTTTAGAACACAACCAACACTTGCTATCTGTAGTAAGTTTAAATTTATAAAGGTCTACAGGAGTCTAGTACAACCTATTGCCAATAATAAAATAACGTTTGGGTTGTAGATGCTGAACGGGATGCTGTATGGAGTTTTGACCATATTTTTTTCCATGTAGATATAGGAATGCTTTGATTGTAATCCTGCTCCCATGGTAATTCTATTTTAAATGTTCGTCTCACAAGAGTGGTATGTGTAAGGGTTCTGTATATAAAAGACGCTGGGACTTGTGAGGAAAAATTATAAGGTTGGGAATTGGGCTGTGTAGAAGACGGAGCCTCCAAAGATGGAGACAATAAGTTATAGAGGATAGCATAGAGAGTTTGATATTTCACAGCGTAATAAGTGGAGATATGAAATATTCGTTGAATATCTTGAAATTCAAGTACAGCATTATCTAAAATTAACTGATCTAAAGTTATAATGCCTTTGTGCATCCACTCTTTCCATACCAAAGTTCTATTATGTAATTTAATATCATTATTGTACCATATAGGAGTTTGCCTAAGGTTCTCATATGAGGAGTGAGAGGCAAGAAATAATGGCCTGGCAATAGAAATAGACTGAGTTATTATCGGAGAGAAAAGAGATTTAGGGGGTTTTGAAAGCCGAACTGCATCTCTAAATGTAAATGGTGTAATTTGTGAGTGTTCCAATTGACCCCATAGAGAGGTCCCTTTATGAAAAGTGGGAGAGAGGGACACCCATATTTGTTTTAAAACAAATGCACAGTGATATCTTCTAAGGCATGGAAAATGTACACATCCATTGTCTCTAGGTTCCTGCAATTTGACTAGAGATATACAAGATTTACGTTTGTTCCATAAAAATTTCATAAATAATGCATTTATAATTTAAAAAAAACTAGAAGGAAGTTTAACGGGAAGCATAGATAAATAAAAATGTAAAATGGGCAACAACATCATTTTAATCGTGGCCAGTTGTCCCCACCAAGTTAAATAAAGAGGATCCCATCTGTCAAGTAATTTCACAATCCTTGACTCTACCTCTTTGAGATTAGTTTGAATAGTGTTGTTAAGGAGTTGGAATAGGATATGCCCAGGCATTTGATATGCTTAGAGTTCCACTTAAACCCAGTATCTTTAAACATGTCTGGTAGGAATCAAACACAACATAGCTTCAGAAAAAGTGCCCTTTGCTTGATCTTTTGATATGAAATATTGTATAAGTGTTAATAGCTTAGGAACTAAAATAGATGCAAAGTTTGAGTAAAATTCTGTTGATAAGCCATCTGGGCCAGGGGCCTTATCTTTAGGAAGCTTGGTCATGGCATTTTTAATTTCTGCTTCAGATATGTCATAGTCTAATGGTGACAAATCTACTTTTTGTTTCGAAGGAATAGAGTGGAAGAAGTCATCCACTTCAGACATATTAGGAGTATTTTCGGGAGTATATAATGTGGTATAGTAGTCAGTAAAGCATTCCAGGATTTCTGAATCTTTAGTGTGCCTATTTCCAAATGTGTCTGTGATAACAGTAATTTTAGACTTTTGTTTTTTGATCTTTAAATAATTTGCCAATAGTTTACCCGCTTTATTTTTCCCCCGTAAAATTTGGAATTTATTTTGAGTAGAGTTCCACATGCACTTTCCAAGTATTATTGTATTGTAGTTTAGCATCAATCAACCTGGATAAGGTGTCTGGTTTGTTTGATGAGAAATATTCATGCTCAAGACATTTTATTTGTGTGAGCAGTTGAGAGGAAACTTTAGATTTTTCTTTCTTTTTAATGGCAACATAATCTATAATAAAACCTCGAGCAGTAGCTTTAAATGCATCCCATCTAAAATTAATCTGAGTTTCTGAAGGTAAATTGTGCATAAAAAATTATTTAGAAAACATTGTAAATTGTTCAATAAATAAATGATCTTGCAATAAGGTGTTATTAAACCTCCAGCGATTAGAAAAGGTGGAATTTCCTGGAAGGCTCATATCAATTACTACTGGGACGTGATCCGATAAGAGAATAGACCCAATATCAGCATGTGAAATTGTTTGTATAACATTTTGTGTAGCAAATATATAATCTATTCTAGAATATGAGTGATGTACTGGAGAATAAAACGTGAATTCTAGTGCATCTGGGTGAGCAATTCTCCGTACATCACGTAGACCTCTGGAGGAGATTGCTTGATAAAATGTTTTTTGCATTTTATTAGGGATATAGTGAGTTTGGGAGCGACGATCTATAAAAGGATCTATAAATTGATTGCAATCACCTCCTATCACAAGATTTTCAGAGTTGCAAGATAACAATAAAGAAGAAAAATTCACCCAAAATTGAGTCTCTACTCCAGTTGGACCATAAACATTGCAAATGGAAAACAGCAAACCACAAATCTTAACTGTCAATAAAATCCATCTTCCTATATCATCTTTAGTCTCCTCTACAACTTGTACTTGTAAAGATCTATGAAACAATATTATTACCCCATTCTTATTATGAGCTGCAAAGGAGCCAAAAACATGACCAACCCAATTTCTATTCAAACTTTTAAAATCCTGCTCTTTAAGATGGGTCTCTTGTACAAGAGCAACTTGACAATTCAATTTAGAGAGATGCTGGAGCACTCTTTGTTTCTTAACTGGATTACGTAAACCTTTAACATTCCATGAGATGATTTGAAGACTGGTCATTTAACTAGTAGAAGACATTTAGACAACAAAGCCTTACCGAAACCTAAGAGACAAATAACAAGTGAATCATAGAAGAAGGTGGAAAGGAAACATATGAACATATATCTAAATAAGATTGCGTGTTGATGCCAATCTTGCATTGTAGGACGTAGGAAATAATAAAGGTAGAAATAAAAGTAGAAAGAGAAAAAAACAGAAAGAGAGAAAAAGAAAAGGGTAGCAAAATCACCCCATTGATAAAAGAAAGAAAAGATGACAAGAAGCCAAGAAACTTCAGTCATAATTGTCTTAAAGAGAAGAAAAATACTTTGCATGGGAGAAAGGGAGGAGCAAGAAAAGAAATAGAGGGCAATCAGCAACAGTAACCCCGAGGAACTACAACAATTGTATAACAAGAGAGAGGAGAGACGAGGAAACAAAATAAATACTTTACAATATGAACAACTGACGACATGACTTACCAACAAGGGAAAGAACACTATGATGTCGAGATATACAGGAATATAGACACAATCGGAAAGGGGACTTTCTCAACCTGAGATTTCAATGGTTCCAATATCTGTAAAGAAGAAATAAATAATTTAAGAATTTCACATTAACCGATCAAGTCTTGCTGAGTTCTATTGCCTCCCCTTTGTGAGTATATATAAACTGTTTCAGATCATAGGGATTTTCAAAAGTAGTTGTTGTGTCCCTGAAGGTGACCCTAAAAAAGCAAGGGTGAATTAGGCCAAATCTAGCATTCATAGATCTTAAGGCTGGCCGGAGATCCAGAAATTCCTTCCTTCGCTTGGCGGTCGCCGTGGCCACATCCTGGCTAAAGAAAATCTCATGGCCCGACCACAACAGTTGTTTACGGTGTTTGGCGGCAGTCAAAATAGTTATTAAATCTGAGTACTGTAGGAAGTAGGTGATAATTCCTCTCGGTTTTGATGGAGAAGAGGGACCAACACGATGGGCTCTCTGGATGTTGAGAGCAGTAGTATTCTGAAGACCAACAATCTTTGGAATATGAGTTTGCAAGAATGTTATCAAATCTTGGCCTTCTGAACCTTCCAGAATGCCATAAATGCGAAGATTATTCCGCCGATTGCGATTTTCCAAATCTTCTGTCTGTTTTTTAAGTAGTTCGACTTCCTTAGTCAAGGTATCAACTTTAGTAGTAATATCTTGTATGTCACTAATCCTCTGTTCCACCTCAGAAAGTCTAGAATCCAGACGTAACCATTTCTCTTCAATTCGCTGTAGCGCAATATTCGTCTCCATAACAAAAGGCTTTATTAGCTTGAGCTCATCCATAATGTCATCCAGTGTGAGGGGCAATGGAGACTTAGTAGGAGAGGATGGGTCTTTTTTAACTCTTTTGTGGCCCCCGGAGTCTTTACGACCATTAGAGTTTGAGACAGAGGATACAGATAATTTGGAAGTATGAGGGGCTTCCTTTTCAGCCACACAGTATATATTTAGTACGATAGTATAGTTAATGTTCCTGTAACACCAATTAAGTCACCTCAGAGGACAAATGTTAAACATTTTAGAAGAAAATCCAGAATAAAATGACTATAACGGCTTCAAGAGTGGCATCCAAGAGCGTCCAAAAAGTATTAAGATCTCCACATTAATTCAAGTAGCCAAAAGACAAAAAAAGAAAATGTTTTTAGGAAGAAAAAAAAAGGAAAAAAAAAATCCTCTCAAAATAGCGGCCGCATTCCTGTCAGAAAGGGAGCAGTAGGTTAAAAAGATTAAACTCTGTAAAACACCAGAGTTTTAAAAGAGAAAAAACTCACCATACTGCTCCCTGCTTGTTCCAACATCCAATTCTGGGGAAAAAAAGCAGCCAGCTGTGAAAAGCGTCTCCCTCCAATATAAAAATGTCCTCTGCAGCTCGGGTGCGTTGCTTTCGAGTGGCCATCTTAGCTGCTCCACAACTCTCCAATCTAACCATCTGTATTTTTAAGAGGACAAAAAGTCAAAGATTGATAGTCAGGTTCCTCCTGCCATTTCGTTGTCCCAATATTCATATAATTCTGAGGTCAATTAATCCACCCTGCTAACATCAGATTCCCTTAATCAACCTCCCAGATAATGATCTCTCAATTCAATGGTAGTAATCTCTGTTCTATCTACACTGATGTTGATGATGTGTCCTTGGTGATTATGAAGAGTGAACCTGGCAAAGCTCCTAGTCCCGATTGGGTTCCTGTCGATGTTTTCAGACAAAATGTAGCACTTTGAGCCCCTTTGTTAACAAATGTATTTCGAGCCGCTCTTATGGCGGAAATACCTTGTTACCGGAGAAAATCAGCTATAGTCCCCATTTTCAAGAAAGGTGACCAAGGAGATCCAACATGTAACTGTCAAATTTCTCTCTTGGACTCATTGGTCAAGGACCCAAGAAGGGTGATCCTGCAGAAACTGGAAGACTGGGCAAAACAGAAAGGTTTGTTTCTCTGTTGTCCAGCTTGGCTTTAGACAGGGTGTGGGTAGAGTGGAGCAGGCCCTCAACCTGCTTCTGATCACTGGAAAGTATGTTATGGCCATGAACGGCTCTTTACATCTTGCCTTCATGGACCTTTCCAGTGATTTTGATCTGGTGGGCAGGGGCAGACTGTGAGACTTAGGTGGTCATTATGACTCTGGCGGTCTTCTGACCGTCAGGGCAAAGGTGACGGTTTCACCGCCAACAGGCTCAATCAGTCAATCAATCGGGAATTTGTAAAGCGTACTACTCACCCGTGAGGGTCTCAAGGTGATGAGGAGTGGAGGGGGGAGAAGGGGTGGGAAGGCTGGTAGTGAAGACCGCCACATTATGAGTGTGGTGGGTTGGCCTCTGCCAACCCGCCACATCCCAACTTGTACAGCAAGGGCGGTCGGACCTGCTGGACCGGAGATGAGCATTTCCGATTCGGTGGTCCACCGAAGACCACCAGCAGTATTATGAGCCACCTTTCCACCAGGGTTTCCGCGGCAGTAGCACCACCACGAAAACCCTGGCGGAAATGCTACCTGTGACAGGAAATGTCTTCCCTGCGACCGGTAGTCGACTCCCCCCAGCAAGCACAATCCCCCACCCACCCCAAACCCCCCACCAGGTACAGTGACCCCCTCTCCCCACCACCCATCCCCCCTCCAGGTTGATATCCCCACCCCCTCTCCCCGCATATATGCACACAGACACCCACACACACCACGCATACACTCTTTCACCAACACTGACATACATGCATTCACTTGCTCAAAGACCACCAAAGTCATAATGAGGGCCTTAATATCAATAGCAGGGGTGGAAAATTATCTGATAGACATTCTAAAGCGTATATACTGGCCCAAGTTCATGACACCCCTTGCTCCCTTTCTTTTCCTATTTTATGTAAATGCACTTGACCAATTTTTACAAGCTAAAAGGAAGGACTTACCGAGAGTTGGAACCCGAACACTGCCCGCCCTACTTTACGCAGATGATGCAGAGCTTTTACCTCGCACTGCAAATGGACTTCAGATGTTGCTGGACTCTTTTAACAAGTTAATGGCGGTCTTGAAATTATAAGTTAACCACAAGAAATCTTTTGTTATGATTCTTGGCCCCAAAAGTACCCACTCTTGTATGTTTTCTACCGATGAGACTCTGATCACCAAAGTCCCAAATTGTAACTATCTTGCGATTATGCAGGATTCAAATTTTAAATTGGATAAGTTCCTGGCCCAGAGAAGGGTCAAGGTGGAAAATGCGATTGATGTCATTTTTCACTTTGCTAAGAGGCTCAAACAAAAGCCAGTTTGCAAATGTATTTCCCTTTAAAAGTCCAAATGCCTCTCCCTGGGCATGTATGGAGCTGGAGTCTGGTGGTATGTTGACTGTTATCCTTTACAGATCGATGAGAATACACTTCCCGCCAGGTTGCTGGTGGTACCTAGTAGCGCTGCCAATATTATAATCCATTCAGAGGTTGGATTATTTTATATGGAGGATTCAGTCAATCTAGAGCCACTTTTACTCTCAGCAAAAGTTTGGTGCTCCCTCCGTACAAAATGTTCCCGTTTAGTCCTGGGTGACTGACTACCCTACATAAGTAAATCGTTTTTAGAACTGGGCATTCCACGTGTTTCAATCACATGAGGAAACTGACGCCAACTCAAAGGCTCTTATTCGAACCCTTTTTCAGAATAATAGGAATCTGAAACAGGGCAAAAATCCCTGTGTGAGGCCAATTCGTCCGTATTTAGAGATTACATCTCCCGACTGTATTGAGCCATAGGTATTGTGGAATTCTAACCAGGGACCTATTTGGCTCATTTCAAGCTGTCTACATCTCATTATCTGGTAGCCTACCCTTCACAAGTCAGTGGGGTTTCTCCCTTGAATTGTTGCCCATGTAATAACACTAGCCAGCAGTCCTTTATTCATTTTATCTTCTTTTGCAAGTTTTATTATGTCCCGAGAGCCCAATTTTTCCGTCTCATTTTGCGCTCCCTTAATTCTAGATCCGCAAGAAAGAGTTTGAAATTCCTCCAGTGTCTGGAAAGTGAGTTCATCTCCCAGGCTGTCATCAGTTTTATTTGCAGTTCTTATAAGATCAGAAGAACTATGGGGGTCTCTGATTGCTCATTACCATAGCTGCGAGTTTTAATCATTTAATATTTCCAATTCGTACTGGTTTATTTGTTATCACCTTTCTAAAATGTTTTTTATTTGTGTTTGTATTTCGTACTTACTTTATTTTAATTGATTGTAATTATAGGTTTATGTATTTTTATGGCTAAAAGTACTAAGTACTTGACTGAATGAGTGGGTCCCTTCACTCTAGGATTCTCTAATTCTCTGATTCTCTAAGGGGAAAGTGCAGACAATTCTTTAAGTGATGCTCTGTGATGTGCGGGCCCCTTCGGGTGAGGGCCATTAACCTATAGAGAGCGAGTCATTAACCCATAGAGAGCTAGTAGCTTGACTCTCCGTGCAGCAGACTTGGCTTCACTTTCTTAGCTGCTGCACTGATTTAAGCTAGGCAGAGCTCCCAAAGGGCAGGTAAATTACGGGGCTGGCAGAACGCCTCCCATTGTCTTCCTGTAACCTGTTGGGGATAGTCCTATGTGTGCCAGAACAAAATGACGCCAACATCCTGCAGCACTGAGTCTAACTGATTCCTGGATAACTTCTTTCCACTGTGTCTCCAGCTAGCAGTTTACTTAATCTCAGTGAACCACTGACATTGCTTGATTTGTGCTTGTTTCCGATGCGGAGCACCTGCTCCTATTTTTGAGGGCCAGCACTTATTCTTCTGCCTCAAGCATTTACTGCGAGCAAAAGACATATTGGAAAGACGGGGAAAGGGAGAAACGAAAAACCGTCACAATGGGAGAAAGTAGAAATCTGCAAGAGCGAGCTGAAGGGGCAGGGAGTGACTTAAAAATGGATTGACGAGGCCCGAGATGGATTCAGGATTACGCTGCCTCAGTTTTCCGTGATCACATATTTAATTGCAGCAACCGCGTGTTTAAGAGAAGGGCTTTGGGCACCGGCACCGTTTTATTTACAAATTAAGCACTGACTGCTGATAGTCAAAGGGCTGAAGGAGAGCGTGTGTTAAAAGTTTCTGAGTTCACAGCCCCAGCTGTGTGCAGCTATATATGTAGATCTTATTTTAAAATGCACATATTCAAACCCTCAGGTGTCAGAGAAACTTGAAGGTATACGTGTCGGATCTCACTAGCTTGCCTCAAACCATGCACTTTTAATACTAAAATTCGAACTGCTCCAAATGTTACTTTGGGAGGAACTGTGGCGTTGAAGCGTAGATAACACGTTTTAAGGTAGAGTGTCTTGTACGAGTGAATGCACACAGCTGACAATTGGGCCAAGGTCATACGTGACATGTTTAGCGAATCCTAACATTTTTATCAACATTGCTTTGCATTCTGTGACCCATAGTCTTGTTTCTGAGATTACAAAAGTGAGAGCTTGCAAAGTGTTTTGCCTCAAAGTGGCTAGCTGAAGGTGTTACATTTTGGTAGGGGCCACTTGGCATTAGCGCACACCATCCCTTCCCGGGTTTAGGTTTTTTTCAGTCAGCTGACAGTTGTGTACTCATTCTGTGCTGCCCGCACTGGACCTGTTTGCATGAGGAAGGCTTACCCTTCTGATGCTTCTCCTTTTAATGTTTTTTTTTGCCTAAGAGCATTACACAGCTGGGTGGTACCTGTTTCATGATGGAGGCATGCACTATTGTTTCCGATGCTGTACCTGTTTTGTGTGATGAAACTCCGTTGTGTTCGACACCTGTGGTGTGGGAAATGTTTGCAATGTCTCCTCTCTTGAGTTACACTTGTGCAAGAACCTTAAAGCTATGCTGAACCTGTTTGATTATCAAGGCTTTGACTTCCACTTCGCACCCTGTACCTGTTTTATGATTTGGTTCGCACAGCCTCTGTTGGGACAGGAATGTCCTCTGCGTGGTCCACAGTTGTGTTCCCTTGCCTTGAGCGCCCGATTGTGTCTATCTGGCATCCTAGTTTTTAGGTCGAGCATTGCAGCGCACAAGCACAGCTCTTCTCAACGTGTTGTAATCAATTCTGAGGGCTTTAACCACAACCACCTCACACACATCACTTTCATATGTTCTTGAGCCTGCCTTTCAAAAATCCCTTGATGTCGTTGGTAAATGCTTTACGTTTGTCCCGCCTTGAGGCTGTTTTGTTACCATCTTGCATTGTTGTAGACTGACCCTGTTACAAAGATTATTGCATGATCATCCAGATAGCTTTGTGTCGGCGTACTATTTTTTCTTTTGCCTTGCTGCTTCGCTCATGGTGGTATGTTGTTTCTTTGACTTCCTTGATTTCGGGCATCTTGCTGTTTCTTTGCGATGTCTGCAGTGGCATATATTTTTTTTTTTTGCAGTTTTATGTGGCGCAAACTCAACACAAAGGTATTGGAGCGCTTTTTACATTTTTTTTTGCAGTTTTATATAGCGCAAACCTGATACAAAGGTATTACAGCACTTTATATGAGCACCGGTTACATTACACAAAACACATTAATTTTTGGGCCCAAGGGGAGATTAAGGTGGTCATTATGAACTCGACGGAAAACCCGCCAAATTCGGCACTAGCACTCCACAAAAGACCGCCAGTGCGCAGAACCCCCGCTGGCCACATAATGAACATTCAGCTGGGCTGGCTGGCGGAAACAGTGTTTCCGCCAGCCTGCCTAGCTGAATGCAGGGCCTGAACATTGACGCCGGCTCCATTTGGAGCCGGCGGCAATGTAGCAGTGCGCCGGGTGCAGCAGCACCTGTTGCGCATCTCAATGCCCGTTAATCGGGCAGTGAAATGCGTGATGGGGCTGTGCATGGGGGCCCCTGCACTGCCCATCCCAAGAGGGGCCCCGAGGCACCCATTCCACAAGGCTGGTGGAACCTGAAACATTAACCGGGGGCAGCGCTGCTTGCAGCACTGCCTGTCGGATATGTAACTCCGCCATCGCCAGGCTGCCTGGTGGCGGAAGCCTGGCGGAGTTACAAAAGTGGCAGTTCTGCCACATTTATTATATGGCTTTCTGGACCGCCATGCCGGTGGTGGTAATTACTGCCACCGCCGGCATGGCAGCCCAGACCGCCATATTCGTAATGAGGGCCTAAGGGATTTGCCCAGAATCACAGGACGTTGAGTGGTGCCAAGACTCAAAGCGTGTTTCAAAGCTCCAAAGTCGGCAGCTCTTGCCATTATGCCACATCCTCTCCCCTAGGGGTCTTTGTCCGGTGCATGTTAGGGAAGTCTCAGAATACCTCTTTTTTTATGTAGTGCTTGGTAATACAGGGTCTGCCATTTCATAGCACTGCAAAGCATATGCCATTCTTAACAAACTCACTATAATTCATTTGCATCGACCTTGCAGAGAAGAAAAAGCCATGTCAGGATTATTTTTTTTATTTTTTCAGTTTTATGTAGCACGAACATGACACAAAGGTACCGGAAAGATTTATTTATTTTTTTGTCGTTTTATATAGCGTGAATTTGATACAGCGGTATTATAGCGATTCAGATGACTACTGGTTACATTACACAAGAAGACATTCATTTTTAGTAGCAAGGAGAGATTAAGTGATTTGCCCAGAATCACAGGATGTTGAGCCAGTGCCGAGACTCAAACCATGTTCCCCAGCTCCAAAGTCAGCAGCTCTGGCCCTTACGCCATATCCCCTCCCCTTAGGTTCTTTGGTGAGTGTTGGGGCAGTCTGTGAATAACTCATTTTTTATATAGCTCTTGGTTAGACAGGTTCTGTCATATCATATCTCTGCAACGCAGGTGCCATTCGTAACAAAATCACTGTGATTCATTTGCATCGACCTTGCAGAGATGAAGAGGTGAAAAAGCTGTATCAGAATTGTGATCTGTGACATTCTTCTTCTGTCAAGACCTCTGCAGTGGGTGCATTAACCACCTGGCTTGAGTAGAGCTTAACACTAGGCGATAGCACGTGCTCTTGATAACCTCCTGAGGGTCACCAACCAAACACATAGGTTAGTTCTAGGCAAGAATATGGTGAAAGATGTTGTCTCCAAAATGGTGGAAATGGAGTCATGACTCCAGACCCAAGCATTTCACGGCCTCAAGCTTGATAGCAAAAAGAAATCTAGCCTTTGGATGTAAATTGGACCTCTTCAAATAGAGTTCAGTTAGTGCTAATTCGATACAAAGTTATTACACCAATTTATATCAGCACCGGTTACATTACACATTTATTTTTTGGTAGCATAAGGAGATTAAGTGATTTGACCAGAGTCAGGGGATGTTGAGCTAGCACCGAGAATTGAACTGTGTTCTCCAGCTCCAAAGTTGGCAGCGCTGGCCCTTACGCCACATTCTCTCCCTTAGGGTTCTTTGTCTGGTGCGTGTTGGGGCAGTCTGGGAATGACTCATGTTTTTTTATATATATATATCGCTTGGTAATACAGGTTCTGCCATTTCATAGTGCTGCAAAGCAGGTGCTATTCTTAACAAAATCGGTATAATTCATTTGCATCAACCATGCAGAGATGAGGAGGTGAAAAAGCTATGTCAGGATTGTAATCTGTGACTTCGTCGATCTGTCAAGACCTCTGCAGTGGGTGCATTAACCAACTGACTTGAGTTGAGCTTAATACTAGGCAATAGCACATGCTCTTGATAACCTCCGGTGGCTCACCAATCAGGCACATAGGTTAGTTCTATGCAAGATGGCGAAAGGTGTTGTCTCCAAAATGGTGTAAAAGTAGTCGTGACTCCAGACCCAAGCACTTCACAGCCTCAAGCTTGATAGCAAAAAACATATAGTTTTTTTTTATATTGGGCCTTTTCAAATAGAGTACAGTTAGCACCGGTTATACTACTCAAGAAGACATTCATTTTTGGTAGCAAGGGGAGATGAAGTGATTTGTCCAGGATCACAGGATGTTGATCTGTGTTCTCCAGCTCCAACGTTGGCAGCGCTGGCCCTTTAGCCACATTCTCTCCCTTAGGGTTTTTTGTTTGATGCGTGTTGGGGCAGTCTGAGAATGACTCGTATTTTCTAATATATATTGCTTGGTAATACAGGTTCTGCCATTTCATAGTGCTGCAAAGAAGGTGACAAAATTGCTATAATTCATATGCGGTTAAGCTGACTCTTCTGGTATTCTCTTTGTATTCAGTCAATGTTTTTAAAAGTTAGGCTGGTATTGCCAATGTAGAGGAATAATTCCTGTAAACGTTTAACACACAGAAACATATGCCTGCACCCTTTTCCTTGCTCCTATCTCTTTTGATACCCTCATTCTCTGGGTTAAAGACCAAGAAGGTGCCTCTTTGTGGCTGGTTTGGTGCTATAAAAGTTTAGGTAAATACACTAGAAAGGGTTTTATCTCTATGATATCAAAGCCAGTCTGTAGGAATGAGGCAAAAAAACTCCTCAGATGGCATAGCAGACAGTGAAAAGCGCGACGGGTGCAACTGCACCCGTCGCACAGCCGCAACACCACCGGCTCCATTTGGAGCCGGCTCCTGTGTTGCGGCCGAGAGCCCCGCTGGGCCGGGGGGCGGCAACCAGGTTTCCACCCGCCGGCCCAGCAGAGATCTCATAATGACCACGGCGGGAGTGCGGCCACATTGGCGGCCGCCCGGCGGTCAGATCTTGGATGGCGGCTGAAGCCACCTGCCAAGGTCATAATGAGGGCCACTGTCATTTACAACGCCAATAGCTCTAACTCTCACAAATGTTAGACCTATTGAATTGCAAATTCTTGTTAATTTTGGCCAGCTTCACCCTAGTCTACTGCATGTGCAGAGATTCCTTGATATGAGTGAAGTGGTGGACCTGTCCTGTGACCTGGAAGGGAACACGAACTGTGACCTTATTGCATTGACAGTAGACCATCTTCCCTGTTATGGGTTAACACAGAATGGTGGTGGCAGCATACACCTTTTTGTGATTTAATAGTTATGACCATACTTTGTTATTTGTGTCACCAGAGTAGAAACTTGCTGGCACACTCATGGAAAGTTCTACTTCCATGCACTAACCTACATTCTAGCGCTAACATCCCAAGTATATGCTGTGCATGTTTCTCTATGTGGCCAGCATGGTACAGGCATTGTTTGTAGGAGTGAGCCACAGTAAATGGTGGCTTGTGGGGTCTGTTATAGATGTCCTGTGCACAAGGTGGAGGTGAGCTTCTTTTCCTAGTGAGTGGAAGTGTATTGCTGGCATTTCTGAAGCTAGAGGGAGGAAATCTAGACACTGAAAAGGGGAGTTAGGAGACAAAGCTTATTTAGTAATTCAATCAGGCCCGGGAGGCGCTGCATGGCCTTTCTGTAGGATAGCCGCCTGGTAGGTGATATGGGTGAGGGGTGGACTGCATTTCTCTGTTGTTCAAGGTGAAAGGGATGCTTGCTTTAGGTGAGGTTTGCTTTTGTCTTTCCCATGATTGTGCTTAGGGTGGCTGATGAAAGCTAGGTCACAAAGATCACACCTCTTTATACCTCTGTTGTGGGTGCTGTAGGCTGGAGACTACCCTGCTATGAAGGGCATCACTCTATACTAAGGCTGTGCCTGGAGAGCAGCCTGGCAAGGACAAACACCCCAAACCTATTCTCAAAGCTCAGACAATGGATCCACATAATTTGCCTGGTTTTACGTAAAACATGGGATCCATTAGTTATTCTAGTTTCAAGATGTTTATGACCAAGAAGGGAGTGTTCCAGTAAATAGTGTCCACCATGGGCTCGGTGCAAATAATGTGGGGAAGTGAGGGAAATGTCAAGAGCTTTTTTGCCCATACTTTGCATGAAGGTCCTGGACAGAAAGTAAGTCAATAGAAAAGACTGAGATCAAAGTGGGTGGCGAGGCCATAGAGGCAACTCCTCCAGGATGCAATAGTGAAGGAGGCACCACAGGAGGTTTCTCCTCTAGAAAATAGATAGAGCACAGTCAACAGTAGTACAAGTTCATTGACACATACAAAAAGTATTGCAAGGGTAGTTGTATTGGGAACTTCATGCACACACAAAAGAGATGCAGCAAAGGCAGAACTGTAAAGTTAATTCACACAGAACAGGTTCGGTATCAGTAGTAAAGTTTCTTTCATTTACCTGGGACTGCTCATGGAACAGCTGCACACGTTTCTATCATACACAACTGGCACTGCAAATGGAACAGGTGTGAGTGCTTGGCACATATAGCACAGACAACAGCTATAAAAAGGAACTTCACATATTGAAAGTCCACTACAGAAAGCAGAAGTACAAGTGTCCCTGCACAGCAGGTACAGCAACGAAAGCAAATGCACAGGCTTCCTTCTCTCCATATAGGTACAGCATGTGTAAAAGAAGTGTGACTCTCTTTCACAAACAGGTAGAGCACGGAAAGCGACTGTACAAGCCACTCACAAAAAGTGCAGCTTGGGAAGCTGCAGAGCAGGCAGTATTACAAAAGAATTGTGCAGCACAGGAAGTGGCAATGATAGCTACACTCGGTGGTTGAATAATGAGAGACAGAGACAGACATGATATGGACACTAAGTGAAATTAACTTTGAAATGGTATAGAGAGGTCCTCTCACACAAACCGTATTGGTGCAGTGAAATTGTACTTTGCAGCTCCACAGAAGTAACGCTTCTACACAGTGATCTCTTATGTGCTTTTAGCTCTATCCATATGTGTCTCTGGGGAACCCCTGCTCTTCACCAGAATATGTTTACTGTGCAATTGTGTAACCATGAGAATGAAATGAGATTCACCGCGTGGTGGGCTATTCTGGAAAACCCCTTACTACTTCTGTCCCCTCCTAAGGTCTAGAAAAATAAAGGACTCTAGGATTTGTATACAATATGGCACTTTTCTTTATTTCTACTTATTGGTTACCCTCCTAAGGTCTGGAAAAATAAAGGACTCTAGGTTTTGTATACAATATGGCACTTTTCTTTATTTCTACTTATTGGCTACCCTCCTTAAGTCATTCGGTTGATCATGTCCAAAATATACTTCTTTTGGGCCTCTGATTTTCTTCTTCCAGTCTTTTTCCCCTTCCCGGTTATTTTATATTCTTTCTTCCGTAGTGGTCTGTCTCCTTTTCCCTTTTTTTTCTTAACGTTCTCTGATTTGGTTTTCCTTTGAGTACAGCTCAGGGTCATGTGGTCATCGCTCCGGAGCCTGGGGAGAGAACAAAGGAAATAGGAACCGGAGTTAAGTCTGGAGGTTTGGTTCTCCGTTCTTACGTATTAGGGTTAGGGTAAGTGAGGATGAGTGAATAAACGTGAACTCTCTGTGATAATTCTTATACCCACTTGTGGTTTTTCCCGGTGAATTTGTGTAAGTGATTACAAAAAAACAAACAGATCAATAGTTAGTATACTTCAACATGCGTGGTTTGAATTGCGGGTAGCTGATTAGAGGTAATCCCCTTGCTTCTCGCTAAGGTTTATGCTGTATTTTCTCCCCCCCTCCCTTTTTCCGATTTTCTCTCCCCCTGTTCACCCTATTTGAGCCTTCTGCAACAAAGATGTGGCCGAGCCCCGTATATGGGCACGTAACTGCTCTAGCCACGTTCCTCCAGGGACGTGGCAGGTTACCGGGTTCCAAGTCTGGAGTCTGCTGCCGCAGTCCGTCTTCGCTTCTGTCGGGGCGCTGCTCTCCAGGATCTCCTCTCTGTTTGTTCGTGCTGTCTGTTATCTCCCCACTGCCTCCTTGCAATCGAGGGTTTCTTCCTTGCGACTCCGGTGTGTGCTATCTTCTGCTCGCTCATCTGCGTCCTCTCCACCTTCCTTCCTTCCGACGCGCCGTTCTTCCTCTTCCTGTTTCTTATCGACGTCCTGCCTTACGAACGTGATACTCTCTACAGTGCCCCCGGGGCACTTCTCCATCAGCCCCAATTGCGCATGAGTCTCAAGGGGCACAGTAACCCTGTAACATTCGCTCCCCCATGAACAGGGCTGATCGAGTCCTACGTCCAAGGGATGTCTTGAGAGGTAGTCTGCAATTACCATTTGGGAGCCCGGTAAATATTGTACCTGAAATACAAAAGGTTGGAGTGCCATGAACCAACGCAATATCCTGGAATTGGGGTCTTTATGGCGAGCTAACCATGTTAGTGTCGCATGGTCTGTAATCAACGTAAAAGAGTGTCCCAATGAGTAGTATTGAAAACTCTCTATAGCCCATTTGATAGCTAAACATTCTTTTTCTATGAAAGGATAGTGTCTTTCCCTCTGTAGCAATTTTCTACTGTTATATACTATCGGATGTGCTATCCCCTCTTTGTCTTTTTGGGAAAGTACAGCTCCTAGACCAATATCTGAGGCATCTGTTTGTAAGCAGTAATGTTTCTTAAAGTCAGGACAGTGGAGAATGTGCTAGAAAGTTTTAAAGAACTTTAGAACTCTTGCTTTGGGAATGGGTTAACTCACCAAACGTATTAAATTGCCCTTTCTTTAGGAGCTTGGTCAAAGGAGCCACCAGGGTGGAATAATTCGGAATGAAACAACAATAATATTCAACCATTCCCAAAAACGATCGTACTTCTTTTTTTGTTTTCGGGGTGGCAGGTTAGCGATGGCATCGACTTTGTCAATTTGGGGTCGTATATGTCCTCTCTCTATATTGTACCCGAGGTAGGCAATAGAGTCCCTTGCTAATTTGGACTTCTCTGGATTAGCTGTTAATTCTGCTTCGAGTAAAGTATTAAATATCTTAGATAAATGGAGTAAATGCTGATCCCATGTCTCACTATATATAACTATGTCATCTAGATAAGCTGCGTCATAACCCCTATGGGGTCTTAATATTCTGTCGATTAAACACTGCAATGTAGCTGGGGCTCAGTGTAAACCAAAGGGTAGTACCGTAAATTGATAAAGTCCTGACGGGGTGGAAAAAGCCGTTTTCTCTTTATCCTGTGGGTTTAGAGGTATCTGCCAATACCCTTTTGTGAGGTCTAATGTAGACAGATATCATGCTTTTCCTAGTTGTTTAATTAGCTCATCTACTCTAGGTACTGAATAGGTATCAAAATCTGAGGTGGCATTCAGTTGTCGAAAGTCAATACAAAAACAGATAGTTCCGTTTGGTTTCAGAACAAAAAACTATTGGAGAACACCATGGGCTAGTAGAAGGCTCTATTATACCGGTATTTAGCATGTTTTGCACTTCTTGTTCAACAAGCTTTTTACGGGCCTCGGCAGTGCTTAATTTGTAAATAAAAACGTGCCGGTGCCCAAAGCTCTCCTCTGAAAAATCCGGCAGCTACAATGAAATGTGCAAGCATGGAACACTGAGGCAGCGTAATCCTGAAGCCAACTCGGGCCTCTTCAATCCATTTACAGCAACTCCCTGCCCCTTCACCTCACTCTTGTATCTTTCTGCTTTCTCCCATTGTGACACTTTTTAGTTTTTCTCTTCCTACGTCTTTCCCATATGTGTCTTTTGGTTGCAGCAAATGCTTGAGGCAGAAGATTAAGCGCCGGCCCTAAAAAGTAAGTGCAGGTGCTCTGCAACGGAAACATCAAGCACAAATTAAGCACTGTTCTCCGGTATTCAATAAGGTTTTAAAAGAGATATTCTCCCTTCTTTGGTAATGATGTTGTGTTGGATTAAAGGGGTCTTTCCGGGAGTTGTGGAAAAGAGTTTTCTATTTTGTTGTAAAATTCTTAAAAGTTGGGTCTTGTTCTCACTATGTAGATCTGGGTTAATGTGAGGTACCCACTCTTGTAAGTCTTCCTGCTGAGGGCATACATTTATCTCGAGAGGTTTTATGTTATTCACCAACAAGACAGAGTCTACAGTTAGGTTTGGTATGTCCCCTTCTTCCCACTTCTTTAGAAGTTTGATGTGATATATTTGGGTTTTCTTTGGTGATTCCGACAATTGTAAACAGTAAGTAACAGGGCTTACTCTCTCTATTATTTCATAGGGGCCTTGCATTTTGCCAGCAATTTATTCTCAGAGCTGGGTAAGAGGACCAACATTTTCTCTCCACTAGCTAGTTCTCTGAAAGTTTTGCCTGTTTCATAATGTTTCTTCTGCTTTTCTTGTGCCTCTTCTCAATACGATCTGACGTCTTCCCATATGGTTTGTATATGGTCCTTCAATTGTTGGGTATATTCAAGTATTCTCTTCGCATTTTTTCCCAGCCGTATCTAAAAGGGTTCTAGGTTGTCTACCAAAACTAACTCAAATGGACTACTTCCAGTTGACGCCTGTACATGAGTTCGGAAGGCAAATAGAACCAATGGTATCTTCTTATCCCAATCCCTTCCTGAGTCTGATATGGTTTTCATCAGAAGGGTTTTGATAGTACGGTTATATCTCTCCACTAGTCCGTCTGTTTGAGGATGATAGATGGAGGTGAAATGTTTTTTACCCCAAGGATTTGACATATCTGGGACATAAGGCAAGACATAAAAGGCGTACCTTGATTTGTTAATATTTCTTTTGGGAACCCCACTCGAGAAAAAAAAACAACCATAGCATAGGCCACACTTTTCGTAGTCATGCTTGTTAGAGGGATAGCTTCTGGATAATGGGAAGCGTAATCCACGAGGACTAAAGGGTACATGTATCCTCGGGATGAGGGGGTCAGAGGTCCCACTAAATCCATTCCTACCCGAGAAAAAGGAACATAAATAATAGGTAAAGGGTAGAGTGGGGCTTTCTGGATCATTCCTGGACTAATGAGTTGACATCTAGGACATTGTGCACAGAATTTTTGTATGTCAGAAAAAAACCCGGGCCAATAGAAACGTCAGAGAAGGTACTACTTGTTTTTTTCCCATCCATAATGTCTTCCCCCAACCTGACTATGGGCTAAATGGAGTACCTGTACGTGATAAGGGGTGGGTACTACTAATTGGGTCTTTTGTTTGATACCCTGCTGGACGATCCTATATAATAGGCCGTTCTGGATAAGGAAGTAAGGACCCACCTGCCCTGTTGTTTCTGTGACCGCCATAGCCTAGGTGTGTTTCGGCGTGGGGTCCTCCCTTTGACTAACTCAGAAGGGCGGTGGATTCGTTAACACAGATTTTTTCTGTAGGGAATACAGGAATAGAATTGTTTTGACTGGCTATTTGATATTTTTTTCTCAATTCTCTTTTCTCTTGTCTGGTCAGCTTGGCTTTTACCTTACCCGGTTTAATGACATTGTGGGAGAAAAGAGCATCGTTGAGCCAAGGGTCTGTTATATGATCTCCATTGATGCTTTCCAAGAGTACAGGGAAAGCGCAATAATCAGTATCTATGATGATGATATCCTCGACTGGGTGGGGTATTATCCCTACTAGTAAGGGCTTTCCCCTCCTCTCCATTTTATAGTGATCTCTGCTATTGGATAATGTTTCATGTCCCCATGGATACAGCAAATAGATACTGATTCATCCTGCCGCCATTGTTCCTTTTCCAGTAGTTCAGCCTTTATCACCGATTGAATACACCCGGAGTCAACCAATACCTTGAAGGTTTATTGTTTACTAAAAAAAATTTGGTGTATCGAGTCATGTTTCAGGCCGTGCACAGCACCCTGACCCTGGTTATTCCAATTTCCATTGGTTCAGATTTTGGAAGTCGATGTGGACAGTTACATGCAATATGGCCCCACTCAGCACAATGATAACATTGTGGAGATTGATTCGATTCTTTGTCTGTAAAGAGTGAGCTGGGACTCTCCTCTGGACTTTTCGGCAATCTGGGTCTCAGAACAGAACTAACAGACTTGCCTGCTATTGCTTGTCCTGGAAGAGGGGTTATTCTAAAATCAGGGGCCAGGTGGAAAGCACAGGCCAGTTCAATGGCGGTGGTTGTTGTGACATTTGGATGCTGTTTGATCCAATTACATGTCTGACTAGGTAAGGCCTCTAAGAACTATTGTAATATGATGATCTGTATCACCTCTTCCCCGTTCATGCTAATAGGGCTCAACCACTTTAGTCCTGAATCTTGTACCCTATAATACAGCGCTCTGGGATTCTCCATTGGCATCCATCTGGTTTTCCTGAACTTTATGCGATAATAGTCGGTATCAAACCCCACTCACTCCAAGATAGCCTTCTTGAATTTCCCATGTGGGGTGGTTCCCCCTGGGTTTACGGCTTGGTAGGTGGCTTGCAGTGTTCCTGTCAGGGGTGCTACATATTGTCCCCATCTATCTTGTGGCCAATTTGCTGATGCAGGCACCCTCTCTAAATTTGTAAAGAAGGCAATGGGGTCTTCTCCTTGAAATGTCTGCAATACAGAGCTGGGTACATTTGATGGACCCACGTAGAGGCTATGGTGTCTGTTAACTTTTGAATAGCTGTCTCATGGACCAACTGATTGTTCGCTATGATAGTAGCTTGGCTTTTAAGGGCATTTTGCAACGTCTCCCTATCGTTTCTGGCTTCTCGCAACTGTTCTTCCCACACTATCTGTAAATATCTTTGACCCTCAGCCAGTTGATTGGTCATGTCCTCTAGAGAAGGGTTCTCCTCCATCGTCCCTTTTCTAGATGGGACAAATCCCACTTCTGCCACCAAGATGTGTTTGGCTATTCTGTCCCCTCCTAAGGTCTGGAAAAATAAAGGACTCAGGGGGTCATTCTGACCCCGGCGGGCGGCGGGAGCCGCCCGCCTGGAGGGAACCGCCAGAATACCGCTGCGTGGTCAAAAGACCGCCGCGGGTATTCTGGGTTTCCCACTGGGCTGGCGGGCGACCGCCAAAAGGCCGCCCGCCAGCCCAGTGGGAAACACCCCTCCATGAGGATGCCGGCTCCGAATGGAGCCGGCGGAGTGGAGGATGTGCGACGGGTGCAGTAGCACCCGTCGCAAATTTCAGTGTCTGCTGAGCAGACACTGAAATTCAAAGTGGGGCCCTCTTATGGGGGCCCCTGCAGTGCCCATGCCATTGGCATGGGCACTGCAGGGGCCCCCAGGGGCCCCACGACACCCCTCACCGCCATCCTGTTCCTGGCGGGCGGAACCGCCAGGAACAGGATGGCGGTGAGGGGGTCGGAATCCCCATGGCGGTGCAGCAAGCTGCGCCGCCATGGCGGATTCCCATGGGCAGCGGAAAGTCGGCGGTACACCGCCGACTTTCCGCTTCTGGCCGCGGCTGTACCGCCGCGGTCAGAATGCCCGGCGGAGCACCGCCAGCCTGTTGGCGGTGCTACCGCCGACCCCGGCCCCGGCTGTCCTTGACCGCCGGGGTCAGAATGACCCCCTCAGTGTTTTGTATACAATATGGCACTTTTCTTTATTTCTACTTATCGATTACCCTCCTTAAGTTATTTGGTTTGGTGAGTGAATAAACGTGAGCTCTCTGTGATAATTTTTATACCCATTTGTGGTTTTTCCTGGTGAATTTGTGTAAGTGATTACAAAGAAACAAACAGATCAATAGTTAGTATACTTCAACATGCGTGGTTTGAATTGCGGGTACCTTGCTTCTCGCTAAGGTTTATGCTGTATTTTCTCCCCACCTCCCTTTTTCTGATGTTCTCTTCCCCTGTCCCCCCTATTTGTGCCTTCTGCAACAAAGATGTGGCTGAGCCCCGTATACAGGAACATACCTGCTCTAGCCATATCCCTCTGGGGACGTGGCAGGTTACCGTGTTCCAAGTCTGGATTCTGCCGCCGCCGTCCGTCTTCGCTTCTGTCAGGGCGCTGCTCTCCAGGATCTCCTCTCCCTTTGTTCATGCTGTCTGTTGTCTCCCCGCCGCCTCCTCGCAATCGAGGATCTCCTCCTTGCGACTCCGGTGCATGCTCTCATCTGCTTGCTGATCCGCGTCCTCACCACCTTCCTTCCTTCCCACGCGCCGTGCTTCCTCTTCCTGTTTCTTACCGACGTCCTGCCGTATGAATGAGATACTCTCTACAGCGCCGCCGGGGCACTTCTCCATCGGCCCCAATCGCTTGTGAGCCTCAAGGGGCACAGTAACCCTGTTACACACCGGTTTCCAGCAGAGGCAATAAATAAGGTTCAGGTTCAGTTATGGAGCTCATGCCAGGATTGTAGGGTAAAAAGACACAATATTTATATCTCACCTCTGCAACCAGGTGTGTTGTATGTTTCAAACGGTCCAACAAAAAGCGTGTGAGGTGGATATAATGTAATTGATTGGATCTCTATGTACCTGTGTTATGTATATCTGTGTGAGACATTCTAGTGTATTCATCTTTAATCCATGTCAGGTACTTGATGTGCTGTATGGCATTCCACATGAAACGTGTAAACTATTGGTGTGGTGTGCAAACTAGAATCATTCTCATATATGTAACCCAAGGAATAATGCAGCTGACAACAATGTAAATCTGTAACACATGTTTAATGTATGACATTAACTAGTCATGACATCCTTAACGGCCGAGGCAAAGTATGCAGCACAGGCATACATCTGCAGATCTGTTCACACAATGGACTTTCATTTCTCAGTTGGGGAGTTCCTTGACAGGCTGTTTGGCACACTAAGCATTATGTTAATGTCAACACTCCTGAATATATGAGCTGCATTCTGGAAGTTCAAGCACCACACACATATATTTTAAGTACAGTTGGATATCATGGCTGCACACTCTGATATCAGTCCGATTGCCAGAAATCAATAATATTGATTTGCTGTTATTATACCATAAAATAAACAATCTGCTGGTACTCTGTTTTTTGGCATAAGCATTTTGATGGACTAATAAATGGCACACAGACATATGACTTTTGTGAATTCCTTGTTTCTAATTGGCACATACATTCTAAGGCAGAATCTGAAGTATTGGACGACTCTGCGAGTTTTCTTTCAGGACAGGCCGGAAAACCTTAAATTTACTAATTTCTAGAGAACATTGTTTGCAAAAGCCAATATTTTTCCAAATTCCCCTCATGTTCTTGTGGCGGTGTGGGGGTACCTTCTAGCGATTCTATTCTCAAGGACTTCTCTAAGGTGAGTTCCTGTCATGTGAGAGAAACACACAGTAAGACTGTAAACAGCCATCGTGTAAATCTGTAACACTCAAACTGTGTGTGCCAGTCTGTCACTTGGCTGATATAGTACGGTGGATAGTAGTGGTATGGTAATTGTTTAGGGTCCCATTCAGTGTGCCTTGCAGGGGATTGGCCTAAGCTTTTTATGTTATGCCACTGGCAGTGACAGGGACTCGACTGCACACTTCTGCTGACCTATGTGTTTTAAATGTGTGGGCGGATGAAAGATTTCCAAAGTACATTAAATTGTGGGTAGTCCTTAGATGGGGGTGGATAGCAGAAAGGAACCCTGCTAAGCTATGGGGAGAACAAGTTCCACCAACCCTTAGTACCTGGAAAGGAGATATATACAGGTTCATGTTGGTAGAAAGACAGATCCATGAAGGTATAGGTTGTCCTTGAAAATGGATGAAGGTATAGGGGGCATGGCAACTCTACAGACCACCACTCCCAAACAAATGCATCCCGGTAAAACATCGCTAAAATGTAGGTGGGGAGAGAAGCAGTACAGACTATAATGGAAACTTTCAAGTGTGAATGTTGGGTGTTTAATTTAAAGTGGGCACCATTTACTTGTGATATATGATGTCGCCGAAGGTGTAATGTTTTGTTTAAACAGTTGGAAAATAATACAGGTATTAGAAACCTGGCTTTGCCAAGATAATAAATGGCAACTGATTGTGACTAATGCAGGACCGAGTCAGAGGCTGACAAAATACAGTTACACATGAAATTGAGTCATTACTGAGTGATGAAACCCACCATGCAAACTCATTTAATGTGGCACTAAACCCAACAGATGAACTGTTAAAGATTTTACGAGAAATAAAGGACTCTGGGACTCAAAAGCTGTTCTTCAAAAATAGAAGTTATGGCAGCCCTGAATATGACGACGACCTTTCCTAGATTTCAGCAGTCACCCTGTATGCCACCATAACTTTAAAGCGATGCATTATAAGAGTTCCTAACTCTGGAATTGCCGCCAGGCCAAATAAGAAAGCAATTATCTGGAAATTAGAAGCTCATTCAAGATGTGGAATTTGAATCAAATTAAGACATCTATAGGAAAGACAGTTAAGTATAGATGGGTGGACCCGGTAGCCCTGAGAATCTGGGCGTGTTACATATACAAATATCAGATGATTCTGTCAAGAATGTGTTTGAAAAACAATGTTTTCTGGCTTGGTTAGGGGTCCAAAGAATCCCCTCAAAAACGTATTCACTGACTTACAACAATACATAACTTAACCAAAAAAAACTGTATTATGACCTGCAAACAGAAAATGCTCACATATGGGTGTTCCACAAGGTGAAAACAATACAGTGCTTGTGAAAGTTGGATCACGGAAAGACATGTGGATAATATGTATTTAAAAAATGCGAGCTTGTAAACTATTATAAACACACTCAATAGGACAAACAGTCACCTCATTATTCTACCCCTTAACAGTAAGTCTGCAACACGCCTATGATTTATTTATATGTCGAAGTTTCGACCTGTGTGTATACACTTAGAAGCTGGGTCTTTATCAGGGCAATAGAAGGGGATACACCCTCGAGATAGCCTCCTCTATGGATTGATGTAGCTTCTAGCTCCATTAATCCTGTTTACCAAGCATTAAGAAGGCCCTTTACACAGTACCTCCACCCACTATCAATTGGTGTCGCAGGTGTATGATCTAACTGTTAAAGGGATTCTCTGGACCTCTAAACAAGCAAGAAAACTTTGTTGTTTAAGGACATTCCAATAAAATCACCTGACATTTGTATATGGAGACATCTTCAGGAAAGACAGAGCCTCCGAGAATGTGCCTCTACTTGATCATATCCTGCACTCACTGACCAGAGGTTTGATATTCCTTTTGATTCCTAAAGTATCAGAACCAACCTCCCACTGGAATGTACCGCGGAGTCATAGGAAAAAATGCTTTGCCATGCCTGTGGCTCAGGGGTTGTCTTAGGTATGGTTTGTTACCCATGAATGCCCTCAACCACAGCCCGTTCCACAAAAGGACTACTTTCTGCTCTCGAACACAGATTGGTAGAAGGACTGTTAAGTGGATGTCTGTGAGTACTGACAGTGGAAGAAGAAAAACGTTCTTGTGATTTCCCTCCAGCAGCCCGTACTGAGGTATCGTTATTCTGTCCTCATTGGACGCCTTCAGTAATTCATCCATCAGGAGCCTGAGTAGCCAGGACCCCAAAGCATAAGGTGAAGCAGGAGGTTCTGCTGTGCTGTGTTGGCATAGAGAGGTGGCGTCTGCCTGCCATTGCTAACTCCGATGATGCGTCCTTTGCACATACTTGTCAAATGTCAGGACAAACAGGAAGAAAATATGCTGGTCCAGGACCAACCAGCATACGACAAGGTGAACCAATATTCGAAATGGGAACTAGGTATGTTAATTCAACGAAACTGCAGTCCTAAAGTAGCCGTTTAAGAGACATTCTAAACGTTTCTGTTCCTGTGTGTCAAAATTCGCAATATGTGCAAAAAATACAAAAACGTGAAGTAAATAATATCTGCAATGTTTTAGAAAGAGTCATAGACAATTTCCTTTTGCAAAAGAGTTCTCGTTTCATAAGTACACGTTAACTAGTCAAAATATGAATTCACTTGAATGGCGGCAAAACGGAGGAAAAAAGATTAACATATTCATGCAGTTCAGCGGTCAGTGTTTACAGTGGATGATTCAGTTAAAAACTAATTTTTAAAGTCAAAATAATGTTTGTACATGTAAAGGAACAGTTCAATAGAAATATCAATGTATTTCAACATCATTATGTCGTCGGTCGATGTTTGTAGAGTCAGCGTTGTAGCTACGAGTCAAAAATTGACTAGGCTTTCACGAGGGTGTCTACCATTCTGGTTTTGATAGGGAAAGAGATCACACACATATTTTCATACTGCAAACTAGATCATTACAAAGGCAGCTTTAAACACCGTACATAAGTGACATTGTTTGCTCCCCACATGCCTTAGAAACTGCGACCGTCACTGGTAAAAGAAGGCCATCACGTTTATATCATATTTAAGGTAGGTTAATAATGTATGCAGTTAGTGGAACTATTAAGGTGTGCAATACTCAGCTGTCACCAGTAATTGAAAAAAGATAATAAAAAACGTACAACATGGATAGTGTTCCAATATTGGTTCTGAAAAAATAGAAGGCTGGAAAAAAGTCAGGAATCCAGGAGAAACCAAAAAGGTCGGGTATTCACAAGTAGTTTGCACATTTTAAGAAGCAGCATGTATATTGATAAGAAGCAACTTATTTTGATTCAGGAAAAATAAGTTAGGAGTGGAGTATAGGAGTGATAACGTCTTATATGCGTCAAACAAAGAGAGGTTGAAACAAAAGAGACCACTGATTGATTCTGTTTGGTGTCCTCCCAGACAGCAGCATGAGTCAGTCTATAAGGGCCTTATGCCGAATTTGACAGAATACAGAGCAAATGCCATGTGTGCAATTCTAGGAGTGCCATGAAGTCAGTGGCACTTTAAATGCAGGGGTGAAACATCTGCAACTTCTTGAGGGCTGCCCAAAACTCTGAATAAGACTGTAGTTGTATTTTCATCCATCGCATGAATCAGTGTTCTTTGAGGTGGATGAATCTTTGGACCCAGTAGTAGTAGTGTGGCAGAACCATTAACACATTTCAATGCAACCCCATTAACTTAAACACCATGACCAATGTGGCCATGAAAGGAAAACTCCAATCAGGAATAAAGTTAAGGAATTTATTACAAACACAAGTTCAAAGTCATGTAGACAATGTGCAATACCAAGTTATAAATAATCATCAAAGGTTGCCCAAGACGACAAAATAAGTTTAGGCAAACTAACATTAATAAAACTAAACATTCAAGTAGAACAATGAAGTTCATCTACAAGAATATTTGAGTTTCAGAGATGATATGTTTCTCAGAGTTAATAATCATTAGTCTTTGGCTGAGCACAGATCAACCCTACAACTAACTAAATCAGGGAAATACATGTGTGGGGAGAAACACATGTGGGCAATATACAAAAAGCACAAAGGGGACAAAAATAATTTAGAAAAAGATAATCTCGGACTGCAGGTCACAATCGAGGGTATCACCAACTATCTAAGCTTCTCTTGAGAACAGAACCTAAGAGAAAGTTCACATTAGGAAATGAATGAGCATTTATAGCGCAGTCTTAAATTACAAGCTTCAACAGTCCTCACTCATGCTAACACGAGGAATAATAATAATGCATTTTATTAATGCATTTTAGTAGAACAGCATCTAATATGCAAACTTCTGAATTTAGCATTCATAATATTTAATTAATATGAGTAATACATTTCATTTTAAACTAAAAAGCTTTGTTACTGTATTTCTTTAAATACAACTGAGAAGTGCATTTCTCTCATTATTATACATATTTTGTAATTCATTAATCATTAGAAATCTAATATCGTTTCTATATGCACAGTTAGTCTGAAGACTAAATTAAATTATAAAATCAGTTTTAAGCTCTAGCATGTGATTTATTTAAAATAGCACCTAAGTCGAACTCTGAAATACAAGCAAGTACACATTTAAATTACATGTCAGTGCAGCTTCTACGTTTAACCATTAATACTTTGATTAACATAAAACATAAACTGTGACATTCTGATAACCTTTGTGACATGAGAGGCTCTACTACAGATTAGACTACATCAGCCCCTACTTTGATGACTACTAAGTCATCATAAATTGGTCCCACTCTCATTTTCAATGAGACATCCCAAAACGTTAGAGGTTCATTTCAGGAAAGATTTTCTAAAAATCCTCTATCTGTTTAACATTACTGTAATACAGGCTTCTCCTAGTCTCCATTTCTATCTCTTCTCTTCTCTGTCTACTCTTACCTCTTTTCGCCTTTAGTATCTTTTATAACTTGTAAAATCCAACTGCAACTACGGCCAATAAGATCACAATCAAAAGGGGTCTCAAAATGGTTGCCACAATACCTCTTTCCAGATTCCAAACCATCTTCCAACAGCTGTCAAGAATCACCTTTAGCTTCCCATGCACCTGTTGCCATTAGTCCTTTCACGTCTTTTTCCAAGTCAGTCATGTTTTAAATGTACTCTTTTATCTCCTTACTATTGTCAGGTATATATGTACAACATTGTTGCACATGTTGTCGCGCCGCACCGCGCGGCGCGAGCCGAGCGTTCGGCACAAGCCGCGCGTTCGGCTAGGGCCGCGCTTCGCGTCTCTAAGACGCGGCGCGCCCCGAGCCTTTCTTGCACCTTGCGAGGCCCCAGGACTTACTAGGGGCCTCGCGCTGCGCTCTCCCTCCGTCTTGTTGGGGTCTCCTGACCCCTCTTACCTGTTTGGGGACTCCTCTTCCTTCTTTTCTGTCTTTCTTTCTTTTGGGTCTGTTTTCTCCTCTGTCCTTTATGTCTTTTCCCCTTCCCAGGTTACCTCTGTCTTCCCAGCATTCCTCTTTCCCTATTCTCTATGGTTTCTGCTCCAGTCTATTCTATCTACTTTTCCCTATGCAAGATGGTGTCCTTTTTCTTCCTGTGGGTCACTTCCTGTTTTATGGTATTTAAGGGTGTTTTTTCTTTCCCTCTTTGCGCTGCAACACTCTCTGTTTCAGTTAGTGTCCTCGCTCCTGATTTCCTAGCCCTTGGCTCTGGATTTCGCCATTTCTGTATTACGTCAGTTCCTTTGATTCCTGTTCCTCTGTTCTTGTTCCAGGAATCCCCTGCGAATCTTCTGGGAGGTTTTTTCCTCTTCTTCTGAAGGGGTTTTTTCCCCCTGGCGCTACTTTCTCACGGTCACGGTCTGTCCTTGGCGTTTCCTCGCCTACAGCACCGTGGCTACCAGAAAGAGTCGCCCCTTTTTGGGACAAAGTCGAACCCTCAAGATCCACGCCTCAAGATCTGCAAACTCCAGGCGCAAGCAGCACGTGAGTCGTGACAGATTGCAGCGCCTAACCATCCCGACGTCTTCTAACACCATGGAAGACACTGTGGTAGCTGCTGCGGATCCGGATCAAGCTCTGCTAACTACAATTCAGCAACAAGCTCAAGAATTACAGCAACTACGCAGTGAGAATGCTGCGTTGCGACAGGCCTTGGCCTTCCGTAGTGGTGATGTCCCGACGCTCTCCGCCTCTACCCATCGTTTTTCGGGTGAACCAACCAAACTGCGAGAGTTCCTTGACTCCTTGACAGTGTACTTTGCCTTCCGACCCACCCAATTCTCCCACGACAGAACAAAGGTGGGTTATCTCATCAGTGCCCTATCTGGTCCTGCCTTGGCCTGGGCAACCCCGATGGTATCATCTAACGATCCGGTATTGTCGGACTATTCTGCCTTTGTGAACCGTTTCAAGCTGATGTTTAGTCGTCCGGGATTGGAGGCTTCAGCAGAAGAGGCCTTATGCGATATTCATCAAGGTTCACAAGAAGTCCTTCAATACATTACACGCTTTCGTCAACTAGCGGCAGAGACCACCTGGGTGGAACGTACTTTGGTGACTTTGTTTCGTAGAGGACTCAAAGAAGAGATCAAAGACGAACTAGTACATTCCACCAGAGTGGAGGATCTTCGTGGCCTGATGGATCAAGCCCTCTCCATCGAGTATCGCCTTCAGGAACGGAGAGCAGAGAAGAGAAAAAGCAGAGGGTCTTTTCAACCAAGCACCTCACGAGTTTTTCCACATCGTTCTGAGGAACCTCGCCCTCCTGTCAGAGACACCGAAGGAGAACCCATGCAGGTGGATACAACTCGAGGCCCGCTCTCCCCTAGCGAACGAGAAGAAAGACGAAAGAAGGGGTTGTGTTTATACTGCGGATCTGCCGGCCACATACTGCGTACCTGTCCAGTACGTCCATCAAGGCCATCGGGAAACGCCGCTTCCCGTCCTCTGTAAGAAGGGAGGGGACGGGATTAGCAGCCATACCTTCCATCAGTTCTTTCAACGACAATACCACATCCTTGTTCACTTTACCAGTAATGTTACAATTACCCGATGGCCGTCTAGAGAAGACTATGGCACTACTAGATTGTGGAGCTAGTGGCATTTATATGGATAAGAAGTGGGCCACCACTCAACAAGTTCCTATACAACCTAAGGAGGTTCCAGAACAAGTTCACACGGTGGATGGATCTTTGATATCATCGGGTCCAGTAGATACAACTACCCTGATGCTAAATCTACAGATCAGTAACCATCAGGAACACATTTCCTTTGATCTTATAACTTCCCCCAACCATACCATCATTCTTGGAATCCCGTGGTTCATCAGACATAATCCATATGTGAACTGGGCTACCCGGACGGTTTCCTTGTCTTCACAGTTCTGTCACGAGCACTGTTTTGCTTCAGACAAGTATTGGTCGCCTAAGAGGTCAATTATCACGGAGGGCACCACCGGTTCGACCATAAATACAGTCCAAGGAGTTCCTGAACACTATTTGGAATTTCAAGATGTCTTCCAAAAACCTTCCAAACCTGTGTTACCTCCACATCGAGATTACGATTGTGCTATTCCCTTGGAACCTGGCACTATCGTTCCTTTTGGCAGGATGTATTCCCTCACGGAAACCGAAAAGGAAGTACTAAAGGAGTATTTGGATGAAAATATTCAAAGTGGGCTTATTGTTCCATCGTCTTCTCCGGCTGGGGCTCCTCTCTTTTTCGTACCCAAGAAGACAAAGGACCTCCGCCCTTGCCTGGATTTTCGAGGCCTGAATAAAATAACTATTAAAGATCGTTATCCTTTGCCTCTCATAAGGGACATTTTAGAGGCAGTCAGAGGGGCTCAACGGTTTACCAAACTAGATCTACGGGGAGCCTATCACCTCTTACGCATTAAAGAAGGAGATGAGTGGAAAACGGCCTTTAGGACTCCATTTGGTCATTTTGAATACAGGGTAATGCCTTTCGGTCTTACTAATGCCCCGGCAATTTTTCAGAGATTTATGGACTCAGTATTCTCGGATCTCCTGAATCAGACAGTTGTAATCTACCTTGATGATATTCTTGTTTATTCCAGAAATCCCAAACTCCATTCTTCCCATGTTAAACAAGTTCTTCAACGACTCCGAGCACATCAACTGTTTTGCAAACCCGAAAAGTGTGAGTTTGACCAGACGGAAGTCAAATATCTAGGATATCATTTAAGTACCACCGGAGTAGCCATGGATCAAGAAAAGGTGCAAGCTATCCTAGATTGGCCTTCTCCATCCTCCATTAAAGAAACACAATGCTTTCTAGGATTGGCGAACTTCTATCGACAATTCATCGCAGACTTTGCTAAACAAACTAGCCACATAACTCACACTTTAAAGAAGGAAAATCTTATTAAAGGGTTTGTCTGGACTAAAACTGCTGAAACAGCTTTTCAAGAATTAAAGAAGGCATTTACACAAGCTCCCATCTTAAGACATCCAGATACCAACAAACGATTTATTGTCGTCACCGATGCTTCTGAAAAGGCCATTGGTGCCGTTCTACTCCAACAACAAGAAGACGATGGTCTTGAACATCCTGTTTTCTATTTATCTCATATACTCTCTATTGCAGAACAACATTACTCAGTATTGGAAAGAGAATTGTTGGCTCTGAAAACAGCTTGTATTGAATGGAGGCAGTTTCTGATGGGTTCCAAGGAACCTTTTGAAGTGAGAACAGACCATCGAAACTTACAATGTTTACGAAATTTCGTATGCCAAAATAGTCGTCAAGCTCGTTGGGCCTTCTTCTTCAGCCAGTATGATTTCTACATTACATATATTCCTGGCTCCCAAAACATTCTGGCTGATGCTCTATCGCGTCGTTATCCAGATTGTACTCCTGTCCCAGCTCAACCCCTACTGGAACCTAGTAAGATCATTGGGGTAGCCCAGTCCTTTCTGGAGGAGGTACAACTGGAGTACCCCAATCTATCTGATGAGGAAATAGAGAACTTAAGGCCCCTTTTACATAAGAGACAAGGATACTATTATTATCACGATCTGTTATTCATCCCCACTAACAGAGTGAGAGAAAAGGCATTACAAATGTGTCATGATTCACCGGTTGCTGGTCATAGAGGCATCAAGGCCACACAAGAACTGTTATCCCGATTTTTCTGGTGGCCTACTTGGAAAAGAGATATTAAAACATACGTTCAGGCTTGTCCCACATGCGCTCAAGTCAAGATTCCCCGAACCAGGCCTGCGGGTTTACTCCAGCCCTTGCCGGTTCCGCCAACTCCATGGCACACCATCTCCACCGATTTCATGTGTTCGTTACCACTCTCAGCAGGAAACCGGGTAATCATGGTCACTGTGGACTCTTTTACTAAGATGGCTCACTTCACTGCCTTGAAAAAACTACCTACATCCCAAGAATTAAGCCAGATATTCATTGAACATATCTTCCGTCTTCATGGACTTCCTCATACTCTTATATCTGATAGAGGTCCTCAGTACATTTCCCGGTTCTGGAGGTATTTTTGTAAGACACTAAACATCGATAGAGCTTTGTCATCGGGCTTCCATCCCCAGACCAATGGACAGACCGAGCGTCTGAACCAGGGCTTAGAACAATACCTTCGTTGTTTTTGCAACTCAACTCAAAGCAACTGGAACACTTATCTCCCTATCGCTGAGTTCTCTTATAATAACTCAGTCCATAGTGCCTCCAAGACCACTCCTTTTTTCTGTTCTTATGGTTTTCATCCTACCTCTTTTCCTACTTCTTCTCTGTCTCCCACTCCCTTACCCGCTATTACTCATTTTTCCAAACGTCTTCTACAAATCCATAGACTGATTCGTTCTAATCTCTTACACACCAAGAGATATATGAAGAAAGTAGCAGACAAGAAACGTAGGGCAACTCCGGACTACCTTCCACAGGATAAAGTTTGGCTTTCTTCTAAATTCTTACCCTCACGTCTTTCTCAGAACAAATTCACACCTCGCTATTACGGGCCTTTCCGTATTCTCCAGTTGCTTAATCCCGTCACTGTCCGTCTTCACTTGCCTCACACATGGAAGATTCATCCAGTCTTCCATGTCTCCCAACTCAAACCTTATGTACCAGATCCGTACTCCCGTCAGTTTTCCTGTCCTCCTCCTGTCTTAGTGGATGATGTTCCTGAATATGAGGTTCAGGAGATTTGTGACTCTCGTCTTTTTCACACCCGTCTGCAGTATCTGATTCATTGGAAGGGTTATCCTCTCAGTGAGTGTTCTTGGGAAGATGCATCTTCTGTTCATGCTCCTCTTCTGACTCAGCGCTTTCACCGTTTATTTCCTTTCAAACCAGGGCCTTCGGGAGGGGGGCCTACTGTCGCGCCGCACCGCGCGGCGCGAGCCGAGCGTTCGGCACAAGCCGCGCGTTCGGCTAGGGCCGCGCTTCGCGTCTCTAAGACGCGGCGCGCCCCGAGCCTTTCTTGCACCTTGCGAGGCCCCAGGACTTACTAGGGGCCTCGCGCTGCGCTCTCCCTCCGTCTTGTTGGGGTCTCCTGACCCCTCTTACCTGTTTGGGGACTCCTCTTCCTTCTTTTCTGTCTTTCTTTCTTTTGGGTCTGTTTTCTCCTCTGTCCTTTATGTCTTTTCCCCTTCCCAGGTTACCTCTGTCTTCCCAGCATTCCTCTTTCCCTATTCTCTATGGTTTCTGCTCCAGTCTATTCTATCTACTTTTCCCTATGCAAGATGGTGTCCTTTTTCTTCCTGTGGGTCACTTCCTGTTTTATGGTATTTAAGGGTGTTTTTTCTTTCCCTCTTTGCGCTGCAACACTCTCTGTTTCAGTTAGTGTCCTCGCTCCTGATTTCCTAGCCCTTGGCTCTGGATTTCGCCATTTCTGTATTACGTCAGTTCCTTTGATTCCTGTTCCTCTGTTCTTGTTCCAGGAATCCCCTGCGAATCTTCTGGGAGGTTTTTTCCTCTTCTTCTGAAGGGGTTTTTTCCCCCTGGCGCTACTTTCTCACGGTCACGGTCTGTCCTTGGCGTTTCCTCGCCTACAGCACCGTGGCTACCAGAAAGAGTCGCCCCTTTTTGGGACAAAGTCGAACCCTCAAGATCCACGCCTCAAGATCTGCAAACTCCAGGCGCAAGCAGCACGTGAGTCGTGACACATGTAGCATTTTGCAAACTCCATCTTCCTTCATGACTAATATGTCTAAAGCAAGACAATTTTGTAAAACCATTGATCTCATAGCTACTATTTCTGTGTTCATTAACAATATGGCACCTGCAGTGTCTGTGGATAACGTATCTACAGTGGTTGACAACTTTCTTATCTTGATATCATTCAAGATCACACCTACTGATGGAATTATGGCACCAAAAATATATCCCGTAATTTCTGAATCATTTGCTTCTCTTTTGACTTTGGAGTTTTGATCTCTCACTTCAAACTGGATCATTAAAATGTTCCATATGATAACCTTTTGGAAATACTAATACCAGGTAACAAACACTATACCAGTCTTTCAGCACCTTGTAATAGACATTTCTTCCACATATAAAATAAACACCGGCATGGCGGGGTCTTGACCATTCAACATGAAATTCCCAAAACTTTTAAACAGAAATGGATGTCTACACTCACCGGTACCTACAAAATGAGTGTCAGTCTTTGATTTCAGCATATATATACACATAGCTTCCCTACATGTTGCCAATCAATAGCCAGAAATCTTTGATTTCCAGCCACTAAGCGTGTTGCATCTTTCTCCCGATTCGGAAAAACTACTCCTTTTTCTATTCTGGCTTTCATTGCTCTTCTTCTCTCCTCAACTTGTCCAATGAATTCCTATACTACAGGGCTAAGAATACAGGTTAAATTATTCTTGTGTGCATATACTATTCCAAATGTCAATGTAGGTTCAAAGATACTTCCCACAAAATCAATGTTATTGGCCTTTGCAATGCTACTCGTATGTTTCAAGAAAGGGACAATTGAAAACCCCAAATCATAATCTGAATAGAAGTATTGGTACTATTCCTGCTGATAAAGCAATGTTAATAAGAGACTACAGGAAATTCCATTAGTTGGGGTGAACTATGCTAAGTTATTCCTTCACTAACTGATGAAGGCAACTGTGTACACACATAGCAGTCTCTAACTTATACTGTCTCAACATACTAATACAACAACTTCTAAGATACATTTGCTGATAAATCACCTTTAGAACTATCGGTGTGTAAATACTTCTCATCTGTGTGAAATTAATTTTGATCTGCAAGGGTATTTGCTAAATTAGGGACAAGGGTGTGTGCAATCTGATCTGAATCATTTGCTATGGGCAAACTCAAGCATATAAGCAATAATATAATCATAAAAACGGTTACTACTGCTAACCCTATGCATATATAGTTACACTTACTACTTCTATTGCGATTTGACTCCATGACACCTCTAATTCCAGACCAAAATAGTCCAAAGTCAAAAATCAAAATTTCAAAAATGCAAAGTGGCTTATGTTTATCACTGTCTCTTTTCAGTTCTCTTTATTTGTGAGCAAAGTAAATAAAAAATAGTCTCTTTAAAGAAAGAAACACAATTATTCACAAACCTCCTTGATCTTATCGAAAGTTCATCAAGATATTCTCTACTTACAACTGTTCAAATGCTTCTACTAAAAGTTTGAATGTCTCTAATAAAGGCACAGCTCACAATCACTGATAATCACTTCCAAAACATAATGTTTTTCTACATTGACTGGCAATGAGATTTCAAAATTCTGCTCCAAAGCAATTTCAGTCTCAAGAATATTGAACTGGATTGCACAAAAGGTATCAAACTCCTGTTCTCAGTCATCAGCTGAATAATATGTCCGTTCAGGTGCTGAGTACTCTCTGCTTGGCACCCTTTTTCTTTTTGACCTTCTGTTTTCTCGACTTTTAGCATCACTTTCACTTTGATTCAACTCTTCAGTTTCTTCAGCAATAGTTTATGGCATTTGTACAGCAGGCATATTTTTTTCTTTAGGCCAAATGTTTACAGGTACAACTCTTTTATCTAGCATGACTGATCCTTTGCCAGCATCCGAGCTTGCATGAGTCAACTGATTCTTTCTCACCCCTTCTGTACCATCCACTGTTGTCACTGTTGTTGACACGCTCAGAACCTCATCAGACCGAGTCTGTGCTGCAGCTTCTTGTCCAGCCCCATCAGCTTGGCTAACCTGATCCTTCGCACTCAGTGTAACTGACCCTTCTAGAAAGGTGCTGTTTCGTCAAGAGGACTTGGAACTTTGCGAGTGTGGCTCACGTGTACCCAGTTCAGGAGACCAGCACAATTCACAGCTGTTGTTGTCATGAGAACCTCTTAGTAGGGACCTTTTCAATGCGGCTCCAAGCATGACTTCCTTCCATGCTTCTTGAGCACAACCCAGTCACCAAGACATAGGTAATGACACAGTTCCTGTTGAGACTGTACAGTAGCCTCTCCAACCTGATGAGACAAAGAACGCACTACATCAGCTACTCCTTTGCAATAATCCAGCACTAAGTCATCTGTAATGTTCACAAGGCATTTGCAGGCACTGCTGGCAATTTCATAGCGCCCCATGATGATTTCATGAGAGGACAATCCTGTCTTCCTGTTAGGTGTGCTGCGCATACTCATCAACAAGAGACAATGCATCAGGTCACTTCCATGTTAAGAATGCACATATTTTTGCCAGTCAGGACTTCAAAGTTCTATTTATCTGTTCTACCAGACCTGAATCTTCTGGACGATAACTGTAATGCAATTATTGCTTTTTAAGGACCTCACTGCTGAATGATTTTCCCTGTCTGATTCTAGAGAAGTAGGGAATCAGGACCTATGTATCATCTCTCTAAGCAACAATTTCGCTATTGTGAGACTATCATTTCTCCTAGTGGGGTAAGCCTCAACCCAGTGGGAGGAAATGCATACAATAACAATAATATATCTTAGTCCACTGAACACTGGCAGTTCAACAAAATCCAGATGCATTCTGTTGAAAGGTCCTCCTGACCTACATATATGACTCAGTGTAACCACTATGTGCTTTACCACATTCATCTGTTGACAGGTGACACATTGGTGACATGACGTCAGCAGTCACTCTAAACCTAGGATTGAACCATGTTTGTCTGAACATTCTGATCATTGTGTCCCTACCTATATGTGCCTGTCCAAGGTAATGTTTTGCCACCGGGGACAGTATGCTATTTGGTAACACTGCTCTTCCATCACTTGAAATCCAAACACTATCTTCATTCCTTTTGACAAATCCTGCTCTAATCCAACTTTGCTGTTCTTGCTCTGTTACTTCTTCCTGCAAACTTTTAACTTCCTCCCATGTGCCAACAGCAGTCATCAAGAAAGTTTGGCTTGTCTCATCTTGTGCATCACTGTTCCACTCTCCATGAAAGAAGATACAACTAAGAACACAATGCCTAGCAACCTCGTCTGCATAGGTATTACCCAAGTTAACATAATCAGTTGATTTTCCATGAGCTAGGCATTTGACTTTTAACAGCAGCAATTTTTGCTAGTAGCTTAATGCATTCAATAAATGATCAATTTTGTCACTGTTTCCGATTGGGGAACCAGAAGAGGTCATAAAACCTCTCTGGGACCAAAACTGCTTGAAATCCTAAACAATACCAAATCCATATTGACTGTCAGTGAAAACCGTCACTTTAAGATGTTCAGAAACACAGCATCCTCTAGTAAGATCAACCAATTTGGCTACTTGGGCAGAAAAGGGTCCTCGAAGCCAGGAGGCTTCTATCACACCTGAGACCGTAGAAACTGCATAACCTGCTCTGAGGGTACCATCTTTATCTCTCAAACAGGAGCCATCAATGAACATGACAGTAATTTTCGTCTAAGGGAACATCTTGAATATTGGGTCTTAGTTTGGTATACAATTGAGACCATCATGCTTACCCTAATTTTTGCAGTCACTTGCCTTTTCAGCAGAATTGGGTATCAAAGTAGCAGGATTTAAAACTGCAAGTTTCACTTGCTCATAATCGGTTAAACAGGTAATAATCGGTTAAACAGGTAATTGTTAAGTATTGGGTTTAACAAAATCTCCACTGAGACATTCAGTGGATGTCCCACCACAATGCTTTCGCACTGCTCTTTGCCACAGCTACTAAACAACTTGGCAACACTGCAGCTATAGGATTAAGTGTAGCAGAAAAATAAGCCACTAGCTTTGTTTGTATTTCCCTGCAACTGTGTCAAAACTGAAAGTGCACATCCATCTCTTTCGCAACAAAACAAATAAAAACATTTGTTATAATCAGGCATTCCCAGTGCTGGGGCTTGGCATAGGCTTTCTTTCAGCTTAGTGAAGGCACATATCCAATTATCATCCAATGGAACTGGATAATTTATATCTTTGTAAAGGCTTGGCCAAAAGGGAAAAGTTTGGAATCCACTGACAACAGTAGACAACCATTCCTAAAATCATCTTTACTTCCTTCTGCATGGCAGAAGGATTCATTTGCATGATTGTTGAAATTCTCTCTTGTGACACTTTCCTCACACCTTTCTCAATGTGGTGTCCTAAATACAAGACTTCTTTCTTGCAATACTGCAATTTAGCAGGGGAACCTTTATGGCCATTCTCTCCTAAATGATTCTGTGTGCATCTTTGGTATTTGACACAACAAACAGGTCATCAATATACTGGACTAAGACTGAATGATACAGCATTTTTAGGGACTCTAGATTCTTTTTCAAGAACTGATTGAAAATGGATGGTGACTCTGTATACTCCTGAGTTTGGCACCATGCCAAATCATGGCTGCCTAATTTGAATGCAAATAAATACTGGCTTTCCTCGTGCAATGGTTCAGAGAAAAATGCTTGGCAAAGTTCAATGACTGAAAACCATTCAACTTCACCGGGAATTTAGAATACAATTCATGCAGCATTCGATACTACAGGACAAAATGGAACAACAATCTCATTCACTTTTCTCTTGTCTTGAACTATACAGTACTTTCTAAAATAGGCAAGTTAAATGGACTTCCCACGATTTCTTTTAGAATACATTGCTCAATCAAAAAATCGATCAATGGGGTAACTCCAGCAATTGTCTCTGCAGACTTGTAATACTGGAGGATTCTTTGACACACTGTATTTGGTTTCACTGTTATTTTCATAGGCTCAGCTCCTTCAGTGAGCCCTATTTCCTCTCCTGAAAAATCTCAAGCGTCAGATGTCAATGTTTCTTTGAAATCTTTGGGCAAATCATTACATGTTATCATTGGATAAAATGTGACACTCGGGTACTCCTCTACAATTTTACAGGGCACATCTTCTTCATTTGCCTGAATCGCTATTCCTTTAGGTGTGCAGCTAATTAAAGAATTCAGCGTACACAAGAGATCACGTCCTAGAAAACTCATAGGACTTGAGTCACAGACCACAAATTGGTGCTCGTCTTCAAATACACCTATTTTTACAGGGGTATACTCTGATACAGGATTTGTCAATTGCTTAATTGCGACTCCGACACCCTGAATTATCTTTCCTGAAAAGGGCAAATTTGGTACTTCAGCTGTTCTGACAGTGGAACATGAAGCTCTATGTCACGGTTTGCACGCTTCCTACTGCTGTAGTCTGCCAGTCTCGGGGCACCACCTGGTTTCTTGCTTGTTCTGGATTGGCCAAGTTAAGGGCGTCCCCTTCCAGTAGCCACGGTGCTAATGACAATACAACGCCTAGCAGGCCGTAACCTCCAGAAGGAGTCCCTGAGGAAAACCCCAAATATTGGGTCAAAACCTCAGATCACAGGAACTCCTGAGAAGAGGTAAAAAGAAAAGCAGAAAAGAATTAAGAATCAGGAACAACAAAACTGCAGGCAAAAAACAGGATAGGTCCAAAAACACGGGAAGCAGGAGTGATGAGCACCACCAGGATGGAAGTGTTTGCAACACAAGGAAAAGAAGACCTTCTGTGCTTTTGTACTGACAAACAGGAAGTGGCATGCAGGAAGAACTAAAGATACCATCTTGGATTGGGAAAGCCACATACAGGTAAGTGGAAAAATTGCCATTGTAGAAAAGGTAGTAAGCAATGCATTCAGGGAAAGAAACACAGACACCTGGGAAAAAGTAAATATGGCTACCAGAAGAAAAAGGAAAAAGAAGAAAAGAAAAAAGAAAAAGATGTCCAGCAAACAGGTAAGAAAAACTACGGGGCCGCAAGCGAACACAACGTGACCGGGAGCCCAAGAGAGGACTCTCGAGCCACACTGCGGTCAAGAAAACAGGTCGCGGCCCAAAAAGTGGCCCGTGGCAAGATCAGCTGCCCGAAACACAGACCGCAGATCTGACCACAGCCCGCAATGACAAAAGGAAATGATTGTAACAATTGTAATCAATAAAAATCCATTAGTCAAAACTTGAAATACAGTATAAACATTTATGTACACCAACTAAACAAGTCCGGATAGTGCACCATTCAAAGTCCGAGGACGACTGGGCCCAAAATGCATGGGCGAGGCCCACACTCGATACCAGACTGCAAATGGAGAGAACCCTTCTGGGGCATCAGATCGAAATGAAACAGGCACCTCAGGGGGAAGGGAAGGGAGGGCACCTCAGCCGGATGAGTGCACGACGCCAGCTCCAGGAGGGGTCTCCATGCCCATTGATGTATCCTGGGGAGTGCAAAGCCACAGTCTCTCAAGTCTTTTCAGTGGGTGGTTTGCCCACTGCTTTATCCTGGGGAGTGCAAAGCCACAGTCTCTCAAGTCTTTTCAGTGGGTGGGTTGCCCACTGCTTTATCCTGGGGAGTGCAAAGCCACAGTCTCTCAAGTCTTTTCAGTGGGTGGGTTGCCCACTGCTCCATCCTGGGGAGTGCAAAGCCACAGTCACTCAAGTGGATGCCTTTCTCCACTGGTTCTGGAGGGGGCTTTGTGCCCAGAGTGCTTCATCCTGCCAAGGACTGAGGTAGTGGATGTGATACTCCACTGGTTCTGGAGGGGGCTTTGTGCCCAGACTGCTTCATCCTGCCAAGGACTGAGGTAGTGGATGCGACACTCCACTGCCGGTGGTGCAACATGCAAGCTGGACAGACTCCTGGAACTGACCACCAGCCTCGTACGACTGACCACTGGGGATGGCAGCCATGTCTGCGGTGGTGCTACTGGCTCAGGATGTCACAGGCCACTGGCGATGCTTGCGGCGGTGTCAGTAGCGGCGGTGCTGGTGGCGGTGTCAGTAGCGGCGGTGCCAGTAGCGGCGGTGCTTGCTGCGGACTCTGTGGCATCGGTGCTGGCGGCAGTCTCTGTGGCATCGGTGCTGGCGGCGGGCTCTGTGGAAACAGGTCTGGCGGCGGTCGTTGTGACGGTGGTGCTGGTGGCAGGCTCACTGACTGCGGTGCTGGTGAAGGGCTCAGTGTCTGCAGTGCTGGCAGCGGTGCTGGTGGTGGGCTCACCTACTGCGGTGCTGGTGGCGGTGCTAGTGGCGGTGGTGCAGGTGGCGGTGCCGGTCCTGTCCGCTGTGCAGGTTGGCGTCGACGTGGACCTGCGTGTGATTTTTTGGCCCTTCCCCACCTTGGATGGTGGCGCAGCTGTCTTGCCACTTTCCACTTTTGTTTTGCCTGAGCCCTTGGCGGAAGGTTTTTTCGCCTTCTCCCTCTGGGATGTCGGCAACTTTTTCTGTTTTGGAGGTGGGGGAATGTCCTTGCACTCGCTCCTTGGGACACTGGCAGCCCTGTTGCTTGGCGCACTCCAGAATCCTGCAATTGCTGGCACCACTGTGCCCGGTGATGTGGTGGCTGTTGTAGGTGGATGGCTGTTGGGTGGGTGTGTGACTGCGTTTGTGTAGTTTGGGAGGAGGGCTCACAGGCACACTGGGAGAGGTCACAGGGGATGTGTGAATGGTAGTGGGGGTGGTGAGTGCACGTGAGCGGTGTGTGGTGATGGGCGTGCTGGTGATGGAGGTAGTGGCTGAAGATGTAGTGCATGCAGGTGTGATACGAGACGAGACAGGGAGGGAGGAGGGAGACGTGGAGGAGGTGGACACAGTGGAGGCAGTAGATGTTGGTATGTCTGCATGGGTATGGTGCTTGTGTGAGTGCCTGTGGGATGTGTGGTGCTTATGTTAGCCTGAGCCACCCTTGTGTGTTGAGGTGTGTGCATGCTGGTCTGATTGGGTACTTGGGATAGGCTGAGGTACAGGGGATTGGGTCTGGGTGGAGGAGGTTGGAGGGGGGAGGCTGGACACAGGGACAATGGCTGCCATCAGTGCTGAGGCCAGAGCCTGAAATGCTCGCTGTTGGGCTGCCTGGGCATAATGAATGCCCTCCAGGTATGCATTTGTTTGTTGCAAATGCCTCTCTACACCCTGGACGACATTCAGAATGGTAGACTGCCCAACAGTGAGGGATCTCAGGAGGTCAATAGCCTCCTCACTGAGGGCAGCAGGGCTGACTGGTGCAGGGGCTGAGGTGCCTGGGGCGAAGGAGATGCCCACCCTCCTGGGTGAGCGGTCACGGGACACACGCTGAGGGGCTGCTGGGAGGGCGGTGCTGGTAGGGGGTGGCGGCTGTACCTGTAGATGCGGTGGGCACAGAGGGGCCCACCACTGCAAGGGAGCTCCCATCAGAGGAGGATTCGGTGTCGCTGGTCTCTGCTCCTGTCCCCGCCGTGGAGCTCCCCTCACCCTCCGTCCCACTGGTGACTTCAGACTCCGTTGTCTCGCCCTCCAGGGCCATATGGGATGCAGCTCCCTCCTGCTCCGGAGGCACTGCTCCTCTGCCTGATGATGCTAATGCACACAAGAACAGGGAGACCACAAAAAGGAGGGGGGGGGGGAAAGAAGAAAGACATGTTCAGTGCATGCAATACCGCTACCGTTGGCGGACACTACAGACACAGCAGCCCTCTGCCCTACGCCATGCACTTAGAGTTCCCTAATTAATCACAGGGACATGGGGTACAAGGCCTATGCCCGATTGCTGCACACATGGAAGTCACAGGAGCCTGACTAGGTGTAGATGGCTCTTCCACTGGTGGGGTTGGGGTGCCACATAGCCTGCCTCACAAAGGGTACTTGCCTACAAAGCTCGCCCTGGCCTAGGGTAACCCACTGCCCACCTCCCACACCCAGACACCTCCTAATGCGCGCAGAGTCAGATGGATGTGACAGTACTCACCCCCTTGTGGCTGCTGTGATGCCCTCAAGGGCCCATCCACCTCCGGATATACCACCTCCAGGACCCGGAACATCAGGGGGTCATGGTGCGACGGACACCCCTCCTACGTTGGGAGGCCATCCCCAGCTGGGCCTCCGCCGTCTTCTTGCTCCAGCGGCGAATGTCCTCCCGTCTTTTCCGGCAGTGGGTGCTCCGTCTCTGGTGGACGTCCTTGGCGATGGCACGCCAAATATCCTTCTTCTGGTGGGCGCTGACCTAGAGGAATAGTACAGGGGAAAAGGACCGCCACAGTCATTGGCCCACATTCACACCCTTTCCCTGACGCACATACACTCACTGTCCTCTCATGCAGGCCTCAGTCCCCCCCCACCCTGTACCTTCCACCCACACCACTCCAAACAGGCATTGGCCATACAGCATGCTCACAGTGTACTCACCTGTTTGTCTGAAGGACCGTAGAGTAGCGTGTACTGGGGGAGGACCCCATCCACTAACTTCTCCAACTCCTCCGAAGTGAAGGCAGGGACCCTTTCCCCAGACACATGAGCCATCGTCGCTTCCAGACACAGGTCACAGCAGCACTTGCAGTGTAGGTCCTCTCCTGTCGAAGGTCAGGTATCAAGTGACGGCCGGCGTACATCGTCATTGGCTCCTCGGACCCATAGGGCCCAATGTTAACCAATGCTGGATTGCGCCGCGGTCTTCGACCGATTACCACAACGGTTTACAACGCTGGCGCAGTTACCTCATATCCCCTTGTACCACATTACAGGTCAGACAGCTGCCATTTCAGGTGGCCACATGGCATTATTTTTAAATGTGTCACACATATCTAGGCCTTGCATACACACAGTGACAGGCACATAGCGGATTGACAAATGTGTGCAATAAATTCTCTTTTTAATACCTCAGTGTTGGCTGACTCTGTGCTCACTGTTCTCGTCCATAGGGCACATCCGCTGGGGCAGGTGAGGAGATGGCGGCATCCTCCGGTGTACAGACCGCTGGTGGACCTGTCGACAATGGAAGACAGACACATCATTATCACTTACAGACTTGATTGTGCCACAATCCAGGAACTGTGTGCCCAGTTGGAGCCAGACCTGATTTCAGCTATCCCCCATCCCACAGGAATCCCCCCTCTAGTGCAGGTCCTGTCAGTACTCCATTTCCTGGCAAGTGGGACTTTTCAAACAACAGTGGCCATTGCATCAGGGATGTCCCGGCCTATGTTCTCAAATATGTTGTCCAGAGTGTTGTCTGCCCTGCTGAAACACATGCGCAGCTACATCGTTTTCTCTCAGGTGAACGATTTGCCCACAGTGAAAGGTGACTTCTATGCCCTGGGACATATCCCGAACATCATAGGTGCCATTGATGGGACACATGTGGCCTTGGTACCCCCGCAGGAGTGAACAGATGTAAAGAAACAGGAAGAGCTACCATTCAATGAATGTGCAGATGGTGTGTTTGGCCGACCAGTACATCTCCAAGTTTCCAGGCTCAGTGCATGACGCTTACATTTTGACAAATAGCAGCATCCCATATGTGATGGGGCAACTCCAGAGGCACCGTGTGTGGCTAATAGGTGAGGACAAAGACCCTATACCCTGTGAATAGTTGTCTGGGGTTGTCCCTAAGGGTTAGTGTGTGTCTAACAGTTGTCCCTCGACATTTGCAGGTGACTCTGGGTACCCCAACCTGTCATGGCTACTGACCCCAGTGCGAAATCCCAGGACAAGGACAGAGGAACGCTACAATCAGGCCCCTTGTCAAACTAGGAGAGTGATCGAAAGGACCTTCGGCCTCTTGAAGGCCAGGTTCCGGTGCCTCCATATGACAGGTGGTTCTCTCTACTACCCACCAAAGAAGGTGTGCCAGATCATCGTGGCCTGCTGGATGCTGCACAACCTGGCTTTGCGACAACAGGTGCCTTTTCTGCAGGAGGATGGTCCAGAAGGAGGTCTTGTGGCAGCTGTGGAGCCTCTGGACAGTGAAGAAGAGGAGGCAGAAGAAGAGGATATCGACAACAGAAACGTGATCCAGCAATACTTCCACTGAGACACAGGTAAGAAGACATTACTGCCTCCTACATCTCATACAATTGTTAGACCTATCATATGTCTATCACTTTCACCCAGTGTATGGACCCTGACCTGTCACTTTGCCTTTCCATTTCACAGATGTGGGTCCCACTGTGTGACCTCTGCTATGTTACCTCATGGACTAGAGCTGTGTGACATAGGTATGTTGACAATACAATGGACATTGCTATGTTCCTTAGTTATAGCTAATACACATTTGTGAAAGCACAGACTGACTCCAGATTTTTTTTGTGATTCAAGGGTGTTTATTTAAGTGCAAATTAGTGGAGTGGGTTGTAAAATGGTCAGGGGTGATGGTGCAGGAATGTCCATGGCAGAGTCCAGTTATTTGTCTCACAGGTGCATTGTCCAAAGGGGCATAGGAAGGGGAGCTAGGGCAGTATAAGGATGGACAGGGAGACGGAGTGGGACAGAAGGATGACATTCAGGGTGGTCTCATTTCTTGGAGGGGGTCTTGGCATTGTTCTCTGTCTTTGTCCTGGATCTCAGGGACCGTTTGCAGGGTGGTTCTCCATCTGCAGGGGGTGGGGTGCTGGTGTCGTGGTCCTGTGGCGGTGCCTCCTGTCCACTAGCGCCGGCAGAGGAGGTGGGCAGTTCATCATCAAAGCTGGTGTCAGGGGCCCCTTGTTGTGCCACAGTGTCCCTCCTGGTGTTCACAAGGTCCTTCAGCATCCCTACAATGGTGACCAGGGTGGTGCTGATGGACTTGAGTTATTCCCTGATCCCCAAATACTGTTCCTCCTGCAGCCGCTGGGTCTCCTGAAACTTGGCCAGTACCGTTGCCATTGTCTCCTGGGAATGATGGTACGCTCCCATGATGTTGGAGAGGGCCTCGTGGAGAGTGGGTTCCCTGGGCCTGTCCTTCCCCTGTCGCACAGCAGTCCTCCCAGTTCCCCTGTTTTCCTGTTCCTCTGTCCCTGAACCGTGTGCCCACTGCCACTGCCCCCAGGTCCCTGCTGTTCTTGGGTTTGTGGGTTTGCTTGGGTCCTCTGTAGTGGTGGACACACTGCTGCTTGACGTGTCCTGGGGACAGAGGTATGGGCCCGCTGGGTGGGTTCTGTGCTGGTGTTTCCTGAGGGGGAAGGCTCTGTGGTGGCATGTGTCAGTGTGTGGGGAACAAACTGTCCCGAGGTCCCAGATGGGCCGGGTTGGTCATCTAGATCCAGTTGGACAGAGCTGCTGTCATCACTGTGGGCCTGTTGGAGGGGGTGGACATGTCTGGAACCTCCTGTCCGGTGACATTGGGTAGGGGTCCTGCAGAGGTGTAAAGGCATGATTATTGCATCTGTGTGTGCCATTGTGTGCAATGGGTGGGTGACCCTGTACCCCAGTGCTTACATTCTTGTCCAGGACCTTGTGTGATATTTGGTTTGGAGATTTGTGTGGGTATCTGTAGTGGAAATGCTTTGGTGATGGGTATCCATGCTTTAGTGTTGCATGCAGGGCTTGGTGTTGGGATGGGTGGTTTGTGACAGTGGGACCTAGGTGAGGTGTTGGAGTGATGGGGTGAGGGTGAGGGTGGGGGTATGTGATAGCATGCAGGTAGGGTGGGGGATGTCATAGTTAAGTCTTGACTTACCAGAGTCCATTCCTCCTGCTACTCCTGCGAGGCCCTCAGGATGCAGTATAGCCAAGACCTGCTCCTCCCATGTTGTTAGTTGTGGGGGAGGAGGTGGGGGTCTGCCGCCAGTCCTCTGAACTGCAATCTGGTGTCTTGAGACCAAGAAACGCACCTTCCCTCGTAGGTCGTTCCACCTCTTCCTGATGTCATCTCGTGTTCTTGGGTGCTGTACCCTGTCTACGATTCTGCGCCATAGCTCCATCTTCCTAGCAATGGAGGTGTGCTGCACCTGTGATCCGAATAGCTGTGGCTCTACCCAGATGATTTCCTCCACCATGACCCTGAGCTGCTCCTCAGAGAACCTGGGGTGTCTTTGCGGTGCCATGGTGTGGTGTGGGTGATGTGTGAGGGGATGTGTTTGAGTGTGTTGTGTGAGGTGCGTGGATGTTGTTTGAGTGATGGTGTTGTGTGTCTGTGGATGCTAGTTTGTTGATGGTGGTGTCTCTCCCTGTGCTTCATTCTACATTTTTGTCGTAGGGGTTTGTGGGTGATGTGGGTGTGTGTTTTATATTGTATTGAGTGTGTGGGTGTGGTGTGTGTATGTGTATCAGGTGTGTGTATTTCGATTTGTCCAATGCGGTTGTGTTTTGTAAATGTGTGTGTATTTTGAGCGCAGCAGTGTGTACTGCCAATGGAATACCGCGGTTGAAAGACCGCTGTGTGGATTCGTGGGTCGTGATAGTGTGGGCGTATTCCTATTGTCGTGACAGTGGAGGTTTTGTTATCGCCAGTTTATCACTGACCTTTGGTGTGGCGGACTTGTGTGGGTGTCTAGATTTTGTCGGATTCCCGCCTGTGGGTCGTAATAGCTGTAGCGGATTTCCGCCGCGGCAGCGTAGTGTTGGCGGTCTTCTCCACAGCGGTAAGTAGCATTTACCGCCAATGTTGTAATGAGGACCTATGTCCTTTAACTCTAGGTTTGCTAACATTTGTTAGCTGTTGTTTTACTGCATCGCACTAGTGTTCACCATCATCTGTGGATTCTGATTTACTTTCAGTGCAGCTTTCAATTGTAAAACCATGACTTTTTTCCTGATTTGTCTGTTTAAACTCTATCTCATCAATACAGCATTTTGTATACCACGGAATCTCATCAAACAGTTTATTCTGCCAACAAATCAGGTGCTGCTGAACCATCTCCCTTATCTCTGGCTTCAATCCCTGTAAAATCTGAAAACAACATGACCCATATCTTTAGCTCCTATAGTCTCAGTACCACTGTAATGCTTGAAAGCTTGCAACAAGCTCTCATAGTGAGCATTAATCAATTCTTTCAATCCCTGAGCTGTTCTGTCAATTTTCTGCCAATCAATATATTTCAGGGATACTTTATTTTTCAGGAACTCAATTACCTTGTAATACTTATTCATTACCTCTTCAGATGATGCACCTGCTACTGGATCTCTCTGATGTTCACATTCAGGCCAATCAACAAGCACTTTACATCCAGTCCATAAATCATTTGGGTCACAATGTCAAGCAACATATTCAAATCTTTCCACAGGCATTTTGAAAGTTTCACAAATCTCTCTGTCTGCTTGTACCATTCCACAGGCTTTTCTCTCAATCTCGGGTACTCATTTGTGTATGACTATATATCACTTCTACTTCAAGGTACATGAACATAAGCTCCACCCGGTATTTCTCTCATGGGCATCATTTTCACATTGTCCTCTGCACATTTGGCTTTGCTTTTTTCTGATCTCTTTTCTTTGCCCATCTGCCTTTCCACTTATCTAACGCTCCCTTTGTCTGTATGTAGGTGATCAATTCTTTAATATGCAATTTCATTCGGGATGATCTTATGTTAGTCATGTTTTTTTAACTGAACCCTAATCTATAACTTATCTTCAAGCGTCTTGAATTTTCTACATCTACATCAGATTTATCGGCTAATTCAGCTAATTTCTCATAAACTTGTCCTGGACGTTGAGTAAGATCTTTACACATGAACCGTAGTTCATCTTTGGTGTAGGTTTCCAATTGAGCTATGTCCAGCCTTCCCAAAATCAATTCATTTAATTATAATTTCAATCTGGGCACATTCACTGTTCTGTTCCTCTCTTGTGTCTTTTCTGTTCTGGCATTACCATTTGTCAATCCGATTGCATCTTGTGGACTCAAACTATTTAGCCAATCTGTCAATTGCTGTGCTGTGAAACTTTTCAAACTAATATTATTTCTCTGGGATACTTCTTGGAAGGTACTGCAATGTACATTCCGAATCTGATCTGGTCTGAACATGGGATGTGGTGGGGTTCCCTGTGAAAACCTCACATCAAGAACTGGTCCTGCTTGATTTAACATCGGGTTCCGTTCTGCAATTCATGTAGGGGTCAAAGGTGGAACATGAGAAGTTGTCCTCTCCATCTCTGAATTGTTTGAATATACTGATCTCTGAATACCAATTTGAGATATCCCAACAGATATAACTGGTGTTTTAGGAACAGTTGAGGCATTTACAGAATGAGCATTACTTCCAGAATTGCCTGAAACATAAAAGGGAACAACTGGACCTATAATCACTGGAACTTTTAATGCATCGGCCCCATAAGATTTGTCTGGTTTTGAGGAATTGACACTCCTGCACTCTGTTCTGTTAAGATGGTGCTGGAACTGTTCCCTGCTTGACTCGGGGTAACATTTGGCATTGACTAAACTGGTCTAAACATTGGTACTTGTTGATGCGGTGCACAATTTTGACCGGGCTGATTCACATAAGGTGTCTGCACCATTTGACTCACATTAGGATCCAGAACAATTTAATTTACAGCTGGACTTGGAATAGGCTGAACTTTGTTAACATTCAGAACTGGTGGCTAAACCACAGACTTGCAGATGTACCTGGAACAAACTGATTTGGAGTCTGTGCAACTAGAGTGGTTGGGACTACATTCTGTACTGCTTCACTTCTCATTCCTCTGTCAACTGAATGATACAGTGGTGGGTGATTCATCAATAACTGATTTATGAACTCATCATCTGAATCACTTTCATACGTTAATGTCTTCTTACTGTCAGCTTCTGGGGTCTGTCCTGCTTTTTCTGCTTTCTTTTGGGTCGTTGGTTTTGTATTCTCATCACCTTCCTCTGAAATAGCTGGAAACATTCTCACTCCAACTAATATATCTGCTCTCCACATTTTCTACTCTGCATCCAATCTAGCTTTTGAATGTGCCTTAATTGCTTTCTGCTTCCTATTTTCATATTTTGCTGCCATTCTTTCACAGGCAATACATTTCCAAATACTAAGGGGTTCAAATTGTGTGGGTCTTGGAGGCAGTCTCATGTCATGTATTATTCACCTCAAATTGTCTAAAGTTCTCATGTTAAATGTTCTGTATCAGCGAAAAGCTAAGGCACCTTCTTTCTAAATACTTTTGCCCCATTGGTCAAGCCAAGTACATGCATGCAACCCTTTTATAGATGACACAATATAAACAGAAGTTCCTTCTGGTCATGTTTCAATACCATCTCCAACTGGAATAAACACATCTCCCCTTAACGCACTTTTAAGTGCTTTGAAAAATTTCATTTTCGACTAAATTCAATCAATCACAACAACTTTTGATCAAATCAGGAAGTAATTTTAATCCTTAGCAACACAAAAGGATGATGGACGAAGTGCTGAAACTTTTCAAACCCTCACCCCCAAACACAGATCAGGGTTAAATCTATTGTTCTTTTGCACACCAGGCCACCCCAATTAGGACCCAGCCACATCCAAATCAGTCTTGACCCTGCTCCTCATGTGAACAGTCCAGCCCGAACTGCCAAGCCAAGTCTCCCTGGACCGGAAACAAGCATTCTGAGACCAGTGGGGATCACCCCTCATTAGGCAGGTTAGCTTGAATCCAGTTGCACAGCAAGCAAGGAACCCATGTCTGTGCATATCCTAGTCACTTAGGGCATACATAACAACACCACAAAATAAAATGATGGATGGAGTGTTGAAACTCTTCAAACACTCACCCCAGTCACATTTCTGGGTTTAATCCATTGCTATTTTGCTCTCCATGTCACCCCAGCTTGGACCCAGCCACATGGAATTTAGTTTTGACCCTGCCCCTCAAGGAAACAGTCCAGCCTGAACTGCCAAGCCAGGTCCTCCCCGGACTGGACACAAGCATCCTGGGACCGGTTTCAGAGAATCACCCCTTATCAGACAGGCTAGCTTGAATCCAGCGGTGCAGCAAGCAAGGGACCCACGTCTGGGCATCCCCTAGCCACTTAGGGTGCACACAGCAACACCTCAGAATAAGATGGTGGATGGAGTGTTGAACATTTTCAAACACTCACAATCATTCACTAATCTGGGTTCAATCTATCATTATCTTGCTTGCCACATCACCCCAGTCTGAACCCAGCCATATGCAAATCAGAGTTGATCCTGCTCCTCATGGGTACAGCAGTTCAGCCTGAGCTGCTAAGCCAAGTCTTCCCTGGACCGGAAGCAAGCACCCTGGGATGAGGTTTGGGGTATGAACTCATCCACTCCGGAGCACCCACTGTACCCACCGACTTTTCAACCTCAGAAGAGACAAGATCAGCCGCCAACCCACCACTACGACTACCTTACCTGACACCTAGAAACATGTCGAGGTCAGATCCCTCCTCAAGAAACCCTCAGAAGACCCCAAAAACCCCAGAACTACTGGCCCATCTCACTGGTCCTGTTCCCCGTGAAAGTACGAGAGAAGGCCATCAATCGCCAAGTCACCGAACACCTGGAGGAAAACAACTTACTTGACTCCTCTCAATCGGGATACAGAACCAACCACTGCACAGAGACAGCTCTGATCACCGCAACAGATGTCATCGGCACCCTACTCAGCAGAGGAGAATCAGCCTCCCTGATCCTGCTACACCTCCCTGCCGCCTTCGACGTGGTCTCCCACCACACACTCATTGATCTCCCTCACCAGATTGGTATAACAGATGACGCACTCAGTTGGATGGCAGCCTTTCTCAAAGAGCGCAAACCAGAATGTCTGTCTCCCACCCTTTCCATCGCAAGCCAAACACAACACCTGCGATATCCCCCAGGGGTCGTTCCTCAGTCCAAAACTCTTCAACGTCTCCATGACTCCACACGCAGACATCGTCAGATTGCTTGACATCAACATCATCTCTTATGTCAACGACACACAGCTCGTCGTATCACTCTTTGCTGGCCCCACCACAACAAAGACTAACTTCCACAACTGCATGAAGAAAGTCTCAGCTTGGATGAAGGACAACTGCTAAAGCTTAACATGGACAAAATGGAAATTTTCATCATCGGCAAACACACAACCCTCTGGAAAGAGTTCTGGTGGCCGTCTGAACTCAGCCCCACCCCAGGCCAAAAGACTACGTCCACAACCTAGGCATCATCCTTGGCAGTGAACTCTCCATGAAACATCCGGTCAACACTACCTCCTCAGAGTGCTTTCACACTGTCCGCGTGCTCTGCATAATCTTCAAGTGGCTCCCCATCAACACCAAAAAGACAGTAACGCATTCCCTCATCACCAGCCAGCTGGACAACAGCTACGCACTCTAACCAGGCACCACCATCGAACTCATGTAAAGGCTCCAATCAATCCAGAACGCAGCCGCCAGACTAATCTTCAACATGCTCAAGAGAACCCACATCACTTAGCACCTGAAAGACCTCCACTGGCTCCCGGTCCAAAAGCAATTCCAGTGCAAACTGCTGACCCACACCTACAAAGCTCTCCACAACCAAGTACCCGCCTACTTGAACCACCATCTGCACTTCCATCACCCCCAGGAACATCCGCTCCGAACACACAGCCCTTGCACAGATCCCACACACATGCTGCTGCCGTGCCGGAGGATGCTCCTTCTCCCATCTCGCCGCCAAAGCCTGGAACTCACTCCCCCTCCATCTCCACCTCCACCTCGCTAACTGACTTCAAGAAGGGGCTCAAGACATGGCTCTTTGAATGAGACCTACATCAAGCACCTGGATATCCTTGCTGGTGACAAGCCCCGCTATACAAACACTGCTTGATTGATTGACTAAGTTAGGTAAAAGATAGGTAGAAAGGGAAAGCGTCAACATTTCAGAAGCTTGGTCATGAGTCTTCTGAAGGGAACATAAAAGGATTTCTAAGTCTATAAGGGCCTTTAAAAGGGGCAATGATTTATGAGGGCGAAACCTCTCCAAGGGATACAGCATTCAAGAAATCTTCATCAGCAAAGCATTAGGAAATCAGCAAGACATCTGCATGCATCAGGATAGCATCTGGGAACTGCTAAGGTCTGCCGGGGACTGCAACTAACTCAGGAGCTGCTCTAGGACTGTTCAAAGTTCAAATGTCCATCAATATTTTAGAATTCCCAAAGCATTCTGATCCATCAAAGGTATCAGTCAATGTCACATTGAAATGTCATCACCCAACAGAAATTGATCATACCACTCCAAGTTGAAACAATTCAATTCTTTCCCAGGTCTGTCATTGGAACATCTTCCATGCGTTTGACTCCATGCAAGTTTGAAACAATTGTATACAATGTCAGACTATGTTTCACAATGTTCTTCCATCAAGGACACTATGCTACATTCTCTCTATGCTTAAACAATACAGCCTATTACAAACCAGCTAAGCTTGTCTTGAGAACATTACCTAAAAGGAAGTTCAAGTTAGGAAATTAATCAGCATTTCTAGCATAGTCACAAATTAAAAGCTTTAACAGACCTCACTCATGCTAACACAAAGAATTATAATAATGCATGTAATTAATGTGTTTTAGTAGAACACATATAATATGCAAACTTATGTAATCAGCATTAATAATATTTCATTTATATGAGTAATACATTTCATTTTAACCAACAAAAGCTTTGTTACTGTATTTCATTAAATACAACAGCAATATGAGTAATACATTTCATTTTAAACGAAAAAGCTGTATTTCTGTATTTCATTAAATACAACAGAGAAGTTCATTTCTATGATTTTCACACATATTTCCAATTCATTAATCATTAGAAATCCAATATAGTTTCTATATGCACAGTATAGAGTTTAAATTACATTATACCATCAGTTTTATCCCTCTAACGTGATTTAGTTCAAATACCATCTAAGTCAAACTCTGAAATACAAGCAAGTGCATATTTAAATTGTTGGTAGCAGGGTGAGTACTTTAACACACATTTTTAATATTCTCTCTAGAGAGGATGCCAGTATAAAACATTATCACTGTGATATTTTTTGTTTATAGGTCACCTACATCTTATAATACATTTAAAGAGAGTAGCAAAGAAAGAGGTGTTTGTAATCAAGGTATTTGTTTGCTTTAAAACAAAGCAATAATAGAATCTATCTGATGATAGTAGTGAAAAGAAAACAGATAAGTTACATTTTCCTTTGTAGAACAGAATACAGAAGTTGTGCTTAATGAAATGTGTCTGATGTCAAGAAAACCTGGAACCAGCTATTTTACTCTCTTATCCCATTCCCCTTCCCTTTTCCCCTTGGGTATTCATGATCCACACTGATTTTTTTGAGTCTGAGGTGCCTTTTGGGAGAGTTCGAGTAACCCTTGCTGTGTTCATGGTAATTCTACAAAATAAAGATTTCTGGTAAGTCCCCAGAATTCGTGTCAAACCCAGCTTGGACACAGTGAGCTTCAATGTGCAAACAGGTAAGGAGATGTTCATTAATTATGTTACATAATATTGACATATATTGTGTCAGAGAAGAAAAATTCAGTGATCTATATTCAAATATAAATATTGGTAAGTGATCGCTACTGGAAGGATTCATAAAGACCTTGTTTAATTGTGTCTAGATTATAAATCCAGTGGTGGTCTCTGAATAAAAGTAGGCTGTGTATACCAACACAGATAAAAGGGCATTTAACCTCCTCAATTACTGTCTGGTTGAAGTCAGTCACTGTGTGTTTAAATTTGTGTGATGTGCTGTACTAGTGGAGCATTTTCAATTCCACAGCAAATTCTCATCTTATGTTTTGATTCCGTGACATTTATTTTCTGCGTGGAATACTCTACATAAAGTAATGCACTGGGGTATTTGATGTCATCCACTATGGGGGTTACTGTTTGTAAAGCTGCTTAACATACCGATCCTCTGGTATCTGAAGTTTGAGCAGAAAAACACTTTTACCACTTTTAAAGTGACCCAAAATATTTTCAAGGCAGTGGCTGCAGTTTGTCAGTTTATTTAGGTTCTTGTATTAGGGCTTATACAACAGGATCACTGATGTTTTTGTTTCTTTTAAATGTAAACATGATTTCTCCAAATGTACTTCAGTAGCTGCAAGAGTGTCCCAGTTATGTAAGGTATTCCTTTTGAGGGTGTTGCCTATGCAGCTGTCTTTATTCACATGGACCATTTGTTTGTCCATTGCATCCTGAGACTTGGGATCAAAAGATTCTCTCTGAGGCAAAGCAAGGCATTGCTTTCTTAACCAGACTGTGGGAATAGCCCTATCCTAATCAGGGTTTGGATAGAGTTTATCAATCTTCATAAAAGTCTGATTTATGTTTCCAGTTATATCAGAGATGAAATTGTTTCCCAGAATAGAGGCTACCTGGGAGAATACAAGGATGGTGGCTGCCACACTGCGAAAGAAAATTAAGCTCTGTGGCATTCCTGATTATGCTGATATAAAGTTTGTTCTTACTGCATTTGATGTTATGATTCAGATAAATTACTTTGTGTTAAACTGTGTTCACTGGTGTGTGGGAAATGTAAGAGGGGACTTAATTGCCTCATGTAATGATAAATAAATGTGAAGATGAAACATTTTGTCTGATCCAGATTGATGAATCCTAGTTTCCGTTGAATATGCTTTATATCCAGCAGCTAGGACATAATGTTTGATCAAAACAATTGCCAATGTTTTATCGATCAGACTTTTTTTTTTAAAGTTTGTTTATTGAGTTTTATAAGCAGTGTTTCAACATGTTTAGATCATTTTTTACAAATAAAATTACACATCTTGCACTGTTTGTGTTACTGCAATGTCAAAATAACTGAATAATACTGTCAGTGTATAAGAGTCTGAAGGAAAAAGTACAATATCAATATGATGGTGCAAATTCACATTATAAAGAATTAGGGCCAGATGTAACAAGATTCTAGTTAGCGATTCTCAAATTGCGATTTTTAAGAAATCGCAATTTAACAAATACAAAAAGCGATGTAACAAATTTGAAAATTGCTAATAGCGATTTCTTAAAATTCGCAATTTGCGAGATGCAAATACTGAATCGCAAAGAAATTTGAGATTCGGTAATTGAAAATCTCAAATAACGAAAACGACAAACCGGTACAGCCTGATGACATCACAACCAGGAAGTGAGTCAGCCCATGTTGTTTCCAGGAGCCACACCCACAGGAGCAGGGAGAGAGACACAGCCCAGCACCAGGGAGTCAGCATTGTGAGTAAGCCAGGACCAAACTGCAACATGGCCAATGCTGCAAATGGGAAGGAGAAGGGAGACAGGAAGTCGAAGCTCAAATTCAGTGAGCCTGAATTGGAGGTGCTCATTGAGGAGGTTGTTATGAACCATTATAGACTATTTGGAAAAAACTCACTCCAAGTACCTGAGAGTGAGAAGCAGAAACTCTGGTCTGACATCCAGACAAAAATATGCGCAGTGGGTGTTGCGCAGCGCTCTGTTGAGGAGATACGCAAGCGATGGTACGACTTGTGGTCCCGTGCCAAGGAGAGGGTGGCCAGCAGGCTTATGGAGGCAAGGAGCACCGGAGGTGGACCATCCACCCAGACACCGTCCACCCCTATTGAAGCCCTGTTGCAGTCCACATTGCTTCCAGAAGCTGTCAGTGGTGTGACTAACATTGACACCTCAGGGACACCCAGCACCAGCAAAGGTAAGGCCAGTAATTATGTGTATCCCCACATGTGCATGTACAAATGCCCCTTAGGAAATACATATTAGCTTGATGCACAGTGAAACGTAGTCCATGTCACATCTTACATACAACACAACTGTGCCTTATGGGAGTGGTAGTACACAACCCTAAGGTGAATATAAAACATAAAAAGTAAGATAGTGGTCAGCCACATAGAGAAACACCACATACGACTCAGGGTGACACAATTTAATTGTACATTTAAAGCAACACTGCGGAAATCTGTGAAAAATGTTAGTACTGACATGCTGCACGTTGTCCTTGCAGATGACTCGGTCCCTGCTGCTGCAGGATCTGAAAAAGTGAGGGAAGCAGAAACACAGCCACAGTCTGAATCAAATACCAGTGAGTCCTACAGTATTGTTCCGACTAGACGCAGGGCAAGGGTGTTACCACTGCCAGAGTATAACCTGGACTCAGATGAGATGCCAGAACACGAACCCAAACCTCCACCACAGGCTAGTCCCACAGGAAGACAGCAGTCCCAGGGCCAGCAACAGTCACCCAGTGCCACAACCAGCGAACTGGGTGTTGGGGACAGTGAGGCGTCCTCTAGCCTCAGCAGTCTGACAGTCCCTGTGATTGATCTGAGGCATTGCAGTGCCAGACACAGTACTGCATGTGAACCTGCTACTAGAGATGCCAGCGAGGGCACTGAGCACTCATGTGGAGTGCATGGACATAAGAAGTGATGTTGAGGGCTACACGGGAATACCTAAACATGTAGAAATACAGTTATGCTATGATGCTAATAGTGTGACACTGTTAATTGTCCATGTCTGCCGATTATGAGTAGCTATATCCTATTGACACATTGGTTACCTGAAGTCAAGGTAATAAAGATGCTAACTACAGAAATAAATTTCATTTAAGTGGATTTGTCATTACTTACATCACAAATGGTTGCACGTGATGTCAGCACGTCTTTGCCTGCCCCCTGCTGCACTGGTCCTGTCTGCTGGTTTAAGGGGTGGTAAGGGATCATCATCTGAGTCTGAGTCTGGCTCCGTGAGTTCCACTGTTATGCCCCTGGTGGTTGCTATGTTGTGCAAGAAAGCACATGTGGCCACAATCTTGCATGTCGTCTCTGGGCTGTACTGTATTGCACCCCCACTCCTATGGATGCACCTGAAGCGGCTCTTCAGCAGCCCAAAAGTGCGCTCCACCACATTGCGGGTTGCCCTATGTGCAGCATTGTACCTCCTCTCTGCTGGAGTTGCAGGGCTCAGGTAGGGCGTAAACATATAGGTGCACACAGCATAGGCACTATCTCCTGAATGCACAGAGAGTAAAATGAGTACATGTGCCGTCTGACGTCACACTTACATCAATGCATTATTCTAAACTATCACATTACCTAGTAGATATCCTTCCCCAAACTCCCCAGCTAGCAGTCTTGTGTGTATCCCGCTGTGGCAAAAGATGTAGGAGTCATGTGTGCTCCCTGGGTATCTGGCCACGAGATCGGTAATGATGTAGGAGGCATTGCATATCACCTGTATGTTCATAGAATGGTGGTTTTTACGGTTGCGATACACATACTCGGTGGCCGATGGGGGACAGATTAATACATGTGTCCCATCGATGGCACCTAGGACATGTGGGAACTGTGCTATCTGGTATAAATTAATTTTAGTTTGTTGTAATGCCTGTGGGGTGCTGGGGAATCTTATTTACAGTTGTATTTTGCTCAGCATGTCATTGAGAAATGCGTTGAAAAATCCAGAGAAGGCACTCTGTGATACCCCTCCAGCTGCTGCTATGACCCCTTGATAGCTCCCTGAGGCTAGTAGGTGCAGGGAGCATAATACCTGCACATGAGTGTGTATGCTATTGGTCCTGTGTGTTGTGCGCTGCAGTATGGGTTTTAGCTCAGCTATCAGGTCAAGTATCATGGCTGAGCTTAACCTGTACTTCTCATAAATGTCCTCCTCAGTCTGGTCAAAAAGGGAGATGCGCAGTCTAAATATGTACTCCTGTCTCCTCCTCTCTCTCCTCAAACCTGCCCAGATCCTCATTCCCCTCGCCATGACGTAGAGTGCAGTCATTGTGGAAATGGAGCTGAGACATTCTGGGCCTCTTTATATAGGTTGCACCTAGTTACCACCTGGTTTCAGTTCGTGGTAAATTGCATGTGCAAACGGCCATTCTGCGAATAATCGCAAATTGCGAATTTTTGATGCATCACATTGCAAATCCGTTTTTGCGTGTGGCAATCTGTGTATTGCAAATAGCGTCACGATTTAGCCGATCGCTATCTGCGATTCGCTAATCTGTGTCGCAATTTATGTTTCACAAATTGCGATCCGGTAATTCATATCGCTATTTGCGATACGCTGTTTGTGACACGCTAATTCATGTCTCATTCGCAAAAAAACGCTATTTTTGCGATTCCTTATTTTTGCACTGCGAATGCCTTTCATACCTCAGAAAAGGCATTTTTGCATTCGCAAACGGCCATTCGCACCATTTGCGAATGCAAAAACGCTTGATACATCTGGCCCTTAGTCATGTAGTAGTATATCAACACTTGAATAATCCAGAAGAGTCGGAAAAAACTGTAAACAAACCAAACATGTGGAAATATTCAATGAAATCAAGCAGAGATATAAAATACCCTGCCCAATTCAAGCCATCTTCCTAGTAGTGTCCTAACAACCAAGCTAGTTAGGAGAAGACGCAAAGGCGATAAAGATAATTAACTCCCCTTCTGGCTTTGTGACACTTCCATATGATTGCCCACAGGATTCTCTAAGCAAACAGTATCTTATCCCAGAGAGGAGCGGGAACTTTGTTCTTCTGCATGTAACACGAGACACAAGATTCTCACATTTAACCTATACGTGTGCATTGCGTAGCCATTTTTTAATTGTAAAGTAGTGTGAGATCGCCAGTGCATCACAATACACCTTTTAGCAATAACCAAAGCCAGGTTGAGAAACATGATACCACTTTTTAGTTGGGTAGACTTGCCAGCTTATGCTAGGCTAGATACTGAGCTAACACACACACTAAAGGAATCCAGGATACATAGGATAGCTTAAAATCTTACAGAACACTTTTGGCATTTCACATGCTTCTAACATTGCACAGATATGCTGCTGAAATGGCTATGATCGAGCCCCAAAAATCAATTAGTGTGAATTGAATATCCTAATTTGCTTGATAGGTAGAACACTGCACTAGTATCCAACACAGACCAGATGGGCCGTGTCAACTTGTTTACACTGAATTTTCCAAATGAGAACATCCAACACAACACATTAAAACAAATCACATGAACCCAACACAGCACAGACATATCATATAGCTGGACAGCAATGTGATCACAAGAGCAATAACGCATACAAGATTTCAACAGAAAATATTAGACAGAACATCTAATACACATCTTACACAGCCCACATGGGAAATACAATTGTGTCCTGCCAACCAACACCCATACAGCCCAAATAAGCTATGAAATGGCATCATGACTCACCCGCACCAATACCTACGCTAGTAAATGCATTGACATAACATTGTGGACAGTGGGAATGTCAAAAAACTCAGACAGCATCTAAAATCTGGCCGCACTCATTAAACTCCATAATACATCAGCCTTTCAATTTATAAAACACGTCTATTGTAAACAACAACAGAATCACAAATACAGAGCATACGTTACATCTCATTAACTCAACAATATTCTGGTCTGTGTAGTTGCTGAATTATTTTCAAATTTATATTTTTGTATACTAATACTGACATGTAATATGCAACTTTACACAATGCAACATATATAAATAATTAACTTACATTTGAAACCAATTTTATGTGAAGTATGGAAGTGAAGCTGTCAATGAGTTATAGGTAAACCACATGTCTGTATAACTCTCAGTTTTGTGCAAGATTGATTTCATCCCTTTTTCTCATACCTGCTTATCCCTCTACCCCATCCATATCCTCTCCTCACAGGCTTCACTGAGCGTGCAGTTAAGCTGATGACACAATGGTTTGTTTCCACTGCAGTAGTTGCCTTGCTTATGTTGAACTTAGTATGGTGTGGATGTTAGATTGCAACAAGTATCCAACTAATTTATTTATTTTTCACCGGGTTCATACAGTGAGAGAAAGTCTTATTGTTAATGTTTCTTATTTTTTCGAACCTCTCTGGATGACATTAACATAGAGGGTGTTGAATATGTATTTAGAATTTGGTTGTAATGACGTGTATTATTATTGTGCTCTGATATGCTAAAGAACTAATACTTTTTTCAGACCTCTATGATTTTGGAGTTTTCCTAATAATTTTCTGCAAGAATTGTGTATGAAACCCCCTGATTTTGGGGTGAGCCGGAAGATTTCCTTTTTCTACTGGGGATGCTGCCAGATTTTCTTAGAAATTTGTTGCTCATTGATATTTTTACATACTCTATATAACTTCACATCTGAGAGACTTCATGGCATTGACTCACTACTGCTTATTTACATTTTTGTAATAAAACTCTTTAACTTTTCATTGATCGAGAACTAAATTACTGCGTGCACCCTATTACTTAACAAACTGTTTTACTCCATTATTGATGTTTGGTGGGGTGCCTCAATGCAGGGACATATTGCTTCATGAAATTGATGTTTAACAGTGTCTCTGATCCAGTAAACTGTGGGAGAACAGAATGAGGTAAATTACGGGGTGTCCAGATTTTGGGGTACCGTTTTCCTCCGCCGTAAGTATCTTCAAAATCTGTGCAGTTCTGCTAATGTTGCCTGGCTGCACTAACACCTAACATAAAATAGCATGATAATTAGGACACTAGAAATATAATTACAGACAACAAGGTGTACACTGCACATCTATATTATGCCATTCAACATTGATAGATCTACAAGGAATGATGGAAAAAGCTCTTCAGTTTGAAATGTAAGCTTTCTTTCATTCTGTTCCGTTTTGCCATAAAACAGTATTAAAATGGTTAATGGGGCGCCTTTAAGTGTACCAACCTGATAAAAAATGTGTTTTGTAATAATACTTTCCCCTAACCAACATGTTAATAGGGATATATATTAATTTAAGAATATGTCATGTGTCTTCACAGCACACTGTGCAGTATTAACCCCATGGGTGCCGAGGACGAGGGGGTTATGTCCGGTGGCGCGGCCTGGACCAGGCCCAAAGGGGGAGCTCTAGCCTCCCACCTCTCCCATGGGCAGGGATGGAAGGGGTATAGCTTCCCCTTCCACCCCTCCCCCGCCACTTCCCATCGCGATGTTAAGCATTTCTCTTCCACTCGGGAGGAGGGGGCAGCCATAGACATCAAAAGAAAGGAAATCCTTTTCCTTTCTTTTGATGTCATTCTGAGCATTTCTGCAGCCCGATCGCAGTGCGATCAGGCTGCAGAAATGCCCACTAGACACCAGGGATTTTTTTATTTTTTTATTTATGTGATAAGGGGAGCAGCCCCTTGGGCAAGGGTCGCTCGCTGGGGAGAAAATAATAATCAGGCCTTTTCGGCCTATATTGATTAGGCCAATCTGCCCCGGGGGGGAGGGGGGGCAGAATCCTCTAGACAACAGGGATTGTTTTTTTTTTTTTTTTATTGTTTGGTTTCATAAGGGTAGTGACCACTTAGGCAAGGGTCGCTCCCCTGGTGGCAATAATTTTATTAGGTCTATTCTGCCCTATATTGATCAGGCCGATCTGGCCCCAAGGGGGGCAGAAGCCACTAGAAACCAGGAATTATTTTTATTTTATTTATATTGATGGGGGGGGTGACCCCTTAGGCAAGGGGGGCCCATGCCCATGGGGGGCAATTTTTTAATTAGGCCTCTCCGCCTATATTAATTAGGCCGATCTACCCCCAGAGGGGGCAGAAGCCATTAGGCACCAGGGATATTTTTTTCTATATTAATTAGGCCGATCTGCCCCCGGGGGGGGGCAGAAACCATTTAGGCACCAGGGATTGGTGTGTGTGTATGTGTGTGTTTGTTTGGGGAGCAGCCCTTTGGGCAAGGGTCGCTCCCCAGGGGGGCACATTACTGTTGGGAATATCTGCCCCCCTTAGGGGCAGATCGGCCTATTTTTGGAAATCCCATCTGCCCCCGGGCAGAAAGCCCACCTGAGACCAGGGAAGATTTTTTTTTTTCAAAATAAGTGGGCCAAACCCCTACCCCAAATAAATGGGGCCAGAGTTGTTCTGCCCACCAGTGGGCAGATGGGGCAATTACCCCCAATCCACACCGGGGGGTGGGGGGGCAGAAAGTCTACTAGATGCCAGGGAATTTAAGGAAAAAAAAATAGTGTGGTGGTGGCTACTAACCAGTATGGGCATGGTTATGCCCTCACCCCAACTGAAGTGGGTAATAGTCTTTCACCTCTACCCGCACACTAAAACATCTTATCCAACGGCAAGCAAGAGGACATTTGATTATTTTGGGTTTTGGTTTTACATTTGGGCCATAAGAGCTTGGCTTACTCTCAAAATCGTCCCACTTGGAATGGTGAGGGCTGCACTCTTTGGACTTTGGGACGCTGCTATGTAGAAAAATCCACAAGACCTAGGCACATTTGAAAACTAAACATCTGGGTGAGTCCAAGGTGGTGTGCTTCACATGCACCCCGCACCATTTTCTTACCCACAATGCCCTGCAAACCTCCAACTTTGCTGGAAATCACACATTTTTTCCACATTTTTGTGATGGAACCTTCCGAAATCTGCAGGAATCCAAAACAATTCCTACCACCCAGCATTGTCTCATCTATACCAATAAAAATTCTGCCCCACGTGTCAGCCTAAAAATGTTTTTTTCTAACTGCCTTTTTGGACCCGCTTTGGTTCCCCCTCAATTTCAACATGTTTTTGATTCTTCCCTGTCACAGGCACTTGCCCCACCTACACAAGTGAGGTATCATTTTTACCAGGAGACTGAGGGGAACGTGGGTGGTAGGAAATTTGTCCCGGTGTAGTGATCCCACAAAGAATGGTGGAAAAAATTTGATTTGTTAGCTAAATTTGAGGGTTGCTGAGGATTCTGGGTAAGAAAACACTGGGGTATACATGCAAGTCACACCTCCCTGGACTCCCTCGGGTGTCTAGTTTTCAGGAATGTCTGGGTTTGGTAGGTTTCCCTGTATGGCTGCTGAGCCCTAGGACCAAAAACACAGGTGCCACTCCCAACAAAAACAGGTAGTTTAGTATTTGATAATTTAGATGTGCCCAGATAGTGTTTTGGGGCATTTCCTTTCACGGGCACTAGGCCTACCCGCAAAGGTGAGGTACCACTTTTATTGGGAGACTTGGGGGAATGCTGGGTAGAAGGAAATTTGTGGCCCCTCTCACATTCCAGAACTTTCTGTCACCGAAATGTGAGGAAAAAGTGTTTTTTTGGTCAAATTTTGAAGTTTGCAAAGGATTCGGGGTAACAGAACCTGGTGAGAGCCCCACAAATCACCCCATCCTGGATTCCCCTAGGTGTCTAGTTTTCAAAAATGCACAGGTTTGGTAGGTTTCCCTAGGTGCCGGCTAGGCACTTTCCAAAAAAACACATCAGATTTCAATGTAAAAATGTCCATGTTGCGTTTCCTGTCGCGAGCATTAGGCCTACCCACACAAGTGAGGTACCATTTGTATTGGGAGACTTGGGGGAACACAGAGTAGCAAAACAGGTGTTATTGCCCCTTGTCTTTCTCTACATTTTTTTCTTCCAAATTTAAGACAATGTCTAAAAAAGTTGTCTACTTGAGAAATGCCCTGCAATTTACATGTAGTATGGGCACCCCGGAATTTAGAGATGTGCAAATAACCACTGCTTCTCAACATTTAATCTTGTGCCCATTTTGGAAAGCAAAGGTTTTCTTGATACTTATTTTTCACTCTTTATATTTCAGCAAATTAATTGCTGTATACCCGGAATAGAATGAAAACCCATTGCAAGGTGCAGCTCATTTATTGGCTCTTTGTACCTATGGTTCTTGATGAACCTACAAGCCCTATATACCCCTGCAACCAGAAGTATACAGCAGACGTAACGGTACATTGATTGAAAAAATCTGACATTGCAGGGAAAAGTTACAGAGTAAAACGTGGCGAAAACGGGCTGTTTTTTTCACCTCAATTTCAATATTGTTTTATTTCAGCTGTTATTTTCTGCAGGAAAACATTGTAGGATATACACAAATTACCCCTTGCTGAATTTAGAATTTTATCTACTTTCTAGAAATGTTTAGCTTACTGGGGTCCAGCATTGGTTTCACACCCATTCTGTCTCTAACTGGAAGGAGGCTGAAAGCACAAAAAATAGTAAAAATGGGGTATGGCCCAGTAAAATGGCAAAATTGTGTTGAAAATGGGGTTTTCTGATTCTAGTCTGTATGTTCCTGAAAGCTGGGAACATGGTGATTTTAGCATCACAAACCCTTTGTTGATGCTATTTTTCAGGGAGAAAACCACAAGCCTTCTTCTGAAGCCATTTTTTCTCATTTTTTTCATATAAACGAAATTTCCCCTGTATTTTGACTAATTTCTTGGTCTCCTTCAGGGGGACCCACAAACTCTGGGTCCCTCTAAAATCCCCAGGATGTTGGAAAAAAAGGACGCAAATTTGGCATGGGTAGCTTATGTGGACAAAACGTTATGAGGGGCTAAGCGCCAACTGCCCCAAATAGCCAAAAAAAGACTTGGCACCTGAGGGGGAAAAGGCCTGGCAGCGAAGGGGTTAAAAGGAGGCACACTTTAATAGACAAAACAGAGTAACTGTATATTGTGGGATATTTGTAATATAGCATATGACCCTGTCGCTTAATATTGGTGAAATGTACCATGCCAATGTTAAACCTTATTCTTATGTGCTGAAATACAGGTCAAAGCTGCACACCGCTATTCGCAAACATTTTTAAAAAGACAATTTATTACCTATTTAGTTTATATATAGCACTGTAAGTGTTCACGTTTGCAGTTATCCTACGTTTTAAGTGACAGATCTGAAGTGTCAGCAATGAACAGCTGTAGCCGCTAGGTGGCAACCCACTAAAAACGTATTGCTAGTGTTTGACAACTACATTCTATTCGGCCTATAAAAGGTACTTGAGGCAGTGCACCAAACACAATGGACGGGCGCGATTTCATGTCATCGATGATAAGTTAAGGCAAGGCTTTGCGCAAACACCTTTTACCATCATATTATAAAAAAGAGGGTTCTGGGGGTGTCAAAGTGTGAAAAGAATGGTTGTGTATTTTGGCATTTTGCTGTGGTGCTGATGTGTTTTGTTGGTGTTTTTTATTGGCTTGGTTTTTTTCCTTCCATGTTATTGCAATATAGTGCTGCTGTATTTTACTCTGGTTGTTGTGTTGCACATTTTTATTGTTTTATTGTGTTGTGCCCTGTTTTGTTTTATTGTTTTGCTTGCAGTGCGTTATTGTGATGTGTTGTGTTGTTTACTTAATTCTGACAACGAATGCAGCTACATTTCCAACCACTAGCAGCACATGCGTTTAACCTGTCAGTGAAAAGCAACCATTTATCACTGTGCATGGTGGTAAAATAGAGCTGCTTATGTTCGGCTATTTAAGACATCAATAAGCCCAAGCCGGTGGCAGAGACTCTGCCATAAATTAGCCCTTCCAGTGGGCACTATATATAATTCAACCATGTGACTCACACATGATCGATGAGAAGCCTTTCACAAGTGCAGTGTAGGGTATTTGAACCTCCTCTGCTGCGAAATAGGCGTTTCAAAGGCGTTCTGTGAGCACAATCAAATGTATTGCTAATGTAAAAGTACTAAAAAGCAGTCAGGAACCTGATGCAAATCCGAGTGCTTCACGACACTGTCATAGGTACAAAGCACTATATGTTGGAGTACAATACCGCCCAATACTAGATTTGAGCATGCAGCATACTGTCACATTGGGGCACGGCAACCTTAGTTGTCTTTGCAGTTACAAAATTAGATGAACCTGGCCCCCATAGTTTTAAGTCATTTTATGTAACATACTGTAATAATTGAAATATTATCCTGTGCTCTACTTGATGTGGTAGAGTGCACAACCCTCACTCGCACATCGGCTTCCCTTCACCTTAGAACGTTTCCAAGAGAATGCCCCTCAACTTAGGCACTACCCCATCGAATGCAATCTTGGTCCACTTTCTGGGGGTGATATTGACTCGGAACTGGTATTTGTGCTGTAGATCAGTGTTGTTGTTTTTTTTTCCTTTGCTCCATCTACTACCAGTGACATCATTTGGTTGCCTACTGAAGTCTGACCACGGCAACTATTTACGAAAGCCTCCTGGCAAAAACAATAGGCCATAAAAAGAGCTGAATGAATCACCTCAGCACTGAAATTCCCTCCTCTGGCCACCGGTGAAGCAGAGATTCAGAACTAGGCCGCAGATCTTTATATGCACCTGCTTAAAGGGGCTAATTCAGCAAATTATGGGCCACATGCACGAACGTTTGGAATTGTGATTTCATAATTGATGTTCCATGCAAATCGCAATTCCAAATGTACGAAGCTCCATTGAGTTTCTTTTGCGATTCCCATTGGGTCGCAAATAGACCTACTTCATTAATACTAATGAGATATATTGCAATTTGCGACTCACTGGGAATCGCAAAAATCACAGGGATGGTGGCCTGCTGGAGTCAGCAGACCATCATGTCTGTGATTGCTTTTCAAAAAAGCATTCTTTTTTTTTAACGCAGCCCGTTTTCCTTAAAGGAAAACGGAATGCGTTTAAAAAGCAAAAAATTCAACATTACAGTTCCTTTTTTTTAAGAGTAGGTAGTGGTCTGCAGGATCACTGCCTGCTCTGAAAAAATGTTTTCGCTACCATTCAAAAAGGAGAAGGAGTCCCAAAGGGACCCCTTCTCGTCTGTGAATGGGTTAGCACCAGTTTGGAATTGGTGTTAACTGCGATTGTTTTGCAACCGCGTTCATGGTCACAAAACAATCAATCATACTACTGCGACTCACAATTAGGAAGGGCCACCCTTGGCATGCCTCTTCCTCACTGCGACTCGCAAATATATTTTGCAATTCGGTAAATAGATTACCAAATCACAAAATAGCATTTGTACATACCAAAATTCTTTTTTTCTGTGCGTAAACAGCCCTATACTGCAAATTAGGCCATCTGCGCAAAGAAAAATGTTTTGTGCATCTGGCCCTTTGCACTTTGGATGGCAGTGTAAAGTTTCCTGTGTTTGTTCAATGCATTGCACTCATAAGTCACAAAGTCCCTGTAGCATGATGTTTCCTCGACTGTAGCCAGGTGGATTTATTGTCACGTTTTTAGCTAATCAGACCTTTTAAAAAAAAGTGCATGAACTAGCCAGGGTAGGACTGGAAATGCAAAGCAGCCGTGGCAACCTTGGTCAGACCAGCATTGCCTTGTGGGGAGAAGGGGTGGAGGTTGGCCATGAAAGAGGGAAGAATTGCTGCTTTTGTTATTGGAGCCGATTTTACAGCAACTTTCCCCCTCAGTGCACATGTATGTTTGGCCGGCAGTCTCAGGCCGGCCAGACAGACATGTGCAGTAAGGTGGTTGCAGGTTGTACACAGCAGACAGAGACTTCCACTCTGCCTCGGAGCGCCCTGGTTAGGTGTTACATCCAATCCTAACACTGCTGCAGGGCAGGCTGGGAGCCTGTGCCTGCTGCGGAGGAGAGGAGCGGAGCAGTTCGGAGTGACGTATAAGGTAACTTTTTTTTTAAACGATTATATTTTTTTGTTGTCTCCCCCCCCACCCCCCCCGCCACGCACAACCATGCTCCTTTTCCCTTCGGCGAGCTGCCACTGCTTGCATTACTATGAGTTCCTGTGCATATATCCATGGATTGTGATGTAAACCAATATGCACAAAGAGATGTAGACATGGGTTTCTGCCAAAATTGTGACTGGCTGAGGCTGACATAATGAGGAGAAATATCTTTATTCATTTCTTCATGTTAATTTACCTGTGCCCTTTGTGCGGCATGCAAAGAGGAAACATCCTGAAAGGGCAGCTCCTGGTGTAAATTTACCATCCTGTACACAGTTAATGAGGTAAAAATGGTGACTAATATGCAAATGTGGGGGATCTCATTTGAAACCTAAACATTTTCACTGTGAACAAACATTTTTCCCCATGAAATTTTTGCCAGTTTTTTCCTGGCAAAATATTTATGGTCAAACCTCAGGAGGGTGATATTGCTACAAATACTGCACCAGGATCAGGCATAAACACTGAAATCCATTTGTTACAGAACAGCAATCTAGTGTCTTTTGCACACTCCTTACCGTGGGTGCTGCCACCATGCTCTACTACAAAGAATCAGACCATTGTCATATAGTTATGCTAGTACTATGCCCATCATCATTGGCTCTCTCTTTTTCACAATGTATTCCAGTCAAGGCATCCTTGTATATTTGCTGATTTATTTAATGTAGACGAAAATGCAGCTGACGCCCTAAGAGTGACGGGTATTCCCACACTTGGGTTGCGTACTCAGTGTGCTATAGGATTCAAGCTTCCTCCTACTGATGAGCCCCAGGTAGGCCAAAACTGTTCTGAGTTCGCTTCAAGTGCCTTCTGGAGGAGGCCTCACCTGGCGGTTCGGGATGGACTATTCCTGGGAGGAGCAAAGTTGGTGCTGTTTTCATAAGGCAGGCCTTTGTCAAGAGGAGCATGGTGGGTGAAAAGCAATAGACTCGAATGCGGCCCAAGTGATTGCTGGTGACTGAGATTAAATTAAGCATTCCATCCATCACTTTGTTGTTGTTGTGGGCAACACTAGCTCATACATGCAGAATTTGCTAATCTCAAAAATACGAATAAAAAGCAGAACTAATGTGAGCTTTACATATGCAGGCCTTTCAGACACTGACCCTATCGATTTTAGAGAAATCCCATAGAGAGACCTATATTTAAGTTAAAATTAATTCTAAATGCAGCCAATACCGCTGGAGCAAACACCTGTTTGATTATGTACATTCATTTTGCAATTTGCTTAGTGCCAAGATTTTTTTGCCATCTCTTAATGCCGTAAAAATAGATCTCATTAGTACTCAATCCATCAATATTGAATCGATCTTAGCAGAGTGGATAGCTGGGCTGACCTTTTGGTATTCAAACTCTTGACATGTAACTCGCGTACATCAGCTGTAGGAATTACCACTGTATGCTGAGGTTGTGCAAATGGAAACATAAAAAGTAAATAACACGATCAAAACTTAAAACAGACGGCAGACTAAGGGTATAAGCATTGCTGCAGGGGGCAAATACGAGAAATGACAAAGCTTAATTGCTATAGGTGAGACATTAGCACATAATGAGCGTTCGATAAAACAAGGAGCAAGGAAAACAACTCTATCAATAAGTTTTGGTGATTCAAATAGGGAAAAAATGGGGCTCCAGTGGAAGCCACAATGCAAATGAGGTGGCCAATAAACAAGCTGTCCCAACTCTTCAGGCACAAAAGTTGTTCATTAGCAAGAGCAGGCATGTATTGAAGACATCCATCAGAGATGACTAACAATCACCAGACTGTCTGGGTCTCGCCATCACGTGATACAAGTTTGCCCTCGCGACTGGGGCAGACCGAAGGCATCTCATGCTTAGTTAGATCCCTGATATCATCAAGGTGTTCATCAAGGAAACTATAAACTGCAGCCTGTCGAGTCTTGTCCCAAGGTCTCCTGCAGGATAAATCCAGAGTTCACCTCTTGAGATGTTCGCTTGCAGACATTCTTGAAGTCTCCTGAGAGACTTCCCTAAGAGCAAGCGTCTTACCCACCTGGGCACACAGGAAGCACGCAGTGGTATGTAACCCAGAGTTTTATGCAGCTCACTGAATTAGTGAGTGACTACCAACACTCCTACAACTGATGACTTGAACATATCAGGAGTGGTACACCAAAGCATTTATTAGTACAGGAAGTAGTACTGCGGGGTGACTCTATTATATACTTTTACATGCCCTTGTGAACCGGCTTTGAAATGTCGAACTCCCTATTAGTGAAACTGCAAGGAGGTCAGAGTATGTATATGTGTGTGAATATTCTCTCAATATTCTTAATTTAGTCTTGTTTTAGGTGTTTTGGGGGGCGAGGTACATTTTATAACTCTGTACTCTTGAAATGCTTCTTTACTGCTCCAAAATACCTTTGCGAATAGGCCCTTTGTTTGCGCGGTTGCTTTCAGGTGCATATTACAGTGTACCACGGACTGTTATTGCTAGGAGTAACCAATGCTTTCTCCAAGCATACTGTAGTACACGCTGTGACGTAAAATAGTGGGTTGAACGAGTCATCTGGTATCATACTCCAGACCTCATCGCGCCATGACGCTGTTGTTCGGAACTGGTAATTTCCGTCGTCACTTTTTATTCAACTCAAGATGGACAATTTATTTTCACTTTCATTCTAATTTCGTGCACAGTTAGAAATGTGTGCGTCTCGCTCACCTCACTGAGAACAATGTCGTTCAAAGAGAATACGGCTTATAGCGCCAAAAGATAATGGTTTGATTACATCGATAAACTAGTTTAAAAAGGGTCTGTGTCCTGTTTTCAAGCATTTATTGAACTTTCTTAAATTAATAAACTATAGTCTTAATGGGGGGTGGCATTGTGTAGTGCTTATTATAGATATACCCACTTTCCTGCTTACCACTGGGTAAACATGCTTCTTTGCACACAAATTGTGCCAGAAACCAGTTCAATTCAATTTATGTTGAGTTGATTGTTGTTTTTGCTACCTTTTCGAGCAGGCCTATGGTTACTTCACTTCATGTTAGCTTTCCCTTGTACTCTGTAATTGCTGGTAATAACTGCATGTTTTATATAAAGGGGCAGCATGGAGAGTAACAGTGCTTCTGAGCAATGCTTTATTTAAGTTATTTTTAGACATAGTTATGCCCACCCACAGTTTAAAAAAACATTTCATAAACAAGGCCTAAAACTCGAAGTTTTCCATAAAATGCTGTGCGTGGTTTATTGCTCACAGAAACTTCTCTTCAGCCTGCATCCACTCCTTGGACGTGGTATGGGGCTCTAACAAGCAGAACTTGCTGCTCTGCTGTATGGTTTGATATTTAAACAAACATTGGAAAAAACAATACGCCTCACACTTGGGACCTATGTGGTTTGCTGGTATCTATCGCGCATAACATGTAGCGAACTACCCCGGACGGAAGAACGTAAATACAAGCACTGGGCTTACCATGTCCTGTGTGAATTGCACCCTATTAATTTATATATCTACATATGTACCTTTGAGAAGGCATATCTCTCGTGCTCTACTGCAAATTAATTACTGGACGGGCTAAACTCCCCCTTTGACTTGGAACATTACACTTCGTGACCAGATGTGCTTTACAGAGAAGCACTAGTTTCGGGAATCTTACTAATTCTGCTGACATGCTCACAGAACGTTCATTGCCTTGACAAATTCACATTGGTGAAGAAACACGTGATGGCTGTCCATTTAAACATCTGGAATGAAGATATGTATGTAACATATGAAATGAAACTTTATTTCTTCTGAATAAAAGAAGACATTAATACACGGACTGCATAACAAAAATATTTTTTGGGAAAAATAGTAGACTTGATAATATCATTGGGATCGGTCAGAGAGACATATACTCTGGACTTTTTCTCTTCATGTTCATAACCTATAGTGTGCTATGGTTGTATTGTCTTTGGTTTGCCAGTATTGTTTAGCTATGCTGTACCCCTTACCATATTCTGTGCACCATGGCTTAAAAGTGGAAAAAAAAACATTTGACACAGACGCTTTTTTTCTTTTATTCCCTGACCTGAGAAGATCAGTAAATAAGACAAGCATTTCAATGCAATAGGTTTGTGTTTGCTCCAGTTAGAGCTATTAGCGTTGCAAATTTCTAACTGGACTTTTCTTGCCACAAAAATTGAAAATGAAAAGTAAAACAGCTGACATAAGCGAGCCGATTCAAAGCGCCATGGCCACCGTAAGCATGAGCGCGAAGGAGAGACACAAAAGGAAAAAGAAGTTCACTTGCAGTCAAATATATCAGCAAACATGCAATTATCCATGTAACAGGGTCGATGGCCAAGGTGTTAACAAAACCGCCCCAAGGAGGGACAAACGTAAAGCATTTACCAATGATAACAAAGGTTTGCTCAAAGGCAAGCCCATGAATGAGTGAATGTGATGGGCGTGTAGTGGACGTCATTAATAGCCCACCGATAGATTACAACACGTCAGAGCGATTGCGCACTTGACCTAAAAAAAGAAAATCTCAGGAGTGGGCGGATGAGAAGCATACAAGAGCAACATGGAGCACGGCGGGGAAGTGGAGTGGCTTAGTGTAGAGTGATATAAAGTGAAGTGGTGTAGAGCAGTGTGGCATACATTTCATAAAGTAAAGTGGCATAAAGTGGAGTGGCACAGAGTGTAGTTGAGTGCAATGGAGAAGAGTGCAGTAGAGCAGCGTAACATGAGTAGAGTGGTGTAGAGTAGAGTGGCATAGAGTGGGGTGGAGTTGAGATGAGTAGAGTGGATTAGAGTGGGGTACTGTGGCATAGAGTAGAGTGGTGTGGAGTGTCATAGAGTGGAGTGAAGAGGCGTAGAGTTGCATGGAGCAGAGTGACATAAAGTGGAGTGACAAAGTGGAGTGGCATAGAGTGGAGTGGCGTAGAGTAGAGTGCTTAGAGTAGAGCGTGTAGTGTGCAGTGGAGTGCCATGGAGTAGAGTGGAGGGGCATAGAGTTTAATAGCATAGAGTGAGGTGTAGTGGAGTAGAGTGGCAAAGAATAGATTGGTATAGAGTGGATTGGCATAGAGTGGTGTAGAGTAAAGTGGTATTGACTTGAGTTTTGTAGAGTACAGGCATAGAGTTGATTAGTGTAGAGTGGAGGGGAGTGGCGTAGAGTAGAGAGGCATAGACTAGAGTGCATAGAGGTGTAAAGTGGAGTGGCAAAGAGTAGAATGGTAGAGAGGATGGTGGAGGGGCAAGGAGCAGAGTAGTGTAGATCAGCCCCAAATGGCATAGAGTGGTATGGCGTGGAGTGATGTAGAGTGGAGTGGCAAAGACTAAAATGGCGTAGAGTAGAGTGGTGTACAGTGGCATAGAGTTTTGTGTTGTAAAATGTCATAAAGAGGCGTAGAGTAGAGTGGCATATAATGGAGTGGCATAGACTGGAGTGGTACAGTGGAGTGAGATAGAGTAGAATGCATAGAGTGGCATGGAGTAGTGGAGTAGAGTGGCATAGAGTGCCACAGACTAGAATGAAGTGGTGTAGATTGGGGTGGTGTAGAATGGCACAGAGTAGAGTGGCATCAAGTAGAGTGGGTTGGAGTGGCATAGAGTAGAGTGGTGTAAAGTGGGGTGGCACAGAGCAACATGGAGTAGAGTGGCATTTAGTGACATGGAATGACATAGAGTAGAGCGGAGTGACGTGGAGTGGTGTAGAGTAGAGAGGTGTAGAGTAGAGTAGAGTCTTGTGGAGTGAGGTGGCATAGGGTGGAGTGCAGTGGCATAGAGGGACATAGAGACTACTAAAGTGGAGTGGCATAGAGTGGAGTCGCATCGCAATCGAGTAGAGTAGAGTGATAGAGTACAGTTTGTAGAGTGGAGTGGCGTACAGTGAAGTGGAGTGGTGTAGTGTAGAGTAGCATCAAGTAGAGCGGCAAAGACTGGAGTGGCCCAGAGTAAAGTGGCATAAAGTAGAGTGATGTAGAGTAAAAAAGGAGTGCAGTGGCGTGGAGTGGTGTAGAGTAGAACGGGAAAAAGTGGAGTAGCATGGAGTGGAGCAGTGTAGAGTAGAGTGGGATTAAGCAAGTGCATAAAGTAGAGTGTATAAAGTGGAGTAGCATAGAGTAAATTGGAGTGGCGTAGAGTTGGGTAGAGTGGCGTGGAGTTGGCAGGTGTGGAATAGTGCAGTCTAGGTGGTGTAGAGTGGTGTAGAGTGGAGTGGCATAGAGTGGACTGATGTAGAGTGGTGTAGAGTGGCATAGAGTAATGTGGCATAGAGTACAGTGGCCTAGACTGGGGCGTTGTAGAGTGTTTTAGAGTAAAGTGTTGTAGAGTAGTGTGGCATAGAGCAGAGTGGCATATAATTGAGTGACAAAGACTGGAGTGGCTTAGAGTGGAGTAGTGTATAGTGCAGTGGCAGGGAGTACAGTGTATACAGTCGAATGGAGTAGAGTGGCGTAAAGTACAGTGGCATAGAATAGAGTGGCATAGACTAGAGTGGGTTGGAGTGGCATAGAGTACCATAGAGTAGAATGGAGTGGCGTAGAGTGGGGAGGCGTAGATTGGAGCAGAGTATAGTGGCATCATGGAAAGTAGGTTGGAGTGGCATACAGTACTGTGGTGTAAAGTGGAGTGCCACAGAGCATAGAGTAGAGTGGAGTGGCGTGGAGTGGTGTAGAGTGACATATAGTAAAGTGGCATAGAGTAGAGCTGTGTGGAGTAGCATATAGTGGAGCGCAGTGGCATAGAGTATGATAGTATAAAGTAGAGTGGCATAGAATGGAATGGAGTAGAGTGTGTCAAGTGGGGTGGCAGAGAGTAGAGTGGCATAAAGTGGAATGGTGAAAAGCAGCATAGAGTAAAGTGGCATAGGGTGATGTGGAGTGACATAGAGTGCAGTGGCATAGACTGGTGTAGAGTAGAGTGGTACAGAGTAGAGTGGTGTGGAGCGGCATAGAGTGGAGTGCAGTGGCATAAAGTGACATGGAATAGAGTTTCCTAAAGTTGAGTGCCATAGAGCAGACTGGTGCGGTTTAGAGTAGAGTGAGTGCTGGAGTAGAGTTTGTGGAGTGGAGCAGCATACAGTGAAGTGGAGTGAGGCAGAGTAGCATAGAGTAGAGCAGCTTAGAGTGGAGATGTGCAGTGCTGAGTGGGCTGAAGTAGAGTGGTGTAGAGTAGAGTGACGTAGAGTTGCTTGGTATAGAGTAGAGTGGCAAAACGTGGAGTAGCATGGAGTGGAGTGACTTAGAGTAGAGTGGGATATAGGGAGTGCATCAAGGAGAGTGTGCAAAGTGGAGTGGATTGGCGTACAGTGGAGTGGAGTGGTGTAGATCAGAATGGCATAGAGTCAGGTGGAGTGGTGTGGAGTTGAGAGGCATGATGTAGAGGAGCGTAGAGTTGCGTGGAGTGGCATAGACTGGAGTGGTGTACAGTGGAGTAGCATCAAGTGGAGTAGGGTGATAAACAGTAGTGTGGCATATAGTAGAGTGGTCTTAAGTGAAGTGGAGTAACGTAGAGTAGAGTGGCTAGATTAGAGTGGCATCATGTGGTGTACAGTAGAGTAGCACAGAGTGGCGTGGCATAGAGTGCCACAGAGTGGCATTAAGTGGAGTGAAGGGGTGTAGAGTGGCATTGGCTGGAGTGGCGTGGAGAAACATAGCGTGACATAGAGTGTTATAGATTAAAGTGGAGGGGTGTAGAGTGGCATAGAGTGGAGTGACGTAGAATAGAGTGGAGTAATGTAATGTGGAGTACAATGGACTGGCATAGAGTGAAGTAGCACAAAGAAGCACACAGTAGAGAGGCATAAAGCAGTACATTTGTAGATCATAAAGTGGAGTGGGGCAGAGCAGCACAGTTGTAAGTGTAAGTAACAAAGCGTTGATAGAGACGGCAGATAGGGTAAAGCAACATAAAGAAGAAGCTATATGTCTGTGTTAAAATTAGGAAAGCATATTGGATGTCCAAGAATAATATTGAAACGCTTATAAAAAAATAGTGAATTGCAAAAAAAAAGACAAAGAACAAAGACGAGGAAGAACACATTACCTCAGTCCTTGATCCATTGAGGAGCTAACACAAGAAAGTAAGAAAGGCCACAGCAGCTAAGTAATCGAAGGATTGCAAATGAGTGTGACAATGGAAATAACTATTGGTATGCTGTCAGCGGGTTGTAAGCCCACTGAATTGACAGTAAACAGTTGGCGTGCTCTAAACCCACTATAAGCTAAAAACAAAATGTGGGAGCTTTCCATATCTACCTCACCCAATTATTTACTTCCATGTTTTTTTGACATAGAAGCCATTCACCATTCTACTGACTGACAAATATTCAGGTATAGGTTTCTATTGACTTATCTGAAATGTTGTTTGTCAGTGTAATTCAGGGGCCGCTAACCCTTTCTATAGTAAGAGCTACTTACATTGAATGGCGATCATCCAAGGCTACTAATATTATCAGTATTGTAATAGTGACCACAACAGAGAAGAGTACATTAGTGGCCACCATATGCAAGATTACTTATGGTGATCACCTCAGTGTTGCAGGTAGGGTTGACAGCAGAAAAGCTTTGTCATTTTGGAGTGCCTCTACATGGGTAATAAATAACAGCCATGTTTGCAGTGCCCCTAGCGTGAAGGTAATAATGTCCGTAGTAAGTTTCACCAAATTTATCTCTCAAATATTAGTTTTAAATATATTTTGGAAATACTGCCATTTTTTTATTAACATCATTTCATGAGTAATGAAAATACAAACATTCTTGAAACAATACTCTCAATTTTGTTATACATAATTTAACCAAACAAAAGCTTCAAAATGAGTAGGCTGGGCTGCATAAAGAAGAGCTACCTACAGGTAACTGGAGAGCTACCAGTAGCTCACGAGCTGCTCGTGGGAGAAGCCTGGTGTAGTTACATATTTTTGCACACAAACAGGAGACTGCAGGTTCCTTTTAAATTGTTATTTGTTTGTACATCCTCTTCCACTATATCTCATCCACTCATCTCTTAACAGTGATGGAAACCACTCTGACTTCTCCTTTCGATACTATTTATTAAATAAACTTTATCCCTAACTGCAGTAATTTTAGGTTTTCTAGTTTTTACAATCACTACATTCTTGCAACGTTCAGAAGTGAAGGTCCCACAGTGCAAATTGCTTCGAGTGCTGCTGGAAGCCCAGTACTGACTGAAGGTAGCACACATTATGGGTCCATTTGGCAGCTGTGCAGGGAAGCTCACCAACTGAGCCATACCATAATGCTGCTACATAGACTACACAGGCAGTCTTGTTGGAGTTTCATCTCCCTGAAATGCAGTTTTTCATCAAACAGTATGTTTAGCTAAGTGTTGGGGTGTGGTTTTGGAAATGGCAAGCTGCCAACTGGCAGCGACTTATGTAACTGGCCCCCTCGGCCAGTCTTGAATTGTCTTCCAAAGCCACGTTTCATTCAGGTAAACAGACACCTACATTTCAGGGTTGTTGCAGTTCTAATAAGGCTATTTCTAGACAATTACACTACTACAAAAATAGGGTCATTTCTCACATTGCTGGTTTGCTCAACTCACAATAAACTGGCACTCAAAATATTACACTTAATGCCTAGACAGATCACACATAAGCACAGTAAAAACCTAGAAATAACCTAGAAACATCACACATAAGCACAGTAAAAACTTGGAAATGTCACCTTTAATCAAACAGAAAACTTTACAGCTATGCTGTAGTATCAAGAAAGGTTCAGTGTTCCTGTACGGGGGTCCCTGGGTTTACCAGGTGTAGGAGCGCCTGGCAAGATTTTACTTCCAGTAAAAACCAGCTGGTAAAACTGCAAGCAGATCAGCTGGCACCAGTGTAGCCAGGCCTCCTCCCGAGCCTCTCCTACATCACAAGGCTAGCATGCCGAAAAGGACCTACTCACTATGGACCTCCATCTTATTCCCCGTTCCGTGAACGATAACTCACAACAGCTGGAGTTAGATGAAGGTACAGCACCCGGAACCCTTAATTCTGGCCACCTGGTATCCCCACACCTAAATACCGTGAACTTGTGATCTGGTCCCATGGCGCAATGTAACCCAACATGGTTAAGGTCAAATATCTGTTCTATCTGTTTGAAAAGTATCTTTAGATTTTTAGAAAAGAGAGTTCCAGTACAGATACCAGTGAGTATCTTTGCCCTCTGTGGGACATTCTGTCTCATTGGTACACGTTCCAGATGCCTGAATAGTGTGTAGATGTAGGTCCGCACTGCAGGTTTGGTGTCTGACTCCCACATAATGTACGCCTACATATTAATCGTATTGAGCACACAGTGCATGCTGGAGTACCTTTGTTGTTTCCGAGCAGTGCCGAGCCTGCATTAAGGCAATACCAGACATCCATCTAGGAGTGGCACCATAAAAAGGCCCTGGATTTCTGGTCTCAGATTCTGAGTGAGACGCTAGCTAGAAATCTGTCCAGTCCTTGATACGGATAGTGATCTGCTAAACCTAGGTACTCATGCTAGGAACGGTTTTGTCCATTCCACAAAACACGTACAATGCAAAGCGGAGGTATGTGAGCATTGCGAGAAATTAAATTGCATTATGTGCTTCTGGTTCCTTTCAAGGTAGCATTTCCGAAGGGAAATGTAGCGCTTCATAGAAGCGTTGGTGCCTGGCTGCTACAGTTCTGAAGTGTTTTGAAGTTGACAATTGCACATCTATTTTGGCAGATTAAGCACCGGCTCACACTAGAGAGATGTTTTTCAGATCGGGCCTGCCTCTGTTGCAATGCGAGTTTTCTTCCATGTAGAATGTGTGCTAAATTAGACGACGGTGGACTTCCGTGGGCCTGGAGTTGTATTGCGAGTTGTAGTAGCTGATCGCTGTATGTGATGCTCATTTTGTTGCTATAATGTGCCATTAAGTGTTTTCTCTGGGTACTTGCAGTGCACATTACAGTTTTCTATCAATTAGCTTGGCAGACTCCTTGTAGCCACGGTGGAGTGAGGTGATTTGTTGGTCGCTTCTCTCGTCAGCCGGGCACATGCAGGGGTAATTGAGTTCTTGGCTGTACATCACATATTTCTTTGTGTGGTTTCAGAGAAGGCTTGCCCAGTGCAGTTATTTCTTCCAGTCTGTGAGCTTCTTAGGCTTGACAGTTTCTTTTGTTATATCACTTCAAAAGTGTATTTATGCTGAGCAGTGTTCGGTGGTGAAGTTAATACAAGAGTGAAAGATGTTGGAGTCATGTGGCCTATTTACAAAGGTTGAAGTTATTATCAACCATAAACCTATGTTTACAGTTCAACATACTTTCATTTACACATGCCTGAAATCCACAAAAGGATTTCAGGCTGGTGTAAATGCATTTACTCCTCTGGAATTCTCTGTCACAAGTGTGGATAAATCTGTGGTAGTAAAATCCATGCAAGGGGTGGGAAGGGGCATTCTCAGGGGAAAATACTCTCCTTTTGTGCACGTTTGAGGGTTCTGGAAGGGCCATGAGCCGGTGCTGGAGTATTAGTTTGTGTACAATATTCTGTACACATCAATTCTACCCCTATTTGCTGTAAAAATAACATTTAGCAATAGTGTAGACAACGTTTATATTATTTTGGCATGTTTTGATAGTTTTTATCTTGGATTTGTAGCATTTAGTTTATATTTTAAAAGGGAAAGAATGCCGGGTCTTATCATCACATATGTTTGCTTGGCATGAAGGACCAACCAGGCTGGTCAAATACTGGTCCGGTGGCAACCTTAATTCCAAGGCGTTATGTTCCACAGAAACTTCAGAATACCGCAAACATCCATTAATGTGGCATTCTCAAACGCTTATCCAACTGTTTCACACCCTGTAAATAGCCTGACATTTACTCCAGCCAAGGGCTTTGTTAATTCCCCTGTCAGGATGTGAAGAGGGAAATTTCACTCTCATATTTGAAATGGTTGTAGGGAAAGGGATTTTTCCACAGTGAAAATGTGTTTTCTCCATGAAGAGAAAGATAAAAAAAAAGCATGTGCAAGTGGTTCATTCCCTCGTGAGGATTTTTTTCAACGTTTTGCAGAATTCTATAAGGGGAAGCAGGAATCCACGGGAGAGAGCTCGTTCCCAGATAAGTGCCTCTAAACCCGGAGTGGCGCAGCTTTCCAGGCATACTGCCCGGAATGTCTGTAAACAGAAACAAGCATTGGCAAAGCCAATAGGTCTTACCAATGTGAACTATTGGCTTTACAATACCTTTTGGCCATGCTATGCAGCTTCTGGCTTTTTTCAACAATGTGCATCATCGGGGGAAAAAATTTAACAAGAAGCAATGATACAACCACAATAGGTGAGGTAGTCATTCCAATGTTGCTTGTGTTAGAACGTAGCACATGCCAGCGGAACGATGCCAGTGTCATTTATATAACTTTTTTACTTACCAATCCAAGATGAGGGTTGTCACTTGGATCCGTAAATATTAAAAATACTTGAGCACAAAAGAGCAAAGTTTCTTAAAAAAAAGGGCTGCAGGTGTTGGAGGTTAATAGGCAATGGAGGAGCATATGGGTGTTGAAGCTGGCAGGATGTGCAGGAAGGTTTTACAAACTGGAGAGAACAACGCAGAAGGATGAGAGAAGGACACATAGTTTATGGAAGAGAAGAAAACAGTGTGGACTTTGGAAACCTATAAGAGAAAGAGAAGCACACAAAAGTGACAGCAACACGATGGGAATGGAGAAACACACAAGAGTGACAACATGTAGTACAAGGGCAATGAGGGGCAGAAGTACATGAGAGAGAAACACAGAGAGCAAAGGTGGGCAATTGAGTGGGAGCATCTGAGGGGTAGAAGGAGAAAGCTGGAAAGCACATGAACTCTCATTGCGTGTTTAACCAAAAAGAAAAAAAGTCGTTTCCTAAGAATAGAAGCCAGCCACTTGGAGAACTGGTAGAGAGGATATGCTTCAAGGGAGGGACAGGGACATGACGAACAAGCCGTGACAAGCAAAGCCATCAAATAAGAAGCAAAACAATGGGAATGATAGAAAAGCCAACTAATGGTAAGTACAGGTCCCTTTGCAAACAAGTGACCCTGCCATACGAGTCCTGCTCTCTGCTGCATGGTTGTGGCTGGAGATGCACTCCTTCAGCCCTGGTTTCTACGTCTTAGATGCTGGGCTTGTGGGAAGTGAAAAAGTAGTAAAAGTAAGTTTGATGCTTTCATGGCACAAGTTACATCTCTGTACAGTTGGGTGAAATGGTATTCACTGGGCTTTGCTGTCACAGCACAGGGTGAGCAAAAAAATGTAGGAGCACCTTTAGCAGAGATAAGCAACATGTTACATCTGTGTGTGAAATGTAAATCTGTAAAATGTATATGCTGAACATATTGCTTAGGCTCTGACCATCTGTGACGGGTCGGACCGATTCGACCCGCACACCAGGGCGACAGGTGCTGCCGCTGTGGGGGAAGACCCAGAAGTGACCCCGAGGTCCAGGCTTCCCATAGGTTCCTTCTTCCATATGCGGGACTCCAGGAACTTCAAAGGAGAGGTCCCGGAGATCGAGGGGAGGTGGAGGATCGAGGAGGACATGTTCCAGGAGGAGCCAAGAGACGATCCACAGAAGCCTGTGAGGACCCAGAGGAAAGGAAGAACCGTCAGAGCATCGAGAAGCCCAGAAATCGGAGGCCGAGCAGAACGGAGAACCAGCACGGTCCCAACCTGGGACGAAGATCGCCGGCCCCGGGAAGCAAATCCCTAGGACCCGCCACGCTTCAGGAGAAGCGTGGCCAAGCCAGGTACGGGGCTGGAAACAGGTAGGGTTGGGAGGACGGAAGGGTGGAGACATACAAAAAAGGAGAGCACGAGCACAGGGCGGGAGGTATAAGGAAAGGGGTTGGAGGTCAAGGGGGGGAGCACGGTGAAGGGGAACAAACGAGAGCCTGTGGGGAAGGGAAACAGGAAGTAGATATCGGCAGAAAGAAAAGAGAAGATTACACAAGTGTGCAGAAAACGCTCCAGAATTAAATGAGAACTAGAAAGAGAAGAGAATTTATAAAGAAAGGAAAACAGCCAAAATAAAGTTAAACGACCAGTTCTGAGTAAGCAAAGAGGACAGAAAGAAAGGAAAAAGTCGGATCACAGGGAAAGGAAGAAAGGGAGAAAAGGGCAAGTAAGAAAAGGGAAGAGAAGAGCGGAATACAGAAGAAAGGAAAGGAAAGAGCCAAAACAGGGACTAAGAAAGAGAGAGATAAAAGAAAGGGAAAACAAAAAGAGCAATTGTACATAAACACTTGCCGTGCCTATTCTTCTTCTGTCCCCACATGCTTCCCGAGAGGCCTATGGAGAACACAGAAAGAAGAAGACGAGATTAATCCTGCAAGACGGAAAGAGACATATACCACGAACGTTCTTACTATACATTGCTCTGTAAACTTAAATAAATCTCACGTACCTATAGACTCCATCACACTTGCGTGCTTGATCTCGGCCAGCCTACGACAAAGTGGTGTCAGAAGTGGGATTTCTGGAGGACTCTTAAGATGGAGGATAAACCCACCTTGGCAGACATTATAGCTCAGTTAGCGGAGGGACAATGACACCTCCAGCTAATGTGGGAGCAACAGATGAAGAAAGCAAAAGAGGAACGCGAGGATCTACAGACCACCCTAAAGAGCCAGGCCACGATCATGGCTAATAATCAGTTAGTCCATGAAACCCCCCTAGGTAAACTAACGGACACAATCGCTCACACTAAGGTACATCCCAATGTACCAAGCAGTGTCTTACAAAAATATCAGGACCAAGAAGATCCCGACTCCTTTTTCCTGAATTTCGAGAGAGTAGCAAGCCCTGCTAATTGGCCTGAGGACAAGTGGGGCCAGTATATCGCCCCTTTACTAATGGGGCATCTCCAAGCAACATACCAAGCAATCAATCCCAGTGGAACTCTCCCCTATAAAGAAATAAAAAAAACATCCTATTAAGAGTAGGGCTTGACAGTGAGAGTTACCGGACCAAATTTCGCCATACGAAGTGGCAAACCCAGTAAAACCCACATACCCTCTACTACCGGGTACAACATGCTGCTGGTCGATGGTTACATCCCACCAAACAAACTAGAGAAGAGAAGTTTGATGTAATCGTCTTGGAACAATTTTTAGACGCCCTACCAAACACAACCCGTAATTGGGTTCGCCAACACCCCGGGTTGACCAATGACACAGCCATTGATCTTGCATGTGCTTTACACAGGAGTCCAGACTTTAGAGCTACCTCCAGCCGATCCTCAGTCCCTTTCCCTGTGTGGCCCACAATAGGAAGAGGAGCGGCTCCACGGATACTGGGAACGCAGGATCCAAAGAGGATACGGATACCCCATTCTCCCCAACCCACTTTCCCTGTTTCGGGACCTCAGTGCTATCATTGCTCGGAGTGGGGTCACATAGCCCGATATTGCCCCCAGAAAAAGGACACGGAACAACCTAGGGAGATAGGCGTTGCAAAGGGCAGGGTTTTCTGGGCCTGTGAATCCAAACCTACCTACACCTTCCCTATCCTACTCAATGGCAAAGAAAGGGTGGCCCTGGTTGACTCAGGATGCAGCCAGAGCGTCATCCGACAGGAATTGATCGACCCCGGACAAGGGCTACACCAGGCACAAGTATTGATAGCTTGTGTCCACGGGGATCAGAGGTATTATCCAGTGGCAGTCATCATCCTCCAATGGAGAGGAGAAGAAGAAACCCTCAAGGTGGGTGTGCTACCCCACTTGGAGGAGGACATTATTATTGGAACTGATTATGCGGCCTTTCCCCTTTTGTTAACAAAAGCAGGACAAGAACACACTATGAAAATGTGGTGGAATGAGGTTCCCTATGACGCCGGCGAAGAGGCCAGTCGGATTCCTAGAGAGCGGCCAAGCAAGCGACAGAAAAGGATACAGCGGCGCCAATATGCGGAAAAAACTCTTGAACTTACCAAAAAGAATCTAGGAGCCACAGGCAAAGTATATACGATGGCCGGAGATTTCAGACAAAGCCAGAGAGACGATCCCTCCTTAAAGAACGCATGGCAGCAGGCCTTGAAGCACGAGGAGAACGGGGTAGGTCCTAAATTCTTCATCCAGAATCAACTCCTATATAGACGTCTTCAGGTTAACGATGACAGGCTAAATCAAATGTTAGTCCCCAGTAGTCACAGACACCAGGTTCTGCATCTTGCTCATGGAGACCAAGGGGAAGGGCATCTAGGTAGGGAAAAGACAGAGGAAGCCGTCCTCAAGTGGTTCTATTGGCCCAGGGTTTTTGGGGATATCCGTAGACATAGTTCGATTTGCCCAAAATGTCAATTATATAATCCCGCTACACACCCACCAGCTCCCTTACAGCCGTTACCAATCATTGAAACTCCTTTTTCCCGCGTGGGCATGGATATCATCGGTCCTCTCAACACATCCAGTAAAGGTCGGCAGTATGTCTTGGTATTGGTGGATTACGCCACCCGGTATCCAGAGGTTATTCCCCTCCCCAGTATGCATACTAAAGTAATCGCACAAGCCATGATTGAGTTTTTTTCACGGGTAGGTTTTCCAAAGGAGATTTTAACCGACCAAGGCACACCATTTATGTCCAGACTCATGGCTGAAGTAAGCAAGACCTTAGGTATCAAGCAGATTAGAACATCAGTATATCACCCTCAAACAGACGGCCTCGTGGAAAGATATAATCGGACCATTAAGTCCCTACTAAAAAAAAGCATTACCGACGATGGGAGGGATTGGGAAAAATGTTAACCCCCGGTATTATATGCAATACGCACACATGTACAGTCTTCCCTAGGGCACAGTCCATTTGAATTGTTGTTGAGCGAACCCCTCGAACCCTTCTCGAGATGTTAGCTGAACAATGGGAAGAGACAGACGAGGAGAGTAAAGATCTACTCACATATACCAAGGAGTTGAGGGAGAACATACACTCAGTATGGGAAAAGGCCCACACTACCTTACGCACCTCCCAAGAGAAGCAAAAAAAGGGGTATGACACCAGGAGTTTGCTCCGGAGTTTAAAAGTAGGAGATAAGGCATTGGTACTCCTTCCCAGCTGTGAAAACAAACTATTGGCTCGGTGGCAGGGACCGTACGAAGTGCTTGAACGAATCAACCCCACTACCTATAAACTGGCTCTTCCCCACGGCCACGGTAGGGAACAAATATAGCACATAAATATTGTTAAAAAATGGAAGGAACCCGTTAATGTCCAAACAGTCCAATACATCAAAAATAACAGTACTGAGGACATCCCATACCCAGCCCTCTCCCTACCACTCTGTCCGTAGGAGTCTAGACCTCAAACCAATACCAGCCTCCCAGAAACACAGCTTATATCCCTATTACAAGTTACTGAGGCATATCGGGATGTTTTTTCCAAACAGCCCGGGCATACCCAGTTAGATGAACATATGATTCGAACTAAAAAGGAATCTATATCAATTCAAAGACCCTATCGTATCCCAGAAGCAAAGAAAGCCCTAATAGAACAAGAAGTACAAACCATGTTGAAAGCAGGAATCATAGAACCTTCCAACAGCCCATGGTGTTCTCCGGTAGTACTGGTCCCAAAACTGGATGGGAGTACTCGGTTTTGCGTAGATTATAGGCGGCTCAATGAACTGACTTATTTTGACACTTACCCCATGCCCCGTATTGATGAACTTCTGAAAAAACTAGGACAAGACAAGTTTTTGTCCACCCTGGATCTAACCAAGGGGTATTGGCAGATCCCCTTAAAAGCAGCCGATAAGGAAAAGACCACCTTTGCAGCCCCATCTGGTTTATACCAATTTACTGTTCTCCCCTTTGGGTTACATGGGGCCCCAGCCACATTTCAAAGACTAATGGATAAGGTCCTACGTCCCCATCAGGCATTTGTTGTGGCATATCTAGATGATATAGTGATATACAGCAAGACATGGACTGATCATCTAGACCACTTAAGGGCAGTCATACAGGCCTTAAGGGAAGCTTACTTAACGGCGAACCCTGAGAAGTGTAGGTTAGGATTTACATCAATCAGATATCTAGGATATGTATTGGGGGAGGGAATGGTACGTCCCCAGATAGAGAAAGTAGACGCTATCCAACAAATACCATTACCAAAGTCCAAGAAGGACGTACGGGCTTTCCTCGGTCTAGTTGGGTATTACCGATGGTTTATCCCACAATTCTCAACGGTGGCAGAACTTCTTACTAACTTGCTAAAGAATTCCTCTCCCAAAACCTTCTCCTCGCTTCCTGCAGTTGCCTGCCACAGTTTCGAACAGCTGAAACACGCCCTGTCCACCGACCCGGTGCTATGTTGTACGGATTTCCAAAAACCTTTTTATCTCCAGATGGACACAACTGATGTCGGATTTGGGGCGGTGTTATCTCAACCTCAACTGGATGGGTCTCTTCACCCTCTGCTATATATCAGTAGGAAACTTCTCCCTAGAGAGACACATTACCCCACCATTGAGAAAGAGTGTTTGGCCATTAAATGGGCTATTGAGGCATTGCGATATTATCTCAGTGGGCGCACCTTTACACTGCTTACGGACCATGCCCCTCTCACGTGGCTCGCTCGCAACAAGGACTCGAACGTTCGTGTTTGAAGGTGGTTTCTCTCTTTGCAACCCTTCTCCTTCCAGATTCTGCACTCTCCGGGCCGCCACATGTTGAATGCTGATTTCTTATCCCGCTGTCCTGCTGCTGAGCGTCATGTGCAGCCGCTCTCTTGGGGGAGTGTCTGTGATGGGTCGGACCGATTCGACCCGCACACCAGGGCGACTGGTGCTGCTGCTGTCGGGAAAGACCCGGAAGTGACCCCGAGGTCCAGGCTTCCCATTGGTTCCTTCCTCCATTCGTGGGACTCCAGGAACTTAAAAGGAGAGGTCCCGGAGATCGAGGGGAGGTGGAGGATCGAAGAGGAAATGTTCCAGGAGGAGTCAGGAGACGATCCACAGAAGCCCGTGAGGACCCAGAGGAAAGGAAGAACCGTCGGAGCATCGAGAAGCCCAGAAATCGGAGGCCGAGCAGAACGGAGAACCAGCACGGTCCCAACCTGGGATGAAGATCGCCGGCCCAGGGAAGCAAATCCCTAGGACCCGCCACGCTTCAGGAGAAGCGTGGCCAAGCCAGGTACGGGGCTGGAAACGGGTAGGGTTGGGAGGACGGAAGGGTGGAGACATACAAAAAAGAAGAGCACGAGCACAGGGCGGGAGGTATAAGGAAAGGGGTGGGAGGTCAAGGGGGCGGAGCACAGTGAAGGGGAACAAACGAGAGCCCATGGGGAAGGGAAACAGGAAGTAGATATCGTCAGAAAGAAAAGAGAAGATTATACAAGTGTGCAGGAAACGCTCCAGAATTAAATGAGAACAAGAAAGAGAAGAGAATTTATAAAGAAAGGAAAACAGCCAAAATAAAGTTAAGCAAACAGTTCTGAGTAAGCACAGAGGACAGAAAGAAAGGAAAAAGTCGGATCACAGGGAAAGGAAGAAAGGGAGAAAAGAGCAAGTAAGAAAAGGGAAGAGAAGAGCGGAATACAGAAGAAAGGAAAGGAAAGAGCCGAAACAGGGACTAAGAAAGAGAGAGAGAAAAGAAAGAGAAAACAAAAAGAGCAATTGTACATAAACACTTACCATGCTTATTCTTCTTCTGTCCCCACATGCTTCCCGAGAGGCCTATGAAGAACACAGAAAGAAGAAGACGAGATTAATCCTGCAAGACGGAAAGAGACATATACCACAAGCGTTCTTACTATACATTGCTCTGTAAACTCAAATAAATCTCACGTACCTATAGACTCCATCAGTCTTGCGTGCTTGATCTCGGCCAGCCTACGACACCGTCATACTTGAAGTGTGCTCAGTAGTGAATATACAAAGAGCACCGTATTAGTAAGCACTTCTGGCTTGTGAGCAGGAGTGGCTTTCCAGTTGAGTCTTGTTGTTAGTGGCAACTCTCAAAAAGTTAGCCCAGTAGTTGACAGCATGAAATAACTGATAAAAACATTTCAACACAAAATCAACAACAAAAGGACAAAATAAATGTGTTTTGTTTCTGGGAGTTCTTTAATCGGCAACTCTATTATGAAACAAAAAAACAACACAATAGATCAGGTTTCAGAAAAGATAACCCAACCAAAAGACCCATTGAGCAATGGACACTTTGCTGTCATAACTCAGTGTGAACAAGAAATCTGCAGGGGAGACTCCTCCGCCATGGAGGAGGAGCGTCACCCCCCCCCCCCTACCCCCTGCCAGCATCAGCAGGAGCTGCAAACTATTAAAAATAAAACAATAATAAACAGCGTTTATTATTGTTATATTAAAAATAAAACAATAATAAACAGTGTTTATTATTGTTTTATTTTTAAAGGGGTGGGGCCATGGGGGTGACGAGCAGTGAGGGGAGTGCCCAGAGCACTCCCCTTAGTGCGCATGTATGTTTGGCTGGCCGTCTCGGTCGGCCAAACACACATGTGCACAACGGCTCTCTCCAACCCGGCACTGTGTTGCAGAGTTGGAGAGGGCAGGCCCAGGCTCCTAGTCTGCATTGACGCACCAGGCCAGGGCGCTCCAGTTAATCATAACGCTGCTCTGAGCAACATCATGATTGGCGCAGGGCAGGCTGGGAGCCTGTGCCTGCAGTGCGGTGGCGGTGCTGCAGTGACCTTAAGCTAAGTTTATTTTTTTAAATATATTTTTTTATTTGTGTTTTGCTCCCTCCGCCCGCCACTTTGCCCAGTCGCCAGCCGCGACTGGAAATATGTGGCAAATACTTAAGCCACTCACCAGCTCAAACTTTGTGCCCTACAAGCAAGCCACAGAACAATATTTCTTCATTTGAAACTGTCTACTATCGTCAGCACAGAGTAGAATATAATTTAATGCCATGTTGCACTGTTAACCAATGACAAGGTATTATTTTAAAAAAGATTTCTGAGGAGCTATTGCACAGTGTTATTGTCTTCACCATCTGGTGGTGAAGGGAAGGATGACTCTGAAATTTAAGACTATAACTGTTTCTATGGGGGGGGGGATGCAAGAAATGTAATTACAAAAGGTAACTGTTATGGGCATCCAGCAGGCTTAGCTGCTCCTTCCCATTGGAATCCAGGAGCAAGGCACATGGGGACTGACTGCTTGATTTATAAAGCGCAGCAAATACCAGTAGGCGTCAAGGCGGTACAGTTTCTGTAGTTCGACCAGACAGGAAACCAATTAGCAGAATTGCAGAGAAAGCTAACAAATATCCCAATAAGTTGAAGAGCCAGGTCTTTAAGGCTTTTCTAAAGGGACAATGCAATCTGATACAGGTCAGGTGATGAGGAAGTGAGTTCTACAGTCTTGCCGCCGGGACCCAGAAAGTTCTGCCTCCCCATCTCTTCTTATGGACTCTAGGCACTGTCATCAGATTAAGATGAGCTGATTGAAGATTTCCCCCTGGGATATACCAGTGGAACATCACCTTAATTCCAGCTGGGCAAACCTGGTAAAAGGCCTTGTACACTATGCACAGGGCCTTTAACATAATGTGTATTTTTATAATTGGAAGCCAGTCCAGATTATATAGGCCCTCATTACGACCCTGGCGGTTTGTAACCGCCAGGGCCGCTGGACGCGGAGGCACCGCCGACAGGCCGGCGGTGCCCCGCGGGGCATTGTGACCGCGGCGGCTTAGCCGCGGTCAGAGAAGGGAAACCGGCGGTCTCCCGCCGGTTTCCCGCTGGCCCCAAGGAATCCTCCAAGCCGGCGCAGCTTGCTGTGCCGGCTTGGGGATTCCGACTCCCCCTCCCGCCATCCAGTTCCTGGCGGTTCTCCCGCCGGGAACCGGATGGCGGGAGGGGGAGTCGCGGGGCCCCCGTAAGAGGGCCCCAAAATGTATTTCACTGTCTGCCTTGCTGACAGTGAAATACGCGACGGGTGCAACAGCACCCGTCGCACCTTCCCACTCCGCCGGCTCTATTACGAGCCGCATTCCTCGTGGGAAGGGAGTTTTTCCCTGGGCTGGCGGGCGGTCTTTTGGAGACCGCCCGCCAGCCCAGGGAAAAACTCATAATACCCTCCGCGGTCTTCTGACCGCGGAGCGGTATTACGGAGGGCGGAATTCTGGCGGGCGGCCTCCGCCGCCCGCCGGAGTCATAATGAGGGCCATAGTCTCTTCAACACCGACTGCCATTTTGGAATATTCAAAATAAACCGTGGCAGTTTATTCTGCACTAACAGGTTGGCAGGTTGGGACTGCGACACCTGGAGTAGTCATGCCAAGTCCTGCATGATGCCCCCACAGCACTGCTATAAATAAATTTAAACAAACCCATAAACATATTTCTATTAAAAAGAGTTGACACGTTAAGGAAAAAGAAGTTAATGCTCCCTCTTCTCCCCACACAAACACTCAAGCTCAGCCGGGTTGAGCACTTGGGGGGAGGTGGAAGGGGGAGAAGAGCTGCCAATGCTTGTTAGTGGAAGAATGAATCCAATTACAACAAGCAGGGGCAGTGTCGCCACTGCAGTATGTTTTGACCTGTGATTCTGGGCTAGTCACTTATCTCTCCATGCCTAAAAAAGCTATTACAACAAGCAAGGATGGCATCGTGGCTGCAAAATCCTGTGATTTTGGGCAAGTCACTTATCTCTCCATGCCTAAAAAAACAATTGCAACAAGCAGGGACAGTACTTGTACTGTAACATCCTGTGATTCTGGGCAAGTCACATATCTGTCAGATTAATTTAAATTAATATGTGCTTGGTCCCTCCTCCACAGAAATGACTGGAAATTAAGTTTTGCTTACACTGTTCAATTAAGAAACCTGTAAAGAAGAATAGGCCTGAAGCCCACAAAGATAAGCATGGACGGGGTCCAAGCTCTTTTCAGTTAACCGTGCCTCGCAACCGAGTCGCATGCGCTAGAGCATGTTCTCGCAGGCTCACCCTCAAAATCACTATCAAGCAGCTTTAAGAGTAAATGTACACACCCTGTAAAGAATTCCTTGCCTAAATGTACTACCTTGTAATCTTTGTATTGTCCATAACTCACTAATGGTGAGCTACAATTACATATAAGAACCAATGCTAACAACACCCCATGATAAAATAGAAACAACATATGGTGCATGAATAACTTGCACAGACAAGCTACATACATAGCACCAAAGTCCAAGAGAAGTATTAGACTTTTGAACAAAATTTGGAATCATAGGGGGTAATTACGACCCCAGCGGATGGCGGTAAAATGGAGAAAAGTACTGCCAACAGCCTGGCGGTACTTTTCCCCATATTACGACATTGGCGGTTTGGCTCAAGCCAAACCGCCAATGTACCACACCGTCCTCCATGGCGGTAACGACCGCCAGGCTGGAGATTTCAATCGGGATTATGATCCTGCCTACGGCCATGGTTTTCGTGGCAACCTTACCACCACGAAAACCATGGCGGTAGGCACTATCAGTGACAGGGAATTCCTTCACTGTCATTGATAGGGGTCTTCCCCACCCCTCTGCCTCCTCTGGATCCTCCCACTCCCCTCCCTCTCCAGGCTACCCCACGACATACACGCACCTTCACTCACCAACGTACACACACATACACACACTCATACCCACATTCATCCACTCATGCATACATCCATTCACACACACATCCACACACCCTGATGTACATACATGGACACACACACACACGCATGCACACAACACACCATACAAGCACTCACACATGCATACACGGACACACAGACAACACGCATCACACACCCGCATATACGCATGCACGCACAGACACACACACACACACACAAAAAACACCCTCCACCCACCTCCCCTGTCGGAGAACCTGACTTATCTTTTGTGAGGTGGTCCTCCGGCAGGAGACGGGACGGGCGCTGCTGCCAGCAGCAGCAGAACACCGCCGGGCCGTGTCATGGGTCATGATATGGTCTGCGGCGGTCTACTGGCGTGGGGCTGCTGCTGGCAGCAGCTCCACCTCACCGCCGTCATGACCACAGCTGGATTTCTGCCATCCTCCTGGCGGATATCCGGCTATGGTCATAATCCAGCTGACGGCTGGTAGCCGCTGCGACGGCCTTTAGGCGGCCGTCACCTCGGCAGTAGGCGGTATATACCGCCAATGTTATAATGAGGGCCATAATCTGTTAAACTAGAAGAAGCTTGATTTTTTGGGACTCCGTTCTTTTATTTTTATATTGCAGATTTATATAAAACCAACTCAGCCCAAAGGTATTCGATCTCTTTACATGAGCCGAGATTCAAAGATGATTCCCTAGTGCCAAAGCCAACACCTCTGGCTGTTAAGCCATTTCCCTCTGTGTTTTTAAGTATTTTCTGAAATTGTCTTGAACATCCTGCTAAAATGAAGAAGCTGTCAGGAGAGCTTTGACTGATCGTTCCAGGAGAGTGACATCCACCTTCACACACTAAGAGCACAACTTTACCAGTGAGCTCTACGGGTGCTATTGTGGCGTGACATGGTGGTCGTCTCTGCTGCTACTGGTCACTTGACTACAAAGCGACATCACTGTCATGCTGTTGGTGAACTTAACACATTAAGTATATTTGACACCACTTTATGAAAACTTATTAAAGCACATAATTCAAAAAGCATTGTAAATGCAAAAAAACTTTCTGTTTAACATGCAGGAAAACAGCAGTTTTTGCTTCTTGTTTGCAGCTCAATAATGTCTGTAGCAACATGGCCACCGACTTCCGACCCCTCTGTTAGAAATCTAGCTACATGAATTGTGCGTTCTGCTGCTCCTCTGCACCTTTTGCAACTGTATTTGTGCAGAATTATTGTAAATGAATGAATAGTGTGCACTCAGCAGAGGTTGTGAGCTAAAGATGAAGGCTTTTGCTGTCTGCACTTCACGGGGGTGGTTTTCATTTGGTGCTCTTCAAGCTGGAAATTCTTGTGACCTTGTCATAAATAAGAAGATTCATGCATGGCAAGACAATGCCAATGTCTCCATTCTTTGAATGTAGAAGTCTTAATATGGGTTGGTGGGAGAACATGTGTAGGAAATTTAAGGCTTTAGTGATTGGAAATATGTTTGGGTGTGAGGAAAGATGGCCAGGTAGTGGTATTGATGGAAGATTGTATGGGGATGGCTGGATGCTCTGGTGAATCAATACAGGGACAAATGGGTGGATGCTTGTCCAGGAGAATGTGTCTGTAAGGATGTATGGATGCATAAATGAATGGCTGAATGCTCTGGATGATGGACAGATGGATGTATGGGTGTGTGGGTGCATAGAGGGATGGATGGAAGATTGCATGTGAATGAATGAATGAATGGTGTTCTTGTGACTACGTACATGGATGGGTAGATGAGTGTGAAAAATTGGGTTGTTGGTTGACTGGGATGTGAGCCCTGGTCAAGCAACAGCCACAATCACTTCCAGGGTGAATCACAAAAAGTCACTAAATTAACCTGTGCGCAACCCGGGAGAGCTTGGCACAAAAAGCAGTCAGGCTAAACTTAGAGGCAATGTGTTAAGTATTTATGCTGTACACAAACACCAACACTGTGAAAACACAACACAATACAAATCCCAGAGAGAACAGTTAAATAAAATATTTGACACTAAAACCATGAAAATCCAATAAGTAGAACCAGAGCTCTGAATTTCTAAAGTTTAAGGTTCAAAATAACAAATCCTCAGTTTTGGAAAATGGCCACCTGGGCACATTTTGCACCACAACCAAGGATCCAGGAATGGATGGAGACCTGGTGGGGGTTCAAGGCTCACTCAGGCTGGGACCAAGTATGGGCTTAAGATGTAGGGAGCCTGTTATGGCCCTGTGGCTCAGAACAGAAGACCAGCTTAACTGGCCCTTGGACTCACTTCAGAAGTCCGGGTGCAGGTGGTGATGAGGGCTCTACAGCAGGGCTGGCCTCTGAAAGCTCCAAGGAGGCTCCAGGCAGCAAAGCAGTCCTTTCAGGTACATCAACAGTCTGGCAGAGTGCACAGCAGGTCACAGCAGCAGGCAGTCCTTTGAGAGCCCTTCTGCAGATCCAGTAGTGAACTGAAGAGTGGGTCTGGAAGCCCTATTTTTATACCCTGGTGTCCTGCCCCTAGAAGTTGGGAGACGTTTCCAGAAGGGTTCTCTAAAGTTCCAGGAATTTCTTGCCTCCCCTGCCCTAGCTTTTAGCTGGTTGCATTGACAATGCAGGGACGTTAAGCCTATTTTGTGATGGCAGAGCTCCGCCTATTCAGCTGCAAGTGGGGCTGTGCTTAATTCCACCCACCCCACCAATTCAGTTAATGGCCCATTCAGGCTCCTCTAATCCCACTATTGTGTGACTGTCTGGGGCAAATCCACAACGTCTCAACTGTCAGTTACACCCAATCATGTGACCTACGCAGGCTGTAGGCACAGAGGGCAAAGGGCAGGAAAATGCCAACTTTGTAAAAGTGGCATTTTGAAACTTGTAATGATAAATCCGATTTTACAATGAAGAGAGTTTCTCATTACAAGTTCATAGATACCAAACATGACATATCCACCACCTCTGATTTAGGAATTGCAGCTTATTAAATATGATAAGGAATCCCAAATGTTATTCTGGGAGGAATAGGTCTCAAATAGTTGAAAAACAAATTTGGCAGTTTTTTTTACTACTAGGGCATTTAAAACTAAAAAGTACATGTCCTATCTTTTAATTAGAAGGCGCCCTGCCCTATGGGTGATCTGGGGACTACCTTAGGTGTGACTTATATGTCATAAAAGGGGAGTTTAAGGCTTGGCAAGGGGTTTGAAATGCCAGGTCAACATGGCAGTGGGACACTGCCTTCAGGCTGCAAGGCAGACCGGGACAAGTTTTCAGGTGCTACTTAAGTGGGTGGCACGATAAGTGATGTAGGGCCACTGGTAGCATTTTATTTGCAGGCCCTGTGTATATGTTATACCACCCTACAAGGGATTTACATGTAAATTAAATATGGGAATCAGGTATATGCAAATCAAACCATGTTTTAGGGAGAGAGCACATTAGCACTGGTTATCAATGGTAAAGTGTTCAGCGTCCTAAGGCCAACAAGCAGAAATCCAGCAAAAAGTAGGAGGAGGAAGGCAAAAAGTTTGTTGGTGTACAGAGGGTCATTTCCAACAATGAGTAACAGGCAGAGTCTGTTTAGAAGGATGGATGGATTGATGCATGCATGGCCAGATGAATGCCTTGGATGATGTAAACAGTTGAATGGATGGATAGATGTGTGTATAGATGATTGATGCATGGATGAATAGCTGATAGAGTAAGTGCAGGTGAATGGATAGATCCTATGATCGTGCTTATTTTATTTAAAACAAAACAGGTGTTGGTGGCCAAAGTCACAACCTTGCTTAATAATGTTTCTGCTATAGGGTTTGTCGAATAACAGGTGTGGGTCTTTGATACTCAAAAGATCACCTGCTAGAAGGTCATGAGTGCTTGAGTTAGGGCTCACGTTCAGACTGCAAGTTGAGGATGGCAGCACTGTGGGCAGGCAGTGAGAAATCGCTGGCAACACAGCATAGTAGTATAGGCCACACATTTCTAGAAGCGCAAAGCTACTGGTGTCCTGTGTGAGCACAGCTGAGCTGACCAGAAATACCTGGGTTTGGGTTGGTAGTGGGTATGAAGTACCAGAAGCAGAGGCACCCAAGGAAGTTTGGCTAGGGTCTGGGCCTGGGCAGCAGCGTGATAAGAAGCAAAAAGAGTCCTGATCCCCTAAAGTATGGGAGGTGATGTCCACCAGCAACCACCAGCACAAATGAAGTACTGGCTCCAGTGAATGGATGTATCACACTCAGATTGACAGTCTCTGACCAACTCAATTCTGAGTGTTCATGGTGCGTCCTGCTGAAGAAATAGGGAGGGTGGTTTAAAAAAAATGAGAGCTATGATGCGGGCAGCGTTGACTTCATAGCGCAAATAGTACTTGAATCACAGCTCGAGCAGCACAATGCAGCGGATGGGCGCTAATTAATCTGTACTTGGTTTGTGCACCACAGACCAAAAAGGAAGTGATGTATGGCATACCATTGCCCAATACGAAGGCAGCAACGAGGAGTGACAATGATGACATTATAAGCTATGGGGGGTTCCAAGCCCATTATTGTACACAAGAATCTCTCAAATGAGAGCGCTAGCACATGCTTTCGCAGTATTGACCTAATAAACTTGTAAATGTACACATTTCCACCAATAGTATAATAGGGTACCCGTAGTATTATAGGGTATTTCATCAATCATGCTTATAATAAAGTAATTTAGGTTAAGTGACTAATGGCCATCTGTTCAAAACAGGGTCCCCGGTGTGTGTACACACACACACATATTACCCAGTGGCGGTTGCCACGGGGTAGTTATAGTTAAGTCAAAAGGCTTTTATAGGTCGAGCGCACAAGCGGTTTGACCTGTTATAAGTGCTGCGGGCTTTTAATCGCGCCCACCTCACGCCCATCATGTTCACTCATTTTGTGGAATTGCCTTTCAGAAGTCACTTGATGTCATTGGTAAATGCTTTACGTTTGTCCTGCCTTATTGCAGTTTTGCTACCGCCTTGCAGATTGCCCCAGTTAGATGGATTTTTGCACGATCGCAGATATACTTTATTGAACTACTTTTTCTTTTGTCTTGCCCATTCGCGAACAGGCACAACAGAATGAACTGGGTCGGTGGATTTGAAGCACTGGTCACATTGTTTATAGTTACTTAATGAGAGTAATTACTTGTGGCTCTCCCCTTAAAACACTCGAAATTGGTAAATGCTTTACATAAAAGAGAAATCCTCAAAGCGAAAGTGGCTCTCCCGGCATAGCGGGAGAGCCGATACTGCAATATTCACTGTTCTCGTGGAAACTCACCCCATAATGCATGCAGGGCATTATTTGATAAAAAGTGTTTGCCCACAACTCACACTATGATGGTCCTAGGACAATGGGACCACCGCCAAAATGTTCAGAACAACGTGCCTACATAATTTCTAGGTCCCTACACTAGGTTAGTGGGGACCCCAAAATAATAAGCCCTCCAACCAGTCATTATCTTTTTAAGTGCTCTCATGGCTGAAACTTTTGTGTAACAGCTGAGAGTAGTTTGTTTTAAAAGCATGAAACCATGGAAATGTGTGTAATGCACTACGCTCTCTAGGAGCTAAATATGTTGTTACACTACATTATTTAATATTATTTTTTGTGTGGTTATGCTCTCTAGGGGTTAACTATATAATTACATGACCATGTTTCTTACAAATGCTATTTTCACTGTGGTGTCCTCTAAGGGCTGTTCTAAGCATTACAGTCATATCAACATACTAAAATAAAATAAATAAATAAAAGTCCTGAGGTATGGGGTCCCCAGAGCGTGTAGAGGATTGGGGAGGGCTGCACGCTCCCCTTATTTTAATTAAATAAAATGGCCCCATTGGGTGGGTGTTCTGGGTCCTTAAAGGCTTAAAAAGGGGGGCCATGTGCCACCACCCCAGGAAGTTTTTCATAAAAAGAATTGTTTGCTCCCCCCATGCCCTGTAGTTGACCTGCGGGGGTTTTGTTGCCCGTGGAGGGATGACTTTATGCATGGTAATAAAATATCAGTTAGTGTTAAAAAAAAAGCTAGTAATTCACTGACAAAGCCAAAGATTAAAGTCAAGTTATACTTAGGTGAACATTGCAGTGGCAACATAATGTTTCAAACTCAAAAAAGCACTGAAATTCACCAGTTTAGTTATCTTTAGTAACTATAACTTGTACACTGAGGTAGCTATAATTTGCCCCCTAGAAATGCACAGCTAATTACCCAACATATTACATAACTCATGACATGTTCTATAACATCATTGATAACATCACTGCAACATTTGTTATAGTTATAGTTACCTTAGGGCATGAGTTATAGTTACTAGTGATAACTCTAATTGATGAATTTCAGTGTTTTTTGTAGTTTAAAATGTTACGTTGTCACTGAAATCTTCACCTAGCTGTAAATAAAAATTAAATATATTTTTAACTTAAATTAAATTAATAGAAACAATTGAATCGTTATTGAGGACATCAAAAATCATTTTAAACTTTGCATATACATTTGTAAATTTTTTAATTTTTAAATTTCTAAAATATAAAATGACTAGCTAAAGAATTTAAATTTAAAAACAAAAGCTAAAATAATTACTTAAACAAACCTACTTTAAAAATCTCCCTACAGTTTTTTCCCAAAAACCCAACAACGCACAATTTAACTTAATAAATATGTATTTTTAAAGTTTTTCAAAAAATACATCTTAAAATTAAATACAATAAGCATTACAATTACTTTAAAAAATATATATAACATCAACGTATTTTTACTTCTACTACATAAAATACATCTAAAAACTAACAGAACAATTTTCAAAAATATTGTACATTGTAAGTACCAATATTTTTGTAAATTATATATTTCTCTACATTATTAAAAAGAAAACTAAAAACAACATACTTATCTTTGATCACAATATTCCAATAATGCTATGTTTGAATCACAATATTTGTTATTTTAATATTCAGTCCACATACCATTATGATGGAATCTTGCATGAAACTGTTGATTAAGTGTTTGTTTTTATATTCCAGCTAGGCTTCAGGGAATTGATGTCTACAAGTTCTTGTTAAATTGTTAGTGTTTATTATCCTTTGGATAGAGGCATGAACGCTCAGTACTTAGGTATTCTTCTGCAGTTGAGGTTGTAATCCTAGCGTGTTACTGTCAGACAGTTTGGTGACCACAGAGTTTTGCTGTTTTCAGATCTTCTGCCTGAGTTGTTCTACACATGTGAACTCATGTGTACCAAGTTGTAAATTCAGAATACTGAATAGAAAAGAAGATTTAGAAATTAAGAATACACATAATTTAGCTGTTGGAAATGACGTTTCATTGCCATTTACCACCGTCTCCCATTGCTCTTGAATTCAAACCTGTATTCTTTTTTAATAAAGGGCAGACAGTGTAGGTAGTAGTGTGTGTGTAGAATGTAGAAATAGGAACTTATAATGGATGAACGTAGCACAACTAGATAGGAATGTACAGAGCACTGTACATAGTAGAGAAATGTTTAAAGATTGTAAAGAGAAAGCGAGTGGGAGAGGATGGAGAAGGAACATGGTATCATTTAGCTTAGGTGTCGAAGGAGCGTGGATTTTCCTTTTCGGTTTCTATGAGGTGCTCCAAGAGGCGATGGATTTTGCAATGTGGAATAAGAAATTAGCAATCCTCATTTATGGTGTGCTATTGTTATAGGTTCTGGGTGAATACCCTGAGAATGCATCTCACCCATTTTTTATTTTACACAGCAATCTTTGTTATTATGAACAGTGGTACATGCACAGGGAACAGATAATAACAATGTGGCAGCTGGAAGCAGAATTGGGTCTGTATGTCAGTGGTAGATCTGGAAACGGGCAACAAAATGGACTGGGTGGCTAAGTGTGAATATGCAGGTATAGAAGGCCCGAACCACAACAAGATTGCTGGTCCATCCATTGACTGGGAGAGCGTGGCAACAGTGGAATTTCAAATGTATGCCCTCTCCCTCTCTCAGACAGTCAGTATGGTGTAGCCACAGAGACCTAGTCTGATACATTGATGATAGGCAATCATAATCAGTGTTTCAGGGTGCTGTGTCAGAAAGTCTTAGTGGCTGCCATAAACCAATCAGAATTAGACTGTAGTTAGGCCATTCAGACAGGCTGCTGGGCAAAATCACAGCGCTAAATTTGCCAGGCATAATGTATGCAAGGGGGGGGGCTCCCCCGTTAGGGGGTGGGCGAAAAAAGTGCCCAAAGAAATCTAAAAGATTTCTATGTGTCATTTTTTCCGGCACTTTTAACGCCTGCTCATAGCAGGCATTAAAAGGAGGCTTTCATTGGTTACAATGGGCCTCAATGGGCTTTGCAGGATTAGCGTTAAACTGTTTGGTGCTAATCCTGCAAAGCTCCGAACTAGCGTAAAAAATGTTGACACGAGTTCCCCTAACTACCGCCATGGTGCGCCGTATCTTACGTGGTGGTGTTAGGGGGCGCTAAGGAGCGCAAGAAAAGTGGGTGCAGCTCCACTTTTCTTAAATTAGGCCCTGAATGTTTTCCATGTTCAGGCATGGTGCATGTCCCTGTTTAGGTCAGCCCACAGAGAGGATTATGGTGTGTTTTTAAAATCTGAATTCCATTCCACATGTAAAACAAGAACAGGGCTTAGTATACCCTATTGGCTGTCCGGCAAAAAAATTCACTAATCCCCCCCAGTGACTATTGGCCCCACTTGGACCTTTGCGAATAAACCGCTAGCCCAGTAGGTCAGTGAAGGCCACATCTTCCACTCCACTGGTGAGGACTAGCTGCCAAATTTAGCAATCCCTCCCAGGTTGGCAGGGATCACACTGTTTATTCAATTGAACTACTGCTGTGGTGGTTCCATTGAAGGCACTGAATTTTACTGAGTGGGCTTCATGTTTGATGCGCCCTCTTGGCAAATTACTTTACCGTGCAATAACAAACTCCCAAAGAAGGAGACTGTGAAGAATTAACTAATAATGGCCCCCGGCCCAGGGATATTTCTCCCTGTGAATTGGGATATATTGTGCAATTTATGTACCTTGAACCACCATGTTTCACTTGGCAGTCCCTGATAGGGAAATCTATTAATGGTGGCTCTGCCCTAATTAGGGCAGGGCAATTGTTACTGTGACCCGATGGCCCTGTGGCAGGCAGGCACCAGTTCAAGGGTTTCTGAAGGTGGTCGACACCTCAGGCTCTGGTGTAAGAACCCGTTCAGTTCCTTCACCTCTAAATGGAGTGTGGGAACCACAGGTTTGACGGTGGATTTGTTGTTTTATGGTTGATGCGCCATTCCAATAAACTCCAAGTAACTCTGTATGTGTCTATGGGTGTGATGTAAATATGTTCAAGCAAGTTTAAAATAAATTTGATAATTATTAAATTTACTATTTTGTTACTTTTGGCAGCATATTACTCATATTTAACATGCTGAAAAACTCTCCAATTGTAAGCATCAGATAGCCGCAAAAGGATACCTCACAGACATAAACGCATTTTCCACAAATGCATGCCATGACTGCATGTAACTTCTGAGGAGTAAACCACACGCAGGAGAGGGGAATGAGTGGATGAAGGTGTAATTTGCTTTGAGTGTTTGTGAATGCCGATAAACATGTGACTCTGTAGACCTCAACCAACCCATCCTTAACCCTTTCCAACCCTTCAAAATGGCGGGAAGTGGAATAGGAAACTCCCAAAATTAGTGGTGATGTAGGAGAAGTGGTTTCTCCACTGGGAATAATGTTTCCAGGCATCCCAGGGTCAATGTAAATTTGCACCTGTTCTTAGGAATACTTTCCACAGGTGCAGATTTACTACTGTTTTTGTGACTGTCCCTTTGTGTGTCTAAATGCGAGGTGTGAGTGAATATGTTTGAACTAATTTTAAACATCCAAAAATACCTCTACTATAGATTACGCGCTACACAAATAAATGTCATTTTATTAGCCTGTATCTGGATATATTGTTATATTGCTGGCTCAGACACAGTTCTTTTTAATTCTGCTGTGCTGATGGAATAAACTCTAAAGCGCTTCCCGAATTCTTCAGGGGAATATTGATATGAAAAGAGAGTGAAGGGCACCGAGCCGTGCCCGCAGCTGAGAATCCCATGGCCCAGTAATGTCATGTGTTGGACTCCTCAAGGGTTCAATGTTGTTCAAGTCACATGCTTTTTAAACGATGGAATAGAATTATGGGCCTTGGCAATGCTAATTCATTTGCCATTTATGCTTTGAAAATAAATCTGTTAGCGTGACTAATACACAGAGGAGGTGGCACGTGGGAGAAGTAGTAGATGCTTACTTGCCCCACACGCAGGATCTTGCACTGCTGTAGATAATACGTGCTAGTTGTGTGTGTGTGTGTGCATACGTGTGTTTGTGGGCATGTGTTCTTTGAAGGGGTTAGGGAGCAAAGGATGTAAGAGACAATGAAAAATGCAAAGGTCCACAAAGAGTTAGGGAGTAGAAGATGCAGTGGAGAACTGAAGGGCATAAGGGGTCCAGAGATCTAGGGGAAGTGCATAGTTCCGGATGTAAAGGGAAGTGCAAGGTGCAAGAAGCAGACTGGAGAGCACAGGGCACACGATTGGAGCGAGGGGAGTTTAGGGTACAAGCTTACCTTACACGCACGCACGCGCACACACACACACACACACACACACACAGATAGGTGCCAAGACACACACACACATACTCTGTCTATCTCTCTCTCTGACCCCTCAAGCACAGAACAGGCATCAGAAGTCTATTATTTCTCCACGCACAGAGATAACCTGAACCACATGTGCATCAGGAATGCAAACTTCTCTTTTACACGCAGAATAGGTACAACATGGGCATCAGCAGTAGAAGTTTCCCTCAAACACAGACTAGTGGTGCAGTGCAGGATGTATTCATGAAAACTACCCCGTATACGGTACAATTACAAAAAAAACACAAACAACTCAAGAGTGGTTGCACCTCCTGACAAGTGAGTCACATCTTGTGCTTAACCACCCAAATAACTGCCCTGGGTGAGGTGACATGCTCGTGACACCGGTCCAGGTGACTGGCCCTTCCTGTGCACTGTAGCACAAAGACCACAATGGAGTAGGGTCCAGAAAGGTTGAGGCCACCTTTTGGGGGGAGTCTACTCACTAGCACAAACCTACTTGATGAGTTACACCGACTCTTCTGCAGCCTGTGTCCCAGGTGGTGGCTCACTGAGCTTGTGACCATCTCTGTGCTGCCATCATCAGAGTGTCCCCCTATATACGTAGGTTTTGTTGTTTCTAAAGCACAAACTAAGCTGGCTAGTAATGGAGTGATGTACAGGAGGCAAACCCCAGTTGGGGTATATATATTGTGGGATGGGGATGACAGTGGGAGTAGGAGTATAGGCCAGAGGGTTTGAGAAGTTAGTCTATTTGAGGTAGTGTTCCTTGTAGAGGTGAGCTTTCGGGTTCTTCCTGAATTCTAGGAAGGTTTGTGCTGTTTTTTTGTCAAAGGTGTTGTTGTTCCAGATCCTGGAGGAGGGGGTTTCTTGTTCTCTTCTTCCTTCAGGATTTTGGGGCAGATGTATTAAGCATTTTCCGGTCACAAACAGCCCGATTCACAGAATCAGGCCATTTGCAACCAGAAAAATGCATTTTGTATGTATTAATCCCAAATTGCAATTGGTAACATGTTACCGAATCACAGTTTGGAATTGCGAATACGTACCGATTCAGCATTTGGAAGGGGCTTATTTAGGGCGTACCTTCCAAATACCAAATCAGAATGGGATGTATGAATGTTTTGCAACCGAATTACAATTGCAAAACATTCTTACATTACCACCACCTCAAGTCTGGTGGTAACCCAGTCACAAATGGGAAGGGGTCCCCTTCCACTTTGAGAATGTTTTTAAAACTTTTTTAAGAGCAGGCAGGGGTCCCAGAGACCCCTGCCTGCTCTTAAAAAAATAAAAATGAAACTTTTCATTTTTTCTTTTTAAATACATTTCATTTTCCTTAAAGGAAAACAGCCCACGTTTAAAAAAAAAAAAGATTGCTTTAGTACAAAGCAGTCAAAGACATGCTGGTCTGCTGACCGCAGCAGGCCACCATCCCTCTGACGGCTGTGATTCCTAATGGTTTTGCAAATTGTGACCTAACTCATTAATATTCATGAACTAGGTCTACTGGCAACCCACTAAGAATTGCTAATGAAAGTCAAAAGAGTTTCATACCATAAGAATACTGGGTTCCAAACTGCGATTCGGAGAGAGCCGCAATGAGGAAACGGTATACCCAATGATAGTACATTTGGCCCCAAGATTCTTGTCTGGTGATGTGGGAGCTCCTTGTATGCCACTGACCTCCAGGTATTGTTAATGTGTTAGATAGGTCTTGGAGTACAAAACCTTCAATGTGATACAGGCGATCTTGAGCAAGATCTGGGCTTGCACAGGGCGCCAGTGTACATTCTTTAGCAAGAGAATAATGTGTCCAGATTTCTTCAGTCTTTTTATGGTTTGTACTGCCGCATAAAAGATGCATTTCAAGGGAGTACGGTTGGTCTCTGTGACGCTGATGAGGAGGGTCTTGCCTCCGATGGAAAATGAACAAACAACTACAGCTGCCCGAACCAGTCCAGCACAAGAATTCCCCCAGCTAACCTCGGGTCACTTCCCTTCCTCAACACTAAAAATATAGTTTCTACCTACCTAATTGGTTGTGAGCACTCAGGAGCCACACGCTCTGGCCTTGCACATCATGAGAACCAGACACAAGGCATTCATGGAAGGACTTCTTATGACCACAGTTGTTAGTAATAATAATCCTGTTCTGTAACATGCTGTTTACATACATTTTTCGAGCAAACACGTGCTATGCTTCGTTATAACTGTGTTTGTACAAATAGAGAAATCCATCCTAGATTGTTGGAGGCTTTGCTTGAAAGATTGTTCTGCTTGATAGTTGTGAGAAAAGGGCATCATTTCAAGTTGGCTAGCTCATTTAGAGGAGTACACTAGCCAATCACAGGAAGCAAGTGATGTTAATATACACATGGACTTATCAGATAGCCTTGCTTGCAGCCAGAGACAAAGTGGCGTGATACACTTTTTGAACAAAGGGACAAAATGTAATGCATCCATTACCTGCATTCCCAAATCTGCACTCCATACCACTACTTAGGCCCTCATCACTACTGTTTGTGGAGGGATCAGAATTGTGATGATTATTGCACCCCTCACAATACTCCCTAGATAAATCTGAGCAGATCAAGTCTGCTGAAATTTACTGGGAAATATGCTTGCTAACTACTAACCCATGTGGATTTTTTGGCATGGAAAGCCACGAGATCTGCATGTTATATCCTGTTTCAAAGGTCTAGGCTTTTAATAAGCAATAATCATCACACCTAATAAATTCCCATCCCTATAGTATCGAATTTTATGAGATTCTATAATTATCACACAAATCTCCACATTAAGGAAATGTGGCTGCACTTTAAAACAGTGCATGCCAATAGGAAAACACAGTGTGCTTGGTTAAATGTAGCTGTTTACACCCTTTGAAAAATAATTTTTGCCAAATGGAATAGCCTGAGGAGTCCTTACGGGGTTTTCTTCCCCTTGCCGTCCACAGAGAAGGTAGTGAAATTGTATACTTTTACAATAAGCAAAGCCAACAAGTATCGCCTATGAGATGTATTGAATTGGTCAGTGCTTATATCCAAGTTGCATGGATGCAGTGTAGTATGGCTGAAAGTTAATAAAACAAGACACGTTTTATGCCGCTAGCATTGGCCACGTCATAGCACTTTTTTTCAAATTGTTGATAGGAGAGTGGGACAGGAAGCATTTACACTTTCGGTGTTGCATGCTCTCCCTCTGAGATGATTCCCATCCACTCTCCCACCAGCAATTAAAAAAAAGCTCTATGATATAGTTCAATCTACATGGTTTCCTGATGCAAAAAGGGATAATGTCTGACAGCAAACAGCATTCGAGAGAAAGTGAAGGTAGCTAAGACTGCTGGGCCATAGTTCTGTCCCATGTGGAGCTCAACAAGCTACCATCTACAGAGGGAAGCACCAGTGACACTCTAAGAATGCAGCAAACGTGTTTAAATACAGCCAATCAGTGTAACAAAGCAAAGGTCATGGCCAAGGAAGCAATGAAGACTCATAGTACATCTACCCGTCACCTCGGTTCAGCAAGTAAAGAAGAAAGGCAGCTTCAAGTCTGTCAATGGTGATCTAGTTAAAGCAAGGACAGTCTGCCTTAAGCAGTAAGTTGTTAGATTTCTCTAATGACAGACGTTTGTTGCAGATAGGTGCTTATGACTGACTCTGCACCAGCCCTACTAGAATTTAACAGTCCTTCGTCTTTCTGGAAGTCTCCTGCAGTCAGCCTACCATCAACTGTTAATAAAGTCTCTCAAACTTGCTTGATAACTCCAGCTGTGGACTCAGTTGTTTACTAAAGAAAGGAGATGGAAATAAACAATGGAGCTACAGGGAGAGGGCTGATGGGACGCTGGCAACAACAAGAAACAATGGGCAAGGGAGGATGGGAGGATGGGCAATTAACGATGTAGAGGGAGGGTGAAGAGACAATGATGAGGGAACAAGGAACAACACTGATGAAGAAGCAAAATAAGAAGAACCACAACCCGAGCAGCAGAAGGATACTATAAAGCAATTAATCAGTACTTGGTCCATGCTCTATCAATGGAAAAAAACACTAAGAGAAAGTGAAACTATCATGAGCTGATCAATGAGAAACAAGGAAATGAGAGTGAGAGAGAAGCCAACCAATGGCAAATAAGGGGCAGGCTCTAAGCCCCCTTTAATTTTTATTTTGTCGTTTTTTATAACAAAAGATTTCCACAAACAACAGTGCATTTGCTGTCTCATGCGAGACCGAGAAAGGATTGAACCAGTCCTGCATCATTTGAAAAAAAGACAAAGTCTATGCTATGCAACACTCCCAATGATACATCTTAAAACACACCCCTTAGAGTTCATCACAGACTAGCATGCCCACACACATTACTTTCTATATGGACATAAGCAAACAGGCATCACTACTACAAATAGGAGGAAACCAACTAATAATAATAGAACACAGTACACACATTGTGGCAATGTACAAATCAATTACTGCTCACAAACCCTGTGATTTGGTAAATTGCAGGGCTTGAGACCAGTAAAAGTGTTTTTGGAATGTACTAAACCCATTTAGTGATTTATTGAATGGCTAATAGGTTAATGAACCACTAAATGGGTTTAGGCAACAATACCAAATCGGTATTTTAAAGGGTCATGTTTAGGCCGTCCATTCAGAATACTGATTCTTGATAGTATGTATTAATGTTTTGTGACTGATATCTGGTTGCTAAACATTAATATTGTACTGTCTACTGAAGGCTGAAAGGTAGTGGTAATCCATTCACAAATGAGGAGGTGTCCCAAAGGACTCCTTCCCCTTTGTGAATGGTCAAAAAAACATGTTTTAGAAGCAAGCAGTGATCCATGAAACCATTGTTTACTCTTTAAAAAAGTTTTCACGACTATTAATTTTTTTTAAAACTCTACCCGTTTTCTTTTAGGAACTGCATTAAAAAAAAAGTGTGACTTAAAAGCATTCACGGTGAAGACCACCCCAGCAGGCCACCATCCCTGTAATTGCAATGAATTGTGGTGGGTCGCAATTTACGACCTACCTCATTAAAATGCATGACCGTTTCCTGCCCACTATGATTTGGATTTTTAAGAAATTACCTATTGTTTCACATATAGAGAGATATTTACAACATAAGAGAAAACATCAATACATCAAATCAACGCTGGTTACAAAGACATGGAGGTTCACAAGAGCATCAACCATTGGTAATACCTAAAAGTCAACCAAAACACAGAGCAGCTGATCACAACACTTAGAACCAGGGCATTATAAAACATATGTGCAAGTAGACGTAAAAGATACTCCTACATTTTTTCTTGTGGATGTAATCACAATAAGTCCAGATACAATTACATTCCTACCCAAGAATATCTGAAAATTGTAGTGATGAGAATTAAATAAGTAATGTTGGTTTTATGTTTTTATATGTAAAGGAATGAGTAGTGGGTTCCTAAAGTTGTTACGGTCTATTTGGCTTGTTCTGTATATGATTCCAAAGAAGTTTATACCTATTAGAAGACTAGACTCGTAGATAGAAGGCCTGCAGAAAAAAAGAGGGTGAATATGGGTCGGTTTTTAGATTGCTAGCAAGTGCCAAGTTTGAAGTCGTCTATGTTTTTTTTGGTCACAGTTGAATTATCGGACAAGAAGAAAAATAATGGACAGACGTATGATGGCACATAATGGCAATGATGATTGTAGCCAGGAGGGGAGCCTAAGTTGTGAGAATGGACATATAGGATTTAGTGGGTCAAACAAAAGTTTGCAGATATAAACCATCTATCTAAAAATGCTGCTTATAATGCCACTAATCTCACAGTTCATCTACCCCATTTATGGCTGGGGGAACCAGAGATGTTTTAAGGCATGGGCATAGTGGGCTCTGGCCCAGGGCCCCAGCCTTTTAGGGGCCCCAGAGAGAGCCAGCTCTGCTCTGCAGAAAGTCCTGCCCTCATTACCTTTAATCATTCTCAAACCGATTGTTTTCAATACCGTTTTCCTTTAAGTTATTTTAATGTGATGATCCGTGAGCGTCTATTGCAGACATTTTGCAGAGAAATGTTGTGTTTCTGTTTCATGCATCAACCATAAAAAGTTTCTCTTAGATCGAAACAGACATTCACATGTGTGAATTGGGAGGGTGTTGCAGAAATTATTTGCAGTAACATTAGTGAGACACTGTTGTGTTACAATATTAAATACACACGCCGCTATCCCTGAATATTAGATGTAAAAACATTTGGAATTTGGACGAGTGTGCCTGTGTAAAGAGGGCATGAAAGAGGTGAAATTAGATCATTAAGTCAAAGTTGCTCCAAACAGGTGCCCCAAGATACGTTTGGGCAAGGGCCCCCAAAATCCTTAAGATGTCCCTGGGAGGACCCACTAGGTTTCTGCAGCGGAGCTGCGGCTGGCTCCACTGGTGGAACCCTTGTCCTGAAAGCCTGTCCTTCAATATGGTCCTCTGGCAGCTGCACTTCCACCCCAGAGATTCCCCTCTAGACTGGTGATGACGTCTAAGCATGGGGATCTGATGACGTGGTGGCTGCTGGGCCACCCACTAGTGTCTATATAACCCTCTCAGTCTTAACTTGAAGTTGGCTCCGCAGAAAGAAGGGCTGTTCCTAGAGTAGGGTGATGAGATTATAAGGTTGCATGGCTAAGTAGAGCAGTTTGTTCCAGCAAAGGCACGGGGCTGTGAACAACACTAATACATTTGTGGTGCAGCTAATTGCGTTCTCTATACATATCGATATTAAAACGAGACTGACGTCGGAGGTAAATGAATTTATAATGGTGGAAGTGACTGACAAAATATCCTCCCACAGCTGAAATTTCGAGAGCTAATTAAACGTCCAATGGTAGTTAGTTATAACATAGCTGGGGGAGCATCACAGTTAATAAAGCGATGACTGGTATTTGAGCTGTGTCCTAAAGAACAGAAGCAGTTGTATAAAAAGCTAACAGATTTTAACAAGAATGGCGACTTTTTAATAGTTGAAAATCGATGATGTTGTCCTGGCCTCCGAAACATGTCCGCACTCTTGAGGGTGGTGGCCTCAGGGGAAGTTGTCTGACAGAAGTCACAGTGACAATTTCCTAGAAGGCAACATGGAAATAAGTGATGGAGAGAAAAAGTTCTTGTGATGTTATGGGGGAATATGCTTGTCGGAACTTTGTGAGACAGTGACCCCTATCATCTTAATCAATACAATCTGGTTGGGCCAAAACACAAGTTTTGTTTAAGACAAAAAAAACCTTAAAAAAGAAAAAGCCCAATTGAAAAACATCAGTCTGCGATTGCCTGGGACCTAGGGGAGATTCTATGCTGACCACAGTAGAGCAGAGAGTGGGTACACTTAGCAGGTCGCCAAAGTAAAAACTTTTAACTTTAGACTTAGGGGCTTATCTACAAGCCCCATGGCGCAGGACAGCACAGCAAGTGACCCTGCTGCGTTCCCCTGTGCAATAGGGAGAGGGCAGAAATGCATTGTATGTACAAGATGCAGCCCATTTCTGTCCTCTCCCCTGTGCTGGCACACAATGGGCTGCCTAGCGCCGAGGCAGGCACCCTTGCACCATGGTGCACGGATGCCTGCATCGCAGACAGGCTTGTGCAGGAATGGAAACCTTCCTGCACAAAGACTATTCATTGAGGCTTTCTCCTCCAGCACACATAGAAGGAGGAGAAAAACAAGGACAAATAAAGATATTTCTCTGTGTTACGCCTCCCTTTGAGAGGCGTACGATATTACAGGTTCTTGTAAATCTCGGAATGCGTTAAAACCCATGGGTATTGCATGGTGTTGGACCTGGCCCTTTTTGCAGTGTCATCCTCAAACTTGCCAGGCCCAATCCTTCCCTTTACTACATGTAAGTCACCCCTAAGGTAGGCCCTAGCTCTCCCCATGGTCAGGATGCTGTGTATTTATAAGGTAGGACATGCAGTCGCGTGTTTTACAAGACCTGAAGTACTGCGAAATTCAGGTTTCACTATTGCAAGGCCTATCTCTCTCAGAGGTTAACATGGGGATAGCATTTAACACTCTTTCAAGTGCAGTTTCCCATTGGGAGCAGATAGAGATTTGGAGTTTGGGGTCTCTGAGCTCACAATTTAAAATTATTTTGGTGAAGTCAGTTTTTAGATTGTCTGTTTTGTTTGAAAATGCCACTTTTAGAAAGTGGGCATTTTTTTGATTAAGCATTCTGTGCCTGTGCCTGCTTGGGGAATCCACGTCTGGGTCAGACTGACTGTTGTGCTGGTTGTGGATTACCACAAGACAGTGACAAAAAGGGAGCTGGGGAGTGTCCTTCATATCCTGCTGAGTCTCCTGGGCTAGAGTGGGAAGGGGCATCTGACACCTGCACCTCAAAGGGCTGTGCCTTTTCTCACACAATGCAGTCTCCAACCCCCTGGTGTATTTCTGGGGCCAAGCGCGTGCAAGGCAGGATCTTGTGAATAACAAAGACTTTCCTTTGAAGTTTGCCTACTTCCAAAGTAGAAATGGATATACGTTGTGGACCCAAAACCCCAGACTTTTAGATTACTTGTGGATTAAGAGGAACCTCTGCCAAGGAGAAGAGCTTGATGCTTGAGGAGGACCTGCCACTCTGCGTGTTGCTTTGCTGTGCTGGCCTCCTGCTGCTGCTTCTGCCTAAGAGGGAAAGGACTGGACTGCTTTCTGCAATCCTGCTTGTGAAGTGTCTCCCAGGGCTTGGACTGAGCTTGCCTCCTGTTAAGAAGTCTCAGGGACAGCAAAGACTTTGCCTACCAGCCTTGGGTCTACTTTCTGTGGATCCTAACTTGCCAGGTGGTGCCTACTCCAGTCTCTGGGGCCTAGGAGTGAAAACTGGTTGAAACACAAGAAAACTAGAGCTCCTACTCTGGACAACAACCCAGACCGAAGCCGTGATCTCTGTGGGAGTGCGACAACTCCGCTGACATCGCAGGCCTGATGCGGCTGCAGCCCCGCCGACGTCCCCATGACTTCGTAAGGCCTGAGAGCGTGTCACCGACGTCTGTGACACCCAACTCCGTTGAGGCACCTGCAGCCCCATGGCGTGACAGTGACCCTGTGAGGTCGCCCCACTGCGTCTTGACCCGCTGAACATCAACTCTGCTGGAACTGATGCTTCCCACCCACGCCGCATCTCCATGTAAGGAACTGACACCACACCGGATCCAGAAACACCTCTCCTCCCCAACTCCATGCACCGGCTTGTTTCTTTGCTACCAAGGGTACTGTGCTTTGGGGTCTGTGTGCCTCTGTGACCAGTGCCATTGGCGTCGGATTGTTGGGAACTACTCTGTCACAAAGCTGTTATAATTTTAAATTGAAGCATTTGTGTTTCTAAGCACTGTATTCAAGTTTAATCTTTAAAGATTCATAACTTTGCTTGTGTATGTTAGATGTTTGTTGTTTTGGTATTGTTTGATTTAGATAAATATTGACTATTTTTCTAAACTGGTGTGGAGTCCATTTGTGGTGTTTTCACTATGTGACTGTGTGTATTTGTACAAATACTTTACACATTACCTCTGAGATAAGCCTGACTGCTTGTGCCAAGCTATCAAAGGGGTGAGCAGGGGTTATCTGAGCTGCGTATCTCCTTTATCCTGACTAGAGTGAGGGTACCTGCTTGGACAGTGTGCAAACTGACTGCCAACCAGAGACTCAATTTCTAACACATGGGAAAACTCACTACAACACCCATGGAACGCTTCCATGATGCAGTGTAAGGCAAAGTAGCGATTTGTGCTGCGTTGCCTTACACCATATATAAAAAGCCATGAGATATGGCCTTGTAGATATGGGTCTGCACTATGCGCTGCTGGTGCGTCACAAGAAGTGACACACAGGTGGTGCACAGGACTTGTTAGTAAGCCCCTTAGTCTCTAAAATGGGAGTCAAAAATCCTTTAGCAGGGAAAGGTCTAAGGCTTAGGCTAGGGAGGGTCCCTAAAAGTCAGATATGTCATCATAGAGCTCTTGCCGAAGTAATTGGTTTTAGCACCCATGGGGAGCAGGGTCTAGACTGATTTCCATATGGCGGAGTCCAAACTGGAATGGAATGGGTAGCAAAAAATTATAGACTTAAAGCCAGATCTCTATACTGGGGTGAATGTTTAACATTGTTCAGCATTCCGTCCATCATTTGTTTTTTTTGTTGTTGCATTTTTCGACCCTAAGTGGGACAGGTATGCTCAGACGTGGGTCCCGTGCTCCTCCTGCCACTGGAGTCAAGCTAGTCTGGCTGATGAGGGGTGATACCCGGAAGCTGGTCCCAGGATGCTTGGTCCAGGGCAGACCAGGACTGACAGTTCGGGATGGACTGTTCCCATGGGAGCAGAGTCAAGGCTGATTTGCATATGGCTGGGTCCAAACTGGAATGGCATGGTTAGCAAAGGAAACTATAGATTTAGGCCTAGATCTCTGTGCTGGGAGTATGTCATTTGACATTGTTCAGCATTCCATCCATCACTTGTACTTTTTGTATTTGTGGGCTCTCTTCTTATGTAATCATGGGAGAGATTAATTCTGTTTGCCTCAAGTGGCTAAGCTCACCAGCATTTCCTATTTGCCCTTCGGTGGAGAGGAGTCAGATATGCCTGCCCTGTGGCAGGTGTGCACATTCTATGTCAAATTAAATGTACACATTGTTTTGTGCATTGTTCTGAATGTTTGTAAGATGTTTTGTACTACATAAGGTGTAATAAGAGCTGTGTGAATGAGAAACCAAGCTTTCATGTACTGTCTGAAATTGTGCTTTTCTATGTCTTGGGGGGCTGGGGTAGTCATTGCCCTGTGCCAGTTTACAATAGTGTATTTTTCTATTTACCCACACATAGAAAAGTCCTCCTGGTCAGGATTTCTACAGCTTACAACATCAGTGCTTATGGCACTACCTTTTCTGATCTATTTTTAGGTTGTCTCATCAACTTCAGGCTCAGTGTGGTGGGTGTAAAATGAATATGGATATTGAATGAATCACTGTCGGAGATAATTTCCTTTGCCCCCAGAAGTAAATCCCATGCTTACTATAAACAAAATACAGTATTTCTAAGCTGTCAGAATAAGAACAGCTTTGGCTGAAATGTCAGAGAGTAGCAGCTGCCACGGGAGGCCAAACAACTATCAACTGAAAGTTAATTCAATTTTACTCTGAAGCTTTCAGGTGAACTTGAATAAGGCCCTTAATTCAATATGTGCATCTTTAATAAACAAGATGCATTAGGAAGTAGATGTGTCTGGAGGTGCCTTGTAAACTAATGGATTAATTAGTTGCAAATACTGAAACACAATCCTTCCACCTAATTCCATGTTTTGACATGTGTGTACTTTCTGCTCCTGAAACATTATAAAAGATTGTGCTATTTGGAGATGAGTCAGACATTTTGGTAGCAGACTTTGTGCTTTGAGACATTTGCTGAGATGTTTTGCTCTGTCCAAGACCTTTGTTCTGAGACTTATTGTTTTGCCCTGGGAGCTATTTAAGCTTTTCTTTGGAAGGCAGGCATTATATCAGTCTGTTTGTTAATGTACTTGATTTACGAACCACTTTTCCTTTCTGTAATGAAATTACATTTGGAATAAGCCTACAAGGTTGATAACTTTAGAACTGTGTGATGAGAATTAAATAAGTACACACACACACACACTTGCAGCACCAGTGAATGCCCTTGTGTGGTGCTTGCCTTGTTCTTCGACTTCACTCCCTGCCTCAGGCATCTTCCACCAGAGCATACCAAACTCACTCGCTGGTGAGGATATCTGCATCCAGTGGTAAAGGCTGGGAATGGTGGTGCGTTCCATAGTGGTAGGCATAATTCTCCGGTTCTCCTAGAGTAAGTGCTATATACTCTACAGAGACTAGTTTGCACAAACCCTAACCTGGGTAAACCCACAAGAGAGCAATGAAGTAGGATAACTAGACGTGGAGCAGTCCTTACTCTGGAACCTAGGGCCACATGGACGAATATTAGGTTTTGCGAGTCGCAAATTTCGAGTCATAGCGACTCGCAATTTGCGACTCGCAAAACCTGATGTGCAACAGTGTCAATGACACTGTTTGTGATTCCCAAAGGTGTCGCAAATGACCTACCTCATAATTATTCATGAGGTAGGTCACAATTTGCAACCTCATTGGGAATGGCCGGCCTCACAGGGATTGTGCCTGCTGGGGACAGCAGACCACCATGTCTGTGACTGCTTTTAGATAAAGCTGTTTTTTTTTTGTTTGTATTTTAAATGCAGCCCGTTTTCCTTAATGGAAAACGGGATGCATTTCAAAAACAAAAATTAAAAGTGTTCATTTCATTTTTTCAGATCCGGCAGTGGTCCGTGGGACCACTGCCTGTTCTGAAAAAATATTTTCGAATGCATTCACAAAGGGGAAGGGGTCCCATGGGGACCCTTTCCATTTTGCGAATGGGTTAGCATCAGTTTGAAACTGGTGCTAACTGTGATTGTTTTGTGACCATATTCACGGTCACAAAACAATCCTACATCCCACTGCGACTCGCAATTAGGAAGGGAATGCCCGTTCCTAATTGCGACTCACAAACCTATTTTGCGATTTGGTAAATAGATTACTGAATCGCAAAATAGGGTCTGTACATACCAAAATGTTTTTTTCCTGTCGCAAATGGTCCGATTCTGCAAGTCGGGCCGTTTACGACAGGAAAAATGGTACGTACATCTGGCCCCTATGGCTTGCAATGAGGCATGGTGATGGACCTTCCTCTACACTTGTCGTAGTAGGTTGGTGGGAGAAACTGTCAGTTTTAGCTGCAGACTTCTATTTTTGTTTTACTTTTTTTTTAACCCATCTATGACATTATTTTATCTTGCAGCCATGTGTTTGAATCCATATGTTTACAGCACTCTGGATATTGATTTAAATTGCAGTATTCAACAGTGTAAATTGTTTACATGGGTTGGGAAGTCAGAGGTAACATGACTGAGATATAGCTAAATGAGCTGAATAGCTGCACTTTAAACAAAGCACTGATTCCCAGCACGGCCCACTCAGTGTTCCGTCCTCCCAATAAATGATGTAGTATACACTGGGAAGTAATAACATTGGTTACTTACAGTGCATGAAGCAGTGTATTAAATACACTTTTTAATATATCCAGATTGTCATGAGCCACTGATATTCTTTATTTGACATTGTAGCCAACAGCCTGTTGCACCAATCAGCGAGGCGCACGAAGAATGGATGCTGTCTAGTGAGAGGGTGTAAAGACCCGACAATGAGGGTGAGTTGAGGGCCTTTCCTCTATAATCTTGTACAAATACCCCCTGACTAGCCGTGGTATGCCTCTGAACACCTATACCCCTATACTCAAAACGAGTCGCGCATTACACACAAAGAATTGTGGGGCCCGATGTATTTAAAGTCCTCTGTCGTGTTGACAGAAAATGTTGTCTGAAACTACTCTTAGAACATGGCAGTACAACTTTTAGTAAAAAGGTAATCTTAGCAAGAGGCCTAAGCTCTAGTCCTCATTTTGTTTCAGAAATGGCCCTAAAGCAGGGATTTGTTTCTGAAAACCAATGCACAAATACTCCTGACGAGCAGGGAGTGTTCACCCAGTGTGCCAGAAACATTTCTTCAGCTTTTCCTAACTTACTCCCTCTATATCTCGCATGGCAGTCCTAAACAGTAAAAAAATCAGAATTGGAAGGCCTTTTCATGCTGCAATGCCCTTGGTCCTGCAGCTGACAGGCCACCTGAAAAGTGTTTTTGACAGCAGAACCCAACGCAGCTCACCATCGAAAAATTAACAGTTCCCTCGACTACAAGGAATACGGGGAACCAAGAGGTGTGCAGAATGGATATCTACTGACTTACAACAGATGACCTGTTACATCCCACCTCTATCGGAGACCTTCCACCATAACGTTTGGCAGGTACACCAGGAAGGTCTGAGGGTGATCAGATAATTTTTCATTTTATGGCTCAAATCCCAATGATTAAATAGTGTGTCATGAACGTTTGGTGGTCTGACCCTGCTCTTTGGTTGACCTTGCCAAGCGCCCGCTGCAGGAAGCTAGCCTGGTGTCTGGTGCACCCTATACGAGGTCCAAGCAACCCCTATTAGTTAGTGAGACAGTGTCTAGGGAGCCAGGGCCCACTAGTGGTAGCTGTAGTAAGAAACCAAGACTTATTTAGGAGTAGTGTAAAGCACTTGCAATACCACAGCAGTCACACAGCAACTTATCACACATGAAAAGGAACAACACAGTGTTGAAAAAATAAAGGTACTTTATCACTGTAATACTGAACTATACCACTTATAGGCAGTCCTCCAACTGGAGGTAAGTACGCACTATATATACATGATAAGTATTAGGAATTAGCATAGCAAAACAACAACCATTGGCAATAAATAGCAGAAAATAGTTAGGGCCCTACAGGGGAGCCAAACCATATACTAAAAGAGTGGAATTGCGAAGTTAGGTCCCTCACCCAAGGATGTAGACTAGTTAGAAGAGATCTGGGAGATCTCGGGACCCCAAGAGGTGAGGACCTAGGTGACCACCAGCAACCAGGAGAGCAGAGGTAAGTTACCTGGTCTTCCCAAGAAGTAACAAGGGGACTTGGAAAATAAACTTTGCAAGAACAGGACCAGTCCGGTGGAAACTAATCGTGGATTCTGGAAGAAGAGGATATGCAAGAGAAGAGAAGAGAGGCCAGTCCATGCAGGAGTGAACAGGTGGGGCAGGGACCACTACCCACCCTTCTGCGGATAAAGATCCGGGTCAATGAGTGAAGATGAAGATCAGATGTGGAGCCCAGGAGCTGCAGGAAAGTCCTTGGAGTCATGCAGATGATGTCCCATGATGGTCTCCGGGTCACAGGTGGTCAATGGTGAGAAAGAGCACCAACAAGCCTTGGCAAATGCAAATCTGGGCAGAAGAGGATTTGCAGAGAAAAAGAGTATCAGCAAGGTCCAGGGGACTGAAACCTTGGAGGGGAGTCTGGGCTGACACTCTGCAGTAAGAAGAGCCAGCAGAAGCAGTCATGAACCCCAAAGCCAACCCACTGGCAGGAGGCTCAGTAAGTGGCATTGAGGGCCAGTCAGCACACCAGGAGAGGAGTCCCACGTCGATGAAGCAGCAGAGGAGAGACTGTCCTTGCAAGGATGAAGTGCTGGAGCTACTTGGAGCCTGAAGATCCCTTGGAGCAGGAGTCAACAAGCCTTGGTTGCTGCAAGAGTTGCGGTGCACAGGGGGACTGTCCTGCAAGGAGAGGCAAGGGCTCACCGTCTCCCAAGTTCAACAGAGGGTAGAGAGGACCAATAGAACCACTCAGAACCACCACCTGTGTTGGCACATCCAAGCAGTTCCTGTGCAGAGCAGATCCCAGCAGCTGGACATCGTTGCCTTAGGTGCCTGCGGATTCAGGAGAGTGACTCCTTCACTCCAAGGGAGATTCCTTCTTGGTTCTTTGGCGCAGCTGAAGTCTTGCCAGCCCCAGAGCATGCACAGCCAGGAAAATTTTGCAATTACTGGAAGGAGCCAAATGAACAATGTTGCAAGGCTAGGTTGTCTCATGAGTTGCAGGCTTGTTTGGTTCCTGTGAAGTCCAGCAGTGTTTGCTGAGAACAGGAGCAGAAGAGGTCAATACAGAGGAGTCCTGGTGGAGTCTTGCACGCTGAATCCGGGGACCCACCTGCAAGGAGAGTTCCTAAATACCTCTAACAAGAGCTTGGTCGCTATGCAGGGTGACCACCTAATAAAGTGGGGTCACTGACGTCAGACACCTGCCCTGACCAACCAGATGCTCCCAGGGGCCTTTGCACATCTTGTTTCAGGGTGGCAGAATCAAGTGGCCACCTAGAGGAGCTCTGGGCACCACCCCTGGGGTGGTCCCTTTTCCTTTGTGTGGTTTTGCGACAGGGCAGGGACCAGGGGTCCCTGGATTGGTACAAACTGGATCATTCAAGGAGGGCACCAAATGTCCCTTCAAAGTGAGCCGGTGTCGTGGGGAGGCTACACCTATATCCAAGGAGAGGGTATTGCCCCCCACCACAGGAAATCCTTTGTTATGCCTTCCCATGCTTGAGTTGGTAAAGCATCAGGAGGGCAGAAACCTGTCTGAGGTGCTGCAGCAGCATGTGCAGCCCTCAACCCCTGGAAGACTGGTAGGAGAAATACTGGGGGGTCCTCTAAGGAGCCCCCAAAGTGCATGGAATCATGCCACCAATACTGGCATTTGTATTAGGGTATGATTCTGACATGTTTGATACTACACATGCCTAGATTCTGAGTTACCATTATGTAGCTGGACACACCTGTGATCAGTACACCGGTAAAATGGCTTACCCGCACTTACAAAGTCCAGTGCATTGGAAATGGAGTTTGTAGGGGCACCTCTGATCATGCAGGGGTGCCCTCACACACAGGACCTGCACCCTGCCCTCTAGGTTAGGAGGGCATACCATAGGGGTGACTTACAGTGACCTGGTGCAGTGACCAGCAGTGAAAGGGTGCATGCACCTTTTCACGCAGGCTGCAATGGTAGGCCTGCAGACACAGTTTGCATGGGCTCCCATGGGTGGCATAATACATGCTGCAGCCCATGGGGAACTCCAGGTGTATTAATGCCCTGGGTACCTAAGTACTATATACTTGGGACTTACAGATGTACACCAGCATGCCAATTGTGGGGTGTAAAAGGTACCAAAGCAACCAAATTTAGAGTAAAGAGCACAATCACTGGCGACCTGGCTAGCAGAATCCCAGTGAAAACAGTCAAAATACACTGATAGGCAAAAAGTGGGGGTAACCATTCCAAAAAAAGTGACTTTCCTATACCCCATAACTGAGGCAGTGACACTTTAGTGAGCCAGAAACATATATCCTACCTGACATCGTGCCCATTACGATACAATGGTGTGTTGACTTCTGAACTCTCCAAAGGAGGGTGTCTACCCATGGATATAACTCAGCCTGGAAACTTAAAGTTTGAGGGGGTAACTCTTGGCTGATGCCAGTAATTCCTGTCTTGTGTATAATTGGACTAAACATTCACTATTGTGCATCTTTAAAATTAGTGTTTACAAATGTTTAGAAACCTTGTGCTTATTGTGTTGCCAGTGGGTAGATATGGGCTTGATGGACACTTTGTCAGAGGAAGGTTTTGCAGCACAAAGATCCATGTTTTGGGGTGTAGGCCCTATGACTTTGTGGCACTGATGAATTCAAATGTATTCCTCTGGATTTGCTACAAACCTCCCCATCATCCCTAAAACTGGAGGCAGACACATTAGCAGTGAGAACCCTTCAAGTTGGGAGATCGAGCCCTCTGTACGGTTACAGATTTTAGAAATGGTTTCATGAACATGAAGGCCAATTTGGGGAGCTCTGAGGATAGACATTTGTTAGCCTGTAGCGATATGCAGTATTTGGGAGGCAACACCTCACCAGACCTGATTAAAGGTTATGGACCATATTTACAAGAAAGTGGTGCATTATAAGTGATGCGCTACTTTTCTTGCGCCCCCCCTTACTGGCATCTAACGACACCATGGATGCAAAGTAGATACGGTGCACCATGGCAGTCGTTAGCACAATAGCACCAAAATGTTTGAAGCTATTGTAATGCTTTGGTACACTAGTGTCAAAAATGTTGATGCCAATGCAGCAAAGTGTAGGGAGGCCCATTGACTATATTGGGAGCATCATTTTAACTCCAGCTATGAACAAGCGTTAAAAATAATGGAAAAAATGGCACAGTGAAATCTTGTAAATTTCACTGCACCATTTCTTCGGGCCTCCCAGTGCCAGAACGCCCCCTTGCATACATTATGCCTGGTGCAGGCAAAAGTTGGAGCTATGGGTTGCAAAGTGGCGTAATGCACGCATTGCGCCACTTTGTAAATCTTGTGCAGCAGAACAGCCACCTTAGCACCACCTTGGCATCAAAAAAATGATGCTATGGTGGTGCTAAGGCTGCGCAAGGGGTTGTAAATATGCCACTGTGTGAGTGGAGGCTGTCAGTGTAGGAGGATTCAGGGAGTTTTTATTCGGGCTTGAGGACTTCTCATCATACCACTTCGTACATCATGAGTTACCCTCGAATGAGGAGCTAGAGATGGCCATGTGACCTTTAGTCCTGCATGGCTGAATGATCCCGAAGGACCCAAGTGTTTTTTTTTTTTACCTGATATGATGTCATGGGAACACTGGATGAAAACTAGTTTGCGGCACAGAATATCAGAGGCTCAGACTTTACCAAACTAGTGGCAATTAAAGAAGGTTGCCCTCTGACTCCAAGTATGATGTCAGAATTGTGGACCCACGAGATGAAAATAATGCCCTATTTTTCACTGTCAAACCACAATGGCTTTCATAATAGAGGCTGTTGCAGATCAGCGGAGCCCATGCTTCCTTGCCAAGCACAATCATCTGGTAATGATGGACAGGGTAAGTAAAGGGGAGGCTGTGTGCTGGGGATGCAAATAGAGATCAATGCCCCATAACACTGGAATACTAAGGTGCTGCCAGCACCCACATACCTCTGGACCCCACATTTTCTTACCTGACTTTAATATGGGATGTTTGATGGGGATTGCCCAGTGCGCATAGTCCCACCAACGACAGACTTGACAGTTTTCAGTATACAAACCTGAAGACGTGGTGTAGTGAGCAACTGAGGTGCTAACTAATTATGAAAACGTCTGGGATCTGCTGCTAGAAGCTTACATTAGGCCATAGAAAGGTGCCAACATTAGTTCAGGGAGGAGAATCAGCCTGATTGTGATTTGTGCAAGGACTTGGCTCAATTCTGGAAAAAAAGGTGGGTCACCTACTTTGAAGTACTTTGTCACTTACTCATCATCCTTGATAAACTCAGCACTGCCACTGCCATTGCATTTTCGGAACACCATTAGCCTCTTTGGTCCCAGAAATCTGGAAACAAGGCAACAACGCATGACCACTTCTAAAAGAAATCCACCCAACCTTGTTAATTTTCAGTCAATGTCTTTGGTGTCTCTGGTCTCTAAGACCCTTGAACGTCTGATTAACAATAATCGTTCTCTATGTATTGAACATAGAAGTTTGGAATACTCTGGCCAAGGGGGCTTATGGCACCCGTGCTAGTGGATGCTTTAGATGACTTTAGACTCACTTTAGGTGAGATTGAGGGCTGGGCCGGCTTTAGGGGAGTGCGACTGGTGTGGCCGCACTGGGCGCTGATCTTGGACGGAGGGCGCTGAGCTCAGGGGAGGGGCCACTGTGCTTAGCAACAACTTACAATTTAAAAGCACCTGAAGAAGAGTTCCATGTGCGTCCAACTGCCAGGCAACAATAAAAAAAGGTCAGGATAACACTTGTGATTCGTGTTGCTGACAGAACGATCAGAGCTTTGTCCAGAGGCAATTTGATTCACCACAAGGTAGCACAGAGGGTTAATATGCCTGCTGCAAAGAACAAATCTGTATTTTATGTGGATTGTTGAATGGATTGGTAACGCTACCTTTATCAGAGCTTTAAAACAAATGTATGTGAGAGGGGGGCTATGGAGAGATGAGGGGCACTTTTGCTGGGTGGTAGTGGGGGAATCGCAACAGGAGGTCATGGGGGAGGGACACAAAAAAGATTGTTGCACAGGGCACCACCACGTAACCTCACCACCTTTCGGACGCAATCTCCCATCAAACCCTTGTGAATTGTCTCTTTAAGGTGGGGTTCAGAGGGAGTGTTCTTCAGTAGTTGCCCTCTTTCTTCTATAGCTGATCTTAAGACCTTCTGGGTCTCATTGTAGACCTCTATCAGGTGGGGTTCCACAGGGCTCCTCGCTGAGACCTATCTTGTTCAACATATACATATCCTCTCGCCGGTCTTATCCAGTCCAGCAGATTCAACCTGTGTTGTTACGTGTGACAATTACTTGACTTCTATTTTCAATTCATTAAAGCGCAATTGCGAGACAGAAGGTCTTTATACTTGGGGACATCACCTATTCTTGCTTTAACTCCTTTAATCCCCTTCCTTGGGCTCCCCTCAAGCCCTGGTATGGTAGTTACAGGCTTTGACTCCTCTGCAACCCACATCTTTCCTTCCAGCAAAATATGAGCAACCGAGATCCGTGTGTTTTCTTTGCATCTGCACTCCCTCGCCTCCTGCTACAGTATTGCGGACCTGCTAGTCTGACGAAAGTACCCGTGCGATTGGACCGTGGCAACAGTTTATCCAGGCCTACCCACCTAGCCCTCAAAAGGCTGCATTCAAAAGGCTGGAGCTACATTTCCCTCGGAGTCTCTCGGTGAACGCAAGCTCTGCTCTCCTTTGGCTACTGTGGCAGCAGAATTATCGAAGCAGAGTTTATGTATCTGTAACGATTCGTGGCGGTTTCATGTAGTCCCACATCCTAACACTCAAAACCACACACGTCCTCTAACCTAAATTGCGGAAGGTTCCAAGTACTCCTCGCGAGAAGGAAGATTGTCGCCGTCCATAACAGTAAAACTTAAATGTGTTTCTTCTCTCTGTCTGCAGTCAACCTAATCATGCCACCTTTGGCCAGCATCATAGGACCTGTTTTTATCTCCAAGTCTGACTCTCTCTAGTCTGCCTGATGCCGAGGCAATAGTTTTCCTAACTTCCTGCATACCTGCCACGGTCACCAAGGAGCTTTCTAAAGCGTCCATCGAGTAATCTTTCATTCATTTTGGGGTGGGAATTGGGCTGCTCCTCTTTGGTTGCCAGGGTCCTTGTGTGTACGTTTTGCCATTGGTAAACACCCCAGTACCCCATGAAGGCGAGAGCCCTGTCTGCTGCCTTTCAGTGGCTAAACGTGTCCGTGCTGAATGTGGAAGTCCTGACCTGACATCTCTACCACCTTTGTGCCACGAGCTGTCCACCTTTAAATGTACTGCCCAGTGCCAACTCTGAACCGCCAGACAAAATCTGCAAATAATGTCTTACCACAAACACAAAGGAACCTGAATATTCCTAAATATTAGTATGTTGAGAGGGATTAGCTTTGGCAGAAAGAACACGGTCGCCATTGTTTTGATAGAATTAATAGAAGCACAAATTTCAAGTTCAACTGATCATTGTGAACAGTATTTGTTATTTATAACTTGGCTGCCACTAGCTGCAACTTGTATCTCGTTTTGATACTTCGGGCCATATTTATACTTTTTGACGCAAAACTGCGCTAACGCAGTTTTGCGTTAAAAAAATTAGCGCGGGCTAACGCCATTCTGAAGCGCCATGCGGGCGCCGTATTTAATCAATGATGTTAGCCGGCGTTAGCCGCCGGCGTTGCCTGGTGTGCGTGAAAAAAAACGACGTACACCAGGCAGCACCGGCGTAGGGGGATATGGAGCTTGGGCGCCAAAAAATGGGGCAAGTCAGGTTGAGGCAAATTTTTCGCCTCAACCCGATTTGCGCCATTTTTTTCGACTCCCAACCCCCATAGAAATGACTCCTGTCTTAGCAAAGACAGGAGTCATGCCCCCTTGCCCAATGGCCATGGCCAGGGGACTTCTGTCCCCTGGGCATGGTCACTGGGCATAGTGGCATGTAGGGGGGCACAAATTAGGCCCCCCTATGCCACAAAAAAATAAAATAAAAATACTTACCAGAACTTACCTTCATGTCCCTGGGATGGGTCCCTCCAGCTTTGGGTGTCCTCCTGGGGTGGGCAAGGGTGACAGGGGGTGTCCCTGGGGGCATGGGAGGGCACCTCTGGGCTCCTTCCGAGCCCACAGGTCCCTTAACACCTGCCTTGTCCAGGCGCTAAAAAACGGCGCAAAAGCGGCCGTACATCATTTTTTTTGACCCGCCCACTCCCGGGCCTGAATTTTGCCCGGGAGTGTAAATACGGCGCACATGCCTCGGAGTCATTTTTTTAGACGGGAACGCCTAGCTTGCATATCATTAACGCAAAGTAGGTGTCCACGCTAAAAAATGACGCAAACTCCATGGACTTTGGCGCTAGACGCGTCTAACGCCAAAGTATAAATATGGAGTTAGTTTTGCGTCGGAATTGCGTCAAAAAAAACGACGCAATTCCGGCGCAAACAGAGTATAAATATGCCCCTTCGTTCTTTTTTGAGTTGTGTACTTTTTCAGTTTGGGTCTACTTTTTTAGCATACATGCATTTATATTTTGTGAGGCATTAATAAAGTGGCATTTGTTCTCCTAAAAGTAGCCGGGCTGGGCGTTTTATCCTTACTGTAATTGTGACAACTGTGCTATGCTGTATGTGCCACCCCCCCTCTTACTTTAAAGTCTCATCCACCTAGGCTCCTTCTTGGAAAGTTTCGGGGTGCTCCATCCGGTGGCGAGAAAAAAGGGGGTCTCAAAATGCGCTTCCCCTTGCAGTTCCTTAAAGGAAAATTTGGCACACCTTCAGCTAAAATGTCTTAACAGAAGTACACCAGATTTGGCAGAAAGGTTGATCCAGAAAGTATGCTTTCTGTGATATGGTGTAAATACGTTCTGACGTTTTTGAGAAGTTAAGGTTCTAAATGTATGGATATTTCCCTCCGTGGAGGATCCGCATACCGAACAGGTCAAAAGATAAAATCTCATTGACTGCAACAACATAAACAAATATGTTGTAGCAGCTATTTTAGGACTTGAAGACTTAGCCCCTGTCCTGCAAAAAGGTTAAAAAAAGATATAGTGAGTAGGGATACCCTGACTCCCTTAGGCCCAAAATTTCAATTTTGTTTTCACTAGTGCCACGGATCCATGGAGGATAGCAACTCATGGTAAAAATGGCGAGCTCCCACCCTTTTGATATAAAACTCCTCCAAGGTGGGTCCGGGCTTAGGGGTTTGGCACAAGCCTTTTTATTGGGGAGGTAGACATGCAGTGTTTCATCCCGAACCATTAGAAGGTCCCAGGGACTACATCCGTTGGGGCTGATACACTTATTTTTGGCTGAGGTGCGGTCCCCCTCCCTAAGTCATTTGACCGCACCTAGGACCCCGTCCCTAGGGGTCGATATGCTTATTTTTGGGAGGGGGCATGTACCCCTCCTCCCAGAGCCAGGAAAGGCCCCAGGGACCCCATACCCCTTTCTCCCCCTTACCAATGCAGTTATTTTGGGAAGGGTGTGTGTAACTCCCCACCTCAAGCCCTAGGAGGGCCCTGAGGGCACCATCACTCAGGACCAGAAGAGACACAGGGCCTCATTCTGACCTTGGCGGGCGGCAGAGGCCGCCCGCCAAAGTACCGCCGTCAGAATACCGCTGCGCGGTCAAAAGACCGCCGCAGTAATTCTGAGTTTCCCGCTGGGCTGGCGGGTGACCGCCAGAAGGCCGCCCGCCAGCCCAGCGGGAAACCCCCTTCCAAGAGGATGCCGGCTCCGAATGGAGCCGGCGGAGTGGAAAGGGTGCGATGGGTGCAGTTGCACCCGTCGCGATTTTCAGTGTCTGCTATGCAGACACTGAAAATCTTGGTGGGGCCCTGTTAGGGGGCCCCTGCAGTGCCCATGCCATTGCCTTTGGCATGGGCACTGCAGGGGCCCCCAGGGGCCCCACGACACCCGTTACCGCCAACCAGGTTCTGGCAGTCAAAGCCGCCAGAACCAGGCTGGCGGTAAGGGGGTCGGAATCCCCATGGCGGCGCTGCCTGCAGCGCCGCCATGGAGGATTCCTCAGGCCAGGGGAAAACCGGCGGGAAACCGCAGGTTTCCCTTTTCTGACCGCGGCTTTATCGCCGCGGTCAGAATTGGCCTGGATGCACCGCCAGCCTGTCGGCGGTGCATCCGCGGTCCCCGGCCCTGGCGGTCCATGACCGCCAGGGTCGTAATGACCCCCACAGTGTTACGAGGGGAACCATTCCCCAGGAACACAGGTTGCACGCGTGCAGTCCAGGCCTGCCAAGGCTCAAGGGACACTATCTTGTACCCTGCCTGGGAAAGTCTGGACAGAGAATGTAAATGTAATTCCCTCCATTCACTCCCCTGACAGGGAACATAGTTGTGTTCCAGCCCAGCAGAAGCAGAAATAAAAGCTGCTGTTGCTGGGTGAGGGTGGAGTAACAGAGCCGGCTCCTGTCGGTGCCCTGGATAAAATAGCAAGAAATTAAGTCTGAATCGAGTGAAAGAGAACCCAAGAGAACAATGGTGCCAATTTTCCAAAATCAAGACCATTAGGTGGTGAGAATGTGCTATACAGCAGCATTTAACATAACATTTTGGGGACTATGCTGCGTTTTATTGGGATGAGAGTCTCTGTCACCCAGAACGGTAAAGTGTCTAGTTACACTAGGATCAGCTGGGTAAATTGTGTTGTTGACTGAAGAACGGGCTAGGAGAGGAGTGGTCAATGGGTGTTGCTTGATCAGAGAGTACATGGCCTGGAGAGGTGAGATGAATGTGAGGGGTGGCACTTAGACTGGGTGGAGTGTATTCAAATAACACTTTTAAGTTTCATAAACAATGTAGTTTCTTTATATTCAGTGACTTTTGTGTAAGGGAAGCCTGGAATGAGACACATCTATCTTCTGCATGAATATTCTAGACGAAGGAGGAGACAGGCCTGAGGTGGGAGTCAGACTGTAGGGGCACATTGAACCAGCAGATTAGGACCATGTTACAAATGCACAAAGCTAAGGTGAACAGGAATCTATGTGTATGCCGAGAACTTTGAATTTGATTTTGGTTCTGATAAGGACACCTGTGGATGCCATCCACCTTATGCCCTATGAGGCAGACAGAGAGGGCAGTGACATAATCACCTTTAGCATTAATTGAGGTACGATCCACTTCTGCATTCACTTGGGGGCTGTAGGGTAGCCTCCCTTGTTCACTGAATTAAGTTGTATAGACATGTTGAGGGCTCTATCATGGCAGATCCCCAGGTTTCTAGCTGCTGAAGTGTGAAGGCTTCACAATGACAGCATGGGTGAAAAGGTCTCCAGTTTATGACAGTTCAATTTTTCTCACCATGGTTAAAACTTGAACATTCCAAAAACTGCTGCGGTAACTTGTGTGCATTGATCAAAAGCAAAAATAAAACAACCATTGCAAATTTATGAACGAAACAGGAGTAAATTAGGCGTAACCCAGTACCCCCATCCTGCAACCAACCACCCACCCCACCACTATCCCTTCTAGGCACCAAAATGTGATTTCAGGGATTTTCTCTTAATATCACAGATTTGGAAAAGAACTCCAAGCAGAATTAAAGTTGACTATTTGAAAGAAGATGATTATTGACATTAATAAGGAACCTGCCTTAATAGTGTCTTGACAAGCTGGCTTAGCATGAAATAGATTGCATTAGCATTTAAGAATAAGTAGAGACTGCACAAGTCATCAACAGTATACACAGTTAATTGGAGTCTGGAAAATTACAATCATATGCAAATCTAAACTGTAACACCAAATTGAGGAAAGCTGTATTCTGACGAGTGACTTCAGTGGAACAGGTGTCTTCCTGATTTTAGTATAATTTTCTGGTGCTGTTACACGATGCCGGTGTCAAACGTGGATCAATGCAGCATTTAGCCCCAAGTCACCTCAGATGCCAAATCTCTGTTCACTGCAGGAGACGTTACGTTTTAAGGCATGGGCAATTGCCCAGGGCCCCAACTTCCAAGGGCTCACCCTGGGAAGGTGAACTTTCGCTCTTTTAGCTGTTTGACTTTTTTTCTGTTTCTCTGTCTATACATCTCTCCCTCTCTACCTGCTTCTATCTCGTGCATCTTAAAAATGTTTGCATGAGCCTGGAAAACTTCAAAATACGATTTAGTATTGTTTGGCGTCCTGCGTGCCTGTGGTAGCCAGAAACTTGCCATAAAATTCAAAATGTGTCCTTACAGGGGCCCCCAAAATGTGTCTTATCCAGGGCCCCTAAATCCTCAAGATGACATGGCAGTTTTACCGTCCACGCATGGGCCCACTCATACATGGAGTGAAGTGTGGCGCCACCACCCGCACTCCTTGTGCCAGCCATGAACCCTATGCAGTAAGTGCAGGTTGTGATGCTGCGAATTCACACACTACCTTACTCCACCCAGACACGGTCGGGGGGGACTAGGACAAAAACACAGGCATGGGCGAGAAAGAGAAAAGCAGTCCGCGTTCACAAACTGTCATTCCAGGCTTTTTTGAGGTAGTAACTGGGTGCCGCAGTTTCGGGTGAGTTTGTGGAAAACACTGCATTTGAAGGAACATTGGGTCAGTAGTATTATTGTTCGTTTTTTTAGCGGAGTTATCAGTGCGGGAGCTTGCACGTGTGTGTGTGAGCTTGTGTGTGTGTTGTTTCTATGCGTGTTGCATGCAAGCCCTCCTTGCTGAACAGCCCCTGCTAATTTTCTGCTCGTACTTTGGAAATTACAGCAGTGGTTCATAAAGCATTAAGGAATCCGCATCCCCTCCCCTGCTCCTCCATTAGTAAAACAGCTCTCCTTGGCCACACTTCAGAAACCATCGGACCTTGCCCGCATCACGGAACCAGCCGACCCTGCCACTACTAATGAATCGGCCACTTAGGACACACAATTATCCAGCCACAAAAAATAGTCCACGGTGGCTTCATTGGGCTACTCCTTCTACCATTGCCCTATTGCCAGTTATGCCAGTCCAGGCCCAAGTACAACTACTTAGGCCAAGGCTCAAGTATCACGTTGGAAGCGTTTCTTCTCACCCTAGTCATATACACACTCACTCATTCACTCTGAGTGACTCTCTCCCGTATGCGCGCTTTCACTTTCTCAAGCACTCACTCGAGCATTCCTATTTGCTAACATGCTCACACACACAAACATACACGCACACACACAATTTTGTTTCTCGTTCATACTCATTCTCACTCTGTTTCTCTCTGTCTCTTTACCTCTCATTCATTCTCACACACCTACATGGTTGTAGCCAGCGTGGCAACAACAGGGGAACAGACTATGTAAAAGGTCCTAGTGCTGTTGGGTGTGGAGTGGTGCATGTGCCCAGCACATATAGGGCCTGATTACAACTTTGGAGGAGGTGTTAATCCGTCCCAAATGTGATGGATATACCACCAGCCGTATTACGAGTTCCATAGGATATAATGGACTCGTAATACGGCTGGTGGTATATCCGTCACATTTGGGACGGATTAACACCTTCCTCCAAAGTTGTAATTAGGCCCATAGTCTAAAAGAGTTACGGACAAGCTGTGCATTTTAACCTCAATAGAGGTTTAATGGTAAGCGGTCCAGGTGCATTCTCAGCACATGAAGTTACTAGCAATGGTCAACGCAGGCAAGATGTGAAGCCCACTTGTTGGGGGTATTGTTTCTTTACCATAACATTTTTGGTGACATGTTGTGCTAAATTGTGAACGTTTAAACAGAGTAGACTAGCTTTGTTGGCTTTTAGCACTACCAGGGCGTCATCAGATCGAAACTGAAATATGGCAAAATAGGGAAAAAACACAAGACAGGCACTTCTCGTGCCCTGAATGGCATTCCCATATCCATTGGGTCAGCCTCAAGCCTGCTCCTTTTTAGTTTACCCCCCTCAAAAATTACTTTTTCACGACTCAGTATCAGAATTCAGCTACCCCTCCACTCACAGTCACTATCTTTATAGAATGCAAAGATGCAGCACACACACACACAGAGGAACAAAGAAGGAGAAATAAAGATATTGCTCCCCACTGCATCACTTCTATGCCACCTCTGAGGTGGCATAGGAATCTAACGAATTCTTAGACTTGTAAATCTGGGAATGAGCCAGATTCTTTAGCATTCCATGGGTGTTGCATGGGAACACCCACATCAGCACCCATGAAAAGCCCCTTTTTATGCGTGAAGGGGCCTGTATTTACCAGCCCATGAAAAGCCACTCAAGGCCTTGTAATTATGGGATGGCACACTGCGCCACTGGAGTGTAAAAAAAATGCAGCTCCAGTGGCACAGTGTGCCAATTCAGCCTCGTAAATGAGGCCCTATCTTCCCACTTTATACAAAGTTTTCTTGTGGGAGAATGCCCCGGAGTCCATCTACAAGAGGTTTGGCTCACTACAGTTCAGGGTAAGTGTTACATCCTACTACCTTCAAAGATCGTCTCAGCACCCTAATTAAGGTGGTTTCTAAAATAGTAATTTGCCTGTGTTGTGTCATAATAATCACGTAGTTATCACAGAGTTTCAGCAATGTCAATTATTCCTAAGTCTTCAGGGTAAAGTCATGTAACATCACTTCCTGGGGACATTTAGGGTCAAAGGACATATGATTAATTTCTAGTGATCTCATTAATGTCAAAGGGTGTGTGATGTCACTTCCTCTATCACAAGCATTTTAGTCAATCAAACTTCATGGTGCTAAACCTAATAGAAATAATAGTCAGAAATAAACAGACTGAAAAGGCCAAGTTCACAGTAGCTTCCTAAAAAGCATCAAGGAAGCTTGAAAACTCAGGAATAGCTGTAAGGTATTCCAATGCTTTGCTGCTGCTACAGAAAAGCCACACCTCCAAAGAATGGACCATTGAAACTTGGTCACAGACATCAGAAATGTACACAGATATCAAAGCTTTCGCTTGGGTATCAAGGGTACACATTTCTGAGATAATGGATTAAGCTGCCACCCAAATAAGGCCTTATGTACAAAGCAGAGAGATGTAAACAGAAACATTATGTGAACCCAATGTGGCCATCCATTTAGCTACCTTGTGATGAAAACTGATTCAACCTGATAGGATTTCAGCAAGTTATTTTCTGAGTGCACGGAGTAGAGGTGGAATTTACCTTCTGCGCTACAGCACCACCCATTTCCATGGTGGTGATTTAGCTAATCTACTACCAATCTGTATCAGTCTTATTATTTTCTATAGCAAGCAAGTTAGATAGTTGTTTTAGCCATCTGTGATAGCTTATGGAAGTAACAGTGAAATATTTAGTTGAAATATTCAATTTACTGTGGGATGGTACCTTAGGAAGCCAGGCACACTTTAATGTGCAAGCAGGGGGTGTAGTTTCAGAGGGGGTGTTTGGGATGCTACACCCCCCTGATAAATGTGTTTTTTGATAAATAGTTGGGTACAGGTTCTTTCAGTCGGATATGTGAGATGTCTCAGAGAGTTCACCAGGATGTTTTACACACACAGACAAAAAAGCATGCACACTCTCTCCCTCCCTGTGTTCGGAAATACTTTAAACATGTTGGTTATTTCACACAATAATGTGCTTTCTTTCACTTAGCACCCCTAGCAATCCTCATTCCTCATGTTTCCACTGCTCTTTACGCCTCTCTAGTCCGCCCTTCTAGTTGTATAATTTATTTTAACATGATATGCCAGTGTGATTGTTGGAATAGCTGAAGCTCACCCCTCCTCTAATCTTACTCATCAAGCTCTGCCCCTGCTTGCAAGCATTGTATTTCTTTTTCATTTATTATGGTTCCAATATATCACTCACCCCTCCTAATGACCAATTCAAAGTGCCTGAGTAGTGTGAAGAGTGGAGATCAATATATACTTAAGAAGTAATGTTCAGAGTTGTTGGGCACTGTGCATCTTGTAGGCCAGAGGCGCTTTCCTGGTTTCTCCAGACCATTTTCAAGCTTAAGGAGCTGTGTGCGAGACGAGACTTAGATAGACTAGTTCCATAAGAATTAGGGGACCTGTTGCTGAATCATGTGCTGGAAAGTGCACAGAGGTCTTCTTCCCGACTTGGATTCAGAAACCACACACGCTCTGGTGAGACACCACAACTCGTTCCGCCTACACTAGAGATCGACTAGATCTTTGGACTCAGGAGTGTGGTAATCAGATTAATTCAACATAAATCAATAACATGAGAAACACAAACAATTTTAAACACCATGACCAATTTGGCCACAGAAACGAAACTCCAAACTGAATAAAGTTTCAAAGCTTTATTGTAACCACAAAGCCAATGTAACATAAATGGTGCGCAAAACTAGGTTATAAACATACATGAAAACCATAGGCTGACCAAAACTTCTAAAGAGATTTAGCCTACTTAACATCAATACTATCAAACACTCCAAACGAATAACACAGATCAACAGAACTATAACATGCACATCAAAATCAGATTTTAAAGCCAATAATGGTGACATGAGTAAATCATCCTAATTCAATTAATAACAATCAGTTTTTGGGATGGGCCATTCTTATCCCTAATACGAATTTGGACTTGTGTGTGGGGACAGACTAACACATGCGGGCAAAAATATAAAAAGAAGACAAAAATAATTTGAAAAATAATCTAACTAGGGTAACCCACTATGAAAATACACTGGTGTAATCATCTAAGCTGAGAAGGAAACAAAAATTCACATCCTGGATTATATACCTCCCCTCACTGGACAGGAGACAAGAAAGATTTGTCAGTCCATAGCACTCTCAGTTTCTCAGCATCAGTAGCCAGCGGCACCAAGGGCAGTGAAGAGCATGAGCTGCACATACGGCAGGTCAGAAGTTCAGAGTTTATTGGGTATATAAGTACTGAACAGCATAAACAATTAGAGTGATAGGAGGGATGATTTTTAGTTTTTCAGAAGACATCTAAGGGTCAGAGGGATTTAGGAGAAAAGAGAACAGCGCCATATCAAGGGGGTCATCAGCAAGACTCGACTGACTAAAAGTTTCAAAAACCTCTCTCTAACTTGAAATGTCCACACGTTTCTGATTGGTCCTCCATGTGAGCTCAATTTGCACAAGTTAAAAAATATCCAATGGAAAATCATTGACAAATCAAGTTTGCAACTATTCCAGATTTTCTCAGGGAATGTGCAAAGTCATCTCGATGCATCCATACAGTTCCGCCAAAATATAACACTTGTTTATCAGTTGAAACTTTGAGATTCTTTTCCAGGGTGCACAGGATGATTCTAACAGTTCTCATTTGAATTTAATAAACCTTCCTGTCATATTCGACAGCAAGAACAAATACTGTTACATTTGTTATTGGTTAAAACATGTTTTCTGTCTTTGATACAATAGGATATTCACCAATACGTCAGCAACCTAGGAAATAATTCAGGTCAAAGGAAACAAATGACTTAGCACTTTTCCACTACTGCAGCAGCCGAAATCAATCTTCAGGTCTCGTTTAGCTAAGAAAGCCTAAATACATCTTAATGAAAATTAATACACATACATCCTATTGCGCACCTTACAATTTAAATCAAACATGCAAAGCAAATTTTCTAATTGCAATCATTATTTATGCCTGGCTTAGAAACAGTTCAAACTTGCACTTATCTTCTTCACACATGTTACTCTTCTTTAAAAAAAATAAATCAATATGAGTATGCTCACAAACATGCCACTGTGAAATAGAGGCACTTTCGATGCCTAGAATACGAATTAACATGTTGGGATATAAGATTGCGGTAAAGTTTACAATGCGTTTGTGGCATCAGAATGCATAAAGTAGCCACTTATAAACAATACAGCATGACGAAATGCACCTCCAAGTGATATGTTATGGCTATGTGAATAAAGGAATGTACTATTTGAAATACCAATAAATAAAACTGTTAAAAAAATCAATATAAATATGATTAATTCATGTTCGTTTAATACTCATATGTCCTTCATCTCTACTATTCTGTTAAAAATAATACTTTTAATATTAATTCATGTCAGTAGTTCACTCAAATATAAATGCACAACATCTTTCATGGCAATACGCAATGCCAAAAAGAAATGGAGGTCGCAATGTCTGCCATAATTCAAACATGTAAATTTTTACATTTCATGTTAATTTCTCCGTTAGGCTTTTAAATGAAACCCTGTAAGTTGCAATATACTAACTTCTATGCCACTAATGTATTAGTAAAATTTGATCTCTGTCACATGCATGGGGATTCTGGGATGAATGAGATAGGAAATGGGCACTCGCCTATAAATAATGATCCCGGCAGGCGACTCCCTCTTCATCTTCAGGTGCAGCCAACCAGGAAAGAGAAAAAGGACAATGTTATGAGGAAAGGTATTTCAACATAAACAACATACTCAGTACAAAGGAGGCAGGCGGCATTGTGAAGGACATGCCTCAGAGGAAACTGAAAATGTACTCAACATCCAGGCAGCACGTCTGGCGGTAGAAGCACACTGCAACCGAAGGAACGCCATGAGAGGGGAAGGTGAAGAACAGCCCGACCTGGTTGAAGCCAAAAGGATGGGGAACAGAAGGAAGGCAGACCAGTGTCAGAATCTGACAGAGACAAGGGTCTAGAAGAAGGTGCTTGCAGTGAGGACTGGCGGTTCCCTTCGGTGGAGGTTTCAGAGCGAGCCACAGCCCTGGAGGGTAGTGGCATGGGGGGAATGTTAGAAAGCAAAATTGCGTGTCGGAAGAATGGGGGAATGGAATTGTGATTGAGGTGAGAAAGAAGAGAGAAGGAAAGAAATACAAACTTCTCATATTTCAAGTACAGTATATAACTCACTCTTTGTTGGCTTCTAAATAGCACAGGAAATCACTTTTGTGTTAAGAGACGTAAAAGGCAGCTAATGTCACAGAGACAAGAGTGATAGAGGCATCTGGTAAAATGCCTCAAGGAAAGGATGTTTGTTTTGGTGACCATTTATTTCATCTTGTGTGTGTGAGAGGCATAGCTAAAAAAGAGTCTGACCTTACCAACCATCTCACACTCATGACCATTGGTGGCTGGGGAAGAGATGGTAAATTAAACTGCACAGGTGGAGAAACCAAGAATAATAGTATACTTGTTTCCATCTTTGTTTTGACTTTCCTGGGTCATAAATTCTCTTGTGGGTGCGTCAGAGGGGGTCCCAAAGAAGTGCCTGGAAATTAACAAAAGAAAAAGGACATTTACTAAAGAAAGAGACAACCATATTTTCCCAGAGGCAAACAGAACAAGTGTTGGCAAAGCCAATAGTCTTGCGTATTGGAGAGCTGTTGGATTTTACCATTGTATTTTACCCATGTTGTAGAGCAGCGTGTCTGTTGCACAACAACTAAAAGTTATAAAAGAAAAACAAAGCTATAAAATTATTTTTAAAACAGCTCTTATGTGAGAAGCTAAAAAAAAGTGCATACAACTAATTTGAATATAACTTTTAGCCATGCCGCTCTGCAACATGGCTGAAAAGACACTGGCAAAGCTAATAGATCTCTCATAGGCAACCCCTATTGGTTTTTCCAATGCCTGTTTACAGTTGGAAGACTCATTATGATCCACCTGGATACCCTCCTCCATCAGATAAAATAAAATATATATTGGCATCCTGATAAATTAGTGATGGATCTCCACTATTTGTCAACAGCCTGATAAGGTAGCCTAATAAATAGCATGTTTTCTGCTATTAACCTCATTGCCTAACAAACTAGTTAAATGTTTTAAAAATTAATATGGTGTTCCTCTAACATCAAATAAGAGGGCAGCGACAGGAAAGAATAGACATGCTTCTGATTTCCGAGTTCTCTTTACAAACGCACAAGTGGACATGATTAGAATAAATGCTAAAAATTAATCTCATCCAGTATTGCAGTAATCAGCCAGTAGAACTGCTACCTCCTCAGCGCCTCCATGCCAGTAGCCTTCGAAATCATTGTAAGATAATAGAGACTGTTTTCAAAGTAGAACATACAGGAGCCAGAAGGTTTTAGGGTGGGCTATGGACTGTGAATTGCTTCGGAGCAGCGATCCTCTCCTGCCGCACCCCAGAGTCTAACAACCCAAAATGTCATTCAAGGAAAATTCTACAACATCCAATAATGTTGGTGGAAAATTATTTAACTAAAACAAAAGCACAATCAGGCTAAAGTTTGCCCTTCCCCTCTTCTTTCCCATTTGGTTTGCCCCACCCTTCTACATCCCTTCTAGTGTTACTTAGATAAATTGCTCAGAAAGGTGATTTTTCTTACATCATTTGGAAGTGCAATTTAGAGCACTGGATTATTGCAACAGGCTCAGATGGGCTTAAAATTCAATATTTGTCCCAGAAGCAGCCACTGTCCAATTGGTACATTTTGAAAGGCATTGAAATCGCAGTGTTAATATTAACAGCCAAATGTGCTTCTGGTTAGGCAACACACATTAAGAGAAATAGAGATTTTATTCTCTCTATACAAACCTCCCTTGTGTGAGGCTGTCATTAATAGCAGCCCCACAGGTAGCTGGCACTTACTGACACAGGATGCCATCCATTTCGTGGTCAAAGGCTGCCAGAGAGGCCACCTTTTCCCCACTGGGTGTCTGGTGGCTAGGACAGCTGAGCAGCTAGATAACCATGAGTTTCAGGACAGGGAAGTGAACTCCACAGTTGAGATACAGAAAACGCGACTTTCATTAACAAGGTGTAGCCAATTTAGAATACACTGGTTAAAGTGTTTCAAAACTGTTTAACTTGTATTGTGATTTTGCATATCTACATTCCGATGTAATGAGTCACTGCTATTTTGAGAGTGTGTGTGTGTGGGTGGGGAGAGGGGTGAGAGCAAGACTAAAACAGGGGCGAGTGGATGGGGAGAAGAAACAGACATGGGGGCGGGTGAAAGGGGATGAAACAGGGACGGTATGGTTGGGGGCCATGAAACAGGGGGGAGGGGTGAAGTAACAGACAGGGGAATTTGGTTGTGAGGGAAAAGAAGCAACGTTGATAGGGCTATGGGGGAGTGCCTGATAACACAAGCACTCATATGGACTGCTTGAAAACAAAGAAAAGTAGCTCAAAAAATTGAACAGTGGAAGGACACAAGTAGTTGGTCCTTGCTCCAGGGGACGGCCAAACTCAAGAAATAACATGACGCAAGCATGCCTTGACAAATCAAAAAGAAGCAAATGAGAGTCACACTGAAACTAACCAATGGTGAGCTATGGGCAGGCTGTAGCCCACTATACTGTAAACCAAATGTCTCAAAGAGACAGCACAAGCACTGTCTATGTGAGACCTAAGAAACTATCAGGCTCAGCTCAATGAGTGACCAAGGGGCTAAACTAAACCTGAGAGAATGATCTTTTATTAAAAACAAAAACAAAAAAAAAGCCTTATTTAAATCCCACCCTCCCATATGGATCTCTTGTGCTTGTGAGCCATCCAATCATTAGATTGGAGGTGTTTGATGTGCGATTTTAAGAAAACAGTTTAGTAGCTTATGTAAGATTTGGTTGCTGTCCCTCATTCTGCCAGTCCAGCGGATGGATGTACTCCTCTCCGCTGGTGGAGATCAGCTCACCATATTTAAACATCAGCTCACCACATTTAAAGATATCCAGAATCATCACCTCGGTGGCTCAGCAGAAGGCACTAACGCTTTGCTGTACGGGCGCCATGTTTTATGCATCTGACCAGCAAAGTTTGTTGCTTTCCAAAACAACATTCCAGAGCAAGGGTTTGTTGTTGAAAAACAAAATATTGATGTCCCTGGCACGCTTTATGTTTTTTCCCAACGCACGAGAGGTACTAGACTTGTATCCTATTCGGGAATGCTGTATTCTTCCTAGTGGTTCCGAACAGGAAAAGAGTTGCACTGGGATATATGTCTTTAATAAGGCACATGGGGGGTCATTCTGACCCTGGCGGCCACCCACCGACCACGGGAGCACCGCCAACAGGCTGGCGATGCTCCCACGAGCATTCTGACCGCGGCGGTTCAGCCGCGGACAGAAGCGGAAAGTCGGCGGGCTCCCGCCGACTTTCCGCTGCTCGGGGGAATCCTCCATGGCGGCGGAGCGCGCTCCGCCGCCATGGGGATTCTGACACCCCCTACCGCCATCCTGTTCATGGCGGATGGCGGTAGGGGGTGCCGCGGGGCCCCTGAGGCCCCTGCAGTGCCCATGCCAATGGCATGGGCACTGCAGGGGCCCCTGTAAGAGGTCCCCGCAAAGTATTTCAGTGTCTGCTTTGCAGACACTGAAATACGCGACGGGTGCAACTGCACCCGTCGCACCCCTGCAACTACGCCGGCTCAATTCTGAGCCAGCGTCCTCGTTACAGGGGCATTTCCTCTGGGCCGGCGGGCGCTCTTTTGGAGAGCGCCCGCCGGCCCAGAGGAAATGTCTGAATGGCCGCCGCGGTCTTCTGACCGCGGTGCGGTCATTTGGCGGCGGTACCTTGGCGGACGGCCTCCGCCGTCCGCCAAGGTCAGAATCAGGGCCATGGTGTGGTGTCCATTGGCCAACACCCTATTGTTAATTGAGCCATTGATCAAACATCATCAACGTTACTGGAGGCGTATGCTGTGTTGTCTGAAACATGGTAGTCCCTCCAAGAATAAACAGAACCTGTCTGACAAAGTCTAAATAACCTTCTTAGATAGGCCAGTCAGCTATGCATGGGGAAATTTTTGATTATGGAGAAGTGGTTTTAAAAGGGGCATCCCCAAATGACAGAAGATTGACACTTATCTGAACACGGGTTTATCTGCAGCAACTTGAATTACAAGCAACATGTATAACATAAAGATCCACAAAAACAGAGCAACAATATTGCCAGTACCTTAGCTCAAGAGATGTCACTTATTAAACTCAAAGTAGCCCAGAATTTAAAACACCACATATAAAGGGAAAAGACTGCAAGACAATAATTGACACATCAGTATGCAACACTGATCTCTTCCTACAATGGAAGGCAAGGCATTAAAGTTAAGTCTTGAAAACTATGTGCAGTTGGACTCCTGACACCATTATTTTAAGTTGCTGGAAGGCTATCCAACTGTTTACTCAGTTTGTGGAGCCTTTGTATCCAGTACTATACCAGAACACTTACTACAGGCCAGGGATTCACCTAAATCTGAAGCCAGTCTATGGCCCTCATTATGACCCTGGTGGTCCGAAGGGCACCAGAGTGGCTGTGGTGGTGGCACCGCAGATGGGCCGGCGGTGAATACCGCCAAATTAGGAGTTTGGCCGAAGCCACACCGGCAAGCCTCCACCCGTCCCGCCAAATTACCACGTTCCGCCAGGCACCGGGTACCGCACGGTGGATGGCGTAATACTGATAGTGGTATCACGAGGTAGGAGACTGTCAGCATTTTTCTGGCAGTCTCACTGCCCCCTGGAGACAGGAATAAGCATTTGTGTCACTCGGATACACTCGCGAACACGTCCACATACCCTCACAAACCTCTACACACAAACACACCCACACTCACCAACGCAAATGCGACATACACACCCATTCACACTGACAAACAAACATCGCATACAAGCACGCATTCACTCCCTCCTCCCCCAGCACATGCTTTCATTCACCCCCCTGCGCCACGTACACGTACTCACCAGCTCTCCCCGTCCACTGACACCCAAGCACCCACTCTCCCCGTTCACTCACACAAACACGCACCCACCTTCCCCGTTCACTCACAGAAACATGCAACCCCCTCCTCCGTCCACTAACATACTCATGCACACGCATACACGTACTCACCTCTTCTATCTGCTCAATCGCCCTCACGCACTCAATCGCTCACTCATGCACTCACCTCCCTCCCCATCCACAAACACTCACACACCCCTCCCATCCACAAACACTCACTCACCTCCTCACCCCATCCACAAACATTCACTCACACACACAGACATGCACCCACAAATACCCCTCCTCCCCTCACATTCAAGACATTCACACACACACTCACACACGCATACACACACACCCTCCCCTGCGGGACGATACACTTTCCTCATCCGTCGAGGTGGTCGTCCGGGAGGGGTGACGGGTCCGGCACTTCCACCACCGGCAGTGCCTCGCCATCTGGACACCACCACACCATATTACAGGTTGTAATATGGTGTACAGTCTCTTTTTGGCCGGGATGTATCGGTGGAGGTACTGCCTCTGCACCACCGACCGCCAGCATGACTGGTCTTGTAATTCCACCCGATTTTGGGCGGAAGTCAGAGATCAGTCGAATTAGGGCGGTCTTCAGACTACCAGCACTGGCGGTCTTTCTGCGCCCGCGGCTTCGGCTGTCTTTGGAAAAGACCACCAAAGTCGTGATGAGGGCCTATATGTCCTTCCTACACATGGCCACACACAACAATACATCTTGGATCTGATCACCCTGCAGCAGGCCTACTGTTTCTGATTTCCTCTAGCCACATGATAAAATTATGTGAAGACAGATGGTCTAACTACCAAACAGCTGACATCTACTATTTTATTTTTAATGTTACATTTTGCACATCTTTTTATTGATTTTTTTTTAATTTGACAGATGTATTTTGTTTACAATATTTTTTATTTATTTTAAAATAATTCATTTGATAATTTATATAGACTTTTTAAAAGGTTTCATTTTTTATTACTGTTAGAAAAACTACTATATCAAATATGAACTTGGTGAATACTTCATTGAAAGCTGAAACGCAATGTTTACTTCTGCAGAAATAAAACAGTGATTCTGCGATGGAGTGCCATGATTTCCTTAAGAAGATTTTCATAATGTATTTATTAATTATTTTCTAATGAATTTTAATATAAAATGTAATGCTAGTATTCTCATCATCAAATCATTAAAAATCTTTATTAAGAAAAAAAACCCATAAAAGAGCACAATAGATACAAATGTAGGACTAGTAATCTGCAAATTAAAACATACCAGATAAAAACCATCCAATTATCAGTTTGAAAGTACATAGGGCCAGATGTATAAAAAAAACCTTAGCGAATCGCAAATAGCGATTTTTAAGAAATCGCTATTTCTGAGTCACAAAATGCAATGTAACAAAATTGCGATTCGGAAATAGCGATTTCTTAAAAATCGCTAATGCAAATTGCGAGGCCCAAATACCGAATCGCAAAAATATTTGCGATTCAGTATTTGAAAATCGCAAATTGCAAAAACGGACACCTGGCACAGCCTGATGACATCACAAGCAGGAAGTGAGTCAGCCCAGGCTGTTTCCAGGAGCCACACCCAAAGGAGCAGTGAGAGAGACACAGCCCAGCCCCAGGGAGCAACTCTGTGAGAAAGCCAGGACTTTACATCACCATGGCCAATGCTGCTAATGGGAAGGAGAAGGGAGAGAGGAAGAGAAAGCTTAAGTTCAGTGAGCAAGAACTGGAGGTGCTCACTGAGGAGGTGGTGAGGAGCCATGACCGGCTATTTGGGAAGAGCTCACTCCAGGTCCCAGAGAGTGAGAAGCGCAAACTCTGGCTGACATCCAGACCAAAATCAGCGCTGTGGGGGTTGCGCAGCACTCAGTGGAGGAGATAAGAAAGAGGTGGTACGACCTGCGTTCCCGTGCCAAGGAGAGGGTGGCCAGCAGACTACAGGAGGCAAGGAGCACAGGAGGTGGACCAGACACCCTCCACCCCCATGGAAGACCTGGTGGAGTCAATACTGCTCCCAGAAGCTGTCAGTGGGGTCACTGACATAGACACGTCCAGCACACCCAGCACCAAAGTATGAAATAATGAAATGCAACCCCATATGTGTATGTACAAATGCCCCTTAGGAAATAGCAAGTAGTGCAAACCACTGTGATAAGTACTCCATTTCAAATCTTAGATGCAGCACAACAATGCCTTATGGGAGGGGTAGTCCACAACCCAGAGCTGAAAGTAACACATAGAATGTAATTAAGTAGAGCGACACCCAGAAGAACACAACACCCACTACATAGTGATACGATGTAAGTGTACATTTATTACCATTGTGCAACATTTGGTGATACATACATAAATGACATGCTGCACATTGTGGTTGCAGGTTGCACAGGCCCAGCAGCAGCAGATTGTGCCATTGTGGGGGATGCTGAAACACAGCCTCCATCAGACTCCAACACCAGCGAGTCATTGAGTATTGCGCCAATCAGGCGCAGGGCAAGGGTTGTACCTCTCCCTGATTTGAGCCTGGACTCGGATGACATGCGGGATGAAGGCCACACTCCATCCCCAGAAGCCAGATCCACCGTAAGGCAGCAGTCCCTGCCCCAGCATCACTCAACACCACGCAGGAGGCCTCACGATGCAGGCACACAGCACACAGAAGTAGGTGAGGGCCCTTCATTCTTCGGTGGCCTGGAGGCATCAATGTTCAAAGTGCAGCGCCTGCAAAACAAAAACATGAGGGCAATGCACAGGCAGATGCAGGCACACAATACCAACATGGGGGTGCTGCAGAAGCAGTTGGAGTGTCTGAATACCAACATTTGCAAGCTTCATGAGGGACAGCTAACAGCTGTGGAGAACACCAGGGAACTGACCAATGCAGTAAAGGAACTCTGTACTGAGATAAGGCATGAGAGAGTCAGCCACCGCAGGCATGAAAGGCGATTCATGGGGATGTCGAGTGGCTTTTGTAGATCAGTCAATCGCCTAGCTACATCTACTGCCCTCATATCATGGCGTGCTGTGGCCACACAGGTGGAGGCAGCACATCGCAGTCGGAATGTAGCCCAGGGACTGGTCCAGATTACCAACGTTCTGGATACTATGCTGGCAAATCGCAGTGCTACACCCACTGAATTTGGAGTTGGGGATACTGAGGAGTCATCAAGCCTCAGCAGCCTTGCAGTGCCCACGATGGATCCTAGGCGTTGCAGTGCCAGGCACAGCACTGCCACTAAGGTTGATTGAAGAGGTGCCGCCGAGGCCACTGCGCACTCGAGTGGAATGCGTGGCCGTAAACAGTGACTTTGATGGCCACAGTGGACTAACTGCACATGTCGAATTACTGTAAACTATGAAGACGATAGTGCGACACTGTAAATGGCTCATTTATGACACATGTGTATTGCTTTGTTCTAGTGACATGTATGTTACCTGAAGTCAAGGTAATAAAGGTGCTAACTACCAGAACACATGTCAGAGAGGTTGTGTTGTCATGACTTACATCTGAAATGGTTGTGCGTGATGTCAGCATGCCTTTGCCTGCCCTCTGCTGCACTGGTCCTCTCTGCTGGCTGTAGGGGTGGTATGGGATCATCGTCATCATCTGAGTCTAGCTCTGATATTTACACAGGTATGCCCCTAGTGGTAGCTATATTGTGCAAGATCGCACATGTGGCCACTATTCTACAGGTCGTGTCCGGGCTGTACTATAGTGCCCCTCCACTTTTGTGGATGCACCGGAAGCGACCCTTCAGCAGGCCACAGGTGCGCTCCACCACATTGCAGGTTGCCCTGTGTGCTGAATTGTATCTCCTCTCTGCTGGTGTTGCAGGATTTAGGTAGGGCGTCATCATGTAGGTGCACACTGTGTAGGCACTGTCTCCTGGAAGGAACAGAGGGTATGATGAGTAGCTGAGCCATCTGACGTCACACTGCCATCAATGCACCATTGTAAAGAGGGAAAATACCTAGTAGATATCCTTCACCAAATTCCCCAGCTAGCAGTCTTGTGTGAATCCCGATGTGGCAAAAGATGTACGAATCATGTGTGCTCCCTGGGTACCTGGCCACGAGATCAGTTATGATATAGGAGGCATTGCATATCACCTGTATATTCATTGAATGTTGGTATTTACGGTTGTGGTACACATACTCTGTTGCTGATGGTGGACAGATTGCAACATGTGTCCCATCTATGGCACCTAGGACGTGGGGGAACTGTGCTATCTGGTAGAAATCTATTTTTGTCTGCTGTATTTCCTGTGGGGTGTGGGGGAATCTGATGTACTGGTGTATCCTACTCAGCATGGCGTTTAGAAATGCATTGAAAAATCTAGAGAGGGCACTCTGTGATACCCCGCCAGCTGCTGGTATGACCCCTTGATAGCTCCCTGAGGCAAGTAGGTGCAGGGAGCATAATACCTGCACATGGGTGGGTATGCTATTGGTCCTGTGTGTTGTGCGCTGCAGTATGGGTTGCAGCTCAGCTATCAGGTCAAGTATCATGGCTGAGTTCAACCTGTACTTCTCATATATTTTCTCCTCAGTCTGGTCAAAAAGGGTAATGCGCACTCTGAAAATGCGCTCCTGTCTCCTCCTCCCTCTCCTCAAACCGGCCAAGATCCTCATTCTCCTCGCCATGACGTAGAGTGCAGCCATTGTGGAAAAGAGTCTGAGGCATTCTGGGCCTCATTATATAGGTTGCACCTGGTTACAATCCGTGGTAATTTGCATGTGCAAAAGACGATTCTGCGAAAATTCGCAATTTGCGAATTTTTGGTGCATCGAATTGCGACATGGTTTTGCATGTCGCATTTTGCGTCTCGCAATCTCTGACGTGAAATACCGATTCTGTATTTGCGAGTCGCTATTCCGACTCGCAATTTGCGAAATGCTAATAGCGATTCGGTATTTCATGTCGCAAATTGCGAGACGCAAAATGCGACACGCAAAACCATGTCGCTTCGCTTAAAATCGCAAATTTTGCGATTCCTTGTTTTTGGCCCGCGAATGCGTTTCATACATCGCAGACCACGTTTTTGCATTCGCAAACACCCGATTTCTGCGATTCGCACTGCTTGCGAATGCAAAATCATTTGATACATCTGGCCCATAGTGATCTGTACAGTTCATGATGTGCGTGCAAAAATTGCATAACAATTAAGATGCATAAATCATCATCCTGAAATTATCAAGGCACGAAGTGAGATCATAAAAAATATTCCAGAAGCAGCAACATTATAAAACAAGTAATAAAGAAAAATACAAGCCATGTATAAAACAACTAGGTAATATGTGTTAAATGCAATTCATTCATGGACAATAAAATGTATACAAATATAGGGGCCCCTCACAAACAATTCTGGACGCTGTGATGTTAATCGGGTAGTTTTGAGGCCAAAGTACCTTAGGCCTCAACCATACTCAATGATATAGCTATTAGGAGGCTAGCCTTTTGTTCCTGAGCCTCCACATATTCAGTAAATACGGAGAGAGGGCAAAAATAATAGTCTCGCATCAAGTCTAAGGACACAGAATGCTGTGCCACAGCTTCTGAACCCCAAATTGCGACTGAATAGTTAAATCAATTTCCTTCTAAACTTGCCATAAAATGGAGTGATGATTAGAATATGAACAATGGTTTCGGACACCTTGGGACAAAAGGGGCAGTTCCTGTCTGTTATTTTGGATACATGCATCTATTTGACTGTGACTGAGCATTGAGGCAGGGTCCCAAACTGAAATGTAATGTTAAGAGTTTTGGCTTGAGGGGGTTCGATCTCATCAATATATATCCCTCTGCAAAGTAGCTATCTTTGTGTTCTAGGATGGCAGTAGTGAGGGAACCCATACTAGCAGAGCCCAGTGTTAAATTATCTACATAGTGCCATTGCAGGTGCGTGAGGATTTTTTTCGAAATCCCTAGAGCTTCCTTGGGAGTAAATTGTATGTTACTTAGAAAATGTTTTACACAGTTTATGAACTATGATTTTATTTGTTTATAAAGCATTGTATGTATTGTTTTAGCGTGTAAATATTTTTTTTTACATTTGGTTGTGTTTTATATAGTTTTTAAAGGTATTTGTTATTGTATTTGGTTTTTTTTAGTGTGTATTTTATTTAATGTGACATTTCTATCGATGTGAGTAGGTTACAGGTTGTAATACATATTTAAAGGATTTTATTGTGTGAAACCTTGTTTAAAATGATTTATATTGGATTAGAACTGTAAATTTGACTCCTTCAGTGTACAACACCCCCCCTAGATGGAACAGATTGTAGTAGAATAGTAAATCTGACCCCTTTACTGTCTAATCTGATCTTTATCTTGCCCAACACCTTCCCCTGGATGGTATAGATTGAAGTGGGAATAGTTAATATGAACCCATTAATGTCCAAACCCTGCCTTGATTGTTTAGATGAAGAAGGAATAGTACATTTTACATCCTTAGCATTGAACTTGTTCTGCAAAATGTTTTGAACAGGAGAGGGAATAGTAAGTCTGATGGCTTTAGTTTGTGACACCTAATCCAAACTGTTTTTGATTGGAGTGGTAATAGTACATCTGACCCCTGAAGAGTCCATAACGTTTTACAAAATGGTTTACATTGCAATGGGAATAGTGAATCTGACCACGCTTGGTGTCCAACACCTTCCACAAAATGGTTTAGATTGGGGTGGGTATAGTAAATGTGACCACTTTAGTATCCAACACCTTCTCATAGATTGTGCATTTTGGAGCTGGAATAATACTCTTCCACTCTTTATTGCCCAACACCTTTTCCAAAATGGTTTAGATTGGAGTTGGAATAGTAATTCTGACCATGTTTGTGTCCAATACCTTCCCCCAAAATGGTTTAGATTGGAGTGGAAATAGTAAATCAGAGCCCTTTAGTGTCCAACATCTTCCCCAAAATGGTTTAGATTAGAGTGCGAACAGTAAATTTGACCAGTTTAGTGTCTTACGTCTTCTACAGGGTGGCTTAGATCAGAGTAGGAATAGTGTATTATATCTTTAGCGTATACGTATTTTTAATAAATACATTGTATTTTAGTTTTTTACTTTATGTATCATTTACCAAGATGTTTGTTATATGTATGTATTTGTTTTGGAAAAGTAAAGTGTTAATTTTTGGTTGTAGTTGATAATTCCTTTGTAATAAACAAAAAATACAATTTTATTTTTTAATATTTATTTTACACATGTTTAATGTCTGTTGCATGCTGTTTTTCATACTTTATTTTTAACATGTACATAACTTATACTACAAAAATAGTTGCAAAATTTTATTACATTTGTTTACATTCCTGTATGTGTATATATTTCTTAAATACTTACAAACATTTTGCATTTTTATTAGTACGTTTTTTATGTCAAATACATATTAATTCCTTGTTTTACACATTAGTAATTTGTTTCTTAACAAATGCATTTTTTCACAAGTATATTGTTTAGAAACACTATAACTAGGGCCCTGAAGGATTCGCGACCCCTCCCCATCTTGTGCAGAGATCTGATTGGTTGATAAAATTTCAACAACAGAAGTCCTTGAAGTGTTGTCAACCATCTTGGGACTCGGCTGAAACCAAGTCCTAAAAATGTTTAAAAAAAAGAAAAGGGGCCAGGGTACGGACACCCTGACCTCTTAGCTCTGGTGGTAGGGTCACAAAGGGACCGCCCCAGGGCTAAAAACCTTTTTTTTTAAATTTTACGAGTGGAGTCACGGTGGAGCCTTGGATCCATAAAATAAAAAAAAAACAAAGCGCAGTCTCCCCCACTTTGTTATAATAAATCCCCTGGGTGGGCCAAGTCCCGGGGGCATTTGTTTGATTTGTTTGTAAATGCTGGGGGGTCTCTTGGCTCCCTACCGCTGCCCTGGGGACTGCCACCTCCCTAGGGCTTATAATTTATATGCTGGGGGGCGGGTTACTTGAAGTAACTCTAACTATAACTGGCAAATTTCTATGGTTTTGTACTTTTAAAATGTGAGCCTAGCTGTAACGTCCCTGTAACACCTTTGGTTTTTTTTTAAGTGTATATACACACACACACACACCATTATTTAGCACCACACTTAGCACACAGGTGCATCCCATTGAGGTGCTAGTAATTGTACTAAACCTGAGAAGACTATGAGCAGCATTGCCAGCACCCCAAATGTTCACTTGTTACTCTACTGAAGAAGGAAAACAATCCTGAAACGTGCCTACAGATACACAGCACTAGCTGCACCAATAATGATAGCAGCGGCCCTTAGTGGAGCTGGCTCTGGGTTGACCTTGGACTTGGGGGGTGAGGAGGATATGAACTCAGACTCGGATCACGTATCTTTATCTTCCCATAGCTCCAAAGTTTTCCTTCCACAGGTTACACTGCACACAATGGATGAGCTGATATAAGACTTCTGCATGCATCATGGGAGGAAGGTGGTGCAGGAGCATGGAAACACTGGACAGAAAAGTGGCAGTCTTCACATTCTGGCTTGATAACAGTTGGGTATAGAGAACCTTCTGGGGTTTTATTCTTTCCTACTATATATCCCAGGTGGTGTGAGATGAGCCGGGGAGCTCCTGAGGTTGGAGGGTCCCCCCCATCTTTGTTGGGTTTCGAATATGTGCTGTGTGAGTGCAACTGTGACTGTTTGGTTTGATTGTTTGGATGGGGGTCTTCCCACTTCTTGTGCTGGGGTTGGGGTATTGTTGTGGAAATGTGGTTATTAGTTGTGTGAGTTTTTGTTGGCATCTGTTCCTGACTCTATTACTGCTACATACAGACAGGACCGCCCTCTGAGTCACCCTGCATGAATTTGTGCTCCACAGGCAAGACTTCCTCGGCTAACACTTCGATGACTCTTATGGCAGCACCCATGACTTATATTTTAATCAGCTGGAAAGTTAGGGGCTTAAACAGCATGCCAAAAAGGTACAAGGCACATACATAGTTGAGGCAGAGAGGTGCACATATAGCTCTATTACAAGAAACCCACCTTCCTGTGCATGAGAGGGATGTCCAACAGAAGAGATGGTGGGGCCACATATATGCCACTATGTACTCCATATTCTCCAGACGGGTTCTGATCTGGGTCAGACCTGAGGTCCCATTTCAGAAAACAGAGGAACTGATAGACCTCAATGAGAGGCATGTACTGATTTCTGGCTGCCCTGCATGCCGCGACTTAATGGTGGTGGGGATATATGCCCCCAACTCGGATCAAGGTGTTTTTTTGAGAACGTGTCCCCAGTTATGGCTCCATACCTAACGCAACCTATACTTTTAGGAGGGGATTATAATAGTATTACGTCCCCACTCTTGACAGATTCCACCCACCCCAGAGGGACTCTCTGGTTTTGCGAACGGCACAGACATTTTGGATATGGCAAACTCAGTAGGGGTTAATTGACTCTTGGAGACGCCTTAACCCTACTACCAGGGACTACTCATTCTTCTCTCAGATATACGACCTTCATGTGTGGCTAGATGCTTTCCTCTGTTCACTGAAGATGCACAGATCAGTGTATCACATGGAATATTTGTGCCGCATTGCGTCTGACCAACATCCAGTCATACTCATGCTAAATTGGCATAGAGAACGCCCCCGAATCCCAGACTGGTGGTTGTGGGATGAGGCACTGGAGAACCCGGGGTTTAAACATATACTATTGGGGAAGCTATTCAAGATTACTTTGTGAAAAATGCTGGTTCCTCCTTTTCTATTCTTAACAACTGGGAGACTTTCAAGGCTGTGATCCAGGGTAAATGCATTGCTGAAGTCCTGGGGGTGGGTCATTTTTTCCTGCATGACGTAGAAGAGCATGAAAAAGTCCTTAGGGAGATTGAAAAAGCTTGCCCCAGCAATCAGAAATTACATCCTCAATTGGAGGATGCAAAAGAGCGCCTAGCGGCTGCCCTGGGTCTATTTCAGTGTTTTGATTATCATGAATTTCTTATGACGTCTCATGCTGACAGAGATAAGGGGGGCTCGCACTTGGCATGGTTGACTAATCTGAATCCTAGGACTACCCCAATACTAGAAATTGAAATGTCTGAGGGTGACATCGTTTATGGGCAAACGTCAATTAACCAAAGATTCTAGGACTATTATACCACCATGTATGCTCCCCTGCCAGAGCATCAATGGAAAGCACTAAATGCTTTCATGGGCTCAGCGGTATTGACTAGGTTGGAAGCAAAAGATGCTGACATGTTAGGGGGCACCCATAACGAGGGAAAGTGCCTGGGACTGATGGTCTCTCAATAGAATTTTATGCAGCATATATTGAGGACTTGGTCCCTAGATTAGAGGAACTATACGCGGCAGAGATGGAGGTGGGGCTTCTTCCTGCCACTGCAAGAGAGGCTCTAGTGATTCCTCTGATTAAACTGGGTCAACCTCCTCGTGATTTGTGGGCCTACCGGCCGTTCTCCTTCCTGAACATGGATTACAAACTCCTGAGCAGGGTTCTTGCCTCGCGTCTCCTCCCCCATATGACCCCCCTCATACACTCGTAGCAGAACGGGTTGTGATATCTATAGATATTGAGAACGCATTTGACAGTCTTCAATGGGACTAGCTCTATCAGGCACTTGACAAGATGGGACTTGGAAGGGGCTTTATCCAATGAACCAGGCTTCTTTATGCAGACCTGAGAGCGCAGGTTCGGACTGACAGGGTGGTCTCTAAGTCATGTGTTGAGGGCCGAGGGACTAGGCAGGGCTGCCCCCTTTCTCCTATTTTATTCGCCATAGCAGTAGAGCCCCTGGCCTGTAAAGTGAGAGTGGGGGTTGCATATAGAGGACTGACTTTGCTACACACAATAGCCCTATACGCAGATGACATGTTGTTATTTCTTGCCAAGTCTAAGGAGGGCATACCTGGAGCAGTCACGCTCATGGACCAGTTTGGCACTATTTTAGGCCTGCAGATCAACTGGCAAAGTTAACTTGTGTTCCCTCTAACCCTCTCGCATGTGGCAGCCGCCTGACCTGCATGGACTGAGTTGGGAGGACTCTTGAATGAAATACCTTGGTGTGAACATATATCATAATGGTAAGGACATCATAGATGTGAACATTGGAACAGCAGTCAGTTCTTTCCACACTGGGGTGGCCTTTTGGAGCACCTTCCCACTTTCGGTGGCTGGTAGGGTCGCAGTTGCTAAAATGATAGTACTTTCACGACTGCTGTATTTCTTCAAAGCACTGCCCGTTCTGATCCCACGCAGCACCTTCAGGGAGATGGACTTGCTACTAGTTGGGTTGATCTGGGGCAGGGGAAGATGGAGAGTGGCCCTGAATAAACTGCACAGACCCACCTCGGATGGAGGTCTTGCAGCTCCTGACTTTGTAATATACTATTTAGCAGCCCAACTTCAGTGGCCCAATAAGTGGCCATATGCTCGACCTCAGGCAGGATGAGAGGAACTTGCGGACACACCTACATTGCACATGCTACTCCAGCTGCTTATGTTCCTGAGGTGACCAGTGACAGACAGGTCCCTGAAACTGCAGACTATCCACTGCAGCTGGCAGTGCTGTCTACAGCTTACAAATGCCCCAGACCCTATACAGCACACTTACCGCTGTCATGCCTGGAAGTGTTAGGCAAGAGTGGGGCACTGGTGGGACTGACTACTTGGCCTGAGAAGGGACTCTCATGACTGAGGGATCTCTTCCAAGCCGGAGAACTGCTGCCATTTGAGGAACTATCACAATCATTTAATACACCCCAAGGTCAATTTCTCACATACCAACCAACTACACAAACCCTGTGGAAACACTGGGGTGGTAGGCCGGCGGAACCCTAGACTCATAACAGTAGTCATATCCTTTGCACAACATCAGGGACAACTAGAGCTGTCACTCTGTTATATCAAGCCATACGAGCAAATCTTAATATGTCACTAGATACACTGAAATACAAGTGGGAGGAGGATATGGCCACCCAGATTTCTGATCAGCAGTGGTCTTCCATCCTTACCAATATGTATACAGTCTCCCTTAATGCGCGATTTAAGCTCATCAATTATTATTTCTTTCACAGAGCATATATTACACCAGGTAAAATCAAGAGAATATTTGGTACAAGAGACTCACATTGTGGGGAGAGAGGGGCTGAGATGTTCCACATGGTGTGGGACTGTCTTGAGCTGCGAGATTATTGGAGAGATGTGCTCAACTCTGTGAATGAAGTCACTAGATAGATCAATACCCTGTACCCCCCTGGTCTATTTTCTGGGTGGCTTCCCCACCGCATAAGGATACATTTTCTACTTGACTTGTAGATTTAGCCATGGTGTTAGCCAAGAGAGAAATTACTATGCGCTACAAGGCAGCCTCTGCTACTCAACTGCTTAACTGGAGAACCGCATTGGTTCAATGGGCTGAATGTGAGGGCAGAGTACTGTTTCAAGAAGTGAGGAGAAGGCGATGCATGATTGATAAAGCCAGGGCGTGGGAAGCCCTGTTGGATGAAGGCCCTGGCTGCTGACTCCCCTGACAGTTCCATTTCGCTTGATGTGGGTGATGGGGTGTTTGAGTGCTGTGTCTCGAGTTCGAGGGGTATGTGAATAGTAAACCTGATAGAACTTTGTGGTACGATGTGTTATCGCCTTTAGAAGCTGGCTGGTCAATTAAGGAAATCAGGCATGGTGGGGAGGCAGGGAAAGAGTGAGAGGGGTGGGTGGGGATATAGTTGGGGAATCCATTATGTGTAAAAGCCACTGTTGTATCGAAACTTGCCTGAATGTCGGTTAACTCAACGAATGGTACTTGTTCTGTGTTATTGCAGATAACTAAATGCGATAAAACTCTGTTTTAAAAAAACTTGGAGTTGATGGTCATAGCATTTCCTAAATGCCTATTTCACATTTAGGAAATGCTTGCTATATGTGCTTATGAAATCACAAATAGGAAATCTCTATTTGCAATTTCATATTTAGGGAATCGCAAATTGTAATTCCCTATTTGGAGTTGCAATTTTAGGGAATTGCAAAAAATTGTGATTCCCTAACATGGGACTACCAATGCCTTTCATACATTCAGAAAGGCTATTTTGCATTTGCAAACGGTGGAATTTTGTGATTGCCACCATTTGTGAATGCAAAATACTTTGATACATCTGGCCCAAAGAGTGGCCCAGGGGACAGCAAAACATATATTTTGAGGAGTGGGGCGTTCGCCCCCTGAGCCTCAAAAGTACCTGGGGACCCCATCCACAGGGGATATTAGAGAGGGAAGGGGGCATGCGCACCCCGAGCCTTGATAGCTACCGGGGACCTCATGCCTGGGGTGATAATATGTGAAAGGAGAGCGGGTGTGTGCCCCTTCCACCAAAGCCTTAAAAGGCCTTGGGGACCCCATCCCTCTGGCACCTGCTCTGCTGTGGTGTCCTGGGGGCCCACTCCCAGGAGACTGTTTCTCTGCCTGTGCTCTTGCAGGCAGGGAGAACTTGTCTATTCCCAACTGGCAGGAGCTGCTAAAATGCACCTGCTGGGTGGGAGCAAACATTGGTTTCCCTACCCTCACTTTTGCTGGCATGGAAACTCAGATGGCTCCTGCCTGGCAGGAGCATGGAAAATACCTTCTCTCACCAAGCGATAAAAATGCCAATTCCTGCTGCACTCAAAATAGGTGTATGCAGGAGAGCTAGCAGGGCCACAGGATCCTGGGGCTTCCCCTGTGTCCCTCAGTCTTCTATGTTGTGGGTGCATGGTGAGGGAGCCAGCAAGGCCACGGGTCCCTCGGCTTCCCCTGAGGATCCCACCACAAAATAAAGACTTAGGGGTCCTGAGTGGGCATCAGAACACCTAAAATAAACAAAGGGAAGAAAAAAAGATTAAATGAGCAGCAGTAGCCCCACATTTATTATTCACTGCTCCTTGAGAGAAGCACCCTATAATGCACTGCTACGGCTTTTTAAAACATATTTTTTAGACTGGTGCTGCTCCTAGAAGGGGTAAGAGCATCAGCAAGCATTTACCCTACTGTTGTGGGAGACTGCAGAGAGGGCAGCAGCTCCTCAGCAACATTAAAAAAAAGTAAAATCTCCTAGGTATTTAAATCCATGACCCCAGAAGAGCTTACTATCTTTTTAAAAGCACTCTGAGAAGGAGGTCCATGCTTTTCAGCTGAAGTGCAGAGCCCTCTTCTGGTTGTTTCCATGACTACACTTTGTAGCCTGAACAATGTTTAAAACAAATACTTTTTAATAACGCTTTATTACATTGATTACATTTTTAAATGGCAATGTTTTTTTATTAAAGATTGAACTGGGTGAATTAATGAAATATAAGTTCATTATAATTATTGGTCATTTTTTTACAAAGTATATACATGTGCTTTAAATATGCTGGTATTCTGACCATTTTATAAAGCCAATGGTCCCACTTTTTATTTTATGATTTTCTGAACCTTTGACAAAATCAGTAGTTCTGCCTATCTTAAAATGATACCCCTTATATTCAGCCATGTAAGTCCCCAAGGGTTTGAGTTCCAGGTCGTGTGCACAAACGCCACAACCTGCACTGCACATGGCTTGTGCGCAGCAGGGAGGTTGGGCACCAGCGGGAGTTGGGCGCATGGCCTGGCCAGTCACCAAACCTATGAGGCGCATGGCCAAAGGCTATGAGCTGCATGGGGTTGGCTGCCTGCGAGGGGTTGGATACAGGACCCAGCATTAGGCCAGGCTCTGCAGCCAGCCCCACCCTGGGTGCTCATCAATGATAACATGACTGCAGCATCTGAAATTACATTATTGATAACAACACTGTGCTTGGAGGGAGGCGAGTTAAAGTCACTTTAGGGCTTGAGTATATATATATATATATATATATATATATATATATATATATATATATATATATATAAACTGTAAACTTTGCACTTGTATAGCGCACTACTCACCCGTTAGGGTCTCAAGGCGCTGTACTCATGCCGCTATGGAACCCCTCCTGGCTTTTCCATGTGAGGTGCCCACTCCTGGGCACCCCCAGAGTGAAGCCAGGCATCCAAGCGCTGTTGGGGCCGTTGTGGAGATTAAGCAAGCTATTGCCCAGAGTTGCAGAGTGGGACTCATTAATTAGATTAGGCACCGAGGCGAGAATTATCTGGTCCAAGGGAATTGAGCCCAAGCAGGACTTGAACCCTGGTCTTGAGGCAGATCTCTGCTTCAGGGTCTATATATATGTGCAGTATATATATACTGGGAGGAAGCATTGGTGAATAAACATTATGGACTTCCATTTGGTGTCCGGGAACTCTCTGTATGGTATCAGAAGTATTTTTGAAATATATATATATATATATATATATGTATATATATATATATATATATGTGCAGATATCTGATTGGCTATCAACACTTGAAGCAGGATGTGTTGGCAGACATCTTGGGACTCGGAAGCTTAGTCCCAGAAAAAAAAGTAAAAAAAGAAAAGAAAAGGGGCCAGGGTAGGGACACTCTTACCCTGCAGCTCTGGTGTTGGGGTCCCAGAGGCCCCGCTAGGGCTAAAACGCATTTTAGTTGAAAATGTGGTGATCGGAAAAAAAGGGCAGATTTTCCAAAGTGTTTTTTAAAAAAAAGGGCAGTCTCCCTCCCTTTTCTTTTAATTTGCCCCCAGGTGGGCCAGGTACTGAGGACATTGGGGGTTTAAATTAAGGAGGTCAGTGCATGGGGGCCGCCCTCCTAGGAGTTCCATTAGCCTTGGGGGCCTCCACCTCCCCGGGTGATCAGTAATTAGAATGAGGGGGCCGTGTGGCTCCCCCCGCACCCTAGGGGCCACCACCTCACTGGGGTAAAAGTTTTATTTTAAAATGGAGGAGGCACCCCCACCTTCCTTGGGCTAAATTAAATATGGAAAGCAGGGGGCCGCACAACCCCAGGGACCACCAACTCCCCAGAGCTAAAATGAAATAGTGAAGGGGGTCTGTTTCGGACTTCCCACACTGGGGACCACCACCTCCATGAGGCAATGGTTCACTTTGTGTGGGGGTGCTCCTTGTCCCCCCCTCCCAGCACTAGGGGTCACCACCTCCCCAGGGCTAAAATGAAACAATGACTGGATCCATTCCGGACCCCCGTGCCCCAGGGCTTCAATTAAATTGATTGCGGGAGGGGCCCTCTGCAGCTCTGAGGACCGTCAGCCACTGGTGCTTTGATAAAACAATGAAGGGGCTATTTTAGATGGAGGAAGCCGCGCGGCCCTCCTCGAGAAGCCACTGATGGTCCTGGGGACCCACTTCCCCCAAGGCTGGCTCCTGCTATGTTCCGGGGTGCCCAGTCCCAGAACATAGCCTCTGGAACACAGCTGTTTGGTAGCTCCCATCAAGTCAGAGCAAACACTTCACTTTCAGCAAGTGAGAGCTGTCAAACAGCTCTCACTTGCAGAAAGTGAAGTTTTTATCTATGTCCCTGCACGCAAATGTGGGTGCAGGGGAACAGATGAAAACATTGCTCCTGCAGGCAGGGAGTGCTATTTAAAGCAGCTCCTTGCTTGTTGGAGCAATGCTGGCTCTTGCACGACGTGGGGAGCCAGCTAGGACCGTGGGGGCCTTAAGGCTCCCCCCACGGTCCTGTCACTCTCTTTCTCTCTCTTCCATCCCATAATGAGATTTAGATGTAAAGCATTTAAAAATCACAAAACAGTAAATGATTAAAACACAAAACACAATAAAAATCCAACAACAATTTATTTAAAAAATGATTATATTTTTATCTTTAAAATGACACAAAAATTATTAAAATTGGGTTAAAGAAGGTCACACTTGACTGGGGCAACGTCCAGAGGTCAGGCTACCCATGAGGTAACACTGTTACACTTACTTTCAGAAGTGTTTCTTGATTCGGGAAAGTGGTCCACAGCACCAGCCAAGGGCTCAGAGGCTCTGGTTTGCCTCTTGGGTTCAGGGACTACAACTCCTACAATGCACCTCTTCAACTTATAGAGTTACTCCAAACATCTTCAACCTTCTGGATGTTCTTCCAGAGGTCCTTTTTGGGTCCTTGAAGTGTCCACAACTTGATCCAAGGTTCAGGAAGCTCTGAGTTGCTTATTGGCAGTTGGGACTACAATTAACAGAATGCACCTGGTCAGAATACTCAAGTGGCCACTGGTCACTGGTCAGCTGGGCTCTGCTTGCAGGAGTTGATGCAGGGGACTCTTGGCAGCTCCTTTGTACCTGTACCAAATAGAAGTCCCTTCTTGAAGTAGTAGAGGACCAGAAAAGTCAATTTAGTGGTGAAGCCAAAGTGTACAGCTGGCGCAGTCCTTCAGAATGCAGTGTTGAGTTGCAGGTCAAGGGTCCAATAGGGCAGTCCTTCTCCTTCTTTGTCTTGATCCTTTAAGGGATCTGAGGTGTGGGTGCAGCTCTGCCATATTTATCCTTGTTCCTGGGTAGAAAGCCGGGGATCCCGGTTGTCAAATCACAGGCAGGCTCCTTCCCCTTTGATGACCACTTCCTGGGAAGTGTGGCAAAAATCAATCCCAGGGAGCAACATTCTTCAAAAATCCAACATGGCTGAAAGTGATTTTTGGAGGTTAGATCTGGCTGAGCCCACCCACTGGTGTGGCTAAAAATCCTAAACACTCCCTTTCCTGCCCTCTCCTAATCTAATCAAGAGGGCACCTAATTGTCTGGGGTTGCAAAAAGTGGGGGAGGGCCTTAGCTGCTCCAATTGTCCTTCCCTGCCTTTGACGACCAGCTTGGCTGCTCTCCCTCCATCCTGTTTCGCCATCTTCTGAGGCAGCTTTCCTTCCCCGGGCACATACTTTGTGTTCAGCCCAGGTCACTTCACACCTTATTAAGCAGCCTGGCCAGGCTGCCAGAGGCTGGCCAATCAGAGGAGGGCACTATAGAGCTGAAGTTGGCAACTTTCAGGTAGACTTTTAAAACTCTTTACCTGAACTAGTTATATTTAATCCAACACTTGTAAATTGTGGGATTTATCATAACAATTAATTTGATACCAAACTCAAATTATCTGCACTTTTATTTATGTTTTACAGTGTACGTGGCTTGGTTTATAATTTGTTTTTAGTTTAGGTTTAGTAAAATGTATTTTAATATTATAGTTTTATTTATAAATGTTGTTTTATAGATTATTAAAAAAAAATTATTATTGTATTATCATTTTTGTTTTGTTTTACTTGATGATGTAGGAGTTATTTTTAGTTTCAATATTTTATTCATTTTCTATGTAATTCAACAATATTTTGTTTATCAATTTTGTTATTGATATTGGTGTTTTTAGATAGATTTGATATAAATAGTTTTGTTACATGTATCTGTATTATTCTTGGTTATGTATTCTATGATGACATTCAGGTCAACTCTATATTTTTGGTGATATCCTGCTAAATTGATATTGTGTACGTTATAATTATGTCATATAACCCTACCAGGTTGGAGGAACTACAGATGGCCTTCTATAGAAATTATCTGTTGCCATACAATGCAATAGGGGTATTGGTCCAGGATATGAGCTTGCTCCTATACAGGACACCACCATAACTGATTGAAACTTTGAAGAATGCTGGCTGACATGGGTGGACAGTGTTTTTGTGAAGAAACCATGCTATAAATCCAATACCAATTAGCTGCTTTTGATGGTTATAGCCGTATACCTGTCTTTAGGCCACGCCTCATCTCACCTTGTCTGATCTGCCTGATGTAAATACCACTAGTTAGGCAACTTCCCTTAGTCTTTGAATGCATTCACTTTTATAGTAACTTTGCTTGACCGTCAGTACCAAAGCCATGTTTTCATCTTCAAAGCCAATGTTATGTTAGGAGCTTGCACATTGTATTGTGAATTGATATAGCATGTACAATCCCTGATGAAACGTTGAAATGCTTTGGGGTTAGTTAGCATGCTACTCAATGGCACCCAGAGTTATTTTCTAGTTTATGTTGTACATTTTTCAGTTAGTTGTACACTGAGCCACAGTATTAAAGAGTAGCCATTTATTGTCTAGGGCAGGTTTTCAAACATTTTTGCTCTGAGCCACCCCTAAGCAAAATGTTTTGATGTTGGGCCAACTCCAAATCTTTATGGCAAGAATAGGGGGAGCTGGAGGGGCAGGGCTGAGCGCAGCAGCTTATGAGATCAGTTCATGGGTACTTTTTTATAGCTCATGCTCCACACTGAACGTGATACTTATAAAAGAGCAAAAATATCAAACAAATACAGAAATAAACCAAAAAACACTATGGCCCATAATTGGGGTTTTGGGGGCCCCTCGGACTTTGGGTCTTAATACAACTGAACCTGCTGCACTAATGATGGCTCAGGCCATGAGTAGGTGCCTGTCTCCTCTGCCTCCTTCACCCCCCCCTTTGAAACAATGCCTGGCCATCACTTCAAACTTGGGAAAAAAATTATTTTTCAGAACTTTAGGCTGCAATGTGTTGCCCCCTCTTTACAATAAGGATGCCCCCTGCCATAACACCAGTAAGAAAGAAAGCCACTATGCCCCTTTTGTAAAGACAGACAATCATACCTGGATACAATGAAACCCTCAGAGTTCTAGGTCCCAGTGCTCCTGCTTCACTAAAGATAGTGCATGTTCACCCCTACATTTTTGGAATATCAGCTGCTGTTTTATCGACTGAGTTCACTGAAGCCTGTTAACCAGACCTCAATGCCAGTTTTTAACCCAATACAATTTGCATGTCGAATTGGATACACCCAATTGGCAAGGCCTGACTTACTTATAAGTTCCAAGTAGATGGTACCCAGAGTATGTAAGACAGAGGATCCACTCGGGGCTGCAGCACTGTTTGTGCCACACTTTGTATGACAAGGTACAAAATGGCTCCTAGCCTGCCACTGCAGACTGGAAGGACAATGATTTAACTGCCAGTTCGACTATGCCATTTAAACCAATGGCAAAGCCACCCTATCCCTTTACATTATATACAAGTCTCCACTTAGGAAGGCCTATAGAGTCCTATGGCAGGGAGTTGTATTTTGCTAAGTAAGACACATGTTTTCCACATGTCTTACCAGCAAAACTTCCAAAATGTAATTTTGCTGTGGGTAAAGTTGATATCCCAATTGGCTAATACAGAGTTACTGGGTGGCATCCCAACCCGGCTAACTTTTGACTGGGACTACCAAATGAGTCATGTAAGGTATCCAATTAATTGTGACATCAAATGTGACCTGATGGCAAGGTCGAAATTAATGTTACTATTAAAGGTAGGCAACTTTTAAAAAAGTTGCCACTCTGTGCTCTGCTCGTCCAGAAGCCTCACAAAGGCATACACACACAGACAGCTTTCTGACCACCTGGGGAGACGTGTGAATGACTCCCAGGCTCAGGAACAAAAGCAGTGCTGTAGCAGCAAGGTATCAGCTCCTCTGTCAGGATGACCACTCGTGGGGTTTGCTCAGAGGCGTTCTTCAATGGGGAGCTGCCTGTAATGGGCCGCCCCGCTCAACACCCAGAGCAGGACGCCTTTTATTCCTGCAGATAGCATGGAGACAGAGCCAGGGAGATGAAACTTGCCCCAAACTGGTTTTACTGAAGGGCATATTGCCCTCAGGTAGCCTCACCTCTAAGGTGGGTTACCTTGCTCCTGACAGCCGAAGAAGGGTCTTGCCATCGTGAAGGGGGCAACTATGTGGCATTCTGGTATAGTCAGATGCCATACATCACAGAAACATCTTCACTAGGTAGGAGGGCACCCAGTGGCCCACTGGCTAGTGACCAGGTGGTCCCCCCAGGGCACTTTCCTGGGATGAATATGGTACCCCTGGCATGTTGACCCTCAGGACTCACTGGACTTTGATGGAGGATTAGAAGAAGACCACTTTGCACTTGTTGGAAGTGTACAAAGAGAGGCTGCGACTTCGGAGTGACTGCACCTGCTGCACTTTGGGCTAGCGGAGTTTGAACCCTGTTCTGCATGCATGGCTCAGAGAACAGCTGATTTCTGGCCCCAGTCTGAAGCAGAGACTCCAAGGGTCAGTTGGCTGACCTCCCAGACAGGCACTGGGGACAGTAAAGCTGGAAGAGCCCAAACCACATTTCTGGTAGCCACCACAGAGGTTTTGCTGCTAACGGATGCCAGGCACCCCAAAGGACAATTCAGCACCCATGTCTGCTGGACCCACTGGGGTTGATTGAGACAGAATTTATCGACCAAGAGGGAGACTAGCCCACACCCAAAGATTTGGAGCCTGACTACTGTGTTGCAAAAGCAAAAGGTCTGCATTGGCAGCCCTTTGACCCCTGCATAGAGGACTTCCTGATACCCCAAGATCAGTGGACAGAATTGCCCCTAATCATCTCTGGTCCAAGGACTCGACTAGACTTCACACCTGTTGATCACACAGCATCAGAGGCATCCTCAAGCACCTTTAGCCTGCATCCCTCAGCATCAGGACTGCTCCATTGTCGCCTATGGCAGTCATCCTGTAAATTTGGATTTTGCTCTAAAATGCTCTGGTGGTCCAGTAACTGTCCAGAGTATACTTTCTGCCCCCCTAAACCTCTAACCTGTTAGACTTGGTCGCCCAACTCCGGCCGGAGTTGTTGAAGTAACTTTAACAAGCTTTTCAATAGTTTCCAACCTTTTTGTTGGCCAGTGCTTGTTTTCGGTTGATTTAAAAGTTATTTATTTCTTTTAAAATCTGTATCTCCGGAACCCTTTAGGGGAGTTCGATGATCCGGGCCTCTAAAAATGTATAAACACATGCTCTATTGTTATAAATTGGTGTCTTGTTTCTTTTGTGTCCTTTGACTTTGTTATTCTGTTTGGATCTATTAAATGCTTTACACATTGTTCCTTTGCTAAGCCTTACTGCTTGCAGCCACGGCTACCCAGGGTTGTGCTTAAGGTTAAGTAAATGTACCTGACTAGACCTAAGATGTTATTTGCAGGAGTACTGCACAATAGGGCTACCCAGCCATATCGAATAGTACACCCAAATCCTCACAGATAGCAACGGCCTTGTGAAGCGAGCAGTCTCTTTGGCTCATAGTTAAAGACATGCATCCCTCATTTTGCCCAACACCATCTCTGCCATCACTCATTTGCCCAACTAAGATATCTCCTCTGCTTCAATTTTCCTCTCCCATGTGCCATTGGTCAGAGGCCCAAAGCAGCGCTACCACAGCAACGACACAGTGGGACTATTGCAAACAAGGAAGGATAGTAAAAAAGCTATAATTAATGTGTAGTTGACTTTTTACTCCCTTACACCCCTGTGCCACTGAACATGTAGCGCTAATAATATCTCCATCCCTGAAAACCAGGCTGTCTCATGACCACTACACTGGGCCATCTCTCCTAGGCCTGAAGCCAGAGCAGGCTGTCTACCCCTTTGTGAAAAAAACATATATGAAAAAAATCCAGCCTCTCGCCCTCTGTTGTTCGGCCCTGTTTCCTGTCCACGAGGGTTACCCTGGCTCTACTGCTAGCAAGGCAAAAGGGCTAGCACCTCCGCTTTTGCTAGAAAGACAGCCAAAATTGGGGTGCTGTCATGACCTACAGCCCTAGCCACTGCACCTTCTGCCCTAATAGCCCTTCTTGTTAAAAAGAAAAAAGTCTCAATATTTCCTCACCTTCCTCAATACATCTCTCTGCAGAAGCGGTCTCAGTCCACTCGTAAATAAAAAAATTAGCCTCCACAGAGCACCCCTTCCTCTGTGCTATTTCTTTGACACTATCAAAGGATCTCGCTCCTTTCCTTTTTCTCCAGGGCCAATCCACATATGCCCCAAGGGTCTGGATGATCAGTTCTCTGTGCCTGAATGTCACCCTGCTGGCCTCCTCCCTATCAACCCCTCTTGACTCACCTGAAAGTATATCTGCATGTACACAGCGGTTGAAGTGGGTGGGATCTGTGAGTGTTGACATGCACATGCTTTTTTCAATTTTACAAAAACCATTCTTATAGCTTTTTGTTTAAAAAAAAAAGCCCACTTCAAAACAGTTAATGCAGACTTTGAGGTGCTTCTGGGTAAAAGTGAAGGGAGTGCATGGTTGAGCGAGGCCAGGTAGGGGTGGGAGAGAGGAAGGGGTTCTCTGCTGTGAAGCCCAGGGAGAGACAGAGAGCTAAAGAACAAACAGGCCTTCTCACCAGAGTGCCTGCGACTTGAAAGAACTGTAAATGTATGCAGTTTGTTATTCACCAATTGTAAAGGCTGCCTGAGACCCAGTATATGCTTTAATTGATGGAGTCACTTGAAGCTTCATGGTGACAAAGATTTATTATTTTTGATAGCTAATGTAAGGGAGTTATCAGCTGAGTTCTGGAAAGTGTACTTTTCACGGATAGTTACAAAAAAGTTTGAAAAAGATTTAGCCTGATTACCTATTTCTAAAATATATATTTTTAGACCGTTTGTTTTAACATTAAATCACTTTACAACAGTCTTTCTTATATTGTATAAAACACAATTTTAAAATAATAACCTGCACATTCACAGTGATTTCTGTTGAAGGCTTATAAATCTGCAAGTCACTATTCTCCGCTCAGCCTACCAGGATTCAATTCTGCGAGTCTCTGACCACTCACACAGACATCTGCAGTGATTTTAAACTGAGATTTTAGAATGTGAGAGGGTGCATTTCCAACTGATTAGTTTAACTACCATTTATTTTTCATTTAGGGTCTGTGTGTTATTTTATATGCAGTTACCTGACAGTGCAAGCAATAAAATGTTATTGCATGATTCATCACAATCTTTACAAAGGAAAGTCTTCCCCAATAGAAAAATATTACAATGAATCATAAATACTATATTAATTAAAACAGCACATAAATTCAGTATGATAAAGAGAATTTGATTTTAAAAGTAAAAAGGTAAAAAAGAGAGTGAAAGGTAATAAAGCACATCATAGGTATATAGTTATCTTTACGAAAGAAAGCAATGCACCAAAGAGGCTGATCAGATAACTCATTTCATGCATGAAAGTGACTGCTAAGGGAGACTTCTGTTATGGCCACTAACCCATGGCCGCTAGGATGCTCTAGGAGGACCCTCAAAGAGTGTCCCTAAGTTCAGTGTGGTGTAAACAAAATATAGACTAAAAAGAATGAGAAGCTGAGCGAAAATAGTTGTACAAAAGCAAATGGCTATTCCTAATAAAAGAAAGAACAAGTGCAAGCAAGAGAAGTCAAGAGAACAAAGTCTCCTACAATAATGTGGCATGTGCAGAAGGACTCTATTTTAACTACTGACCAACAGTTACTTATTTGCTCTAAAACGAATATCCGGGAGACAGTATCAATGAGATTAGTCCACTCTCTCCAGTCTTAGTGATATTGTTTAGCAATTTTTGTAGCTGGTAAGACCACTTTCCGAATTAAGCTAGATAAGTCGGTTCTTTCAATGTAAAGTCCAGATTCCTGGCTTGGATGCAAGTTCTTATACCTTGGCTTAAAAAAAGAGGTTTGAGTAAAGTATGAAGTGTGTTCCTCAGTGTTGGGCAACAGTGGCGTAATGAAACTTAAGGGGGCCCCACTGCAAAGTACCTGTAGGGGGGCCCTACCCCGTTGGACCCAGTCAGGGGCCTGTAACCTGTGCATTCTGTACTGTGCTGAGGGGGTCCCCTGAGGCTTGAGTGCTCCCCTTTCACTGTGGGGGCCTTTTTTTACGCCACTGAAACAACAAAGTGAATGGTTAAATGATTCAGTTTTGTAACTGCAGAGCCTGCAGTTGGTAATCATGGAAAGGGAGTACCATTTAGGGTTCATCTCTTTAATCTTAAGGGCCACCAACCTTGCAGTCATGATTTGTGACAGGCAAGCTTTCCCAGTCACGCACTTTAAGTATGGCTGTTATGTCATCGGATGCGGATGATTAACATAAGACGCTGCCACAGCTGCTACCACTGGTGTGCTATTCAGTTTAGCCAAGTCTGTTATCATACAAATGGATCTGATCTGCCTTTTTAGAATCAATTTAAAGGCTGATTGCGTAAGGAGCAGAGTGTCTAAAACTAGCTGATGAATTTGAAGAGGCTGAAATGCTGTGACCAGAAAGTGCGACCAGGGGTTTGTTTTTGAGTTAGAAATAGGGCACATTAAAGATTTCAGCGTATTAGGCGGCGCCTTAGCTACCCTGTAGTTATATTTTAAAAAGGCACCCATATGGGCCCACTTCTGGTTTTCTAGACCTAGTTCTAATCTTACAAGGCAGCCTCTGACATAGTGGGGCAACTTGAGCACTCTCTTATAAGCGTTTAGTTGAAGTTGGTCAACTGATTTGATGAGCTGCCCTGGGAAGGCTTTGTGGCCATAATTTAGTGCTGGCAAAAGATTAGTTCTAAGCACTTGTTTGATGAGAACTGAGGAGGGCTCTCTATTGTGTTGCTAGGCTGACATAGTCTTGAAGTTATCAATTCACCCTTGGTTTTAAGATGGCAGAGGTGGATTCTAGTGCTCCTGTTCGCTTTAAGCCACACCCCTAGATACTTGTATGATTTAGCCCTGATGATCTTCAGGGGCCCCGTAGTCCAGTAATGCCTCAGGTTTTTTAGCGCATTCCCAAAGGTTACTACCTTCCTTTTTGAGACATTCACCCTCATCTTGTTTGTTTCGTTGTAGTTGTGGAGAGGAGATAACGTTTTTGAAGTTACCTGACAGTGAAAAGTACAATGCAACTCCTGCAGCATATTTTGTTCTTTTAGCCACGATTTTGAACCCCTCCATCACAGCGGTCACGGTCACATGGTTTTGGCCATACTTCAAGTGCTGCTTGTAAGTGAAGGCAAGCTGGAAACATGCCAAATAAGGTTGTGCTTGTGGGCCATCTTCATTTACAAGAACTTGCTAAAGCATGTGACACCCCCTCTCACCCTCCTCCACAAACACACACACAAACCATTGGAATATAGCCGCAGGCCACCAGGGAGCGCACCTCACACTTTGAAGACCGCTATTGCTAGAGCAGGTTTTTAATTAGAATTTATTAATGAGTGTTTATGTATTTTGAATAATGAGTTATGTAGAAAATGATATAATGTAAAAAAATAATTCATGCATTTGAAAATGTGACCTCGAAGAATGGCCACCAATGTTCATGAAATGTACTAATTATTGATTCATATTTATGAAATATTGAAAATGTACTAGACTAATGTACTAGGTCCTACTAAGGGTTATGAAGTATGCTCTAGCTTTATTAATTGTAGGCCTTAAATTTAGTGAGTGTCTTGGCCTATTTTGCAAGGCCCTCATGCAGAAGCTGTATTTCTTAGCGGTTAATAAAAAAATGCTGACAGAGTGAATGAAACTGTGAAATGTCCATTGTCTTGTTAAAAGTGCTTAATGGAAGTTTTTCGTGAGAATGGACTGCAAGGAGATGATGTTCCTGCTAGTGTAACATTTTTGGTGTAATGTGTGTGAGATGTACTTTCCCAGGGCGAGAACAATGAAGATACTCACTGGAGCTGAAGATGCAACAATATTGTTACCTGACGAGCCGGATGAGGAGAACATCGTAAAGTGGACCAATCAACTGCATGAGAAGAACGAAATATTAGAATTCATAGATTTGGTATAGAAATGTTATTGTCTGAAGTATAAATGTACTATTAACTGACCAATAGAGAATTAGGGGATAGTTTAGGTCAGTGGTTCCCAACCTTTTGAATTCTGTGGACCCTCACTTTATCATTACTGGAACTCAGGGACCCCCACTGAATCATTATTGGAATCCGGGCCCCCCCCCCTCACATAGTCATTACTGAAAGCAGGGGACCTAATCTGTTAATATTATTTAATTTTCTAAGTAGTCGCGGACCCCCTGAGGAGGCTTCGCAGACTCACAGGTGTCCCCGGACCACAGGTTGGGAACCACTGGTTTAGGTGACTTTGATATCACAACGCGACAGAGGAGAATTACTGGGAGCTGCAGACTTGAGACTAGAGACTTCAGATTCTAGAAAGACTTGAGATTAGAGAAGAAATCGAGATTCATATGACATTGGGCTCATACCCTCTGACTGAGAGCCTGATGCTTTGCTGATTGACTGATGACCTGATGTTATGTTTTATGCTTTTTCTTTCTAGGTTCCAACTGTGCTGTTTTGATAAGTCCATAGCTAGATGTTTTCCAAATGTGTGTTTCTAAAAAATTTTTGCATGAAGCCCAACACGCTGATGCTAATCTGGTGTTAGTTAAGTGTTCTCATATGTGACTGACGATTACAGGGACTAATGATTGATGAATTACCTTGCTGAATTCCGTGTATGTTATGTCTTTGTTGCAACTGACTTTGCTATTGATTTGCACTGTAGCTCTAGAATGTGTTGTGGTTCAAGCTTTGATTAGAATGTGTTTCTTTCACCGTTTTGGACAACCAGTGTTGTTTTTATATGTATTTTATCTGATTTTGAGATTAATCTATATGGCCGGAGCTTTGTTAATATAGGGAAATAAACTTACTAAACTTTTATGAAAGGTGTGGTTATTCATGGCTGAAAGGTCATGATGCATGACAATTACTGACTCCATTGATTATTGATTTATTGATTCTTAAAGGTTATTGATTATTGTGTTTTGATTTATTGATTATGTACCGGAGCTATGGCAAGAACTTCTTAATTGCGAGTCAAAAGGTTCATCGACCTATTCGCGTCTCCTTGTAAGTTTACTTATTAAGGTCTGACACGCTAACACTGGTCTATAGCAAGTTAGTTGCTATTCTTATTATTGATGCAGATGGTGTATTTGTGATTTGGCAGTAAATGGAGAGCATGAAGTCAAGTATGTATACCATACTATAATTAGTTGTACTAGTGCGTTATTGGATGGGAATAATGTTGCTAGAGAGAGTACAGATCTGTACATTTTAGGACATGATTACTCATGCTGAGCCATTGACTTTAGAAGGGAGAGTTCAGTAAAGGTTAGCCAGAGGAAATTAAGAAAAGAGATGAAAGAAGACAATCACTTTGTGGTACTCCTGAAGACAATTGTTTGGGGAATCACATGTCATAGATATAATGTAGAGGCCCACCCGGACCAGGATGTTTTCAGTAGCTCTGCCAGGGTCTTCCTAGGTCATCCACCACTTATGGCAACCAGGCCACCCCAGAACATCGTGACATCACAGAAAAGACCAGTGAGATTTAGAAAACATAGGTGTAACGTGACACGGAGAAGGATGCAACAGCAGCACAATCAAATCTGAACTAATGTTGTCGCACTACCTGATTTTAAATAAAAAGTGGGAGGCGTGGTTAGTAGCCTTACTGAGGTAACCGTCATGTGGGTAGGGACAAGAATGGAGAGGACCTCAAAGTAGTTTCAGGTGGTGAATAACACTTCTAGTTACAAGATAGCCTGAATAATGCTAAGGTTCTTAAAACTGCATACAAACTTTGCAAGTTATTTTCGCTTCTCATAGTTTGTACAATAGTCTATACTTGTTAATACATACTATACCCAAAATAAAGTATAATAATAATTATCATCATGATCAAAAGCTAATGATTGTGCCTGGTAGAATTCATGTTCTGTGCAAATGTTTAAGCATTCCAGCACGAAGATGTGGAAGGAAGATCGGTGGGCGTCTTAACTTCCGCTGACATTTGACATTCATTGAGGGTGATGGAAATTTTAGCAAAGCTATCATCAATAGCGATGTTTTGGAAAAAAAATCTAAATCTGCAAACGTGGCAGGTAGGGGTTAAATTCCCTATACTTTCATTGAAAAAAATGACAGGAACCAAAGAGACATTCAAAGACTACATCTCCCGACATGACAGGGGGACGGAACCATTGCTCAGATCATACCAAAGCCACCCGCTCCGTGTAAAGACTCCCGAAAAGCCTTGATATGGTGATATTTTCGTCAGGGATGAGGAGTGTTTTCTTTCTAAACTGAGCAGGCGAAGCCGAGCGTTTCTCAATTCAAATTTATCCTTCTCTCCCCCTCGCAGACAAAATGGTCTGATCCAGGAAGCCGGGCAGCCATCTTGGACGGACTAAGCAGAGGCTGGGGTGCAGCGGGGATTGCATCTATCCCGGGAGGAGGAGCGGGCAGCAGCGGCAGTAGCAGCAGCAGGCAGTGCGTGCTTCAGCTCACCATGGCCGCCACCGACATAGACAGGTTCTCGGTGAGTACTGCAGACTCCGGGTCCGTTCGCATTCGCCGGTGCCGCCCCTCCATGCAGGCTACGGATCATGTGGATATGTCACTCATGAGCTCTGCTGTTTTGCAGATGGCAGGGAGGTGGAGGACACATTTGTAATTTTTTTAGGCTTGATACTGTGCGTGCGTGGCTCTTCCCCGGGTCCACTAATTCAGGCTCCAGCTTCTTCAGTGGAAAGGATTGTAACTGTAAAGAATTGAGCACCTCTTCGTTTCGCTTACGCCTCCTGGGTGAGGGGTGCTTTCATACATCACATTACCTGACTTCTCTACGCGTTGTGCTTGGTAGATTGTGGTTATAAGATGGTCATACACGCGAAGGGTTCAAGTTTTTACAGCATTGCCACGCTAAGAGGTTGACAGAAAGTTAGTGTTTTGACCAGGCTGGCTTGATTTCTTGTCTGAGACACGGGGAACGCCACTGAAACTGTTTTCCTAGGTCTGACACTGAGATCTGTTGCGCCAAATGTTTCTAAATGGTGTACTTCGTTTGTATGTCAGGGTTGTAATTTGACGTGACTACCTCGATCGCTTTGATGGTTGTATTCTAATGTCGCAGCAGTTGGCATTTTTTATATAATTCAGTGCCTTTTTTTCAATAGAGTTAGTGTAATTCAGGACAGGCTCCTCTGATGCTAGGCTGTAGCAAGGGTGCCAACATCTGCGGCCCCTCCCCCAACTCCAAACTCCCTTCTGCAGAACAGCTGTTTCCAGTACTCTTTGGAGTGGGGGTAGGAGGTTGGGAGGACTGGGTAAAAAAAAATCGCTGTACATACATTTTACAATGAACTCGCCGTGGTCCCCGCGCAGCCCCCTCGTCCGATGACAGCAGCATCCTGTGCAGTGGAAGTGCAGACTGGGAGGGTGCAGTGGAGCCCAGGGCGGTGCTGATGAGTGTCCAGGGCTCTTTATGGCGTGGGTGAGTCGGTGGCCCTGCCGCTGGCACCAGCACCGGCGGATTCAGACGCTGTGCTCGCTTTGATGTGAAGTTGTCGCTTGGAAGCAGACATGCTTTTCATTGTACAGCAAATTAGAATCATGCAGGGCTGCGGTGACACTTGAATATTCAGATGTTTGCAAGCTGCAAGGCACTGCCGTCCAAAAAACTTGTACAACTGGTACATGATATTTGTGGGGAAAACGCACCCAACTTGGGTTGAATGTGTGTAAGCGTGTAACCATTGCAGTCTTGTTCGTGAGCCCGGGCATTGTGGTATAGCGCTGTGCACTGCAGTTTTATGTACTTTACTTCCTTGAAATTTCTTGTGTCCACAACAGTAGGTAGTTACCCACGGGCTTGTTTGTCTTGACATCCTATTGTTTTTTCGATACCGTGTGTGACCATTAGCAGTGTTTACAATGTACTAACACTACAGACGAGAGGCTCCTCCCTCGCTGTCAAGTTACTCTTTGAATATACAATCAATCTAAAATTGAGCCGCTCGACCACGTCTCCCTGTCTATGTTGTTACTTAACTTTGCTCATTACCCTAACAAATTTACACTCCTCTTACAAGTGTGGAACTGCCTCGGCATTTTCTACATATTTTGCTGCACCTGCATGGGACATTAGACAAAAATGTTTCCTACGCAGACTAAAGTATCTGTCGTGCTCACACGATCCTTTGGAACATTTGCTTGTCTGATGTCTGGATAAAGACCACGCAGGTTCTAAAGCTCCTCTATTTCTTTGGTTTGTCTCTAAAAGAGAAACGATGTTTCTTAACTAACAGATCGTTTTCCCAGTAGTCAACTGAAAATCAGTTCAAACAGCGTGTTTGCGAATTTAGATGTAGCTCTTGAATTTCCTCAAATAAAATACATTTCATAATTGTATTTGACAATTTCATAATCATATCGGAGAAAAATATTGTCATTTAGTTGGTAGGTCAGTCCAATATTAATTTCACCTGTGTACACCAGACATTGGTCTGCTAAGAATAGGGGTTTAAGTGTGATGAAAAAGGTGGGGGGTCACGAAAGAGGGCGTGTCCAAACAAGTGACAGAATGCTTTGCAAAAGGCGTGACCTACATAATTCAATGCGTGACTTAAAACATGTAGGGCCATATGTACGAACACATTTTCCCATAGACACAGAATGGGTAAAACCCTTTGCTACATCTGGCCCGTAATCTGTTAATCCTGTTCTTCACACAGCCTACTTCCTGAATAGTATTTGGGTACCTGTCCGCTAGCCTTTTGTTACTGCATCTAGGCATATCATGCACAGTAACAGATGTACGTCTAAACACACCAGACCTATCGACCTTGCTATTGCTTGTTATCATATATCCGAGTAACAATGATATTGTTGTGACAAATACAAATTGAAAATGCTTATTTTTTTAAGACTGAGGTCCGTGTAAGGGCTGATGGTCTTAGGAGTGCTGCAGTCACTTCTGTTCTCCCCATCACAACACGTTCCTCTGCAGCCTCTTTGTTAGACACGTACACCCTTTTTCTCTGCACATTTTTCGGAAATCCTCCATCTGCAAATTTCACACCTTTATCTCTTTTCTCTGCCTCCCTCTCTTCTTTTTCGGCATGTACTTCCTTGCATCTCCTACACTTCACCTTCCCCACACTTCCACCTGTACGCACTTCATTTTATGCACCCTTCATTTTCTTTCCACAGCTTTGTACGTCCTTCACACACTTACATATATACTCACAATTACAAGTGGCACGTGTGACCATTGCTTTGTAAATAGGCCAAGGATTCCATTTGCATTTACTCTGAACACCTTTATTACCGCCTGACAGGCACTGTGAGAATCTCACTCTACGTTCAGCCTCAATTCCAAAGCGCTTAATTGTGGCCAGTTACAAACACCCACAACCTGAGCTCACATACAAACCTACAGTTGGCCCAGTGCTCACAGTACGCACAACACATTAATACACGGCATTAAAAAACTACGGAAAGACAATATTCTGGAAAAAGCAATACTCATAAGGATGTGAATTAAGTAAATTGTGCAATCTAAACAGGAGCTACGTCCCTAGTATGGCTTACCTTAATGTTTTGTGCGATCATGAAGATATTTGTTGAAAAGTCGATCAGTTTTTCACCCTTAAAGAACTTATGTATATGCAGGGCCGGACTGGCCTATAGGCTTGTAAATATTTTAGGATTTCTGCTACCCAGACCAAATGACATGGCCTCGTTTTCTTAGCACCTTCGTATTAACAATTTTTTTAACCCTGTTCTAGAGACTTATAGGGCTAAAACAAGCTTGCACAATTGAATTGAATCTTCTCTTATTTGTATATTAAAACCTTTACTGATAACAGAAATTATTATTATATGTATCTCACCTTATGCTCTCTCTCCCTACCAAACATGAACAATAAAACATTAGACAAAACAATTGTGCAGCTGAAATGATTGACCCCCTGTCTTGGAATACAGAATCTATATAGATGTAGTTAAAAGTTGGGGAGGCCTTACAGAAGATCAGACTGGACTTCATATAATTCTTCCAAATTATGTTTTCCATTACTTTATTAATGACTTTCATAAGTTTAGTGAAGCCACTAACTAGCTGGATAGCTGCAGTATTAAAACACAGTGTAATGACATAATTACAGTGACAAGATCCCAGTCTCCAGGAAGATGGTTTAAACTTTAACTTTTACACTGAAGTACTGTGTAGCAGCATATATGTGCAGTAGTGTCTTGTGCATACCCACAGAATCTACATGTCACAGCATTATTCTTGTGCTCCCATATTTGATGAAAACTCCCTGCACCTAATAACCCAAAGCGCAACCTTACTTACTCTCGTGATTTTTAAAGGAATCAATCTTTCCTATATGGTTGTATTTTACCTTAAGAGTTTGGATTTACAATTGAGTTTTTTTAAGCAAATACTGAGTAGGCTAGGTCAAATGATTTGGCAAGCAGCTGTTTCAGAATGTTCCTAAAGTGCAAGTAGGAGTGTGCTGAGTCCCACACTTAGCTCATATTCAGCAAATCTAGTGCTTTAGAAATTGATAAAAACCACGGATTTGGGCTAGGGTTGCGATTAGCTTGCAGTTTTTGCCAAAGATTAGTTTTAAAAAAATTCTTCCTCGAATGTCAACAGAAACAGTAAAAGCACAAACAGCTTTTGAATTAAGGTTTGTTGCAAGAGAGTGAAATTTAAAGGTATCTGTGTTTGGTATTACAATCAGCAGATAGAATAGCGTCCCAGACAAGTTAGATTCTAGTCAGCCGTCCAGTTTACCTATGGAGATATAACAGCCATACATCCGAGAAGGACTACATTTAACTTCATCGACCTCTCACAGAGGTGTCAGATCTACTAGCTACTCTTTTGCTGGGCACAATATTGGAAACGTCAGCAGCTCATCCCTCCTTTAGGAACGAAAGCAAAGGCCTAAATTTAGTTTAGTTCAACACAATAAATCACTTTCCTCTCTGGCTTCTCATTATTCGAAATATGACATTACAATTATATGTTGTCTCCAAATAAACTGTTGGCACTACATTACTTGCCCATAACAGCTTAATTCTTTGAAGTACATCAGCCGTTTGATCTGGTAAAATAGTTTCTTTGGCATGTTTTGGAGTATTGATACTGCATTGCCAGCTAAATTAAGACGCATCCCCGGCCGTTATATTGGTCCAGCAAAGTGCCATGAATTGGCGCATTTATCATTTGTTATTGCAAAAAGTGTTTGTACTTTTTTGTTACAAGCGCACTTTAGAAAATGCGCCGCAGTTATGCTCCCTCATCTGTTTGCATGGACACTCATTACCAGCTTTTCGTTGGTGTTAACGGGGGTTTAAAAAGGCACTAAGGGCCAGATGTAGCAAAGGGTTTTTCCCATTCTGTGTCAATGGGAAAATGTGTTCGTACATATGGCCCTAAATCCTGGCAATGACCTTTGGAATGATTAAGTAAATGGGATACTGAATCGAAAAACAGGGGGAATTAATATGTTTGCAGCAGTAGACCACGTGCTGACTTGTTCGGCTGATATTTACTAATGCAAGGTGACGTGTTTTCCGATTGGGATTCACCACACCCCCCTTTGCCCTTCAAAACTCCCCCACGGAAGCGCCTTAATCGTCTCCCGAGCGTGCGGGCACCCCCAGCCCTTGCATTACTGATTCTTGCCTCGGTGTGCACCGTGCTAGAAAGCAAGCCTGCAGAAGTAGGGTTGTCGGTCTTCGGTGAGTCAGAGGTCACACCTAGCACGCGAAGCATTTCCTGTATCGAAGCCTCGAGACATTCATAGCGCCCGCGATGCCGCTCTGCCGTGAACACTGCCACGCCAACCTCTCACAGGAAAGAATGCATCGGAAAATAAAATCCCCGATGATGTACATCCGCCGCGCCTCGCAGCCTCTTATCAGTGGATTGCACCCAAGTGTCGAGGCTCAAGCTTAAGCTCAGTGAAAGCGCATTTTTAGAAACCCTTTGCCCCTGCAATAGTTCAAAGGAACGCCGAATGAAGTGTAGGTCTTCTCGACTTCCGTTATCACATTGTGCCGCTATAAGAAGAATTTGCAGGGGATTAGCTCCAGTCCTAGCCTCTACCTGTCCGTTGTAATACTTTGATGCTTCCCCTTGTGAAACAAAATAAGGCATTTGGAATCGCGCGCCCCTGCCCGACCTCTTGTATTAGTACACAATGACTGAGGGCGGTACACATGAGCCAAGGGCCTGATTAGATTAGGTTGGGATTACTTCACCTCCCGGGGCAGGAGGAGGAAATGTTGCCCTTTTTAGGATAGAGATTTTGAATCCAGGAGTCTTGTACGAAGGAAGTTATTTTGGAGGAGTCTAGCATCTGCATCCTGGGTGTTAAACGTGGACACACTTGGGGAGATTCAAGCCACCTGATGATTTTTGTGCACAGTCTGGGTTAGAAGAACGTGTAGCTGCCGGCCTGCCCACATAAAAAATACTTTATTGAACAGGGGAGTAAGGGTTCCACTTAATTCCTCTGGAAAAGTGATTGGCGCTCTTGACACTATTGTACTTGCTAGGATAGCCTTTGGGATGTTTTAACCCTGAAAAGGCCCGATTCATCGTACGTGTTTGTGCACACGTGCCTGATAATGTAATACATTACCTTCCCCGGCCTTCGAGTGCCCTTGTGTGCTTGCTGGCCCTCGTACACCACTCCCCTCTGTAGTTTCTCTATTAGTGGTTAGAACGAGACCTGCACCGTCTCGGTTGTCACGTGGGGCTTTTCGCTTTCTCTTTGCGTAGCTATCACTTTATTACAGTGTTTTACCTCCGGTGATGCAGGGCCCTCTCCTCACTAACCAGAATGGCATCGTAGCAGTACTTAAAGGAGTCAGCTTATCATCCTCCCAGCGCCCACTCTCCCCACTTCAGTTGATAGTATAGCCGAGCCCCCTTTTACAGGAAGCCGTATGTTTCAGTTGCACACCAGCGTTTAGGAGGCCAGAAAGGTGAGGTCTGTTGTTACAACATACCTTCACAGGCATTCTGTACGTAGTGGAGCTGCATACCTTCAGCTGCCTTTTCAGTCACTGGATTCCCTAGTTCACACCGTATTTTCATCAATTGTGGCTCTAAAATGGAACTAATTAGGTCAAAGGGTGACCACTCACTTGCTCTGTCTCCTTCTCAAAGTTTACCTTGTTGGCGAATTGCTTGCTCTAGTACTTGAAGTCCCAGTTGTAGCCACATCTTCCCCATTTGGTTCCTCAGCATGATCCAGGACAAACAGCTGCATCTCCTTATACCTCTTATTTTATCTGCCCAAAAACTGGCAGTGCCCAGAAGCGTGGTAATGCCAGTGAGCTTCCTAAGAGCACGACCTCCTTGCCAGCTGGCATCACATGCCGTGTACTCTTTGTGGCTAGAGCAGTTCTGCATGTAGAGGGCCTCATCTCCAGATGGCCACCGACCTGGGCACCCCGCGAGGTTAACTTAATATATTGGGCCTGCTAGATGAGTTTGAAAGCATTCTGGTGCTCTCCTCTTTCCGCGGGTTGATTTCCTGCGTCATTTTGCCCTTTCATATTGGATGGAGTTTCTGAAGCATCTTCGTGGTCAAATCAATAAAAACAACTTTTGGAATTATGAGACGTAACAGAACGTCTGTAATTAACTCTGTTTATTTTAGATCTTGAAACTAGTAACATATTTAAACTGAACTCCTTGTTGCTAAAACAACAACCCCTTCGGTTACTGTGGATTGAGTTCTATGTATTTGAGTAACTGGTACTGGTCTATACATTTTTGTGTAAAGCATTTTAAACCTGCACCTTTCTGCTTAAGTAAATTATGTGACCCCTGGCAAGTTATGGTATGTGACACTCTGCTCTCTTATTTGCGAAAGATTTGACGCGCTTAACTGGGAAATCACCATCACGTTGTGCATGATAGCTGATTTCAAAATCTTTTGGTTTTTTTTAAACAACTAAATTTCCTGTCAGAAAAATAGACTAGGTACAATATAATACCGTCATAGCACCTGTTTTGCTCTATTTGATTTTGTACATTTGTGCTCGGTTTAAGGAATAATCCTAACCTAATTTTAGTGTTATCGAGCAGTGCCTCCGAAGTTTACGACAAAGGCTGCGCACTGGCAGTAGTGGAATGAAGTCCGCCAGGAGAATGGCAGTCCTGGGTAGCTTCTAATTGATCTCAGACTTTTGTTGAAATGTGAATAAACTTGTAATACTATAATTCGCCCGCCTTGAGTAAGGGGGGGGGGGGGGGGGGGGCGAGCCAACTCCCAGTTCTCGCTGGGCCATTTCAGTTTGCGAGGAATCTCACTATGGTATTTACGGCCTAGTTCAAAGCGAAAACTGGTTTAACTGGCGAGGCCGCGTTTTTTCACAAACGCAGACGTGGTGTGCTTGTTTATGTGGCATGGCTTGAATGTTGATGCGGCTGTAGATAAGTGCCTCTGAAAAATGTGTTAGGCAGCCTACTTTTCAGCTCTTGAAGGGTATTGTGTTACTCTGTGCCTTTTGCAAGTGTTCGAGACTGCTAATGTTTGTAACTTTGTTTCTGTTGTAACGAAGCCTGTTTTTACCTATTGTAAAGTGCTCGAGCACCTTTGGGAATTGTCCGCGTTATAGTAAAATGCATAAATAAATATATTTGGAAAAGAAAATTAATGGAACAGACCAGACCCTTTTAAAATAGTCTAGCCACTCGAGTCAAGGGCCTGGAAATAGTTGGTATTGTAGTTGGTTTTGGAAGTAGCCACTCGGTTTACCCTGCTGCAGCCCATTTAGAGTCCTCATTGATTGAAGGGCCAAAGCTTTGAGAATTCAGTTCAGTATGGCGGTGCAGGTCTTAAAAACCATCTCGGCTCCTCTAGCTCCTTGTTAGAATAGTTGTACGTTTTTAGTGGCTCAATAGATTTAGGTAGTTAAGAAATTCTTAACTTGTTGACACCTGCATTTCAGAACAATCAATAATTCCATTACATCTGTTTTTTAGGGTCGGTCGTGCGAGGGCACGCCCTTGCGTCTCGTATGCGAGACACTGTTGTGTTCAGTTCGTCGCTCACGATTTGTTGGTTTGCGTGGCACTCTTCTTTCAAGCCTCGTAATTCCTCAAGGCATGTCTGGCATCATTTCTGTTGTTCTGTGTGGAGCAGGGATCAAGCACTAATTGATTTAATCTTAGAGTGCCCGTCTACTTCTCCCTACGTGATCGAGGTACTATTTTGTTCTAACTTCCAGTGCCATGCAAACAGAAGGCTTGTGACTGGCAAAAACGTGCCCAACAGGATAAACAAAATTTCAAAGTTTTATTTTTTAAAGCTAACTTGTTAAGTCTTCATTTCTCGGACTCCATATATATATATATATATATATATATATATTTTTTTTTTGCTCATGGGCGGTGTTGCCAAAAAATGACAAGTAAATTGTTCGAAATATGTTAGACCTATTGCATTGCAAATGCTTGTTAATTGTGAGACAGATTAGTGTATCACCTTCAGTGATGTTTTGAAGGGTTATGCTTGTGTATGTTAGTAGAAAGGCTGTGTACGCAATAGTGCACAGTTTTGAGTTCTTTTTATGTGGTCATTCTCCATTTAAATACATATTGCATTTGTGCTTGACTGTTTTCTCAGAATCCTAACGACACTTTTGATGAGTATTTTTCAAGCTATAAAGAAACCCTTCCAAACATTTACAGACTTCTACAGGCTCTGTTTCAGCTGTTTGTGTATATTTGCCATATAACAGCTGCTGCCTGCATTTTGTTCATGATTTTCATTTTTTAAACCTGCATGGAAACATGAACTTTTTTCTACATAATAATCCCAGAATGCTGTGCAGGAGGGTTGAAATATGGGCGGAGGATGATTTGGCATCCTAGGTTTGGCAATGTTGCAGAGTTTTCCACCTACACCTATAAATCACTCTACAAGGTAGAGACAGTGACCAAGACCCTGGATCTGGATGGCGACTATATCTGAATTATGGACAACTGAAATGAAAATCCACCTGATGCCTTACTAGGGACTTTGTTTCCACCTGACCCCGTGGACTAGATGGGACTCTTCGGGGCCCGTGACGCTGGCCCTCTAATGCTTTCTGAGCTCTATTTCAGGGAAGATCTGGACTCCACTGCTGCCTCAAATGTCCTGCAAGACAGTCAGGAGACCCTGAGGCTTAGAAGCATGGGCATGAAGGGTTCTGCTGGATGGGAGCAAAAGGTCTGCTCAGAAAGCTACCACCAGCAGATAAGGAGCACCAGGAGAGAAGACTGGCATAGGGAGCCACTAAAACCAGGTTCCTAGAAAGTGTACTCTTTAGAGGCCAGGGGGTCTGTTGAAAGTGCTCCATGTGGCCAGAGCTCGCCACCAGGAGCAAAATGAGCCCAAGATTGAGGAAGTCAGCCTATGGGTGCTCATATTTTGTACTTTTAAATATTATCTATTTTAATCTCCCAACAACAAGAAACAGCATGTGGTGCTTAGCCATAATCCTGCAATATATCCCAAAAGTGAGCTAGTGCCAGGAGGTCTGCGCAACTCTGTTTATTATCCCCCTGGAAGAGGGCGTGCATGGTGTCTCCGTAAGGAGACAAAAGAGGCCTTGCCAGGACAGCCTAACATTCATTTCTTCCTCAGGGACCCCATCCCCCAAGGCAAGAACATTGAGGAGAAGGGGAGTGGTGCTACCTTACTGCCTCCTGCTTCTCCCGACTAGGGCCATTGGGGAAAACACAGAATCGGAGCATGCGATGGGAGCTGGCAAGGCAGCGTGGGCTCCTTGCGCTGCACCAACATTCCCAAAGGCTGTGGGCACACTATTGAAAACAACAAAGGAAAACACAGGTGGAGCAGAATTGACTAAGAACAGTGTGAGAGGCCCACTGTTCTAATATTCACTGCACCGGCAAGAGAGAGGGGAGCTTTTTACATAAGTCTTTCTTCTTGTGGTACCCCAAGGAGAGGCAGGGGCACCACCAACGATATTTGAAGTGTTGGGTGGGGGCTGCAGTTGTTGCAGCAGTCCCACAGGAGTGTGGAAAGCAAATCAACCCTATGTCTTCTTGGTCATAGGATTCATGACTTGGGAAGAGACTTTACCTTTTCAAGTACTTCTGGAGCTTTGCTGTACAGCCTGGGAGTGTTGGGACCGCTAGTGGTTGGTCCTGTGGCTGCAGTTTCTGTGGCTTTGTAGCATAAAGAATGACTCAGACCTGTTATTTAGATTTGAAATGCTTTACTTAAAGTGTTTTATTGACCATGATCGAGATACATTGCAATGTTAATATTGATAGTAATGATTGCATTTAAATATGTTTTTTTGATTCCACTAGTTTTAATAGGGATTCCCAGACTTTTCATTATTGTTTTTTAACTAATGTGACCATGCATCGACAAAGCCAGTATTATTATAAGGCCTGCCTTATATTTTAATGTGGCGACCCCCTTGACCAAGCTAATAGGCTTGCTATATATGATAATATGGTGACCCCCCTGACAAAGCCAATAAGCTTACCTTATGTTTTAATGTGGTCACCCCACTACCAAGGTAATAGGCTTGCTTTATGTACCGATCTGGGGTTCCCGTTAATAAAGATAATAGCCCTGCTTTATTTAAAATGACATATTAAATTGCTGTGTATTATCTGATATAGGTAGAGAGGTATAGTGATTGAGAGGGCATGACTCACTAGTTGTTAAATGTAATTTGAGAATGTCACTAAAAGTGTTTTCATCTACCTGCTTTATATATTTGTAAATTAATGCATAGTATTTAGTAGTGTATGTGTAATGAATGTACTTGTTTTTTTTTCTCTAAAGAAAAAGGACTGACTAGACAATCATTCATTGAGGTGTTGTGTGCCAGTGAACGGCACTAGTCCAGGCTACCTCGCCTGAGTAGTCCTTAGAATACTCTGCTTCTCCACCCAGAGAGAGTCAAGTGCCACAATGGGGCACTTGGTTCCCAGTAAGGAGACAATTGTGGTCCTATTTCTTGTGAAGGTCTTGCATACTTCACAGCTAATAACCCAACTTCTTACTTTGGTGTAGACTCTGGCCACAGTTGCTTACAGCTGTGATACCGGATTGGTTTATTTGTAGAAGAGGATTTGCTTTCACTTGTGTGCATCAAATACTCTGAGTAGCAGCTCCTTACAAAGCAAGGTGATTGTGATTCAGTTCACACAGTTGTCTTAGCCACCAAAAGCATCAGTAAATGTTCTCCGTGCATTACTCATAAAAGTGTTCCTATTTAAAATTAGTGAAACACAATTCTTGTTTCCACCAATGGATTTAGGAATACTAGGCAAGATTGACATTTCATTTTGGAAGATATCACATTTTTCAGCCATCACTGCTTGCCACATTGTGTATGGTCATGCTTTGTTTTTGCTTTATTTTGATTTCTTAATCTGAAAAGAGCACACATTATAAGAAACTACTGTGTTGCCAGGACAAAGTTAGACATCGTTCATAGACAATACATGTAGATGGGCTCCAGCACAATAGGAACTTGCCATAGGCCGTGCTTGGCTTATGCTGATTGGTAACCTCGCAATTTTGCTTATTTTGTTGGTATTACTGCCACTTTGTGACTCCTAAAGTTTTTTGCAGGAGGCAGATCATAGGTTTTTTCAAAATAGTGATAGATAGTCATGATGTGTTTTTTTGTTGCTGACTTATGAGCCTCTTAATGGGTTGTCATGGTACATAGTTAAATCCTTCCCCACTGGCAGAGTTGTGAGAAGTTCACAATTTTGTGAAGTGACAGAATTTGGCACAATTACACTGTTGTGCATAGGCTTAGGCCCAAAAGAAGTCTAGGGGAGGATTTGTCTTTTTTAAAGTAGGATTGAGATGTTTTCTTGCCTGTCTTGACCTTGAGCAAAGTTGGCCTACTTTGTAAAAACTACATAACCGCATCACAGAATGCCTGACTTTGCGTTTTGATTTGGCTATAGTTCTGGAAAAGCGGATCACAAGAAGGCTGCTCAAGAGGACGAGCACTAGTAATATACTCAAGTTCCATTATGCAGAAAACGAGATAAACACATGGATCGTATTCTTGAAGCTGATTGGGGGAGGTAGTGTAACCAAATTCAGTAAGCATTGTCAAAACCAGTAGGTCTGGGTTTAATCTGCTAATCATGCATATAGTGTTAGCCTGCTAGAGTGAGGTATCTAACCGGAGCGGACACAGAGAGCTATAATTGTGAAATTGCCATTCGTGCCATTCAGTGCAAATACTCAAGTGGTTACACCCGGGAAACATCACTTACCATGCAGTGAATACAACGAAATGCATTTACCGCGATGCATTTACAGTGCATATGCGTTTACCATGCATGGCTTTACCACATATGCCTTTACCACGAATATACCTTCACCATGCATGCCTTTACAACAAATCTTGTTGGAAAGGAATGAATGGTAAAGGTGTATGCGTGGTAAAGGTTTTAAAGGTAAATACAGGTAAGTATTAAGTGGGTTGAATGATCGATCTATCTATCTAGTGTTTAGGGTGGGTAACAGTTATTGGTGGTAATTGCATTTTTAAGTTTTAGGGTGGGTATGGGGTAAGGGGTGTTTAGGTTTTAGGGTGGGTATGGTTTTTTGGGTGGTAAGGTAATTTTTACAGTTTAGGGTAGGTAGGGTTTCATGCGTGATAATGGCATGCATTTTATTTACCGTGTTGTAAAGACGTGTTATTCCATCATACATCTGTTATACCCAAACAGCCAATAGAATTGGGTGAGAGAATACTCCACTGGGCTGAGCTGACTGACCAATACTCAAGCTAATGGCTGAAGAAGCCTAGCTAAAGAAAGACAGTGGTTGAAAGAAACGGGCTCCTATACCACACTGCACTGTATACTGTTAGCAGTAAGTCTGTTTTGACATCTGTTCTTTCAAATCCCAGCCCTAAAAAGGTCTAGGACTGAAACGTAGGAGTGGTATTTGTGTAAGGGCAAAGAAGGAGTTGGGAAACGAGTCATAGTGTGCAGAGTAGTGGTAGTCGGGGATTGTGCTGCCTAGATTTGCCATTTGGTCCCTATTTGGGGGCATCTCTGTATTTGGAGGATTTTTGATGGAATAGCCTAGCCCTAGATCATGGCATGTGGAACACAGTGCAGAGTTGGACCTTCAACGATCCACATTAAAGCACATTTTACTGGAGTTATGTACAATACACATCTAAATTATAATTGTTACAAAATACGTTTTTATGAGAAGCACAATATAAGTCTTACAGATAGGTTTATGCCTCATTTGCTGGGTAAATTCACACCTTTTGTCCTGATGCTGTTCACTATGCTGTCTGTCTTAGCAACCGTGTGTGTTTTCGTCGTCCATTGCCATCTTTGTTTCCTAACTCCTTCCTTCTCCTGTTCTTAAAAGTGATGCTGTCCTAAGCCATGTAAACTTTAATGCCTTTCAAATATAACCTCTACACTGGCCACTATGCCTGTAGTATTACCCAAAAGTATAAAGCCTGTTAACTTTGTCTTTTTGTGCAGTGGATTTTACTGGCACTTTGCCTGGATTATGGGGCCTGTAGATGCTCTTACTTTTCACAATGTCTGAGTTGTATCGTTTGACTATCAAGCCACATTAAATATAACAAATGTCAAAGTATGTGATGGAAGTACGTGAACATATATTTTTGTAATGCTAGGGATGTGATAACTTGTTTAGTTAGAATTTTTTCTAGCTCTTCACACGATCCTGAGATCACCTGAAAGCGCTAAGTAGCGCAGTGCTTGAGTGTTTATAGAAAGTAGACCACTAGGGAGCCAAACGCCAAGTACCAGATGGCAAACGTGAGAACGTAGCCACGTGGATGGGAAGTCTTCCCGAAACCACTAATATTTTATCACACAGAGTTGTAGCGCATTGTGGCTAGCTGGCTTTCTGCACCAGGCTCGTAGAAGGAAACAGAATAAGGAAAGAGTATAATTTGTAGGGGATTAAATATCGGGACTCTGCTAAAAGGATCCAGGAAAGACCATAACCTCTCGGAGGCAGAGTCTACCTCCTCCTTTTCCTGACCCGACTTGAGTGTTTAGAGTCAGATTCATCTTACAGCCTCTCTGTAATTCTCACTTGCATGTACCTGTTGTCTACATTTGAGGAGGGAGTTGGAAAGCGAAAATCCTGGGGGGAGGGGGGGGTGGGGGGGGGGTGCAGCCACTTATTTCCCTAGGTGCTTGGCATTCTGGGAGGACAGAGGGGTATTAGGGTTCCAGCAGGTGCTTCAGACTTCATAAGTGTCTCAAAAGATGGCCTGAGGTCTCCCGGAGCCTAGTAGGGCTTTACTGGGCCTTGAGTGCCCAAGGGCTCATTGAAACTGCCTAGCTGGCTGCTTCGGCGAAAGCGTGTTTGCTTTTAACTGGTAAAGGCTGGAGCTCACGCTTTGTTTTAGGATTTCGAGACAGCATCAACAGACAGATTTGCATTATATGGACCTTATGCCTAGCTTCCTGCTGCACAAAAAGTGAGAGCCTCGCTATGTATATAATACAGAGCAAGATACTCTGTTGACTTGACAAGCCAGGCAAGTCTAAAGTGAGGTGCATGGGGTGATTTAAGTAGTACATAAATTCCAGTTTTGTACATTGCTGCTTTTTTGTGTTGCATTGCATCTGGTTACATTCTGTAACAGTGTGCAGCTACCCACTCTTAACCATGTTGGGCATAAATCCCACACCCTGAAGCAGTTAAGTACACACAGCGATGTGCAGATAGAGCCCCGTGCCAGCCTCTGCTTTCATATTGGGCCCTACTCATCGCTTTGCACTGTTTCTGTTGGCTGTTGAGCACACGTCAGGCCCACCTTTGACTTTTCTAGGTCCTAGAGGAATAAGAATTTAAATACCGAATGATGCAAGATTGTGGCATAGTGGGCCTTATAGAGACATTCGGAATAGTTTCAGGATATTGACCTGGGCTTGGTGTTGGGTTTCGCTTCAATAGGGGTGAATCTTTGTGTTAGACAACTATATTAGCCAGGTGTGAAGGTGGAAATTACAGGTAGATCAATGAACACCACAGCACTAAACACTGTTCTGTCATGAGCAGGATTCCAAAACATTATCAAACTAATCTTAAAAAGCCACGCAACAGTGTGTCTGGAAGTAGATCTCTGGGCTAAAAGACTCTTCATGACGCGATGTAACTTCTGACACGTCTGGAGCCTGACGTGTAGAGCAGTGGTTCTTAACGCTGTGACTTCTGAGGTCAAACCCACCCCCCCCAGTTATTCATTATTGCAACTCGGGGACCCCCACTGAATCATTATTGGATTCTGGGGACACCTAATAGGTCATTACTGGAAGACGGGGACCCTTACCGAAAACTTTCAATTATTTGAACTGTAAAGCAATGCACAAAAAAATACAAAACAAGCATTCAGCGAACAAGTACACAAATGATGACATTTTATTTGATTCACAAATAAATCTAAAAAAACAACATTTTAATAGGAAGATTAGACTGTTTCTAAATACGATTGAGGCCACTAATTGTTCACACTATATCCTGTTTCATGCACTTGCACTGCTCCCATGCATACAGCTCACTATACTAAATTAACTTTTAGCCGCTGATTTCAAATTCCTTTAAATTTACAGAATGCTTTAAAATTTTGAATTGTACGTTTTACTTCATCATTTATATTCACTTATTAATCTGTTAATTATCTAAGTAGTTGAGGACCCCCTGAATATGCTTTGCAGACCCCAGGGATCTCCGGATCCCAGGTTAAGATCCATTGGTGTAGGATGATTCAGTTTTCCTGTTTGGGATAGTCTACTTTCAACTGTTCAGATGTTTTACCGTAAGAGTGGATCAAATCATTTGCAGATTAGCATGACCATGCCATCTAAAAAGTAGTCTGGCATTTACTGCTGGGATCTGTCCCCTTCAAAGGACCTAGAGGATTGTGTGCCATCTATTGTATTCCCGTGTGGAATTGGTAGAGAAGTCCAGTTTGAATTTCAAGGCCCAGCCTGGACGCAGAAAATTGCATGACCCTTGAATGCTTAATTTGGGCCAACGCCTGATGAGGATGAGCTCTGGCAAAGCAAAACAAAAATTGGTAAAGCCAACAGGTCTTGCCTTTTCAAGAGCTGTTGACTTTGCCAGTGTGGTTTTGCCAATGCGTTTTAGCCACGTTGTACCCCAGTGTGGGTTCTGTTCAGCATGGCTTAATTTTAGTGTTGTAGTGTGGAGTGGCATAGAATAGAGAGAGTAGTGTTGTAGAATGGAGTGGCGTGGCGTAGAGTGGAGGGGAGTGGCGTAAAGTGGAGGGGCATAGAATGAATGACATAGAGTAATGTAGAGTTCAGTATGCATGTTGTGGTAGCATGCTGCCATTACAGACAAAACATTTTCAATTGAAGTTACAATTACATTTGCATAGACATACTTTTACTGCTGAAACTATACAGCATACAAACAATAATGTGTGAAAATCTGGCATTACTTCGTGCACTGATTTTGTTCTAATGGCATGAAAATATTTTTTCCGTCCCACTTAAGAATTACAAAAAATGTGCTTTCATAACTCCTGATATATTCCAAAATATTTCTACAGTTCATTTACTGGCATTTTACTTGTGTTGTGTGCCAGCAGATTGAAAGCAACCAAATGTTAGTTACAAAACCCATGTTATCAGAGGGCGAAATTATTCGTAGGGAAGCTTTCAGTATGTCCCCAATATGTCTTTGCAAGCAGACAGATACGCTGTCTGGTAGGAATCAACCTAAAAATGGAAATTGAACTAGGGCAGATGGAGCCCTCTATTTCTGCTGGAGGATAAAACAAAAATGTTAGTTTACCTGCCACATGCTGGAGATAGAGCACAGTGTCACCGTGGAGGGCGCCTTTTCAACACAGGGATGACTCAACATCGTAGATAATGTTGTTTACTCTTGGTTTACCAGAATCCAAGATACTATTTCATCCGAATAGAATGAATACGTTATTTACGATTCCTTTCAAATGTATTACTTAAGTGATTTAGGGGATGTTCATGTAACTCTTTAGGAAATTATTAAGTACCGAATACTATTTGAAATGCTTCAGACAACCCCTTTAGTTACATTGGCCTCACCGCTTGTGGAGGCTTTTTTTATAGGCTTCTTGGGCCTCATCTCTTGCAGCATTTGATCCTTTACTTCCTGCTCAGCACTGAATTGTAACTGGTGTGTGTTCGAAGCACTGATTAACTTAGTTTGGCCCAAATCAATGCACTATTTTCTGAAGTAAATTGGTCGGGCCTCTTTTTTTTATTTATGTATTTTTTAACGTTGTTTTTAGGCCCATTTCTCTTAGCCTAATAGGCTGCAGCACAGCGAACCCGTTCAAGTTTATCAAGCAGGAAAAGTTTTTGCTGAACTGTTTGTTGACCGGGGCAGTCCTTGGAGTTCACTGGTGCAAGTTGGTGCTTAGAAATGGTTCCCGCCAGCAGTACCTTTTCACATTCCCTCCCGTGTCCCTGCATGCTTTTCTGACCACCTCTGCTGGTTTTAGAGGGTTGTGTGTCCTCTGTAAGGAGAGGTAGTCTCGCAGCGTCTTGGGGGACACTGGGGGCGCAAACAAAGCGTGAGGGCTTGAACAAACTGTGCACTAGCCCACCCCATAACTAGACACACTAACCTCATTGTTAAGCCTTTGCACGTATCTTCCGACGCGTGCCTCGGTATACCCAGCTAAAAAGCAGATTATTATTCTGTTATTTGGGCCTGTGCCGCGTCAGGGCAGAGTTAAACAGGAATCACTTGTAAAATCGGCAAGAAGGCGACCAGTGTTCCTCTCACTATGAATTAACTTGTGTATTTGAAGGACGGAGCAGACGTGCCGAAGTCCTACTTACCAGGTCGCGCCCTCCAGTCGGATTGGGCCCCAGCCGCTCCTGCGGCAGATCTGTTAACACGAGCTTTTCTCTACTCTCCACCCGACAATTACAACACACATTAACAAGGCAGAAAATGTGCAGGTAATCTAAGTGGGGATTTGCCTTAATGGGAGGGAGCGTTTAGGTATGAAAGTGTAATCCTTAGTAATTGAGCCGAGGTGAGGCTCTAACATGAAACGTGGTAAACTTGAAGGGCAGAAGGTCATCTTAATCTTTCCTCCCACTACACAAAAGGTTACAGTAATCTCGTTCTCATCACACACCTTTTTTGTAATAAAAAGAGATCTTTTGTTTCTCTTGCAAGAGGCCCTGTGGGTCCTATGTTATAATTCATGGTGTAAAATGCCCGGCAGTCCAATCATGCAGAGACACTGTATCGTGTTACCCAACATTGCACCCACCAAACAGCAGAAGAACATAGAGGTTGTGGAACTAAGTGTGCTCATGTTTGAAGTTGTCATTTCCGACGCCTCTTCCATCCTTCCATTGAGCTTGAGTAATGTGGCCCAGACCATTTACTAAACACGCATTGTTAAAGATGGTGGGACTCACTTTTTTAATTCGACCCATTGGATTTGCTAATTCAGTTTGTCAATGTTTTGCAGCATCGACAAAAAAGGTGCAGTGTTAAGTTACTTCATTTAGTAGGAACCTTCAGTTTCCTTTCATTTCTTTATTGTCCGATATTAGATAGGCTAATAATCAAAAAAATCAGATTATAAGTGTGCAAAAGCACTTGATGTAGTAGAGCGTCCTGCAACAAATAGCAGCTGGAAGCCCCTTGAAAAGAAAAAAATGGTGCCAAATTTATAAATGCCTGCCTTGCAAGGGGTCGGAGAGCAGTGGAGGCAGGCAGAACTAATGGGGGAGGAATAAAATAGAGCGTGGTGGGGAGGAGGGGCAAAGCAGCGCACAAGGGAAACAGCAACATGGAGTGTGGGTTAGTAACGGATGAGGGAGGGCAGCACACCAGAGAGAGAGCAACATTGGCCATGGGTGTAAGGAGAGGAGCACAAGAGTGTGAGCAGCACAGCTTGAAAACTCATGCTCACACTTGGAGTGCCGAAAGAAAAATACAAATATTGGTTTCCGAAATGTGAGCAGTGGAAGGATACAAGCCATCCAGGCAAAAGGATGGTAAAGAGATTATGTTCCAGGGGAAGGACAGACTCAAGAGGGGGATGGCAAGTCTTCAGATAAGAGTGACAATGAACCATTGAGCCAACAAATGCTAAGCCGTGGGTGGGCTGGTACTCCACTGTAATTTTTTGTTGAACCCACAAAAGGCTATTTGAAAGTAGACAGCGCTGATAGATGAGATCTCAAAAAGCAATTTATTAATGAAAGATGACTAGGACAGTTGTTTATTTGCTCTGCTGCCTAAAACTAGGAAACCTGCGGTCTACTTGTTTGATGTGATCTTTTGAGGTTAAATAACTTGAGTATCATTAAACTTCATAATCAGGATCTTTTATGTGTGCAATACTATTGGTTTGCTGTTTTTATAGCTACATAAAATATATATTTTTTAAAGTAGAGGTTTTAGGCCATTTTTTAGGGTCAAGCCTGCTAGCGCATGCTTCTCACTTGCAACACTCTGTTGTGTCCAGTAAAGGGCTTGGAGCTGCCCGTCTGTTGCTTACTATTTGTTGGTTTGCATGGCACTTTTCTTTACAGCCTCATAATTCCTTACTCTGGGCCTGGCATCATTTTCCTTCCTCTGTGTGTCGCAGGGACCAAGCACTGATTGATTCAACTTAATCAGTGCCGGTCTGCTGTGCCCGACGTGATTGAGGTACTGTTTTGTTCTTTTTAACTTCTAGTGCCCTGCAAACAGAAGTCTTGTGACTGGCAAAAACGTGCTCAGCAGGACAAACAAAATTGCAAACGTTACTTTTTTAAAAAAAAAATTATACTTAACTTTCTTTTATTTTGCCAAGTCTCCTTTTCTCACTTTGCACTCATGTTTTCTTTTGTTTTTGCTTGTGGGCGCTGTTCTCAAAACTATGACTAACATCTCCTTCTAAATATTGTACAGCAACATTGTTTCTTTATTATGTATAATTTCTGAAATGGTGCTTTAACGTATAATTGTGCAGTACACCCCAATCCACCCCACTACAGTCCACACCACACCAATCACTCACCTCCAGAAAATCCACTCAAACCTAACCCACCCCAATCTAATCTGCCCCACTCCAGTTTGACTCGCTCTAATCCAGTCCACCTACATCACCCTAATCCACACCCCTCCAATGCAACCCACTTTAATCCACTCCGTTCCAGTCCCCATTAATACACCCTACTCCAGTCCAATCCACCCCACTCAGAACCACTTTAGTCCAACCCACACCAATCCAGTCCACCCCACACCAATCCAGTCCATCCAAACACACACCAGTCCACTCCCATCCACTCCACCCCACTCCAGTTCAGCCCAATCTATCACACTCAATCCAATGCACTCCGCATCCATCATGCAATCCAATCCATTTAACGCAATCAATCACACTCAATCCAGTTCATCCCTCTCAATCCAATCCACTTCACTCTAATCCGATCCACCCCAATCCATTTCACTCTTTGCCAATCCAATCCACCTCACCCCACTCCAGTCCAACCCACTCCTGTCCAATCCACCCACCCCACCCCATTTCACTCCAATCCAGTCCACCCCCTCCAGTCCACCCCACATAATTTCAAGTAACTCAACCCTATCCACTCAACCCTATCCACTCCACTCCAATACACCCCACTTTACCCCAATCCACTCCACCCTAGTTCAGTCTATTACACTCCAGTCCAGGCCATCCAATCCACCCCACTACCATCCACCTCCCCCAATCTTCCCGCCCATCCTAGTCAACCCCACTCCAGTCCAGTCTATCCACCACCTCTGTACAATCCACCCCACTCCAATCCAACACACCCCACCCACTCCAATCCACCCCACTGCAGCCAACCACACCCTAATCCAATCCAGCACTTCAATCCACCCCACCATATCCCAGTTCAGCCCACCGACTCCAGGCAAGTCTATCTAGCCCACCTCACTCTAATCTAGCCCACCCAACTCTAATCTAGCCCACCCAACTCTAATCTAATCCACTCCACTCCAATCCCCCTCTTCAATTAGCCCCACACCAGTACAATCCACTCCACTCCTCTCCAGTACAATCCACTCTGCCCCTCTCCAGTACAGTCCACCCCACTCCAGTACAATCCAGTGAACCCAGTCCACCCTACCCCAGCCCAATAACTCAAATCCAAACCACCCACCCCAAATCCAATCTAATACACCCCACTGGAATCCACTTCACTCAGTCCAATCCTCACCACTACCTCAGTCTACTCCAACCCACTCCACCCTATTCAACCAAACTCCACGAAACTCTGCCACTGAATTCTACTCCCCTCTACAACACCCCACTCCCCCCTACTCCACTCTACGGCACTCCACACCACTAACTTTTAGCCATGCTGAACAGCAGCCAGACTGGTGTACAACATGGCAAAACTTTTCCAAAGCCAATAGCTCTTGTATAGGCGAGACCTATTGGCTTTGCCAGTTCTTTGTCTGTTTTATGTACATCCTTGTTCTAGAGTGTTTTATTGTACACCTGTCTGTGTTATCCGAGGTTTCACTATGATGATGGGTGTTTATGCATCTTTTCTTTTGAAAATGACTTTAGGTGTTTGTAAAGATTTAACAATACATTTTGTATTTTTTTACATAAGGAATGTGTGCCTTTTCGTGTGTAATGAGTAGGGATGTCCGTTAGGTAGTATTTATGGGCATAGTCGTTCTTCTAATGCTTAATCCATGCTGGTGACGACTGAGAGACAAAAATGAATGCCATTTGAAAGAGTTCCTAACTCGAGGTTTCCTGTGTGTCACAGCTGTGCCACCTTAAAGATAAGTTATTTCTGAGCATGATCAACACGTGCCATCTCTGGCCACAACCAGCTCATTCTGAAGATACGAAACTCGGCCAGAAGGCCTCAAACCACACACGACTACAAACAGAGGGGGGTTTTAAGACAGTTGCTGCTCTTTGTGCCCTAGCCCAGTGTACCAGTTAAAGAAAGGGTTGCTTCATGTCCTCAAAGCTCTTAAAACATTTTGTGATCATCAGACAGAAAACATTTTAACCTCGCAACAATTTCTGACATCAGAATGCCAATAAATGACATGAACTCTTAATAGATAAGTTGCAAAAGGAAAACCATTTTTAAAGGGTGGTGGGCAAATAGGAAAATGGCACTCCAGGCATTTCTTCATGGAGGTGGGTCTCGGCAGAAGGTGAGTGCGGTCTCCTGGGCCTTTAAATGTGTCCGTTTCGGCGGTTCCCAGCGTGGCCCTTGAGCGGACTCCCCTGTCCCACCCATACCCCGCTCACCCTCCCACCACCTGGGTACCTGTGGTGTGCGGTATGAAGTACATCAGCAAAGATGCAGCAATGGCTGCCGAATGATGCCTGCTGATGGATCTCCATGAGACACCACCGCATTGGGGTTCATATCGTCCTCGATTATAACGCACGGGAATATCGATTTACCATTTATACATCATGTGATAATGCATAATTTATATGCTACACTTTGAAATATGTTTGCGTTTTGTGGAAAAGGAAAAACAGCCTATTTTGCGGTGCTAATTAAATGATGATGACTGATGACACTGGGTGAACAGCTCTGCAGGCTTGGGAATCTACCCAGCGTTAGCAGTGCTTATTATAACTAATAACGAAAATAAATAACCCCACTTGGCGGATTTCCAGCCATAAGTGTTGCATGGCAAAGATAACTGTAAATTCGAATTCACTTTCATTTATGTTATAACGTCTGGCTTTTCATCTGGTAGATGTCTTGTAAATGACATTGAACAACTATGCGAACTGTTTTCCTTTTTGTATCCGGAAGTGATTAATTTGGGCAATGGAATTCTCACCCATCAAGCATTCTTGACTTCCTCATCTGGAGGTCACATAAAAGGAAATTGCATTTCTTCCCACCCAAAGCTTTACTTTTTCTAGGGATTTTCCCTCCCCAGGTTAAATTCCAGTTCCCAGATGTTGGCTATATTTTGGGATAGTAACCATAGTACTTAATTATGGGAATCGAAACAATGCTGGGACCTAGACTTTTGTAGTTCACGTAAAACTTTTTGCACCAAAGTAACGTTCCAAAATCGGCAAAAAACTACTAGTATTCTGATGAACTATTCTGTGGTTGTTAACATTACAGCTCTCAACATCGAAACATCGTCTCTTTTTATGCGGGCAGCAATACTGGAGCACACCACACTCTCCCAATTGTTGAATTAATGTGAATGTTTCCATGTATTTTTTCATTTCTTTATCTATTGGTTTGATATTTTCCAGACTTGGTATGAAATGATGATATCAGTTGTAACTGTTGAATATATTACTGACTTGTTGATGAGCCCATTTGGTAACATTTAATAAGTGAGGATGTCAGGAGAGCGATTTTTCTTTCTTTGTGCTCTTTTAGCAAATAAAAGAAAGTATTTGTTATTTGTAGGATGTTTTAAATGTAGTACATTTTGTGTATGTTATTTTTAAATATAATTAGAGAATTCGTGTTGTTTTAACCTTTCTGCAGCCCTGATGAAGTTTCAGGAATTGTGACGAAATGCGTTGGCTGTTGGGTTTTCTAATCTGCAACACAAATAAAGATAGCAAGAAGCATCAATCAGTTGACTATCATGAGGCAGTTTGGACCAAGAGAAGGAGCACCTCTAAGTGCAGGCCTCGGGAAATCATAAAATGTTTATTAGACCTGCAGGTCGAGTAATTTAAATAATCTACTCGACCTAACCGTAATGCACTTGACCTGTAAACGGGTCTCAAATTGTGTGACCCTCACATATGATTGCACCTTAAAATATGTGAGCTCAGCATTTCTGCTGTACAAAAAACCTCTTTTGTTTGATTAAGTAGACTAAAGTTTGCTGCATGGATCACAAGAATCTAGCACACATACCCATGAGGTCTAGCCCACATAACCTAGGACTTCTTTTAGTTTACTAACAACATTGCCATCAGGGCAGGAATGTTTCTCAGTTTGTTTAAACACTCAATATTAATAAGTTTATTACTAAACCATGAGTGGGTAACATATTTTCATCTACACACAGTAACTTTCCAAGAAATATCCCAAAACCTCTCCACTAACTTGCAGCTTTACTGATAAAACTATATAGTGTATTAACAAACTGAGAAAATAAGGTTTCAGAAAACATATCCTTTGCACATCAACATGTAAAGTATTCTGATTTGTTTTCATCCTATCAAAATATTTTTTCCATCACAGAGAAATATAAAAAGGCTGTAAAGGCTCTGTTCACTGCAGGGGCGGGGGATGGAAACGCTTTTTCCGCCCGCCGGCCGGCCCTGTGGTGACCGCATAATAGGGCTGCGGGGTCATGACCGCACTGGTGGTTTCCGGCGGGATGAGTTCGACGGGCGGATTGCGCCACCTGCTAAACTCATAATGAGGGCCTAAGTCATGAGAAAAATAGTGGTAAATTGTCAAATCACTTATAGTTGGCTTAGGACTGCTTTGCTAAGTACTGAAATAATTTAAGGACTGTATGTCTAACCCAACCACCAAATGGTGAGCTCTGTGGTTTCTTTCCTAATTACCTACAGCTTTCGAAAGCACCTCCGATATCTCAGTGCAGTTTATTTCCCAAGTCAGCCACACATCGACCGGGATCCCCATCATCCGGCTTCTTTTTGCTTCTGTACTTTTGCCTGTTTGTAATCGGCATTCGCTCGTATGAAACCATAGAATTGCACTAAGAAATACTGAAGGTTGCGGGCTTGCTCACGGACTTGATGAACAGGCTTTACTTAAGTATGCTTGTCATAATGTAATTGCAACACTGGGCCAGTCTCTGCAGCATTGCTCATATCCTCTTCTTTCTCCTTCTGTTTCTTTCTTCTGGCTTCCTTTTTCGGGAGCGCTTGTCAAAGCATATCTTTACCAGCAGATTTATCAGTAACCTTGTATATTTTCATACCTGCAGTTGACAGTAATCTACAGCCGCTGCTCTTCATTTTATTCGATATTACGCCTCTTTTCTCTGTTTAAATGTTTCTGAGTTAAAGCATTGCTTAATTCAAAGTTCTGCTATTTAAATACAGTTTACCATCCATTAAAGTCAATCTGCTCCAGAGCCACTGTGTTACTGTATTGGGTAATGCCAATGAACCCAGACAGCGAGGAAGGATGCCCTGAAATCATGACATTTTATGAATTCCTGAATTGTTCCTAACGTTTGTATGGCCCTTCCAAAAATGTTCTGTTATAACTAACCCTAGCACATCAGGTGGGGTGTTATGCCATTTCAGAGTCTGAAGTCCAGCAGCATTTTTGCCCAAATAAACTTTTAGAGTTCCTTGTAGAGAGTGACTAAACAAAACATCTTGGTTAATGTGATCTTGAACTTCGAATAAGAAAGTTAAGGAGTACACATATTATACACATAGGCAGTGGCATAATAAAGGCCCCAACAGCTCCCACGGTGTGGGGGGGGGGTGGCCTGGGCCCCATCCCCCCTCCCCCCCTCCACCTCCCCCCACCCCCCTCAGCACAGTCCCTGGCCTGAGAGCTCCTGAGTTATTTCAGAGGGAGGCCTCGCCATGTCCTTTGCTGGGGGTTAAGGGGGACTCAGGTTTCAGTACGCCGCTGCACATGGGGGTTAGATCCATTAGTCTGCACATTGTTCAGTCACTCATTCATTCCCTTAATAGTTGTACTTTTTAAATTGACAACACAGATGTATGGACTAAATTTCTAAGATTTCCATTTTGATCAAGCCATTCACATTTAGTTTGTGCTAATTTACTCTTTTGAACATGTATCTTCCATATTTAAAACTCTATATTCTATTAGTTTACTGTTGCATACTGTATTATAACATCTATGTAGCACTTGCTACGCCTGTGTGGGGCGATTAAGCACTTGCCTACTTTGGTAGCTCACTAAATCGTGTATGGTGGTAAGTTTGTTATTATTTTGATCCTGTGTGGGAAGTGTTTCCGTGTCACGCGTGAGGACCACCGATGTACAGTTATCGTGAAGTGAGATGCAGCGCTAGCAGTGGGATGGATGAAAAAGTGTGACCAATAGGCACCCACTTTATGGGTTTCAGTAGTCTTGTAGCTGTGAGCAGCTCTGCAGGTCCCTTGAGGTGTATCTCATGTTCATAGTCCACCTAGCAAGTTACTGCAGTGGGTTGTCAAGACATTTACTGATGCTTCTGTTTAGTAGGTTAAGTTAATAGGAGTTAGCTGTGGTTCTCTAATTGGTGGGGGAGGTGAGTATGTGAAACCATGTATTGGTTGATGATTTTAATGGATAAGGCTTATATGATTGGGTACTGTTAGAATGCAGGGCATGACTTTTAAAGCCGAGGTTGTGAACTTTGAAATGAGGTGTGATTAATTTGCACAGATACAATAATAGGGGTAAAGGCAAAACATACATGTGACTTAGACTAGGCCGTGCCCAGAAAGAGGAGGCATGCAGAGGATGGAAAGGAAGAAGAAATGGGCATTCATAAAAAAAAAGGCGAGACAATCAGACATTTTCCGTCAACGTCCGTTGTCATGCAGGGTTCTTAGGACCTTGTTACTGCATTGAGCCAGTGAGAAGTAACCCAGAGATAATGTTCTTAAAAATCGATGTTTGTCTTTTTGGCTGGCGCTTATGTGTAAGACCTCTACTCGCCGGTCGAAAGTATTTGTTACAGCCTTAATCTGACTCAGTGTGTGGAAAAACTTTACCTTGGTAATGAAGCAGGATGAAGTCCACAAATTTGAGGATTTTTCTCATTCCTTGCTGTTTGGGCAGCAGTAGATTGAATTAAAAAAAATCCGAATAGGGTGGAATGATTTGACATTTTCTTGAAAAGTGATGAGGAACCCTAACTTCTATGGGCAATTACAGTGCTTTGTAACATAGTTACATAAAAATATGCCAACAACATGGGCTTCTGAAGTCTGTTGAGTCAGTTTACCGAACCACAAGGTGGAGCATAAACTGTGAATGAGTTTCTTGCTTTGTGGTTAAGCGTGTTGGCATGGAGTGCAACAATTTCTTGTTTGTGGTGTTAGTAACTTGAGCGCATTTAGAGAGTTTTTCTAAAACAGTACTGCCAACAAGACAGTTATTTTTAAAGATGCCATCACTCCCATAAGATGACAGTACCAGGTTATACATAAATTCCTGCTTTTTCTCTCACTTAGAGGTCAATCACAGAAGTATTACCGCTTTTAAGGTCCAGTGTGTGAGCGCCTGTTGTAAGTATTGTGGGCTTTTAACCACGCCCACCTCACGCCCATCACTTTCACTCATTTGTGGGCTTGCCTTTCAAAAATTCCATGATCTCATTAGTAATTGCTTTACGTTTGTCTTGCCTTGTGGCCGTTTTGTTACTGTCTTGCAGACTGACCCCTGTTACATGGATAATTGCACGATTACTGATATACTTCAGCGTGGGTGAACTATTTTTTTCTTTTGTGTCTCCCCTTCGTGCTCCATGGCAGCCATGGCCCTCACACCACAAACAGCGCAAACTCCATCGGTGGTATTAGAGCACTGGTCACACTGTTCACAGTTACCTAATCAGTCATTTCTTTTGTCTCTCCCCCTCACACTCCATAGCTTTCCCAAAATCACTTGTAATAGATAAATGTTTTACTAAAAATCACAGAAATCACAACGCAGCCCTCCTGGCACAGCAGGAGAGACGATACTACAATATTCACTGCACTTGGGAATAGTCGCCCTATGCTTTTGTAAGCATTCATTTTCAAAACATTTTTGCCCATAGCTCACCCTTTGGTGGCCCTAGAACAATGGGACCACCACCAAAACATTCAGAATGACACACTATTTCTGTTTAGGTTATCTCTGTATCCCAACACTAGGTTAGTGGAGGTCCCAAAACAATAACACCTCCCACTATTCAGTGTCTTTGTAAGCTCTCTCATTGCTAGGACTTTTTGTTTTACAGAGGAGAGTAGTGTGTGTTCTAAGGGCCTTGGTATTGCAGTAGGTTTGCTATGCCTGAAAATGTGTACGGCACTACGTCCTCTAGGGTCTAAATATATGGTTGCACTACATAACTTTGTCCCATTCAATTTTCATAATGCCTTCTAGGGGCTAATTATATGGTTACATGACTACGTTTCTTACAAATGATATTTTTATTGTGGTGTCCTCTAGGGGCTTTTCTGGGCATTACAGTCTACATCTTACATTGTTGCACTTGATCGTCCCTTAATGCATTGCAGGGCTTTTTTATTTTTATTTTTATTTTTTTATTTTTTTTACAAAATGTTTGCTCATAACCAAACATTTTTGCTCATAACTCAGCCTGTGGTGGTCCTAGGACAATAGGACCACTTTCAAAACGTTCACGTTCTGTCTACACCATCTCTGGGTCCCCACACTAGGCTAGTGCCCCCCCCCAAAAAAAAAAAATAACTGTCCCTCCATTCAGTATCTTTCTAACCACTCTTTTAGCTGTAACTTTTGTTTTACAGCTGAGAGTAGTTTGTGTTTTAAGGGTCTTTTTTTGTAATATTGCAATAGGTCTGTTAGCCCTGAAAATGTGTAATGCACTCTAGCAGCTTAATATATGGTTACACTGCAATACTTTCAGTCAATTTCTTTTCTAGTGGTTGTGCCCTCTAGGGACTAACTATATGGTTACATTACCATGTTTCTTAAGAATGCTATTTTCATTGTGATGTTCTGTAGGGGCTGTTCTGAGCATTACAGTCTAATACCAAGCGTTTATTTCTGATAAAGGGTTTTATTGGGTTTATATGATAATTGCATATGTTATATTAATCTCTCCTTATTGCAGTTATGACCATGATTCAGGTCAACTTAACATCCTGATTACAGTATGACTGTTTGGACACGCTTGACATGTTTGGGTGACCCTTCTAGGTTATTTCTCTTGTTACTTCTCCGTGGCTGTCTTGTTTTGGGAACTGTGTTAGCCAGCCAGCAACTCTGATGGTGGGGTGGTGAAAGTGGTATTCTATTAGAATTAGCATGGCAGATTTAAATTAGGATGCTAAATGGCAACATTTTCATTTTTGGCTGCAGATAGAGGAAGACGGTAAATAGAAGTGCTTTGATTTATATGAAGGGCCACTGGAATTATGTGGTAGGAAAAGACCAAATTATGAGGCATAGTTGACTAATTTATGTGACAAGAAAAGTCCAGTTATGAATTTATGCCACTAGATCTAACTCAAGCAAATGCGAGACCTATTGCATTGCAAATGCTTGTTATACAGTGCTGCTGCCTTCACCTGACTGATGCCTCGGGGTGCTGAGTTTCTCAAAGTATACACATAAAATAAGCAAATTAGGGGCACAATTAGATTGCAGGATGTATACTATTAGTCACTGCCTATAGTGTACTGCAGGATGCAGTCAACTACCAGCTTGAACAGTTATATTGTGAGCAATTTTCTGATTCTCAGACTATCCATTTTATCCATTTTAGCACACAATGAGAATTCAGAATGTTGCAATGTAGGGATCCCAGATACTTACCACCATGTTGCAAATTATAGACTATTAGTTTAATATGTTGTGTAGTTACTGAACAGAAATCTCCTCATGGGTGTAATGGGGATCTAGCTGCTATAGGTAGTGCAGGCCTTTGCATCAGAATGTGTTTTTAGGCATGTTGTCCAGCCATGTTGCTGTACAACATGGCTACAAAACATTGATAAAGCCACTAGATCTTCCATAGGCGAGGCCCATTAGCTTTGCCAAAGCAGCTGGCAGTTAGTCATTTCACTGGTTTACTGTATTATATTCTTGAGCTAAAAACCTCATGGGTTATAATAGCAGTCAGTTAGGGATCATAGTGTAAGGTTAACGAGGGAGACCCCAAAGGCCTTTGATATATGGGGAACTGGTGACCAAATGACCTAGTGGGTTTTCTTTACATTCACAATAAATTAATCCTGGCAAATGTAATATGCATTTTTGTACACCAGGATAAATTAACTTTTTTCAAGTTCATTGCCGTCCTTGCATGCTTTGATGTGCAGTGTATTTACTTAATACAGTGATCGGGTAAATTGAAGATTTGTTGATTTACAGTCATTTCAAAACACTGATTCATACAGAACCTGGTTCGGTAAGTGTGTGGGTACGGGTTGCCCCTGATCTTGACTCTTGTTCATACATACCAGTTGTTTCTAAGAAGAAGAATGAACTGCTTATTAGAAGTTGGTGTTCAGTTCATATAAGGGAGTGAACAAGGTTGATCTTCACTGGCAACTAGAGCCAGACTGAGCCTGAGTTAGATGCTCCGTTTAGAATTTATTAAGTAACTGCATGTTGATTGATAAATAGTAGAAAATCTTGTTGTCCTTGTGGTTCATCATGAAGGTGGTAATTACTACTGTGAAGCAATGAATCTCTGGATCCTCATCCTCTTAGGTTCAGTTAGCTGTTTCTAGTTAATCAAATGTATCTCTGAAAAGTTTATTTGTAAGCAGTTTCCCAAATTGGAGAAGGTTGAGTTCAACTTTTTCTTTCAATATGTGTTCAAAATTTTCAGCTTCTAAAGATAAACCCTTTACGTTTCTTTGAGATGGTGTTGTAAGAATTTGCTGCTGTGAAGTCTGTGGATGCTACATAGTGCAACACCAATATTTAAAAGTACCCTAGACCAATTATCCAGTAAGCCCAAGGTATGTCACAGAGAATTCTGAATTAATCCTGGGTTTAAGTGAACGGCAGTGAAGGAATTTTAGGGCTGATTTATTGCTTCTTGCCTTTGCGTGTTTAGTCTTTTTCTACAACTTGAGTTTCAACCTGATGAAGTTTATTTAGGAGATTTATGGGAAATCAGGTCTACAATAAGTTGAAACAGTTCAACCATGCCATCAAGGGTGTGAACAATCGTATGCATTGGCTTATTTTCCAGGAGAGGTAACATTTTCCTCAATAATAATAGCCGGAAGTGGGCCTTTAAAGTAATTTGTAGGTCAAAGGATAGATCTATGCCAACATTATAACACATATCTATGAATTTCTGTGCAGGGTAAGAGGCTTGGCACAGTAATTAAGGTCAACTAAAAGGGAAAGATCCAGGCTTGATGCTATTCACCTACGAGGTCTGTTTTTAGCACGATTTCTGCAGAAAAAGGTTTCAATCATCCCGAGATATAGAAGAGTATCTCAATTAGTGATGTAGGCCTTACCTTGTAATGATTTCTCCAGTTTGAAATTGTTTTCTGTGTCATCACCATTGTAAGGTGAGTTCTTTGGCCTTGACTCCCACGGCAAAGAAAAACCTTCCTCTCAAGCAGGTAAAGTCTATGTATGATTGATTTCAGTAGAGTAATAATCCTTTATTCTTATTTAAAGAACAAACTTATTCATAAATCAATGTACTAATACCCATTAGACCATCAATAAAAACAGTAAAGAAAAAAAAAATACCTTCCCCACCCACCCCCCCAAAGAATCAGATATAGCAGTGCTCTTACAAAAGTGACGGCACAATGAAAAGTGAATAAGTGAACTTCAAGTGCACCAGTGATATTTACACATATGTACAAACAATAACATATGGCTGTCAGAGTTTATAGTGATTCCATATCATAAATTGTGAATGTCATTAATCCTCTACAATATTTTTAGTCACAGTTCACAGTAAATTCTGTGTTGACGTTTCAACCCTATTAGTAGATAATTTACAAATGGGTCATCATCAGGACTAATAGTAGTAATAGGAAACAACAATAAGGCACTTGGCTGATTAGTCCGGTCACGTCCTTTGAGTACCATGAAATGTCGCTTTAAATCATGAGGGAATGGCGTCCTGACTCTGCACCCCCTTACACTTGGACTAGCCCCTTCACATCTGCAGGAAATCCTTGCTCATCATAAAAGAAATGCCAAAGTGGACTCTGGCCGTTTCGCTCAGATACTACATTCCTTCTCAATAAATCCTGAATGCCGGGAAAGATAATCTATCTACAGGTGACTTGTCAGGGCTCCTCCATATTAAGAGCTTACTTTAATCCATTTGGCAACAGACTTTCTCATTGCAGGAGGTGTTTTTTTCCTGCTGGCACAGTGTTTTATACACTTTGCCCGCTATTCTTTCTTGGCATCAGGCTTTTTTGGACTCAAATGTGTTTTTGTGTTTTTTTTCAGAGCCTTGAAAAGTCCTCAAAGGAGGAAAAAACATGTCAGCTGCCTGTTCTGTGTGGGTTAGACAACTTAATTTCCTTAATGGACTACCACGTCTTTGTTTAGTAATTGGGCAAATTATGTTGTCTCGCTATTATTATTGAAATACTTTAATATGATCAAAATAAATAATTTCACTAGATGATGCAATTTCCACACATTTTCGTTTGTGCACTGTATAGTTTTATTAGTAAAACTGAATGTCTGTGCAATTGTAATGGTCATTTCAATTGAAAACATGTTGTCTGTAATGGCAGTGCACTACCACACCATGCATACTCTGCCCTACGCCACTCACTGTACTCTGCTCCACTCCATGCCACTGCACTCTGCACCACTTCAAGCTATGCCTCTCTATTACCCTGCACCATTCTACTCTACACCATTGCACTCTTTGCAACTGCACTTTACACCACTCCAGTCTAGGCCACACCAATCTACTTTGCACAACTCCACTCTACGCCACTCTGCAACACTGCACTCTACGCTACCATACTCTATGCCAATACACTCTACACCAGTGCACTTTGCTCTGTAACACTCAACTCTATGCCCCTGCCCTCTACCCTAATCCACTTTACACCACTGTAATCTACTCTACACTACTGCACTCTGTGCCACTGCACTCTGCCACTTTACTCTACGCCGTTACACTCTATGCCACTGCACTTTACACCACTTTATCCTACACCATTGCTCTCTGCCACTACATTCACACCACTTTATGCCATTACACTCTGCGCTGCATTGTATGCCACTGAATTCAGTGCTCCTGCACTCTTTACAACTATACTCTGCAACACTTTATGCCAATGCACTCTACACAAGTTCACTCTACTCTATGCCACTCTACGTGACTCCACACTGTGCCACGCCAGCATAAGACACTCTGTGTCACTCCGCTCTAAAACACTGTACTCCACTCTTTGCCATTCCACTCTACAACACTTCATGCTACTCTCCTCTATGCCACTAACTTTTTGGCATACTGAACAGCAACCACACTGGTGTACAACATGGCTTAGACACATTGGAAATGCCAATAGCTCTTGCATACGGGAGACCTATTGGAATTGCCAACTCTTGTTATTAGAATGATACAGAGCTCTTAACTTCCCCTTCTTGAGTTTCTAGATGCTTTGATCCAGTAACTACCTCTTGCGGGACTTTAGTTCCGGCTTTCAGTTTGAAAGTCAGTAAATTAACTATAGCAGTGTCTAGTGCATAAAGACCCAGAATGACGACCTGTCATATCTAAAGAATGTCATATAGATATTGTCACACGGTGTGACCTGTGATCTTGTGACAAGGAAAAGAAAGGACAAAGTCCAAGTCTGAGCGAGAGGGATTGCGACTATGAAATTCCAACTTCTCTAGTTCTTTGATTTGCGCTGCAGAAGGTTTCACTTTATTCTGTATCTATCCTGTGACAATTTATGAGTAAATAACAGGGACTGGAAGAAGATTTGTAAATTAAGTAACATCGCTTTTGCTAAACGTGGGTGAGATTGAAACTGTGCACAGAATCATAATATATTTGAACCTGTTCAAATGTTTTTTTTTGTTTAAAGGGGAATGCATTTATAAGCAAACCTGTTTACATTGTTTTCAAGTTTGGGCTTATCAGGGTGAGTAAAGGTTCAGCATGCTGGATCATTTAAACAAAATGTGCATAGTTTGCCATGTCCTGTGGTACCCGCATGTTTTATTGTAATCTCCATGATTCACTCCTCGCAGTGTTTTGCCGTAGCAGCCTGGCTGATGATACTTCTGAAATCCAGCACTACACACCTATCCATCTTCCTTTTACATCTCATACAGGCAGGATTGCCGGTTCTTGGGTTTCCACACTTAGAGTTATGCATTTTTTCCTCATGAGACAATTGTTTGTGGTTGTAAACCACAGACTTCACACTGTGTCCGTGATGTGTATTTCTCAATGCCTGTTTGTGTTTTTATTTTTGGTGTTAGGTTGATGAAATATGACAGAATTCCAATCCGAACAGATATCCCTTTGTTTTAAGCTCATTAAAATAATCTAGATAAAAATATTTTGTGTGCATTATTTCATTCAGACACAAACACGGTGGTTAACCTGTTTGACTCACTCTATAGATTGGCTTACATGGGAAATATGGCAGACTCAGATAAAGCAACTTGGCCAGGATTGCACAGTTTGGTCAGTGGGCGAAGCTTGAATGAGGCATTGGTGTCCATGTTTCTCAGTTGATAGTTTAGTTACCAGTCTAAATAATATGAAACCAAAGTGTTTTACAGCCATACATTTATATACGATCTAGTGAGTAAGTTTACCTTGGAAAGTTTGTGAACATTGTTGCAGCACTTTTGTCATGAGCCTGTGCATCTTCTGATGTTTTGGCAGTGGTCACTAAGGAAGGGACAACTAGGGCCATGCTCCTGGCCTATCTTGTGTCCCATCACAACATCTGTTTGGTAACGCAAAGATCCCTTTTAAAAACAGGAAGTAGGACTACAGCAGTTTAGCTAAGTTTGCAGGATGAAACAGGGCTTTGGGGAAGAAATAAAGAAAATGTAAGGTTTATATGGACATTATATTAGAAATTGAAAAAAGGAGAAGAGAAATCATAGGAAGGACAGAAAAGTACAAGAGAAAAAATATATGAGGGTGAAACAGAGAAAACACAAATTAATATTTGAGAAGGCAGGAAGCAAATGCTGTTCTGGCCCAGACTAAATTGTCCTGAATACGGTAATCTTGATGATACTACATTTGTGTGAAAAGAGAACTATGAGATTAATTAAGCTATCTAGGTGTTGAGATCAAGCCAAATGAAAGTTACAAAATCAAGAATTCGATTCCTGTAGCTGTTCACTTCAAAGTTTTGGAATCATTGGTTGGGGTTTAGAATCATCCATGTAGAATTCTTGAAGGTATTTGAATGACCTTGAGAAAGGGGAGGAAGATGTCTCGGCTGTGTTTTAGCATTTGTAGAATAACGACCACATATGCTGATAAGAACAAGTTGAAAAAAGTAAAACCGTCGTTGGAAACTGCACTTCTGAGACATGTTGAGGGACGCACAAACTCTGTCCATCCATTACTACTGCCTTGAATATTTTACTGTGGCCTTACTAGTTTTGAGGAATATCCGTAATATAATCAATTGTGTTAACTTGTATTTTATCCCAATCAAATAGTAATGTCATTTTGTATATCATATGTCAGGTCTTCCTTAAATTAGGGAAATGTTTGTTGAATAAGTAACTAATACGCTTCAAATGACTGGATTTTCTTATATAGTATTTTGGATTACTGTGTGTGATATATATATATATATATATATATATATATATATATATATATACACACACAAATGTGTATGGACAGTCTTCACGTGTCTTGTATATATGTAGATGGCCTTATTTGTCCTCTACTTCCTTAAATACATTTCTAGATGCATAACTATGTGTCTGCCATTAAGAAACATTGTTAAAACTGTGTACCCCTTGTGGTGAACCTTACATATGCTTTACAATACATTCTAGTTCGGGGAGAGGAAAGGAAACTGTAAAGTGTAATTACTGGTTGTGAAGGTGGTACTGATCTGTTCCTAATAAAATGCTTGTGTTCACAGCATCTTTTTACACCTGCTACTGCCGAGGGCATACTATCAATAACAGTAAAACAAATCTGCAGCTGTCCAGAACTCCTGATGGCTACTTCCGAGACGTTGGCCCAGTAAAAGTAGCAAAAACCCTATTGAAATGTTGGCACAAGTGTGTGCTTGAGTACATATGCGGCCACGTTGTGAATCACATTTACTATGATGTAGTGCAGTTTTCCTCTCTTGAGATGCAAGGGTTGCATACATTATAGGGCGGTCTCTTTTTTGATCTGGCTTTAGATGTCACATTATAAAATATGAAATCTCCTGTTTACTGTGACAACCTAAAATTGCATGTATAGATGATCGGCATCCACGAGGTGACTGTTTGTTAGCTGCAGAAGTGCCAAATTCTTATTCGTGCTCACTGGGGGAGTAGAAGGAGGATGGTGATGTTTTTGGATTAGTGGCTATCACTTTTTCATAGGTTGGTGCCTGCTAAATGGTTGATCATATTTACATCCTCTGCTATATGATGCATGCAAAGGGAGTACTGAATTTAACTCGTCTTGCTTCTACCATAGCTACGGCCTTCGACCCCTATATTCATATAAACCTAATTCCGAATATCAAATTAAACCTAAGAAAAAGCCGGCATACACCTTCTGGTGGTGAACATTGGGGTTGAGTGGATTTACGAACGGAGGCTGAACGAAGGTGATTCCCCCAAGCCCTACATGTTAATCACATATTTTCTCATACTCATTCAGTGGCACTCGAGAAACGCAGAGTGCTGGTGGGCAGGGCAGTGCAATGCCAGTCTTTCAGGGGCGCAGCTTGCTCACTAATATTGGAGGGACATGTGAGCTCCGGATTTCCCAAAGGTCAAACCGGGATGTCTTGTTAACATACTTTATAGAGAAGAGGCACGTGAGAGAGGCTTTAGGGGCAGTGGAAAGGAAGAACAATACGGATTGGTGTGGGTACTAAGTGAGAGAAAATGCAACATTTGGTAAAATAACCAACATTTTTCAAGACTTTCCTAACGGACAGACAGAGACAGAGAGAGATGCCTTGTGTATTTCGACAGACACCTCAACATACCCCAGCTGTACTCAACTACTGAACAGAAATTTTATTTATTAGGAAGGTGTAACTCCCCAAACGCCACCCCCCCACCCCCAAGCTATGCCCCACACCAGATCCTTATTTAATAGCTGCATCTAGTAGATGGTTAAGGAAAGCCTCTAAGATATCGCCCAGGGAGAGTGCAGGTGTGAGGAAGGAATAGTCTTTTAGTTTTAAATGTTTTTTCTTAATACAAATAAGGTAATAGTAATGGAAAAAAGAGGTTGGTCTAATATTCGTCGGAAAGAGTACATATGATTCCTATGTAAGGCCAGTACCCGTATTTTTGTCATACCTGGACTTAATAAATCTTGCCAGTCCCCTCCTCATCTGCCTCCCTCCCGTATCCTTCATCCAGTTATGTGCCAGTCCACATCTGTTACAAGTCATGTTGGATGTAGATTTTTTTTTTTTTTTGCAGGCATACGCGATTTGAGAGCAACGTGGTGCAACAGAAAAGACATAACATTTTTTTCATTTTGCTAGTTGGCCTCCTTTCATGTGTGTTTCCTGCTGCAAAAGCTGGCAAGGCAAACAAACGCGTTCTTAATAAAATGTATATTAAGTGAACATATGACGGAGACAGGGAGTGCGGGAATGTGATATGAAGGTGTATTTGCTGCATACATGACGCTGAAGCTGATTAGGTCCCTCTTCAGAGGGCTGAGTAAAAGTGTCAGGATAGACTTCCGAGTGGACACTGTATACAGGGAATATGTGCTGGAATGTGGTTTCGTTGATGGCCTGTTAACAGCTATTGATTCATACGGCTGCTGATTCTTCCATCTACATGGGCGGAGGAGAAAGGAGGGTGAATGAGATGGTGTGGTGATCGGTGTAGATTTTTGTTGTGCCCTTGTGACGGAATCCAGTGAATTGGTTGTGGCAGAGTTTTGGTGGGCTGAAGGGTAAGGTGTACGATCAACACTCCGGATGGAACTACTGGGGAGTAACAAGGTGACCTCGGTGACAGAACCATGTACAGCCTGACTTAGACCAGATAACCCTCCTCGGGCATCTTTCAGTGCTGTCCGGGGGCCTCTGCTTAAGCCCTTACCGAGTGATCCTGAGACTTGAATGCTGGAGCATGGAGGCCGCATCAGGAGTCATTGAGGAGGACGAAGTCAACCAATTCTTTTGTTCTCCACATTGTTTTGTTATAGTGACAAGTGTCCGGAAAGGCAGAGTAAGGAAGGACACCATTTTTGTCGTTTTCTCGCCATTTTTTTCCTGCCCAAGTCAGTGCACACTTCCACTGCCAAACACTAGTATGGCTTTTGTATTTCCCCCGGAAATGTGAATTACTTAATGCGTAGCTTCAGTGCCTGAGCAGAGATTCTCCATAAACTATGGTTTAGCCTAAGCAGATTGTGCCTATTAAGTTGTTAAGAGGACCCGTTCCTAAAATCAATTGTTGTTCCTGATATGGATTGCACAGGTTCCCAAAAAATCAGTTTATGCAGCTTCCGATTGCTCAGTTATGCATTAACTAATACTGATATTATCGACATTCTGCTTTATCTGTTGCTTACTCACGTTCTCGCTCCTAATACTAATGTGCGGTGTGCTGGCTGCTACCTCCTGCTGTATATGTATTTATTCCCAGTGATTCTGAACTTGTACATCGTCTGCTGCAAATACATTATTTTACACCAATGAGTACACATCTCTGTCAACTTTGTATGTTCTCCATGCACTGTTGTATACATATGTAATCCATTATGTATTTTTTGCTGCAGTCACTCTGTTCTTCTGCTAGGTCATTGCTGCTGCCGTGTGCAAACGCCCCATAATGCCCATCTTCGGGCACCTGAGTATACCCGTCTCCTGCCCTTAAACGTGTATCACTGGAATCTCCGTGTCTTCTGTTGCCCAGGCACTGCTTGTGCTATGGTGCGAAATGTTGCTCCAAGTCCGTTCTATTATTTACAGTCAGTGCTTCATATTATTAGTCGGTGTTCTCTGTTGTTGGTAGACCTGTGTGCTCTGTTTTGTTTCACCACCATTCAACGCATGGTTGACCTTCTGCTTGGTCTTCTCACATCTTTACAGCGCTTTGGAGCCCGGTTGGGTGGAGTTTACTATACCGATAAATCGGTTTTGGCTATGTTGAGTAAAGAGCATAACTTGAATTGGAGCGGTCTCGCTGGTAATATGTTGTGCGCTAACTGGTCAACTTCTGTTTTGTGGTCTATTAGCACATTGCACGTACATGGAAGCCATGGCTTACACTTTATAGTCTTCTCTGACTTCAAAATAAGGTATCCTTTGTTAGCTTGTGTATGTATTTATTTTTAATATGCCAGTTGGCACTCTGTTTTTGAGTTTTGTGCAATTTTTTAATGTACCTGTGTTAGCGTTCAGTTAGCTTTTGTGCTTCTGTGATATGGGGATTCCTATAATTGCAGATACAGCTAAAACCCGAAGCACACAATATCTTAATTACACTAAAAAAACAAACTTTCTTACCAACTAATGACCAAACTGAATTACTGCGGGGTATGGCTTTGCCTCTTCAACCATGCTCTCTACAGAGGCAAGCCTAAAGTGAGAGGCTTCTCGCTGCTTTCTGAACACGTGCTAATGATGAGTGAACAAAGTTTGCACACTGACTGGAAAAGCATCATTCGGATGAGAGCCTCGTGCTCCGGAGTCTGATTATATCTGCACCTTCCTTGGCCATGTCAGTTTACAGTGGGCTTAGAGCCCACTCGCTGCTTACAATGAATTGACTGTCACTCCTGCTTCCTTCTGATTAGTTAGCTTGTGTAGGCCTACCTTCCTCTTCTTGGGTTTGTCCCTCACATGGATCGAGCCGCATTACTTGTGTCTGTCCACTGGTCAGGCACTACTTTTTTTTCTTTTTGGTTAAGCACTCCACAACAGTTCACATGTTTTCCAGCTGTCTCCTTCTCTTCCTCCTTTTGCTGTGCTCCATGTTGCTTTTTTTTCGCCCATGCCCTTCTCCTCCAGCCCCTCAAAGCACACACCCTTGTGTGCCTCTCCCTATATTGCTTTCTTGCCTGTGTGCTTCTACCCCGCCCCAGATTGCGCTTTCTTACCAGTTTGCTTCCCGACCTCCCTCCACATTGCTTTTCCCTGTGCTTCTAGCCCGCTGTGTCCCCCCTGCCCCCCACTGGTGCCCCCTGTTTCTTCCTCCCACATGTGTCCTCGTGTTGCTTCTGCCTCCCCAACCTCTGTGTATCGTTTGCCCCAGTGTTGCTTCACCCACAAACAAAAAAAATGCATTTTGGTTTTTTTTCTTTTAATTTACCTATCCGATTCGCATCAAATCGGTAAATAAAGGGAAAAAACAACGCCCCCTTCGTTTTGGAGGTGTCTGAATAGATGGTGCATAACTCTGCAAAAGGAAGTGGCTGACTGAGTCGTGTGCTTTCAGCAGCGCCGCACAGCATCGCCAAAACCCATTGCCAAGGCCAGTCGATACCAAAGACGAAAGCCATTGCCAGTCCTTGTGGAAACATCACGTTTAATCAGCTGGGTCATGTTGTCCAAAGCACTTTTCCAAATGGTAGCAGTACTGAAAATAGTAGAGGTGACTCTGATGAGCCTGAGGCACCCACATTAATCTTCCACTGCAGAAGATAGAAAGGGGCCGTGTTTAGCTCGTTGTGTGGGTCTAGCAAGAATAAATTAGAACTATCCCCCTGCTTCATCCAATACAGCATACGTGTTTGAACTGAGAATGCACAGCGGTGCCCCTTGAGTTGATCGTTTGTGGGATGCACCTGGTTCCAAGCTTGCACATCCATTCAAAGTTTTTACTTTTCTATTTGTTGTTTTTAAGGTGACTTCTCCAAAGGGCTCATTCAACTTGTGTTATTCCTTGTGTGTGCTTTTTCGGCCACTCCTGCTTCAGTGTTCTAGATGTCTTGTGTTTGTGTATGTCGACTCTTAATAAACATCTCCTTTGTGTTTGTCTTACCTAGTTTTTTTATTTCTCGACTCACTGTTAAATATGTTCATTATTTATCTGTTTATTATGCACACCCTGCACTCCCCACACTGAGGCACTGCAGCCAATTGTAAGTTGTGTTAATGAAGGAGCAGGAGGCACAGTTAGCTGTGCAGAGCCAACCTAAGTGACACTGAAGTTGTTTTTAATTTATTTCCCCTGAGAGGAAAGCAGGCACAATGTTTACTTCTGTAGCTGAAAATGAGCTCTTTTTCTGAGGCATCGGAGATAAAGACGGAGGCCTCCTCCCAAGACCCTCATCTCAGTGCAGGTATGCTGTGACTTGTATCATGAACCTAACTAGGAGGAAGCAGTGGAGAGGCGAACATCGGGCGAGAGCACACGATGATTGCTTCCAGTAAGGCGGAAGATGTACGAGGTCCTGATGTGCAGAAGGTTAATACTTCTTGAAGAAATATCTTCATTTTCTTGCTGGTGTTGTACCAGTTCTGATATCAGTGAGAATGATTTTCCGGATTCTGGGTGTATAGATGTAGAAAGTCTGCCTTGTTTTTTACCCTTTCATGCTCTTCTGCGCCTCCAGACGGTAATGTGATGGCTCCTGTTGTGGCACTGTCTGACTTAAACAGCAAAACGTCACTGTCTTTGTTGTGCAGATATAAAGGAGTATTGTTCCTGATGATCTTGTGGATAATGCAGCGGATCATGAAGATGATACGGGCCTGGCGGCAGTCTTGTAAGTTTGTTGTTGGATTGATATGATAAAGCGTATCCAAGGCCTCCTAGTGACTTCCGCTGCATGTAGAATCCCTTCAAGGGAGCCAGACCAGTGTCCAGTAGGAAGGTGAGCATGGCGCTGCCTCCACCGAGGTGTGAGGTGACTGGGCCTTGCGTCGTTGCTGTGATGCCAGCTTCTGGAAGAACCTATGTAACTTTTTCCATGAGCCAGAGCTGGGATGATGCTTTTTTTGGGTTTCTTCGGGGCATGTTCTCTGAAGGGGCGGTCTGTGTCGAGCTTTAATACTAGGGGTGGGAGGAGCTTGCGGAGGTACATGAAAACTCCTCAAGTTGTGGAAATAGGCACGTTGGGCTGCTCACACTGATTTTTAGCACTGGGAGCTCATTCTGCGAAGGGGTTGATTTTGCTGCAGCTCAAGTAGATTTTCTACCTGAGTGGCGCAGCTTTCTAACTGTGAGTGGTTGTGACCATCCGCTTTGGGAAAATCTCACCTATGCCCTTGTAGCAACCTACCGTTGTACTAGGGAGTGCCAAATCTTGCTCGCCCACTTTCCGCTGGCGACTCCATGCCAATAAAACCTCTGACTACGAGGAGGTTGGCGGAATTTGGCCAGAACCCTGCATTATATGCGTAACGTGGAGTGGGTAAAACTCCGCCAACATCAGCGGTGGAGCATAATTTATCGCCCACCCCTAGTGAATACAGCTTTTACATTGCATTTCTGTTTGGGGGGGGGCAAGTTCTCAGTTCATGTCATATAAGCAGCCTTGAAGCTGAAGTTGTTGAGGCTGGTGAAAAACAGGACTAATTACGTATTTATTGGGTTAAGCGTTAGGCAGCCACTTGACATCTGAGTAGAGCATGCAGTGAGGCTTCTTGAAATTATGTTGTTACCCAGTATTTTATTTAACCCTCATGCTTCTGTCTTTTGAGAGGGGGCAGATTGAAGACTTGTTTTGAGGGATCTGCTAAATGGAAGATTGCTATGAGTGGATGTAGTGTAGGACAGGATAGTCATGGCTGAGTAGTAATCTATAAGAAGGCTAGCAGAAAGCGCCTTCTATTTCAGCACATCAAGATGTAACTAGGGTGCGGTTTTCAGTCTCGTCGTTCGGCTTCGGTTTCTGGGAGACAAGAAGTGAGCATTGGCGCAAGCAGGGCAGGCAGTGAATAGAGGTGTGCATGCCTGCCAAGGTAACTCTCTGTGGAGGCGCAGTAAAGAAGGCTCTTGTAGCTGGGCTCAGCGATCCTCTCTGTAGCTCAAAATAAGACCATGCAAACCCTGTTATTTACATGAGCAAAACAGCTTTTTTCTTTCAAGGAAGAGAATGTCATAATGTCAGGATGCTGCAGTAACATTTCTGTGGGAAAGTATGCTGCCGTCTGTAGTTCATGGTCCGCTGTCAGGCTTTGCACGTCTTCTCTGCCGAAGAAATGCGAATGAAGGGTTGCCAGAGAAGTTCTGGACCGCAGCATATGGCCTGGAAGCTAGTGTGGAGAGGTCGGTGTACAACGAGTAAGTATTCATCTGACAGTGTGTGTTATGCAGGGTCTCTTTCTTGCACACCACATGCTCTCCAGTATTTGACAGTATGGGATATGCTGCTTGTATTTAGTTATTTATATATTTATACATTTTTATATAGCGTGAGCATCACCCAAAGATGCTAGAGCGCTATACAATAGAAATAGATCTTTACAAAAAGCATAAGGTTTGCATTTTGCAAGATGGTGCTAAAATTACCTTCACAAATAATGGATTGGAATGTGGCCCAAGTAATTACCAGTGACTCAGATTAATTCAAGCATTTCATCAGTCACTTTTTATATACTTTGGTAAAATTACGTAGGGCACAAGATTACATTATCCCAGGATGATGATACATTGAGCTAAGCCAAAAACATGAGATGCTGGTACAAGGTATAAATTCCAGCATTCATAGCAACTGAGTAGCAGTATGCGGACCGATGCCAAGTACAAGAACACGTCTAGTACATCGAGGTACCGGGGTATGCCCAAAGACCCCGATCAATGTGGAGACTGAGCTTAGAGATGAGAACAAAGGGGGGGGGAGGGGAGGTAATGTTATCTAAAATGTCTTTGAAAGTGGGGTTTTAGCTCAGATTTAAAGATAGCCTTTCTGGTAGTGGTGCATATATTGGGAGGCAAGGAGTGCCACGCTTTCCGAGGATAATTGTGTCATAACACCTTATTTATTTATTCATTAAATTTTAAAAGTCTGTAGTTCTAGCAGCAATGTTTCGGCATTCTGTGATGGTGTGGTGCTCCTAGGTAACTTACGTTTGTCAGCCAGTTGCCATGGAGTTGGTGTATGTTTGGCACTGTGAGTGATACAAACCGTTTTGTATGTAGCCTTGGCTTTAAAGGTTAGCCAGTAAAGTGATAGTAGTATTGGTGAAAAATGGTCATTCCATTTTGACCCACAGACAAAACGTGTTACTGAATGTAGAATTGATTCAAGAAGAGTGAGATGACTCTTGGAAAGACCATTCAAGAGAGAGTTACAGTAATCTGTTCTAAATCGCACCAGTGGTTGAGCAAGAGTTTTGAGATCTTGTTGTGGAATGTAGCGGCAAGCTCTCCCAAAGAAGACACAGTTGAAAGTGTGCATGTCTGACCATGGTGTTGATTTATGATTGCAAATTGGGCCTTTTATCTAGGATGACTCTTAGTTATTTGACATTGTTGACAATTGTAGTTTTACTTTTAAGAATGTTGATTGCGTCCTTCCAGGATTAAATTGTATGTGGGGAATTTGGTGAGGGAATGAGGAATTCAGTTTGGGAAGGGATCAGTTTTAAATAATGGCAAATCATCCATTCTTTAACTGTGTTCAGTGCATTGACAATGTAAGAGATATCATCATTTGAAGAGGAGACCTTTAAGTACAGTTGGGAGTCATCAGTATATTGATGACAGAAGAGCCATGATTTTCTTAGTAAGACTCTAAGTAAAGTTGAGTAGAAAGGTTGAATAGGGTCTGAGCTCGGATAGATCTTTAAGGGACCCTTGATCTAGGGGACCCTCAAGCATCTGGATAGCATTGAGACGCATCATTATCATTTTTATCTGCCTATGAGGTATATCTCAAACCATTTGAGGACCACACCATCAATACTTACTCGTTTTTTTTTTTTTTTTTTTTTTGGAGCATATCAAGAAGTATGCAATGACTTCTTTATCATAGGCCATTAATGGGTTGAAAAGGATCAGGCGTTGGCAATTTAGGATGCAAAGTGCATCATCAACATCCTAGAGCAATGCTGTTTCAGTGCTGTAGCCTTGATTGAATCTTGATTGGTATTTGTCTAAGAGATTTTTGTCTTGGATGTGTTAGGTAAGTTAATCCGCTACGCATCTTTTAATGATTTTTGCAAGGGGGAGGTGGAAGACGATATATAAATTGCTGAGGTTTTTTGTATCTGGAGAGGTTTGTTTTTTTCAAGAGTCATTAACATGTCCAGTCTTGGGGCACTCTGGGAATGTTTTGTTTGGCTGAGTGAGAGATTCACAAATGTAGTGTAGAAGGGCTAACATGTGTGCAAGGTTCTTTGTCTATTTTACCAGGAGTAGGGCCAACACATTTTTAGATAGTTTGTTTTTATGATTATTTTTAGTAATTCATCCTCTCTAATTATGTCAGTGTTACCAGGTGCAGGAGACTCGTGACCACCTCATTTTGTAGCATTCGGTTAAGTCTCTTCTAGGTTAAGAACCTTTGGTTAGCTGATTATGCAGGATAGTAGAACGGTGAAGGTGCAGACCACACAGAAATGTTATTTTGTTTATCCCCTGTAATTAGCTAAACTGATATGAAAAGACGTAGGAAGTGAGAGTTTGAACTTTCTGATTGCATCCTATAGCAAGCAGGGTCTCCTTACAGAACATTGTGCAAGAAGGATGTTTTATCTTCTCCGTCAGTAGACATGCTCCATCCTGTATCATTGCAGCTGTACTTTCTGTGGGAGAATGGCAACAAACATAATCTCGAGTTCAGGAACGTGCCCTCCATCTTGCTACTGGCTTTCCGTCTTTTGGGAATCTGCAGTATTATGAGATGCATACATGCAAATATTTAAGAACATCAGAGGAGGATTTAAAGAAAACAAGAGAATTAAATATCCTGTTAGTTTGTAATAGAGTAGAGAACATTTTAAGCAGGAGAATGCTAAAATGAGATTTTACTTTAGAACCAAAAATCGAAGACTCTTGCCTTAGACGTGGTTTGTATCAAGATGAAAACCCTGCATAGTGCAGTTTTATTTTTCTTACCGTTCATAATTATACAAACAAAAATTACCTTTGTGTTAATTCATTATCCATTACCATATATAGGAAAGCCATTCAGTTCTGAAAAACAATGTATCAAGGGCACATGTGGGTCAAACATGTCACCTGAATTGGAAATAACATTTGTGAGGGATTGTAGCAGTTTGTGGTTACAGTGTGCGTTTTGCCACTCCCAGACTTTCAGCAGATACCAACAGTTGACATAAGTGAGCAGATTCAAAGCGCCATGGCTGCCATGAGCGCGAAGGGGAGAGACAAAAGAAAAAAAGTTTGTTTGCAGTCAAATGTATCGGCAAACATCCAATTATCCATGTAACAGGATGGGAGTCTAAGGCAGTAACAAAACCTTCCCAAGGAGGGACAAACGTAAAGCATTTACCAATGATAAAGGATATTTGAAAGGCGAGCCCATGAACAAGTGAAAGTGATGGGCGTGGTTAAAAGCCCACAAGACTTACAACAGGTCTTAGCGCTTTCGTGCTTGACCTAAAAAGGAAGGTCCTGTAACAATATTTACAGCTCGTGCTTCACAAAATACATTCAGATCTGTTCATCAGTGTGATATAAAAATGTAAGTGAATGTCGATGAACACCAACAAAGTTACATCATTGTGTGTTTGCTCAGTGCTCACAAATAGCAACCCTCTCCACTCCATAGCACTTGTTCCCATTCCTAACCCTCAACTATGGTAGTTCTATATGGCGGATCATCCACCATGCATACTCGTTTTCAAGATTGTATTAGCAGATGCAAATATCTATAGATTACGATGATGTGAAATGTTTTAATTTGTGCCTACAGATAATAGTTTTTATGTACATAAGTTGAACAGGGTTTCATGTAAAAATCATTCTCGGTTTGTTATGTATTGGGGGGGCAGTTGACAATGTTCTTACATTTTTTTAACCCCTTGGGTGAGCTGGTTACGTCCTCGGCCATGGTGCTCGGATGCCGAGGACGTAACCAGCTCTTCCTGCACCTAGCGCTCCCTGTGAACCTCCCACCCCCGGGCAAGAATGGAAGGGGAATCGCTTCCCCTTCCACCCCTGACCCACCCCCAGTCACTCCCCCCTGCCCCCCTCAGTTACATCTGATGATATGATCTCATCAGAGGTCACCCCCCATTGCGATCGGAAGAGAAATCCTTGTATTTCTCTTCCGATCGGGGTTGGGAGAGATCAGAGAGGCATCCTATGCGATCGGGTGCAGGAATGCATACTAGACACCAGGGAGTTTGTTTACTTTTATTAAACAAACAAGGGGAGCGCCCCCTTGGGCAAGGTCTGCTCTCCAAGGGGGCATTTTCTTAATTAGGCCATTTCTGGCCCCCTTGGGGGCAGATCGGCCTATTTTAATTAGACTGATCTGTCACCAAGGGGGGCAGAAAACACTAGGCACCAGGGATAATTTTTAAAAAAATGTTTTGTTTACTCTAGGCCATACCCCCATCCCAAATAAATGTGGACAAAGTTGTTCTGCCCACCAGCGAGCAGATAGGGCAATTACCCGCGATACAGTCCCCAGAGGGTGGGGGGGGGGGCACAAAGCTTGCTAAATGCCAGGGAATTAAAAAATAAAATAGTGGGGTGGTGGCCACCAACTAGTATGGTTATGGCCCCAACTGAAGGTGGTAACAGTCTTTCAGCTCTCCCCGCACATTAGAAGATCTTATTCCAACGGCAGGCAAGCAGACATTTGATTATTTTGGGTTTTTGTTTTACATTTGGGCCATGAGAGCTTGGCTAACTCTCCGAATCATCCCACTTGGAATGATGAAGGCTGCACTTTTCAGACTTTGGGACGCTGCCATGTAGAAAAATCTATGTGACCTAGACACATCTGAAAACTGAGCATCTGGGTGAGTCCAGGGTGGTGTGCTTCACATGCACCCGCACCATTTTCTTACCCACAATGCCCTACAAACCTCCAACTTTGCTTGAAATCACACATTTTTGTGATGGAACCTTCCAGAGTCTGCAGGAGTCCACAAAATTCCTACCACCCAGCATTGTCGCATCTATACCGGTTAAAATTCTGCCCCACTTGTGAGCCTAAAAAGATTTCAAACTGCCCTTTTGGACCCACTTTGGTTCCCCCACAATTTCAACATGTTTTTGGGTCTTCCCTGTCACAGGCACTTAGCCCACCTACACAAGTGAGGTATCATTTTTATCGGAAGACTGAGGGAAACGTTGGGTGGTAGGAATTTTGTGCCAGTGCAGTGATCCCAGACAGAAATGTGGGGAAAATTTGATGTTTTTATTTTTTTTTGTGCTAAATTTGAGGTTTGCTGAGGATTCTGGATAAGAAAACAATGGGGGATCCACCCAAGTCACACCTCTCTGGACTCCCTTGGGTGTCTAGTTTTCAGGAATGCCTGGTTTTGGTAGGTTTCCCAAGATGGCTACTGAGTGCAGGACAAAAAACGCAGCCCCCTCTGCTCCCCTGCAAAAACAGGTCGTTTTATAATTGATAATCTTTATGTATTCACGCAGTATTTTGGGACATTTCCTGCTGCTGGCACTAGGCCTACCCACACAAGTGAGGTACCATTTTTATCAGACGATGTGGGTGAATGCTGAGTAGAAGGACGTTTACGGCTCCCTTCAGAATCCAGAACTTTGTAGCACCAATATGTGGGAATCTGGCCAAATTTTGAGGTAACAGAACCTGGTGAGAGCCCCACAAGTCACCCCATCCTGGATTTTCCTAGGTGTCTAGTTTTCAGAACTGTCCAGGTTTGCTAGATTTTCGTAGGTGCCGGATGAGCTAGAGGCAAAAATCCACAGCTTGGCACTTTGTAGAAAACAGGTCAGTTTTCGTAAGAAAAATGTGATGTGTCCAGGTTGTGTTTTGGGGCATTTCCTGCCGTGGGCACTAGGCCTACCCACATAAGTGAGGTACCATTTTTATCAGGAGACGTGGGGGAATGCTGGGTGGAAGGAAGTTTGTTGATCCTCTCAGATTCCAGAACTTTGAAGCACCGAAAAGGGAGGGAAAAGTATTTGTTTTTGCCAAATGTTGAGGTTTGCAAAGGATTCTGGGTAACAAAACGGGTGAGAGCCCCACCAGTCACCCCATCCTGGTTTCTCCTCAGTGTCTAGTTTTCACAAATGCACAGCTTTGGTAGGTGTCCCTAGGTGCTGAGCTAGCGGTCAAAATCCACAGCTAGGCACTTTCCAAAAAAACACGTCTGATTTCAATGTAAAAATGTGATGTGTCCATGTCGCGTTTCCTGTTGCGGGCAGAAGGCCTACCTGCACGAGTGAGGTACCATTTTGTATCGGGAGACTTGGGAGAACACAAAATAGAAGAACAAGAGTTACAGCCCCTTGTCTTTCTCTACATTTTTTCCTTCCAAATGTAAGACAGGGTGTAAAAAAGACATCCATTTGAGAAATGCCTGTAATTCACATGCTAGTATGGGGACCCCGGAATTCAGAGTTGTGCAGATAACCACTGCTTCTCAACACCTTATCTTGTGCCCGTTTTAAAAATACAAAGGTGTCCTTCATATCTTTTTGTGACCCTCTATATTTCACCAAATGAATTGCTGTGTACGCGGTATACAGTGAAAATCCATTGGAAGGTGTAGCTCATTTATTGGCTCTGGGTACCTACGGTTCTTGATGAACCTACAAGCCCTATATATACCCGCAACCAGAAGAGTCCAGCAGATGTAACTGTATATTGCTTTAAAAATTCTGCCATAGGTGGAAAAAGTTATAGAAGCAAATGTAGACCGAAATGGCTCTTTCCCCCCCCCCCCCTCAATTTCAATATTTTGTTATTTTAGCTGTTACTTTCTGTAGGAAAACCTCGAAGGATCTACACAAATGACCCCTTGCCCAATTCTGAATTTTGTCTACTTTTCAGAAATGTTTAGCTGTCTGGGATCCAGCATTGGTATCACACCCATTTCTGTCACTAACTTGAAGGAGGCTGAAAGCACAAAAAATTGTAAAAATGGGGTATGTCCCAGTAAAATGCCAACATTTTGTAGAAAAATTTGGTTTTCTGATTCAAGTCTGCCTGCTCCTGAAAGCTGGGAAGATGGTGATTTTAGCACCGCAAATCCTTTGTTGATGCCTTTTTCAGGGGAAAAACTCACATGCTTTCTTCTGCAGCCCTTTTTCCCTTTTTTATGTTTACAAAAACGAAATTTTAGATGTATTTTGGCTAAGTTCTTGGTCTCCTCCAGGGGAACCCACAAATTCTGGGTACCTCTAGAATCCCTAGGATGTTGGGGGGGAAAAAGGACGCAACTTTGGTGTGGGTAGCTTATGTGGACAAAACGTTATGAGGGCCTAAGTGCGAACTACCCCAAATAGCCAAAAAAAACAGGCTCGCCACATGAGGGTGAAAAGGCCTGGCAGCGAAGGAGTTAAAATAACAAGTCTGGTTTCGCTAAATGACTTACACAGGACTGAAAGTTAGCTTTAGGAGCCAATGGCCTCTCAACTTTTTTTTTCTTTCTTTCACCTCCACTCTGCCTGTAATTCTGCAATAGTATTCAGCATTAGTTATGCAGAAATGTATACGCTTCTAGATATCCATTGTACACCTTCTTTACTTACCGATTACATTCTATAAGGCATGCAGCAAATTTTGGTTAGGAAGAAGGTAACACTTGCTACTACAGCTGATATTAATGTCTTAAATCCTGCATATTTTCATTTGTGGTGTAAATTTAGGTAACGGCTCTCTAATTGTGCAAGCAGATTTTGACCATCCCAGATGTTTAAATGTGCTCATATGCTAAAGCACAGCAATATTTTCGAGCCTTCTATTAAAGGCAATATTTATCCCCTCATCTATTTCATTTCCTTCAGGTATCCTTTGTTAGGTTAGCAATGAGCAGCCACTGAGAGAATGATTTATTTACATCCTCTAACTTCTCAGCATGAATGTGCCAAATACAAGTACTTATTTCTCCAAAAAACAAACTCACTGAAGAACAGTCCAAGACTCCTTTTACAGCAGTTGTATATTGCCCAAGGAAAGCTAATTCCTAAACATTGTAGTGGAAATATATCTTTGCTGTTCCGTGAGTTAATATATTGCAGCCATTTTTTTGGGATTTTTTTTTTTTTTTTTTTTTTTTTTTAAATCCTGAGTGTTGCCATAACTTCAAGTTTTGTCGTGTTTGTATCTCCATGTCAGACACCCAAGACTGCCATGTTGTTCTTGCTCTTGACTTTCTGTTAATGCTTTGCTAGTTTTTTTATTTGTATTCAGTGCCTTGCATCCTTGGGATGCCCAGCTCTTAATCGATTAAACACTTGGTTTTGAATTGACACATTTTGTAGCACTGTCCTGCTTCCTGTCACCTGTTATTCTCTATCTGAACCCAAAGCACTCCGACGCCTCCAGAGGATGATTAGTAGAGCTTTATCAAAATCTTGGATAAAATTAAATTAAGAAACGAATAACCTCATTGTGACAGGTGTTAAAGGGACTGACGCTCTGTTGTAGTTTCTTGAAGTGCTGTATTGTGTCCCATAGTGTCCCACGAAAGTGCCTTATTTACACCTATGTAGTGCTGTGGGAGACGGCTTCAAAAGTAGAGCTGAGCGAGCATGGTTAGATTATCTTTGACTGGACATCAGTGTACTCCCAGGCAAAGACCAGCTTTGTTTAGGTACTGTGTTTGGATTGGAAGCCAAACTGGTAAGTGTTCTAATTGGGTTGCGTCTTCAATAACTGTTGCAGTTCCACTGTCGCTTCAAGATTTTTATATCCAGGACCAGCCTAATACATAGCTGGGTCTAGAAAATTCTTTTTAGCTGTTGTCTGAGAACCTGATTCTTGAAGTCAGTGGGCTCGGTGCTACATTTTATTGCTAGTGTGGATGGGATGAAACTGCCTAGGTCTTGTGAAAGTCAGAGGGCTTCCTTCTGGTCTTACAGGACAGGGATGCACTCGAAAGATGAGTTCAGTGTTGGGACTAAAATGTGTGATCGCTTGAACATCACTAAACATCTGAATGAACATCTATGCCATTTTGTTCATCTGACTGGATGAATTTTGTTCATCTGACTGTGAGTAGTGCATTTGGATAATCAGTGCGCAAAGCCGTTTTGAATGGTGACCATCAACAACTATTTGTGCAACAAAGGGGGCAGGTCTGTTGCAGTTGGAGTGCAGGGTCTTTATACAATAGTCTGGAGCCACTCCAGTTTGAAGGTAAGTTGCTTATTTCACATGAGACACTTAGGGTTCAACAACAGTCGGTAGGACCTATCATGGCTTCATCCTACCTCCAGAGGACCCTATTACCTCGTTTCCACTCCACACCAGCATTCTATTACATCATTCACTCTCGGCATTCCAAGCACCACCTCAGACATTTAGAGGTATGGAAACACATAGAATACTACAGTTAATGCTGTTTGCGTGAGTTAGAGGTGTCACTGTTTGATTTTAGTCGGTTTTGCCTGGAACCAGAAGGGGTTCGAATTATGGGATGTTGAGGTATGCCTGAGCAGAATATTCATCCGGTAGGCTTCACGGCTTTGGAAAAAAGGAACAAGGTTTAGTGCTTAATATTGGTATGCCACTGATATCATAATAAGGTGTCTTGTGTGCAAACCCACCTTGTTTGCTTGAAGGTGTGTTTTATTTTCACAAATAATGCAGTGACTGTTTTTACATTCCGGTTGGCATAGTATGTAAGGCATTCTAGAGTTATTCAAATTGGCCATACTCTTCGTAAAGGCTGTTTTTCACATTTAAGCAAAGAAGACTATGGACAGCTAAAGTTTGTTGGGTTTTCTTATAAAAATGCATTATTTCCATCATATAAACATTATTCAATAAGTAATAAAGTGTGCCTAGGATGATCACTGCAGAGTACTTATTTCTTCATATGCTTTTGATCGTGAGTGTCCGGAGAATTTTAGGACCATCTATGTTCATTTGTTAAAACCTGGACATCCGAGGGGGATGAGGTGCTCTTATGTCCACCTTAAATCACTTTTATTTGTTGCTCGTTGTTAAAATAATGTTATTTTCAGCAAATATTTAGATTTTGTATATCTATTTTGTTATACTATTTTGTGAGTGCTACACAAAAGGTGTCTGAAAGAAGGAAAAGCGAAGCACCTGTGGGACATATATAGATTTCACAACACGTTACACAATGTAGTTCATGTCTAGCAGTCTAAAACTGTGATTACAACATAAAAACAGAAAGGCGTGTGGTCATCCTCATGATGTACACAGTCCAACACTCTTTTTCAGACCCTTACCCCTGTCTATTGACAATACTGAGGAACATATGGAAAGATTTATTTTTTCTTATTACCTCTTTGTACCTGTCCAAATAAGAAGGTACAGGTATAGGAAGAGCATCAATAAAAGGTAATGTATGTTATCAGTTCCTTGAGTTAGGTGTTTAGCAATCACCCGTTTCAAAACTGAATCAATTATTTGATAATCTATTAATGAAACCCATTTGCAAATAATTTACAGCTTGGACCTTAAGAGGGAGCAATGTTACTTATGCTCAATGATACCAATATGTCCTATTTTCCAGCAATTAGGAAATGTTTCGTTGTGAACTGTTCATTTTAAGATCTGATATTTTTCAATACTCTTTGAGCTGTCCTCTGATAAGCTTCTGGATAACACTTGGCATTCAACCTCTAAGTATAAACATTTTGTATACTGTCCCATTGGTTTTCTCCATAACGACTGTCGAAACACTGTTACTTCTTTGACACTTTTTTGGACGTGATCCGAGTAATGCAAAGTATTGTGAAATCGTAACTGTACTGTCAAAGGGTGTATTGCTTAGTTTACCTGCACGATATCAGTAAAGGGGCAATATGATACTATCAACGGATTTAATAACCAAAAGGTAACAGTGCTTCTTACACTTCCGTAGAAAGCGGAGAAGCGATACCTTTTTTTTTTTTTTTTTGCCTATTTTTTTAAAAAAAAACTTTACATTCAGCCCCTACCATACAGTAATTGACTTGGTATCTGAATGGGCCTTTTTCAGGATTGGCAGTTTTGGCCACATCCACAGTTATTGGCCTTTCTGCTATGAGAGGCCAGAGTCCGCTTCATTTTGTTTTTTGTTAAATTTTCATGACAGATGTCGCATTAGGAACCACGGCAATATAATGGCTCTACTTCTGTAGACCTTTAAATGATTCTGTTTCCACCTTGTATATTTCTTTATGCAATTATTCTCCCTGGGTTTTTCTATTTCACAAATATTTGTTTATTACCTTAAATTACAACTTTCTATCAAATGCATATCAAGAACATTATATCTGCTGGTAAACAACCTTCATGTCTTGGCAAAATTACATGAATAGCTGGCAGGATCTCATATATTCATTCACAGTGAACATCTGCAATTCTTCTAGGTTTGAGTATCAGTTGACGGGTTTCTTCTGCCCTTCCAACGTTTATTCAGTTTTGCATGACTCAAATCAGTACTATGTCATAAGAGTTTTTAAACTAAACCAAAATTAAGTTGTATCGCAGCGAGCTGGTAGACATGCAATAGTATGTATCTGCTCCCACGTTGAACACGGGTACCACTAACATTGCTTAATAGAGAGACTTGAAAGGGAAGATTCCTCTGCCTGAAGATTAAACACTGAAGGTGGTCAAAGTTTCTGAAAATATGAACGTAACAGCTGCTCGTGAATGAATGAGTACTAAGTAAATGTGTCTCTCGACTACATCACAGGCCTGGCCAGGTTTCAGTCCGTTGAAGTGCGGTCCTCGGGACAATGAAGTGATGTGCACTTGATCGGTCCTGATTGTTTGATTTTCACTAGCGCCCTATGCGGCTGCACTAAGTTCTTTTTTTGACTTTTTTTTTTTTAGCTAACGTATTAGCCCTCATCATGGTGCCTTTAAGAAAAGCATGTGTGTACGGTGCATAAAGTAATCCAGAAGGTTTTGGGAAATATAGAGTAGACCTCAGTGGAACATTCCTTGTTGTTGGACAGTGTTTTCTCCAGCTGAAGTACTGAGCAGTGAAATATTTCATAATACAAAATAGATTCAGGAACTTGTCCTGTATGAAAACGTAATTCAGGAGTTGTGTCCAAAGCACCTTCTTTCTTTTGCCAACATATTTCCCCAAATCATGCGTGCACTTTTCATTTTTGTGAAATTCAGTTGTTGACGCACATTTGGAAAAGAAAAGGTTAATGATCTTGCTTGGGTGTTCTTGGTATGCAGTGCAGGCCTCAGCATACCTGTTTATTCCTGTTGACCGAATGCCGAGGTGTCGACCAATAGGAGTGAGTTATTTAGTGAAACTACCCATAAATGTACACCGTAGAGCTTTGAGTGTGAAAGTACTAAAAGTATGTGCTCAGACAAGTCTTAGACTTGATTTGTGCAGTGCAGATGTACTCCAGAGCAGAACATGATACAAAAATAACCCCATCCAAAATTAGAAATTGCTCTTGTTGAATCTCTCAGGAGATAAACTACTAGCTTGCTTGCTCTTAAAGATGTTAACACGGGTCTGTTTTTCGTAGCTTCTGCAAAGGTTTCTGTTTCTACCCGGAGAGGCCACTTGGCTGAATGCAGATTTGCAGAACATTCTTATCTTCAGAGCTTACCTTGTGATATGAGGGACGTGTGTTATATTTAGCAATTTTTGGCCACCCAGCAGCTTGAGGAATCTGAGCCGGTCACTGGTTATCATTGCACATTTTTTTCCATTAATTGATATTTGACTCGTAAGCATTTGCTTATGTGCAGTTTGTATTTAATCCTATGTTCTTGGACTCATCAGTGAAGGATCCCTCAGGTTTTCAGCACATGGACCTTTAGCACAGATATCCCCTAGCTACGCACGCACAATCACACCAAACAAATGCATGAAAAGGAAAAGCCTACAAGTGAATGACTGAGACCACACCACCTTGTTTGGAGAAAGTCGTGTTACAGGTTTACTTGGTACTGTAATGGGTTAATTTACGGGCAGTCCATGATGATATGAGTAAACTGGCTGCCTGTCTGATTAGCCAGTGAGAACCAGGACTACACAACATCTGGTGCTGAACCTTTGGGGGTTCTTCCTACAGGCACAGCTAGCCTGCATTCAGCGATCACACAATGCTTAGTTTCGTTTCATCCTTCAGCCGCATCACAGCGGAAGTTACAGAGGCCTGCAATGAAAGTCCAACAGAATCGCCCTTCTATACAGAGCATTTCTACCTCAGTTGGTCTTGTATCAGTGAGCAGGCGCCTGCCGACACACCGCTCATTTTTCATACCCATGACAAATGAAGAGCCTTGTAATCTGTGATATTGATTTCAGATAAAGTGGGCTGACTTGTGTAGAATTATGGCATCTCGCAGGCAGACATCAAGTGGTTCCCGCCTGATGCATGTATCTATTTCACTCAGATCTGCAAACCAGTGCGGCGTAAGGCCTGGCCATGAGGAATAACTGACAAAACAAAAGTCTCTCCTTTCATTAGTATGATTACTAAGGCATCTTCCGAATTATACAGAGGGATGGCGAAAGATTGTATAATAATCATTGTCAACACCGTTTTGTCTGTGACCCATTTGAAACCATCGCAAGGTTGATTCCTTTTTCCACATTCTCTGCTCACATTTTCAGCTTGTAGTTTTATCTCTGCTCAGCTTCTGTAACTGTTAAGTGCTCCCGCTTGCTTTCAGCGTTAATGTTGCTTGATGTCCAAGCACCTTTCTATGCTGAATTGAAAACAAGTCATGCTGAAATTGAACAATTTTTTTTTTTTAAATTGAAGAAATATTCTTCAAGACTGTAATAACATCCATAGGACCATAAGCGCTCCAAACAGTGCACCGGAAAAAATATGCAAATTTCACATAATCCTATCCATGACATTTTAGAGACCATTTTAGGGAATAATATAAATTTAAGTACACATTTTCTGTCACCTCCAGAAAGGGTTGAGGAGAAGAATGGGAGGCGCATTGGAAAAGAAGAAACACATTTCAATAGAACTCACAATTCCCAAACAGATGATTTTGTAGGAAATACCTGCCACTCTCCAACTGCTCCATGGTTCTTTACTTTGCCTGTCCGATAACTGGGAATGTTTTTTGTCACAATCTCGCTCATATGGCACCTCTGCAAACCTGTTAAAGAATGTCACCCCTCATAATGATGAATTGCCCTCGTTCTTGGGGGGGAAAGGCACTCCTGCCTGCCTCAGACAAGCGCAAGCCACAGTTGTGATGACAGGTTCCTATTTTGTGGAGTTGGATAACCCAGCCAGCATGCACCCCAGCTCGCCCCCCCATCAGCGGCACCACAGCCTCTTGTAGGTAGTTGCGCGGCACAGACAACGGTCACTCGTTTCTCTACGTCACAGTTAGTGAGCACAGTATGTAAGAAATGTCATGCCTCAGATTTCATATCTATACCTTATGTTGAGACACGAAGTCTCGAAAAATTGATTTTGCCAGAGTTAGCCTGATTATATTTATTCCCGCATTAGAAATGAATACAAACGCATAGTTTTGAATCTTTGCAATCTACTGGCAGTCCCTTGAATCTTTTGTTGCTTTCTCCCCATAGTCCTCCTCTGGTCCCAAATTTTTTTCCTCTCCCTTTGTAAATGTGATAGACGAGACCTTAGACCCTATTCGAGGTGTAATGACCCAAACGTTTTTCATAATAATGTTCATGATAATCAATACCCCTCATGTGAAGAGTTCCTCTGCATCCTTGGAAAATTCAGAGTCTTTCAAGAGCTCCTTTCTGGCCCAGGCCCCCTGGAAAGATAGTAATTTGCCACTGTTTGTTTTGTTTGTGTGACATTGTCTCACTGGAACCACACCCTGCTCAATTCTCTGCGGTAAACGTGCAATGCTGCCATTGTCTAGGCTTCTTCTCAAGGCAGGAGAAAATAAGTGCCGGCTCCATGCCAGGCCTGGCCAGGTGCATCCCTAGTCCTACCCCGGTGGCATCCTCTCACCCATGTCTGAGTGCCGCACCCATCTCTGTCATGGGAGGGAGACTCCCGATAGAAGGTTCGCGCAGTGTAGAGGCCCTCTCAGGTTCCCAAGGTGCTCTCTGATGTCATCGGCAACACGCCCACATGTAGTGGAGAATGTAATCTTTAACACATTTTCGACAGGGAGGCACAAGCTTAGGGACTCTCTTTTGGCTAAAATTGAGAAAAGCCCTCAGACATGTATAACCTGCGTCGCCACATTCACGCCTTTGTCAAACACCATTAAAAAGGTGATTAATAAACGCTGGCCCATTTTGGAGAGTGGCGGAGTTGTTATACCCAAACCCATTTTTGCCTTTAAACGTACCCCTAACATTAAGGATATAGTTATCCATACACGTCCACGAGGCCGGGACACTCCGACACAACAAACACTGTGGGATCTTCCACCGGTTGTAGGCCATTTTCCCTGTGGCAACTGTAACGTTTGCTCATTAACTAGCAAAGTCACATTTATAGACTTAGACCCTATCGGTAGGTGGTTTTGAAAGAAGCATACAAACTGCAATTCCAAATTTTTTATCTATTTGATCACCTGTCCATGCGGTCTACGATATGTAGGGATGACTACACGACCAGTTAAGATTCGCATAAACGAACATAGAAGCAATATCAGATGTCGCAGAATGACCACTAAACTGAGTTCCCACTTTTTTGATGCTAAACACTCTCCAGACGACCTCACATGGGTTGTCCTAGAAGCCCCACAATCACTTCCAAATGGTTCCTCTTCACTCTTTAGAATTGAGCAAAGATGGATTTTTAAATTGGGAACGTCATTACGGGAACTAAATGACGACATCCCGTGGACCACTCTCTCGCCCTAAGCCACACCATTAGAGAGTTTCCAACTCCTGGTGACTTTGTCCTAATACCTGATCTTTCCGATTTTTACCTTCTAATTTTTCCATATTTTTAATCCTGGTAATGGTTGAGATTAGTTTGGGTCATTAACATTGTTTGATGATATTTTTTCGAAAGTTGACAGAATACTAACTCTGTTGGAACTTGATCCTCTTCCTTGTTGGCAGTCATGTTTCACTATTGGGTGGATCACTTTAATTACTAGCGATTATTAGGCTGCTTATTAAAAAAAAAATTTTTTTTTTTTCCTTCTATTCTTCCTTTGTTTCAAATTAGACTCTGGTTGCCCAACCTTCTGGTTTTTTATTATAATTGATTGCATCCCGATAAGTAAACCACATCGTGGTTACTAACTGTCATTGAAATAGTGCATTACACTAGATTAGAGTCTGTCTTCACTATCGATGACCACGTAAGCCGGCAGTTACTTCCGGGTGTTGTAGATGATATTGGCATTAAAACTCTGGCATACACTCGCGCCTACGTTTTCGGAGGACGCGCGCTGGTGGGGTAGGTTTATCTGCCTACTGTCAAGAATCTGAAGTAAGTGTCTGCGTGATCCCCTAAAACGCACGCCTTTTCACTCGAATGCGCCGTCTTAATCCGACTTTTGTTTACCTCTTCTTTTTTTCTAAAGTTGTTTGAGTTCGAACAAACAGATCGTGGGTCGATTCGGCCCCGTATCGTACTTCCACTGACTGTTGTATTAACTTATAAGGTGTATTTTACACCGCTAGTCACACAATTTACTATCATTTAAAGATGATGTTGTGTTCCATTCTGACTGGTTTTTATCTCGGATAGTTGTTAACTAACTTGAGAACCGGAGGGGGCTCTAGGTTGTTTGGGAGTTACTTGTTTAGACTATTCAACTACGTTTGATGCCTGGAACTACCAGATATGTTCATTATCTATCAAATTCATGATGTCGGTGATTTTTACCTATTGTGATCTATGATCTGTAATTACAGAATCTTAGTTTCTGTCACTGGCCAGCGATCCTTTTGGGCTCTACCCTGAAATTAGGGATGGTAAGCTTGATCTCCTTGTATTTTATTTTTCTCACGAGTGTGGCACTCTATCACTTTTATTTCACAGGCGCACCAATTCGCGATTGTATTATTACTTTATATGTGATTTTGGTTTCTCTACTTACATTTATTCAGGGCTACCTTTGCATTAACAAGTAGGACTGAGTAAGTGACTTTGTTCTTTTTCCACACTATTGTTATTTTTACTCTTTGGAGAAGGTTCTTGTCCTGACGAAGCGTCGCTGGATCCGGCTGGACCGCTTAGACGCGAAACATGTAGACTTGTGAGTGTGAGGAACCATAATTGGGTATATCCTCCCCATTTTTTGAGAGTCGGTGAGCATCAACAATCACCCATTACTCCTCACTGTGTTTTTAATCTTGGTTACCATCGCATTTACTACTGATTAAAATCATGATTTATTGCTTGTTGATGGTAAACCAATTTTAATTTTTGATTCTCTCCAATATCTGCTCGGGTACTCAAAATTAGGTATCCCAGTGATAACTATTACCTTTTTGTCACAGCTACGATCTGAGCTAAGTGGTTAAGAGCACCCCGTTTTGGGGAGCCCATCAGGCATTGCAGCACCAGCCTGATGAGGAGCTTTCCCAATGATGATGCTAGTCATCCACTGTGATGCATGAGGGTTTTGCTCCTGTCAAATTGGTTCGCCCATGTGAATCCTTCTATGTATTGGAACAGTGTACCTATTTTTGTGTAAAGGCACAAGCCAACCTCAGGGCACAGGTGCATTTCTTGGCACAAAAGGTTTCCTCACTATGGTGCCACTAACCTCTGCATGCCACCATGCACCAACCCCATTACGTTACAGCCCCACAATAGCCTCCAGCAGCCGAAGCTGGTACTTCGTAGGAGGTCTCACTAAGTACAGCATTTGTGGCACGAGCAGGCTCTGACCCTTTTATTTTTAAAATGTTAAGTAGTTGAAGCATTTATATTAACACATTTTAGTTCCTCGACTTTGTAATAAAATTGTGAAAGGAAGAAAACTTTTTTTTGTTGTTTTTTTTACATTATATTTTACTTCAAAGATTTTATGGCAACCATTGTAAATCCAATTTTAAGGCTGGCCTAAAGGCAGCCTACATTATTCACTAGCCCTAGGTAATTGGACAAAAGCATTACAAATCAATATGACCGCAGCGAGGGTCTTTGTAGCAGTCATCTTCATCCACTGGTTTTGTAAACAGTCATTCACATTTCGCTTTATCTCCCCACAGCATCCACCATGTAGCAGCGGTTCAGTCCATTTCGTCCAGTTACTCTCTTGCTCTGTGAATGTCATGTTGCCTGATCAAATGTGTACATCCACCTAAAAAAAAAGTGGCTTTCAGTGCCAAACCTGATGGGCCAAAACTTTGTTTTACCAGTGCTTTTTCATTCCATTCTTTTATCTGGGAGTCTCATAAATTGTTGTCTGGATGTGATTTGATAAGTGGCCTTTGTGGAGCTGCTATTTAATGTCAATTTATAGACTAACATAGCTAGTTAATTACAGTCGTCCAAGAAATGCGAACAGAATGGTGACTAGTTCTGGCAGTAGACAGGGGAATTGCACTTCCTCTGTCTGTCTGTTTTTTACTGCCTGTTCAGGAGAGTTTAGAAATTGAAATGCATAATTTTAAGGCGTTCCTGGATTAGGCCTCCACGGTTTGTAAGGCAAATCTCAAGTCACTTACAAGTCACTTACTGATCAAATAGGTATTTTCCCCCGGAATAGAAAAATTTGAAATTATCATGTTTCTTGGCTGTGTGCAACTCGAAGAACGTTCTGCAACCCCTCTCAAGGTGTCTACAAATCTCCTCTTCTTCTGTTGAATGAGTGTCCTTTTCTGTTTTGCTGAAGCATTCTTGAAAGAACCCCCAAGCATTCACTTTCACCGTGTGCATCGCTTCTTCATTATGTATGCCTCTCTATAACCTACCACTGCTAAAGCTGTGACATCCAGATTTACCGTCTCGCAGAGGCATGGTTCAACCAAACTAATTCTACAGACGTGATACAAAATTAAAAGTAAAGTTGTTCAGCGGGTAGTCTTTGTAAGGAAGGCGTTGGGGTGCACTAGACATGTGATTAGTTACACGCGCCTAATGTAGTGTTAATCATTATTTTACCACATGAGGGGGGGGGGGGGGGGGGAGGGGAGGCTTGTGGAAAACACATGAACCTGATGCAACAGGAAGGAAGTGTGGCTTTCGTTGCCTTACAAGTTAAGGTGTGCAACAGTGGTGAAGCTACGGTAGCATTTGCACGTCTCAGGTTGAATGTCCGTGTCGTAGGCAAAAACACACAAATGTCGACCTAAGAAGCCTTATGTTGAATTACAGCTACACATATATTCTGAATTTGATGAGGATCTCGGATTTCTGATTTCTTTGTATGTTGTAAATTGGTGTACGTGCTATGGCGCTCCATTGATTATATGGGTATGTAAATGGGTTTGTTTATTTACCATTATTGAATTTCCTACCCACCACCCCTCCCCCTCAAACCAAGTCGACATTGATGGAAGATGTTTGAAAAGGCAAACGTAAAAAGCTCTTTCAGAGCTAGCTGGTTTGTTGAGGTATATTAGCCCTAAAATAAAATCTGATTTTAACTAATAAAATAACTTTTATCTTGCATCACAAAGGTTAGAGTACAGCATTAAAGTCTACGTTTTGCCTTATTTTGTTATGCAGGGTTTCTTAACCGCTTTAAGAGCAGCATATATTTCAACTGAGTTTATCCTTATAGACCATTTGAACCGAGTGGCCACAGTTTGTTGGAGCAAGATGTGCAATCCTGTCTTATCTTCATGTGATTTTGCCATAATCCAAGATTCTGAGCATGATGTGCTGATGTAGATGCCGAGGCTAAAGCCAGAAAATGGTATTTGCAATATCAGTTGAACCCCACCTACACGTCAGTGAACTTTCAGTGCCCCACTGAATCCACTTCTTTAGGACTGTTAATGACCATTATACGTAATATTGCATTGTACTCTTGGATTAGGGTGACAGAGCATGACTACACATAAAATAAGCTCTGTGAATGGAATATAGTCTGGTTGATCAGTGGACTAATATATCCATATGTTTCCTTAGGTTGAGAAAAACATCCGAACAGTACCCTCCATTTTAGCCTGTGGATAGCTACATTAGCTAGCAATCTGGTTTAGCAATCATCACATTGCTAAGGCACTTTTAGTGGCTCATTTTAATCTGGTAGGAAAACAACTAAGGGCCTGGTTACGAGTCTGGCGGTCAAAGACCGCCAGACTGGTGGTGATGGTCCGACCGCTGCATTCCAGGCGGTCCGACGGCCACATTATGACCCTGGCGGTCAAACTGCCATCACCACTGGGAACATGATGGCGGGCAGACTCCTGGTCAGCCACAGCAGCGCTCAACTCTGCTCCGCCGTGCTGAGCATGCCTCTTGTTTTCGCCACCTTTGTATGGCAGGGACCCCGCCATGGAAAGGCTGGCAGAAACACAGTACAAGGGGGGCCCTCTCTGCCCAGCACCCTTGGAATGCAGTATTGGCCTCGGCTCGGCTGGTGGGAACGTCATAATACGACTGAGGGAGAGGCAGCCAGTATGACAGCTGCCTCCTCCCCGGGGCTTTGGCGGTCAGAGTTTTCTGACTACCAACGTCATAAGGAGCCCCTAAATTGACGAGGTAATATTCTGTGACCTAGTGCACAGTAACTCCTTTATAATGAACGTATTGTCCTTTTATTTAGGAATCTCACTCTTTCATGTGGTCTCCAGTTTCCTGATCTTGTCCTTTCGAGGCTGTGCAGGAGACGGCTCTCCCTGGAACATTTGGCCGTCCCCTTGCACCAGTGCTGCTCGCTGTGCCATCCTGCCCCAGTCTTTCACTGGAGAAGTCAGTAGGGTTTACAAGTTGTTGCATTGCGCTAGGACTCGGGGGTCCTCTCCTGTGGATTTCATTTGACAACATATCCGATTCAGGCTTCCTTACTTCGAATTAATTGGACCAACACTCTTGAGACCATTTTAAAGGAAGACCCAGGACTGCTGATATTTTCTGGAAACACGGAGTGCACGGAATGAGCATACGGAGGGAGATAGGGCTTCTTTTTTTGGCTTCCCCCTGGAGCCTGGGTGTGGGTGAGTCTGCGATGAAGTGTGGCGTTGGTTGAGCGAGTTTGTGGTATTTTATTTTGGGTCGGAGTTCCCCTGAAGGTGGCTTGTGTAAACGTCAGCAGTTGCAGTTGGCTCGAGCCACGCTGTCGCTTTTATCTTTAGAACAGTTGGAGCGTCTTCAGCATGAGCTCTTTGTTATTCAGCTTCTCTCGCCTCCTCCTTTTAAAGCTCTATCTATGCATCTGCCAGCCTAAGGCTAACATAGTGACATTGCATCTACTCTGGGGTAAATCTGCCAGTGCAAGTGAGCAGTGACTGGAACTCCCAGCAAGAGAAGATACTCCTCTGTGTCGTACACATAAATGAAATTAAATTTGAAAGGAATGGGAAGCAAGTAATAAGCGAACTGACCAGAGTCCAGGTTTATATATCTGCTCCATTTCAAGCACACGCTGTGAAAACATGACTTTTAACAACTAATTTCAGCACAAAACAGCTATGCAGGCGAGCGCTATATAAATGAAAATAAAGTTACACACTGCGCGAAATATAAGAGGTGCGACCATCTTGGACAAGCTACAAGACAGTGTGATATACGTAATGGAATTATGAGATGGACTGTGTTTGGCAGAGGTCGCCCACAAAGGGGGCCTTAGCCGGCTCAGTAACAGCCGCCAGGGACCCGTAAATACCAGTTTAAGTCGCCATAGCGACAAACTAGGGGGAAAGGCATCCCGGTACCCTTCAGGAAAGAAAAAGCGAACCAAGGTTGGCGCACAAATGCTAGGCCAGTAGGGGCCCAGGCAATGTTTTAAAGCCCCCTATGGGGGGGGACACCACTGCACCCTGGCCGGGGACAGGGGGTTCAAAGTACGGCACTGTCCCATAGAAGGTACATTCGTGGAGCAGGGGCACCGCACAGAAATTTGGGGTCACCGAAGGGGAGACTGGGCCTCATCCACAAGAACGAGGGGCACTGCTTTAAAGGGAGCGTGCCTCGTGTTAAGGGCTTAAGAAAGTGAACGAGTGTAAGGGGGCGATGCACCGGGCTGGTTATTGTGCACTTGCCCCAACCCAAAGGGCTGGAGAGAATGAGTGCGTGCATGGCGGGCCCAGGTGACAACAGCAAGTGGCAATGCCACCCCTGCCCTTTTTAGGGTCGTGCCTGCGTCGCTTGCGCATGCGTTTCACTTGCGAGATCCCGGACGGCTACAAGATCACCAGAAGAGATCGCACCAACGGAATCAGAGGAGGAATAGCCATCGCCCACAAATCCACCCTCAAAATCCACACCCACACGGACGACACCCTCAAGACCGCCAAACATCTGCACTTCCGGATCCACACTGACCCCAACACCACCCTCAGGGGAACGCTCATCTACCGACCCCCAGGACCACGAGCACCCTTCAGCGACTCTATCGCCGACCTCACGAGCACCCACTCCCTCGCCTCTACGGACTACATCCTCCTTGGAGAACTCAATTTCCACCTGGAGAACAACAATGACGCCAACACCACATCTCTGTTCGACAACCTCTCCAACCTCGGCCTCAGACAACTGGTCAACACACCCACCCACATCGCCGGCCACACGCTCAATCCAATCTTCTCCGCAAGCAACCAAGTCACCTTCAGCCACAACACTGAACTCCACTGGACCGACCACCACTGCGTCCACTTCACATTCAAGAAGCACACCGAACACCACCGCACCCAACTACCACCCCACTGCCGCTAGAGCAAAGTCACCGAAGACCAATTGACCAGCACCCTCGCCCAGAACCCGCCCACCGACCCAGACACCGCCGCCATCAACCTACGACGGTGGATCAACGACTGCGCCAACACCCTCGCACCTCTCAAAAAGCCCACCGACAACCAAGGAAAGAAAAAAGCCACCTGGTTCATGGACGAACTCATCACCTCCAAACGCACCTGCCAGAAACTAAAGAAGAAATGGCTCCTCGAACGCACACCAGACAGCCTGACAGCCCACAAGGAAGCCACCCGCAAGCATCACCAGCTAATCCGACTCGCCAAACGCTCCCACTTCACAGAACGCCTGAACAACAACGCACACGACAGCAAAGAACTCTTCTGCATCGTGAAAGAGCTATCCAACCCCAACGCCAACGACATCCCACCCTCCCAAGAAATCTGCGACGCCCTGTCCACCTTCTTCTATCAGAAGATCGCCGATATCCACGACAGCCTCAACACCACTCCTCCGCCAGACCCCACCTCCGACAGCTCCACCTACACCAACCGCCTGACCGCCTGGACCCACGTAGACGACTCGGAAACCTGCAAGATCATGAACTCCATCCACTCAGGATCCCCCTCAGACCCATGCCCCCACCACGTCTACAACAAAGCCGATTCTACCATCGCCCCCCAACTTCGAAAGATCATCAACTTATCCTTCGAAACCGCAACCTTCCCGGAAAGCTGGAAGCGCGCCGATATCCACGCCCTCCTAAAGAAACCCAAGGCAGACCCCAACGACCTCAAAAACTTCCGCCCAATCTCCCTCCTCCCCTTCTCAGCAAAGGTCATCGAGAAGATCATCAACGCTCAGCTCACCCACCACCTCGAGGACTACGCCATCCTGGACCCCTCCCAGTCCGGTTTCAGACGCAACCACAGCACTGAAACTGCGCTCCTCGCCGCTACAGACGACATCAGACAGCAAATGGACAACGGCGAAACATCAGCCCTCATCCTCCTGGACCTCTCTGCAGCCTTCGACACGGTTTGCCACCGCACCCTACTAACACGCCTCCACGAAGCCGGAATACATGAAAAAGCCCTCAACTGGATCTCCTCCTTCCTCTCCGGCAGAACCCAGAGAGTCAGACTCCCTCCCTTCCGCTCCGAAGCAACCAACATCATCTGCGGCGTACCCCAAGGCTCCTCCCTAAGCCCGACGCTGTTCAACGTCTACATGGCCACCCTCGCACAACTGGCCCGTCAGCACAACCTCATCATTCTCTCCTACGCCGATGACACCCAGCTCATCCTCTCCCTCACCAAAGACCCACACACCGCTAAAGCCAACCTCCATGAGGGAATGAAGTCCATCGCCGAATGGATGAGAAAAAGCCACCTGAAATTGAACTCTGACAAGACGGAGGTCCTCATCCTCGGATGCACCCCCACGGCCTGGGACGACTCGTGGTGGCCCACCACACTGGGACCCCCTCCAACACCAACCAACCACGCACGCAACCTGGGCTTCGTCCTTGACTCCGCCCTCACCATGTCCAAACAGGTCAACGCAGTTTCTTCCGCCTGCTACAACACCCTCCGCATGCTCCGTAGAATCTACAAATGGATCCCGACGGAAACCAGAAAAACAGTGACCCAGGCCCTCGTCAGCAGTAGACTAGACTACGGCAACGCACGCTACACAGGCATCCCAGCAAAAGACAACCGACGCCTCCAACGCATCCAAAACGCCTCCGCCCGACTGGTCCTCGACGTACCCCGCCGATGCCACATCTCCCACCACCTGAAGGACCTCCACTGGCTCCCCGTGGACAAGAGGATCACCTTCAAGCTCCTCACCCACGCTCACAAGGCACTCCACAACGCCGGACCAGCCTACCTGAACAACAGACTCAACTTCTACGTCCCCTCCCGCCAACTCCGCTCCACCAACCTCGCCCTCGCCATCGTTCCCCGCTTCCAACGCAAGACCGGCGGCGGCAGATCCTTCTCCTATCTCGCCGCCAAGACCTGGAACATCCTCCCGACCGCCCTGCGACAGACCCAGGACCTCCTCACCTTTAGGAGACTCCTCAAGACCTGGCTCTTCGACCATTAGCAGCAGCCCCCTAGCCCCAGCGCCTTGAAACCCTAACGGGTACGTAGTGCGCTCTATAAATATTGTGATTGATTGATTGATTGATTGACTGATTTAGTAGTTAGAAAAGGGCTCGGAGCCCTGTCCGTGTCACGTCAGTGTCTTTCATTGGTTCTTGGGCTTGCCTGTTAAAATCTGCTTGCTTTCATTAGTGGAAGGCATGCATACGTCATGCCTTCTCCGGTGGTTAGCCCACCTTGAGCGCAGTGACCAAGTACTGAAAACATGCAAGGCTCCCTATTTTCAGTACGGTTTGTGGACTACATTTTATCTTTTTTCGCAGCGCGATCTCGCTTGGCAGAAGTCGAGCGCTTTCCATGACATCGACCCTGTTACATAGTTAATTGCACTTTTGCTGGTTATGTAGATAATTGCACTTTTGCCGATAGGTCTCACTACGAGTGAACTGTAGCAGCGCAATTGCGCTCTTCTTTTCCATTTAATGTGGCAAGAAAAGTCTGGTTGGGAGTTTATAACTGCTAATAGCTCTAACTCGGAGAAATGCAAGACCCGTTGCATTGCAAATGCTTGTTGTTAAAGTATTTCTTTGGTCACAACGTTCCCAGCCGAGTAACGGCAAAGCAACATTTTTTAGGGGGCCACAGCCATGTATTGTATTGCAGGGGAGGAGGCACTACTGTGTTGGCACCCCCCTTCCCCTCAGAATACAGTTTGGGCTGCCAGTTCCAAGAAGACACCCACCTGATGGAACAAATACGTATTGGGATAGTAATTTTATTTATATAGTGCTTACTACCCCTGATGAGGTGTTGAATCGTTTTTGGGTGAGTAGCACGCCAGTCCAGAACCCAGAGTTGGATCAGTAACAGGTTTCCGGTTGCTGAAATAGGTTTTATGGAAGGCCCAGGTTGTTGCAGTAGATGGGCCTGTACATCCGACCTATAGCTCAAGCTAGTGGAATTACCTGTGACCTTAGTTTTAAGGGTATGCATTATTCCTCTTCTATTGCGCATAATTAAGAGGCATTTCATCTAGCTGAGGCATTTCATCTATCTGAGGATTATTCTCTGGCATATATATCTAAATTATCTCAATCATCTGGACTGGCACGGTACCAATTGATCAATTTAGGAGGATCTCTGCAAGTGCAGTGTTGTAATAGTTTTTAACTTTTTTTAGCCGCCCATGTATATGCCAGCAAGTAGGAACAGAAAGTTTATAAGAACACTGGGGGGAAATGATGCCCTTGTAATACACCTGGTGGGAAGTTTCACACTTGGGCGAAAGATGAATTACGGTATTACATTGCCTAAATGCAAGATAAGTAAAAATGTACAATTGCAGTAAAATGTGCAGTCAAGAAAATACCCCTAGCTCTTTCCGAGCTGACTAATATAATGAGAATGGGGCATTTATTGCAAGGAAAGAGACACAGATGAAGTTGTTCGGGGAAAATTGCATACTTGCTTCGAAACTGTTGAAATTTGAAGGGAATACATGACAATATGATGGCTCGGACTACATACCAAAGACTATTCTCTCAGCATACCACTATTTCAAAGTTTCTGTTTACCAGCGTGAAACTAATCTCGAGTTCTAATGATAGTGACTATGATGTGAAACTATTCTGATGGGGGTATTATATATAAACATAAATGATACAGTAATACCAATAGAAAGAAGGATGCAAACATCCAAGCAAGGGAAGGCCCAATAAGGTATATCAGTGGTTCAGAGGCTGTCACAGACGCACCCCCTGCTCATAGGTCCACTTCGGTAGGTAAGGGTATTTTCAGACAGGGGTATTCAGGTGTATGAATATCAAATCACCATCTCTGGTTGAAAAGGAACCTTTTTGAGATCACCAAATTCAGTGACCTCCCTTCGGTAACTCCCCAGGGCTGCACACAGAGGTAGACAGGCTCAAGGATTTAAATCTGAGTCTAGTACCTATCAACCAGGCAGTGGATAGAATAAGGGTCAGCCAGCTGCCTGGTGGTAGTCTGTGGAGGCACATGGGTACAAAAATCAACCCTTCTCCCCCTTTTCCTAGGAGATCTCTGGACGGTCACATTGGTGCGTCAGTTAAACTGAATATGTCCTAGTAGCAGAGAGAAAGCTTGTACGTAGCAGAAGCATGGGATGGTGGTGGAGCAATTTATGCTGGGGAACATGAGAGGAAGAACAAGGGTATGGGTGAAGCCACAAGCCGCGACAGCATCCGACTAGACCAGCCCAGGCAAGAGTAGTTAGCACACCTCAAGTGTGGTAGACACCCAACCTCGCAGGTGGGGTGTGGAGGGCTTACTTCCTACAGACACCAAAGCCCATGGATCACCTTAACCCAGGCCCACTAGAATTATGGGCCTGTGTGGCCTTAAGTATAGATTTGCCACATTTGCCACATAATCCATCATCATCTGCTGCGTAACCTGTAAAGATAAGAACATGCTGCAACATGTGTTTCTGCGCAGTGGAAAGCCCTTTGCAAAGGTTAACTGGTCACCTTTCTGTCGCTTACTGCTATATTTGATAGTTAAAGTGGTACTAATGAAGTACAACTATTGCCCTGACAGTGTTAACAAGTTTAACAAGCATTTGCAATGCAACGGGTCTCGCGTTTGCTCATGTTAGAGCTGATCGCGTTGTAAACTCCTAACCCAACTTTTCATCTATCGGCAAAGGCGCTTTTATGTACATAACCCGAAAAAGTGAAATTAACTGTGTAAAGTTGAAATTAACTGTGTAAAGCGCTCGACTTCTGCCAAGCGAAATCGCGCTAGGAAAATAGAGAAAAAGTAGTCCATGATCCGACAGAAAACAGCGAGCCTCACATGTTTTCTGTACTTGGTCGCTGCGCTCGACGAGGGCTAACCACTGGAAAAGGCATGACGTGTGCATGCCTTCCACTAATGAAAGCAAGCAGATTTTACTAGGCAAGCCCACGAACCAATCAAACACACTGGCGTGATGTTGACAGGGCTCCGAGCCCTTTTCTAATAAAATGACTAAATAATGAAGTAATATTGCCACACAATGTGCCACACAATGCTGCACAGTTTTTGTGCTGCATAAGTTACTCAAACCTCCTGCATAATTCCAGTCGCCCGCCTTTATCTAAGGAAATACCTGCAATAGGGAATGGCGTGCACGCAGTTAGTTAGGTCTGGCCTTAAGCGATGGGTTCCAACTCCCAAAAATCGGAAGAAGCAGTACTATCAAGTTTACTGGGTCTGTTGATGAAGAGCGGAAGGTGCAGTGTATCAAACAGAGGTTGGGTAAAATGCAAATTAATATTCGCAGACTCTCCCAAGTGGCTCCCTATTGCACGATGTTACAATCGGGCTGAGTTGCATACTGCTTGGCTAGTGCATCTAGAGCCTGATCTGCAAACGTTGTGAAGTGGCCTTTTAGCCTGCTGTCTGACCCCTTAGCATTTCTGAATGGCCTGAGAGTGTGTTCTTACATTCAGGTCCCATTCTCGGAAACCTAATCTCATGTGACAGGCTTTGTTTCCATATATGGTAATGTCAGGGCTTATTGGAGCCCGAACCAAGTCAAAGGGTGGTAGTCCCCTAGCACCTTCATTTCCGACAAACCGCTTACCCCCAACACCTGACACATCAAGAAGGATATTGTCGATCATAGGTGCCTCGTAGCATTACCTGAGCAACTGGTACTACTGATGGAGAATCAGCTATTGAATACTGAATATCCCCGTAGAATGCCCACTTTCCTTAGTCAAGGTTACTGATTAACATTCTGAGCAAAGTGAAACTTGAAATGCTCCTCAAATGTCTCTGTGCAGAGCAGAGGGTGACCTCCCCCTTCCCTTCCTTTTCCCGGGGAAGTAGGGCGAGCTGGCGGCGCTAATGTCTGGAAGCAGCGGATGTCAAGCTATGGGTAGCAAGGGTCGAGCTGCTGCCCGGAAGGTCGAAAACAGACCAGCTAGCCAAGGGACCCGTGTGCACTGGCCCTGCATGGGATTTCCCAGATACTGCCCAGTTTGCTGCCTGTGTACATAGAGGGCAGAGCAACCCGCAGGAGATGGCCCACTTTTCAAACACAGTAACATGCAGAAATCATCCAAAGGCTATCGTGGCCTGCGACCAGGTCGAATGGGGCACGTTGAAACCTCCAGAGGGAAGGAAATTGAACATGGCAGTCAGCAGGTGCTGCAAGGCTAATGGGTGTGTGAGAGCATCAGGCATGGCCTGATCAACCCAAGACACCCAGAATTATACTTGACTGAAGGGGCTTACCTGCCAGAAGACGGAATCAAAGTGACAGGACTTGATTGCTACAGGGCAGAGATGATTTACGACCTGTCAGCCGTTGATGATTTATGACTTATCATGAAATTATGATTGATCTTATCAGGATGAGTTATGACACTCAGAATGATTTGTGGCTCTGTATTAATGATTTATGGCCTTGTGACTGGCAGTTGTGAATATCAGGTCATGTAATAAACTGTGACCAGGATTTCCGACGAGAAATACAAACATATGAATGACATAATTCAGTTCACAAACATATATGTGGGATGTGTACTGTTGGAGTGGGCCAAGTGCAGGGGTTATAGATGAGGCAGAATCGAAGGCTGTCCATTTTCTGCACATTCACTCTCCTTTGGCCCAATGATCTTCCTTTTTCAAAGTAAGGGACTGAGTCACAGTAAACCTGAGTATTCAGGCAAGTATGTGCATGTTGCTGCTGTTCCTAACAGGTTTGTGCCAGCTGGCCGCACTGTGCCATACCTGCAGTGTTTTCTATGTCACTCTTCAAAGTGTCCGAAAGAGCAGCTTTTTTGGGGTACATTAATTTTTTTGAGAGGTAGGGTGCAGCTGGCCTTAAAAACACACAAACAACTTCTTGCACATGTATTCCTGCACAGGCTGTTCAACAGCGCAAATAACTCATCTCAGTAAGGAATTCTATTTGTGCTGCCAAGATTGTAGTGATATTTTTTTTTTTGTGTAATATGTCAAAAAACAATATTATGAACATGCCATAGTGCAAGGGAACATTTGAAAAGGACCTGGTTCAAGTGTGTTTTTAAAGGCAGTGCTTTTCAAGGAGGGAGTCCCTCCTTGTGCACAATGTTTCTCTCAAAACATGGTCATTTGTAGGCAGTACTTCTATTTGGCAGTCAGAGCGGAAAGTGTAGTAGTGTGTTTGTTTTCTTGACGGCTTGGCTTCCCTCTTCTTTTGCATTTGAAGTGCTTTTTAGGTCTTGTCTACTAGACAACTCATGCACTGCTTGTTGCGAGACGTATTATTAGCTTGCACTGGGGTTAGAGCCCTGGTATTGCTAGCATTAGTTGGCTTCATTGTCACTTTAATTTGCTTGGTTCTTCTGTCTTGGGGTTTCTTTTCTTCTCTCTGACCTGGACAATGGACACCTTACTGTGCCCTTCCACTGCTTACTTTTTTAGACATTACTTTTTTGTTTTTATTTAAGCACTCTACGAGAGTGCTTGCGTTTTCCAGCTGTATCCATAGTGTGTCTCTGCTCTTCTCCGCATTGCTCTGTTGTTCTTCTCCTTGCGCCCCTGCGACGTACTTGCCATTGTGTGATCCTCTGTCTGTTTGCTTTCTAGCCTGTGTGCTTCAAACCCCTTCCAGCTTTAAATTCTCTCACCTGTTTGCTTTTCTCTCATACACCGCGCTCCACGTTGCTCCCTTGCAAAATACATGGTGCTTCTGTGCCCCCGTGTTGCATCTGCACCCCCCCCTCCCCGCCCCCCAACCTGCTGTTTCTTATGGTTTCCAAAACAAAAGTGCTTTTGCTTTGGAATCAACAAATAAAAAGAAAAAGTAGCCACGTCATTTTTGTAGGGGCGCACATGAATGGTCCAGACTTTTTTTTTTTAAACGATTTGCCATGCTGCACAGCATTGGTGATGCTGTACAGCATAGTAAACAAGCATTGGCCAAGCCAACATGACTCTTCCAAGAAGAAGGATGCAATTCTATGGGCAGTGTAGGCAGACAGGAGGACGCAGACTTTGGAACTGAGGAACCAGGGTCGAGTCTCAGCATCACCTTAACATCCTGTTTTTCTGGGTAAATCACTTCATCTCTTAAAAATAAAAATGAATGGAAGTTGTGTAAGTGTAACTGTTGCTCAAATAAAGCGTCATATCGGGTTGAGTTCACGCTATTTAAAAATACTAAAAAGGGACTAATACCTCGATTGCAGCGAGAGGGACAGAGGGAGACTAATTGAGCTAAATCAATCTGTACTTGGGCCATGCTCCACATGGTGACCAGGAAGTGACAACATCGCACGTGCTTCTGAATTAGAAAATGGTGCTAGCAAACGGTAAGTGATGGGTGGATAAAAGCCCCTTTTTGTAGAGGTTTTTTTCTTCTTTCAGAAGCAATAGATCGTCGCATAGTAACAGCACGTGTGCTGCCTGCAGGCTCGACCTAAAAACGATTGACAAACAGAATAGGCCTCGCAGGCGAGGCCTTTTGGCATTGCCAATGCTTGTTTTGAGAAAGGGACCGGTTTGACTTTAAAAGTTTACGCACTGTAGGCACCCTTAGTTGGTCCATTACAAGATTTAACTGACCACATTATTCAGTGTGTTTCTGAAGTAAAAATTGCTAGTGGGATTTTACAAGGCAGAGCCGGAGAACGTTGACCTAACAAAAGCTCCACCGTGGCTGCTACCGAGGCATAACCCCAACTGATGTGCTGGGGGGCTGGGGGAGGGCATTCAGCCTGGAGTCTGTGCGTTTCTGTGAGGTATGAGTCTCGGAGCTTCCTCACTACATTCTGCCAGGGTTATCACTTTAAGTTACACCACTGAGAATAATGAGAAATATTGTCCTGTCTAACATGGGACGTGCGTGTCACTGCCTCATACCATATGCTGAGGAAACCTTGTAACACTTCCAGATTAAGTAAAATGGCGTCCAGCTGACATAATATTGATCAAAGATGCAAACATCAAGAGGAGCTAAACATTTATAACACTGCCCTTCCAAGGAGAATAACACACAAAGATAACAGTCCCCTGTAAGTGTCATATACAATTTCCCGTCCAGAATAGTTTGTGCTCCGCACTCTGCTAGAGAGCTCCATGTGTTCCACGGATGTTGGGTCCGCACTGGCCCCGTTGCGTACCAACAGGTAGCTCCTGTGCTGCCCCGCGCTGTCGTGCAACTCTACCAGCGGCGAGTGGCAGTTTTGCAGTACGCAGCTTGTTCGGCGGGTTTTTGCGCGTTGCCGGATTGGGTGATCACTGCATTTCCTCCCACTTGTAGAGACAAAAACTGTCCACGACGTAGTTCAAGTAGTTTGTTGAAGTATGTTCAAAATATTTTCCGACCGCAACTAAGAATACGCGCAGGCACAATTGGGTTGGTTACAATCTGATTTTGTTCATACCCAAGTCAGGACCCTTCCAAATCGTTGTCGACGAAAAAGCTCTCGAGAGAATTCCAGAAGCCCTTCACGAATTTGCTGTACATTTTTTCACAACTTTTCTGCCTCGAGTACAATAAACAACTGTTTGATTTTACTTGTGATGCAGGAATGTGGGTTGTATGCATATTACCGCTCTGAAAGCTGGTTATTTTAAAGCGGTTGTTTCTGCAAGTTGCAATGGAAGAAAGTATTATTTCTATATATGGCAGTTCAGAACGCTTGAAATGCTTGCTGTTTGCAAAGCCCATGTACATTGACCTGAGGCGCTTTTTTTGGCCTTTGGCCCAGACATTTCAGTTCAGCCATTTAAAAATAAATTGACCATCAAGCTACAAAGTACTTCGCACAAAGTGTAGATTTTTTAATTCCCTCCTGAATCTTTTCCAGACTTTTAACTGCAATGCACATATCTAAATAAAATGGATCCTTCAAAAATATTTATCTTGCTTTAAAAAACAATATTTGTCCAAGGTGTCAATCTTACCACAAAGTAAACTGAAGTGCTCCTCCCATGCAGAGATCGGTGTGTGTGTGTGTATATATATATATATATGTGTGTGTGTGTGTATATATATATATATGTGTGTGTGTGTATATATGTATATATATGTATATGTGTGTGTGTATATATGTATATATATATGTGTGTGTGTGTATATATATATATATATATATATATACACACACACATATCTGATAGTTCATTGGCAGTCTCGCCCTCCTTTTTAGGTCGAGCGTACAAGCGCTCTGAGGTGTTGTAATCTATATAGGGGCTTTTAACCACGCCCACCGCACTCCCATCACTATCACTCATTCATGGGCTTGCCTTTCAAAAGTTCTTTGTTATCATTGGTAAATGCTTTACGTGTCCTTCCTTGGGGAGGTTTGGTTACAGCCGTGGAAATCAACCCTGTTACATGGATAATTGCACTTTTGCCGTTACGTTTGAGTGCGAGCAAACTTCTTTTTCCTTTTGTGTCTCTCCTTTGCGCTCATGCTCATGGTGGCCGTGGCGCTTTGAATCTGCTTGCTTACGTGAAACTGTTTTACTTTTCATTGTCCGTTTATGTGGCAAGAAAAGTCCAGTTAGGAATTTACAACACTAATCGCTCGAACTAGAGCAAAAGCGAGACCCATTACATTGCAAATGCTTCTTTCATAGTTCCTAGTTTATTCAAACTGCCCCCTCTCTTACAACATTACAAGTGTGACCGGTATACTGTTGAGTTCTTTGGTTTTATGTTGCAGATATATGGCTCCTTCTTTTAGTTGCCTTCCTGTATTAATTTAGTACTGGCACACTTTGTATGTGAATGTAATTCATACAACATTTGCATGATCTACGGTGATCATACATTCCCTGACACAATCATGAGGAAAATATACGCGAGAAAAAGCTGGTCAGAGTAGATGTAATCATAGGAACGTCTTTTTTTTCTCGTGGTCTACCTTTGGTGTGTCTCTAGTCCAATGTCTGCAAAGCCATATAAAACTGGCAAGCTGTGTGCATTACCTTCCAAGGAAGAACCCGCCCTCTACAGATCATAATTTTGCCAAAGTCAGCTTGAAGCGATCCTGTTTCCCTCCACATTCCTGACCGATTACTTCACTCTCCTTGGCAAGTGAGGTACTGTGCTAAAGTGAATTTATAATACAATTGTATTGAGAAAAGTAATATTTTAATGCATGTGCATACTTAACATGTGAAGTATAATGAAATTAAAATAAAATTCTCTACATTGTCAAAAATCCTTGAGAAGAGTGGACCATCGAAATATATATAACCTATATTTAGTTTTAAATATTTTCTATGTTGATATTTATGTAATTCAAAAATTTATATATATATTTCACTTAAAAAACAAAGTTTACAGGGAAGTTATAGTCCGCCTCAGATTTTAACCAAACCATAATAATTCACCAGTTATAGTAAGTTACCTCAAGTAACTGTAACTTGTGCCCCGCCATGCACAGTTTTTACGTCAAAAATGTTACTGCAAATATTATATTGATACTATCAATGTAGTTATGAAAGATGGCATGTTTGCAGTAATTTGTGGGTTAATTGGCAGTGCATGGCGAGGGCGCCAGTTATAGTTACTTTAGGGCACGAGTTATTGTTACTTGGGATAACTATAACTGGTGAATTTTTATAGTTTAGTGCGGTTAAAATCTGAGCCGGACTATAACATCCCTGTAACCTTTTGCTTTTTTTAAGTGAATTTCTATGGGTTTTTTAAATTCTATTTCTAACATCCCTGTAACCTTTGGCTTTTTTTTTGTGAATTTCTCTGTTTTTTGACTTATAATAATTTTATTTACTGTACGTTAATTCAACAACTGCCATGAAAGGCCTTCAGCTGTGCTCAGCGGCAGTAGGCCACAGGCCCTGGCTGACAAAAACCCACTACAAGCACCCAACCTTGCACCGTGCTCAACCTTCACCCGTGAGCAGGGGAGGTTGCCCGCAAGACCTGGCTTGCGGCCAACACCCCGTAATCATCCAAAAGCATGATGGGCAAGTGCTTTGGCCATGCGCAGAGGGAGTTGGCTGCAGCTTCACTGGGTGTGAGAGGGTGTATCTGGAGGTGAGAGTGGCTGTCAGATAGTCTCGGTGTGAGATCGTGTACATTAGTGTTTTACTGGGTGCGTCAGTGTGTGGGCGGATCTGTGAGTGTCTGTGTGTGGTGGTCTGAGTGGGTATGTAACTGTCAGAGTGGGTGCGTGAGGGTCTTAGTTTGTGAGTGTATGAGTGAAGTGGGACTGTGAGTGGGTTTGTAAGTGGCTGAGTGGGTGTGTGAGTGGGAGAATTGATTGAAAGAGAGATGGAGAGAGCAAAAGAACTTGAGAGGGAGGGAGAGAGAGAGTTTTTTAGTCTTTGATGTCTGATATACTTAGTTATTTGTTTCTAATTGAAAATCAAAAATGTAATAAAAAAAAATCTTTTTTGTTATTTTAAAAACAAAAATGGAAATGAGTCCACCTGGAATCAAACCCCTAAAGCTTAGTGTGAAAGTCTGCGACCTTCACACTGAGCTACGGCAGGCCCCGAAAAATCTTTTTTGTTACTAGACCTGCAGGTCCAGTAGCTTGAATAATCTACTCGACCTAACTGTAATGTACTTGACCCGGAAACAGGTCTCAAATTGTGTATTTCTAGGCAGATATTGTATTTTACAGTCACCTTTTTCTTCATTCCCACATATGAGTGGACCTTCAAATATGTGAGTTCAGCATTTCTGATATAAAAAAAAATCCTCTTTTGTTTAACTAAATAAACTAAACGCTTGCTCATGTATAATAAATCTAGCCGTGTAGGATACACATGATCCATGCATGACTTGCTTATTAGTTTACTAATAACTTTGCCATCAGGGCAGGAGTGTTTCAGTTTGTTTAAACACTCACTTTTAATGAATATATTTCTAAAGCATGAAGTGGTAGCGCACTGTTATTTACAGACAGTAAATTTCCAAGAAATGTCCAAAAACCTTCCCACTAACTTACAGCTTTACTGATAAAACTATATAGTGTGTTAACAATAATCTGTGAAAACTGGGTTTCAGAAAACATTTATCATTTGCACATCACCATGTAAAGTGTTCTGACTTTTATTTTTCATCGTACTAAAATATTTTTTCTGTACACAGAAGTAGAAAAAATTGTCTTTTACAGCTTCTGAAATATATTTTGAAATGTTTCTAAAGTTGACTTAGTTATATAAATGTGTTTTAGGAAAAACTTGTTACCAAAAGCCTTTCATTTCACATAGGTCAGACAAGTGCACCTTACAAAATCCTGCAACTCTGCAGTCACAAGGAAAAGTATTTGCATTACAAGAAGACAAAATGACTTTTAACCTCTGTCTCTGAACACAGATCACATGTGACAAGAATAAGATTTAAAGGCATCTTAATTGCTAACTCAGTTTTGGACTGAACAGAACACCTGTTCTTTGTCCACTCAAGGGTGGAGTGGAATCTAAAAATAGCTCAACCCTACAAAATAAAACAAGCCATAGTGAGTGGTCCAGTAGATTTTTCGAGCCCTGTACAGTGTTTTTTTATCATCCACTTATGGACTATCTGGGACGGTCCTGCCTTTTTTATTTAAAAAAAACAAAAAAAAAACGAACTAAAATGTCCTTTATGAGCTGTCTGGGAACACGGGGGAGCCCTTAAAGTCCTTCCTTCATATATTTATTTATTTATTATTATTATTATTATTATTATTATTTTTTAAAATAAAATGCCCTTTACAGGTTACCTGACACTGAAGGGGAAGCGTTAAGGCTTCCCCTGCAGTGCTAATGCTTCAGCAAGCAGGGAGATGCTTTGACAGCAGCTCCGTGCCTGCTGAGGCATTTCATCTGTCCCCTGCACGTGATTCTTACAGCTGTGACGAGCAGACTTGTACCACAGAAGTGTAAATCTTGGTACTTTTGTACTCCTGTTAACACTTTTACTCCTGCTGGGGGTATTAAGTAGGAGTGTTGGGAGCTAAAATGTGGGGGTTAGGGGATAAATACACTTAGAACATAGATGAGAGTCAGCCGTTATCATGTACAATTTTTTTTTTATTTAAAGGATGAATTTTCTTTTATTCGTAGCTAACAGACACATTTTGCATTTTCCTAGCTGAATATCAGTGTTCTTTATATCTTTTTCAAAAACAAATATTACTCATTTTAAAAATATATATTTGTTCTGCTTTTAATGCTGTTGCTGCATAGCAGGTGATCTGTCCTGCTGGCAGAATTCCATTATAATTGTAACTATGCAGCAGGACATTATAAGGTAATAAATAGTATGGATCACTTCTAAATGGTATCTGAGAGGTCTTAGGGCAGTAAGTAGCAGTTCAGTTTTGAAAGGGGAAAACATGGGTGATAGAACGCCGGCCCTCTAAAGATCTAAGCAGAGTGGGGTGGGGCTGGAAAGTGCATGAATGTGTTCTGGGGGTGTGGTATTTAGTTATTGACCGTCTCACCAATCAAAGAAACTGTACTTTCAAAGACTGACAATGTGGGACCCTGTATTACAATACAATTGACAGTACATATGCATTGGTTACACACCTAAGTGGTAGTGTGGTCGATTTAGTGAATGAACTTACAATGTCAGAGAGCGGTGGTACATAATAAGTGGTAAAAGGGCTTGGGCCAAGCTTATCAGTCAAGCAATGCACAACGCGTTGACCTTTTAACACAAAGCAAGGGCAATTTAGTGTTGCACGTCCTCAAAAGAATTCTAAGTATTGTGGGTGTTATTCGATAATCTAATCTGCATAATAGTTATAGCACCCATCGTGAGGTCGGGGATGGGCTAGTCCTCAAGACTAGGTGAAGCAGTGTGTCGCTAGTGATTAGATTCAAAAACAGAATTTGAGTAATAAAGACTGACTCAAAAAGGAGTTTGAGATCAGCAAATTAGAGAAATCCCAGAAGGCTTATTAAAATATTAACATGCAATACAGAAGACAAAAATATTGTTGGCTTGATATAATAATTAATCATAAGGCATATGAAACAACTGGCATAAGGGCTTTTTAGTATTTAAAATACATGTCGCAATGAGCGAAACCTGAAAAATATATCCAGAATGTGCAGCAAATCAACAGATAAATAAGCAGCATCCCTAGTAATGACTGAAACGGATCTTCTTCACCTCCAAATTGAGGGTCTTTTAAAGTAATTTTCACCATAGAAAGCAATAGAAAACATATAGTCAGCATGGTGTGAGCAAATGTAGCAAGACCAAAAAAATCTAAATAATATAATGTAAGACGTCATATAAAACCATCACATCATCCCAGCACTGTCTCTCTACTTGATTAATAATTATGGCCCTCCTGGTCTAATGTTATCAGGTGTGGTAGAACAAATATGGTTACATAAACAATAAAAAGACTTGTATGTGAATGAACTACATTCCAACAAACTGCATGTGTTGCTGCATGCTGCGTCAACTAGACATATTAACACACAGTGAATATTATGAAAGAGCAGCCGTGTTTATTCAGGATAGAGTTGGGTCCTATTTGTGGCCTACGTAGGATGGGGTCAGAAAAACATAATTCTGTACATCTCAGCATTTTCGTTTTTATTGCAAATGACTCATATTAAGAAACACTATCCCCCACAGTATCCCTCTGTACTAGATCGTCCAGGAACGAATCGCATTTAAAACAAAAAAAAAGTCTATTCTTGGACAGATGAGCGAGTGAGACTGAAGCAATGTTAGAATGTGTGCTGTTTCTCCTGAAACCAATTTATCCCTCAAAGCAACATGAGGTAAGGATATTGGATTTATGGAAGTTATTGTTCCCATGTGTTAACCAGAGGCTGGTAGCCAGAAGCCCAGGAATGTTCCTTTGTGCTGCTTCTTCTTCAGTTACATTAGTCTCGTGTGTTTGTTATGGACCAGAAGATTGGCAGACTCTTCTATTCATTGATATCGTTTACCTGCTTGTTCTGCACTCATTTAGAGCGACTTCTCTCATAAGTTTCGCAGGCTTTTCCATGTATTGAAATCGTTCACTTGATTTCTGCTTTTAATTCTGTGCTTGTTCTGCACTCACGTAGAGCGAATTCTCCTCCGAGGACATTGCCTTTGCCTGCTGGATCACTGGGACTCTGGCAGTACAGACTACCTCCCACGCATACAAGCAAGTCTACATCAAACAGCTGTATTTTAGTGGATTTACTGTAACTAAAGGAATTGGCCCTGGCCAAGGGAGGGCGGATCTTGTTCCTAAGCCTGTGCACTGAAAGTCGGGATAAGCAATTTGACGCTATAATTGTAGACAAATTACTTTATTCAGAGGTACTTGCTACTTCACTGTACACCTGATGCAGCTTAAAAGCTCAATAAAGGTGCTGTGTAAATATAGCCTTGCTTTACAGTTTGTCTGAGTTGTGGTCCATGTAGAACCATAAACTCCAGTGTTTAAGACTTTTTTTTCCAAGTTGGCAGTGCAGTTTGTTTACTGCACTATTGACTGCAAGCTTTGTATTTGGCCTCTTCCGGTGACTGCTATAAGAGTAGTTTCTATCAAATCCAGAATTAAGCAAGGTGAAGGTTATACTTTGGGTTTTTCTTATAGATTTAATGTTTGCGTTGCTCTGACATAGTGAAAGAACTTGTGTTTTTTTCTGCCTTCCTTAGCATCTTAATAGTATTCAGTTAAGTCATGAACATCAGATAATAATATTAATAAGAACATCAGAGTGTTTGGAGCTCCATTGAATACAGTGGTGTGCTCTGGGCTTCTAATCGCCGTTCGAAGTCCGGAGCTCCAACATTCCAATGTTCTTGTTCACAAAGGCCTCATGGAGCCCAAGGGGACTTTAATCCCCTCGGGCTCCGTGAGGCCTTTGTTTTATTTATTATAATATTCTGCCCTGTAGTGGCAGAATGTTCCAATAGCCTTATAGCCCTCTGTAGCTGGGCTATACCGATATTAAAGTCCTGCTACCTTGTTTAAAGGCCCTCGCCTTCAGCTTGAGCCTTCAATGCTGGAGGGGGATTTTAATGCCCAATATAGCTTTCTACGGCGGGCTTTATGGCTAAAATAGTAATTCCTCAGTTGAGTAAACTTTGCTGTATAATAGTCTCCTAGGTGTGTCAGATTATTTACATGATTTCTCCAGTTCTGTTGTGTTTGTTGGAGGGGTTGCCTGAGAATTTGAAGGAGGACAAGAGTCCTTAAGACGTGTTAGCGCGCCTGGTCCCCAGTAAACGTATGAGGGGATGCGTATAGGTTGATGTTTTTGAATCGCATCGAGTACCCTAGCTACGGTGTAACCAATGTCCATCAATAACCTTTAAGCAAATCATTAATCAGCAGTTAATAGCATCACACCATGACATTTCAGTCAAGAATGACCACAACTCTATATACATTTTAGCAATTTTATTTCCCTATTAGTTACAATACTAATTCATAGGATTAATTCAAATTTATTCAAATCAAATCAAGATGAATTCATTAGTGACCACTGATAACATAATCTAATCACAACTTGAGACAGGATACATTCTAAAGCAGTTGCATAAGTCAACATATGAATCAAAGGTGAATATGTCACAAGAGTAGCAGAGTTCAGCAAATCAGTCTGTCAATTATTTGTCACTGTACATGTCAACGTCTAGAATAGGAACCTCCTCTAACCCAGATTAGAACTAGCATGTGGGATTTCATACGAAAACACTTTAGAACATGAATTTGGAAAAACATCTAGTTAAGAGGAAAACTATTTAGCCAGCACAGTTGGTACCTAGAAAGAAAAGGCACAAAAGGCATTTGGTCACATTGTCATAGCTACCTATCCATGGTTTGGATCAGCAACAAACTCAGTTTTTGTCTTCAGGTCATCAATCGATCATTATCGCATAAGGCTCTCAAGAGCATGAGCCCAATGACAGAATCTCAAGTCTCTTCGATCTGGTAGTCTCTCTCCGGACATGTGCACCTAACATCTATCACCATCTGTCTATCTCCAGTTTTCTCCCTTTGTCACAACATTATATCAAAGTCACCCAGCCTATCCCTTAATTCGTAATTGGTCAATTAATCACAGGATTTTCCTTTTAACCAATAGTCCTTGTTTTCCAAATCTATGAATTCTAACATTACACAGCTTCCATGTAGTTGATTGGCTCACTTTACAATGTTCTCATCATCCGGCTTTTCAGGTGTCGAAAATGTTGCATCTTCTTCAGTCAGTGTCTTCATTGTTCAAGTCCTGGGAAAGTACACTCTGAATGCTTTACACAGTCCTTGATACAAAATTTGATTCCCTCATCCTCTGTCCGTCGGTTCACGCATAGGATTCTAGCTGAGCAGAGTTTTATTAAACAACGAGCAGTTCATGGTCAGTTCAGCACATCAGCATTTCTACATTGAACGTTAATATTCAGCTTCTGCACGAGGCCTGGAAAAACTAGGCCACAACTTCGGCTAAGTTAAGATTTACAATGTAATGCAAAACATAAGTTATATATCTCAATATGACACATTACTACATTATTTCAATACATTTTCAATAATTCTCATATATTAGTTGCTCTTTTAATATAATTTGTGAGTCTTGGTGGCCACTGTCCAAGGGCTCATTTTCAAATGTGCGCATTATTTTTCTCCGTTAATTATTTTCTAAATTTTTTTTTTTTATTATTCAAAATACGTAAACATTCATTAATAATTTCTGATGACTATATTTGCTTTAGCAGACAAATCTTGTGGTTACAGGATGTGATAGCTCAGTAAGGGTTTTCAAGAGTCCTGTGCAGTGCAAAGACTGCTAAAGTTTTGTTTTTATGTGCACCAGGCATTCAGTTAAACCGAAGGAGTTTCTGGGTGTATGGTACACCGGGAGAATGCCGTGACAGTACTGAGAAGGGAGCAGATAGTATCATAGAGCCCATGAGTGGATGTGATGCGCAGCCAGAAGACTGCAATCATCTGAGACTGCTCTGAAGGTTTATGGGAGGTGACTTAAGTTCAAGCACAGCCACTATTGCTAATGTCAAAGCAGCAAGCAGGAAGTAGGCAAAGAGGTACACTGCAAAAGGAAAGCAAATCCAGATTTAATTCCCGATTGTCAGATGAGACCCAGGGGAAAGCTCCGGAGGAACTGATTAACAAGCACTGGCAAAGCTAATAGATCTCACCTTTGGGACCTATTGCCCTGGCCAGTGTTCTTTGGCATTGCTGTACACTATCAGCGATGCTGTGCAGCATGACTAACACAAAAAAAAAAAAGAAGATAAATACACAGTAGCTACATCAAATTATGGGAAAGAACTCTAAGAAGCAAGCAAATGAAAGTATTAACAAAATCAATCACTGGTAAGCAACAGGGGGCTATAAACCCGGGCGAGCTCTCAGTAAGCCTGTAATAGGTGTTTTACAACATGACATTTGTGCTTGTAGGCTCACCCTTAAAAACAAAAGAACCTGCAGCGATGGTTGGCGGACTAGAATAGGTGTGGGAAGAATGCTTTAAGTATCTGTGGAATTCTGGGAAATGGGCAAGTGTATTGTAAAAAAGGCTGCTGTCACCTTATCTTAAGGCCTTGCTTCTTCTTTCTGAGCGTTTTACTTAGTGTTGCTACTCTGGAAAAAGAACAATGTCATGTTCTCCTTACAAAAGTAGGTGCAAAGAGTTGAAATACTCCTGTGTCTTGCGTGATAAATTCTTCTCCTCCACACATGCACATAAGGTATGGAAGGGTGAGCATCTGTCAGAACTCAAGTGCAAATATGTGCTGTGCTGAAATGTCGGGTTCTGTATGCATATGCCTAGCTTGCAGCATGCATAGAACTCAAAGCACTGAGCCCTGGGTGTCCAGCCACTACAGAGTTCGATGGAGGTGATTTAAGGCATGTTTTTGAGGTTAAGTCTAGTATAGTGGACATTTGAACCCTGACAGCCCCTAGATAGATTGAAAAAACAGGTGGGGTGGTTAAAAAAAAAAAAAAAGGCTTTTCTCCTTTTCTTATGAGTGTAGATGATACACGACGATCTGGATGGCTAATCAGTCTGGATATGAAATGGTCTGGATTTGCGTGGTGCAAGGGTGCAGACCAGTAATTATCTTTGGATCTTAATACATTTGATATAAACACAACAAATTCGCTTTTGTGCACCTATCTATTCTGGGGTACAGTTATCCCACTGAGAGAATAGGAAATGCACCACACTATCAATTCACACACTATGTGGCCATATGGAAAAAACACAAATAAATATCCTTGACTGCCAACTTATATATTTAAAATTATCTCTTCACTTATTGCACACAACTCATTAAAATACTTTTTTACTAACTCTACTGTTGTATAACTATGTTGATCTTATTTGCAGAACAATTCATACATTCACAAGAACATATTGCAATATAAAATAATCTTCAAAAACCTATTACCTCTTTCAATACTTCAGCAGAATTTTTATCATCATTTAAAAACTTTTTGTCACTTTCTCGAATTACAAAACAGTATTCAAAATTATTTTATCATTCGGAAACCTTTTGTTGATGCGGTGTTTCAGTGGTATATAAGATAGTTCACCCCACCCTCTTAAGGACACATTACATATAAATACATGAAAATAGCTTAACTATCACTTCTGGCACCTCGCTACACATTATATGCCTGGTGATTAAATTGTGTTCTTCCATTTCATTAATTGGTAATGCACTTTCTGTCTTTTGGGGGTTCCTCAATAGTGCATGCTTCCCTCTTCCTTCAGGATTCCATATTCCTACAGAGCAGGGGTATTCTCTATCATATCTTCCCGCCTATCGTATGAGCTTTAGAACTTTCTCCCGCTTTCTCAGTTCCGGTCCACCTCTCTATTCCAATAAGGAACCTTTTCTCACTTTTCGTTTTAAATCCTTTGAGGGTCATGGTTATCCTATATTATTCCTTTCTAATTGCATTTCAAACCTGTCTCTTCAATCGTTTCCCTCTTAATCTTTACAAGAAATTGAACTTTGCCTGGTGCTTTCGTCCTTGCTTTCAACTTCAAGGTCCTAAATGCATGGAACATTTTCCTAGCGTGTACGTTGTTAGAGACTAGCATACTTCAAAGTTTCTTAAAACGCTTACCATAGACACAAGCAACTAGATGGTAATTGGACAGTTATAATGTCATGGTAGTAAAATTAGATTGGGAAGGCTGTCATGTCTGGATGTTTTTTATTTCTGCGATGGTAGCTGTATGTGTGTTTGTATGTGAATATGCCTAAATGGAGAGGCAGGGATGTGATGCCTCTGTCACATCATAGGTACCACCCTTAAGCCTGTGCTTAAATACACACATTGGACAATATTGTACATTGAGGAAGTGGGTAGGTCTCCTTTGTGCTTCCAGGATGTAGGACTTAAAACATGTTTAACTTATCTGTCTAGCCTTTAAAGATGCTCATCAGAAATTGGTGTGTCCAGTATTAATTCCAGAATAATGATTGCAAAAGAAACTTTGTCAAATCATGGCTTTGACCATTATTGTAGCCTGTTATACTACTTTACTTGTTTAATGGAAATTATAGAATGTAATATAAACTGTTTGAATTGTGGTTTACATCTCACATTTTTTGATTTCTTGGGAGTTTGTAACTAAAAGTACAATGTGAACATAATAAGCTTAATGATCTTAGAAAGCCTACCAAAAGTACTATTCCACTGTTTGTCTTTCTGTTTCTCTCTTTTCAATTTAGAACATTCTGTCCGGCTGGGTAGAATATTCTAATAGCTTTATAACCCTTCTGCATTAGGTTGAAATGGTTGTTAAAGACCTTGCTCCTTGTTATAGCCTATAAACTCTGGGTTGGGGACTTTCACAGCTGTTATTGCCCTCTATAGTGGGCTGAATGGTTAATTGATATTAGACTTTTGAAGGACATTTGAGTATTATTTTGCCGCATCATATTTGATTTTACAGACGCCCTCATAAAAAACTTTATCTACTCTTGATACCATATCAGTACATTTTAACTGGCCTTGCCTCAAAGAAAGGAGGGATTTCGTTTGTGATAGATAGTACACCTTTAAGACAGTGGGAGAATACCCCGTTTGACCTAAAAATCTTCACAGAATACTAGTAGCCGAGTACAGTATGTACCAGCAGCCACTGAGGTGGCCATCTGCCACCAAATGTTTTGAGAAGCTGCATTCTCGTAGACTACATTTTTATCATGCTTGTTTAGGGTTTCGCAGGCGTGTGGCTTGGACATATTCAAGAACATCTACTCCCATCACACTGAGGAAACGGTGCTTGCCTTTCCTCTTCTTCCTAACTTGTTTGGTAACTACTTGGGCATTTATTCTGAGATATGTGTAAAATACAACTCTCACTCTCAATCTGTGTTCATATTTTCAAGTAGTGGTCACCTTTAATAGGGGTGTTTAATGACTCACCTTAAGTGCTACAAACATGTGTGTGTATTGCTGGCTTTAGTCTTGGAGGATCTTGCCAGAACCTAGCGCTCAGCCTCAATCAAACATTAAGTTAATGCATCAGCCGAAACTCTTAGATAATTCTGGTTGTCATCAAGTAATATAATGTAAGGGATGGCCTGGAGTAACACAGGCTTTTAGAAATCTCGTGAGTATGCTGAAATTGGGGGTGGGAGGTTGAGAGATGACTTGCAGCAGGAGCATTATGCCAAAGAAGAGGAAATTTACACAGTAAAATTCAGTGCCTTCTCCCCTGAGAAATGAGGACTCCATTGACTTATTGTCAAGTCTAGTCCCACAGATGGATTCCATAATCTATAGTAGTACCTCTTGAATTTGTTGCTATTTCTCCAAAAGTACTGGAATATGGCACCACCTCTATGTACCATTCTTGGTGTTTGATGACAACCTGTGATAATTGATTGCGTTGACCTTACCTGAAATTGACCTTCATGGATGTAGAGTTGTGCTTGATTCTAGGTCTACCTGTATTGTCTACACATCTTGTGTCTTAAATACTTTGGCGGTGTTAAAGTGGCTAAAGATTTTCTGCCAAAACATTTCAGTAGAGTAGACTCTAGTGATGATTTGAAGGCATTCTGAATCTTCCCCGCTGAAGGGTTGCATTACTTATTCCATTACTGGAGGGAACATGGGCTCAGCGGTGGTCTCAGTGTGCCAGGTAATGCTTGTGACAGCATGTGTGGCTAAACAGACCTGAAATAAAGTCGCTACAGTCGGGTGTAATTGTACTAGTTGAACTGTTGTGAGCAGTTATTATAGAAGCCTGCTTATTATGGCATCTGTTCCTTAGGTGCTTAGGTACTAGATAAACTGTTTCACGTTATTCTTTAAAACGTGGTGAGGTTTTTGCCTGTTATTTAATATGTGGGTTTCGCTGCAAAGGGCTATTTATGTTGAGCAAAATCATTCCCTGAAAAAATGTTTTGAGCGTTGGCTACCTTTCCAGTCTGGTGTGATACTTTGTTCTTATTTTAGTTTGTTTTAAGCACAGAGAAGACCATTCTGTTATCCCTTTGCTTGAGAAACTTTTCATACGTTCAATGTATGCTTGTTCTTCATACTGGCCAGACTGATTGTAAGCTGGAGTTTGTTTCATGTGTGCTTGATTCTTTTGCTTAGCTTTGTCTCCCTTGTGTGTTAAGTAAATTATTTGGGTGGTGAATCTCACAGAAAAGTATAGACTACGTTTTTTAAATTTTATTTGGAGAACACTTTGGCATGCTGATGGCCTGGTTTGATCTTCCAAATTTGACATGCCCAGATAGTTAATATACCTTTCAGACTGTTGGCATAGCATCACACCTTTACCCGATTGTGTTCTAAAAATGGAACTGTACTATGCTGGGAAATTTTAGGGTTTAGGGATCGGTAGTGGTAAGGGGAGGTTAAGAGTAAATAAAACAAGGTGGTAACCAAACCGCCCCAAGGAGGGACAAACGTAAAGCATTTACCAATGATGACGAAGGATCCTTGAAAGGCAAGCCCATTAACGAGCAGTAGCATGGGTGTGAGGTGGGCATGGTTAAAAGCCCAAGTAGATAACACGTCGGAAAAGCATCCCTTGCACGCTGCTATCTATGCTCCACCTAAAAAGGGATTTTGTGTGAGGCCGTCCCCCCAAAAAAATTAAAATATATATGTATAATATGTTTTGGAACGTCATACAAACTCTCTCTCTCTCATTGCCACATCCCCACCCCCCCAAGCACAGTGCGATAATTTCCACATTGAGATCTAGTATCATAACTGTTCTCGTTTGATCTTAAAGGGCTTCAGAATGATTTGTACTGTGTGAGAACGGGTGCAGTAGTTGTGAAGGGCAATCCCAAAATAAACTACCATGTGGTTTTCTTAATTCTTGGTTGTACTTCGGATGGAACCACATACAATATAAATACTGCACAGTAATCATCTGTTGCATAAGTGTGAATGTGACCTAAAGCGACCGCATGTCAGACGGGATCTCGAGAAGGCGTTCTCTCTCTGTTAAAGCTTCCCATTATTAGGCAGACACTGCTCATTTAGCTGGCAGCACAATGCGTGCACAGTTCGAGTATCCGCCAGGCCTTTGTTTCCAGGAGCTATTGTTTTTCACTGACGCTGCCCTCCTGTTTCAGCCCTGCAGCTCAGCACCAATGAATGATTATGATCAGAAAATCCGCGGTGGGGCAGAATGTGAGGCCTCTTACAGAATGAAAGTGGGCCGCCACAGCTGGAGGGTAAACGCGACGGTAACCTCATCGTTTATCGAAGCAACAGGACACCTCGCGCTTCTCCGAACCACCCCTTCAGTCTGTTTTGCTGCCTGTTCTAAACTGACGCTTAATATTTAACTCCCCGACTTAAGCAGGGGTGCAAAATAGACTTTTTATCGGATTTAAAATAAAAAAATCTATAAAACTGCTTTCTTTTGAGGAAAGTCCTTCAAACCTAGTCAGGGCGCCAGCAAAGAGATGTGATTGTGATTAACAACAAAGTGATGTTGACAAATACATGTGCGTTGAATGTTCAGTCTGTCCAGTGCCTGTGAGCTACAGCGAGGTATGTGGACGCTGCGTCTTTGTCTCTATAGTCTGGTCGATGTCTCTCTCCCACTCCTTACAGGTTACATGTAAAAAGTGGCAGAGAACTCTGTAAAACCTCTGACTCCGTACATGACTGCCATAGCAGTACAAAGTTCTCATCCTAAGGCTTCTCAGCCTATTATTGAATTTTACCACATGGTAGTTATTTTATCCCTTACAGTACTCACCTCAAAGATGTCAGCTGCTTGAGTGGAAAACACATCCTACATGCATGTCATGGTGACATGAAAGTTTTGATAGCTTTGTTTCTTTTTGTTTTCCCAAAGCACCCCCCGCGCCCCCCAACCTAGAATCAGGGGTTAGTCTTTGGAAAATAAAAAAGTATTGTCCCTGGCATAATGGGATTTTCTTTCAGTGTGTTAGTGACTTTTCAGGCTTTCTTGAACCCGCTACTGCCATGGTTCATATAGTTGATCCAAACAGGTAATAATAGGTCTGCCTAAATGGCATCGGGAGGCCTGCCCAATTTTGGTAAATTAGGCAGGCCTTAGAGTAAAATGTTCTTTGGCACATAACCAGCAGAGAGGGTGACATAGCTGCCTTGGGAGACTGAATGCAAGAAGTGGATGGACTGGGTCATGCATGTTTAGAACAGTTGTACTGTTACCACTGGATCTGGGCCAGACAATGCTAATAATGACGCATCATCAAATTATACCGTAATGCACCAGCAGAGGCTCACTCATATAAATAGATTTTACTGACCTACCAATTTTGGGAGCGGAGATAAGCTGAAAGAAATCATCTCCTCAATTTTCTCAGAGTTAAAATCACAATACCTTGAGAACCGCTTGTCTTCTTACAGTCTCTCTGGTATAAATTATGTATCGGGGTCTACGCACCCCTCAAAACAAGACATCCCACAATTTGACATAGACATATTCAAATTCTAAGACTTTGAACCATTCACAGGAGCATATGGTATCCTGCAAATCACGGATAAGAAATACATTATAGATGTTAAGGGCGTTCAAGCTGTAAGATATTGAATTATTAGTTGTGAAGAATGCAGGTCCTTCACAAGTAATAAGCCTGCAACTTTTTCAATACTGAGACTTATTTAAGGACCTTATTGTAGCACTTGTCTCTGTCAGAGTAGCGAAGAATAGCAGTCCAAGACCTAGTCAGGGAGATGGTGTGGGCTGTTATTCTCCACTCACTGGTACACAACAACCATTCTCAATAAATAAGTCAACGTCCAGCTTACCAGCTGTTTTTCTTTTTGTTATTTAAAGGAAAGGTACTTTCTCTCTCATCCCCTCTTCTCCCTGTCCCCTGTCCCTATTAGTTTACAAATGTGTACATTTAGGTAGATGGCCCTACCTCTCTTGAGATGCTCATAACACATTACATCCCTAGTGGGAGCTGAACCTATAACCACAAACATCCCACTTACACTAGACCCAATACAGAGAGTGTCATGATCACAAAGGCAGACCTATGTGTTTTATCAGGATGTCAACACATTGATAGAAGTATAAATATAGGATAATAAACCAATACAACACAATTGGGTACAATAGAGATGGTAGCATCTTATGTTACTCTTCATTAAAATATAAATTTTCACTGTCAAACGTATTGTCATATATAAAGCATTTTCAAAACAATTCAGTGTGTTCTAAAATCTTTGTTCTACTTTTACACTGCTGCCACATCACCTTTAGCACTAACCAACAGGGTCACCTGCACCCCAGAGCCTCTGTGCAGAAGCTCCAGGAGTGCCTGCAAACCTCCAAACCTTCCCACAGGATCACTGGTGAAGATTCCTGGGACACCTAGGACAATAAATGGTGGAGAATTCTCTGGAGCTCTGGTGGCTTCCACTTGTTGCTGGGCATTCTTACGTTACTGTTCCCAAGTCCAGTGTCTTCTCAACAGTCTCTCCCTTGTGAAGGGTATCTTTTTAAGTGGGTTGGGAATTTCTGGAAGGTAGGTTCCTCTGCCTAATCCCATGGTGCCATATCATCATTCCACCTTTGCCCCAACCCTCCAGCAAGGCATTCTGGGACATTGTGACTTCCAGTGACATCCGGACCATCCTCGTCTGTGAAGACACTGCAGCTCTCATCCTACTTGATCTCTCTACAGCTTTTGACACCGTCTCTCACTACATCGTTGTCTGAAGGTTACACCACACCAGAATAAAAGGACCAGCTGTAAAGTGGATTGCTACCTTCTTCACAGGCAGGACAGAGTCAGGCTCCCACCATATAACGCAGAAACTCTACTGTGCAGTCCCACAAGGATCCTCTCTCAGCCCAACACTTTTCAACATCTACATGGCATGGCTTGCAGGCATCATTGGAGCCCACGGATTCAACATCCTATCCTATGCCGACGATACACAGCTCATCCTGTTCCTGACAGACAACACCAACACAATAAAAAACAACTTCATAAATTGCATGACCAGTGTAGGAGCCCGGATGTAACAGACCTGCCCAAAGCTCAAGACAGACATAATGGAATTACTGATCTTCTGAAACAAGAACTTACTCTGGGATTGCCCCTGATGGCCAGCAGAACTAGAACCCACAACAATCCCATTGGAACAAGCCAGAAACCTAAGATTCAACCTGGGCAATAAGCTTACCATGACGCCTCATGTAAACAATGTCACCACTTCTCATCCTATGAATTCCCCGCAAGATCTTCTAGTAGTTACCCCCAAACCACCAGATGTACCAACACTAAAGCCCACATCATAGGCATACTGGACTATGGCAATCTTCGGATGACCTACACCTACTCTCTTTGACCTCACACCTGCCCAAGGGCCTGGATGCCCTCATGGGTGATAAGTGTGCTCATCAAATCTAAATAACATAACATTAAACACAGCGACTTCAGGTAGTCTTTGAAAATATGTCTCCTGAGATCTTTAGCTCAGCTCTCAAACTGACACAGCAGCCTGATTTCATCCCACCAAAGCTTCAAAGGGGAGCCCTCTCCTTTGTTTGGCCCTAGAGTTTTTGCCTTTCTCTTTTATAGGCTTGGGGTTGTCCAGGTCAGGTGTGGTATGAATATTTAGTTAACACATGCAGTCTCCTCTCCACCCCTCCCTTTCCCAGAATCTGGGCCAAGCACTGTTCTGATTCTATTGTGTTGGGGAGGTCTTAGGTCCTCCTTCTGGACCTCAGATTTAATAACCTGACCCAGGGACAAAGGCCTGGAAACTGATTGTTGGCGAGCCAGCGAAAAATACTTCTCAAAGTGCCATAAGGAGTATAGTTAGCACAAAAGTTAGTGTTTCTGTGTTTACCCTACAGTTGATACCGAAGTGGTATCTCTGGGCCTGCATATAACAAAACTCTGATGCGGCTCATATTTTACCCCTAAAGTATAATGCAATGAGCATGAAGTCTTTCAGTAAGTATCACAGATGTACACTATGAAAGCCCACACAAATTCACATTATAAGGCCTACAACAGGTCAATACCAGAAGGATGCTAGTGGTTAGCATTCTCAGTCCATTTCCACAGAGCTTACCGTGTGTGAGACTCGGGTAGTGAAACTCGCCTACAGTAAAAATTGCAAACTGGGTAGTCAGAAAGTGAAAAATCCAGGAGGGCTAAATGGGCGGAACACACTTTGCTGCACAAGATATTTCAGGCCAGACAGACATCTCTTGTGTGGAGTTTTTTGGAGACATTATGTACTCTGAAAAGGTGGCATCCTTTATTGTGCTGAAACCTGAAACAATATAATTTATAATCTGATATATTTGGGAAACACTGATTAAATAATGGAGTGCTTCATTGAAAAAATATGTCCTCAGCGCAACACCCAGGGGTGTAGCTTCGGGGGGAGGTGTTAGGGGTGTTACAACCCCTTAAAAAGTATTCTGCAGTAAATTATGGGTACAGGTGCTTTCAATTGGGAATGGTGAGGTATCTGTCAGATTTCGCTCTGGATTTTTACATGCACACACAGACAAAAGAAATCACACATGCGCACAGACAGACAGACTTTCCTCTTTCTCTCTCTCTCTCTCACACACCCTCTCGCTTTCTCTTGCTCTCTCTCACACATCTCTCCCATCTCTGCCTTAAAACGTAGTTAGTTTGAAAGCTGTTATGTTTTAAATACCCCTACCAATCCGCACTCCTCTCCCTTTCCACTCTCTCTTAAGCTCCCTCGTGTCCTGATTCTCATAATGTTTTTTTACCAAGATATGCCAGTGCGATTGTTGGGACATCTGAAGCTTCCCCCCCCCCAATCTTACTGACCAAGCTAAGATCCCCTCCTTTTAATTGCTTGCCTGCAAACAGCTGCCTGTTGTGCAAGATCTATTGGGGACAACACTTATACTTACGGTATTCGTTTCGGTCAGCCCCGTTGCTTGCCACTGGTTTACTTTCTTGTTGTTCTCATTTGCTTACATCTTATTTGATGACTTTCATTTCTCTGCTTGTCTTTGTCCTTTTCCTGGTGAATAGTTCCTTTTGCTGGATGGTTTGTTCCTTTCCACAGCGCTACACCCTACAAGTATTTTTAACAGCTTTAACGGGTAAGTAACAAATCATTCCAGCACCGCATCTGCTTCTGTTTCCAACTGGAAACGTGTTAAAACCAAGCATTGACAAAGCCAAAAGATATCGCTTTTGGGTTCTGTTGGCTTTGTCAGTGCCTTTTGGGGATACTGTACAGCCTCCTCTTACCCGATGCACAAGCAGATTAAAACAAAAAAGATGTACTGAATCGACCCCTGGGGCATCCATGTTTCACAGTGCATTTGCACAGCAAATGACTCAAGCGCTCTTTGTATTTTATTTTTTAAATTTATTTCTGATGCCACTTGAATTGATAAAGAAATGAAGGATTCTGAGTGTGAAACCTCAAAATACAAGCAGCATTGGCAAAGCCAATAGTTCACGCCTATGCAGGAGCTAATGGTTGTGCCTCTGTGTTTTAGCCATGTTATTGACCAGTGTGGCTGCCGTTCAGCATGGTCAAAAGTTAGTGGACTAGAGGAGAGTGGAGTGGAGTGTCTTAGAGGGGAGTGGCAAAGAGTTGAGTAGAATGTTGCAGAGGAGTGGCAAAATGTGTCGTATATTGGAGTGGCATAATGTGGAGTGCCGTAGAGTGGCATACACTGGAGTGACGTACTGTAGAGTGGACTGGTGTAGAGTGCATTGGCGTAGAGTGTTGCAGAGCATAGTGTCGTAGAGTGTAGTGGCATTAAATGCAGTGCCATTGAATTCAGCAGCAAACAATGCAAGATCGTAGAATGCAGTGGCATAGACTAGAGTGTGCTTAGCAGAGTGGAGTGGCACAGAGTGGAATGGTGCAGAGAGGCATAGTGGCATGGCGCGGAGTGGCTCAGAGTGCAGTGGCATAGACTATAGTAGTGTAGTGTAGTGTAGAGTAGAGTGGAGCAGAGTGGAGAGACATAGAGTTGAGTGATGCAGAGGGAAGTGGCGCAGAGTAGAGTAGTGCAGATTAGAGTCTCACAGTGGTATAGAGTCTCGCAGTGGCATAGAGTGGAGTAGTGCAGAGCAGAGGTGCATGGAGTTCAATGGCCAAGAGTGAAGTGTTGCAGAGTAGAGGGGTAGAGCACAGTGGCAAAGACTATAGTGACGCAGAGTTGAGTGCAGTGACAGTGCAGTTCTGTAGAGTGCATTGGCATTGAGCACACTGGTTAAGAGTAGAATGGCATAGAGTGGAGTGGTGTAGAGTGCAGTGGCGTAGAGTGGCAAAGAGTGTAATGGGCTAGAGTAAAGTGGTGTAGAGTAGATTATAGTGGCATACAGTGGATTGGCATAGAGTTGAGTGTTTGATTAAAGCGCATTGGCGTAGAGTGTACTGCATAGAGTGCAGTGGCGAAGAGTGCAGTGTTACAGAGTGGCGTAGAATACAGTGATGTAAAATGGAGTTGTGGAGAGTAGATTGGTGTGGCCTAAACTGGAGTAGTGGAGTGCAATGGCAAAGAGTGCAATGATGTAGGATGGCAGAGTGCATTGGCGTAGGGTGGTACTGGGTAGAGTAGAGAGGTGTTGCATGAAGTTGCGTGGAGTGGAGTGGTGCAGAGTGCAGTGGTGTAGAGTAGAGAATTGAGTGGCGTAAAGTGGAGGATTCATGGTGTGGCAGACAACACCTTTTCCCGTCAGTCTCGGGATTCTACCTTGCACTTTTCTATTACCTGAACATTGTTTAAATAAATGTATTCTCCTGATCTGTCAAACTTTGTTCCGTAACAGATCTCAGTCTGTAGAATATAGCATTGATTATTGATTGTGCTGAAAGTTCTGCAAGATCATCTTTGTTAGCAGCTAGTCACACTAAAATGGGGTGACACAATATTTACATTTCTTTTGGACTTTTATGCTGTATTTCCTTTGAATTCATACTTCGAAGGCTGGTTCTCTGTGACTGAGAGAGAGGTCACTAAATGCGAGTGTTCTGGTGGTTTTGTTCGTAAATCAGAAAACTTGGTAGCCATTTCTTTGTTTACAGAATTTTGGGCCCAGACCTTCAGGACTCTTGGTGTGGCCATTCCCTTGTATTTTGCGATCTCCTTGTTTTCTGGTTTTTCTCTAGTCGTGCACTCTTGCGAAGAGAGCTTCACCTGCAATAGGCAGAATACACGGGCAAGTTATCCCAACAGAGGTACATCGACGTGCATACAAGAAAGCCTATTTTGTCACATTACTGGGTAATGGTACAAGCTGTCAAAATAAAAATCATAACCTCACTGCAGTTATGCTAGGAAAATATGTGTTTAACCAAACATGCACAGGTGTTCTTCGCATTCTGATGATGGGAAGCTGCTGTTTACATATCGGAACATGTGATTTGCCATAATACTGCATTCTTGTGTCTGTCTCTTCTCGGAATCTTAAATTGCACTGGTATAGAGCTGCAATCACCAGCAGAGAAAGTGTGGAACACCTGTCTGCTGCAATAAAAACGATAATTTTTGTCTGTCTTCTTTGTGTCCCAGGTGTAATTGCCCTGACTCACCCATCACTGAGGGCATTCTAGCGAAGTGTTGTTTAACTCCGATAAATCACCCCTTGAGTCGTTTCAAGCGGCTACTAGTGGAGGAAAAAAAAACTAGCGCACCTAGCTGAGACATTCCCCTCCGACTGTCGCTACCCTCCTTTTCCAGATTCTCCACGTTGTCCCAGGAGTGCTGGACTTTCACTTAACTCAATTTGGTATTTTATTGTTTTTTTAGAACATGTTTTGACTATTCCATCAAGGAAAGGAGGGGAAACCATTGCCTTCCAAAACCACTCGGCATGTTTTCTCCGCATTCAGAGCGTGCAGCCAGCCTTTGTCTGCCAGCATCTTACCGCAGGTTTCCAAGGTCCACATCTGGAATTGGGGCATTTGCAGGGAGTTCATGGAGCACTTTAGGAGGTGAAAGAGCGGAAGTGGAAATGCCTCGTAATGTCAAGGTGTGCTTCGTGTGCAGCAGCCAGCGACTGAAATGATGAAAGAAATGTGCTTTCCAACGTTACTATATGCGAGTTCCAGCTGCCGTATAGTTCCATATGTGTGAAATCTATTGTCACTGGCAGACTTAGACGCCCCAATTATTATACTGGGTTAAAATATGACCTTATACAGCGTAATTCACACAAGGTGTTCTCTCTGTATATACACACACACCTGTAAATAGTTGCGGTTGACACCTCACTCCATAGGCAATTTGCACCAGTATTACCTTTGTCTGCAAAACTTAATTGTACCACGCTTGATAGAAGCAACATTTAAAGTTGAAGCCTTCAGTGTGCCAGTTTCAGTGCTACTTGGTTAATAAGGCTCCAAATGCGACCCCAACCCCTCGCTCCCCAGAATGGGGTGGGGTTCTTGAATGTTTTTTATCGCTCCTGGGTAATGCATACATTTCCCAGTCCTTGGATAAAGCAGTGGAGTGTACTTTTATGAGACTCTGGCCTTATGCAGGGAAACAAAAACTACCTTGTGCTCCCTGTCATTGTGCAAGCCGAGCGAAGTTAAAGAACACTCACCCCATCCTGTGCTTTTAGTTAAGATCTTCAGATCCTCATGAACATTGAGAGTACAATTTCAATAAAAATGTCAGTCATAGAGACCTGAAGGGAACCGATGCACAGGATCAAGGTACGGTGATAGACCTAGAGGGAAAAGAATGACTGGGACTTACTCAGAGGGTACCGACACAGGGAATATTGCAGAGTCCGATTCCTCTATCGGCGCGTTCAATGAACCCAGAATTATGATTCATTGTGCACCTAGGAGGTTGAAGAATATGTTGAAACAACCTAGGTACCAAAGAGCCTACTGTTCATATGGAAATTATACTCTGCAGAGCAAACATGAAGTTACCATAAAAAAAAGTTACGCATGATGATGTATTTTGATAAGAAACAGTATGTTCCAAATTACTCATATTGATTGTTAATCACATATACCTCATAAGGAACATAAATAGCATGACGCGTGTTGTTACAATCTAGTCAGTTATATGACTATGGTGCACCTAGGGAGGGGGGGATATGTGGTCAGTTGCAACAGATATTTATTGTGTTAGGATTGTAAGTGTCTTTACCCCCTGTGATTCATGTTCCTTTCGCCAGTTTTGCTTCCCTACATATTGACTGGTCCCTCCGTGTTTCTTCTTCCTCTGTGTTGCTTTGCCCCCATGTTGCTTCCTTTACCACCTGCCCACTCCCTGTTTCTTCCTCCCACCTGCACCCTCTGTGTTGCTTCTCCCACCTGCACCACTAAAAAAAACTGTTGTGATAACTTTTTGTTTTTTACCTTCAATGTACTGATCCAATTAATAGAAAAAATTGTCTGTGTCCTGTTGTAGAATTGCTCATGCATGTTGGGTGCAACTAAAAAATAAGATTGGCTGATGCTCTATAGTACTCTTTTCTTTTTTGTTTACTCTTTACCCATGCTGCACAGCATTTCTAAAAATCATTGACAAAGCCAGAAGGTCCCAAAGGCAAGACCAATTGACTGTGAACGTAGTCTTTTTAAATTTTTTTTTTTTAGCTAAGTCGCTTTTAAACATAACTTGGTTCTGACCAAGACTCTTTTAGATTTCGGAAGCATATGCTATGGTTGTATTACGTTAAACTGAGCCTACTATCTATTTCAATGAAAGATATCACAACCTATGTGATTTTCCCTTTTAATATTATGCTGTCCATTAATTGTGACAGTATTGGATGTTTTATCTGCAGTCTCTAAAGCAAACAAGCCATGCTGCACAGCATCCAAAATGCAGTGCAGAAGGGCAAAAGTAAAAAAAAAAAAAAAAAAAAAAGCCTATGACACGCCCACCTGTGTCATTTTGTAAGTGTGCATTCCATGCATGTCTATGCCTACAAAATACCGCAAAAGAGGCAACTAAAACAAAATAAAATATGCAAAAGCTTTTATTTTTTTAAAGCAGACGTGGGCACATGGGGGAGGTTTGAGGATCAGTCAGTACAAGTAGGGTTGCAAAAGCAACAGGTTGGAGGTCCGAAGGGGAAGAGTGAAAGCAACACGAAGATTGGGAGAAAACAACATTGGGGGCATGCAAGGGAGCAAGCACATAGCAGCCAAGCGAACCATGCCTATGCTTGATGTGCTGCTCCAGTCCTGGATTTTTTTTCCTTGCATCATGGGACTTGTAGTCCTATTTTGTAGTGGAATAAAGAATAGTACAAGTCCCAGAATTCAAAGAACAAAAACTGATCTGTGGCAGCATATGAAATATGGACCTGGGAAACTTGGCTGGAAGCAATGGGCAGAATTGCATGGTCGAGTGCAAGAACTAGGTCGGCAGGGAGAAGCAGTCTGGCAACAGAGATTAAAAAGAAGTGCATGGGAAAGTGCTATAGAAGATAATGACTGGATTGAGGCAATTGAGAGTCCTAGGGAAGTGGCGATAGGAGTCTGTTTTCGCCTAGTCCAACTGGAGATACTCCACAGATCGTACTGTTTCAGAGTGCTCCTACACTGAATGGAGAGGTCTGACCCTACCCTATGTCTGAGGGGCTGCGGCGAGTGGGAACTCTTTCACGCACTGCGTACCAGAGTGGTGCAGATAATGGCTATAGTCGCTGGACTAGAGATCCCCCTGGCAGCCAAATGGTAGCTCCTAATTATCAGATTCAAGGAGGGAGAAATAGCCCGGGTTCGAAAGGATTTGGTTGGTTATGGCAGCAGTGGAGGCTAAGCGCAATATAGCGTGGACTTGGGAAGCAGGATTCTTCAAACACCCCAATCTGCCTGCATTTTGGATTGGGAAACTGATATGGACTGGTGTCAATGGTCCGAACAAACAGTTTATAAAAGTAGGGGCTGTTCTCAGAAATGGGAGAAGATATGGGGCAATTGGCTCAACTACCAGGGCGCTTAAATGGTTGGTGATAGCATGGACAGAGAAAATGTAAACTTCATCTTCATTCCTTGCCTGTGGGTCATTGTCAACTATGCGTATTGAACAAAGTCAGTCCATTGTAATTGTGACATCCATATGTGTGATTTGACTTACGCTGATCAGTGTGTACACTGTACGACTGACTCGTTCATTATGTTGCTGTTTATTGAGCAATTGTATAATAAGTTTTTTAAATTTTATTTAAAGAATGCAGAGGGAGATATATATATACACACACACACTAGGGAGATGGCTAAAATAGAATGCTTACTACCAATAATAAAAAAATAAAAAAAGCAAGAGCGTTTAAAAAAAAACAGTGGAAACCGTAATACCAGCAATACAAAGAGATTGTCCCTCACATGGATGGCTGCCTTTTTACAAACACAAGATTGACAAGCTGGGACACCAATAAGAAGCAGGTGATTGAGTGACCAGGAAAGCCAACCATTGGTAACCAGCGGGCGGGCGGGCTCCAAGTGTTCTTGGTAATCTGCAATATGCCTCACAACAGAGAGCACCTAAACTGTCGAATTAGACATTAGCACATGTGCTGTCTGTTAGGCTGGACCAAAAAAAGAAGTTCCCAAGGAACCAATCAATATACGCTGTGCTTTAAGCATAGGGTCCCCCCTATTGACGGAGTGGTGCCTTTGAGACCAGCTTTAGGTCTGCAGGAAGTGTCGATTTTTGTGAGCAATTTATCATCTCTGCTTAACATTCCAGCGGGTAGGTTTAGCCTCCTATTGCTTACCTCGCCTTGTGATTAGATTGTATATTTTTTCATCCCAGCTGTAGACTCGTTCGAGAAACAGGGTTTCCAAATATTATTTTCAAGTTCTGGCTAACTGCGCCATGGCCTGGCCTTCTGCTCCTCACAAGATTCCCAGTCAAGATTAGATTTTCCCCGCCGATGTCTTGTGCGGTAATTGCCAGTATGCTAGGAATGTGGCAAATCAAAACATAATGATGTCTCTGCAGGGAAGAGGGCTTGGGAGGAATGAAGTGAGGGACGCGAGGATGGGAACCACAGCTACGTTCACCCGGCCATGTCAGAAACCCGCACCGTTTCCCAGGCCTCGCGCCGCTGCCCTCTTGGCTTGTTGTTTCGTTTTAATGTAGTCATACTGAACCAATTCATTATTTTTAGCAGAATGAAGACAAACGGAATCTCTCCCTGGGGGGCCACGTGGGCTTCGACAGTCTGCCCGACCAGCTCGTCAGCAAGTCTGTCACGCAGGGGTTCTGCTTCAACATCCTCTGTGTGGGTGAGTAGGCTTAATGTCTTACAGCGTCTACGTGCAGAGTAGTGATATTAATTGCATATATCAAACATGAGTACATTATGGGAGGATTGATGAGCTGAGTTCGCTTTACAACGGCGGAAATATGTACGTTACTTTCTCATTTTCAGCAGTTGACGCCGGCAGTTAAGTTTGGCTCCACAAAGCTTTCACTCGCTGTAAACTAATGGAGGATATGCTGCAAAGTTGTAAAACAAACGTTGCTACATTATAGTATGACTCCCAGGGATAGCCTTCGAGCTCAACTTAACTTTCAAGCTGAATATGCGCATCGTTTTATAGTAACAAAATGGCGTCACTTGTGACAGAACAAAGTGGTTTGACCCGGCAGGTTAATTCTTCTCACTAGTGTGACCCGTGTAGCAATAGGTGTAGAACCGCAGTAGTAGAGAGTGCTCCTTATGTTCTACCGCAGCTGAAAAAGAAATTGAGGTTGCTAACCTAGCTAGTTGCATACAGCTGGTTTAACTATAGGCGAGGGGAACCCTTGGCACGCTACCAACTCATCTGTAGATATAAAGATAGTGTTTTTGGTGGAACCAGTCTTTGGTCCATTTCAGTGCAGTTTGTCCGTAGGTACAGACTGTTTTTAAAAGCAGTGATAGGTCTATCTGGCCCTTGAAGACAAGATTTGTGTATGGGAACCTGGGGTTCCATTCATTGACAGGTACTACTGATGGGTTACCAACCTGAGGTGATGTGATGAACTACCCAGACCCCCTCAGAGAACTTAGTGCCACTCAGGCACTGGCATCCTGTGGTTGGGGTGAGGCGTCCTAAGGCTCTCATACCTGTGTGACTGACAATGGCTTTGTTTTGTAAATAAGCTCCAGACAAACCTTGTGATCTGGTTGCCCTCAGTGCAGCAACACTATTCTTTCTGATTTTATGTTATGGGTATTTGCAAGGTACACTATCACCCGGAAGGGTATCCTTTTGTTGCACAAGTGTATGTGCTGAGCTCTTCTAGGTGTAAGTTGGTAAATTGAAAACCCAGGTCTTCAGCTTCTTGCGGAATACAAGAAGGCTCTGATGTGGAGTGGGAGTTTGTTCCATTCTTAAGGAGCGAGAGAACGCCGTCCTCTTGATTTTGTTCTGGGTATGTGTGGAATGTCTGCATGTCAGAGTCCTGAGGAGCAGAGATGTTTAGGTGGTTGGTGGAAGGAGATGTGACAGTTCAGGTAGGTGAGGTCTAAGCTGTGCACTATCGTGTGTGTGTGTGTGTGTGTGTGTGTGTGTGTGTGTGTGTGTGTGTGTGTGTGTGTGTGTGTGTGTGTGTGTGTGTGTGTGTGTGTGTGTGTGTGTGTGTGTGTGTGTGTGTGTGTGTGTGTGTGTGTGTGTGTGTGTGTGTGTGTGTGTGTGTGTGTGTGTGTGTGTGTGTGTGTGTGTGTGTGTGTGTGTGTGTGTGTGTGTGTGTGTGTGTGTGTGTGTGTGTGTGTGTGTGTGTGTGTGTGTGTGTGTGTGTGTGTGTGTGTGTGTGTGTGTGTGTGTGTGTGTGTGTGTGTGTGTGTGTGTGTGTGTGTGTGTGTGTGTGTGTGTGTGTGTGTGTGTGTGTGTGTGTGTGTGTGTGTGTGTGTGTGTGTGTGTGTGTGTGTGTGTGTGTGTGTGTGTGTGTGTGTGTGTGTGTGTGTGTGTGTGTGTGTGTGTGTGTGTGTGTGTGTGTGTGTGTGTGTGTGTGTGTGTGTGTGTGTGTGTGTGTGTGTGTGTGTGTGTGTGTGTGTTGAAATCAACTTTTTGTATATCGGGTGCCAGTGGAGCTCCCTGACTTGTGGAGTGATGTGAGTTCTTTGTGATATGTTGAGGGTGACAGTGGAGTTCTGGATTGTTTGTAGGCTTCTGGTGAGTTGCTTTGTGACCACAGCATAGAGGGTGTTCCTGTAGTCCAATTTGATAGTGACGAGTGCTTCAAAGTTGTTTTTTCTGGTGTTACTTGGGGAGCATTTGAAGATGGTCATCAGCATCTTCAGGGTGTGGGCAGAATGTATTCACATTGCTGTCTTGTGCACTCATGTCCACTTTAATGTTGATGATGAGTCAGAGGATGTTTCCATGGTTGCTAGGTATGGGTTACTGTTCGACTGGTCACCAGTTGGAGTCCCAGTCGCAAAGATAGCTTGCTGAAGCTCACTACTTCTGTCTTGTCAGTATTAATCTTGAATGCAGTTTGCTTTCATTCAGTTATCAACTTTGGTCATGCAGTCGGTCAGCTTGTTTCTTGTGTTGGGGGTCTTTTCCAAGAGGGAGCCTATGAGTTGCATGTCATCTTCGTAGGTGAGGTTGTTGATGACGTGTGTGCCGATGACCTTTGCCAGGGGGATCATGTATGTGTTGAAGAGGGTGATACTGAACAATCAACTTTGAGGCATTCCACAGATACATTTTGCTGGTTTCCGACCAGTAAGGGCCAAAGCTGACAGCTTGTATTCTATATGTTAAGAAGGAACACATCTAGTGTGGAGAAGGTCCTTGGATGCAAATCTGGTGCTGGTGCCTGATGAGGTTGGAGTATCAGACCATGACAAATGTGCAGAGGGGTCCAGGAAACTGAAGGCTGTGGTCTCTCCACTGTCAAGGATGATGCAGTGTCATCTGTGGCAACAATGAATGCCATTTCAGTGCTAAGGTTGAGCCTGAATTCGGACTGCATGGAGCCTAGGAGCGGGTGGTTGCTGATGTGGCTGATGCAACAGCGATTGAATAATATTGTGAAGCCTTTGCCCTGGTATGGTAGGAGGGCAATTGGTCTGTAATTGGGGCGCGTTGCTGGTCAGTGGATGGTTTCTTGACAAGGGCGTGACGATGGTGTGTTTTTGGGTGCCCAAGAATGTGGCTTCCGATGGAGGTTTGCAGGATGGGTTTTAGTGCTTCACTGATCGATAGGGGGTCCTTTGGGGAAGTTGTGATGGGGGCAAGGGCCAGATGGGTCTTGCAAGTGGATGGTCTTCATGGTAGCATCAGTTTTGACTGTGGTGATGGCATGCCACAAGGTCAGGGTTCAGTCTTCGACCATGAACAGAAGTTGAGTTGTGACCATGACGGGGCTCCCCTTCCAGGTCCAAGTTGCCTTATTTGGAGATGATTTTGTTAGAGAAGAATTGAGAGCGCTTGTTGCAAAGGTATTCCTTGGGGTTGATGTTGCTGGGTGCAGCAGATGGTGCAGTGAAATCTTTGATGACTAAGATTTCCTTACTGCTGCTTGTACCTGCATCAATGTGATCTGCAAGAGCTGTCCCTTAAGGATGTTAACTTTGAAAACAGTGTTTTTGATGGCTATTAATTTCACATCTGCAACCAAGACTGGTGCTCAGATGACTTATTTATACGTGGATGTTTACCTTTAGAGCAGGAAAAAATTGCAAATGTACAGATGAGGTGCAGTATGACCACAATAGGATAGACTGATGCATCTAAACTTGACATGCTTTATTAAATTCAACTCTGAGCATGTTCTTTATGGACATGATGATTAGCTTATTAACGCTTTACATTTTTGGAACAGCCACCTGGGACTGTGTACCTGCTCAAGCAAGAATACATTTTTTTTAGCTCTGTCCATTTATTCTCTGCCCTCTCTGATGAGAATGCGAACAATGGTGCTGATCTATATCTTTTGTTGAGGTTGTTGTATGTGAAATTAATAAATTCTGAACATCAAAATCATATGTACAAAAAGTGGTTATCAAGGTAGACTCAGTGCCAAAAATGCCTTTAACACTGTGGTGGCACTTGAGTTGGGCATGAAAATAAGTATAATTGTAAAATAGCACACACTGCCAAACAAATCGCTGGGTAGAGCTGAATCTGTGATATACAGAAGAGAAACAGTTTCACAGCAACCTCCTGAAGCTCTGGATGAACTCCAGGCTTTGTCATGTGGTACTGGAACAAGCATGGTGGAGTGGCACGTGGGCCTCGTGTCAGGAGGCACTGCGCCTTTTGTAGTGGCGGGAACTCCCTAGAAGACAATCGCATGGTAGAATATCTTAGTGCCAGAACAGATGCACTCAGCAGGCGTCAGCTGGCAGTTGGCATTTTCATCCATTGTGGCTCAGTACATCTTCAACCAGTGCAGTGTGACAGGGCTGGATTTTTTTCGCCACTAGTGAGAATGTGCAGTGTATATTCACCAAGGGTGTCATTAGGGGATACATTCCATCTTCTGTGTGTATTTCCACCACTGCCTTGCGTTCTGAGAAATATCAGGAGAGACTAAGTCCAGTTCATTTTCCTAGCCCCAGTATGGT